>NC_058518.1:293074490-294377615 GCF_904849725.1 Hordeum vulgare subsp. vulgare | reverse complement strand
CCTGATTCTTGAAAATTCCAAAGTAGTCACATACCAATTCCATGAACATATTTTGGAATGTATAAGTTGGTAGAGACTTGGTGAACAAATCAGTTGCATGATTTGACTTGCAAGATATGCAATATAAAGATATTGCTTATTAGTAATTTGTTTGCATCCAAGCAACACAAGGAACATTATCTTTGAGATGATGGTTGGTTGATGTAGCTGATGACGAGATGATGTATATACTTCTCACTCCCCGTTGGTTACTGATACGTCTCCAACGTATCTATAATTTTTGATGGTTTCATGCTAATATCTTGTCAAACTTTGGATGTTTTGCACGTCTTTTATTTATTTTCTGGGACTAACTTATTAATTCAGTGCCAAGTGCCATTTCTTGTTTTTTTCATGTTTTTGACCCCTTTGAGAGGAAATTTTGAAACAGAGTCCAAACGGAAGAAAATCCCCGAAAAGAATTTTTCGGGAACGAAAGAAGATCGGAGGACTTGGGGGCCAAGCCAGAAGAGCCCCAGGGGCCCCACAAGCCCCCACCCCGCGGCCAGGGGGCGCGCCATGCAGGCTTGTGGGCCCCCTGGAGGTCCCCTGACCTAGATCTTGCGCCTATATATTCCCAAATATTCCCAAAAAATCAGGGGAGCATCGTAATCACTTTTCCGCCGCCGCAAGCTTCTGTCTCCGCAAGATCCCATCTGGGGCACGTCCTGGTGCCCTGCTGGAGGGGGGATTCGGACATGGAAGGCTTCTTCATCAACACCATGACCTCTCCGATGATGCATGAGTAGTTTACCATAGACCTACGGGTCCATATCTAGTAACTAGATGACTTCTTCTCTCTCTTGAATCTTCAATACAAAGTTCTCCATGATCTTCGTGGAGATCTATCCGATGTAATCTTCTTTTGCGGTGTGTTTGTCGAGATCCGATGAATTGGGGATTTATGATCAGATTATCTATGAATCTTATTTGAGTTTCTTCTGATCTCTCTTATGCATGATTTCATATCCTTGTAATTCTCTTCGAGTTGTGGGTTTTGTCTGGCCAACTAGATCTATGATTCTTGCAATGGGAGAAGTGCTTGGTTTTGGGTTCATACCGTTGGGTGACCTCACCCAGTGACAGAAGGGGTAGCGAGGCACGTATCGTGTTGTTGCCATCAAGGGTAGAAAGATGGGGTTTTCATCATTGGTTTGAGATTATCCCTCTACATCATGTCATCTTGCTTAAAGCGTTACTCTATTTGTCATGAACTTAATACACTAGATGCATGCTGGATAGCGGTCGATGTGTGGAGTAATAGTAGTAGATGCAGAAAGTATCGGTCTACTTGTCTCGGACGTGATGCCTATATGTATGATCATTGCCTTAGATATCGTCATGACTTTGCGCGGTTCTATCAATTGCTCGACAGTAATTTTTTCACCCACCGTAATACTTGCTATTTTGAGAGAAGCCTCTAGTGAACACTATGGCCCCGAGGGTCTACTCCACACCATATTTTCAGCCTTACACTTTTTACTTCGTTGCACTTTCCGCCTTCAGATCTCACTTTCCAAACAATCTTGAAGGGATTGACAACGCCTTTGAAGCGTTGGGTGCAAGATCGTTTGTGTTTGTGCATGTACTCTGGACTTGACGAGACCCTCCTTCTGGATTGATACCTTGGTTCTCAAACTGAGGGAAATACTTACTGCTCATGTGCTGTATCACACCAGGAGGACTCCTAGGCTCATCAAGTAGGTGTCTTCCACCCTGGCGATAGCAAAAGACATGGACCTGCACACACAACAAATAACTTTGCTCCCAAAGAGTACTGTCAATCTCTCCGGCCTTGTGGTTTGCTAAGGATCAAAACACAAGCGAGAAAGTAATAAGTAAATGAAAATGGTAAATGATGGAGGTGTAACAATGATGATGATATGGACCGGAGTCACATGATGTTCACTAGTGATGTCTCTCTCCCAAAAGACAGTAAATAAATATGCTTGGGTAAACAAATCACAGTTAGGAAATTGACAGAATTATGACCGCACCGCAATGCTAATTATGCTACTTGATAGTTAGAGGTTCAATAGTAATGGGCAGTACGCCAAGACAAGCAGATCATTTATTCATGAGCATCTACTTACTAATATTCCACCTTGAGATATCTATCCAGAACATCTCTCCGGTATTAAGTTGCGAGACCCACTCAAAGTGTAATCTCAAAGCAACGGACAACTGCATTAACGAACTATGCGTAAGGTAAATCCTTGCAACCGTGGTCACAAGCACCATTGTTTTCTCCCTGGTGGCAACAGCACATCCCCTAGTTTCACGTTTTCGTCACTCAAGCTAGACATCGAGGGGCATGAACCCACAATCATGCATAACGCTCCCTCTTGGAGTTACAATCTACTACTCGGCCAAATCAATAAATAGCAACGAAGAACATGCATGAATCACTAAGGAACATAATATAAAAGGATGATCAAATATATAACTCATAACAATCTCAACATAATCTCATAATCCATTGCATCCCAACAAACCGAGCATGGAAATATCAAGAGAATTACATAGATGCCTTGATCATGTAGGGAAGCTCACAAGGACTAATCATTGAAGCACAAGATTGGAGAGAAGACATCACATAGCTACTGGTCATGGACCCATGGTCCAAGGAGGACTACTCACGGCACGTCCGGGAAGCATCCATGGCGGTGGAGAAGCTCCCAGAGGTCAACCCTCCCTCCGACAGGGTGCCGGGAAGAGGTCTCTTGACGCTCCGATCTCGTAAGCGCTGCGGTGGCGGAACCATGGAGAAATTCGCGATTCTGGAAGTTGTGGAAGGGTTTCCTCTCGGGACTCTAAATATAGGCCGAAGGAGGGCACCGGAGGAGGTGGGTGATACGTCTCCATCGTATCTACTTTTCCAAACTCTTTTGCCCTTGTCTTGGACTCTAATTTGCATGATTTGAATGGAACTAACCCGGACTGACGTTGTTTTCAGCAGAATTGCCATGGTGTTGTTTTTGTGCAGAAATAAAAGTTCTCGGAATGACCTGGAAACTTATGAGTATTTTTTGTGGAATATATAAAAAATACTAGCGCAAGAATTACGAGAAGACACGAAGCCATGAGCCCACAAACCCAGGAGGCGCCCCCTTAGGTCGCGCGTGGTAGACTTGTGGGGCCCACGTGGCTCCGCAGCCTCCAACTCCAACTCTATATAGTCTCTTTCGTCCCAGAAAAAAATCATGGGAGAGCTTTTGGGAAGAAACGCTGCTGCCACGAGGCGGAACTTGAGCAAAACCAATCTAGAGCTCCGGCAAGGCCGTCCTGCCGGGGAAACTTCCCTCCCGGAGGGGGAAATCGTATCCATCGTCATCACCAACACTCCTCTCATTGGAGGGGACTCATCTCCATCAACTTCTTCATCAGCACCATCTCATCTCCAAACCCTAGTTCATCTCTTGTAACCAATCTCCGTCTCGCGACTCCGGTTGGTACTTGTAAGGTTGCTAGTAGTGTTAATTACTCCTTGTAGTTGATGCTAGTTGGTTTACTGTGCGGAAGATCATATGTTCAGATCCTTAATGCTATTAAATACCTCTCTGATCATGAACATAACTATGCTTTGTGAGTAGTTACGTTTGTTCCTGAGGACATGGGATAAGTCTTGCTATAAGTAGTCATGTGAATTTGGTTTTCGTTCGATTTTTTGATGCGTTGTATGTTGTCTTTCCTCTAGTGGTGTTATGTGAATGTTGACTACATAACACTTCACCATTATTTGGGCCTATAGGAAGGCATTGGGAAGTAAGTAGATGATGGGTTGCTAGAGTGATAGAATCTTAAACCCTAGTTTATGCGTTGCATCGTAAGGGGCTAATTTGGATCCACTAGTTTAATGCTATGGTTAGACTTTGTCTTAATTCTTCTTTCGTAGTTCCGGATGCTTGCGAGAGGGGTTAATCATAAGTGGGATGTTTTTCCAAGTAAGGACAGCACCCAAGCACCGGTCCACCCACATATCAAAATATCAAAGTAGCGAACGTGAATCATATGAACATGATGAAAACTAGCTTGACAGAAATTCCCATGTGTCCTCGGGAGCGCTTTACCTTATATAAGAGTTCTCCAGGCTTATCCCTTGCTACAAAAGGGATTGGGCCATCTTTCTGCACCTTTGTTACTATTGTTACTTGCTACCCGTTACGAAATTATCTTATCACACAACCATCTGTTACTGATAATTTCAGTGCGTGCAGAGAATACCTTGCTGAAAACCACTTGTCATTTCCTTCTGCTCCTCGTTGGGTTCGACACTCTTACTTATCGAAAGGACTACGATAGATCCCCTACACTTGTGGGTCATCAAGACTCTTTTCTGGCGCCATTGCCGGGGAGTGAAGCGCCTTTGGTAAGTGGAATTTGGTAAGGAAACATTTATATAGTGTGCTGAAATTTATTGTCACTTGTCACCATGGAAACTAATCCTTTGAGGAGCTTGTTTGGGGTATCTTCACCTCGAACGGAAGCACAAGGAATTTCTCCTCAACCTACTGCACCTACTAAAAATATTTATTATGAAATTTCTTCGGGTATGCTAGAGAAACTGTTGGCTAATCCTTTTACACGAGATGGAACATCACATCCCGACTTGCATCTAATCTATGTAGATGAAGTTTGTGGTTTATTTAAGATTGCAGGTTTGCCCGAGGATGAGGTCAAGAATAAGGTCTTTCCCTTATCTTTGTGGGATAAAGAATTTACATGGTATAGGCTATGTGATGATACTGGATCATGGAACTACAACCGATTGAAATTGGAATTTCATCAAAAGTTTTATCCTATGCATTTGGTACATCGTGATCGGAATTATATCTGTAATTTTTGGCCTCGTGATAGAGAAAGTATCGCTTAAGCTTGGGGGAGGCTTAAGTCAATGTTTTATTCATGCCCCAACCATGAGCTCCCTAGAGAAATTATTATTATGAACTTTTATGCTCGGCTTTCTCATCATAATCGCACCATGCTTGACACTGCTTGTACCGGTTCTTTTATGAAGAGAGATATTGATTTCAAATGGGATTTATTGGAAAGAATTAAACGCAACTCTGAAGATTGGGAGTTTGATGAAGGTAAGGAGTCACGTATGAATCTTAAGTTCGATTGTGTTAAATCCTTTGTTGAAACAAATACTTTTTGTGATTTTAGCGCTAAACATGGACTTGACTCTGAGATAGTAGCTTCATTTTGCTGCTCATATTAATATCCCTAAAGAGAAGTGGTTTAAATATCATCCTCCCATAGAAGTCAATGTAGTAAAACCCAATCCAGTTGAATAGGAAGTCATTGCTTATAATGATCCTATTGTTCCTAGTGCTTACATTGAGAAACCTCCTTTCCTTGTTAGAATAAAGGATCATGCTAAAGCTTCAACTGTGATACGTAAGGGCTATATTAGAACACCTACACCCCTTGAGCAAATTAAAGTTGAACCTAGCATTGCTATTATCAAAGATCTCCTGTCTGATAATGTTGATGGGCATGTTATTCACTTCTGTGAAGATGCTGCTAGAATTGCTAAACCTCATGCTAGAGACAAACATAAGACTGTTGTCGGCATGCCTGTTGTTTCTGTTAAAATAGGAGATCATTGTTATCATGGTTTATGTGACGTGGGTGCTAGTGTTAGTGCAATACCTCGATCTTTATATGACGAAATTAAAGATGAGATTGCACCTGTCGAGATGGAATTCATTGATGTTACTATTCAACTTGCCAATAGAGATACTATCTGCCCTGTGGGAATTGTTAGAGATGTTGAAGTCTTGTGTGGTAAAACTAAGTATCCTACTGATTTTCTCGTTCTTGCTACCACACAAGATAGATTTTGTCCCATCATATTTGGTAGACCTTTTCTCAATACTGTCAATGCTGAGATTGATTGTGAGAAACAAACTGTTACTGTTGGCTTTGAAGGTGTGTCACATGAATTTAATTTTTCCAAGTTTGGCAGACAACCTCATGAAAAATAATTGTCTAGTAAGGATGAAATCATTGCTCTAGCTTCTATTGTTGTGCCTCCTACTGATCCTTTAGAGCAATACTTGCTTGAGCATGAAAATGATATGCAATAATGGATGAAAGGAATGCGATAGATAGAGTTATCTTTGAACAACATCCTATCCTTAAGAACAATTTGCCCATTGAATTACTTGGAGATCCGCCTCCACCAAAGGGTGATCCTGTGTTTGAGCTTAAACAGTTATCTGATACTCGTAAGTATGCTTATCTTGATGAAAAAGAGATATATCTTGTTATTATTAGTGCTAACCTTTCAGAGCATGAAGAAAAGAAATTATTGAAAACTCTAAGGAAGCACCATGCTGCTATTGGATATACTCTTGATGATCTTAAGGGCATTAGTCCCACTCTATGCCAGCATAAAATTAAAACTGATCCTGATTCCAAACCAGTTGCCGATCATCAACGATGATTAAATCCTAAGATGAAAGAGGTGGTAAGAAAAACAAATACTAAAGCTCCTCGAAGCAGGTATTATCTTCCTGGTGCTCATGGTGATTGGGTAAGTCCGGTGCATTGCGTCCCTAAGAAGGGAGGTATGACCGTTGTCCCTAATGATAAAGATGAATTGATCCCACAAAGAATTGTTACTGGCTATAGGATGGTAATTGATTTTAGGAAATTAAATAAAGCCACTAGGAAAGATCATTACCCTTTGCCTTTTATTGACCAAATGCTAGAAAGATTGTCAAAACACACACACTTTTGCTTTCTAGATGGTTATTCTGGTTTCTCCCAAATACCTATTGCACAATCTGATCAGGAGAAAACTACTTTTACCTGCCCTTTCGGTACCTTTGCTTATAGACGTATGCCTTTTGGTTTATGTAATGCACCTGCTACCTTTCAAAGATGTATGATGGCTATATTCTCTAACTTTTGTGAAAAGATTGTTGAGGTTTTCATGGATGATTTCTCCGTTTACGGATCTTCTTTTGATGATTGCTTGAGAAACCTTGATCGAGTTTTGCAGAGATGTAAAGATACCAACCTTGTCTTGAATTGGGAGAAGTGCCACTTTATGGTTAATGAAGGCATCGTCTTAGGACATAAAATCTCTGAAAGAGGTATTGAAGTCGATAAGGCTAAAGTTGATGCGATCGAGAAAATGTCATGCCCTAGAGACATTAAAGGTATAAGAAGTTTCCTTGGTCATGTTGGTTTCTATAGAAGGTTCATTAAAGACTTCTCTAAGATTTCTAGCCTCTTACCAATCTCTTGCAAAAAGATATTCCTTTTGTTTTTGATGATGATTCTGAAGAGGCATCTGAAATACTTAAGAAGGCCTTGATAACTGCACGTATTGTTCAACCACCTGATTGGAATCTACCTTTTGAAATTATGTGTGATACTAGTGATTATGGTGTTGGTGTTGTTCTAGGACAAAGAGTTGATAAGAAATTCAATGTTATTCATTATGCTAGTAAAACTCTAGACAATGCCCAAAGAAACTATGCTACTAGTGAAAAAGAATTTTTAGCAGTCATGTTTGCATGTGATAAGTTCAGATCTTACATTGTTGATTCCAAAGTTACTATTCACACTGATCATGCTGCTATTAAATATCTCATGGAAAAGAAAGATGTTAAACCTAGACTTATTAGATGGATTCTCTTGCTACAAGAATTTGATTTGCATGTTGTTGATAGGAAGGGTGCTGAGAACCCCGTAGAAGATAACTTGAATAGGTTGGAGAGTATTCTTGATGACCCACAACCTATTAATGATAGCTTTCTTGGTGAACAATTGTATGTCATCAATGCTTCACGTAGTACACCTTGGTATGCTGATTATGCGAATTATATTGTTGCTAAATATATACCACCTAGTTTCACATACCAACAAAAGAAGAAATTCTTCTTTTATTTGAGACGTACTTTTGGGATGATCCTCACCTTTATAAAGAAGGAGTAGATGGTGTTATTAGACGTTGTGTATCTGAGCATGAACAGGGACAGATCCTACAGAACTGTCACTCCGAGGCTTACGGAGGATACCATGCGGGAGATAGAACTGCACACAAGGTATTGCAATCCGGTTTCTATTGGCCTACTCTCTTCGAGGATGCACGTAAGTTTGTCTTGTCTTGTGATGAATGTCAAAGAATAGGTAATATCAGTAAACGTCAAGAAATGCCTATGAATTATTCACTTGTCCTTGAACCATTTGATGTTTGGGGTTTTTATTATATGGGACCTTTTCCAAAGTCCAACGGGTATACTCATATTCTAGTTGTTGTTGATTACGTTACTAAGTGGGTAGAAGCTATCCCAACTAGTAGTGTTGATCATAACACCTCTATTAAGATGCTTAAAGAAGTTATTTTCCCTAGATTTGGAGTCCCTAGATACTTAATGACTAATGGTGGTTCACATTTTATTCATGGTGCTTTCCGTAAAACACTTGCTAAGTATGATGTCAACCATAGAATTGCATCTCCTTATCATCCTTAGTCTAGTGGTCAAGTAGAGTTAAGTAATAGAGAAATTAAACTAATTCTGCAAAAGACTGTTAATAGGTCTAGAAAGAATTGGTCTAAGAAACTTGATGATGCACTGTGGGCTTATAGAACTGCTTATAAGAATCCCATGGGCATGTCTCCATACAAAATGGTTTACGGTAAAGCATGTCATTTACCTCTTGAGCTAGAGCATAAGGCTTATTGGGCAATCAAAGAGCTCAACTTTGATTTCAAACTTGCTGGTGAGAAGAGGTTATTTGATATTATCTCACTTGATGAATGGAGAACTCAGGCATATGAAAATTCCAAGTTGTTTAAAGAAAAAGTTAAGAGGTGGCATGATAAAAGGATACAAAAATGTGAGTTCAATGTAGGTGATTATGTCTTGCTATACAATTCTCGTTTAATATTTTTTGCAGGCAAGCTTCTCTCTAAATGGGAAGGTCCTTACATTGTCGAGGAAGTATATCGTTCCGGTGCCATCAAAATCAACAACACGGAAGGTAATTTTCTAAGAGTTGTGAATGGGCAAAGAATCAAGCATTATATCTTAGGTACTCCCATAAATGTCGAAAGCAATATAAGTAATACCATAACTCTGGAGGAGTACATAAGGGATATTTACCAGCTTGTTTCAGACTCCAAAAACAAAGAGGTATGTGATTCGGTAAGTAAACTGACTCCAAAACTTTTCCAATAGCAAATTTCTCCGTTTTGGAATATTTAGAAAAATAGAAAAATTTAAAGTAGTCCGGAAAGCGCACGAGATTTCCCGTTCTTCTTTTGCTTGTTGGGAGCTTTCCCATGTAAATAGTTTTATTTTTCTCTGGGTCAAGGTAGAAGACCATGATTAAAATGATTAGTGGCTCTCATATGCATTTATGTTTATCTATCAGAGAGCCCATATTAGTTTGTCTTCTCCTCTGAGTTTGCTTGCAGATTCTAGCTTAGTCCAATGCACGAACACTCTTATTATTATTCACATCATTCAGTCGTGCAAGTGAAAGGCAATAATGACGATATATGATGAAGTGACTGAGCCTGGAAAAGCTGGTATGAACTCGACCTATTTTGTTTTTGTAAATATGACTAGCTCATCGTTCCTAATTCAGCATTGTTATGAGAGAAACATGTTTGCAATGACGACTTAGAGATCATAGTTTCTGATGCCATGCTTAATTAGCTAGGAGCTTATAATGGTTTGTCTTGGATGCCAACATGAATTTCACAATGATTATAATGTAGTATGATAGGATGGTATCCTCCTTTGAATGATTCAAGTGGCTTGACTTGGCACGTGTTCACGCATGTAGTTGAAACAAAATCAACATAGCCTCTACGATATTTGTGTTTATCATGATTTATATCCTACTCATGCTTGCACTCAACATTGGTTAATTTCAATGCATATTGATGACTGTTGTCGCTCTCTAGTTGGTCGCTTCCCAGTCTTTTGCTAGCCTTCACTTGTACTAAGCGGGAATACTGCTTGTGCATCCACTTCCATAAACCCAAAGTTGTTCCATGTGAGTCCACCATACCTACCTATATGCGGTATCTACCTACTGTTCCAAGTAAATTTGCATGTGCCACTCTCTAAATCTTCAAATAATAATCTGTTTTGTATGTCCGAACCGCTCATGTGCTGACAAGGGGCGGTCAATATCTTCCATGCTAGGCGTGTTATCCTTGATACGTGTTTATTCACTATCACTCACGAGAAAGGGGCCGGTAATCGGAATGCCCAGTTCCATGCTCAAATCAAATCGAAAATATAATGGCAAACAAAACACCCCCTGGATTGTTGTTGGAATGGACGGCACCCGAGGATTCAGCTAGTCGCGGAGTGTGATTGATCAGTGGTGGGGGAGTCACAACTTTACTATTCTGTTTGGGAACCGCCTATAATATGTGTAGCATGGAAGATGGTGAAAACTCTTGGTCATCGCGTTGACAATGAAAGCATGCCATCCAAAATTATTTATCTCTGTTTTAAAAGCTTGAGCTCTGGCACCTCTGCAAATCAATGCTTCCCTCTGCGAAGGGCCTATCTATTTACATTACTGTTGAGTCATCCTCTTCTTATAAGAGGCACTAATTAGAGAGCACCTCCATCATTTTTATGCTTTGCTATTAATTGATATTGAGTATGACTGTGACTCGATCTTCTTTGCCATGAATTACAATGTTCAGTCAGCCCTTGGTCTTTGAAGGTGCTCTGCATTCATGTTTTGTGGTCTCAGAAAGGGCTAGCGAGATACCATTTGTTCATATTGTATCATAATTGTTTTGATTGAAGTGTTGACGTTTGAAACTTATCATTATTGCTCGCTAGTTGATTATGCCATTGATATGAGTACACGATGACACCTAAATGTTATTGCTTATGTGGTTAGCTTATGATCTTGCTGAAAATCCGAATTTGAGTTAGACATAATTACAACAACAAGATCAAACAGAGTTCGTAAAAGTTTTTCTTTTGTCTCTTTCAGTTTGTCAACTGAATTGCTTGAGGACAAGCAAGGCTTTAAGCTTGGGGGAGTTGATACGTCTCCATCGTATCTACTTTTCCAAACTCTTTTGCCCTTGTTTTGGACTCTAATTTGTATGGTTTGAATGGAACTAACCCGGAGTGACGTTGTTTTCAGCAGAATTGTCATGGTGTTGTTTTTGTGCAGAAATAAAAGTTCTCGGGAAGACCTGGAAACTTACAAGGATTTTTTGTGGAATATATAAAAAATACTAGCGCAAGAATTACTAGAAGACACAGAGCCATGAGCCCACAAGCCCAGGAGGCGCGCCACCCCTAGGTCGCGCCTGTCAGGCTTGTGGGCCCACGTGGCTCTGGAGCCTCCAACTCCAACTCTATATAGTCTCTTTCGTCCTAGAAAAAATCACGGGAGAGATTTTGGTAATAAACGACACCGCCACGAGGCGGAACTTGAGCAAAACCAATCTAGAGCTCCGGCAGGGCCATCCTGCAGGGGAAACTTCCCTCCCGGAGGGGGAAATCGTCGCCATCATCATCACCAACACTCCTCTCATCGGAGGGGACTCATCTCCATCAACATCTTCATCAGCACCATCTCATCTCCAAACCCTAGTTCATCTCTTGTAACCAATCTCCGTCTCACGACTCCGATTAGTACTTGTAAGGTTGCTAGTAGCGTTAATTACTCCTTGTAGTTGATGCTGGTTGGTTTACTCGATGGAAGATCATATGTTCAGATCCTTAATGCTATTCAATACCTCTCTGATCATGAAAATAATTATGCTTTGTGAGTAGTTACGTTTGTTCCTGAGGACATGGGATAAGTCTTGCTATAAGTAGTCATGTGAATTTGGTATTCGTTCGATATTTTGATGCGTTGTATGTTGATTTCCTCTAGTGGTGTTATGTGAACGTCGACTACATAACACTTCACAATTATTTGGGCCTAGAGGAAGGCATTGGTAAGTAATAAGTAGATGATGGGTTGCTAGAGTGACAGAAGCTTAAACCCTAGTTTATGTGTTGCTTCATAAGGGGCTGATTTGGATCCACTAGTTTAATGCTATGGTTAGACTTTGTCTTAATTCTTCTTTCGTAGTTGCGGATGCTTGCGAGAGGGGTTAATCATAAGTGGGATGTTTGTCTAAGTAAGGACAACACCCAAGCACCGGTCCACCCACATATCAAAATATCAAAGTAGCGAACGCGAGTCATATGAACATGATGAAAACTAGCTTGACAGAAATTCCCATGTGTCCTCGGGAGCACTTTACCTTATATAAGAGTTCGTCCAGGCTTGTCCCTTTCTACAAAAGGGATTGGGACATCTTGCTACACCTTTGTTACTATTGTTACTTGCTACCCGTTATGAAATTATCTTATCACACAACCATCTATTACCGATAATTTCAGTGCCTACAGAGAATACCTTGCTGAAAACCACTTGTCATTTCCTTCTGCTCCTCTTTGGGTTCGACACTCTTAATTATCGAAAGGACTACGATAGATCCCCTACACTTGTGGGTCATTAGTGGGGCCCACCCAGGCAGCCTCCTGACGCGGCCTAGGGCCTGGCCGTGCCAGCAGGTCGCCTGGGCAGCCCCTGGATCCCGTGTGGCCTATCTTCGGTGATATGGAAGCTTCTGTTTCGCTGATTTTTTAAATATTTTTTCTGGAATTTTTTGGGCTTCAGAAAATTGGGAAAAAGCCCCTGCAAAATAGACATCAGTAGACAGAAACTGGCACTGGGTGCACTGAGTTAGCAGGTTAGTCCAAATATGTGTAAAATGATATAAAAGTGTAGCAAAACATATAACAATGTCATCCAAAAGATCATGGAACAAGTAGAAATTATAGATACGTTTGGGACGTATCAACATACCCAAGATTAATTTCTGCTCGTACTCGAGTAGATAAATGATAACACAATAATTTCTGTGGTGACATGCTAACACACATATAATAACTCCAAAGTAAAGCAACTGAGATATGCAATTCAAGTCAAGACAATAACAAGCAAGAGTCTGTATCTAGTATTGAATTTAGCAAAGTAAGAACATAAAGGTGCAAGAGGTCTCGCTGTCCGTGACTCAAATGTCTCCAAATGGTGTTTGCGCGCAAGAAGTGGGAGATCGGTTGAGATCATAAAATATTTTATTTAATTGAGAACTCAATCTACTAAAATTTCACACTTGGTCTCCTTCGGAATCTTATTTTGACTCATCCCCAGATCACTAGTCAGGCACAAGTCAAAATGATCCTCTCCCTTTCGACTTTGAGCACTCATGCAATGGATGAGCATAAGCAAGATATGTTGGCACTTAGGATGGCAAACAAAATAATGATGGGGAAGGAAGACAAAAAGGTGTGATAGGCTCACATCAATGAGGACAACCGTAGGCGAGAGAAAGCCAAATGATAGATATGATGTGAGGAGTAGAGATTGCCATGTAATGGATGCACATATGAGCTAAGGGAAGCTCTCCAATGGAGCTAGTGGGGGTGCATCCAACTTGTTTTCTCATGAATACCTAGAGCTCATTTGAGGAGGCTCATCATTGGAATACGCAAACCAAGTTCTATAGTGTAAGGGTCCCCACATAGTTATGCATGAATGATAATATCTATGTAGTACCAATATAGCAATGGAGTACGAGTGTGGATCTTCAAATGGAATAGTAGTGTTTCCCCCTTGTCTCTCTCTCTCTTTTTCTCTTATTATTATTATTTTTGTGGCCTCTTTGGCTCTTTCTATTTATCTCTCATTTGTCCTCTTTGGGATCTTTTGTTTGTCCTCTTTGGGATCTTTTCCTCACTTAAGGGCAACACTCTATGTTTTACATGAATAAAAATAAGATCATCACACTTCATAAGAAGTACTCAACATAAATACAAGTGAAAACTATCATTATGTATGCAAATGTATATGCCTCTCCCAGTGTAGTAGGATATGCAATGATACTAGCGCGCCAAGTAGCAATAATTGGGGTAAGGCCCAACTATCATGCGGCTCTATGATGTCACAACCTGTTTTTGGCTTCCCTGACTAATTAACTTATTTCAAAAATCAGGACCAATTAATTTTCCTTTGAATGCTTGTGATGCTTGGAGTGACTATTGTTTCTCTGTTTGCTTGAATGCATGTGATTGCTCCCCATTCATTCTTGCCATCCTCCTAATCACATCCTCATTCCATGATCTCCTACCTAATGATTATGCCATGAGTTTAGAACAAATATCTATTTTCACCAAATATTATTTTCACCAAAAAGCATTTCTTTGAATTAAACTTTCAAACCCGTGAGATGAGGTTTGTACTACAAGTTCTCAAATTAGGGAATTTATTTTGCACCAATACTTTTATTTAAAACCTATTATCAAAATATCTTCCAAAAACCATCATATTATTATTTTAGAAGTTATTTTTATTATTTTATTTAAAAGCCCTTCTGTGAGGCCAGAAATGGTCTCTTAGGAAGGAAACTTATTTTTATTGCTTTCCAAATATTTAAGAAAATTTAGGGAAACTCAGTGGATATATTTATTCGATATCTATGAGTTTCAACACATGGTCATGTTCAAAATATTGGGCAAACCCCTCCAAAACCATTCCTGCCTATTTCAAGCTTCTGGAATATTTCTATTAGAAATATTATCAATAAATTCCAGTAAAATTCTAGCATGTCATCTATGATATCATTGATGATCTTGCCAAGTTTCATTTTAATCCAAGTTGATTTGGCTCCCCTAATCACTCTAAAACCCTATCTGTCCAGAATCAAATTTGAGCAACTCTACATTGTGAAGTGTCTCCAATTGTGCTTAAATTTGGTGGACAAGTTCCAATACTCCAATAAGGAATCCACACCAAGTGGTACACCAAGGAGAATACAAGAACTTGTCCTAAGACCCTCAAAACCCTCTCTGTTGATTTCTGACTTTGACAAACTTTACATTATAAAGTTTGTCCAATTGATCTCAAACTTTTTGTGCATGCCTCAATGCTGAAATAATGCCCCTACACCAAATATTGGATTTGTGGGAATTCATTTGAATAGGGTTCTAAGCAAAAATCCATTTCTGCCCCTTTCTAGGGTTTTTCAAGTCTACATTGGAAAACTTCTCCAACAAATCCCAAATTTGGTGTGCAAGCCTATTTTCCTCTATTATTTGACCCTGTTAAGTTTCATAGCCATTGGAATTCATCTGATGGCCTAACCACAGATCAAACACCTTGTGTGCACTCACTAATTTGGCTTCTTTTGCCCCTTTCACTTTATTCCTTGAGCTCAACTTTCTACCACAGCCTCACATAGTCCTAATTTACCTCTAGTAACTTTCCCATGGCCATTGGTCAATTATTGGAGAAGTTCCCTTTGTAACTTTCTCTCATTTTCACCCTTGGCAGCACTGTTTTACCTCTCTTTCCATTCTTCTGCTTAATCTATCACCCCCAATTCTTTCCAGAGCCTCTCTAGTGTCTCAATGCAACATTTCAAATCAATAGATGGCATGCTCATGTAGGAAAAATGAGCATCACCTCTTCAAGTTCATTTTTAGCTGAAATGTGGCTTTGTACAGCAAGTACTAGCTACATTTGTCTTCTTGAGCTGAAACTTTGCAGTCTTGTAGTCCTTCTATAAACAAGAGTGCTGGACATGGTTTTCCTCCAATTAACTCCCTGTGCAAACTAGTTTTGCTAGCACTAAGTTTGCTGCTGCAAACTAAATCAAAGTCAGGAGCCATTCAAACCACCTTCACTAGTTGCCAAACTCCAGAGTTCCTTTGCTGCACGTGTGCCCTACGTGCTAGACACGTTTGACTGGCCATTTGGACCATGTAGACACGGGTTGCCATGGTGACCACGCTGTCAGCCTGCACTAATGGTACTCTGCACCATTTCCTTGATCCCTAGCTCGTGTCCCGCAGCAGCAGGTTGCCCCAGCATATCTCAGAGCATCATGTTGACCATTCAATCCATTCCCCACCATCAGCTAGCCTCCAAGACCCCTCAGGCATGCGTGGCGACCATGCACCGAGAGCTCCAGAGAGCTCCCGAGCTCTCTCGGCTCCTCCTCCCCCAGTTAGAGCCTCCCGAGCATCTCTGGCTCCCTCAAACCCTCCTACTCTCTCCCTGGAACCCCTCTCGAGATCCCCTTCTTCTCCCCAAGCCTCCCCTCCTCCTGCCATAGCCATGGCCGAGGGGTAGAGTTCTGGCCTCCGCGGGGCTAGCACGCTCGGAGTCTCCCCTCGCCTCCTTCCACTCCTGCCGGAGACCCAAGGCCACCGCAACACCTCCGACTCTCTCTCCCTTCGCTGCTGGTCGAAGCCAGGGAGGTAGACGACCTCCCGCAACCACCGCCGTCGGCTTCCCCCGCGGTCCCTATGCGGACACCCTGTGTGGGAATGGGGAGCGGCGAGGTCCCTGAGCTCGTCGGTGCCTTTCCCTTGGTCAGGGGACGGCCGAAGGCATGACACCGTGCGGCTTCCTCTCCCTCTCCTACGGCTCCTCTACTCAAGCGTGAGGAGGAAGAGAACCAGCAGGGATGGACGCGGCTCCCTCCCTCAAGCGCCCTGGTGGCCGGAGCGACGCCAGATGCAGCCCGAGCCGCCGGAAGCACCGTCGGATCCCGGCCCTGTTCGGCCTCCTCTCTCTCCCGTCTTGAGCGGGAGGTTAGGGAAGGAGCTGACGGGCGGGGCCCATCGTCAGCCCCTCACCGGTTGGCCCCGGCTTTAAGTGGCGGCGCCCTGGCCGATTGGCGCCTCCCGCACGCGAAGGCGTATTTGTTGGGTTACGCCTTCGACGTCAGCAACCTCCCAGGCGGTCTGCGCAACCGGGCCGGCCCATCTCCTTCTCTAGCGCCTAGTGCGCAAGATAGCCCCCCCCCCTCGCAGGCTGAGTTCCTCATTTTTCCTTTTTCCTTAGATCTTGTAAAATCCATTATAAAATCATTCTAACTCCAAATCACTTGGTTCAAGTTACTGCAGGATCCTAAAAATGAGGCATATCCAAATAAGTGCTTTGCACATTTTTCCCTACCAACTTTCTGTGGTGTTTATTTAAAATCCCAACCTGGATATAAAATATTTCCCCTTTCAAAAATTCCTAGCAGGTTCAAATCAACTCCAAATGGAGTGATTCCAATTCCTAGGCCCTTCTAAAATCCTTCCCCATTTTTAGAACCCTGGTCAACATTTTTGTGTGGCTTACTTCTGTTGCAATAAATAAACAGCTCCTATTGCTATTTATTCCTCCTTGTAAAATCTCTAGAATATTCATACCAACTCCAAATCTAGTGAAACCACTTCCTAAATATTTCTAAAATCATTCTCTGTTAAATGGGTTCCTCCACTCATTCTTAACAGAATGATTTCCGTTGGCTTCTTCAATAATCACCTATGCCTCCTTTCCTCCATTCAAACACCCCTGATGATCCAAACCCCCTTGGCAAAGATTCAGGTATTTTTCTTATGACCAAAGAGGTCCAAGAAAAATAAAACTTCTATTTTTGTGACACTTTTATTCTGCTTGATGTGTGGCTTACTATGGTCGTTTCCGACGATAGTTGACGGTAGACAGAGTACTCGGAGTTGGAGCGGAAGACCTCGAAGACCCCTTGGACTTATGTGAGCAAGGCAAGAAGCCCTTTGACCATGATTTGAGCACATACATTGATGCATGCTAGAATAGCAAGTACTTTTCCGTTGCATGAGATCACAATGCCGGTTCATCATTGGTGTGATGGTACCGAAGGCTTCTTCGAAGCACTTGCATGATAGTGATGTTATCCATATGGCTCCTCGGAGCACAAGCATGATGAGCTTGACCCTACCATCTATGAGGATCATGCTACTGTCATGTTGACTAGTAAAGTTATAGAACCATTGCATTGAGCTTGACCCTACCCCTTGAGGGTCATGCTAATACCATGTTGACAAGTAAAGATAGAGCATATTATCATGAGCATGATGATGAGTTAAATAAAGAGTTTATGTAAACCCCGTCGGGTGCCACTAATGCCCGAGGGTGATGATTAGTTGGTGATCACTTTTGGTGAAGTGATGCACCGGTGTTTTTGTGTGAGCATGGTTTCAGAAAGGGATTAGATTTATGATGTGTCGACCGTCCCAACCTTACCAGTACAACCACGATACCCCTTTATGGGACGAGGCTTTGTTGATTACTCTGGTCTGTGCTAGCAAAGAGCCACATTACTAGTGGCGGGAGTGATCGGTGTCACTGTCGTGATGGGGTCGTGCCAGGTAGGACGACTATGCCATTATTATGAGTTCCAGGCACACCGTTGGTCCCTGCATGGTTGATACGGTCCAGAGTCGGTGCTCGTAAGACGTACAACATGTGGGCTGGGTACCAATCGAGTGGACCTCTTTGTCTAGTATCGTCAGGGGAAAGATGATGATCGGGTACTTACCTCGGGTATATGTGATATACCGCGAGTCGTGGATGACACGGAAGTTTCCCGGATCTCGTGGGTCCAGCGTACTACCTCTGCGGAGTGTAAACTATTCGAATAACAGTGTCCACGGTCAAGGATAGTTGGGTAATCCTGCTTAAACTACGTCCTGATATTTCCGCATAAACCAAGTGTGAGTGAGTGTGTGTGTGGTGTTAAAAAGGTGTTGTTATGATAATCACAATAATATGACCAAGTTCGGTGACTTGGCATATAGGGTAAACACGGATGGTTTAGCCCTCAGCTGATACATTGAGGTTATGACAAGTCCGATGACTTGGCATATAGGGTGAACCCGGATGGTTCAACCCTTAGCAGATATGTCGATATCTGTAACCTGTTCTTCAAAAGAAACTCATTAACTTGATGCATATTCATGATCATTCCACCCAGATGAGTTATACCAGAAATGCATGATATTGTTATCCATCATTTTCATTGTTCATATCATGGGCTGTTTGCGAGTACATTCAAAGTACTTATTGGCTTGCCACTTGTTATTTCATTGACCAGGTCTGAAAGACAGGATATGGTGAAGATTAACTCGGTGACGTTCTTGCGATCTAGGATGCTTCCCAGTCAGAATGCCTGTAGGTTAAGGCTGATGGCATGGGTTCACGCTTTCAACCAATAATTCCGCTATTGGTCTAGTTTGGTGCTTTGGCCTTTAAGGCCCTATGTATGTAAGACTCGACCGAAGTGGTCATTTATTGTATCAAATGGTATGTATGGATGTAAGACTCTATTATTCAGTATCTGTGTTCAGTGAGCATTGATCCTTGGGATCACTGGGCACGGTGATCTTGACTTACCAGTCGGGGTCCCCACATACGATCAAGCAAAAGCATGTATGACATGAAGATCAAGTCATGAGATGGCGGATGTTGCATGGCAATGTATCTCAGAAAGGATATGGAAATGCCTTAATATGTAGGTATGGTAGCTGTTTTGAGGAAAGATATAATGAGGCTTATGTAGGAAAGGTATAATGGGTTTGGATGCACCAGCGGAGTTTGCACCAACTCTCAATGTGATAAAGGGCAATGCACGGTACCGAAAAAGTCTAGCAAAATATGGATGGTGGAAGTGCCAACAATCGAATACTCACATTAGTCCGAAGAACTCATACACTTATTATCGATAACTCTCTATCTAGTTAGGAAATTCACAAAGAGACAAGTACCCCGAGGAGAAGTGTTTGGGGGTTTGGTTATCCTTGCGCATCCTCGACTCATGGTAACGTGAGGGTACTCTATATATTCCAACCCCTCCAGAGGTTAGCGATTAATTTAGTAGCTAGAGTTCTCAACTAATTTTACTTTTTGAAAAAAACACGGATTTCCCAAAATACGACACCTATCACTAATAGGCTCAAGCTCTTGGCACCAATAGTCCAAATGTTACTCAAATCAATACCTCAAAAATATTGCAAGTTACTACTATACTCAAATAGCAATCTTAGTTACCTACTCATACAAGACACACAACTCAGTGCAACGAGCCAACTCTCTAACCAAGATAAGCATGATAACTAAAGAGAGTTCCAAAAGCAACCTAAATAAAAGCTCTTAAAAAGATAAGCATGAAAACTAAGAGCTAAGCATGACGGTAGCTATGAAAAGATAGAGAACACACATAAAAGATAAGCATGAAAACCTATGTTGTGTTCTAGAGTGGAATGGAGCGTGTGTGTCTGCTACGGTAACAAAAGTCCTTCCTTGGCGTTAGGAATTATTCTTGCTACTTCTCTTGTTTGCATCGGTTTTTCCCTTGAAGAGGAAAAGGTGATGCAGCACAGGAGCAGTAAGTATTTCCCTCAGTTTGAGAACCAAGGTATCGATCCAGAAGGAGGGTCTCGTCAAGTCCAGAGTACCTGCGCAAACACAAACAAGCTTGCACCCAATGCTTCAAAGGGGTTGTCAATCCCTTCAAGATTGTTTGCAAAGTGAGATCTGAAGGCGGAAAGTGCAACGAAGTAAAAAGTGGAAGGCTGAAAATATGGTGTCGAGTAGACCCAGGGGCCATAGTGTTCACTAGAGGCTTCTCTCAAAATAGCAAATATCACGGTGGGAGAACAAATTACTGTCGAGCAATTGATAGAACCGCGCAAAGTCATGACGATATCTAAGGCAATGATCGTACATATAGGCATCACGTCCGAGACAAGTAGACCGATACTTTCTGCATCTACTACTATTACTCCACACATCGACCGCTATCCAGCATGCATCTAGTGTATTGAGTTCATGACGAATGGAGTAACGCCTTAAGCAAGATGACATGATGTAGAGGGATAATCTCAAACCAATGATGAAAACCCCATCTTTTTACCCTTGATGGCAACAACACGATGCGTGCCTCGCTACCCCTTCTATCACTGGGTGAGGTCACCACACGGTATGAACCCAAAACCAAGAACTTCTCCCATTGCAAGAATCATAGATCTAGTTGGCCAGACAAAACCCACAACTCGAAGAGAATTACAAGGATATGAAATCATGCATAAGAGAGATGAGAAGAAAATCAAATAAGATTCATAGATAATCTGATCATAAATCCACAATTCATCGGATCTCGACAAACACGCCGCAAAAGAAGATTACATCGGATAGATCTCCATGAAGATCATGGAGAACTTTGTATTGAAGATCCAAGAGAGAGAAGAAGCAATCTAGTTACTAGCTATGGACCCGTAGGTCTATGGTGAACTTCTCACGCATCATTGGAGAGGTCATGGTGTTGATGGAGAAGCCTTCCGTGTCCGAATCCCCCCTCCGGCAAGGCACCAGGACGTGCCCCAGATGGGATCTTGCGGAGACAGAAGCTTGCGGCGGCGGAAAAGTGATTACGATGCTCCCCTGATTTTTTTGGGAATATTTGTGAATATATAGGTGCAAGATCTAGGTCAGGGGACCTCCAGGGGGCCCACAAGCTTGGATGGCGCGCCCCCTGGCCGCGGGCTGGGGGCTTGTGGGGCCCCCGTAGCTCTTCTGGCTTGGCTCCCAAGTCATCCGATCTTCTTCCGTTCCAGAAAAAATCTTTTCGGGGATTTTCTTCCGTTTGGACTCCATTTCAAAATCTCCTTTGAAAGGGGTCAAAAACATGGAAAAAACAGGAACTGGCACTTGGGACTGAGTTAATAAGTTAGTCCCAAAAAATAAATAAAAGGCATGCAAAACATCCAAAGTTCGACAAGATAATAGCATGAAACCATCAAAAATTATAGATACGTTGGAGACGTATCAAGCATCCCCAAGCTTAACTCCTGCTCGTCCTCGAGTAGGGAAGTGATAAAGAATGAATTTTTGATGTGGAATGCTACCTAGCATAGTTGTCCTTTGCAACTTCTTTCATGTGGCATGAATGTTCAGATCCGTAAGATTCGAAACAATAGTTTGTTATTGACGTGAAAACAATAATACTTCAAGCAAACTAGCAAAGTAATCATGAACTTTCAAAATAACAAGGCCAAAGAAAGTTATCCCTACAAAATCATATAGTCTGGCTATGCTCCATCATCCTCACACAACTAATGTAAATCATGCACAACCCCGGAATTGGCCAAGTAATTGTTTTTGCACTCTTACTTTCTCAAACTTTTTATAACTATCACGCAATACATGAGCGCGAGCCATGGATATAGCACTATGGGTGGAATAGAATGTGGTGGTGGTTGTGAGACAAAAAGGAGGAGATGGTCACATTGACTTGGCGTATCAATAGGCTATGGAGATGTCCATTAATAGATATCAATGTGAATGAGTAGGGATTGCCATACAAGAGATGCACTAGAGCTATAAGTATATGAAAGCTCAAAAGGGAAACTAGTGGGTGTGCATCCAACTTGCTTGCTCACGAAGACCTAGGGCAATTTTAAGGAAGCCCATCATTGAATATACAAGCCAAGTTATATAATGAAGATTCCCACTAGCATATGGTAGTGACAAAGCAAGAAGCTCTCAATCATGAAGAACATGGTGCTATCATGAAGCACAAGTATGGAAAAAGATAGTAGCATTGTCCCTTCTCTATTTTTCTCTCTTTTTTTATTTGAGCTCTTAGGCCTCTCTTTTTATTTTCTCTTTTCTCTTTTTTTGGGCTCTTTGGCCACTTTTTTTATTTTTTTTATTTCCTCACATGGGACAATGCTCTAATAATGATGATCATCACACTTTTATTTACTCACAAACTCGAAGATCACAATGATGATGACTGCATAGGAAATGCCTCCGGCAGTGTACCGGGATGTGCAACGATCTAGTATGATCATGCAATGGCAATATGAGAGTGACGTCACAAGTCATGAGACGGAACGTTGGTAGTTGCATGGCAATATATCTCGGAATGGCTATGAAAATGCCATAGTAGGTAGGTATGGTGACTGTTTTGAGGAAGGAATTTGGTGGGTTTGTGCAGCAGCGAGAATTGCGCGGCACTAGAGAGGTTAGAAATGGCGGAAGGTGAAAGTCATCTATACCATGGACTCAACATTAGTCATAAAGAACTCACATACTTGTTGCAAAAGTTTTTATTAGTAATCGAAACAAAGTTCTAAACGCATACTCCGAGGGGAAGGGTTGGTAGGTGTAAACCATCGCGCGATCCCGACCTCAACACAAAGGATGAGAATCAATAGAACAATTATGCTCCGACTTCCTAACATAGTGGTTCACCATACGTGCATGCTACGGGAATCACTAACTTCAACACAAGTATTTCTAGATTCACAACACCCTACTAACATAGCTTTTAATATTACCAAATCCATGTCTCAAAACTAATTGAGAGGAATCGAAACTTCTCTTTCTACTCAATGCACATGAAGATGGAGGTTTTTGCATCCTCTTTGGGTACCTAGCACATTTGGAACTACTTTCATAGCATAAGCCAACTACCAAATCACGCATTGTCGTGCTCTAAAGATATAAGTGAAGCACAAGAGCAAAAGTATCTAGCTCAAAAGATATAAGTGAAGCACTATGAGCAAAAGTATCCAGCTCAAAAGATATAAGTGAATCACTAGAGCAAAAGTATCTAGCTCAAAAGATATAAGTGAAGCACTATGAGCATTCTAGAAAAATCACGATGAGTGCATGTCTCTCTCTCTCTCAAAAAGGTGTGCAGCAAGGATGATTGTGAATCAACAAAAATAAAAGACTCCTATGATACAAGACGCTCCAAGCAAAACAGATATCATGTGGTGAATAAAAATATAGCTCCAAGTAATGTTACCGATGGATTGAAGACAAAAGAGGGGATGCCTTCCCGGGGCATCCCCAAGCTTAGGTTTTTGGTGTCCTTGAATTTGGCTTGGGATGCCTTGGGAATCCCCAAGATTGAGCTCTTTCCACTCCTTATCTCTTTGTCCATGACAACATCACCCAAAACTTGAAAACTTCACAACACAAAACTTAAACAGAAACTTCTGATAACATTAGTACAAGAAAAAAAACTACCACTTCTTTTGGTACTGTAGAAAACTTGAATTCCATCTATATTGATGATGGGCTACTGTATTCTCACTTTTCCATGGCTAGTACCCCCCGATACTAACCATAGTTTCATCAAAACAAGCAACCAACTCAACAAAAACAGAATCTGTCAAAAACAGACCAGTCTGTAGAAATCTGTATACTTCATATACTTCTGGTTCCTTAAAAATTCCGAACAATTACGACAGCCTGGGAAAAAATTATATCAATCATAAGAAAAAAGAATCAACTCAAAATCTATTTCTGAATAAAAATGAAAAATCATCTCGTGAGCAAAAAGTTTCTGTCTTTTTCCAGCAGGATCAAACAACCATTACCAAGACTAGTCATAAAGGCTTTGCTTGGCTCAAACACAAAAAGAAACACAAAAAACACAATCACAACAGAAGTATGATGGTGTGGATGCAAAAAAACAGAAACAAAAAGATAAATTCATTGGGTTGCCTCCCAACAAGCGCTATTGTTTAACGCCCTTAGCTAGGCATTGATAAATCAATGATGCTCACACAAAAGACAAGAATTGAAGCACAACGAGAGCATCATAAGGCATGTGAAAATCACATCTAATTATAACATACTTCCTATGCATAGGCATTTTATAGGAAAACAAATTGGCAAGGCAACCAATAGTTACCAAATGCAAGGAATAAGAAAGATACAATAGCAATCTCAACATGACGAGAGGTAATTTGGTAACATGAAAGTTTCTACCACAATATTTTCCTCTCTCAAAGCAATTACATGTGGGATCATAATCAAATTCAACAAAATAGTTATCACAAAGGATACTATTTTCATGATCCACATGCATGCAAAGTTGACGCTCTTCAAAAATAGTGGGATTATCATCAACTAAAGTCATGACTTCTCCAAACCCACTTTCAATAATATTGCAAATATCATATTCATCATGAGGCTTAAACGAATTTTCAAGATCATAAGAAAAATCATCGCCCCACTCATGATCATTGCAACAAGTAGTGGACATAGCAAAACTAGCATCCCCAAGCTTAGGGTTTTGCATATTTTTAGCATGATTGTCACTAATAGAATTTATAGTGAAACCATTGCAATCATGCTTTTCATCGAAGGAGCCCTCGTGAATCACTTCATCAATTTCTTCCTCACAATTTTCAGATTCACGCATCTCAAGCAAAACTCCATAAAGATAGTCAAGTGCACTCAACTCACTAGCAATTGAATCAACATAATTGGATCTCTTAAAGAGATTAGCAAGTGGATGAGGATCCATATCACTAGATTTTCAGCAAGCGAATATACAAGCATATTGAAGGCATATGGCACACAAGCAAACAGAAAGCAAGCGAGAGAAAAGGGTGCACGAAAAAGGCAAATGGGTGAAGTGGGGGAGAGGAAAACGACAGGCAACTGGCAAACAAAGTAAATGCACGAGATGAGTTTGCGACACCTACTTGGATGAGTTCTTGACTTGATCTTCCTCCCCGGCAACGGTGCCAGAAATCCTTCTGCTACTTCTCAAACAACAGCGCCAGAAATTGACACGGTGACGGAGATTGGGCTTGCGTTGGTTTTGCCTTGAAGAGGAAAGGGTGATGCAGCACAGGAGCAGTAAGTATTTCCCTCAGTTTGAGAACCAAAGTATCGATCCAGAAGGAGGGTCTCGTCAAGTCCAGAGTACCTGCGCAAACACAAACAGGCTTGCACCCAACGCTTCAAAGGGGTTGTCAATCCCTTCAAGATTGTTTGCAAAGTGAGATGTGAAGGTGGAAAGTGCAGCGAAGTAAAAAGTGTAAGGCTGGAAATATGGTGTGGAGTAGACCCTGGTGGCCATAGTGTTCACTAGAGGCTTCACTCAAAATAGCAAGTATTACGGTGGGTGAACAAATTACTATCGTGCAATTGATAGAACCGCGCAAACTCATGACGATATCTAAGGCAATGATCATACATATAGGCATCACGTCCGAGACAAGTAGACCGATACTTTCTGCATCTACTACTATTACTCCACACATCAACCGCTATCCAGCATGCATCTAGTGTATTGAGTTCATGACGAACAGAGTAACGCTTTAAGCAAGATGACATGATGTAGAGGGATCATCTCAAACCAATGATGAAAACCCCATCTTTTTACCCTTGATGGGAACAACACGATGTGTGCCTCGCTACCCCTTCTGTCACTGGGTGAGGTCACCGCACGGTATGAACCCAAAACCAAGCACTTCTCCCATTGCAAGAATCATAGATCTAGTTGGCCAAACAAAACCCACAACTCGAAGAGAATTACAAGGATATGAAATCATGCATAAGAGAGATCAGAAGAAACTCAAATAAGATTCATAGGTAATTTGATCATAAATCCACAATTCATCGGATCTCGACAAACACACCGCAAAAGAAGATTACATCGGATAGATCTCCATGAAGATCATGGAGAACTTTGTATTGAAGATCGAAGAGAGAGAAGAAGCCATCTAGTTACTAGCTATGGACCTGTAGGTCTATGGTGAACTACTCATGCATCATCGGAGAGGTCATGGTGTTGATGGAGAAGCCTTTCGTGTCCGAATCCCCCCCCCCCCCGACAGGGCACCAGGACGTGCCCCAGATGGGATCTTGCGGAGACAGAAGCTTGCGGCGGCGGAAAAGTGATTACGATGCTCCCTTGATTTTTTTGGGAATATTTGGGAATATATAGGGGCAAGATCTAGGTCAGCGGACCTCTAGGGGGCCCACAAGCCTGGATGGCGCGCCCCCTGGCTGTGGGGTGGGGGCTTGTGGGGCCCCCGGGGCTCTTTTGGCTTGGCTCCCAAGTCCTCCGATCTTCTCCAGTTCCAGAAAAAATCTTTTCGGGGATTTCTTCCGTTTCAAAATCTCCTCTGAAAGGGGTCAAAAACATGGAAAAAACAGGAACTGGCACTTGGCACTGAGTTAATAAGTTAGTCCCAAAAAATAAATAAATGGCATGCAAAACATCCAAAGTTTGACAAGATAATAGTATGAAACCATCAAAAATTATAGATACGTCGGAGACATATCAGTCTCTCCCAAACAAGGTAGGCTAGGTTCTGACTTGTTATGAACAACAAGGAAAACTAAAACAAACTAAAAAGCAAATAGTGGGACGCTCCAAGCATAGCACATAAGATATGAAGTGATAAAAACATAGCATGGAGATGGACGAACTGATGATTGTTGATAGAGAAGGGGATGCACGGGGGCATCCCCAAGCTTAGACGCTTGAGTCTCCTTGAATATTTCTTGGGGTGCATGGGGGTACCCCCAAGCTTGAGCGCTTGACACTCCTGTATCTTTTTTCATCATCTCCCATCACATACTTGAAAACTCCCTTCATACAAAACTCATCATAAGCTGATTAGAGTGTTTAGTACCCTTAATAAAATAAATAATTACGTGCTGGAAACAAAGATTTTTATGAAAATCTACTGCTTCTCAATATTGCCAAAAGGTTTTTGCAAATAAAAAGTAAGCTTAGGATTTGCAAAACAATGGAAACGCAAAACATGGCAGAATCTATGAAAAACAGAACAATAGGTAGTAAATAATTTATTCGGGGCACTTCTGCAGCTCAAATAAAAAAACTCAAGACAAATGCCAGAAAGGCAATTATATATTGCATGTTGTCAAAAAATTCAGATAAAAACATGATCTGGTGATTTTTGGCGAATTTTTCCGTCAAGCAGACAGAATCTGTTTCTGGACTGCATGTCACAATTTTTGAACTTTCTTGCAATCGGAGGCTATAACTTGGCACAAAGCTTAAAAATTAAAGATACAATGATGTTGCTACAGTAGTAATGAGCATCAAGACCACTAAAACAGAAAGTAAAAACAAATTGGGTTGCCTCCCAACAAGCGCTTTCTTTTATGCCTTTGAGCTAGGCATAATGCAAGAAGATCAAGTGTTATCAACTCCAAAAGAATAACTTGCCCGAGTAACGGACTCATAAGGTAACTTAATCTTCTTTCGAGTGAAGTGTTCCATTCCCTTTTTAAGAGGAAATTGGAATTTAATAATTCCCTCTTTCATGTCAATGATAGCACCAACGGTGCGGAGAAAAGGACATCCCAAAATAATTGGACATGAAGGATCACATTCAATGTCCATAATAAGAAAATCAACGGGCACATAATTATCATTGACAATAATAAGCACATCATCAATTCTCCCTAAAGGTTTCTTTATGGAAGAATCAACAAGACGGACACCAAAAGAACATGGATCATAAGGTTTCCAATCAAGCATATCATACATCCTTTTGGGCATAACGGAAGCACTAGCTCCAACATCACACAATGCAAAGCAAGAGATATTATTCAAAATAATTTTGACTATAGGATCCCAACCATCTTCTAGTTTTCTAGTAATAGAAGTCTCTAGCTTGAGCTTCTCCTCCCTATCTTTGATAAGAACATTGGTAATATGCTCGGTGAAGGCAATATTGAGTGTACTAGTGTGGGGGTCTTTAGCCATTCTTGGCAAAAAAGGTGATGTCTTCGGAAAGACTACATTTGTCAAAATCAATATCATTGCTATTAAGTAAAATTGTAGTGTCATACTCTATGTTTGATTTGCTCTCTATTATAAGAGTTTGGACGTCTTCCCAAGTTTGGGGATGTTTAGGAGAAACTTCAAACCAAAGATCATGTGGCTTCCCGATGCAACCATGCCAAGGGCATAATTCTCCATAATGACTAGTATAGTCACAAGGTTTACTTGTAAAAAGACCCTTAGTGGTAACTGGAGCAATAGAAGAGAAGGTATAATCATTGTTGTTGTCACTAGTGAAGTCACCCAACATGGTGTTCTCAGTGGAACCCATAGCAGCGGCAACAAACAAGAACAAAGCAACTAATTATTTTTGTGGTTTCTTTGGTATAGGACTCTAAAGCAAAAAACTAAAAAGCAAACTAACAAGACTAAAAAGCAAAGGTAAAGGATAGTGTGCAACTCCCCTATCTTGAAGACTGGAGTCCCCGGCAACGGCGCCAGAAAACTTTGCTTGATGACGAGATGATGTATATACTTCTCGCTCTCCGTTGGTTACCCCAAGTGGAAGGTTGAGATGTAGTCAGTAGCAAGTTTTCCCTCACATGGGGACGTAAGGTTTATCGAACCAGGAGGACTCCTAGGCTCATCAAGTAGGTGTCTTCCACCCTGACGCTAGTAGAAGACGTGGACCTGCACACACAACAAATAACTTTGCTGCCAACGAGTACAGAGAGGTTGTCAATCTATCCGGCCTTATAGTTTACAAAGGACCAAAACACAAGCGGGAAAGTAATAGTGATTGCAACGGAAAAGTAAATGAAAACGGTAAATGATGGAGGTGTAATAATGATGGTGATATGGACCAGAGTCACATGATGTTCACTAGTGATGTCTCTCTCCCAAAAGTGGGTAAATAACTATGCTTCGGTAAACAAATCACAATTGGGAAATTGACAGAATTATGAACGCACCGCAATGCTAATTATGCTACTTGATAGTTAGAGGTTCAATAGCAATGGGCAGTACGCCAAGACAAGTAGACCATTTATTCATCAGCATCTACTTACTAATCATCCACCTTGAGATATCTATCAAGAACATCTCTCCGGTATTAAGTTGCGAGCCCCACCCAAAGTGTAAACTCAAAGCAACGGACAACTGCATTAACAAACTATGCGTGAGGTAAACAATCCTTGCAACCATGGTCACAAGCACCGTTGTTTTCTCCCTGGTGGCAACATCACATCCCCTAGTCTCATGTTTCTGTCACTCAAGCTAGACATCGAGGGGCATGAACCCACAATCATGCATAACGCTCCCCCTTGGAGTTACAATCTACTACTCGGCCAAAGCAATAAATAGCAACGGAGAACATGCATGAGTCACTAAGGAACATAATATAAAGGGATAATCAAATATATAACTCATAACAATCTGAACATAATCTCATAATCCATCGGATCCCAACAAAACCGAGCATAGCAATAGCAAGAGAATTACATAGATGTCTTGATCATGTAGGGCAACTCACAAGGACTAATCATTGAAGCACAAGATTGGAGAAAAGACATCACATAGCTACTGGTCATGGACCCATGGTCCAAGGAGGACTACTCACGACACTTCCGAGAAGCGTCCATGGCGGTGGAGAAGCGCCCGGAGGTCAATCCTCCCTCCGGCAGGGTGCCTGGAAGAGGTCTCCTGACGCTCCCGATCTCGGAAGCGCTGCGGCGGCAGAATGATGGAGAAATTCACGATTCTGGAAGTTGTGGAAGGGTTTCCTCTCCGGACTCTAAATATAGGCCCAAAAAGGCACCAGAGGAGGTGGGGCCCACCCAGGCGGCCTCCTCGCGCGGCCTAGGGCCTGGCCGCGCTAGCAGGTCGTCTGGGCAGCCCCTGGCTCCCCTCTGGCCCATCTTCGGTGATCGGGAAGCTTCTGTTTCGCTGATTATATATATATATATTCTGGATTTTTTCACACTTCAGAAATTTGGGAAAAAGGCCCTGCAAAATAGACATCAGCAGACAGAAACCGACACTGGGTGCACTGAGTTAGTAGGTTAGTCCAAATATGTGTAAAATGATATAAAAGTGTAGCAAAACATATAACAATGTCACCCAAAATATCATGGAACAAGCAGAAATTATAGATACGTTTGGGACGTATCAGTAGCCATGAGGTCTGTTTCAAACATGGTTATGGAATGACTACTACACCTAGTAGGAATACTAAGCTTGTCTATGATCTGATATAGAGGGGGTTTGATCAACGTATCCAATGGTATTGGTGTTTAGATTTCTCTAAAACTGAAAAACCAGGACAGGATGTTTGATGCCTTTGGAGATATCGATAGATATTCTTGAGTCCCAACCAATTGTGTTTGGTGGATCCAATGGCATTATGGAACGTTGAGTCCCAATATCTCATTTCCATCATCTCTCGGTCTAAATAGATCTTTCTCTACATCTAGAGAATGAACTACCATGAGAATTATGGATGGATAAGATTTGTCCACAATGAATTTCTATAATATATTTTGGATATATACAACATAGTATACCATAATGTATGAATGAAGGTGCTCAAGTTGTAGGAGTAATCCTTATGCATAAGGAACTCACTACGTTGGTTGTACCATTTGTGCCAACAACAATAAGTCGTATGGTGACTTACTGATTTTTACACAATGTATGTTGCATTTTGCATTTTGATTCAGAAGTGAGATTCCATCCGAATCAATCATATATGTCTGAATCTGGTGATCCACATGGATATGTGATCACTACATCTATCAACTGCAGAGATAGATGGTTTTGTACTTCCAAATGATATAAGTTATGAGAAAGATATTCCACGTGTGGAGAATAGTTGGGTATTTGCATGAACCCTTCTGCTACAATACTTGCTCTTTGTTTCACCACCTCGTTGTTCTCAATTCTATTTCCAGAAGAAAACCGGTGTAGGCATTGCTTATGAATACCTTTCCATTATTGAGCAAGATCATTTCTACCTAGATTATAACCTTTGCTTGAGTTCAATTCGAGTGTTGTTCACACTATGCCATGGCCATGGTCTTTGGATCTGAATCATTTGAAAGGTTTTTTACAATCTAGTTGATAAATGTATGTACAATTGTAGACTTTTGGTTTATATGTTTCTCTAGAATCTATATACCAATATATAGTTGATGAAAATGTCGTTACCCGTGGTGACCACTCGCGATTTCCCAATGCGACTCAGTCGGGTATTCCTATGTCCCCGTCATTGTGTGCACTATGACCTGGGTTGGTGGAGGTTTCCCATCCACTAGGTATGCTACCCATTAGGTGTTTGTCAATGTGAAGTTGACTTGCATTTATTGATTCATAGGCCTTGATATCCTTGCTTGCAAGAAGCTGAATCCTCATGCACTTTTGCCATACATCTCTCGTGTTGCATCGAACGGGGAGTGGGGTGGTTTTTGTTGGTACCTCCACTCTTTGAGGCGTACTTTTGCAGGATTGTAGGATTGGGTGACACTTTTATTGGCAGTAAATGAATACGGCTCATTTTTTGCAATGTGCTGCAAATCTTCTAAACGCATGGTTCAGACCTTTGAGTACGTGGATTTGAGGCAGAAATATGTTGAACATTCCACTAATTTCCTGGCATTCTTTATGGTACTTGAATTCTCCCTTTAATGCGTGGAAATATTCCTCATTGAATCAACGCACTCACCTTGAATAAATCCCGTGCAAGGGCTTTGAGGTATTGACAGTAATACACTGATTCCTCACATAGATCCCAACTATATGTTGAGGGGCCAATGATGTATGCTCGCTAGTGATATCGGTAAGCAACCGAATTACGCATATGGGAAATACTTGGTAGATTTCCATGTATCAAATATAGAGGGTAATAATATTATGCAGTTCTGTCATGAGCATGTAAAACTGCATGACTCTAGTGTAAAGTTGGTAAGTTGCAATTTCAAAGTAAAGATAATGCAATGAGATTAATTCTTTGGATAAAGGATTCTACTAAACCATTTTGAATCTAGACGGATAAATTGTTAAACTTCAATCCAAGGGCCATAGAGAAGGCACTCAAGGAGAATTCTGCAATGTTATCCATTCAATTTGCTTGAAATTGATGTCAGGATAATGAGCCAATGGTTTCATGTGAATAAAGCACACACTCAAGACCACCATGTAGATATGTATTTTAGGACCACGGAATACCTAAATAGTCTAGTCAATGGATGGGAAGAGCCACTTACTTCAATTTGATGCATTCAAGGAGTCTGAGAGGTTCAACGTAGATTTTAAGGTGCGCGAGCCTTAAAATTAGCTTCCCTGTCTCACATGTAGTGCACATAAAATCCAAATGTTGTTAGAATTTAGCATCATAATAATCATAAACTATTGGAATTGCTGATAGTTTCGGTTCAATGATGACCAAGGTGGGAATGCCATGTTTGTCATGCAAAAGACACTCTAGAAAACCACCCCGTACGCAACATGTGCTACAGGTTTTGTAGTATGTGTAGTACAATCCAGATGATGTATAGAGAATGTGCTTGGCATATTTGTTTCATATGGTAAAGAGACGTTAGTTCTCTTTGTTGTCATCATAAGTTTCGTTATGGAAAGTATTTTTACGGATACCTCTATAGTTTTGTAGGGTACGAGTTAAATCGGGAAGCAATAAAGCATCCTGATGTTACTCGAGTACCCACATGGATAGTAAATATGACTCGAGTTGAGCCAACAAATAACTCATCGCGTCTAGCGATTTTAAAATATCTCCTTTCTCTCAATGTGGAAACATTGGACTTCCCTGAGTATAGAGTTTGTGGTGCATATGTCCACAAGACACATATCATCTTTCATCAGATTGGCTCCCGTGGAAATCTACACATAGGCATGAAGATTCTGATATGAAAATCACTATCAGATATATATAGTACACACAAATGTATTTGTACCAAAGTGTTGATACAATCTCTCCCTAATAATAAACCACGTATTGCTTCTGTCGTCCGTCGCGTCCGTCGTGGTAATTTTGCAAAAAAGTCCCTGATGTTTTGTGCATTCAACCCGCACTCCTGATTTGAGTGGAAAAAACGATTCAGTTTTACAGCCCCCTCCCCATCGACACCCAGTTTCACTGTTGTGTCTTATCCATCAGCTCCTCCACCGCGGGAACCCGTCTCCGGCCATCCGTCGCACCGTCGCTTGCCGTCGGCGTGGACAGGACCAAGGAATGGGTCAGGCGTCCCATCGCAGGAGCTAAGGAAGTGGCTCCGAGCTAATGATCCCCGCGAGGCCGCGACGGGAAATCAACCGGACTAAGGCGGCCGATCGAGAAGCGGGGGACGGCAGGAGGAGCACGGGGGCTCAGGCACGCACCAGGAGCTCGGGCATGTAGTCGGTGAGGTGGGGCACGTCCTCGAGGAAGTAGCCGGCGTCGCCGCCCAAGAGCTTCTTCTTCATCGCCCACTTGCACGGCGCCTTAGCGGCGGCGGCGGCGGCGGAAGCGAGGGGCTCCTTCCTCGGCTCGAGAAGCTTCATCTTCTGCTCCGCCACCGCCACCGCAGCGGGGGCGGGGGCGACCCTGACGGTCTCCATGGCTGGGAGGGACCCCGTCGGTGAGCACGAGGTGGAAAGTGGGGGAAAAAGGTGGTTTTGAGATCACGAGGGAGCTTAAGCTTAGCCGGTGATTCTAGGAGTGATCCTCTCGCTCTTGCTCTTGGTGTGTGGGGAGGAGAGCCGCGGGGGTGGGGGATTATATATTCAGATTAGCGTCGTCCGCGCCGCCGTTAGCCGTTGGGTTTGACGGCGGCAACGGGGTTTGACGGCCGCGCGAGGGGAGAAGAGGGGATGGGAGGTGGGAAACTTCGCGGGGTTCCCGCGAGGGGCATCCGGGTTTCGGCCTATTTATGGGCCTGCCATTTCGTGCTGCCATTTCGTGTCGGTAGAAATGCAGACAATCTCCTGAAAAATCGATCGCTATCGACGACTTGTTACTATTGTACGAGGACGTCTGCAACTCTATGCCCGATTTTTCGTCCACGCAAGGATCCAGCATTCCAATCCTCACCGGCGGCGACGAACAGACCTTGTGCGTCGCCCCCGACGAGCTACTGCTCGAGCCTGATTGTTGTCGATCCGGACCTTCGATGTCACCGGCACGGCGGCGCAACCCGGCACCACCACCAGGGCACGAGTATGTCAGAGCTCATCGTCAAAACCAACATCCTATCTCAGATCTGAGTCGAGTGTTTCGATCTGGCTAGCAATTGATTCTAAGGATGGACAAATCTCTGATAGCTAAGCTTGCGATGCATGTGACTGCTATGAATTAGGATCGATCCATTCTCTGCTCCGCTTTCTCTCCAGATTTTTCTCTCTTGATTGGTTTTACAAATTTTGTCTTCGTGGAAGCTGCGTGAAACGAAGCCGGCACTGCACATGGTGGCATGACTCTCTAATGTGAGGCAGAAGCGACGGGTTGGAAGTTACAACACAGTATTGCACTTGGTAAATCCTCGAATATGACACAAACTATCAACTCTATTTATACCGTTGTAATTCACAGGCAGACAAATTGGGATATCTTATGACTTAGATAGGATGGAGAAGGCATAGGAAATCATCTGTGAAAATCTAATGACTTCCCAGCCGTTGCCATCGAGCTTCATCGCGTAGGACAGTCGTTATTTTATTCAAATGTATCCAACAATAATTTTCTGTATCATATATTGCACATCATGAGAAAAAAGAAATTGTATACAATGCAGGATGGAGCAACGTTTTAAGTATGATGACCAAACTCATTGCCTTAAGATTGACCATGTTTATCATGAGTAAATGGACAATGTATCTATCATCTGCGACAATCGCGAAGATGATAGGTGGTAATATGGATGAGTCGTTGTTGGGGAGGTGCAAGGATTTTATTGTCTCCCGTCGCAATGCACGGGCACATTTTCTAATATATATTATATTATTGTTTTAGTTCGTAGTTATCCTGCATTTTGCTTTGTATGTAGTCCCTTATTAGAATTTTTTTAAAGACTTATAATTAAAAACGGAGGGAGTAGTTGCTATAATGATTTATCGTATGTTTAGATATCTACTTGCACTTCAATAGCGGTGCAATGTTCAACTACATGTTGACGAAGGACATGAGAGGAGGGGATTCAAATACAAGATTCATGATCCGGAAATCAACAATCTAACCCGGTGCAACGCACTGGTACTTTTACTAGTATATGATGAAAACAATACTTATGTTGTTATTACAACATCATAAATGGACATTAATTATATTGACCACTGAGGAGATTGAGAGACTAGTCGAAGTCTTCAAACATGTTAGTTGAGTCATATCCAACCTCCATGTTCTCCGTGCTCATAGGGTCCCGTGACAGCTGGATAGTCATTTTATTGCTCGGTTTAGAAGAACATCATGCAAACAACTGACTTCCATGATGGTGTCAGGTTGAGGGTTTGAAGTGAGTTTCAAACCTTTTACCTTTGAGGTCCTTGGCGTCCTGGTGGCGTGGCTTGGATTGCACGCATTATCCCATGAGATGCAAGACTAGTCTTGATGTCCATGACCGCTTAAGTAAGTTGTGGTCATTAAGGGCAAGAGCCTCAAATTACTTAGCCATCGGTTACTTATAGGGGTAAACCAGAGATAATTAATTTACTATCGGCAAATTAAAAACCATCAAGCTTAACATTGTAATGCATTTTGCAAAATTAATAGATATTTCAAGAACTTAGCTTGAAACCATTAGTGTGAATCTCAAATTGCTAAGTATGACACCTTGAAGATAATCTCTAAAATGGAGTAGATCTCCCAGCACTAGGAAGTATAATCTGATGAAATCAGTAGATACTCACTCGTAGTGCCTTATGTCATGACTTAGTAAAATATGTGGGAGAGCACTTTATAAAGCAAACATAATGTCAAATGACAAAATGTAGGCTTTAACAAGTAGTGGTGATAATCTGCAAAGCAGTAGATCTACACACTACCTTATGATCCCACTACATCAATTTGAAAAAATATCTTTGAATTTTGCATCCATATTTGCAAGAAATTTAAAATAAATCTCAATTGCAAATAGTGGATATAATTTGAAAATGTAGAACATGGAAATATATTACATCATAGATAGATTCTGGAATACATATGGTACTCAATAGAAAAACACTACTAATATAGTGAATAATAATGATGTTGCAAACTTGATGCTCAAGTGAAAAACTTGAATTGTATAGACCTTAAATTAAATGAGATGATCCTGTATCAAGCTGCAAGATAATTCAGCAATGTGAATTAATATTTTGCAAGGGAAAATTAATCTCAGTCGTAATAAGATTGTTTTGCGAGAGAAGAAATTCTCAATCGTAAATCAGTACTGTAGAGGTGCCGAATTTATATTTGCAAGAGATTAAAAATCTCAATTACAAATAGACGCAATTAATCTCGACATGTGACAAACGTAGTAATATATGACATCAATTTAGAATCTCGAATACATTAATACTCAACAGAAAGCAGTACTAAAATAAATGTACCGAATTTAAGAAGTCTAAAACAGGAATAAATCACTGCTAGAAGTGCTGCTAGAACACTGATTTGCTAAAAGATGGAATATTCCAAGAAATTAAGCAAATAAACGGAGTGTTGGTGGCATCGTACCCTTGCTTGCACATGGGCCAATTAAGGCACCATCGATAGCACTAGCCTGGTCAACAAGTCAGGTAAGAGAGAGAGAGCGACCAGAGAAATCCCCAGTAGCATCCATCCCCGGGAATGCGATGCGGCCGAGACCAACACATGCGGAGGCCGTCATGGCAGATGCTTTACCAACCACAGACGCCCATGGCTTCGATCTGAACCTCCCCCGCCTGCTTCTGTCGGACGACATGGGAGTGCTCGAAGCGCCGCTGCTCCGTCCTGACCCTATCAAGGCAGGTGCTTCACCGGTGACGGGGGGAGGGACCCTCGTCTTCCTCTAAGGAGGAACCACCGAGAAGGCCAGGCGGCCACGGCGTGGTCCTGCGCGACCACGACCAAGGGCGGGCAGCGAGGCCATGGCGCGGCTTGGCGTGAGCGGGCACGGTCAAGCGCGAGCGAATGCAGCCATATCCTGGCGCGGGCGGCGGCCGGGCGTGGGGCGCGGCACAGGGAGGCGGCCGGGCGAGGAGCGCGGCGCAGGGAGGCGGCCGGGCGGACGGGCGCTCGGCGTGGCGCAGGTGGCCGCGTCCTGCGGCGCGAAGACCGCATCCAGCGCCATCGGTAGCCACACCGCAGGAGTGGCTTCGTCCGAGAAGGAGAGGCTTCTGCGGGACGCCAGAGGCTTCTGCGGGCCAGCCACGCGGAGGCGACGCCCGTGGCCGCGATGTGGGAGGCCTCGATCCAGACGCAGCGATCCCTTGTAGCCATGGGCTTGCTCGGGCGTCGGCGACTGGTTTTCTTCTTACTTTTAACTGTTTCTTCCTTCGTGTTCTTCTCGATCTCGAAATCGCTCAGATGGAGAGCGTGCTGATAACGTATTGAAATAGAATGAAACAAATGATCGAAGTATCCTCTCTTCCGTTGCTGATTCTACATACCCTATATAACTATAGAGAGGACACCTCATTTTGGAGAGGCGTCTGTACGTGAACCGGCAGGACGGTTGCCGAAATAACAACCATCGGCGGTTAATACAGCCAGGGATTTCCCTAATTAAGTGTCTTAGGCCCTAGACATGTTTGGACACCAGATTATATAAACTGTAATTCAGGTTTTACATTTCATAATGACCTGTCTGGCGGTGGTAGGAATGTAATTATCTCTAACTTTACAAGGGTAATGGGTCATTAGCAATCCATAATCTGATTTTAGCTGGTATAAAATAGATATTATGAGTTTTTAATAATTTATCCATCTAGTTTTTATAATCTACACCATAAATTGTCATGTTTGAAGACATAATAGATTATAAAAACTGAATTATATAATCTGAATGATTTCAAACAAAGCCTAATTAATGTTAACTCACCGGGGAGGTGTTGCGTGCTGCTGGGCGTTGGAGGAGAGAGAGGATTTAGGAGGGAAAAAGATTACTTTTAAGGCTTAATTCCTCAAAATAATTATAAGTTACTCTATATGTTTGAGGATTCGGTTAGTTGAGGTTTAATTCAAAAGGTTTTGAGGGATCTTTCAGAGATGCTTAAGAGATAACGAATTCTTCGCCCCAAAATAATTGCTTCAACTTTATATTAGCTTTAATATAAAATTATACTGAATTTAAGGCATTTATTTTAAGACGGAGGGAGTGGGATGGAATCGAATGGACAGATGACAAAGCAAAGATAGCTCTCGCTCTCATGGAACCCTGATGCATCAACTGGGAACATGATACATAGAACAAAGCGAGGGATAACATGGTTCACCTGAATACAGCATTCATGTATTAAGACAATAGATTATGAAGATAGATTATATAATCTGATTTATAAAAATAATCTACGTGGACATGTTTGGAGGTCAGATTATATAAATTATAATCCAGGTTTTACATTGCATAATGACCTGTCCGCCCTCTGTTTTTTTTTTAAAGAAGAGGGTGACGGTGGTAGGAATGTAATTATCTCCAACTTCACAAGGGTAATGAGTCATTAGGAATCCATAATCTGATTTTAGCTGGTGTAGAGTAGATTATGAGTTTTTAATAGTCTATCCATCTAGTTTTTATAATCTACACCATAATATGTCTTGTTTGAAGACAGAATAGATTATAAAAACTGGATTATATAATCTGGATGGTTCCAAACAGGGCCTTAATGGCATCATTCCGTGAAGTACTAACATAGTACATATTTCTGACTGATACATATACCTAGAAATATATGCGTGAAATCATCTTATTTGTCAAGTCTGGCTCATTACTACTGATCATCCCACAAGTTTTCTGCGGTGCTACCACGACATTATCTCATACGGAGTATATATTAAGTCTAGTTATAATAGGATGAAAGGGCATTATCTCTTCATCAGGCCATGCGGTAAAGATCTAGCCATCATTGGATGAACCAACGATAGTGAGATCTGCCTTCACAATGCAGCTGGATCCTACAACATAGCCTCCCGACGGGTCCTTGAAATTCTTTAGTCCAAAGAAGTTAGGCCATCCCCATGATTCTCCACAAACCCAGAGATCTGACATCGCCACAAAAGTAAAACCAATTGTAAACATCATGAGGTTACAGACACTAGCTGCTTGAATCACGCATATAAGTAGCACTGATACTTGCTAAGGAGAGTTGAACCTGAAGTCCCAGTGAAGTGTTTCCCATTCTTTTGGTCTAAGATGGACATAGTCATTATAACCACCTTCTTGGACTCGAGATGGTGCTCATCCGAGGCATCCAGGAATAAGTACAAGCTGAGGCAATCAGTGCTGTACTTGTCACCACGGGGATACATGCCAATGTACCTGTTGACAAAAATGGAAAGTGACATTTCAAATATAATTAGGTACCCTGGAAAAGGTATTTGAAGAATGTGGCTAGTTATTGAAATTAGAAGGTTATGACTGGGCTTGGGTGTAGCCAGCCATTAACTTTGGGCACGACTTCATGGCATTACAATTGTACAAAAAAAGCTAAGCAGACCATAACTATAGTACAAGAAAATACAATGTTCCCTAAAAACAATCTTGAGATACTAATTGATGATATGCGACACAGAAAAGAATCGGTGGTACCAAATATATACATAAGAATAAAATTTCTGGAAAAAAATCTCCTAAACAGCATAATGTATGACCATGGAATTTTATATAGGCTAACATAGATTTTAGTACTATAATGTTTCAAATTTGTTCCTGAATTTTTGCTACACCATTATTACAAAACCCCTTTTCTATTGAAATTGGGAATGTGTTACCATATATCTGTAAATATACCAGAAGTACAGTTCTTTAGTTGCATGCTTAGAGATCAAGCTAATATATCCAGTTGGAATATCTGAAGGACCACCTTACACAAAAATCTGGCCATGCCTAATGTCCGTTCGCACATTAAACAAGTGGTTTCTGTCCACAGTCCACTATGAAGTTAGTAAGCTGACTAGGCATGGTAAGCTAAAGATATATATAAGATAAAATGTTGGATAACACATGCATACTATTTATATAAAATCATTTGTGATGTAACCGCTTAATTGGTAACAGATATATACCATTTATGTCCGCCAACTTCAAATGTAGGAGATTTGGCAAAGTGCTTCAAGTCCAATTCAAGGAAATTGTTCATGGTCCAAGTGTATGTTCCTTTGGCGAATCCCTTCTTCTGGACAAATAGGTTCTGAACTATGGTAGCCTTCTTCTGAACCACAACAGCTTTCTTTTCAGGAGAGGAGACATCAATCTTTAATATCTCCACAGCAAAGACACAGCTATCATCAACTAGAAAAGCAGATGATTTCAGTAGCTCGTGAAGAGGAATCAAGCACTGCTCCTTCGAGTAGGTATTCTTGAAATCAAAGTTGTAGCTAGCTGATTTTAGGTAAAGGTTAGAAGATTAGAGACCAAAGTACTTGTACGTAAGGTGCAAATATACTAAATAATATATGACCAACGCCCACTATAAATAGAAGTATATAAATACTCCCTCCGTCCGGAAATACTTGTCTTAGAAATAGATGTATCTAGACTTATTTTAGTTATAGATACATCCATTTTATACATTTCTAGGACAAGTATTTTCGGACGGAGGGAGTACATAACCAACTTTCACCCCAGTTCAGAAAGCAAGAAGATATCAAGATAGTGAATTACATCCAAATAATTATTATCAAATTTAACGAGAACATGTGTGTGTAGTTCGAATCAGACAAACTTGACAGCAAAGAAAATACAAAGCGACTTCTTCATGGTAAAAGTAATATTTTATCATATTCCAAAAATACAAATATTGACTTGTAATATGGCATCATGGTGGTTATATCTCAAACTTGTGACCCACGGAGTATGGAATCCTAGCTGTAATAGGCTGGATGTGCTTGAAAAAACACATCCATGAAACTACCTTTGCATCCACAGTACATTCCTTTTGAATGGTTGTATATTGACAACTCATACACCGCGTGCACCGTGTGACCTGGCACCAAGCTTAGCTGGGATGGCACAAGACGAAGAGCAACATATGGAGTTTCAGAACCAGCTTCTTTATGCATTGGAATCACTTGCAGGAACCTGGTAAATGAAATCATGGGAGGAAACCACAGTCAGTCTAGATTCATAACTGAAGTAGGAGCGAAGTCTAATTTCTCCACTTCATGCACCGTATCAAGCTTTCGCGTCTGACTGATTTTTTGTGAGATTGTGATTCCTAATTTGATTACATCAATCAAAACATCATTGGTGAGTAAATGGCATCCTAAATTAATGTGTATATGGCTAACATATAATTACCTTTTCTACTAAAACAAACTAGGTAGTATTTACATCTAATAGATGAATTTTGCAGAGTTCGTTTTGCAATTATGATGCATACCAGTTATACCCAGAGCAGTGAAAAGCACCAGATGTTGCTCTCTTAGCTCCAGTCTTAAGCAGTGACGAGAAGTCCTGAATCCTCCATTCAAAACTAGGAACATGGGTCTTTCCAAAGTCCTGAATCCTCCATTCTGTATCCGGAACAACATGGGCCTTTCCTAGGAGTGCACAAGCTGATATTTGCACAAGTGTAATAACTAAAAATTAGACAAGAAAGAAAGAAGAACATGCGATATTCATGTGCATGTTGCAGTTCCAAATAAACACGATAAAGTATTGATCGCTGCAAGAATGGCCAGCATCATATAAGTTGTTTATGTTCTGATTATATGAATCAAACTCTTGAATGCAATTATTTGTGATAAGTGACCCCTAATCAATCAGAATAGTTATTCATGTCACCAATCAAGGGTAGAACAAGGCAGAAGATACTTGTTATTGCTTCTAATCAACAAGACATCAAGACTAACTACCTCAAATGAGATTAGAAAGATAGAAAGGCTATGAGGACGGGAAAATAAAAATCAAATCTTTTTAATTAGTTCTCCTTTTTGGAATTTTCTTATTATCCTTTCATTCTTTACAGAATACTTTTAGGGAATACTAAAGTATTCTAAAAAAAATGCCATCTTGCTCATATATCAACATGATGGTGAGGGCAAGTGCTTCCTCAATTCAGAGGTAAGATCTCATGTTCTTATACCTTGACTTTTGCCAAGGAATTAATGCTGCAAATTGCATCTAAATTTTATAAAAGACACAATCCAAACATCACGATTGACCAGACATACATACATGAGCTCCTGCAGTTGCCCATAGATCTGCTCCTTCCTCTTCTCTCTCCCCTGCAAGTGAGATTAAACCATACTACATCTCATGAAAAAGTAGCACATCATCATATATAAAATACTAATACTAAGAACCACGGTAGGCAAAGAAGATAATGATCAGAATCTTCATAGGTAGAGCCAATCTGGGTCCAAAATAATTACTACCACGGCATGTAAAAATCATTACCCGTGAAAATAAATAAAGGAGAGAACAAGAAGTAAAAAGTCACACTCGAGCAGGTCGATTAAAAGCTACGGCTAGGCAGTTTATCCCTCTATCGATCACGGAAGGAAGCCAAGAACTTGCAGCTCAAAACCCTGAAACCCCTGTTTCGTGAAAAGGAAAGAACTGGAAGTCTGAAAAACCCTCGACTACAGAAGGAAAAGCGAAGAAACAGTAGGATGGCAAACGCGCGATCCGCGGCAGAGAGACGGGATTTGCGACTCCATTGATGAAGCGAAGGAAGAGAGGCATGGATTTGGGGGGCAGACTGTGAATACCTCACAATGGCGTTCGTCGGCGTTCGTCGGGGTGGGGTTTGCCTCTCCACGCTCCAGTCAGCAGTCACGCCCCCTCGCTTTCGTCTCCTCTCTCCGCCCGTCGGTCGCTCGGGTCTGGTTTCCTTCGCGTCTCCTTTGTCGCCCTGTTTGTTTGGATCCTTGTTTTCAGTCCCTAAATAGGACTAGAGGTCATTAAATGACACATAAAAAGACCATATTACCCTTAATAATGTAGTTTTTTGTGGTTCTAGGAAGTTGGTTTCTTCCGATCCATTCCTCTCAGCCTTTTAAACTATCATCTTTTATAAATACAATTTGTATGCATTAAGGATTTTTCATAAATAGACTTTGAATGTTTTTAATATATGTTGAACATTCTTGAAATATACATTAAATTTTTTATATCAAAAAATATGAATACATGTGAACACTTTTTGGTACTCGTCTAATTTTTACAAATATATGAATATTTTAAAACCCATGAACATTTTTTAGTTTGACAATTTTTTTAAGAAATCATGATTTTTTACAACTTCTGAACATTTTTAGGAACTATCCTTTTGAATTCATGATTTTCAATTTCATTGAACACTTTTTAAAAATTATATATATTTTTAATTCAGAAATATTTTCTAAACATTATCATTTGAAACACATAATTTGAACATTTTATTTGAAAACTATGAATGTTCAAACTTGTGACGTACTCTAGTACAACAAACGTAGTTACTAGGCGCATGTAGAGTGATCTTACTTGCTTTTCGGCTCAATAGCTCTAGTTTTGTGTTCTGTTTTTTAGTGAGCGATTCAATAATAGGGAGCTTATAGCATCTCCAACCAATTATCAATAAACCTCCATCAATAGCCACTTATTGAGGCTCCACAATAACATTTGGGATACATGCTTTCGCAGATCCCCGATGATCCCATTCCGAGTAACCAACATGAATACGAGACCCACTTGTTGATTGGATACCCCTCTCTATATTTGATGGTGGCATAGCAGAGGGCGGTGGTGGCAGTTGGCGGCAACGGACAACAGCTTTGAGCCAGTGGACGACGACGATGTGATGGTCCAACATGCATTGTCGCCAACGCCCTAACATGGCATGTATCGAGAAGGCTATTGGAAGAGAGCCAAGTTCCTTCAATACAGAGGGAGTTTGGATTTTTACGGTCATAAAAAAATTAGCGAGGAAAATGGAGTTGTTGTACATCTTAGTAATAGCCCCCTCCGCTCCCGCGACCGCGTCGCCCCCGCGGGCGACCGGCCGCGGCCTACCTCCCCTTCCTCCAGCCCCGCTCTCTCCCTCCCCTCTCCGCCGTCATCGCTAGCACCTACGGCCTGTCTGGTCCCGGGTTCGCTGGTGGCGGCGGCCCCCCGGCCCTTTCCTTCTCGGTGGCTCTCCGATGCAGGGCGGAGCTGCACTGGGGGGTGCTCCTAGGCGGCGGTGTTCTAGGTGGCGTCCGGGCTCCCCAACGCAGTGTGGCCGGACGGCTGGGCGGCGGCGTCGTCGTTGGCGGCGGGGTGACGCTGCGGCGAGATCTGGCGGCGGCCTCCCAGCCCAGATCTGGGCCTAGGCGGGCCAACGGCGGAGCAGGTTTGTGGCGGAGCTTTCGGGAGATGGGGGAGCTGCGACGAGCGGTTGGGTGTTGGCGACGTCGTTCCCAGCCCACTGCAGCATGCTTGACAGAGCTTAGCGATCCCGTTTCGGACCCGGCTGGGCCAGGGGTGGCCTGGTATGCCCTGCTGCCGTGTCCGGTTGGTGACCGCGGCGGTGACGAAGGCACGCCCCCCGCACGTCAGCGGTGGAGGTGGATCTCCTCCCGCTCAATTTCGGTGTTGCTGCTTCATCGTTTGGCGCATCTCTCTGGTCTCTTTGGCCTCGTGTTGGTGTTCGCAGTGAGACTGCATGGATGATGGCGCAACCGTACTGGCGCGTGGTGTTTGGCGGTGGTTTGGCTGGTCGGCTCCGGTTGGACGGTGGGGTGTGGAGTGCGGGAGAAATCCTTGCCGGTTCATCCGGCTCCGATGTGGTGACACCAGCGGGGGCCACCATTCCTTCCTGAAGGGTGTCAGTGGTAGCCATCCCCTACCTCCTTCCACGTGCCAGGGAAACCTTAGGACCCGTCCGGGCAAAAACGTCGTCGACGTCACATCCCTTCTTGGAGGTGATGCTTGGCACGCGGCGGATCGGAGTCTCGGGCTATGGGGGTTTGTCTTCGGAAGGCGCAGCGGTGGCGGATCATCCGTTCTTTGTCGAGCTAACGTTGTTGGCATTTGTTTCTTTTTTGTTTTTTGGAATTGATGTGTTGTTCGCCCCAGCAGTGATCTATGTACGGTGTTAGTTGCTTTGTATACAAAGCGGAGAAAACCCTTTTTCGGCAAATGGAGTTGTTTAGCTTCATTATGAGTTTATCCCCTTGACAAAAGATGCACAAGCACCAAAACATATATATAGACACCCATCCAGCCGTTATGGATACATGCGGATTAACCCAAAAGACAAAACTAACGATCCAGACACATATGATGGACCCCTTTCAAAGAGCTTAGTGTTAGATTGAGTTCAAATACGTTTGATGGAAATACAAATATTGGCACATTTTTAGCTTTTTTTTTCTGCTTTTCTTGTATTTCATATAAAATCCCGTTTATGAAAGAAACTTCATACAACAATTCTACACACCTATATATATCGAAATAACTGGTAAAGCCTCGAGTCGGTCTTGTCACATGTGGACACACACAAACACTCTGCCCTCTGTAACATTCAAGCCTCCTTTGATTTACAGGAATCCTATAGAACCCTTCGGCTTGTATTTTTCCTATTCCTATGTAGATAGAGCCCTTTGGTTTGTACTTTGTAAGAATGAATTCTTATTCCTACGTAGAATTAGTTCTTAGTCTTTACATTCCATGAAAAAACATAAACATGGACCTATTGAAAAGATATCCTATCATACGAACCAAATGACATATCTTTTCTTATAAAAACTGAGATATACGTCACTTCATTTTGTATGATTTTTTTTCCTACCCTATGTACTAAAGGAGGCTAGGTTTTTTTTATCACAGGTTGCCAAAGAACTAGTTAAGATTTTTGACGGTGTAAAAGTTTTCACAAATCCTGAAAATGTATTAAACAACACACCTATAATATAACGTGATCCTAAAGGACGACTGAAAAAAAATACAACTTTATGTGTAAGTAGCGGTGTGCGCAGCGATTCCTTCCCGTGCAGCGAACTTACACCGGATTCGGTCCCTATAATCAGAATTCAAATTTTTTTATCTCTTAAACCGTTAATTCGATCGATGATCCGTTTTCACCGTTGACTTTGTTTCGATGAAATCTTCAAAACTAGATCCCATATCGACATGTTTTGACAACTTTTTCTTTCTCGTATTTACGTCATTTGTTGTACTTGATAAGTACTTACTTGTCTGATAAAAAATAACTTAATTGCCATATTTTGGAAAATTGCGTATAAATATGACATCTCGACATAATTAAGCTGACACGTATAAACAACTTTTTTTAGGCGATTACGTCAAAAATATGATAACTCAACATATTTAAAACCGATGACCACAAACATATTTAAAACCGATGACCACAAGAAATCTTTTTTGGTCATCGTTTGTAAATATGACAACTCAGCATAGTTAAACTAACAAGCACATAAAATAGTTTTCTGACGAAGTTGTATGTAAATATGATAAGTTGGCATATTTTTCAAATTGACAAACACAACCTATGACATGCTTTTCTATCATGTATAATGAAAATTGTTGCAAGGCTTTGTACGAAACAACATTAAAAAGTGACAATCAAGTTATTTTTATCAGGCAAGTAAGTGGTTAATAATATGGCAAGTGGGTCAAAAAATATGACAAGTATGAACGAAAAAAAATAGTCGACGGAACATATCGATACTGAATCTAGTTTTGGAGAACTCGTCGCGAGAAAGTCAATGAGAAAAACGGATCATTGATTGAATTATTGGTTTTATAGATAAAACCTTTTGAATTTCAAACATCAAAGAAAATCTTTAATGAGATCACTACATGCATACATGATGAGCCTCCTTTGATTTACAGGAATCCTATAGAACCCTTCGGCTTATATTTTTTCTATTCCTATGTAGGTAGAGCCCTTTGGTTTGTACTTTGTAAGAATGAATTCCTATTCTTACGTAGAATTAGTTCTTAGTCTTTAAATTTCATGAAAAAAACATAAACATGGACCTACTGAAAAAATATTCTATCATACGAAACAAATGACATATCTTTTCCTATAAAAGCTGAGATATACGTCACTTCATTTTGTATGTTTTTTCTACCCTATGTACTAAACGAGACTAGGATTTTCTATCACAAGTTGTCAAAGAACTAGTTAAGATTTTTAACGGTGTAAAAGTTTTCACAAATCCTAAAAATATACTAAACAACACACCTATAATATAACGTGATCCAGCAGAACGACTGAAAAAATACAACTTTATGTGTCCTAAAAAACAAGCAGTTCAGTACATATTTATGTTTCAACGAAATGACGGAGGAGACGTGAATGCAAATATTTACTGTTCATCCATAGGATCGTCTTATTACATTAGAGAGTTGCTCCATTACTTATTTCATGTGTGTGCGAGTGTACAGAATTTTTTTTTGGATGGTTAAAAGGAGAGCGGTATCCGAACCCACTAGAGTTGAAGTCTTAGACTTAACATTGGTGCTTACATTTTTTTGAATTTATTTTAGGCTTTCCGATATGCATTGAGTGGAAGGAGATGTTTTCATCGACAACGAAGAGCCGGCATATCATCTTGAGATCTACAAAGTCACCGTAGGCTCCTCGTCGACGATGGAAACGTCTCCTCCCACTGAATGCGCATTGTCAATAATCCTAAAATAAATTCAAAAATAATGCAAGCACCAAGACTTGAACCCTAATGGGCTTGGGATACCAGTGTCCCTCTAACCATTTAACCATAGGTGGGTTCCGTGTATGTGTGAGATTTCAATTGCATTATGTTGAAAAAAGGAAATTGTTGAATGTTTTTTTCTTTGAATGAGGTCCCCAAACGTTTTCATTTAGTTTTGCATCACAAAAGAGGTGAAGAAGTGTGGAAATTCAATTCGTCTCTTGGAAGCATATGCTTCTCCCCATCAAAAAGTTTTTTTGCGATTGTAACAAAAAGAAAAATTGATATGTTCTTTGTCACACCCAAATGCTATCTGTAAATTTTTAGTGAAAAATCTTAAGCATTTTGAGCTGTGCGGAAAAAATCAAACGTCAAATGTTACACTTAATTTTGTTTTTCTCATCGACGAAGTACCCTGTTTTGCATGAAAATTCTCAAATACGCTTGTTAGACTAAGATAAATACCACACAAAAAATCAGATTTTAAAATTTTATTTACTATATATTTTCAATTTACCATTCATGAGAGAGCTTATGCTCCCCAGAGCCAAAACGGCCCTCCCTAGAGAAATGTCACTTTTCTTGCATCCTCGTCTCCCCTTAGCCGCGTCAAAAGTACCCAGCTCAATACACCACACCCTTTGAAGAGTATTTCTTTTCCCTCACGTTAGGGTTTTCTTTCCCCCCGGAGGCGATCACGCCGCCGATGAGGTTCTAACCTTCCCTGCCGCCGAGCCTTCGCAACTTCCTCGCTCCATGGGTTAACCACGAGGGGCTGGGCTGCCGGAGTAGCGACGGACTTAGGGCCCGCCTACAAAATCCAGTCGATCTTCGTCGGGCTAGGGATCTCATGGCTTCAGGAGACGCAGCAGGTCCATCTGAGATTAGCGATGTCAACACGATGATGAAGGAATTGGGCCTCCGTGAAGAGGATCTGGACGATATCGTCTTCGATGAGAAGGATGCTTCACCAGAGGCTGCCCACTGGATTGCTTTGGCTAGAGTTCACTCCCAAAAAACCTATAGCCAGACATGGTTCTTCAGAAACATGCACGCAACCTGGCATCTGGCGCAAGAAGCAAAGTTTAGGCCGCTGGAAGAAAATATCTAAACCATCAAGTTTTCATGCCCGGGGGAGTGGGAAAGAGTAATGCAAGATGATTCATGGAATTTTTGAGGGTATGCTGTTATCATCAAGGAATGCGATGGGGTCACAAAACCTTCGATGATCAATCTGGACTCTATGGAGATTTGGATTCAGATCCATGACGTCCCAGACCTCTACGCTCATCTAGTTCCTGTACTAGTAGCCAAGGTGGGAGAGGTTCTGTTTAGCGAAAAGCCATCTCAAGATTTCACGGGCAATTTTTACCGTGTGTGGGTTCGAATCAACGTAACAAAGCCTCTAAAGAATGACGTGTCCATGATACGTGATTCGAAGCGCCAAATCTATAGGGTCAAGTATGAAAAACTCTCGGATTGGTGTGTTGTTTGTGGCATGTTAGGGCACCTCTACAAGGAACATGGTAGCGTGATTCACCCACCGTCCGCTTTGGTCTTCAAGGAACTCCGTGCTGAGTGGTTCATACGGACATGCTGCGGCCCTGGCAGGGGGCGCGACCGCAGGGGGGTCGCCGAGGAGGCCGCAATCCCAGCCAGGATAATGCAAGCAAGGAGGATATGGAGGGGGATCTAGCGAAGGACTTCGACGATGTTGACATGGAGGATAACATCAGGAAGAGAGACAGCGGCAACGTGACCGGAGGGGAAGGGGCTAATGCTGAGGAGTCGGAGATATGTCAGCAAAACAACCAACTTGCTATAAATAACCAGGCCTCCTCAATTGTCAGTCCTCCACCAGAAAGGGATCCAAAGACATCAAAAGCAACAGTTGAACCTAAAGAGAACCTCGCAGCAGTCTCAAAAAACTTGACGGGCTCACTAGATGGGTGCCGTTGGGCCCAATGAGTATCATAAGTTGGAATAGTGTAGATGATAGTTGATACTTGTAAGTTGTAAAATAGAAGGAAAAAAATGGAAGCACGGTATTAGGACCGTTTTTAAATTAATTTTTTAATAGATACCGGGGCCATAGTTTTCGCTAGAGGCTTCTCTCTCGTAGAAAGCATACGGTGGTTAAACAAATTATTGTTGGGCAATTGATAGAATAGCGCATAGTTATGCAATATTTATTCATGGTAATGAACATTACATACATGTGTCATGTCTGTAAGCAAGTAGACCGACTCCTGCCTGCATCTACTACTATTACTCCACCCATCGACCGCTATCCAACATGCATCTACAATATTAAGTAAACAGAGTGCTTGGAGAACAATGACATGATATGGACAAAGAAAATCCAATTAATATGAAGCAACTCCATCATTTTATCCCTAGTTATAGCAATACAAATAGGTGTCTTGTACCATACTTTCTCACTAGGATATAGAGCACCGCAAGATTGAACCCACTACAACGCACCTCTATTACTCAAGATAGATCAGTCTAGTTGGCCAAACCAAATCAATATATCAAAGAGAACTATGAAGCTATCATAATAATGCATACATATTAAATACCTTTAAGGAACTCAATATAATCTCATGAATAATCTTAATATAAACCCACAATTCATCGAATCCCGACAAACGCACCGCACAAAGTGATTACATAAGATAGATCATTGCGACAATCTCGGTGATCTTGGCAATGAAGAACATAGAGAGAGAGATAATCATCTAGGTACTAACTACAGACCCATAGGTCTGTGGTGAACTACTCCCACATCACCATGGGAACAATAAGGTTGATGTAGAGGCCCTCCATGATCGACCCCCCATCCGACAGGGCATCGGAAGGGCTCCAGATGGGCATATAACGGAACATAACAGGGGGCCACCTGCTCGCCACAAGCCAACAAGGCGCACCCATCTCCCCTAGGCGCTCTCTAATGGCTTATGGGGTCTAGCAGGTCTCCAAACCCCCTCTTCCCCTCTATGATGTGTTTAACCCTAGAAAAAAATCATAAGGAGACTTTCGGGATGAAGTGCCTCCATCTCGAGGCGGAAACCATGGCAGATGCCCTTTTGCTCTAAGGTAGGGAGATTTTGGTGGGGAAACTTCCCTCCGGGAAGGGGAAACTGAAGCCATCGTCATCACCAACGCTTCCTCCTTTGTGGCAGGACCAATCTTCATCAACATCTTCACCAACACCATCTCATATCAAACCCTAGTTCATATTTTGTACTCAATTTGTGTCTTAAAACCTCAAATTGGTACTTCTGGGTTACTAGTAGTGTTGATTACATCTTGTAGTTGATGCTAATTGGTGTACTTGGTGAAATATATTATATTTAGATTCTTGATATCCATTGGTATGCCTCTGATCTTGAACATGTTAATGAGGTGTGATTAGTTACTATTGTTCCTGAGGACATGGGAAAAGTAGTGTTATAAATAATCAAGTGAAGTTGGTATTCATTTGATATTTTGAAGATGTGTATGTTGTTGGTTCCCTTAGTGGTGTTGTGTGAACGTTGACTACACAACACTTCACCATGTTATGGGCCTAAGGGAAAGCACTGAAGCTGGAATTTCATTAGAAGTTTTACCATATCCTTCTAGTTCATCATGGACAGAACTTTATATATAATTGCTGACATTGTGAAGGAGAAAGTATTGCTCAAGCTTGGGGAGGCTTAAATCTTTGATGCACACTTCTCCCAACCATGACCTCTCAATAGAAATAATTATACAAAAATTTTATGCTCGACTTTCTCATGATGATAAATTACTACTCGATTCTTCTTCTACTATTTCCTTCATGAAGAGGACTATTGAATTCAAATGTAATCTTATGGAAATAATTAAATGCAACTCTGATGATTGGTAATTCAGCAAAGTTAAAGATTCAGGTATAAGTGTAAGTTTCATTGTGTTAAAACTTTTAAGGAAACTGATACTTTCCATGAGTTTAGCAAAAACTATGGTCTTGACTTTGAGATAGTAGCTTCTTTTTGTGAATCATTTTCTACTCATGTTGATCTCCCTAAGTAGAAGTGGTTTAAATATCATCCACCCATTGAAAACCCATTAGAGGAACCTGTTAAAGTTAAGAAGGAAGAAATAATTGTTAACCATGTTGATCGAGTTGTTCTTACGGCTTACGTTGAGAAACCACATTTTTCCTGTTAGAATTATGGAACATGCTAAAGCTACAACTGTGGTTAATAAAACTTATGTTAAAACACCTAAACCTTCTGAACAAATGTTGAGACTAATAATGTTATGGTTAAAGATATTATAGTTGATAACATTGATGGACATGTTATTTATTTCTGTGATGAAGCTGCCAGAATTGCAAAATAGGTTAGAAACCCTGAAGATAAGTTAGACTAAAATAAACCCATTAAAATTGAAGATCGTTGTTATCATGACTTTTGTATCCCGCTGCTCATCATAATACCTTTGTTGAACTTTGTGATGTGCAAAATAACAAGAACATGGATAATGATATTGTGAAATCAAAATTATTTCGTTTTTCACTAAGAGATAAAGCTAAGGCTTGCTTTTCATCTTTACCACGTAATAGCATTGGAACATGGGACAGGTTTAAAGATGCTTTTATTGCCAAGTATTTTCCTCCTACTAAGATCATCCCCTTTGAAACCAAATAATGAATTTTAAACGACAAGATTATGAACATGTTTCACAAGCTTGGGAGAGGATGGAATTAATGATTAGAAATTGCCCTACGCAAGGTTTAAAATTGTGGATGATTATCCAAAATTTCTACGATGGACTAAACTTTGTATCTATAAATTTTCTAGATTCTGTCGTACGTGATACCTTCATGGAAGTGACCTTAGGAGAAGCCACCAAACTTCTGGACGACAACATCATGGCAAACTATTCTCAATGGCATACGGAAAAAGCTCCAATTGGTAAGAAGGTAAATTTTATTGAGGAAATCGCTACTTTGAGTGAAAAAGTGGATGCTCTTATGGATTTGGTTGCTAATAAAAATTATCATGTTGATCCTAATGACATGCCATTCTCTACTTTGAGTGAACAAAATAATGATGCCATTTATGTGCATTTTATCTCGCGAACTAATTTCAATAACAATGCCTATAGGGGTAATTTCAATGTTAGGCCATATCCCGGTAATCTTTCTAGTGGTTAGGGCAATTCTTATGGAAATACTTCTCAAAATAATAATAAATTCTCCTATGATCTTGAAAACACCATTAAATAATTTATTAATTCTCAAAAAAAATTGATACTATGGTAGAAGAAAAGTGAAAGTGCGTTATATCGACTAGAGGTGGGTGAATAGGCGTTTTTTACAATTTCATCACTCAGGAAAATCCTAGTGAGGAAAATCCTCAGTCATAAACTGAGTGCAACAAAAATATTACCTAGACAGAATTGCAAAAACGTCTACAACAAAGTACTCAGTGTGAAATAAGAGAATCGGTTTGCACAGGTCACGAGTACAGGATAAGCACGTGAAGAATTTGAAGTGAGGAATTCAGAGAAAGTCTTCAGTCAAATTCTTCAAACAATACAGATGAAAGTCTTCAACATACAATTGAGGAAATGAAAGGAGTTGAGGAAATAGAACCAGTAGCTTGATGAAGACAGTTGTTGATGACCTAGTTCCAACTGTTGTGACAGTTGTACGTCTCGTTTGGAGCGGCTTGGTATTGAAACCAAAGGACACAGAGTCCCTAGCGTATTCTCCTTGAGCTAAGGACACACAGTCGTCGCCCGACACTCTGGTAAATCTTCAGGGCAGACATCAAAACCCTCACAAACTCGGTCACCCGACGATCCACAATTGACTATTGGATGCTCTAGATCATGACACCTAGCCGTCTGGAGGATGCACAATCCTCAAAGGTAACAAGCGTCGGTTCCACACAGGAATTACTTCTTTAGTGATGCTCAATCACTTGGGTTTTGGTTTGGGTTTGGGTGTTTGGGGTATTTCCTCACTTGATGATTTTCACTCAAAGGCTTTGAGGAATTTGGGTTGCTCTAAATGACTAGTGTCAGTTTCTCTCGGAGCAGCCAACCAGCTAGTGGTTGTGGGGGGCTGCTATTTATTGCCTGGGAGCATGTCGACATGATTTGACATAAATGCCCTTAATATTATGACCGTTGGATGGATAAGATTTGGGACAGGTGGTGCATGGCGCGGCAACGGTCAAAACTTTCAACTATGAAAGTCCTCATGTCTCTCATGTTCCTCACTTTGAGGATTTGGTAGGTGTAGGTTTGGGTTGAGCATCATGAGGAAATTCTTTCCATAGTTTTACCTCAACCCCCTTTAATAGTATGGTGTTCCTATGACTCAAGTATAAACAAAATGAAACAGAAAGAGTAAATCTTCGAGCTTCAAAGTCTTTAGAGTATTTTCTTCGGGACACACAAAATTCCTCATCTTCAATATCTTCATGAGGAATGTCTATTTCTTCGCAATTTCTTCGCGATCAAAGTCTTCAAGGAATGACCAAAGTCTTCACCCGAAGACATACAATTTTTAGGGGTCGATATTCTTTGAATAACTCAAACTCCTCAGAAACTTCTAGAGCCTGTGTACACTTACAAACATATCAGTATTTTAACCTATAAGTCTTCAAACCACCAAAATCACTAAGGGGCACTAGATGCACTTACAATCTCCCCCTTTTTGGTGGTTGATGACAATTAGGTTAAGTTTTCAATGGGGATAATAATATGAAATGTAAGTACTGAGTTTGAGGAATTTGAAGGCAAGATACAGAGAAACTCCCCCTGAAGATGTGCATATTTTTAGGAATTTGCGTTGGACTGCAAATGCACATTGACGATATATATCATGGAGATCTCCCCCTATATCTTGTAATTCATGCATGCATTCGACATATAGTATGAGGAATTGAAATGCATGATGAAAAATGGCGTGTGACAAATTTCAGTATGCATGCATTAATTAACTTCAGGAGTAAGCATGCAAGGGAAAACGTTCAAAAGTATCAGAACACCATCGGTATTAAGTTACAACTTATTACATCAAACACTTCAGAAGAAATGAGAGTTTGTAACTTAATAGAGTTTATAAGCCCATAAATTTGACCCGCTTGAAGACTCACTCTCAGATTTCTCCCCCTTTGTCATGATGTGACGAAAAGGGACGAAACTCAGGACTAACACCCATGAAGAATTTCACGTTTGTGGTGGAGAGGAGAGGTGCCAACATTCTTTGTGCCAGTCTTCCTGGTTGGGCCTGTTGTAGTATCAGAAGGTTCTTCATCGAAATTAGCAGACCAAAATGAGGAATATGGGTTGTCCACCAAGTCAGGAACTGGGATCTTCTTGAATTTCTTTCTTTAGTGGCCATGACCAATCAAAGTCTTGAGTGAAGTCTAGTTCTTTGAGTTCCTCAGGAGTCTTGAGATGTGACCAGGTGCGATCAAATACCTCATGAAGATAATAGTGATTTTTCTTCACTGCATTTTTAGTATCATTGAGGGTTTTCACAATAGAGCCAAAGTGGCGTTTCCCCCACTTATGGTTTTGCTCCACTTTGTGATGAAGACTTAGGAGAAGATCTATGTTAGTCATCACCCCTGGGGTAGTTGGACTTGGAGGTTTTGCTCTGCCATTGGATTCTTGTGTAGCAGTGTCATCATATGAGGAGTAGGATGGAGCCTTGCAAAATTGACCATCGAGTGGCTGACTTCCTTCGTCAATCACAAACTTGCCTTTGCTCTCAACTGGTTCAAAAGATTTCTTGATGACTTTGAGAGGCGGTAGATAGCCAAGGTTATTATGATAGTGTGCTTGATAGTTGATTGTGGATATGGTTTTGATGAACCTCATGATCCAAGGCGCATAAATCTTCAGCTCAAATGGTGACAAGACATTGTTGGCCAAAGTCCTCAAGAAGAAATCGTGAAGGTTCATTTTGATTCCATGAATGATGTTGAACAAGATGTTCTTCATGATGCCAACAACATCTTCCATTATCATGCCCTTTGATAGGTGTCAAGGAATAGGCTAATATTCTATAGACTGTTCAGGGCACATACTTCAATTCCTTCACCAGGAATCTTGACCTTGGAGATTGTCCCGGAGCTAAAGGCTTCATGAGGGCCTCCATTAGATGATTTGGCAACTCTCTTTCATCATTGTTGGGGACGATTTCTTCAACAAGGGGTGCTTCCTCACTAGAAATGATATCTTCAGTAGCCTTGTGCTTAATAGCTTCCTCAGGAGTCAATTTATCTGGCACAGGAGGCAGTTGCTCTCTTTGTGAGCCATTAGTTTCATCGAACAACACATCTATAGTTTCAACAACCTTGTTGTCATACCTGTTGAAGACTCTGTAGGTGTGCGAGTCCTTTCCGTAACCAAGCATAAAACCCTCATGTGCTTTAGGTGCAAACTTTGAGCTATGGTGAGGATCTCTAATCCAGCATCTTGCACCGAAGACTTTGAAATAACTTACTTTGGGTTCTTGTCAGTGAGGACTTCGTATGAGGTTTTCTTGAGGAATTTGTGATGATATACCCTTTTGATGATGTGGCAAGCAGTGTTCATTGCTTCAGGCCAAAAGCGACGAGGAGTCTGATATTCTTCAAGCATAGTCCATGCCATTTCAACTAGAGTCCTGTTCTTGCGTTCAACGACGCCATTCTGTTGAGTAGTATAAGGTGTAGACAATTCGTGTGTAATACCAAGTTCATCAAGATAATCATCAAGACCGGTATTTTTAAATTCCGTCCCATTATCACTCTTGATGTGTTTGATCTTGACGTCGAAGTTTGTTGAGGCCCTTGAGGAAAATCTTCTGAAGACTTCCTACACTTCATTTTTCTAAGTAATGATGTGTACCCAAGTATAACGAGAATAGTCATCAACGATTGCAAAGCCATATAAAGATGCTACATTTGTTAGGGTAGCATAATCAGTAGGTCCAAAGAGATCCATGTGAAGCAATTCAAACGGACGAGTAGTAGTCATGATAGTCTTCGAGGGGTGTTTGGATCTCGTCATTTTTCCAGACTCACAAGCACCACACAGATGGTCCTTGAGGAATTTTACAGTTTTGATGCCAATGACATGCTTCTTCTTTGGGAGTGTGGGCAAATTCCTCATGCCTGCATGACCAAGTCGTTGATGCCATAGCCAGCCTTCTGAGGTTTTGCTAGTAAACACATGGCTGGTTGAGGACCTGTGGAAAAATCAACAATATACAAGTCTCCTCTCCTAAAGCCTTCCAAGACTTTGGATTTATCAGATTCCATGATGACTACACATCTATATTTCCCAAAGATGACAATCATATCAAGATCACAAAGCATTGAGATTGACATGAGGTTAAACCCAAGGGATTCGACAAGCATGACTTTGTTCATGTGTCGATCCTTAGAGATAGCCACTTTACCAAGTCCCAATACCTTGCTTTTACCTTTACGAGCGTAAGTGTTTTGCTTCAGTGGTGATGGAGTCAGTGGGATATTCATCAATAAGCTTTTATCACCAGTCATGTGATTTGTACATCCACTGTCAAGAATGCATTCTTTGTTCTTGGGTTTATCATCCTGCAGATGAATTAGTATAGCTTACCGTCTCCTATGCTTCAGATTTGAAGAATATGATATCAATTTCATCAGACTTGAATTTCATCACAAACAGTAAATTTGAGGACGAGTGAAATGTTAAATCATTCCATCATGTTTTAGCTTGCTTTCAATTAAGCAATTTGCTCACGTCTCCAGCAAATTCTTCAGATGATGACTTTCATGTGGAGACCTCACCTGCAGAAGTGATTAGTTCGATTTCTTTACCACCCACATCTGAAGGGGTGGAAAAGATTTCATCATCGTGCGAGCACCATATGAGAATGGAGGCATTGAAGCTAATGCACTTATTTTCACAGTAGGGGGGTTAGAGTACTCAAATGAATAGGCAGAGAAATTCTTTGAGGACATATCAACATAATGATTTGAGGAATAGTGCTCATATTCATGTCCCCTTGTAGTTTCCCTACATATGAAAAGCATTAGTGCGAGTACGAGCATAATTTTGACCTTTTGAGCAATCTGATCCTCGTGAAGACTTTGGTCCACCTGAGGAATTTGATCTTCTGGTTCTTCACTGGTGGTGTCATGAAGACATTCACTTAAAGACTTTCCAAGCAAATTTTGGGAACCCAAAATTTCTTCACAGGAGGTCCATTCCTTCAGTTAGTTCCAACATATCGAGCAAATACTTCACCAGATTGATTTTTGAACAATTTATAGTTGGAGTCAAGTGACTCATCAGAGGAATGAGACATTTCACATGCAAAGCCTGTTAGAGTGGATGGATCAATGGGAGGACCTTTAGCAACAACCCATGAGGTTTTGGGTACTGCTCAGGTTTCCAGTATGATCCATCAACATTCAGTTTCCTCTCGAAGGCAATGCCCTCTTTCCTTGGGTTCCTGTTCAGAATCTGCCTTTTGAGCACATTGCAAAGGGTTTGATGCCCTTTGAGACTTTTGTATATGCATGTCACATAGAATTCCTTCAATCCTGCATTCTCTACAGTAGCATTTGTGGTTTCCTCAAGTGAAGAACTTGATACCACATGAACAGTTGAAGAATTTGTAGCGATATAAGCATTTCGGGTTTCAGGTGAAGAATTAGAGGTTTCATGTTCGATGCATTTCAAACATGGTGGAATGAATTCTTGCTGAGCGGTACCGATCTGTTGAGCAAGCAATGAATCGTTTTGCATTCGAATATCATCATGGGACATTCACAACTTCTCAAGATCAAGCTTTTTTGAAGAAATTCATAGGAAAGCTTCTCATGATCAGCCAAGAGTGTACCATACCAATCTTGAAGACTATCAAATCTAGGCTGAAGACTTTGAACATTTTCAGTGAGGATTTGAGTACGATTCATTTCATCATTCAACAGATCATAGCTTTTGTCTAGTAGTTTCTGAAGCTTTTCAATAGCACGTTGTTGCTTAGTGGCGATGTTGGCAAGTTTATAGTAACTGGGTTTTTGACAATCATCAGGTTCACATTCACTAGAATCAGAGGAGGAAGTGCGGTTTGGTACCTTTGAACCTTTTGCCATGAAGCAATAGGTGAGAGAGAAGTCATAAACATATTCATCAGTGTTGTTGACGTTGTCATTTTCTTCAAGGTTGAAGGTCGATTTGCTGACAAATGTGGTAGCAAGTGCAAGACTTGCCACACCAGACTCTGACTCCACTTCAAAACCTTCCTCTTCATCACATTCCTCAGATTCTTCTTCAAAATCCATTTCCTTGCCAATGAGTGCCCGAGCCTTTCTGAAACTAGTCTTCTTGTGCAATGAGGACTTTGAAGATTTCTTATTTTTCTTTTAGTCATCAGAACTTCCATCCTTGTATTTCCTCTTCCTTGATTCTTTCACCCAACGAGGACAACCAACAATGTAGTGACCAGATTTTTTGCATTTATGGCAGGTTCTTTTCTTGTAGTCCTCAGATGAAGATTCTGATTTCCTCATATCTTTTCTTGAAGATTTTCTGTAATGGCCACGCTTTGTGAACTTCTGGAATTTCCTCATGAGCATAGCAAGTTCGTGCCCAAGTCTTCAGGATCACCAAGACTGCAAGCAGATTCTTCTTCTTCAGATGAGGAAACAGCCTTAGCCTTCAGTGCACGAGGTCTTAAATAGCTTGGTCCATACAGATCTCTCTTTTCTTCTTATTGGAATTCATGAGTATTTAGTCTCTCAAGTATATGAGCAGGATCAAGCATCTTGTAGTCTCTTCGTTCTTAGATCATCATAACCAGTGTGTCAAATGATGGATCAAGTGATCGTAGCAGTTTCTTCACAACTTCATCGTCAGTGATGTCTCTGGTCCCAGAGCTTGCAATTCATTTGATATGTCAGTGAGGCGATCAAAGGTGTCTTGGCAGCTTTCATTATCAAGCCACTTGAAATGGTTGAAGAGATTTCGAAGAACATCAACACGAGAGTCACGCTGTGTTGAGACTCCCTCATTGACTTGGACAACCTATCCTAGATAAGCATAGCTGTGCCCAAAGCAATGACTGTGCAATACCCTCCTTTGCTCAGGTGGCCACAAATGATATTCTTCGCTTGGGAGTCGAGTTGCTTGAACTTCTTCACATCAGTGGCAAAGATAGTAGCAGTAATGGAGGGAATGCCATTTTCCATAATATACCAGAGATCGTTGTCAATTGCTTGAAGATGCATTTGCATCTTGGTCTTCCTGTAGGGGAAGTCCTTTCCTTCAAAGGTAGGACATCCTGCAGCGACCTTAATCATACCTGTGGTCGACATAACTAAAACTCCAGGTGGTTAAACCAAAATCACACAGAACAATGGAGTACCTTGCTCTGATACCAATTGAAAGTGCATTATATTGACTAGAGGGGGGTGAATAGGCGTTTTTTATAATATCATCATTGAGGAAAATCCTAGTGAGGAAAATCCTCAGTCATGAACTAAGTGCAGCGGAAATAGTACTTAGACAGAACAGCAAAAACGTCCACAACATAGTACTCAGCGTGAAATATGAGAATCCGTTTTCACAGGTCACGAGTACAGGATAAGAAGGTGAAGAATTTGAAGTGAGGCATTTAGAGAAAGTCTTCAGTCAAATTCTTCAAACAGTATAGATGAAAGTCTTCATACAATTGAGGAAATGGAAGGAGTTGAGGAAATAGAACCAGTAGCTTGATGAAGACAGTTGGTGATGACCTAGTTCCAACTGTTGTGATAGTTGTACGTCTGGTTTGGAGCGGCTTGGTATTGAAACCAAAGGACACACAGTCCCGGGACACACAGTCCCTACTGCATTCTCTTTGAGCTAAGGACACACAGTCCTCGCCCAATAATCGTGGTAAGTCTTCATGGCAGACTTCCAAACCCTCACAAACTCGGTCACTCGGCGATCCACAATTGACTGCCGGATGCTCTAGACCATGAAGCCTAGCCATATGGAGGATGCATAGTCCTCAAAGGTAACAAGCGTCGGTTCCACACAGGAATAACTTCTTCAGTGATGCTCAATCACTTGGGTTTTGGTTTGGGTTTGGGTGTTTGGGGGTATTTCCTCAATTGATGATTTTCACTCAAAGGCTTTGAGGAATTTGGGTTGCTTTAAATGACTGCTTTCACTTTCTCTTGGAGCAGCCAACCAGCTAGTGGTTGTGGGGTGCTATTCATAGCGTGGGAGTATCGCAACATGATTTGACATAAATGCCCTTAATGATATGACCGGTGGGTGGATAAGATTTTGGACAGGTGGCGCGTGGCATGGCAACGATCGGAACTTTCAACTGTGGAAGTCCTCATGTCTCTCATGTTCTTCACTTTGAGGATTTGGTAGGTGTAGGTTTGGGTTGAGCATAATGAGGAAAGTCTTTAGTAGTACGGTGTTCCTATGACTCAAGTATAAATAAAATGAAACAGAAAGAGTAAATCTTCGAGCTTCAAAGTATTCAGAGTATTTTCTTTGGGACACACCGAATTCCTCATCTTCAATATCTTCATGAGGAATATCAATTTCTTCGCGATCAAAGTCTTCAAGAAATGACCAAAGTCTTCACCCGAAGACATACATTTTTAGGGTGTCGATATTCTTTGAATAACTCAAACTCCTCAGCGACTTATAGAGCCTGTGTACACTTACAAACATATCTGTCTCTTCACCTATAAGTCTTCAAACCACCAAAATCACTAAGGGGCACTAGATGCACTTTCAAAAAGATGCATACTCTCGATACTTTGGCTGAGAACATGGATATAATTGCTCTTGATGTAGAAACTGTTAAATGTAAAGCTTTGCCACCCAATAATGATTTTAATGAGACTATTAAATCTATCCAAATATCTAGGAGAAAGTAGGGAGAGGACCGCTAAGTTGAAAGCTAAGCGGGAATTCCTAGAAAAGCTCTCCCACTCGGTTTTTACCATAATCATGATGAACATCTTAAAATGATTGGCACTTATCCTATTGAATCTTTATTTACCTCTCTAAATACTAATGATCAAGGGACTAGAGATGAGTAAACTTTAGTTAGAGAGCGTCCCATTTTCTTGGAGGGTGATGATTCTAATGCTAAAAGTGGGAAAAAGTGGGTTTGGAGAGGTGAAAACTTTAACTAGTGATTTGACCACTATCTTGGATTACAAGGACTTCAATGATGAATGTTTCTCTTTAATAGAATGTATTTCTTTGTTGCAATCCATTATTAGCTCAACCAATGCTTATGAACAGAACAAGGGTTTCATGGATCACATAGTGGAAGCAATGATAAAGGCATATGATGAGAAACTTAAACTTGAAGTTCCTATTCCTAGAAAATATCATGATGAGTGGGAACCTACTATCGAAATAAATAAAAATAAATATGAATGCAATGCTTTATGTGACCTTGGCCGTAGATTTTCAACAATACTCAAATCTTTATGTGATGTTCTTGGTCTCACTAGTATTCAAGAGTGTTCCCTAAACTTGCATCTTGCAGATTCTACCATTAAGAAACTGTAATGCCCCAAGTGTGAAGCTTACCATTTTTGGAACCTTCTTCATGTGGGTCCAACTTGTCATTGATATGAGAGAGTTCTATGCATATATTTCATGTGAAGCTCCCTTTGTTTATTTCTCTTTTGCATGCATGCATCTATGCCATTCCATTTCATTCCATGTGTTATGTGTGATGCCTTGTGATCTTTGTGTTGGTGTGATCCATGATGGTGTGCATGTGATATGAGATGCTCTTGACAGTGTGTGTGAGAGTTGGAGTGGTGCATTTCTAGTAGTAAGACTATGTGGTGGTGATAGGTTTTAAAATCTTCACTCTTCCTTTTATACCAAGTCCAAGTTCCACTTGAGGCTACCTTGTTTTTGAAATGTCCCCGAGTTAGCATATTTTTGTGGTGAATTAGAGGTGTGATATTTCTGTTTTGAATAGGTTTGCAAATGGTGCAAATAGATACAAAATAGACTCAAATAATTCTGTTTTGTAAATATTTACTTGCTCCTAAAATCTTGTTTCTATTTTTATTAAATAGGGCATAAATTCTTATGTTTTGGGGTGTGCTTGTTTCATTTTTAGCATCTATAGTTTAGGCTATGCTTTATTTGTTTTCCTGGTGTTGCTAGTAAATAGAATAGTCCCAGGAATATTTTTCCTATCTATGTTGCGCCACTGGTGGGCTCTCTCCCTCCTGTCGGCCCATCTCTCCACTCTCTCGCGCGATGGCCTAGGCGCGCGTACCTCCTCCCACCTTCAGACGGCGTTGCCCCCCCCCCCCCCCCCCCCGCGCACTTTCCGTCAGGCAACAGAGAGAGCGCGCATGCCACCGTGAGGGCTCGGACGTCGAGGCCCCCTCTTATAATGTTGGCGTTCGGGCCTCTCTCTTCCCTAGGGTTTCCCCCTTCCCCATCTGCGCCGCCACCATCTTCCTCCTCCTCCCTTCCCCCTCGTGTAGATCGGAGTAGAGGTCATTGGCACCCCGCTGTCCCGAGAGGAGTAGGTGCTAATGTGTGTGTTTGTTTGTGTGAGCGCTCGTTCAGAACAGAGCATAGCAGGGGCTTCCTCCCCCTCATAGCAACAATGAGTTACCAATTTGGTAGGGTAGTTCTTCGCAAGGCGCAGCAGCAGTAGCAGTGCAGCCACGGCGGCCTCTCTGTCGCCGGCGACTCTGCGTGCACAGCAAAGCACTATGTGCTCGTGGTAGTACACCTTGCTGTAGTCCCCTTCTCTGTCGAGATCCCGTACATAGCGTAGTGGTACTTGGTGCGTGAGTGTTTGACTGAGATCGGGGGTTCGAGTCCCACGGGATGCACACCCCCCTTTTGCATTTTAATTTCGGCCAGTAGCTTAGCGCATCAGAGTAGTTTAACCTGCTAGGCTGCCCTTCTCTGTCGAGCTGGTGCAGGTTAGCAGGGTGGAAGTGTTGCAGTATGGGTAACAGGAGGTTCAGGGTTCGATCCCTCTTCCCCCTCCTTTTATTTTTTCTGTACATTCATTTTTCTTGTGTTGTTTTCACCTTTGGCTTGAGTAGCTGTTGCTTGGTGTGCCTCACACCATGAGGATATTTTTCCCTCCTCTCAAATAGCTTGTGGTGCCTAGTGATGTTGCTAGTTGTGGATTTATGTTGGTGTAGGCTTGTGTGTGTGAAGTATGTGAGTGTGTGTGGGCACTATGAGGGTATTGGCACCATGTGGTGATGCATAGTTGTAGTGTGTCTGTGTGGGTTCCCCCACATGCCTTGTGAGTATCTCATGCAGTGGTGCATGTGTAGAATTATCATGGTAGGTTGTTCTATGGTAGTGAAGCATGTGTAGGTGGATTTGCATGTATGCATGTGTAGGTTCTTGTGGGTGTGTGTGCTCATGTGTGCATGTCTCACACATGTCATGGCAAGATATGCCTTGATGAGCACATGTGCAAGATGTCATGTGAAGGGTGGAAGTGCTTATGTGAATGCTATGTATGAGTTAACTCTATCTAGATTGTGTAGGTGTTGTTTTGCTTGTGCTAGTGTTATTTGTGCGGGAATGGTGATGTGCTATGGCACACATGCATGGGGTATAACCCTCATGCCACCATTGGCCTTGTGAGAGTGTGCACTAGCTTATGTAGGCGTGTTCTAGTGAATAGCACATGTGATGATGCACTATTCACTACATATGATTCTATGTAGTTTTTCTTTTCTAGTTTGTGCTCTTTTGTTCCAAGCAAGTGCATAGGTATTTTATATGTTTTTGGGGTAGAATCATCCCAGGAATTCATTGATGAAGTCATTTTTTCCTTTGGAATACTTTCTGGAGATGACTTATTTCAGCTTTATTCTATGTTTGGAGCTTGGTTCCAGGAGATGTGGTGTGAACAAGAGTTTGCTTCTTGGTTGTGGCAGTAGAGGTGACCCTCTCTACCACATGTTGGCTTTGTTTCATGTTTAGTATTTCATATGTGCAAGTTGTCCCTTGCCAAAGTAGGCATGTGGCAGAAATTCCAGATTAGTGAAACTCTGAGATTTTCACTAAGTCTGAGAATCTGTTTATATTTTCTTCTCTTGTTGATGAGCTTGTGCAGGTCCATGTGTTGTGATTCAGCCTTATATTTCAACTCTAAAGTTGAAGCTTATGTGTTTGTCTAGCTCCCTATAAATTTCCATTCCATTTGGAGTCCTTTAGATATTGTTTTGGGTTCTGTCAAAATGCTTTAGAGCATAAACAGCTAGTGAGAATCTGGAATTTTCACTAAGTCCTTGAAATCTGATATTTTTGGGCAAGTTAGCAGCTGTGTAACTTTCTGTGTGAAACACCATTTGTGTGATGTTTTTTGTTGTGCTTGTAGTACTCTTGGATAGCTACTGCCACATATCTTATTTGTCATGTTTGGGTGGCTGTAGGTGCTTTGCATGTAGCTCTCAAAGTGCTATAATGCTGTTTATGGCAGACTGTGTAGTTTTGGTGTTTTGATGTTTGTGAGTGCATATATGATGGTGTGGTGATATTATTTGCACCACCCCATCCATGTTGGTTTGTTTTATGTCTTGGCAACCTGGAAATACCAGAGTTATGCCATTGGAGTGTGTTGTGATGTATTTGACACGTAGCACTTCATTTCTTGTTTCGTTGTTTCTCGTTGATCCGTAGCTCCGATTGTAATGTTCTTTATATGCTTTTACATCGTTTTCACGAGATGCATCTGATCATGTCATTTTCATGCATGTAAAGATAGCTTAGGGTGCATTTCTCTCCAGGAACATGTATTTACTTCTCATGCTTGTGCTAGTGAGTAGAATAGAGGTGCATGCTCATATTCATCTCATGCATCATGTGCTTGTTGCATCTTGAGGTGCTGTTGTTCATTGGATGTTATTTTTATGTTGGGTAGCACCAGGATCGGAGAACGAGCACGTGGATCCGGGAGAGTACGTGCAGGACGAACAAGAGCAGTTCCAAGCTGAGGACATCACAGGCAAGATGATATGACCTTGACTCCATCTCTAGACTTGTTATGCTAGATTATGTTTCTTCCATCATATGCTCGCTTCCTACCACTAAAATAATTGCCTCCTGAATTGCCATGAAACCCAAACACTCATCCCTTCCCAGCAAATCTTGAATGGCTAAGTAGGCTTTGCTAACCTTCTAATGTTAGCGTTGCTAGTTGCAGGTGCTTTGTCTCATGTGATAACATGAGCTTGATATCATTATGCTAAATCTGTTATTTCATTAATGCACCTATATACTTGGTAAATAACGGAAGGCCTAGCCTTTTGCCAGGTGCTTTGTTCTGTTATTGCCGCCATAGTTACTGGCTACCAGTGTTTGATTCCATAATGATCGCTCCTCACACGTTCGGGGTTGTTATGGGGACCCCCTCAATAAATCGCGTAGTGTTAAGACTTGTCCGGCAGGACTCAACCTTGGTGTTAATTTGCTAATCACTTAATAATAATCCGCATAGGGAATGGCCCCCCGAGGAATTTTAATCAACAACCCGGGCCAGTGCTCCTCATGAGTGTTGGTCCAAACTAGAGCACTATGCGGGGCCAACTTAGGGCAACTTGAGAGATTTCTATCAGGCCACTGTACGCGTCGCTCATCCATTGTGTCCTGAGACTGAGATACGCGGCTCTTATCGGGGTCGTCGACACGAGGGACGTCTTGCTAGTCTTGTCTTACCTTAGCGATATACCTTGCATATAGGAATCCTGGTGAAGCTTTGGTTCTCCCCAGAGTTGAGGTTTTCCTCTAAGGAATCCGACAAGATCACGAGATTCGTGCTAGAGGATTACTTTGCGGCCCGTGTACATTTGTGATGGACTACTTGGAGCACCCTTGCAGGGTTTAATCTTTCGGAAAGCCGTGCCCGCGGTTATGTGGCAACTTGAAATATTTGTTAATATTCGGTAATAGACAACTTAAACATAACTCTAATAAAATTGCCAACTGTGTGCGTATCCGTGACTGTCCCCTTCGAAGATCTCTCTTCAATCGGGAACACAGTGGGGTTATGATTGACGTAAGTAGGTGTTCAGGATCACTTAGTGATCATCTATCATCGACCGCTAGAGTAGACCACCTTTAATACATGTTCTACATAAGTTAGCCACCATATAAAGCTTAGGATGCTGCAACCTAAATACTCCACCTTTCCAAACCTAATAACTTGACTAGTTCTGGCACCGAGGTCATAGATTGCTGAGTCCCCGTGGCTCACAGATTCCTTCACAACACCAACAGGTTCAGGTACCCCCGAGACAGGTGATCCCGACGGCACGCAGCTGGCGTGGCAGTACGATGAGGAGAACGACCGCCTGTACGTGAACTATCCAGAAGACTGAGGCGTGGTCGTGATCATGGGCAAGCATGCAGGGTAGCTTAGTCATTTCTCATGTTTTGTAGTCCGTAGTGGAACTACCTTGTTTGGATGCGTGATGTAACTTTGATAAATTTATGAGATGATAGTTGAATCCCTTATTGTCATTCCTCTATTACTATGTATGTGCTATGTTACCATGTTTGCGAAACGCTTAGATGCGCTTCTTTCCAATTCGGGGCCTCGTTCGCCCAAATCGGAAAGGACCGCATCTTAGTCGTTACAAGTTGGTAATCAGAGCCTTACGACCATAGGAGCCTTTGTGTGATCGTACTTGGCCGAGTCGAGTCTAGTAAAATGTTTTGAGTCTTAGTTATATCGGAGAGTAGGATTCTTTTTTCTCCTGTTCCATGCTCTGGTGAAGTTCCCGACTTAGGAAACTCTTAATTCTACTCCTCTTCTCGCTCAATTTTTTTTAGGATCACGCGGGTATTTGTGAAATCTATATGATTACGATGTGACGGAGTTCTGTCTTGGTGCCTCCTGTCTGCCTTGATTTCTTCCGAGGAGTTGAGCTCCAGGGGATTCTTGCGCACATCACCGTCATTCAGATTCCTAAGTATCTAAGAATGAAGGATGTTTGTTATTGCTTCAATACTAGTAGTGGCGAGATAACCCCGATGTCCCCAGTACTGGTGCAGATTGTTCGGGAGTACTGCCATACTTTGTATCGTTGTGATCACGAGGGTCTGTTGTAGATGAAGGTCCGAGATTCTGGTTGTGTGTTGATGGATGTGATACAGGTGACGGGTTAGTATAGGAGTTGTGTGATATTACTCCTTGTATCCGTGTACCAGATTGCATGACCAGACATTTCAGGAATTCATAGGTGGGATATCAAGTAGTATCTTATAGGACTATCTTCCTACAAATGCATGATGTGAGGTTGGGATTCGATGTTCAGTGGGTGTGTTTGTTCATGGTCGTCTTACATCGGTTCTCGTTGTGTCTTAAAGAGTCCTTGTAGCTCACTACGATTCGGGGATACTTTGTAAGTCGTGTGCACTACATTGCACAGGATGGCTACTGTAAATTCGAGCCCGTGCAATCTTATCCACGAAGATATCGGATGAAATCTCGATGATATGTTTGCTCCGAGCAGTTCTAGCTCATACTTGCTTGCAGTGGTCTTAATCAAAATTTTGTCGACCGTCACTTTGAGGAAGCATTCTTACTATTTTGTTCGAGTGCAATTGCTATATTCCTGTTCAAATATTCTTGTCATTTTGATTCAGCTATATCTTCAGTTTATTCTGTGGGCTAATATGTTGTCCGTCTTCAGGATGGCTCCACCAACTCGTCAGAACCTAGGGCGTGAGGATGTGCCGCCACCACCTCCTCCTCCGGAGAATCCTCCTCCGCCGCCGCCTCCTCCTGCTGAGGCTTGGCAAGCGGTGATGGCTGCTACTAATGCAAACACTCAGATGCTGCTACAGTTGTCGCAAGAGAGGGGTAATCAGCAGCAAGGCAATTTCCAGCATGGTGGCAATCAGTTTGCTAATCTGAGTCAGTTCCTGTCGAATCAGCCAAAGACTTTCACTTCCTGTGACCAGCCGTTTGATGCCAAGGATTAGATCCATCATATGAACAAGCATTTCGAGTGTAGCAATATTCGTCGTGAGGATTTCATCAAATTTGCAACATTCCAGTTGAAGGGGCAAGCTTCTATCTGGTGGCAACAATTGAAGGATTCCATAGGTGCTAGAGTGATCACTTGGGATGAGTTCTGCCGTGACTTCAGGTCCCACTACATTCCTTCCAGCTTCGTGGAGGAAATGCATGAGAAGTTCAGGCACTTGAAGCAGGGTGGTAACTCCGTGTACAAGTACAACGTTGAGTTCCACGAGCTAGCCCGGTACGCCTTGCAGGATATCCCTGATCAGAAGAGCAAGATTTATCAGTTCAGAGGTGGCTTGAAAGAAGATTTGCGGTTAGCTCTTGCTTTGCACGATCCTGAGGAGTTCGACAAGTTCTACAACTTAGCTCTCAGGGCAGAGTTAGCCTTGCTCAGGGTGAAGAATTCTAAGAAGCGCTTCAGGGATTCCAGCTCTTCCTCTACTCAGGTGGTTCAGAAGCAACATAAGTTTTGGGTGTCTCCTCCTCCTCCTCGGCACTCGCAACAGCTCAAGCATTCTGGTGGCCGTGGTTCTTCCTACCCACCCAACCCAGTCTTTCAGCAGAGATTCCAGCATCAGAAGCAAGGGCCTCCTCAGACTCAGTACCGGCAGCCAGCAGAGGTTACTTGTCACAAGTGTGGGCAGAAGGGTCATTATGCGAACAAGTTCACTTCTCAGCTTCGTCTGTTGCCTCCTCCTTCAGGCAAACCTCCAAGTAATGCTCTTGTCAAGTTCAAACCGAGGTCATCTCGAGTCAACATGGTGAATGCAGCTGAGACAGAAAACTCGTCAGATGTGATCATGGGTAACCTCCTCGTTAATGATATTCCCGCTAAAGTGTTATTTGATTCTGGTGCATCACATTCATTTATCTCAAGGCCATTCTCATTTAATCATGGGTTCTCTACTCGTGATTTGCCTAAGCCTCTATCAATTGTTTCTCCTGGCAAGATCATGAATTCCAACATGGTGGTTCCGAATGTTTCTGTCAAGATGGGTAGCTATTCTTTTCTGGCATCTCCTATTGTGTTGGGCAATTCCGACATTGACTTGATCCTTGGCATGGACTGGCTGGCCATGAAGAAGGCATCGATGGATTGTGAATCTAAAGAAGTGAAGCTTACCCACTCATCAGAGGACGTGATTATATTCGCGGCGCGCGATGATACAATCCGTCTGTTCTCTTTGAATGAAAAGGGTGAGATTAATCCTATTTCGCAAGTCCTAGTGGTCTGCGAATATGAAGATGTGTTTCCCGAAGAGCTGCCAGGCATGCCTCCGCACCATGAAGTTGAATTTGTGATTGAGTTGAACCAGGTACTGAGCCGTGTGCAAACGGCCGTACAAATTGGGTCTAGAAGAGTTGAAGGAACTTAAGAGGCAACTCGATGAGCAGGAGCGTTTGGGTCTGATCAGACCAAGCTCGTCTCCGTGGGGATGTGGAGTTATGTTTGTCAATAAGAAGGATGGCACGGACTGGCTGTGTGTCGATTACCGTCCATTGAACAAGAAGACAATCAGGAACAAATATCCACTTCCAAACATAACTGAGTTGTTCGAACAGTTGAAAGGTGCTAAGGTCTTCTCCAAGCTCGATCTCAGAATGGGCTATCATCAAATTCGCATTCGCGAAGAAGATATTCCGAAGACTACCTTCAGGACTAGTTTTGGCTCGTATGAGTATACGGTCATGTCTTTTGGTCTGGCAAATGCTCCTCTGACATTCTGTCCATTGATGAACTACATATTCTCTCCGTTCAAGAATGACTTCGTCTTGCTCTATCTCGACGACATTCTGGTCTTTTCTGAAACTGAGGAAGAACATGAAGAACATCTTAGATTGGTGCTTGATAAGCTAAGATAGTACAAATTGTATGCCAAGTTTTCCAAGTGTGAGTTCTGGCTGAAAGAAGTCATCTATCTTGGTCACATTATCTCTGGCAAGGGCATCAAAGTTGATCCGTCCAAGGTGTAGGCCATTGTTGAATGGGAGCCTCCGCAGAATGTGAAGCAGCTTCGAAGCTTTCTCGGGCTCGCAAGCTATTGCAGAAGGTTCGTTGAGAACTTCTCCAAGATTGCGAAGCCGCTCTCAAGTCTTCTTCAGAAGGGTGTGAAGTATGCTTGGTCTCCTGAGTGTCAGTTGGCCTTCGACACACTCAAGGAGAAGCTCACCTCCACTCCAGTCTTGGTTCCTCCGGATGATTCCAAGCCTTACCAGGTGTTCTGCGACGCTTCTCTCCAGGGTCTTGGTGCAGTTCTGATGCAAGAGAAGAAAGTGGTTGCTTATACCTCCAGTCAGTTGAAGCCAGCGGAGAAGAATTATCCTGTGCATGATCTTGAGCTAGCAGCTGTGGTACACGCTCCGATGACTTGGAGACACCTCTTGTTGGAACGAAAGGTTGAAGTGTTCACCGATCACAAGAGTCTCAAGTACATCTTCACTCAGCCTAACCTGAATCTTCGGCAAACACGTTGGGTGGAAATGCTTCAAGATTTTAATCCGAGTTTTGAGTACACGCCATACAAAGCTAATGTCGTGGCAGATGCCTTGAGCAGGAAGGCGTACTGCAACAGTCTCATTCTGCAACCTCTTCAGCTTGGTCTTTGTGAGTCTTTCAGGAAGCTCAACCTTCAGTTAGTACCTGAGGGTTTTCTTGCAAACCTTCAGATCTCTCCTACCTTGGAAGATCAGGTCCGAGCAACACAACTTCTTGATGCAATGGTGAAGAAATTCAAGATTGGCGTGGCAAAGAGTCTTCCCAAGTATAAGTGCTTCAGTGTTGATGCCAGGGATACGTTGTTCTTTGAGGATCGCCTTGTCGTCCCGAAAGGTGATCTCAGAAAGGTAATCATGGAAGAAGCTCATAACTCTCTGCTCTCTATTCATCTTGGAAGCTCCAAGATGTATCAGGACTTGAAACAGACCTTCTGGTGGACTCGTATGAAGCGTGAGATTGCTCAGTTCGTAAATGAATGTGATGTATGTCGAAGGGTGAAAGCAGAGCATCAACGTCCAGCAGGTAATTTTCATCCTTTACCCATTCCTGAGTGGAAGTTCATCATATTGAGATGGATTTCGTCACCGGGTTTCCGATTACCAAGAAGGGTAATGATGCCATCTTCATCGTCATCGACAAGTTGAGTAAAGTGGCTCATTTTCTTCCAGTCAAGGAATCCATTTCGGTAGCTCAACTTGCAGAGTTGTACACTTCCAGGATTGTGTCTTTGCACAACTTGCCTATTATGATCTCTTCGGATCGAGGAAGTATCTTCACTTCCAAGTTCTGGGACTCTTTTCAGTCTGCGATGGGCACGAAGATCCGCTTCAACACAACTTTTCATCCTCAGGCTAGTGGTCAAGTGGAGCGAGTCAATCAAGTTCTTGAGGATATGCTGAGAGCCTGTGTTATCTCTTTTGGCATGAAGTGGGAGGATTGTCTGCCTTTTGCGGAGTTCTCGTATAACAACAGTTATCAAGCTAGTTCTGGCAAGGCTCCGTTTGAAATTCTCTATGGCAGGAAGTGTCGTACCCTACTAAACTGGTCTGAGACCGGCGAGCGTCAGATCCTTGGGAATGACCTGATAGAAGAAGCCGAGGAAATGTGTCGGGTCATTCGCGACAACCTCAGAGCAGCTCAGTCCCGTCAGAAGAGCTATTATGATAGCAAGCATCGTGACATGTCTTATGAGCTTGATGACTTCGTCTATCTCAAGGTGTCGCCTATGAAGGGTATGCAACGCTTTGGCATCAAAGGCAAGCTTGTGCCTCGTTTCGTTGGTCCGTTCAGAGTGGTTGGCAACAGAGGCGACCTTACGTACTAGCTCGAGCTCCCGTCAAACTTTGCAAATGTGCATGATGTGTTCCATGTTTCTCAGCTCCGGAGGTGCTTCAAGACCCCCGAGCACACTGTTCATCTTCAAGACATCAACCTTCAGCCTGACCTATCTTATCTTGAGCATCCGGTTGCGGTTCTCGAGGCGACTAAGCGCAAGACCCGCAACAAAACTGTCAAATTTCTCAAAGTGCAATGGTCACACCATTCCGATAAAGAGGCTACTTGGGAACGCGAGGATCACCTCCGTTCTGAATTTCCAGAGTTCTTTCAGCCGTAGATCTCAGGGCGAGATCTTTTTGTAGTGTGGGAGAGTTTGTAATGCCCCAAGTGTGAAGCTTACCATTTTTGGAACCTTCTTCATATGGGTCCGACTTGTCATTGATATGAGAGAGTTCTATGCATATATTTCATGTGAAGCTCCCCTTGTTTATTTCTCTTTTGCATGCATGCATCTATGCCATTCCATTTCATTCCATGTGTTATGTGTGATGCCTTGTGATCTTTGTGTTGGTGTGATCCATGATGGTGTGCATGTGATATGAGATGCTCTTGACAGTGTGTGTGAGAGTTGGAGTGGTGCATTGCTAGTAGTAAGACTATGTGGTGGTGATAGGTTTTAAAACCTTCCCTCTTCCTTTTATACCAAGTCCAAGTTCCACTTGAGGCTACCCTGTTTTTAAAATGTGCCCGAGTTAGCATATTTTTGTGGTGAATTAGAGGTGTGATATTGCTGTTTTGAATAGGTTTGCAAATGGTGCAAATAGATACAAAATAGACTCCAATAATTATGTTTTGTAAATATTTACTTGCTCCTAAAATCTTGTTTCTATTTTTATTAAATAGGGCATAAATTCTTATGTTTTGGGGTGTGCTTGTTTCATTTTTAGCATCTATAGTTTAGGCTATGCTTTATTTGTTTTCCTGGTGTTGCTAGTAAATAGAATAGTCCCAGGAATATTTTTCCTATCTATGTTGCGCCACTGGTGGGCTCTCTCCCTCCTGTCGGCCCATCTCTCCACTCCCTCGCGCGATTGCCCAGGCGCGCGTCCCTCCTTCCACCTTCAGACGGCGTTGCCCCTCGCGCACTTTCCGTCAGGCAACAGAGAGAGCGCGCGTGCTGCCGTGACGGCTCGGATGTCGAGGCCCCCTCTTATAACGTTGGCATCCGGGCCTCTCTTTCCCTAGGGTTTCCCCCTTCCCCATATGCGTTGCCACCATCTTCCTCCTCCTCCCTTCCCCCTCGTGTAGATCGGAGTACAGGTCATCGGCACCCAGCTGTCCCGAGAGGAGTAGGTGCTGATGTGTGTGTTTGTTTGCGTGAGCGCTCGGTCAGAGCAGAGCATAGCAGGGGCTTCCTCCCCCTCGTAGCAACAACGAGTTACCGATTTGCTAGGGTAGTTCTTCGGAAGGCGCAGCAGTAGTAGCAGTGCAGCCATGGCGGTCTCTGTGTCGCCGGCGACTCTACGTGCAGAGCAGAGCACTATGTGCTTGTGGTAGTACACCTTGGTGTAGTCCCCTTCTCTGTCGAGATCCCGTACATAGCGTAGTGGTACTTGGTGCGTGCGTGTTAGACTGAGATGGGGGTTCGAGTCCCACGGGTTGCACACCCCCCTTTTTGCATTTTAATTTTGGCCAGTAGCTTAGCGCAGCAGAGTAGTTTAACTTGCTAGGCTGCCCTTCTCTGTCGAGCTGGTGCAGGTTAGCAAGGTGGAAGTGTTGCAGTATGGGTAACCTGAGGTTCAGGGTTCGATCCCTCTTCCCCCTCCTTTTATTTTTTTGTGCATTCATTTTTCTTGTGCTGTTTTCACCTTTGGCTTGAGTAGTTGTTGCTTGGTGTGCCACACACCATGAGGATATTTTTTCCCTCCTCTCAAATAGCTTGTGGTGCCTAGTGATGTTGCTAGTTGTGGATTTATATTGTTGTAGGCTTGTGTGTGTGAAGTATGTGAGTGTGTGTGGGCACTATGAGGGTGTTGGCACCATGTGGTGATGCATAGTTGTGGTGTGTGTGTGTGGATTCCCCCACATGCCTTGTGAGTATCTTATGTAGTGGTGCATGTGTAGAATTATCATGGTAGATTGTTCTATGGTAGTGAAGCATGTGTAGGTGGATTTGCATGTATGCATGTGTAGGTTATTGTGGGTGTGTGTGCTCATGTGTGCATGTCTCACACATGTCATGGCAAGATATGCCTTGATGAGCACATGTGCAAGATGTCATGTGAAGGGTGGAAGTGCTTATGTGAGTGCTATGTATGAGTTAATTCTATCTAGATTGTGTAGGTGTTGTTTTGCTTGTGCTAGTGTTATTTGTGTGGGAATGGTGATGTGCTATGGAACACATGCATGGGGTCTAACCCTCATGCCACCATTGGCCTTGTGAGAGTGTGCACTAGCTTATGTAGGCGTGTTCTAGTGAATAGCACATGTGATGATGCACTATTCACTACATATGATTCTATGTAGTTTTTCTTTTCTAGTTTGTGCTCTTTTGTTCCAAGCAAGTGCATAGGTATTTTATATGTTTTTGGGGGTAGAATCATCCCAGGAATTCATTGGTGAAGTCAGTTTTGCCTTTGGAATACTTTCTGGAGATGACTTATTTCAGTTTTGTTCTATGTTTGGAGCTTGGTTCCATGAGATGTGGTGTGAACAAGAGTTTGATTCTTGGTTGTGGCAGTAGAGGGTGACCCCCTCTAACACATGTTGGCTTTGTTTCATGTTTAGGATTTAATATATGCAAGTTGTGCTTAGCCAAAGTAGGCATGTGGCTGAAATTCCAGATTAGTGAAAATCTGAGATTTTCACTAAGTCTGAGAATCTGTTTATATTTTCTTCTCCTGTTGATGAGCTTGTGCATGTCCATGTGTTGTGATTCAGCCTTAGCTTTCAACTCTAAAGTTGAAGCTTATGTGTTTGTCTAGCTCCCTGTAAATTTTCATTCCATTTGGAGTCCTGTAGATATTGTTTTGGATGCTGTCAAAATGCTTCAGAGCATAAACAGCTAGTCAGAATCTGGAATTTTCACTAAGTCCCTGAAATCTGCTATTTTTGGGCAAGTTAGCAGTTGTGTAACTTTCTGTGTGAAACTCTTTTGTGTGATATTTTTGCTTGTACTTGTAGTACTCTTGGATAGCTACTGCCACATATCTTATTTGTCATGTTTGGCTGGCTGTAGGTGCTTTGCATGTAGCTCTCAAAGTGCTATGATGCTGTTTATGGCAGATTGTGTAGTTTTGATGTTTTGATGTTTGTGAGTGCATAGATGATGGTGTGGTGATATTCTAAGCACCACCCCATCCATGTTGGTTTGTTTTATGTCTTGGTAACCTGGAAATACCAGAGTTATGCCATTGGAGTGTGTTGTGATGTATTTGACACGTAGCACTTCATTTCTTGTTTCGTTGTTTCTCGTTGATCTGTAGCTCCGATTGTAATGTTCTTTATATGTTTTGCATCGTTTTCACGATACGCATCTGATCATGTCATTTTCATGCATGTCAAGATAGCTTAGGGTGCATTTCTGTCCAGGAACATGTATTTACTTCTCATGCTTGTGCTAGTGAGTAGAATAGAGGTGCATGCTCATATTCATCTCATGCATCATGTGCTTGTTGCATCTTGAGGTGCTGTTGTTCATTGGATGTTATTTTTATGTTGGGTAGCACCAGGATCGGAGAACGAGTACGTGGATCCGGGAGAGTACGTGCAGGACGAACAAGAGCAGTTCCAAGCTGAGGATATCACAGGCAAGATGATATGACCTTGATTCCATCTCTAGACTTGTTATGCTAGTTTACGTTTCTTCCATGATACGCTCGCTGCCTACCACTGAAATAATTGCCTCTTGAATTGCCATGAAACCCAAACACTTATCCCTTCCCAGCAAATCTTGAATGGCTAAGTAGGCTTTGCTAAGCTTCTAATGTTAGTGTTGCTAGTTGCAGGTGCTTTGTCTCATGTGATAACATGAGCTTGATATCATTATGCTAAATATGATATTTAATTAATGCACCTATATACTTGGTTAATAACGGAAGGCCTAGCCTTTTGCCGGGAGCTTTGTTAAGTCATTGCCGCCATAGTTACCGGCTACCTGTGTTTGATTCCATAATGATCGCTCCTAACACGTTCGGGGTTGTTATGGGGACCCCCTCGATAAATCGCATAGTGTTAAGACTTGTCCGGCAGGACCCAACCTTGGTGTTAATTTGCTAATCACTTAATAATAATCTGCATAGGGAATGACCTCCCCTAGGAATTTTAATCAACAACCCGGGCCAGTGCTCCTCATGAGTGTTGGTCCAAACTAGAGCACTGCGCGGGGCCAACTCAGGGAAACTTGAGAGATTTCTATCAGGCCACTGTACGTGTCGCTCATCCGTCGTGTCCTGAGACTGATATATGCTACTCTTATCGGGGTCGTCGACACGACGAGAGGTCCTGCTAGTCTTGTCTTACCTTAGCGATATACCTTGTGTATAGGAATCCCGGTGAAGCTTTGGTTCTCCCCAGAGTTGAGGTTTTCCTCTAAGGAATCCGACGAGATCACGAGATTCGTGATAGAGGGTTACTTTGTGGCCCGTGTACGTTTGTGATGGACTAGTTGGAGCACCCCTGCAGGGTTCAATCTTTCGGAAAGCCGTGCCCGCGGTTATGTGGCAACTTGGAATATTTGTTAATATCCGGTAATAGACAACTTAAACATAACTCTAATAAAATTGCCAACTATGTGCGTATCCGTGACTGTCCCCTTCGAAGATCTCTCTTTGATCGGGAACATGGTGGGGTTATGATTGACGTAAGTAGGTGTTCAGGATCACTTAGTGATCATCTATCATCGACCGCTAGAGTATACCACCTTCAGTACATGTTCTTCGTAAGTTAGCCACCATATAAAGCTTAGGATTCTGCAACCTAAATACTCCACCTTTCCAAACCTAATAACTTGACTAGTTCTGGCACCGAGGTCATAGATTGCTGAGTCCCCGTGGCTCACAGATTCCTTCACAACACCAACAGGTTCAGGTACCCCCGAGACAGGTGATCCCGACGGCACGCAGCAGGCGTGACAATACGATGAGGAGAACGACCGCCTGTACGTGAACTATCCAGAAGACTGAGGCGTGGTCGTGATCATGGGCAAGCATGCAGGGTAGCATAGTCATTTCTCATGTTTTGTAGTCTGTAGCGGAACTACCTTGTTTGGATGCATGATGTAACTCTGATAAATTTATGAGATAATAGTTGAATCCCTTATTGTCATTCCTCTATTACTATGTATGTGCTATGTTACCATGTTTGCGAAACGCTTAGATGCGCTTCTTTCCAATTCGGGGCCTCGTTCCCCCAAATCGGAAAGGACCGCATCTTAGGCGTTACAGAAACCCTTAGGTAGAATTAATGATTTTCTCATTATTTCAAATAAAAATTATGTGCCTCTATATTTCATTGTGCTTGACATTGATTGCGATCCTACTCGTCGAGTAATACTTGGAGGACCTTTCTTATGAGCTATAGGTGCAATTATTGATAGGAAAGAGGGCAACATAAGGTTCTAGTTTCCATTAAATAAAAGGATGGAACACCTACCTAGTAAGAGAATCAAACCACCTTATGAATCTATCATGAGGGCTACTTATGGATTGAGTGTCAAAGATGACAACACTTGATCAGATGCATTATGCCTAGCTAGGGGAATAAAACAATAGCATTTGTTGAGACGCAATCCAATAGTTATCTTTATTTTTTGTTTTACTTTCTTATTTGGTGTGATTACATTATTATTCCCTCTGTAATGATTTTGTTTTTATGTTTAAATTAGTGTTTGTGCAAAGTTAAACCTTTGGGATGACTTGTATGATAAGTATAATTGATACGATGCAAAAACATAAACTTTGACGTCCACTACAGAATTTCTATTATTTTACTGGAACATATTTTTAAGCTGAATGTTTTACACAATATTTCTGTACAAATTCCTCAGGCCTTCCTAATGTTTCAGAATTTTTGGAGTTACATAACTATAGGTTCATTAGAGATTACTATAGACTGTTCTGTTTTAGACATATTCTATTTTGCTTGCATAGTTTGCTTGTTTTGATGACGCTATGAATTGTATCGACATGTATAAGCAATGGAGAAGTTAGAATACAATACCTATTATGCAATAATGAAATATTAATCAATTTACGACAGTACGTATGTATTTGATATGTTTCTTATACCAACGGATCTCACGAAGTTTTGTTGAGATACACTAGTGGAATCAGAGAATTTGCCATCTGCCGGCTCTTTGCCGTCTGCTAGCTGATGACAAAGAAGCTCTTCGCCGCCAGATACCAAAAAATAGACGGCAAAGAGCTGATAGATGGCAAAGAAGTGCTTTGCCATTAGTCACTTCTTTGCCGTCAGCTGGCGGACGACAAAGATGGTGGAAGCTGATGGCAAAGATGACCCAGCCAGACGGCAAAGAAAAACCGCAGATGTAGCCATTATGTTTGCATCTGCCGGATCTTTGCCGTCCGCCAATAACTCATTTACCGTCTGCCTGGGAGCACGGCGGACGGCAAAGGGGACGGCGGTCCACCAACCCCACTAACGAAGTTAGGTTTCCCCTAACCCCCACAAAAAAACCTACCCCACCCACTCTCCCTTTGTGCCTCTCCCTCACACCCCGCGCGCGCAGCTCCCCACCATCGCATCGCCACCTCCCACCACCGCGCCGCCCAGCCCCACAGCATCACGCCGCCCCACCCAGCGCCGCCCCCACCCGGCGCCGCCCCCACCTCGCCACCCTCCTCCGCACGCCGGATCCAGCTTGCCGCCCCTCCCCCAGGCCTGATACACCCGGCGCCTCCCCCACCCGGCGCCGCTACCACCTGGCCGTACCACCGAACCGCCCTCCCCCGCACCCTTCCCTCCCCCGTGGCCACCACCTCCCTACACTGCCCCTCCCCCGCACCCTTCCCTCCCCCGTGGCCACCCCTCCCTGCGCTGCTCGGTGCCCCCTCCCCCAGGCCGGATCCACCCGACCCCTCCGTGCACCGCTCCCCTCCCCCGTGGCCTCCCATCCGCAGCTACTCGACGCCACCCCTGCCCCAGGACGGATCCACCCATCCCATCCCTGCGCTGCTCCCCTCCCCCATGCCCTCCGTCCCCTGCGGCCTCCCCTCCCTATGCCAGCCCACGCCCCTGCCAGCGCTGCCCTTCCCCTGGGTAATTTTTTTCTGCTTTTTTTCTTCTGTTTTCATTTTTAGGTTCATGGTAATTAGTTTGTTAGGTTATAGTTAATTAGGTCAGTAGAAAAGCTGGTATGACCTCAAGTATCAGCATGTGAGGCTAGATCTATAGGTCTAGATGATTGTTCTAATAAGCTAAAATGAATTTTGAATAAATCTAGCTGGTTTTTGTCTAAATATGGTTACAATTGGTTAGAAAAACATTTAACTCATTCTTATAATGGTTGGATTTGGGAGCCTCCTATTCCTCTTAAAATGATGCTTTACATGTGGCAATTTTTTTTGTAACTCTATAGTTACTAGAGTTAACCTAAAAAGGGAAATGGGTTGATAATCCTATGTGCTATTTTTGCAATGTTCTTGAAGACGCTCAACATATGTTTTTTCCAGTTATGGGATTGCTAAGTCGGTTTAAGGCGCTATCGAAAGGGTGATCAATACTAATAGCTATCTTAGAAACTTGTGGTAGAGTTTTGCTTGGCTCTATGCTTTCTTGCATGGGGGAAAAATATATTATATGTTGTGTGTCGCTACTATGTGTTGGGGGGTTTCTACCCTTAGAAACAAGATAACATTGAGAATCATGTTATGTGTTCCTCTATGGAGGATATCTTCATCACTTGTTCATTTATGTTACAGGACAGGTCTTTTAAAAGGTGCTCATAAAGAAGTGTTCAAGGGGGTGTGTAGGTGCTAACGAAATAAGAAACGACACTCGCTCATGAGATGAAGCCTATGACATGTCCATTTTCTCGTCTGCTACAGTACTTTGCTGCTACAATGCATTCAGAAATAAATAAACTTCTTTCCTTGCTTGCCTTACAGCATTCATAAATTAAATTGATTTCATCTGTTGGGTGGATGGAACTAGTCTTGTGATGATTTCCTCTGCTGCAAAATGTCTTGTGTTTGCTTGCGTTCACAAATGTTTGGATCCTCTGCTAACGTGTACTAGATGCTCATGTGTTTTCTTTTACCAAAGTAGCAAATTAATGACGCTCCCGTCTAGCATGTCACCTAGTTTTATTCATGTATCACTCCTTTGATTTTCTACAAATCATTATTCTTCTAATATCTGGGAAATTAATATATGTACATGTGTACACTGTCAAACAACCAACTTAATTATAAAGAACCAACTTATAAAGGAATGCATGTGTAGAAAACTTGCAATGTAGCTATTTGCTGATTGGATGCATTCCGGTATTAATTTGATTTCTTATACTAGTTTCCTTGATTAGATATTGTAAACTAAGACCTTTCCCCATTTGTGAAATGGCCTTTGGTTTATTATTTTTAAAAGAAGGTGAACTCTTTCTTATCACCTTGTGTTTTCTACATTTTAGGTAACAAGGTAAGAGGAGCCGCGCACGAGGCCCTTGGTTTCCCCCTTGTATGCCTCCAGTAAACAAAACAAAGGTGAAGACTAGGCACGGGATGCCTGGGACGTCGTCACCTCCTAGCGAAAAGACAAGGTAAATATAACAGGTTTCTAGCAGCCCTTGTTGTGGAAATTATGAGATCTCTCCCTGTTTGGTTCTCCATTTGTGGACCTACATCTAGTTTTGTCTTAAAAAAAGAATGTGAATCCTCTTATATTATTCCATCTCTCATGTGTGTGTGTATACCCCTTTCTCTTTACCTTGTTTTTGCATTATTTGAAAATTATAGCTTGATCCAGGACTTGGCACAACAATTTGTAACTCAACTTCAACTATTAATCATATACAATTGCATCGATCTGACCAATCTATTTGGTTTATGCATATATATCAAAACTCAAAAGCATATGTATGTATCTAAGGATTGTTTGTAAGTTAGCTCTAGCACAAATTGAAGGTAGTGAGGCTTATACTTAATTCAGAACTTTGCATGGCACTAACTGAGTTTCAGTTATTAATCATATATAGCTACATTGGTCATATATATAATCTATTTGGTGTCTATGTAGCACCTAATATATATGAGATATGCCCTCAAATATCAGCATGTTAACTTTTTATTTGGCATCTAGCACTTAATCTCTCAAGGCAGTTTCCCCATTTGTGAATCTGCCTTTGGTTTATTTTGGAAAGAAGGTGCCTCTTACTTATCACGTCATGATTTCTGCATCTTAGGTAACAAGGGAAGAGCAGCCGTGCATGGAGCCTTTGGTCTCCCCCTTGTATTCCTATGGAAAACAAAGTTCAGGACTGGACACAGGATGCCTCGATCATCATCACTTCCCAGCAAAAAAGACAAGGAAGGTAAATATATTAGGTTTCTAGAAGCCCTCTTGTGGAAATTATGAGGTCCCTCACTGTTTATTTGTCCATTGGTAGAACTGCATTTGTTTTAGTGAAGGAAATGCTTACCTATTGGTGTAGTGTTTGTTGTGTTGTGTATAGGTAGAACAATTGATAATTAGTTGTAGATATTTTGCATGAGGGGTCCTGGCTCTGGAACTAGTGCTTTTCCCCATCGGTCTTGATTAAACCCAGATTTTTGTACGTGTCAACGCAGACTGCTTTTTTGTTGTTGTATGAATTGTCAGCATTCATTTGATTGATGCAATCGACGTGATAGCTTATTCGACTTCTGTTTTAAGTAAATAATAGATAGACATCATGTGATTAATACTAGAAATATTCGTTTCCAGTTTTAGCATAATCTTTATGAAGTTTATTTAAGGAACATCAAGTAAGGTTTTGTCTATCAGTTTAAATAATATGCTTTCTGTCATGACCATAAATTGTTGTCCATGTATGTACTCCATGATAATATGATTGATAACAGGTTAACTTTTAGCTTTATGTACCCTTATTTTTTACCCTTGGAATAGAATTTAATATGTTTAGATGCATGATACGTCTCAAACGTATCTATAATTTTTGATGGTTTCACGCTGTTATCTTGTCATCTTTGGATGTTTTATCTACCTTTTATATCTTTTTTGGGACTAACTTATTAATTCAGTGCCAAGTGCCAGTTCCTATTTTTTCTGTGTTTTTGGCTCTTTTCAGATCTGATTTTGGAACCGAGTCCAAACGGAATAAAATCCCCAAAATGATTTTTTCCCGAATGGAAGAAGATCAGGGGGCCTGTGGGCCAAGCCAGGAGGGCTCCAGGGAGCCCACAAGCCCCCACTCCGCCACCAGGGGGGAGGCGGCGGTGGCAGGGCTTGTGGCCTCCCTGAGCGCCCCCTGACCTAGATCTTTGGCCTATATATTCCCTAAAATACAGCAAAAAATCACGGGATCCATGAAAATATTTTTCCGCTGCCGCAAGCTTCCGTTTCCGCGAGATCTCATCTGGAGACCCTTCCCGGTGCCCTGCCGGAGGGGACTTTGGAGTTGGAGGGCTTCTTCATCATCATCATCGCCCCTCCAATGACTCGTGAGTAGTTCATTTCAGACCTACGGGTCCATAGTTAGTAGCTAGATGGCTTCTTCTCTCTCTTGGATCTTCAATACAAAGTTCTCCATGATCTTCATGGAGATCTATCCGATGTAATCTTCTTTGGCGGTGTGTTTGTCGAGATCCGATGAATTGTGGATTTGTGATCAGATTATCTATGATATATATTTGAGTCTTTGTTGATTTCTTATATGCATGATTTGATATCCTTGTAAGTCTCTCAGAGTCTTGGGTTTTGTTTGGCCAATTAGATCTATGATTCTTGCAATGGGAGAAGTGCTTGGTTTTGGGTTCTTACCATGTGGTGACCTTTCCCAGTGACAGTAGGGGCAGCAAGGCACACATTAAGTAGTTGTCATCAAGGGTAACAAGATGTCCATCTACATCATGTCATCTTGCTTAAGGCGTTACTCTGTTCTTTTGGACTTAATGCACTAGATGCATGCTGGATAGCGGTCGACATGTGGAGTAATAGTAGTAGATGCAGACAGTATCGGTCTACTTGTTTTGGATGTGATGCCTATAGATATAATCATTGCTATAGATGACGTCACGACTTTGCGCGGTTCTATCAATTGCTCGACAGTAATTTGTTCACCCACCGTCTACTTGCTTTCATGAGAGAAGCCACTAGTAAACACTACGGCCCCCGGGTCTATTCACAACTATCGTTTCCACTTTTGCTTTTACTTTGCTTTGTTACTTTGTTGCTTTCAGTTCTCACTTGGCGAACAGTCTATAAGGGATTGACAACCCCTTCATAGCGTTGGGAGCAAGCTTTTTGTGTTTGTGCAGGATCTTGTGATACTCCTCCACTGGATCGATACCTTGGTTCTCAAACTGAGGGAAATACTTACCACCGCTGTGCTACATCACCCTTTCCGCTTTGAGGGAACACCAACGCAAGGCACCAAGGCCATGGGGGAAATCCTTTGCATATCTTCCTAGGAAGTCCCTTAAGGCGTAGCCGCATCAGAAGGATTCCTAGTGCCGTCAACACGACTATTCCTGGCGCCGTTGCCAGGGAAGCACAGCTGACATCAATGCATCATATATGTTAGTATTTTTTCTTCTTCTTCTTCTTCTTATAACTTTCTTAATTACTCCCATTTTTGCAGATATGATTCATTTCATGGAAGGTGGCATTGATGGACTGTTAGAGTTTAGTTTTTGTTCATTTGTATTGATGAACAATGTAAAATTTATGTATGTATATATGGATGAACTATGTGAAATTATGTATTGTGCTAGCCTATGTGTTCTCTAGCTTGTTAAATATTTCATGATGATGTTGGAAATAAATATGCTGTGAAATATATGTGTTGAAGATGTCTGAAACTATATATATATATATATGTGTGTGTGTGTGTGTGTGTGTGTGTGTGATATGAAAACCGGGTGCCCCTTTTGCCGTCTGCCCACAAACATGGCACACGGCAAAGGCTCGAGGGCGAACGGCAAAGGCTCCAACGGAAGGGGCTGGGTGCCACCCTTTGCCGTCTGCCCACAAGCATGGCGGATGGCAAAGGGGCCCAGGGCAGACGGCAAAGGGTTGGTGGGCCCAGCAGGCTACCGTTAACACTTGACGGAGGTGCCTCGCGGATCTGCCGTCCCATATTCTTTGCCGTCTGCCCCCCACGACAAAGGTTCTTTGGCGTCCGTAGGCCCAAGGCAGACGACAAAGAATCCCTTCACCAGATATTTTTTCCCGTCTAGTTTGCCGTCTGCTGACGGACGACAAAGGCTTTGCCGTCCGGGGTGCTCCCCTTTGCCGTCTGCCATGGCAGACGGCAAAGTCTCTGATTCCTATAGTGGATTTGTGTGATTGAAGTTTTCAAGATTTGGGTGTTATCGCGATGGACAATGGAATAAGGAGCAACAAGAGCCTAAGCTTGGGGATTCCCAAGCCACCCCTAGGTAATATTATAGGAAGACTCAAGCGTCTAAGCTTGGGGATGCCCCAGAAGGCATCCCCTCTTTTGTCTCAATCCATCGGTATGTCATTTGAAGCTACATATTTATTCATCACATGATATGAGTTTTGTTTGGAGCATCGTTTGTTTTAGTTTGCATTTTTTATGTTTGCCACAATAATATTTTGCTGGACACACCAACCTGAGAGAGATACATATTTATCATGATTTGTTAGAATACTCTTTGTGCTTCACTTATATCTTTTGAGCCAAACAATTGCTCTAGTACTTCACTTATAGCTTTTTGAGCACGGTGGTGTGTGGATTTTATAGAAATATTAGAACTGTCATTCTTTACGTATATTTTTTAGAGTTAATAAACAGTAGCTGTAATTTGCATGGTTCATAAAGTTATTCCAAAAATAATAAATATTCAATATATGATAATCAAAACCATCATGTAGCACATAAAGAGTAATTGTGGGTTAGTGGTAATATGAAAAAGGTTTGATTGCATCATTGTTGATTCATAGACGTAGAGGTATTAAGAGGTGTTAATTCCTTGTTTCTCGAATATTAAAATGGCATGGCAGGGATTTTTGAGCATTTCTATTCCTCGTTGAAATTGTAGTGTTGTTTCGAGTCGGAGTCGCGCGATGGTTAACTCTTCCCAACCCTCTCCCTCGGGGCATGCATGTAGTGCTTTGATTTGTGATGAAACTACTAAAACTTTGCAATAATTATATAAGTTCTTGATACGTCTCCAACATATCAATAATGTTTTATTGCCCCATGTTGTTATATTATCATTCCTGGATGTTTTACAATCATTTTATAGCAATTTTATATCATTTTTGGGACTAATCTATTGAGATAGTGCCTAGTGCCAGTTGATGTTTTTGCTTGTTTTTTTACTTTGTAGAAAATCAATATCAAATGGAGTCCAAATGTCACGAAACTTTTTGGAGATTTTGTTCTGCCCAGAAGACATCCAGAGGACCAAGGAAGCAAACTAGAGGAGGCCCAAGCTACCCACTAGGCACCAGGGCGCGCCTGCCCCCTGGCATGGCGTGATACCTAGTGGGCACCTCGTGGCCCATCTTGGTGTGATTCCAATGCCCAAAAATCCTATAAATAGATAAACCTCCAGAAATAACCCTAGATGTGAGTTTCTACCGCCGCAAGCGTGTATAGGCATGAAAAATCAATCGGGAGACCATTCCGGCACCCTGCCGGAGGGGCGGATCATATCCGGTGGCCATCTTCATCATCCTGACGGAGGCCATGACGAGGAGGGAGTAGCCACCCTCGGGGCTGAGAGCTTGTACTAGTAGCTATGTGTTTATCTCTCTCTCTCTCTCGTGTTCTTGAGATGTCATGATCTTGATATATCACGAGCCTTGTTAATATAGTTGGATCATATGTTGTTTGTCCCATGCCATTGTTGTGATGAACTGAATCTTTCACTTTAAGATCTTGTTATGTTAGATTGAATATTCAGGTTTCAGAGCACATGATCTATGTCTTGCATGCAGATACCCGTAATAACATTGGGGTATTCAAGTGATTCACTTGATATATGTTATGTCACCAACTTGTGGGTTTCGGTGACCTTGGGGATCTATGCATAGGGGTTGATTGCATGTTTTCATACTATGTTCTTGATAGAAATCTTGGAGTGCTCCTTGAAGTTCTTTGTGTTGGATTGAATATGAAGAATCTGAAATTGTTTGATGCATGTCGTATAATTAGACCATGATACTTGAGGTGACATTGGAGTATCTAGGTTACATTAGGGTTGATTGATATGTATCAATGGTGTTATTTCAGTACGAACTCTTGGATAGATTGATCGGAAAGAACTTGTTATTCTAGTACGAACTCTTGGAAAGATTGATCGGAAAGAATAAATTTGAGGTGTTTTCATTCCCTACAAACAATTTCTTCTTAATTTCTCCGCTATATCTGCACTTCAGAGTGATTCTTTATCGCATGTTGAGGGATTGTTATGTGATCCAATTATATTAGCATTTTTGAAAGATTGCATTAGCGAAAGTACGGACCCTAGGCCTCATTTTCAAGCATTGCAATACCGTTTGTGCTACGTTTTACGAATGCTACCTTGCTATTTTTATTTATTCAGTTCATAAAAATATATTTCTACCATCCATATTACACTTGTATCAGCATCTCTTCGCCGAACTAGTGCACCTATACAATTTACCATCGTATTGGGTGTGTTGGGGACACAAGAGACTCTTTGTTATTTGGTTGCGTGGTTGTTTGAGAGAGACCATCTTCATCCTACGTCTCCCACGGATTGATAAACCTTAGGTCATCCACTTGAGGGAATTTTTCTACTATCCTACAAAACTTTGCGCTTGGAGGCCCAACACGAGTCTACAAGAACAAGTTGTGTAGTAAACATCAAGATCTTTTCTGGCACCGTTGCTTGGGAGGTGGGTGCTTGAAGTGATATCTTTGGATCTTGCAATTGAATCTATTAGTTTCTTGATTTATCACTAGTTTGGTTTATAAAAATAATATTACAAAAAATGGAATTGAGGTGGTCTCATATTGTTGATCTTTATCATGTCTTTCTTGAAAATGATGGAAAGGAAAATTGTGTCAATTGCAAGAGTAAGAATTTATTAAAGTGATTAATGTGAAATCCTTGAATTATGAGCATGATAGCTATATTGTTGGTATGAATTCTCTGAATATGCATGATGCTAATGGTATGCAAAGCCACAAGCTTTGGGAGCTTTGGGATGCTATGTTTGATGAAGATGCTATTTTTTGTTCCCCAAGTTTGATGAGCAAATTTAATATGATGATAGCATGCCTCCTAGTTATGATGATTATATTGATTAAAGTGGGTTTCGAGGAGTATCAACTCTGGGTACTAATGATCCCACTAATTTTGAGGTTGTTAAATCTTATTGTCATAATAATAAAAGTGTATATGGAGAGGTCATAATTTTATTTAGTGATGAGTCTACGATTTTGGAAGAGCTTTTAATTGACTATGATAACAAAGTTGCTATCTATGATGATTATGGTGAGGACATGTATGCTACAAATAATAATGATAACCATGAAACTTGTCATCATGATTTTAGTTTTCACATGGATTATATCAATCAAGTATCTCATGAGAGTAACTTTGTTGAGTTTTCTCCCAAGATTATGAATGATAAGAATTTTGCTTGTGTGGGTAGTAATAAAAATTATATGCTTGTGCATCATGAAGATAATGTTTTATGTGATACTTATATTGTTGAATTCCTTCATGATGCTTCTGAAAATTATTATGAGGGAGGAACATATGCTTGTAGGAATTGCACTAATATCAAGTTTCCTCCCTATGTGTTAAAATTTTCAAAGTCATGCTTGTTTTCCTTCCTATGCTAGTTGATTATTGCTCCCATAAATTATTTTCTCACAAAATAACTATGCATAGGAAGTGGGTTATACTTGAATGTGCTTTTCATATGCTTCATGATGCTCCCATTGTGTTTCAATTCATTACTTTTATGCGAGCATCATTGAAATCATCATGCCTAGCTAAAAGGCATTAAAGAAAAGTGCTTGTTGGGAGACAACCCAATATTTACCCTTTCTGTTTTTGAGTGTTCACATGATTAAGCTACTGTATTAATCATGTTTATATCTTCTATTTCAATAAAGTGCCAAGTAAACACTTTGGAATAGTGTGGACACTTGCTTGTTTGAATCTGTGCAAAAACATAAACTTCTACGTCCGTCATTTTTTTGAAATTTTTACCTAGTTTTGGCATGAAAATTGTCCATGTTTTCCTCTGTTTTAAGAATTTGTAAGGGCACGGAAGTATGGTTTTCATGCAGATCTTCATAGACTATTCTGTTTTTTACAAATTCTGTTTTGCATGCATAGTTTGCTTGTTTTAGTGTTTGCATAGCTTATATTGAGTGATTTAAATTATGGAAATGATACAATAGAGTAGGTATTATGTGATAACAAATATGAATCTTGTCATGACAATACCTAAGTGAATGATCTATATTTATCATACTATACCATCTCACGAAGTTCCGTTAAGTTTTGTGTGATTGAAGTTCTCAAGTTTTGGGTGACATGCCAATATGAGGAGAGTAAGGAGGAGAAAGAACCTAAGCTTGGGGATGCCCAAGGCACCCCAAGGTAATATCCAAGGAAGACTCAAGCGTCTAAGCTTGGGGATGCCCCGATAGGCATCCCCTCTTTCATCTCCAACATTACGATATATCTAACTTGGAGCTATATTTTTATTCATGACATGATATGTGTTTTACTTGGAGTGTAATTTTTATTTGTTGTTCTCTGTTAGATGTTATCTATAATCTTGTTTTTCAATAAAAAGTTCCAAGAATTGTCTTTAGAATGCTTGAATTGCATGTGTGATGTGTAATGTACAAAAACAAAAACTTTTGCTGTAGTATTGAATTATCATATTTTACTTGGAAAGTTTCTGAAATTTTTACACGGTAATTTCTTAAAAATTATTTATCATGCCCGAAATTTTCAGAAGTTTTTGAGATACATAAATAAATGTTTTAAGTAGATTTCTACATACTCTCTTGTTTAGACAAATTGTTGTCATAGTTTTGTTATCTAGTTATCCTAGAGTTTACATAGCTTATATTGGTAGATATAAATTGTGGAAATGATAGTATATAGTACCTAATGTTTAAAATTATTATGCAACTTTTCTTGGCAGTACATAAAGAGTTAATCTATGCTTATATACCCTGACCTATCTGACGAGTTCTTTTCTAGTATTGTGTGGATGAAGTTTTTGAGACTTAGGTGAAACCGGGATATTTGAAGATTGAACGGGATACAAAAGCTCAAGCTTGGGGATGTCCAAGGCACACCAAGTATATATTTCAAGAAGACTCAAGCATCTAAGCTTGGGGATGCTCGCACCCCACCTTTCTTCATAAACAACGATCGGTTAGCCTATGTTGAGCCTAAATATTTATTTGTCCACATGATATGTGCTATTCTTGGAGTGTCTTTTCTTGTATTTGCTGTCTGAAATAAAATATCAGCTCTGAAAATATTTATTGAGAGAGAGTCCTCACATAGCTACTTAATTTTTTGACTACTCATTCATCTTCACTTATATCTTTTGAGAGTAGTTTCATTGAATTGCTCTAGTACTTCACTTATATCTTTTTGAGCATGGTTGTGATGTTATTTTGAAGAAATATGCTCTCATACTTCACTTAGATTATTTTGAGAGTTAGTATAAACTTTGAGGAAATCCTCTCTTGCTTCACTTATATTGTTTTGAGATTTGAAAATTTTAAAGAAACTTGTTCTCTTGTTCTTCACTAATATTAGTTTGAGAGCTTGTTATTAGCAATGCAAAATTTCCATGTTAAATAGGTTATTCTCAAGATGAGTCTTTATTAACTTTTCGTTGCATGAGAGTATGGTGGTAATAGGGATGCCCAGTCCCAAAATGCAAAGTAATTTTATTTTATGTTGTCAAATAATAAATTCCTTGGAAAGTGTTGGTATGGACGGTACCCGTGGATGCGGCTAGCCGTGGAATGTGAAAGAATGGGGGAAAATGAATAAAATTTATTTCCAATTTGGGAATGGCCTATGATTTGTTTAGTATGGGAGATATTGGAAACTCTTAGTCATCTTCGTTGATAGGAAAAGTATACCACCTAAAATATTTTATCTCTAAATTATTCACTTTGAGCTCTCGCACCTATACAAATCTTTACTACTATGTACGAAGGGCCTATCTATTTACTTTTGTGCAATTTTTATTTTTATATGAGCCTCCATATTCTCTTATAAAGCACCAAGTATGGAACACTATTATCATACTTGAGCATTGGATGTAGCTAATATTTGGGTGTGTTTCATGGATGGATCAATTATTGAGCATGATGGGCTAGGGATGGCGTTCTTTAGCGTTGATATTTTGAAAGACTTGGTTGCTTGTTGATATGCTTGAGTATTAAAGTTATCATGTCAAATTATAGACTATTGCTTTGAATCATCTTAGGAAACATTCCACATAAAAAATTCTATTTTTATCATTTACCTACTCGAGGACGAGGAAGAATTACGCTTGGGGATGTTGCTACGTCTCCAACGTATCTATAATTTTTGATTGTTCCATGCTGTTATATTGTCATTCTTGGAAGTTTTACAATCATTTATAGCAATTTTATATCATTTTATGTGACTAACCTATTGACATAGTGCCCTGTGTCAGTTGCTGTTTTTGCTTGTTTGTTTACTTTGCTGAAAATCAATATGAAACGGAGTCGAAATGTCACAAAACTTTTTGGAGAGTTTTTTCTGCCCACAAGACATCCACACGACCAAGGAAGCAAACCAGAGGAGGTCCAGGCTGCCCACTAGGCACTAGGGCGCATGTGCCCCTGGCACAGCCTGGTACCTGGTGGGCACCTCGTGGCCCATCTTGGCACGATTTCAACACCCAAAACTCCTATAAATAGAGAAACCTCCAGAAATAACCCTAGATGAGAAGTTCTGCCGCCACAAGCCTCTGTAGCCATTCAAAACCAATCCGAAGCCCGTTCTGGAACCCTGCCAGAGGGGGAGATTGTCTCCGGCGTCCATCTTCATCATCCCAGCGGAGGCCATGATGATGAGGAAATAGTCCACCCTCGGGGTGGAGAGTTTGTACCAGTAGCTATTTGTTTAATATCTCCCTCTCTCGTGTTCTTGAGATGTCATGATCTTGATATATCATGGTCCTTGTTAATATAGTTTGATCATATGGTGTTTGTCGCATGATATTGTTGTGATGAATTGAATCTTTCACTTTAAGATCTCATTATTTTGGATTGAATATTCAGGTTTGAGAGCACATGATGTATGTCTTGCATGCGTATACCCGTATTGACATTGGGGTATTCAAATGATTCACTTGATATATGTTATGGCATCAACTTGCGAATTCCGGTGACCTTGGGGATCTATGCATAGGGGTTGATTGCACATTTTCATACTATGTTCTCCGATAGAAATCTTATGGGCTCCTTGATGTTCTTTGTGTTGGATTGAAGATGAAGAATCTGAAATTGGTTGATGCATGTCGTATAATTAGCCCACAGATACTTGAGGTGACATTGGAGTATCTCGGTGACATTAGGGTTGATTGATATGTATCAATGGTGTTATTTTAGTATGAACTCTTAAATAGATAGATCGGAAAGGATAACTTGTTATTGTAGTGCGAACTCTTGGAAAGATTGATCACAAAGAATAACTTTGAGGTGGTTTCCTACCCTACAAACAATTTCTTCTTATGTTCTTCGCTAGATAGGAACTATGGAGCGATTCTTTATCGCATGTTGAAGGATTCCAATTATATTAGCATTGTTGAGAGATTGCACTAGTGAAAGTATGGACCCTGGGCCTCATTTTCAAGCATTGCAATACCATTTGTGCTACATTCTATGAATTACTACCTTGTTGTATTTATTTATTCAGATTATAAAAATATATTTCTACCATCCATATTACACTTGTATCACCATATCTTCACCGAGCTAGTGCACCTATACAATTTACCATCGCATTGGGTGTGTTGGGGACACAAGAGACTCTTTATTCTTTAGTTGCAGGGTTCTTTGAGAGAGACCATCTTCATCCTATGCCTCCCACGGATTGATAAACCTTAGGTCATACACTTGAGGGAAAATTTCTACTGTCATGTGATACGTCTCCAACGTATCTATAATTTTTGATGGTTTCATGCTATTATATTGTCAAACTTTGGATGTTTTGTATGCCTTTTATATATTTTTTGGGACTAACTTATTAACTCAGTGCCATGTGCCAGTTCCTGTTTTTCCATGTTTTTGACCCCTTTCAGAGGAGGATTTTAAACGGAGTCCAAACGGAATGAAACTTCCAAAAATATTTTTTCCGAAACAGAAGAAGATCGGGAAGCTTGAGAAACAAGGTAGGGGGCCACCAGGGACCCCACAACCCCCTAACCCCGGCGAGGGGGGCCCTCGCCTCCCAGGCTTGTGGGCTCCCTGGGCCACCTCTGCCCTAGGTTTTCCGCCTATATATTCCCTAAAACCTCGGAAAAAATGAGGAGATCATCGAAAGTACTTTTCCGCCGCCGCAAGCTTCTGTCTCCGCAAGATCCCATCTGGGGCACGTTCTGGTGCCCTGCCGAAGGGGCCATTCAGACACGGAGGGCTTCTTCATCAACACCATGACCTCTCCGATGATGCGTGAGTAGTTCACCATAGACCTACGGGTCCATAGCTAGTAGCTAGATGGCTTCTTCTCTTTCTTGGATCTTCAATACAAAGTTCTCCATGATCTTCATGGAGATCTATCCGATGTAATGTTCTTTTGCGATGTGTTTGTCGAGATCCGATGAATTGTGGATTTATGATCAGATTATCTATGAATCTTATTTGAGTTTCTTCTGATCTCTTATATGCATGATTTCATATCCTTGTAATTCTCTTCGAGGGTTGGGTTTTGTTTGGCCAACTAGATCTATGATTCTTGCAATGGGAGAAGTGCTTGGTTTTGGGTTCATACCGTGTGGTGACCTCACCCAGTGACAGAAGGGGTAGCGAGGCACGCATCGTGTTGTTGCCATCAAGGGTAAAAAGATGGGGTTTTCATCATTGGGTTGAGATTATCCCTCTACATCATGTCATCTTGCTTAAGGCATTACTCTGTTTGTCATGAACTCAATACACTATATGCATGCTGGATAGCGGTCGATGTGTGGAGTAATAGTAGTAGATGCAGAAAGTATCGGTCTACTTGTCTCAAGCGTGATGCCTATATGTATGATCATTGCCTTAGATATCGTCATGACTTTGCGCGGTTCTATCAATTGCTCGACAATAATTTGTTCACCCACCATAATATTTGCTATTTTGAGAGAAGCCTCTAGTGAACACTATGGCCCCCGGGTCTACTTCACACCATATTTTCAGCCTTACTCTTTTTTTTCGTTGCACTTTTCGCCTTCATATCTCACTTTGCAATCAATCTTGAAGGGATTGACAACCCCTTTATAGCGTTGGGTGCAAGCTCGTTTGTGTTTGCGTAGGTACTCTGGACTTGACGGGATTCTCCGACTCGCACTACTAGGAAAAGGGCTATAGATGATATAGACACTAATGGCGCACCAGACAAGAAGTGCGCCACTACTATATAGTAGTGGCGCACCATGTGCAGGTGTGCCATTAGTGTGATGGACACTAATGGCGCACCACACACTCGGTGCGCCACTACTATTTTCTTTTCAAAACTACTAATGGCGCACCAGCAGCTGATGCGCCATTAGTAACCCTGGTTACTAATGGCGCATCTGTTGGTGGTGCGCCACTACTATATTTTTTTTGCAAAACTACTAATGGCGCACCACAGCTGGTGCGCCATTAGTAACCAGGGTTACTAATGGCGCATCTGTTGGTGGTGCGCCACTACTATAATTTTTTTTGTTTTTTTGCAAAACTACTAATGGCGCACCACAGGAGGTGCGCCATTAGTAACCATGGTTACTAATGGCGCATATGTAGGTGGTGCGCCATTAGTAACCTGGGACCAGCTAGATATTTTGGACAGTCACCTACCACACTCACTTTCCCCACTTTCATTCTCTCCACCTCCTCCTCCAAGCTTGTCTCGGGTGCCTCCTCCTCCTCACCTCATTTGCATCATAGATTCACCAAAATTAAGTGGTTAAATTACCTTTTTTGAGAGGTAAGTAAGGGGAAAGCTTTTATGTTGTAGATCTACTTTTTTCTCCCTCCAACAATGTGCACATGCACTTTTTATGGCCTAGCTAGATCTACGTATGTTTGTGGTGTTGCATATGTTTGTGGTGTTGCATATATGTTTGTGTTTGCAGGTACCGGTATTTGAAATGCGATAGTTGCCAATATTTTCCCGGAATGTTGATTCATTTCCGTTTCGGCGAGAATTTGGCACTATGCATTCTTTTTTGTCCTATTTTTAGGCAAAGTGATGCCAAAAAAATTTTTGGTTCTAAAATATCATTTTGCTCTACCCCGCAGGCGACCATGGTCCGCACGATGACCGAAGGCATCATGAATAGGTTTTTGAGCTCCGTGAAGGCCGAGATGCTTCAAAAGAACGAGACGGAGATAAGATGTCCGTGTCGAAGATGCAAGCTGAAGAGCCTTATGGACCCGGATTCCGTAAAGGTGCGGGACCACCTGCTGTTGCGTGGTTTCATGGATGGCTATCAGTGGCAAGGTGATGAAGATGATTATGAAGTCGTCCATGGGGGCCGGGAAAGAAATGAGGTAGGGCGTGAGCAAGACAACCGCGGTGAGGGCGGGCGAGAAGACGAAGAATCTCCAGGACATAGTCATCATGTAGAAGATGCCGGACATGATGATGAGGAAGATGCCGGAGCAGACGAAGGGCATGATCATGAAGATGAAGATGCCGGAGCAGACGACGATGGACCATCGATGGCCTGGGTGCAGGACCCTCATATTCAAGAGCTGCTTCTCAAGCAGACGAATAACGCAAGAGCTGCCGCCCGAGAGAAAGCCAAGCTGGATCAACTGGAGATAGACGCGGTTACTCCATTGTATGAAGGATGTAGGCCTGAGGATACCCGCCTGAAAGTAACGCTCATGGCTCTGGAGATGAAGGTAAAACACAAAATGACCGACGCATGCTTCAACGAGAACATGTCATTCTGGCACGAACGTCTTCCCAAGGGGAACAAGTGCCCGATCAGTTTCGAGGAGGCGAAGAAAATCGTGTGTCCTCTGGATTTACCGCACGTGAAATACCATGTGTGCATGAATGCATCATTTATCGGGACGAGCACGCGGAGTCTACCATATGTCTGGTGTGTGGCGTCAGTCGATACAAGAAGAGGAAGAAAGCTCCTTGAAAAGTGGTGTGGTACTTTCCGATCACTCCTCGTCTGTAGCGGTATTTCGCGGACCCTAAGGTAGCAAAGCTCATGCGTTGGCATGCGGATAAGGAGGAGAAGAGCGAGAAGATGACGGAAATGATCCGGAGATAAATAAAAAAGACAAGATGCTGAGTCACCCTAAGGATGCGAGCCACTGGCAAGCGTTGAACTTCGAATACCCAGAATTTGGGGGCGATCCAAGGAACATCGTGCTGGGCACGAGCACCGATGGAGTCAATCCGTTTGGCAGCCAGAGAAGCACACATAGCACCTGGCCTGTGTTTGTGTGGATGTACAACCTTCCCCCTGGTTGTGCATGAAGAGGAAATACATTCACATGAGTATGCTAATTGAAGGGCCGAAACAACCAGGCAGCGACATCAATCTGTATCTGGGGCTGCTGAAAGAGGAGCTAGACACGCTGTGGAAAACGCCAGCCAATACATGGGACGCCGCAGAGAAAGAATATTTCCCTATGAGAGCCGCACTGCTCACGACGGTGCACGACTATCTCGGTTACGGATATGTCGCGCGGCAGGTGGTCCACGGATTTTCTGGATGCGTCAGGTGCATGGATGACACAATGTATCACCAGTTAGATAGAGATCCCGGGTCTTCAAAAACCGTGTTCATGGGACATCGAAGGTGGCTTCGCAACGATGACTCATGGAGAAAACGCAAGGATCTGTTCGATGGTGAAACCGAACCCCGAAGACGCCCCCTTATGAGGAGCGGCGAGGAAATATACGAGCTGTTGAAAAATTGGAAAGAGTGCCCACCGCCGGGAAAGGCGCCACAGCCGAGAAAGAAGCGAAAGGCGCCAGAGCCGCTGCTGAAGATATGGAAAATGAGGTCTGTTTTCTGGGACTTGCCGTACTGGAAGATCCTCCGTGTGCCTCACAACCTTGATGTCATGCATATCACGAAGAACGTGTGCGAGAGTCTGCTTGGTACCCTGCTCAACATGCCAGAGAGGACCAAAGATGGATCGAAAGCAAGGGCATGCTTGAAATCAATGGGCCTCAGGGAGGAGCTTCATGCTAATAATGATGATGATGAGGCAAAGCAGGACACGGAAAGTCGTCGCAAAGGCAAAAAGGCCAAGAAGACCGGAAATGACTTCCCTCCCGCGTGCTTCACTCTAAATCAGGAGGAGATCGATCAGTTTTTAACCTGGCTCATAGGAGTAAAACTTCCTTACGGTTACGCGGGGAAGATAAGCAGATACCTAGACTCAGCGAAGTAGAAGTTCAGTGGGATGAAGTCTCACGACTGTCACATGCTGATGACGCAGATACTTCCAGTTGCAATCTGTGGGATCAGGGACGCGCACGTCCGTGAAACGCTATTTGGCCTATGCAACTTTTTCGACGCCATCTCTCGGAAGTCGGTTGGCGTGAGGCAACTCAGAAGGCTACAGGAAGAGATCATGGTGATACTATGCGAGCTTGAGATGTACTTGCCGCCCGCATTCTTCGACGTTATGGTGCACCTGCTGGTCCATATCGTGGAGGATATCATCCAACTCGGGCCGACGTTCCTGCACATCATGATGCCGTTCGAAAGGATGAATGGTGTCATCAAAGGATACGTTCGCAACATGTCACGTCCAGAGGGAATCATAGCCATGGGCTTTCTGACTGAAGAGTGCATCTCCTACTGCACGAATTATCTAGGCATCGAGAACCCCGTTGGTCTGCCCGTCAACAGGCACCTCGGCAGGCTCGCTGGATGGGGTCACCGTGAGGGTCACCGCGAAATGCATGTCGACTTCGAGGGTCGATTCGCCGACTTTGAAAGAGCAAACCTAGTTGCGCTACAACACATAGACATGGTCGATCCTTGGGTCGTAGAGCACAAAACCTTTATTGAGAAGACGTACAATGACCGAGGCCAACAAAGGACGTACGGAGATATAATCAAAGAGCACAACTCATGTTTCACGCGTTGGTTCAAGCAGAAGCTTCTGTCGTACCCTTTACATAAGGATTCTTCCGCGGAAGAACAACTCATATTCTCCTTGTCACCGGGCGCCGAGCACAACCTGATGACGTATGAGGCGTACGATATCAACGGCTACACATTCTACATCGAGGGAAAGGACATGAAGAGCGATGGTTATCAGAACTCCGGGGTAACGATGGAATCCTACACCGGTAACGACAAGGACAGATACTACGGAAGGATCGAGGAGATCTGGGAGCTGAGCTACGCTGGAGAAAAGGTCCCGATGTTCCATGTCAGATGGGCCAAGAGCGTCATAAAAGAAGACCGGTATTTCACCACCATGGTTATACCCGAAGCCAAATCCAAGACCGCGGGCGCAAACGTCACCGCGAAAAATGAGCCATGGGTACTGGCTTCCCAAGTGGACCAATGCTTCTTCATTACCGACCCGCCAAAGCCCAGTCGTGTTGTCATGAGGAGAGGCAAAAGGAACATCATCGGAATGGATGGAGTCGCCAATGAGCAACACTTCGACAAGTACGGCGACCAGAAGATGGAACATGACGACGATGATGAAGTACCAGCATACACCACAAGAAGAAGCAGGACCACCCTACCTAAAGGACGTCCGTTCAAGAGAAGAACTCCATTTACGAAAAATAAGGGCAAGAAGATTGTGAACAGATAGCTAGCTAAGATCGATTGTATTTAAATTGTAGCCTTCATTTCTCGATTGTATTTCCACATTTTCAAATTTGATGATATTTTTTCATATTCAATATGAAAAAATATTGAATATTCATGAGGACACTCGATCTCGATCACCCTCCATCTCGATCGCTATCCCCCCTCGCAAGATCCCCCTTGCCGCCGAGCACCCCCCGCACCCTCCCCCGCTCCACCGCCGCCGCCGTCGGCATACTTACCACTAGAACACCTATTCACAAGATTCAACTCCTATTCATAGGCATCTACTTGCAAACATCAAAAAAATATACTAGGCACTAGATGTTGTTGTGAGGGAAGATAAATCACTCTCATGGTGTGATGCACACCACAACATCAACTTCTCAAACCAAGGTGCAACCAGCACAAGAAAACAATGCATAGAAAAAATAAATAAACCAGCACAAGAAATAACCCCAAAAAGGGTGCTGAGGGGGGATCGAACCCGCCACCTCCTACTAGCACCAAAACCCACACACCACTGCGCTACTACTTCGGAGATAAATAAGGTAGAGAAGGCGCACTTCATGTACATGCGCCATTACTATATAAAAAACATTCTAATGGCGCACTGCTCGGGGTGCGCCATTCCTAACCCGGCTGCCCTCACACGCCTCTACTCAATCTGCCCTCCCTCGTGCGCCCTCGTCCAGGAGACCCTGCCCACCTCTTCCCCCACCCTTGTCCACGCAGCCCACGGAGCTCTGGCGGCGCTAGGGTTTTCTCCAGCCCCGAAGCCGCGCACCCAACCGCCCCCTCCTCTCTTCTCCCGCGGCCTCCCCCTACCCCCTTTCCAACGCCCAGCGGCGCCCGCCGTCTCCCCGAACCCTAGCTCCGCCGCCGCGGAGGGCCACCACCTCCCCGACCTCACCGTCCTCGGACGCCACCTCAAGTCCCCCTGCAAGACCCACGCCGTCCTCCTCCTCTCCACCGGCGGCGCCCCTTCCTCCGCCCCTGCAGCGCAGCACCAGTAAATAGCCAGGTAAAAACTAGTAGTTCACGTTGTCAACTACAATGTTGATGCCTCAGTTCATAACGACGCCGATGGTATGGTTAATAAATTGTTGCGATGGTGCTTTTGGCATCATTGTGAGGTTGAGTTTCCCCGTTGAGCCTTCAGCTTCTGCTTCTTCAGGGTCGACTTTTCATGTTTCAGGCAACCATTGATAGTGTCTCGTGGAAAACTTTCTGCGATTTCTCGGCCACATTACTTACAAAGACTTTCTAGCTCCGACAGTGCGGAGCAGGTATTGCGTTGAGCTAGGCTCACGATATGTCATTGACTTGTGCAGGTTAAAGAAGGTGACGAAGTCTCCTTGGGCTTGTTTGTAATTTTAATTTTCTCTTTAGTTGTTCCTACAAATCTTGAACTTAGTTAATATATATATGGCTTCTCGCGTTAGGAAATATAAACATGAAGGACATGATAAATACCTTTGACATTTCTGGTTGTTAGAAGTGTACTTGACCTCCAGACAACTCTGATCAATATTCAGGGTTAGTTGGTTTGGGCGGCTTAAAAGATAAGCAGCCTCTCTCGAGCTTTAGAAATGAACTGCTCTCACTTTTTTTAAGGTTTATAAATTAGTTATTCCGTAACTAAAAGCCCCAATAAATAAAAGAGTTGATTTATGAGAAAAACTGGAGAGGACGCAACTTATCTTTTTGAAGCCACCAAAAGAACTTCTCTATTTCGATTTTTATCACTTCGCCATTGGCCTCTCCTCGACTCCTACATGCCGTTTGAGGCATGAGAGACAGAACTGAAGAACCACACTCGGCTCAATTTTTCCCCTTCCACCGTTTTCTCTTCTTTTATTCTTCTTATTATAACTCAACCTTCAACCGCGTTACCTGAAAAACTATTACGTCTCTCATTTAACTGAAAGCACAACCCAAATGGTAAGTGCCACAAGTGTGACACAAATCACTTTGGTTTTGATATATTTATACCTAAATGTAGTGCTTCCATATGTCTTCATCTTCTCTGTTCACTTTATCAAATTGGGAGCAACACGTTTGTCTTGCTTCGTCAATGATTTATCGATCTTGCTTCCTTTAGATGGATGACTTTTTCAAAGAAATAATTTAGTCCTCTATTTGCATATTTAAATCTCCCAGGTGAAGATATTTCCAAGAGTTGTCAACCAGCCTTCATCTGCAAGAGAACGACAGCAATAGGTGGAGTCCATCTGTCAGTTTACTGCAGAACAGGGCAGGTGCTTTACCTTTTCCTTAAGAAAAAAATCAACATGAACTGTTAGCAATCTCTGTTTCCGTTATGTGTCGTCGAGTGTTTTTGTCTACAATGTTTTCTGTCCATCTGAATTTTAGTGTGCTGATTTGCTTGTAGCAGTAATTTATGGTTGGAACTATATATACTGGGTTGGTAAAGAAAGAACTGTCAACATCATATTTCTGAATGCTGTAGAATTTGTAGTAAGTTGTGTATATGGTATGACAATTGCTATAGTGCTATTGTGGAACATTGGGGTTTTATACTTTGTATCTGTCTGATACTAGTGCAACGAAACACAACGCTGAACCTCAAAATCTACTTGATCTGTATGATTTCTACATCCTCTTATTTGTATTTTCTAAAAAGATTTACTTTGTATGACCGTTGTGTGTCATGTAGTGGTACCAAAGATCAGAACAAAACTTGCATTATACTCCATATATCATGGAAGGATGTCTTCGTTCTACTCCTATTCCTAGTGCAGCAAACAACATGTTGATGATTGTTTTCCAGTTTTCACCACTGTAGTTTATATAGTACAAGGATGTTTTAGTTACCTGCTTCCGGTTGCTTGATTTCAGGTTCAGGGTTTAGGCACTCGATTTGTTCCAGACATCTGTCGAGTGGCCGGGTTCTGTACTTCAGGTCAGCTTGATCAATTCCCTTGTGTATGTTTGTGCTCTCCCGCATTTTTGATAGGCAACATTTCCGATGTTCCTCAACTGCTGCATACTGTTCCCTTGGTCGATTTATCATTCCTCAGAAGTTTGTAGACCATAATAGACATACAGTATGATGTATTGACCTGGTAATAAGAAATGTACGAGGGTGTTTATCCCAACATTCTTTCTAGTTCTGAAACAACCATTACCGTTGCTAACTATATGTATGCTAGAGAATATGGAAGCAGCAATCATGCATAGATTTGTTATGTTTCAAGTTTCCAAATGTTTATTGTGTGTGTATTTGCACTGAATATGGAAGCAACTATATGTATTGCTATATGTTCATTCTTGAGGGTACAAACTTGCTAAACTATTGATGATTTTTTGTTGGGTGACCTATTAGATCTGGAATGGAAGCTCACATAAGTTGAGCTGATTTTTGTCCATATGAAAGCAGAGGACCATATGGTCTGTGTCCTTTTCATCCATATGAAAGTAGAGGCACATTGTGGTGCTAGTCTGCTGGGTTTTGTTTCCGACCATCGTGTCGTGATGATTTTGCAGGTACCCCGAGAGGCCCTTGAGTTTGCCGGAATGTCGATTAACTTCCGTTCCGGCAAATTCGGGTACTCCATATGTCCTATTTTCAGCAAAGGTCATGCTGAAAATTTCCGTGAATTTTAGCATGACTTTGCAAAAAATAGGACATATGGGGTACTTGCGACTAATGCATGGGCCGGGGTATCTTAGTACTTAATTAAGTAGGATCAACTGCCCCTTTATTCTTGCTGGATTAAACCATAGGTGGCAATAGAGCCAAGTGATTAGGCCCAACTTAGAATTCTCCTTCCCTTTTCTTGATAGGGTATATTATTAGAAGATACCCATATATATCAGTCAACCTACGGTGCCTCGGCATCGATAAACCCTAAATGATGAAAACTTAACTTAGCATTCAGGGTGCCTCAGCGTCGACAAACCCTAAATTATAAAACCTTGGCTTTTAGGGTGCCTCGGTGTTGATAAAAACCTAAATGATGAAAGCTTAGGCTTTTAGGGTGCCTCGGCGTCGACAAACCCTAAATGATAAAAGCTTAGCTTTTAGGATGCCTCGGTGTCGACAAACCCTAAATGATGAGACCATGATATTGTTCCTTGACAATAACCAACTTTTTTCCTATTTAGAGCAAAACATGGCCCACAACGATGAGGCCGGCGGTTCGGGCAAGGCATTCTGGGAGCTGTCCCAGGAGATGGAGGAAGAACCTCACCGCTATGAGGACGCCGCGGAAGACACCGATCCCGAGTACACAACCCCTAGTGGCGTCGGGGATGACACCACTGATGGTGCCGCCGAGGATGCCACCACAGATGATGGCAACGCACGCACAGATGGAAGCCAATCGAAGAGGCAACGGAAGGACCAGCGCCCGAACGTGCTCAGCACCGTAAAGGAGGAATTTACTGAAGTGAACTCCGACGGGTATCCAACGGCGCCCAAAGAAATAGTCAAGGGGTACGCGGTTCAGCTCGGGTGCATTCTCCGGAGCACTGTCTCGATCAACACCGAGAACCTAAGGCATAAGGACCGAGGGAATTTGCGCAACCTCCTCTTCACGAAGCTGCACGAACGATACAAGTTCCCCGGTGACATCGCAAACACACGCCTCTCAAGGAATAAAGTGAACAGTGCCGCCCTCACGAAGATGAGCAAGGCCCTCTCTACTTGGAGAAGCGCGGTGAAGAGAATGATTGACAAATCTGATAGTTATGAGAAGATCAAGGTGAAAAATGCTTCGATCAGCGAAGATGACTACAAGGAGTTCAAGATCAGGTGCGAGAGCAAGGCAACCGCGGAATCAAGTCAGTGGGGGAAAGAAATGCGGGAGTTGAACTTAGGGGTCCACCAACTCAGTCCCGGCGGTTACAGAGTTGAGGAACCTATATGGGACAAGGAGGACACGGAGTGTGCCGAGCAAGGCCTACCACCGCGCTTCGAGAAATACGGTGACAAGCAGACCAGGAACTATGTCAGGGCCCGGTACAAGGTGGACCCGGTAACAAAGGAGCTTACCACGGATGCGAAGACCAGGGCGCTTGAGCTTGTTCTGGTAAGGAATACACCCCACGTAATTAGATCCATATGGTTGCATTCTAATTAATGAAGCCAAATTTCTAAATGGTTCATTCCTTCCGCAGGACACTAAAAGCAGTAGTGCGGGGTCGTCTCAGAGCTCCCATTGGGACACCAATTTAAATAGGGCGTTTAACGTAATGAAAAACAAGGATAAGTCCAGTAAGCCGTCGTCAGCTGGTCGTGTGGCCGGCAAAGGCTTGTCCACGAAATGGTTGTCATACTATAACGCTGGTGGGCGAAAGGAGAGAAATACCAACTTGGAAAGCCAGTCGCGCGAGGTTGAAGAACTCAAGGCAAAAGTGGCGTTGATTCCGGAGATGGTCCAAGAGCTAGTGCAACACCAAGTGGGAGGGGTGATCACCGCCATTGTGCCTACCTTGATTGAGGGGCTGCAGGCGTAGATTGCGGGCGGCCAACATGGGCCGCCCTCGATTCTGAGCTTCACGGCCAGCAACTCGCACAACGCGTAGGCGGCGCCATTGGTGTCTCTGGCGCCGGCACGGGCATTGGACCTTATTAATGCACCCGGGTGTGCGAAGAATACGCCGGCCAACACCTCGACAGCAAACGGCCCCTCCGTCACTTGCACGCCCGCCGTTGGCGGTGCCTCGACATTAGCCGAGCTCGACGCCATCACGGTAACTAAGCCTCTCTCGAGCGATGATTTCATCTCCTTGCCTTTGACTGGGCATCCCCTAACGCCCTACATGTTTTCGCAGGACGCCGGCACCGACGTTCCATGCACTCTCCTGCACTTCGTGGGCGGCGAGTTGATCGATGTCGCCAAGGGCAGAATCGTTCAACCGGGCAACCCCATGTTCCACGGTAAACCGATGCCACCCACCACGTATAGGGTTCAACTGGTTTGGGTGCTGCCAGGCTGCGACGACTTGTTACCTCCGTTCCACCCCGCTGGGGCCGACAAAGATGATGTGATGATCCTCAGCGCGTGCTTAAGCTGGCCCTTGCTTTGGCCGAAGAGCCAGATTCGTTTGGGGGCGGGGGACACCACCCCACAGACAACACCGCCAGTCGTGCCAGCGCCAAGCCATGGCAAGACCGCCGCAACGCTACCGGACATGCATATGGCACAGGACCCAGACATGCATATGGCACAGGATCCGGACGACGACGACGATGATGGTACATTTACCAAGGTCGATAAGTACTTTGCCGAACATGGGTACGGTGAGGAATTCTTGGGGCCTCCTTCTCAAGAACCCAACCCTGCAAAAGACGACCATGATCTAGCTGGTGCAGCGGAGAAACCCAATTGCAACATGCATTGTCTGGCGTTTAGTTTTGAGGATACGCCTCCAGCTGCCGCCTTCACCGAGCCTCAGATAGCCGAGGTGTGAAATATTATCAGCCCCAACACACTCAAGAAGATGGTCTCTGAGCAGAACTCGATCCCATTACATCAACAGAAGAAGGGACGGAAAATAAAGACTAACAAGGGTGCGAGCCAGCCGGCACCGAGCACGATCCGTGCTCTGGACGGGCCACCTTCACCTAAGGATATCTCGAGGAGGGTGCATGTGGCGGGTAGGCCGATGCTACCGACTAATCTGCTCAATGCTGCAACCGGTGCTATGCGGAGTCTGCATGACAGTGTTCTTTGTTTGGAGAAGCGGCGTCTCTTTGAGAATAATGTGGCACACCCGGTTTTCGTGGCCAAGGTGCCAGAGGTCAAGGGCTTTGTCGATAGCGCCATCGGGGGTATGATCGTCCTGCGGTTTGCTGACATCTTCGCTATGTTTAACCTTCATCCGCTGCACTACACCTTCGTTCGGCAATTTTCGCTGAGTATGGAGATGCGGATCATTAGAGACAAGACCCCGGACCTAGTGATAGTCGACCCCTTCTATATGCGTGCCAAGATCTTGGGCAGCGCTGGGGACCGGCAAGTCGCGAGTTCATACCTCGAAGGCGTCATTCTGGCAAACTCAGATAAGGATAACTTCCTCGTGCCTTACTTTCCCTGGTAAGTTATCCCCTCATCGCCCCGTAACATATGATTTCTTAGATTTTGATCGTCCTTTTTTTCTAACATTCCTGTTTTGTGCAGTGACACACGTTGCACACTCATCCTCTTAAGCCCGAAATATTCCACGGCCACGTATTTCGACTCAGACCGTTAGTCGAAAAAAGACTACACAAATATCAAGAAAGTTCTTGATGAAGCTCTTCTTGGCTACGCCATATCTGGAGGCACCTTCAGCAGGACAAGTCTTAGGCACGGCAAGCACGTGTTCACCCACAATACGACGTTCCCCTGCATCAAGCAGCCGCCTGGCAGTCAGAAGGATGCCTACTCCGCCCTCCATCACATGCGGGCGATCATATGGGACAGTAATCACCTTCGGCTACCAAATAATCTCAAAGATTGGGCCGCACGCTTGTTGGCAATCCAGGATGCAGACATCAGACAAGAATTCTTTCGCATCCAGTCGGAGTTTGCGGAAATCATCCATCAAGATGTCCTTCGTACCTCGGGGCAGTTCTACCTCAGATCTCCGCTGTCCAATAGTGAGATAGATACAACGCTACAAATGCAGGCTGACAACGACCGCAATTTCATGACCATCACGAAAGACGCCGGCTTCATCCACGTTCCCGTGAATTGCTACTAATTCATGTTGCAATATTAAACTTTAATGAACTTGTATGTCTCTTTGGTTTGGACAGTCGTTCAACTTATATGTAATCGATGCTATTTATTAGTAGGACCATGAATCGTGCTGTTATAGTTGTAATATTAAACTTTAATGAACTTGTATGTCTCTGTGAATTGCTACTAACGTTTTGTTTGGCTAGTGCATAGAGATGCTGTCGTATGTCGTGTACAAGGGTAAGGTTCCCGGAGTCTACGACGACTGGGAGGAGTGTCGAAGACAGGTTCACCGATTCAGCCGTAACAGTTACAAAGGGTACACCACAAGGGCGGAGGTGGAAGTTAGATACGCGCGCTATCTAGCGGGAGAGAGGAGGGAGCGTTGGAGGAACCGGATGAAGACCAGTTTCATTGCGATTATGCTCATCGTGATGACCGCAGCTCTCTTCTATGTGATGGTAGTTTAGATGGTCGATATCGACTTGTAATGTGAAGACAAACTCGCTACTCGCGGTCTCGAGACTTGTAATGCTCTAACTTTGTTTGGTATTTTAAATTCGGAGACTAATATGATGAATTGTATTCGGAGACTAATCTTCTATTGTATTCGATAAATCTGTTGTTTATATGTTGTGCTCTCTATATTCTGTGCAATAATATGTTTTGTAATCTGTGCAAATATCAGAAAAATAAATAAATACCTAATATTCATACTAGTGGCGCACCACTCAGCACTTTAGTGGCGCACTGCAAAAGCACACTAGTGGCGCATCGTCAACTAGTGCGCCATTAGTAAGCCAGAGCACATGGGTAAATATGGCCTTGGGAGGCATACTAATGGCGCACCATGAGCTATACTAATGGAGCACTTCCTGGTGCGCCATTAGTATACCAGATACTAATGGCGCACCATGAGCTATACTAATGGCGCACTTCTTGGTGCACCATTAGTTTACCAGATACTAATGGCGCACCATGAGAAATACTAATGGCGCACTGCCTGGTGCGCCATTAGTATACCAGATACTAATGGCGCGCCTGTGGTGCGCCATTAGTAAAAAAATCTAATGGCGTGATGCTAGTGGCGCACCTATAGTGCGCCATTAGTAGCCAAAATAGGTGCGCCACTAGCAGGCCTTTTCCTAGTAGTGTGGATTGATACCTTGGTTCTCAAACTGAGGGAAATACTTACTGCTCCTGTGCTGCATCACTCTTTCCTCTTCAAGGGAAAACCAACGCAAGCCCAGTCTCCGTCAACGTGTCAATCTCTGGCGCTATTGTCTGTTGCCGTAGCAGAAGGATTTTTGGCGCCGTTTCCGGGGAAATTCAAGTCAAGAACTCATCCAAGTAAGTGTCGCAAACTCATCTCTTGCATTTACTTTTTGCCTCTCGTTTTCCTCTCCCCCACTTCTAAAAAACAAAAATTTACAAAAAAATATTTGCCTTTTTCGTTTGCCTTTTTGTTCACCCTTTTCTCTCGCTTGCTCTTTGTTCGCTTGTTTGCTTGCTTGCTTGCCGAAGTCACCATGAGTGAAAACACCAAACTTTGTGACTTGTCAAATACTAATAATAATGATTTTATTAGTACCCCGATTGCTCCCGCCACTAGTGCAGAGTCATAGGAAATGAATGCCGCTTTGCTGAATCTTGTTATGAAAGAGCAATTCTCCGGCCTTCCTAGTGAAGATGCCGCATCCCATCTTAATACCTTCATTGAGCTTTGCGATATGCAAAATAAGAAAGATGTGGATAATGATGTGATTAAATTGAATCTTTTTCCTTTCTTGTTGCGAGATCGAGCAAAAACTTGGTTTTCGTCTTTGCCCAAAAATAGTATTGATTTTTGGGATAAGAACAAAGATGCTTATATATCCAAGTATTTTCCGCCGGCTAAGATTATCTCTCTCCGTAATGATATCATGAATTTTAAGCAACTTGATCATGAACATGTTGCACAATCTTGGGAGAGAATGAAATTGATGATTAGAAATTGTCACGCTCATGGCTTGAGTCTTTGGATGATTATACAAATCTTCTACGCTAGCTTGAATTTCCCTTCTAGAAATATCTTGGACTCCGCCTCAGGTGGAACGTTCATGGAAATCACATTAGGAGAAGCCAAAAAACTCCTAGACAATATCATGATGAACTACTCTCAGTGCCACATTGAAAGGTCACCTACTAGTAAGAAGGTACACGCTATAGAAGAAATTAACTCGTTGAGTGCTAAGATGGATGAGTTAATGAAGTTGGTTGCTAGTAGAAGTGCTCCTTTAGATCCTAATGATATGCCCTTGTCTTCCTTGATTGAGAGTAGCAACGCTAGCTTGGACGTTAATTTTATTAGTAGGAATAATTTTGGCAACAACAATGCTTTTAGAGGGAACTATGTTCCTAGGCCCTTTCCTAGTAACCCCTCTAATAACTTTGGCAACTCATACAACAATACTCATGGAAATTACAATAGATTACCCTATGATCTATAGAGTAATATCAAAGAGTTTATCAACTCGCAAAATATTTTCAATGCGTCCATAGAGGAAAAACTACTCAAAATTGACGGTTTGGCTAAGAGCGCTGATAGAATGTCTAGTGATATTGTTGCTTTGAAGGTTATATGTGCTCCTCCCAAGATCAATATGGATGAACTTTGAAAGTTATGCGTGTTTCCATGAGTAAGAGCAAAGAAAGAACCGCCCAAATTCGTGCTAGACATTAATGGCTTAAAAATGTGTGTTCTTGTGATAAGAATCACGAAGATCTTAAAGTGCTTGGTGTGACTCCCATTGAATCTTTGTTTTCTTGTGTCAAACCTAATGATGATTGGTCTGGATATGAATCCACTTTGGTTGAAAAATGGCCCAATGATTTGGAGTCCACCTATCTTGATGCTAAAAGCATTGAAAGTGGAGTAGAAGATATTAAAACTTTGAGTAGTAATGAAATTACTACTCTAGATTTGAAGGAATTCAATTATGATAGTTGCTCCTTGATTGAATGCATTTCCTTGATGCAATCCATGCTAAACTCTCCACACGCTTATAGCCAAAACAAACCCTTTACCGATCATATCGTCGAAGCTATGATAAAATCTCTTGAAGAGAAACTTGAATTGGAAGTCTCTATCCCTAGAAAGCTTCATTATGAGTGGGAACCTACTATCAAAATGAAAATAAAAAACTATGAATGCAATGCTTTGTGTCATTTGGGTGCTAGTGTTTCCGCGATTGCAAACTCTTTATGTGATGTTCTGGGTTTTAATGAGATTGAGGAGTGTTCTCTTAATTTGCATCTTGCGGATTCTACTATCAAGAAACCCATGGGAAGGATCAATGATGTTCTTATTATTGCAAATAGGAACTATGTACCCCGTGGATATCATTGTGCTTGACATTGATTGCAATCCTACATGCCCTATTATTCTTGGTAGACCTTTCCTAAGGATTATCGGTGCTATCATCAATATGAAGGAAGGGAATATTAGATTTCAATTTCCTTTAAAGAAGGGCATGGAGCAATTTGCTAGAAAGAAAATAAGATTGCCTTATGAATCCATGATGAGGGCTACTTATGGTTTGAGCACCAAAGATGACGATACGTGATTCTATCGCCTTATGCCTAGCTAAGGGCGTTAAACAATAGCGCTTGTTGGGAGGCAACCCAATGAATTTATTTCTTTTTCTTTCCGTTTTGTTGCGTACACACCATCATAATTCTGTTATGATAGTGTTTTTTGTGTTTCTTTTTGTGTTTGAGCCAAGCAAAACCTTTATGACTAGTCTTGGTGATGGTTGTTTGATCCTGCTGGAAAAAGCCAGAAACTTTTCGCTCACGAGATTATTTTTCATTTTTATTGCTGCTGGTTGATATGCCTTTTTCCCAGGCAGTCGTAATTTTTCAGAATTTTTGAGGTACCAGAAGTATACAGATTGCTACAGACTGGTCTGTTTTCGACAGATTCTGTTTTTGTTGAGTTGGTTGCTTCTTTTGATGAAACTATGGATAGTATCGGGGGTACTAGCCATGGAAAAGTGAGAATACAGTAATCTAACACCAATATAAATATAAATCAAGATTGCTACAGTACCTAAAGAGGTGGTAGTTTGTTTTCTTGTGCTAATGTTATCACGAGTTTCCATTTAAGTTTTGTGTTGTGAAGTTTTCAAGTTTTTGGTGATGTTCTCATGGACAAAGAGATAAGGAGTGGAAAGAGCTCAAGCTTGGGGATGCCCAAGGCATCCCAAGAAAAATTCAAGGACACGAAAAAGCCTAAGCTTGGGGATGCCCCGGGAAGGCATCCCCTCTTTCGTCTTCAATCCATCGGTAACATTACTTGGAGCTATATTTTCATTCACCACATGATATGTGTTTTGCTTGGAGCGTCTTGTATCGTAGGCGTCTTTTCTTTTTGTTGTGTCACAATCATCCTTGCTGCACACCTTTTGAGAGAGACATGCACTCATCGTGATTTTGCTAGAATGCTCATCATGCTTCACTTATATCTTTTGAGCTAGATAATTTTGCTCTATGTGCTTCACTTAGATCTTTTAGAACACGGCGGTGCGTGACTGGTAGTTGGCTTATGCTATGAAATCAAAGTTTCAGCTGGACACAGAGAAAGATAGGGGATTACAGTTTTGCCTCCCAACTACTTACCTCAAGGGTAATTTCAACAATAATAATTCATGAATACTTACTTCCAAGTTGACATATGAAAGATCTTTCCCAAGCATATGACGTTAGCCAATACAAAGGCGAAATAAGGAATTGGTGAAGATCACCATGACTCTTTCAAGGGAAAAAAGTAAAGGTACAAGATAGGCCCTTCGCAGAGGGAAGCAGAGGTTGTCATGCGCTTTTGAGGTTTGGATGCGTGTCCTCTTAGTGTGGAGGAACGTCACTTTATATTGCCTCCTGTGATAAAGAACTTTATTATGCAGTCTCTCGCTTTTATGTCTTCCTCATCACAGGTTCGTACAAAGCTTATTCTCCACACACTAATAGATCATACATATTAGAGAGCAATTTTTATTGCTTGCACCGATGACAACTTACTTGAGGGATCTTATTCAATTCATAGGTAGGTATGGTGGACACTCATGGCAAAACTGTTTTGAAGGTTTATGGGATGCACAAGTAGTATCTCTACTTGGTGCTGGAGTTTTGGCTAATGTGAGGTGGAAGCAATCGTCACATGCTAAGGGATCTCTAATCATATAACATTGTTCGGAACCAAGCAAACACAATTCATTATGTTCTCTTCCTTGTCCAATATCTACTTCTAGGCATGCAATAGTTTAGTGAGTGTTCACAATCATAGATGGTGTCATAGATGATATATTTATATGTGAACCTCTCCTTCTTCGTCACTTCCTATTAATTGCAACAATGACCAATGTCTACGTTTGCCTACCCTCAACAAGTTTCAATCCTCATTCTTTTTATATGTGAAGCCATCACTTCCCATAAGATCATTACATGATCTTTCATGCTTTTGTTCTAGTCTCACTCTTTTGATCATGGCAAGAGGCAAAACCCTTCAACTAAGACACTCTTTATTATATGGCTCACGAGCTCGAATACAACGGGGGTGACACAAAGCAAAACTCAAGACTAAAACACTAAGACTTTTAATCTACTAGAGAAAGAGAAAACTGAGAAGGAAAACTAAAACAAAGGTAAAGGCAAAAGATGTGATGGTGATACGATACCGAGGCAACTCCCCCAAGGTTGGCACAAGCCAAGGGGATTGCCCATACCAATGCTCAGTTGTCTTCCTTTGGTGGTGAAGGTGGAGGAGTTGTTGCAGAGGTATTGAGCTTGTTTAATTTCCACTTGAGCATAAAATTATGCTCCCTCAGATCATCATTTTCCTCTTCCAGCTTCAACACCCTTTGGCATAATTCCTGCTTACTCTCCTGCAAGAAACGAGAAGGGATAAACAAGGTCTTAGGCTTCTTCCTTGAGTCAGGGAGGCTCGACTTCTTGAACTCCACATGCGTGTGTCCGGGTTGAGGTAGAGGAGCCTCCTCTTCATCGGAACTTGTTTGTTCCTTCCCCTTCGGATCATAATCTTCTTCCTCATCAGTGGTCCAGCCATAAGGATCCAAGTCCCCATAGACCTTGGGATTTGCAAGGTAATCTGCCACAAAGCTCTCCCCCTCTGAATCTTGAGAAGACATCTTGCCCTAAATCTGCGGCAGAAAACAGGCTCGAAACGAAGAACAGAGGAAATCTGTGGGATGCAGGGGTCAGACCAAACATGAGTATATATAATGATTTTTTCGAGACCAGAAGAAGTACCCCGCACGAAAACGGAGTCCGGGAGGCGCACGAGGTGGCCACAAACCCTCACGGCGCGGCCAGGGGGTGGGCCCGCGCCGTGCACGCTTGTCGCCTCCTCGCGCACTTTTCGGACTACTTACAATTTTTTTATTTTTTCAAATATTCCAAAACAGAGAAAATTTCCTACTGGAAAAGTTTTGGACTCTGTTTTCTTAATGAATCACATACCTCTTCGTTTTCGGAGTCTGAAATAGGCTGATAATTATCCCTTAGGTATTCTTCCGGAGTTATGGTATTGATAATATTGCTGTCAACATTTATGGGAGTACCTGAGATATAATGCTTGATTCTCTGCCCATTTACCACTCTCGGACAATTACCTTCCGTGTTGTTGATCTTGATAGCACCGGAATGATATACTTCCTCAACAACATAGGGACCTTCCCATTTAGAGAGAAGTTTGCCTGCAAAGAATCTTAAACGAGAGTTATATAGCAAGACATAATCACCTACATTGAACTCACGCTTTTGTATCCTCTTATCATGCCACCTCTTAACCTTCTCTTTGAACAACTTGGCATTCTCATATGCCTGAGTTCTCCAGTCATCAAGCGAGCTAATATCAAATAACCTCTTCTCACCGGCAAGTTCGAAATCAAAGTTGAGATCTTTGATTGCCCAATAGGCTTTATGCTCTAGCTCAAGAGGTAAATGACATGCTTTACCGTACACCATTTTGTACGGAGACATGCCCATGGGATTCTTATAGGCAGTTCTATAAGCCCACAGTGCATCATCGAGCTTCTTAGACCAATTCTTTCTAGACATGTTGACAGTCTCTTGCAGAATCAGTTTAATCTCTCTATTACTTAGCTCTACTTGACCATTGGACTGAGGGTGATAGGGAGACGCAATTCTATGGTTGACATCGTACTTAGCAAGCGTTTTACGGAAAGCACCATGAATGAAGTATGAACCACCGTCGGTCATTAGATATCTAGGGACTCCAAATCTAGGGAAGATAACTTCTTTCAGCATCCTTATAGAGGTGTTGTGATCAGCACTACTACTGGGGATAGCTTTTACCCACTTAGTGATGTAATCAACAACCACTAGGATATGAGTATACCCGTTGGATTTTGGAAAAGGTCCGATATAATCAAAGCCCCAGACATCAAATGGTTCAATGACAAGTGAATAGTTCATAGGAATTTCCTGACATTTAACGATATTGCATATTCTCTGACATTCGTCACAAGACAAGACAAACTTGCGAGCATCCTTGAAGAGAGTGGGCCAATAGAAACCTGATTGCAATACTTTGGGTGCAGTTCTATCTCCCGCAAGGTGTCCTCCGTAGGCCTCGGAGTGACACTTCTGTAGGATCTGTCCCTTTTCATGTTCAGGCACACAACGTCTCATAACACCATCTACTCCTTCCTTATAAAGGTGAGGATCATCCCAAAAGTAATGTCTCAAGTCAAAGAAGAATTTCTTCTTTTGCTGGTACGTGAAACTAGGTGGTATATATTTGGCAACAATATAGTTTGCATAATCTGCATTCCACGGTGCACTACGTGAAGCATTGATGACATTCAGTAGCTCATCGGGAAAGCTATCATCAATAGGTTGTGGGTCATCAAGAACGTTCTCCAACCTTGACAAGTTATCTGCTACGGGGTTATCAGTACCCTTTCTGTCGACTAAGTGCAAATCAAATTCTTGTAGCAAGAGAACCCATCTGATAAGCCTAGGTTTAGCGTCCTTCTTCTCCATGAGGTACTTAATAGCAGCATGATCAGTGTGAATAGTGACTTTGGAATCAACTATGTAAGACCTGAACTTTTCACATGCAAACACGACTGCTAAAAATTACTTCACCGTAGTAGCATAGTTTCTCTGGGCACTGTCTAGAGTTTTACTAGCGTAGTGAATAACATTCAACTTCTTATCAACTCTTTTCCCTAGAACAGCACCAACAGCATAATCACTAGCATCACACATGATTTCAAAATGTAAGTTCCAATCAGGTGGTTGAACAATAGGTGCAGTTATCAAACCCTCTTAAGTATTTCGAAGGCTTCCTCACAATCATCGTTAAAAAGAAAAGGAATATCCATTTGTAAGAGATTGGTAAGAGGCCTAGAAATCTAAGAGAAGTCTTTAATGAACCTCCTATAGAAACCAGCATGATCAAGGAAACTTCTTATACTTTTGATATCTGTGGGGTATGGTATTTTCTCGATTGCATCAACCTTAGCCTTATCGACTTCCATACCTCTTTCAGAATTTTTATGTCCTAAGACGATGCCTTCATTAACCACAAAGTTGCCTTTCTCCCAATTCAAGACAAGAATGGTGTCTTTACATCTATGTAAGACTCGATCAAGGTTGCTGAGGCCATCATCGAAGGAAGACCCGTAAACAGAAAAGTCATCCATGAAAACCTCGATAATATTTTGACAAAAGTGAGAGAATATAGCGATCATACATCTTTGAAAGGTGGCAGATGCATTGCATAAGCCAAAAGACATACGTCTATAAGCATAGGTACCGAAAGGGCACGTGAAAGTGGTTTTCTCCTGATCAGATTGTGCAACTGGTATTTGGGAGAAACCAGAATACCATCTAGAAAGCAGAAGTGTGTGTCTTTTGATAGTCTTTCTAGCATTTGGTCGATAAAAGGAAAAGGGTAATGATCTTTCCTAATGGCTTTATTCAGTTTCCTAAAATCGATCACCATCCTATAGCCAGTAATAATCCTCTATGGGATCAATTCATCCTTATCATTAGGGACAACGGTAATGCCTCCCTTCTTAGGGCCGCAATGCACCAGACTCACCCAATCGCTATGAGCAACAGGATAGATAATACCTGCTTCCAGGAGCTTTAGTATTTCTTTTCTTACTACTTCTTTTGTGGGGACCCCGACTAGCAAGTCGAGTTCGCCGTGCCCAGTGACCCCAAGGATCAATGTTCACTAAACACAGATACTGAATAATAGAGTCTTACATCCAAGTACCGAAATTATTACATCAAATGACCAGAAGGTCGGGTTCAAGAGCGAGGACTAAGACAATTAAACAGATACATCGAGTAGCGGAAACTCGTAAGGGCTAAGCGGTGCCCATGCCATCAAGCCTACACCGACAGGCATTCTGACTTGGAAGCGTCCTAGATCGCAGGTTCGTCTCCGACGGCGTACTCGTCGCCAAACTCCGGTCCTTCCATGTCTGGTCAATAAAATAACTAGTGGCAAGCCAGTGAGTACTTTGAATGTACTCGCAAACAGCCCATGATATGAACATTTATAGTGAAAAATAACAGTAACATGCATCTTTAGTGGAATGCAATTTGGTGGAATGATCAGATATATGCAACAAGTTAAAGAATTACTCTTTAAGAACAGTTACAGATATCAACATATCGGCTAAGGGTAGAACCATCCGGGTTCACCCTATATGCCAAGTCATCGGACTTGTCATAACCTCAATGTATTAATGAGGGCTAAACCATCCGGGATTACCCTATATGCCAAGTCATCGGACTTGTCATAACCTCAATGTATTAATGAGGGCTAAACCATTCGGGTTTACCCTATATGCCAAGTCATCGAACTTGGTCATATACTCAATGTATTAATGAGGGCTAAACCATTCGGGTTTACCCTATATGCCAAGTCATCGGACTTGTCATAACCTCAATGTATTAATGAGGGCTAAACCATCCGGGTTTATCCTATATGCCAAGTCATCGGACTTGGCATAACCTCAATGTATTAATGAGGGCTAAACCATTCGGGTTTACCCTATATGCCAAGTCATCGAACTTGGTCATATACTCAATGTATTAATCAGGGCTAAACCATTCGGGTTTACCCTATATGCCAAGTCATCGAACTTGGTCATATATTATCATGATTATAACAACACCTTTTTAACACCAAACACACACACTCACACACACTTGGTTCATGCGGAAACTCTAGACGTAGTTTAAGCAGCACCAACCAACTGTCCTTGACCGTGGACACGGCTATTCGAATAGTTTACACTCTGCAAAGATAGTACGCTGGACCCACGAGAAACGGGAAACTTCCGTGTCATCCACGACTCGCGGTATATCACATATACCCGAGGTAAGTACCCGATCATCATCTTTCCCCTGACGATACTAGACAAAGAGGTCCACTCGATTGGTACCCAGCCCACATGTTGTACGTCTTACGAGCACCGACTCTGGACTGTATCAACCATGCAGGGACCAACGGTGTGCCTGGAACTCATAATAATGGCATAGTCGTCCTACCTGGCACGACCCCATCACGAGAGTGACACCGATCACTCCCGCCACTAGTAATGTGGCTCTTTGCTAGTACCGACCAAAGTAATCAACAAAGCCCCGTCCCATAAAGGGGTATCGTGGTCGTACTGGTAAGGTTGGGACGGTCAACACATCATAAATATAATCCCATTTCCGAAACCATACTGAGACAAAAACACCCGTGCATCACTTCACCAAAAGTGATCACCAACTCATCATCACCCTCGGGTATTAGTGGCACCTGACGGGGTTTTCATAAACTCTTTATTTAACTCATCTTCATGCTCATGATAATATGCTCTATCTTTACTTGTTAACATGGTAATAACGTGACCCTTAAGGGGTAGGGTCAAGCTCAGTGCAATGATCTTATAACTCTACTAGTCAGCATGACAGTAGCATGATCCTCATAAGTGGTAGGGTCAAGCTCATCATGCTTGTGCTCCGAGGATCCAGATGAATAACATCACTACCATGCAAGTGCTTCGAAGAAGCCTTCGGTACCATCACCACAATGATGAACCGGCATCGTGATCACATGCAACGCAAAAGTACTTGCTATTCTAGCATGCATCATTTTATATGCTCAAGATATGGCCAAAGGGCTGCTTGCCTGGGTCAGCTAGGTATCCGGGGTCTTCGAGGTCTTCCGCTCCGGATCCTCCGTCACTCGGTAACTCTACCGTCGAGAAAGGAATAAATAAATATTAGCTATCACTAAAACAGATCACAAAGTGCTTTTAAAAATGTTTCAAAGCTTGAATAAATTCAGTTTATTATTTTGGAAAATGTTTCCTATAGTTTTTATTAGCTAAGCATATTTATCTAAAAGCAAACAGAAGAAAACAAATGCTTTTAATATCATTTTATTATACCAAAATAGTTTTTATTTTTGATAAATGCCAAACTCTACATAATCAATTACTACACATTTTTAGAAAATTACTGGTGGAAGAATCATATTTTTCTACTGGCTAAATATTTTTATAAAAAACATTTAAGTTGCAGGTTTAAAATAAAAGGAAAAAGGCCAGGGGGGAGATCCAGGCGGCCCAGCCACCAGGCCGGCCACAAGGCGCGCGCGGGCCACGTTCAAACCTGACCTACGGGCCCCTGGGGTCAGTGTCAGCGGCTGCGCGCGCTGGCTGCCCCCGGACATCGACAGGTGGGCTCCACCTGTCGGGTCCTTCTCCTACCTCCAGCCAGAGAGGTGGAGACAGACGCCGGCGAGGCTGCCGTTGTCCTCAGGCCAATCTAGGAGCGGGAACGGGTCGCTCGTTCCTCCGCCTACCTGCTCGTGGTCGGGACGTCACCGGAGGTGGTCTGGGTCGCCGGCGACGAGGTGACCGTGGCGGAAGGGTTTCGGGTTGACGTCGAACTAGTGGCTAGGAGCACGGATTCGCTCGGGGAAGTTGGGGGAAATGGTCCTGGCGTCAAGGGGAGTGTAATGGGAGGTCGGGCAGCGCAGGAGCCGACGTGTAGCCGGAGATCGACCGAAGCTCCGAGGCGGAGGGGCCTTGGTCGATATCGAGCACCGAGGCTCTGCGAGCTCGATTGGGTGGCTAGGGGGTGTCTACTGGTTGTGCTGAAGCTGCTTGGAGGGTGCTGGGGTGCTGGGGGGACCTATTTACAGGCCAGCGGCGGTGGGCCGACTCGGGCGCGCCGGTGACTCACCGTGGCGCGCGCGCGAGCATAGTGAGGTGCTGGCCGCGAAACCACGTGTTCGGGACGTGGTTTAGGACCTCCTGGTGCATCAGCCGCAGAGGGAAAGCGAGTGGGGTCGAGCCACAGCGACCGTGCATGCTCGGCCGTGTCGGGCGCGCACGGGCACACGTCGCCTGAGCTCTTGCACGAGGGGAGAGGGTCCCTGGTGGTAGCTTTGCACTGAATGGTTGTCGGGGGGCGTTTGGACATAACTGGGGAGGTTGGGACCGGCCGGGGCGTCGTCCCCTTGCTGGAGGCTCTCTGCAGCGCGCCCAGAGAGCAGTTTTGGCATGCCACGACATGCTGGCGTGCTCTGGGGCACTTGGGACGTGTCCTCTATGTCCTGAGTGTTGTTGGGACTGTGCCTAGCCGTTGTGGTTTAGTGGGAGCTCGAGCTGGTCAAGGGAGCAAGGAACACTAGTGTTGCCAGTACTGCCCTGCGGCTCAAATTGGAGTTCTTGTCAGTTGTGCTTGGAGTTGGGGAGGGGTTGGTTGACTGGGTGCTCAGGGTGTTCTGGGGCTCTAACTCACCAAGTTTGGGGCCTTGCCATTGGGTAAAACAGTGGCTAGGAGGGTTTTTACCTTCTTGTCAGTAGGTGTTCGACAGTGACTTGGGGTGCTTCCACTCCACCACTGGAACTGAGACTTAACAGGTTTGGTCTTGGGGTAAAAACATGGGGTTTCACCAAATTTGAGCTCCATTGAACAAGTTTGGCTTTGTAAACTTGAAAATGCCTCAAAATGACCAGTACTGTCCTTTACAAAGGAAGTGTGGCCAAACAGAGTCTCACAAATCCCATCTTGGGTGTGGAGTCCTCATTTAGGGTGTCAAACACCTCTACAAAGTTTCAGCTCCATTGGAGAAACTTTGCAATGTAGAGTTGTTCCAACTCTTCTCTGGACAGAGAGGGTTTTGGGCTCATTAGGTGCACTTCGCCAGCTTGGATCAAGGTGAGACTTTATGTGAGCACCTAATATGGCTTGGGAGGGCTCTTGAAATTTTATGGGAGTTTATTGAGATCATTTCCTTTGGAAACATCTCAAAAAGCTAAAACAGACAGAAATGGTTTTCAGGGTTTTACTCAAATAATATTAATATAAAATAGGGTTGAAAATCGTATATATGGAAAATATATGTCCTTCTGAGCTTCCATGAATTTACTCAGAATTTGCTAAGGCAGGAAAGCAATTTTCCTTGTAGGAATATCATTCCTGGCCTTAGAAACAGACATAAATATAAAATAGGAAAATAGTATTTTAAATCACCAATTTATGTTTTTAATGAATGAAAATAATATTTGGATCAGATCACCAACTTTGGTTGGAAGTGCCACTTGGCTTCATGAGCTAGTAGTGTATCCCAACATGATGAAGGTGATCTTGATATAAAGGAAAAAGGGTTTTTGAAGAGAGCAAAATAATAAGTTTTTCATAGGTTTGAGTCATCAAACAAGCAAGCATTCACTCAAACAAGGGTTTACATTGCACTCACAACATTATTTGAAAAAGTTTTAACAAGCTCTCATTTTAGCAACATGAAATACTTGTGGTGAAAAACAGGATGTGACAGACCTATCCCTCTTACAAGAATCTCGTCCCCGAGTTTCCTAAGCTAAGCATTAAATAGCTCGGGAAATTCTGATCGGAGATAGTCTTCACGTTCCCACGTGGCTTCTGCTTCGGTATGGTTGCTCCACTGAACCTTGAAAAACTTGATGGTGCAGCTTCTGGTGCAACGCTCGGCTTCATCCAAAATGCGGATCGGTTTCTCGCGGTAGGTAAGGTCCGGTTGAAGGTCAATAGCTTGATGATCAATGTCCTTGTAAACATCGGGACGGTTCGGCACTTGTAAACACTTCTGAAGCTGTGACACGTGAAACACGTTGTGCACTCCCGAAAGCTCAGGAGGTAGCTCCAACTGATAAGCTACTTCCCCGCGCCTTGCCGTGATCTTGAAGGGTCCAATGAACCTTGGAGCTTGCTTCCCCTTGACGAGGAAACGCTTGGTCCCCTTGAGAGGCGTGACTCGCAAGTACACCTGGTCTTCGGGAACAAACTCCACGTTTCTGCAGCGAGGGTCCGCATAGCTCTTGTGTCTTGACTTAGCTGCCTCCAAGTTCGCTCGGACAAGCTAAACCTTGTCCCCTGCTTCCTGCAGTGCTTCTGGTCCGAAAACTAGTCCTTCACCGGTTTCGGACCAATTGAGCGGGGTGCGGCACTTCCGCCCATATAATGCTTCGAATGGGGCCATCTGAAGACTAGACTGGTAGCTGTTGTTGTAAGAAAACTCAGCAAACGGCAGACAATCTTCCCACTTGGGACCATGAGCCAAAACACATGCGCGGAGCATGTCCTCAAGTATCTGGTTTACCCTCTCGGTCTGTCCGCCCGTCTGCGGGTGGAAAGCCGTACTGAAGGAGAGTTTGGTTCCGAGAGCTTCTTGAAACTTCTTCCAGAATCTTGAGGTGAATTGCGTGCCGCGGTCGGACACGATCTCCTTGGGAACTCCATGGAGACTCACCACTCGATGAATGTATAGACTGGCCAGCTGGCTGGCATCGTAGGTGGTGTTAACGGGGATGAAATGGGCCACCTTGGTCAAATGACCGACTATGACCCAAATGGATTTATGACCCTTATTCGACCGGGGCAACCCGGTGATGAAGTCCATGCCGACTTTATCCCACTTCCATTCCGGCACTTGAAGAGGTTGTAGCAATCCAGCAGTTTGCTGGTGTTCAGCCTTGACTCGCTGGCATACATCGCATTTAGCGACATAGGAGCCAATTTCCCTCTTCATGCCATGCCACCAGAATCGTTCTCGGATGTCTTGGTACATCTTGGTACCACCTGGATGGATAGAGTACGGTGTGTCATGAGCCTCTTGCAGGATCAAGTCCATAAGTTCGTCCTTGTTAGGTACGCATAAGCGCTTCCCGTACCACAGTACTCCTTGCTTATCAATCGAGAATCCTTGGGCTTTGCCTTCTCGCACCTTCCTCTTGAGGCCTTCGATACTCTTGTGCCCCTTCTGGGCTTCCTTGATGTCGTCTGCCAGAGTAGGCTTGACTTCGAGGTTGGCCAAGTATCCTGGTTCGACTATCTCAAGCCCGAAGCCCTCCATCTCTTCATACAAGACGGGTAACCTTTCCTTGAGCATGACGTTCAAGGAGCGTGCCTTCCGGCTCAAGGCATCGGCTACCACAATCGCCTTGCCGGGATGATACTGTATGCTGAGGTCGTAATCCCTGATTAACTCAAGCCATCTCCGCTGTCTCATATTCAGCTCCCTTTGAGTGAAGATATATTTCAGACTTTTGTGGTCTGTATATACCTCACATCGCTTCCCTAGAAGGTAATGTCGCCACGTCTTCAGAGCATGCACTACAGCTACTAGCTCGAGATCATGGGTGGCATAGTTCTCCTAATGCGGTCGCACTTGCCGTGACAAGTACGCCACGACTCTGCCATCCTGCATCAGGACTCCACCGAGCCCGGTTCCAGAGGCATCACAATATATCATGAATTCCTTGTTGATGTGTGGGGTAGCCAATACCGGGGCGGTAGTTAGCCTCTTCTTAAACTCCTGGAAACTTGCTTCACACGCCGGGGTCCACTCGAACTTCCGGCCTTTCTTTAAGAGCTGACTCATAGGTCGAGGGATGCTGGAGAATCCTTCTACAAACTTGCGATAGTATCCCGCGAGCCCGAGGAAACTCCTGACATCCTTCACGCCCTTTGGTGATTCCCAGTTGGTCACTGTAGTGATCTTGGACTGATCTACGGCCAAACCGCGTGCCGTCAGGGTATGACCCAGAAATCCAACTTCGTTCAGCCAGAACTGACACTTGCTGAATTTTGCATAAAGTTGGTGCTCTCAAAGCTTTCCTAGAACTAACTTCAAGTGTTGCTCATGCTCCTCTTCGTACTTGGAGAAGATTAATATGTCATCGATGAACACAACGACAAACTTGTCCAAATATTCCATGAAGACCTTGTTCATGAGGTACATGAAGTAGGCTGGGGCATTTGTCAAACCGAAGGGCATGATAGTGCATTCATATAGACCGTAGCGGGTCACGAATGCAGTCTTGGGTATATCTTCGGGTCGAATCTTCAACTGGTAATATCCCGATCGAAGGTCGATCTTGGAAAATACCCTGGCCCCGTTTAACTGGTCAAACAGGTCTTCGATCTTGGGGAGCGGGTACTTGTTCTTAATTGTGACTTCATTAAGGGAACGGTAATCGACGCAGAGTCGAATGGTACCATCCTTCTTTGAAACAAATAGAACAGGTGATCCCCAAGGTGATGCACTCGGACGGATGAACCCTTTCCTGAGTTACTCATCCAGCTGCTTCTTCAGCTCTGCCAGCTCTTCGGAACCCATCCTGCAAGGTTTTTTTATATATAGGCCTTGATCCGGGCATGACCTCGATGATGAACTCGATGTCTCGGTCAGGAGCCATTCCGGGTAGCTCGTCAGGAAAGACGTCCGGGTATTCACAGACTACAGGCACTTGTTCAAGCTCTACCTCGGATAGACTGTTGACTCGAGGCACTTGAGCCGATACTGGCTCGGAGACAAACTTGACCTTGACCCCTTGGTTGCTTGTCATGGTAATGGCCCTGTTGGCACAATCCAAAAGACTCTGGTGCTTGGCCAACCAATCCATGCCAAGGATTACTTCTACACCTTGCGATTTAAGCACAATGAGGTCTGCCAAGAAACTCGTCCCGTTGATAACTATCTTGACCCTTCTACACCCTAGGTTGGTCCTCAATACTGCTCCCGGGGTTTGAATTGCCATCTGTCCACGGAGTAGAGTGGGTTTTAAACTACACTTCTCCGCAAACCCTTGAGTAACAAAAGAATGCGAAGCACCACAATCAAACAACACTGTTGCTGGAGTTGAGTTGACGAGGAACGTACCCAGAATGCAGTCTGGGTCTTCCTGCGCCTCTTCTACAGTGATGTGATTGATCCGGCCCCTGCCATTGAACTGCTGGTTGCGGGGGGTCTGGTTCCTTCCTGGTGCACTTTGACCGGGGTTGGGTGCATTGGGACGCGGTGCGTCGGGCTTCTTGTTGGGGCACTGCCTGGAATAGTGCCCGGTCTGACCACACCCAAAGCAGGTGACTTGCCCCGGAGGGTTGGTCTTGACTCCACCGTTGTTCGGCGGGTTGACTACTGGCTTGGTTTGCTGATGCGGCTGATAATTATGGCGGAACACCGGGTACTTGTACTACTGCTGCTGAAAGTTGGGTCTTGCAGGTGCTGACTGCCATGGTCTTGGTCTTGCGTTACTGGGTCCTCCACTGCCTATCAGTTTGCGCTTGCGGGTGTCGTCCATCGCACGACGCTTGTCTTCCAGCATAAGCGCCTTGTTAACCAACTCGCTGAAAGTTTGGCAGTCGCAAACCACCAGCTGGTATTGCAGGGACTGATGTAACCCTTCCATGAAGCGTTCCACCTTAGCGGCCTCAGTGTTAACATCTTCGGGTGCATACCTCGACAAGAGGTTAAACTTCTGCAGGTACTCCTTAACAGTTCCACCACCCTGCCTCAAGGCTCGGAATTCCCGCTTCTTAATGGTCATCAGTCCAGGTGGAATGTGAGCCGCGCGAAATCCTTCCTTGAACATCACCCAAGTGATGACTTGCCCTATCCGCATGATCTGGAATCCATCCCACCATGCCCTGGCGGTGCCTCCGAGACAATGAGAAGCATAAAGGACCTTCTGATGATCGTCGGTGCACTTGACCAGCGCAAGGAGGTCTTCAATGGTGCGGATCCAGTCATCGGCGTCCAGTGGTTCAGTCGTCTCCGTGAATATGGGGGGCGTAGTCCGCATGAACTCAGAAAGAGTAGAGCGACCACCGCCATTCCCATTCCGCGGCGGGTTGTCCACCAGGACTTGAGTCAGCTGCTGAATAGCGGCATTGCTGGCTTGACGCTCCTCCCGAAGAGATTGAAGGAACTGAGCCATCGTCAAGTTCTCAGGAGGAGGTGGTGGCGGAAGGTCTCTAGGCTGCTCGTGGTGACCTCCAGCGTGAGCTTCTCCTTCGGTTCCCTGCGGCGTCCCTGAGCAGCCGGCGCCGGGGTTGCCGAAGGTGCTGTTGCGGGTTGCGTTCACCATCCTGTCATAGAAACAGACAGGTCAAAATGCCACCTTGCTCGGGAATACAAGGATTCTCTCCTAGTAAGAGGGGGTCCAATACGTGCATGTGCCAAGTTTTCAAAACCAAAGGTTTTGACAAACTGGAAATTGCATTCATAAAAACTAGGGGATGTAGTCACTTACAGGCTGCCTAAGGCAATATGTGACTTACATCATGCACACATACGCAAATTTGAAACAGATACATGGATACCCTATGCTCGGGGTACTCCTAATTGCCTACGCTAAATCCTACGCGGCAGACTGCTCGGTCTCAAAGGCGGACTCAACTGGATCCTCATCTTTGTCCTCGTCTTCATCAACATCTTCTTCCTTTATAGGAGTGGAAGAAAGAATCCGCACATCACGGCGTCTCTTAGGTGAGGCGGCGAAGATCTCAGTGTACTCTTCCACTGTCAGGCGGCGACTCCGAAGAGGGACTGCCTGGATGGGTAACACACCACCCCTAGTAGCAACAATTGTCCTCCCTTCAGGTGCGCCGGCCTTCTTTACTTTGCGATTCTACATCTTCTCAGTGTGGAGCAGGCCCTTGACTAGGTGCAGCTCTTGGCGAAGCTTGGCTGATTCCTTAACCAGGAAGTGCGTCAGGGTGTCCGACGAGAGACTGAAGTAGGTCTGAAACCTTAATGGCATCCCATCCTCCGTGGCTGGGGTGAGTGTCCAACTCCCATCCACTCCTTCCTTAATGAAAGGTAGGTGATGAGTGACATGCTCATTAGCCATCTCAGGGAGGATGCTGCGGAGACGCACAAGCGCCTCTCGTGCGGCCGTCTCCACTGCCAACATCAGCTCTCCCATCTGTGGTCCTTCAAAGAACCAACTGGACGGGGAGTCATTAGCCTTCACTATCACGTCCACGTGATATTCCTTAGTGTCGGCGTTGACCCAGTGCTCGTGGTAGAGGAAGATGGACGTGCGACGTACGTGGCACTTCTCGAGACAATCCACCAGGAGTAGTGGAAAGCTGGTCTCCAGAAGCGTCTCAGGTACGGCAGCCATCTAAAAGGCATAGGAGAAAAGTCAGAAGGTGGTATGTGCAAAAGTCTTGTGCAAGGCTGGCGTTCTAACGTTCTCGGCTAACGTCCATGCTATCTAAGGCTTCCTATAGTCAGGATGGCTCTGATACCAGTTCTGTGGGGACCCCTACTAGCAAGTCGAGTTCGCCGTGCCCAGTGACCCCAAGGATCAATGTTCACTGAACACAGATACTGAATAATAGAGTCTTACATCCAAGTACAGAAATTATTACATCAAACGACCAGAAGGTCAGGTTCAAGAGCGAGGCTTAAGCCAATTAAACAGATACATCGAGTAGCGGAAACTCGTAAGGGCTAAGCGGTGCCCATGCCATCAAGCCTACACCGATAGGCATTCCGACTTGGAAGCGTCCTAGATCGCAGGTTCGTCTCGGACGGCGTACTCGTCGCCAAACTCCGGTCCTTCCATGTCTGGTCAATAATATAACCAGTGGCAAGCCAGTGAGTACTTTGAATGTACTCGCAAACAGCCCATGATATGAACATTTATAGTGAAAAATAACAGTAACATGCATCTTTAGTGGAATGCAATTCGGTGGAATGATCAGGTATATGCAACAAGTTAAAGAATTACTCTTTAAGAACAGTTACAGATATCAACATATCTGCTGAGGGTAGAACCATCTGGGTTCACCCTATATGCCAAGTCATCGGACTTGTCATAACCTAAATGTATTAATGAGGCCTAAACCATCCGGGTTTACCCCTATATGCCAAGTCATCGGACATGTCATAACCTCAATGTATTAATGAGGGCTAAACCATTCGGGTTTACCCTATATGCCAAGTCATCGAACTTGGTCGTATACTTAATGTATTAATGAGGGCTAAACTATTCGGGTTTACCCTATATGCCAAGTCATCGGACTTGTCATAACCTCAATGTATTAATGAGGGATAAACCATCCGGGTTTACCCTATATGCCAAGTCATCGGACTTGTCATAACCTCAATGTATTAATGAGGGCTAAACCATTCGGGTTTACCCTATATGCCAAGTCATCGAACTTGGTCATATACTCAATGTATTAATCAGGGCTAAACCATTCGGGTTTACCCTATATGCCAAGTCATCGAACTTGGTCATATATTATCATGATTATAACAACACCTTTTTAACACCAAACACACACACTCACACACACTTGGTTTATGCGGAAACTCTGGACGTAGTTTAAGCAGCACCACCCAACTGTCCTTGACCGTGGACACGGCTATTCGAATAGTTTACACTCTGCAGAGGTAGTATGCTGGACCCACGAGAAACGGGAAACTTCCGTGTCATCCACGACTCGTGGTATATCACATACACTAGTAGAAAACGGGCCTTTGGCCTAGACCATTTAGTCCCGGCCTGCCTCTGGGCCGGGACTAAAGGCCCGGCCACGTCGCCCGAATTCTCAATGCCTCCCTCGAGGCTTTAGTCCCGGCCCATAAGGAGCCTTTAGTCCCGGTTCGTGTCCCAAACCGGGACTAAAGGGCTACGCGGCGGGCAGTGGTGGTGGCAACCGTTCGTATCCCCCTTTAGTTCTGGTTGGTGGCTCAACCCGGGACTAAAGGACTAACACGTGGCCTGCCGTAGTGGTGTCGACCGTTGGTATACCTCTTTAGTCCCGGTTGGTGGCTCAACCCGGAACTAAAAGCCTAACACGTGGCCTGCCGTAGTGGTGGCAACCGTTTGGTATACCTCTTTAGTCCCGGTTGGTGGCTCAACCCAGGATTAAAGGCCCAAACGGTTTGCATCCCGCGTCGTTTCGGGCGATGAAAAGCACGAACTGAAGCGTACAGTCGCCATTTCTCTGTTCTTCTTCTCTCTCGCGTCGCCCTCTCTGTTCTTCTCCTCTCTTCTTCCCTTCTCTTCTTCCACCATGCCAACTAGCTTTCATCAGGTGGTCGCGCATGGCACGACCAAGCTCCGTGTCGTGTACACGAACCTGAGCAGGGAGGTGCCGTTTTTCTTCAACGGTTGAAGGAACGATGGTTTGACCACGCAGCGGATCATGAGAAGTTCTTGGGGCTTGATCTGGAGTAAACGGCCGATCAACGCAGTGTTGCCGTCATCTAGCTATGCTTCGCACGCCATGTCTTGATCTTCCAATGGGCGAGGTAAGTTTTGAGGCTTTCTTTGATCCAGGATAATGACATTGTAAGTTTATTTGTTTCAATCATAGTTGGTTCCCTTCAAATAGTTGTAGTGAAACAATTTTGATTAGTTGAAGGGGAGCACAATCTAATTGGAATAGTATTCCATAATCTGAAAAATCATATTAGAATCAACTAGTGTTTAATATGTTCCATTGGAATCATAGTTGGTTCCCTTCAAATAGTTGTAGTGAAACAATTTTGATTAGTTGAAGGGGAGCACAATCTAATTGGAACAGTGTTCCATAATCTGAAAAATCGTATTAGAATCAACTAGTGTTTAATATGTTCCATTGGAATCATAGTTGGTTCGCTTCAAATAGTTGTAGTGAAACAATTTTGATTAGTTGAAGGGAACACAATCTGATTGGAATAGTGTTCCATAATCTGAAAAATCTGATTGGTTCAATATGTTCCATTGAAATCATAGTTGTAGTGATACAATTTTATGCGGTGTTCTTTGATCCAAGGTTATGAAAATTGAATATAGCTAGTGATCTCTCTAGGTTCCATTGGATAGCAATATGATATGTCATAGTCATGAAAATTGCATATAGCTAGTGATCTCTCTAGGTTCCATTGGATAGCTATAGTGATCTCTCTAGGTTCCATTGCATATGTTCTATTTGAATACTAAAGATAAGTTTCTCTTTAGTTGTAGTGAAACATGTTTCCTTATTACAGCAGTATGTAACATTTGTTCTATTTTAATTTGTTTGTGTTGCAGGAGTGACAAACATTGTCCAGAACTCATGGAGTTCCTTCGCAGCGGCATCACTTTTGCTTCCGTTGACATAAGGAACGACAAGCTGAAGATGAGGCACAGCTTCGGTATTGAGATACCAGCTGGTTGCCTCGTTGATCTCCAAACGATATTCAGGCTTCGACATGAGAGGACTTCGATGGCTCATATGGCAGTTGCCTTGATCGACGAGTCATATGGTGATACGAAGACCAGTTTCCCAAAGTATCAGCACAAACTTTGGGAGAAGGGCCCACTTGATGATATCAACATTGAGTATGCAGCAAAAGATGCATATGTTTCATACGAGTTGTACCGCAAGATTCGAGTCGTCAACTATGGCAAGCGTCACCTCGATGAACGTGGACATTCTGATTTAGATGATTCAGACGAGTAGTGTTCTGAACGTCGAACACTTGTATATATATCTATGGTAGCTATTATTATGTACTGTTTGGGCTAGTATCATGTACTTCTTGGACAAATTTATATATGTCTAGTATCTGTTTGAGCCATTATAATTTCCAAATTTGAATGGTTTAGCCCTTTCTAACTTCATTTGCTACTTTTGAATGGTTTAGCCCTTTCTAACTTCATGGTATCATGCATTTCGACCACATATATATACAAAAAGTCTTCAGTTCAAATAAGTTCAAAAAATGAAATCCCTTTTGTAACAGATCTGTTTTTGATTAAAACAATCATTCAAAAATGAAAGACCATTAGTCCCACGTGGCGTGCAGCGGAACCACGTGGCGTGCCGCGGAACCACTTTTGTTGTGGGGGTCACTTCTCCTTCTTCTCCTTGTGCTATATATTGGTTATGCACTAGGGGAAGTAGGAGTAGCGACCATCATCGACGGTTGAAAAATCAGGTGAGCTAGTGTCCACCATATATGAGAGAAGAAGAAATCCCTTTGTGATGTGCCTTTGAATGGTGCATTTTGAACACACAAAAACTATGGAGTTCAAATAAGTTAAAAAAATGAAATCCCTTTGTAAGAGATGAGTTCTCGTTCGAAACCGTGCTACTTCGAGAGAGATTGTCAGTTTTGTACACGAACTGCATCCAGTTTTTGTCGTAGCCCTCTCAACTTTTTAACACATGCTATGTGGGTGAAATTATGATAGCATGCCAACTTTCAACATTTTTAGAGTTCATTTGTCGTACTTTTCAATTTCAGGGTCAACTAGCTCAAAAAAAATAAGTAAATGCACGAAATATACCAAATGAAGTCAGAAATTGTTGAAATTTTGTGATGTGCCTTTGAATGGTGCATTTTGAACACACAACAAGTATGGAGTTCAAATAAGTTCAAAAAAATGAAATCCCTTTGCAAGAGATGAGTTCTCGTTCGAAACCGTGCTACTTCGAGAGAGATTGTCAGTTTTGTACACGAACTGCATCCAGTTTTTGTGGTAGCCCTCTCAACTTTTAAACACATGCTATGTGGGTGAAATGATGAGAGCATGCCAACTTTCAACATTTTCAGAGTTCATTTGTAGTGCTTTTCAATTTCAGGGTCAACTAGCTCAAAAAAAAAGTAAATGCACGAAATATACCAAATGAAGTCAGAAATTGTTGAAATTTTGTGATGTGCCTTTGAATGGTGCATTTTGAACACACAACAAGTATGGAGTTAAATTAAGTTAAAAAAAATGAAATCCCTTTGTAAGAGATGAGTTCTCGTTCAAAACCGTGCTACTTCGAGAGAGATTGTCAGTTTTGTACAGGAACTGCATCCAGTTTTTGTCGTAGCCCTCTCAGCTTTTAAAAACATGCTATGTGGGTTAAATGATGATAGCATGCCAACTTTCAACATTTTCAGAGTTCATTTGTAGTGCTTTTCAATTTCAGGGTCAACTAGCTCAAAAAAATAAGTAAATGCACGAAATATACCAAATGAAGTCAGAAATTGTTTAAATTTTGTGATGTGCCTTTGAATGGTGCATTTTGAACACACAACAAGTATGGAGTTCAAATCAGTTCAAAAAAATGAAATCCCTTTGTAAGACATGAGTTCTCGTTCGAAACCGTGCTACTTCGAGAGAGATTGTCAGTTTTGTACACGAACTGCATCCAGTTTTTGTCGTAGCCCTCTCAACTTTGAAACACATGCTATGTGGGTGAAATGATGATAGCATGCCAACTTTCAACATTTTCAGAGTTCAGTTGTAGTGCTTTTCAATTTCAGGGTCAACTAGCTCAAAAAAAAAGTAAATGCACGAAATATACCAAATGAAGTCAGAAATTGTTGAAATTTTGTGATGTGCCTTTGAATGGTGCATTTTGAACACACAACAAGTATGGAGTTAAATTAAGTTAAAAAAAATGAAATCCCTTTGTAAGAGATGAGTTCTCGTTCAAAACCGTGCTACTTCGAGAGAGATTGTCAGTTTTGTACACGAACTGCATCCAGTTTTTGTCGTAGCCCTCTCAGGTTTTAAAAACATGCTATGTGGGTTAAATGATGATAGCATGCCAACTTTCAACATTTTCAGAGTTCATTTGTAGTGCTTTTCAATTTCAGGGTCAACTAGCTCAAAAAAATAAGTAAATGCACGAAATATACCAAATGAAGTCAGAAATTGTTTAAATTTTGTGATGTGCCTTTGAATGGTGCATTTTGAACACACAACAAGTATGGAGTTCAAATCAGTTCAAAAAAATGAAATCCCTTTGTAAGACATGAGTTCTCGTTCGAAACCGTGCTACTTCGAGAGAGATTGTCAGTTTTGTACACGAACTGCATCCAGTTTTTGTCGTAGCCCTCTCAACTTTGAAACACATGCTATGTGGGTGAAATGATGATAGCATGCCAACTTTCAACATTTTCAGAGTTCAGTTGTAGTGCTTTTCAATTTCAGGGTCAACTAGCTCAAAAAAATAAGTAAATGCACGAAATATACCAAATGAAGTTAGAAATTGTTGAAATTTTGTGATGTGCCTTTGAATGGTGCATTTTGAACACACAACAAGTATGGAGTTCAAATAAGTTCAAAAAAAATGAAATCCCTTTGCAAGAGATGAGTTCTCGTTCGAAACCGTGCTACTTCGACAGAGATTGTCAGTTTTGTACACGAACTGCATCCAGTTTTTGTAGTAGCCCTCTCAACTTTTAAACACATGCTATGTGGGTGAAATCATGAGAGCATGCCAACTTTCAACATTTTCAGAGTTCATTTGTAGTGCTTTTCAATTTCAGGGTCAACTAGCTCAAAAAAAATAAGTAAATGCACGAAATATACCAAATGAAGTCAGAAATTGTTGAAATTTTGTGATGTGCCTTTGAATGGTGCATTTTGAACACACAACAAGTATGGAGTTCAAATAAGTTAAAAAAAATGAAATCCCTTTGTAAGAGATGAGTTCTCGTTCGAAACCGTGCTACTTCGAGAGAGATTGTCAGTTTTGTACACCAACTGCATCCAGCTTTGTCGTAGCCCTCTCAGCTTTTAAACACATGCTATGTGGGTTAAATGATGATAGCATGCCAACTTTCAACATTTTCAGAGTTCATTTGTAGTGCTTTTCAATTTCAGGGTCAACTAGCTCAAAAAAATAAGTAAATGCACCAAATATACCAAATGAAGTTAGAAATTGTTTAAATTTTGTGATGTTCCTTTGAATGGTGCATTTTGAACACATAGCAAGTATGGAGTTCAAATCAGTTCAAAAAAATGAAATCCCTTTGTAAGAGATGAGTTCTCGTTCGAAACCGTGCTACTTCGAGAGAGATTGTCAGTTTTGTACACGAACTGCATCCAGTTTTTGTCGTAGCCCTCTCAACTTTTTAACACATGCTATGTGGGTGAAATTATGATAGCATGCCAACTTTCAACATTTTTATAGTTCATTTGTCGTACTTTTCAATTTCAGGGTCAACTAGCTCAAAAAAAATAAGTAAATGCACGAAATATACCAAATGAAGTCAGAAATTGTTGAAATTTTGTGATGTGCCTTTGAATGGTGCATTTTGAACACACAACAAGTATGGAGTTCAAATAAGTTCAAAAAAATGAAATCCCTTTGCAAGAGATGAGTTCTCGTTCGAAACCGTGCTACTTCGAGAGAGATTGTCAGTTTTGTACACGAACTGCATCCAGTTTTTGTGGTAGCCCTCTCAACTTTTAAACACATGCTATGTGGGTGAAATCATGAGAGCATGCCAACTTTCAACATTTTCAGAGTTCATTTGTAGTGCTTTTCAATTTCAGGGTCAACTAGCTCAAAAAAAAAGTAAATGCATGAAATATACCAAATGAAGTCAGAAATTGTTGAAATTTTGTGATGTGCCTTTGAATGGTGCATTTTGAACACACAACAAGTATGGAGTTCAATTAAGTTAAAAAAAATGAAATCCCTTTGTAAGAGATGAGTTCTCGTTCAAAACCGTGCTACTTCGAGAGAGATTGTCAGTTTTGTACACGAACTGCATCCAGTTTTTGTCGTAGCCCTCTCAGCTTTTAAAAACATGCTATGTGGGTTAAATGATGATAGCATGCCAACTTTCAACATTTTCAGAGTTCATTTGTAGTGCTTTTCAATTTCAGGGTCAACTAGCTCAAAAAAATAAGTAAATGCACGAAATATACCAAATGAAGTCAGAAATTGTTTAAATTTTGTGATGTGCCTTTGAATGGTGCATTTTGAACACACAACAAGTATGGAGTTCAAATCAGTTCATAAAAATGAAATCCCTTTGTAAGACATGAGTTCTCGTTCGAAACCATGCTACTTCGAGAGAGATTGTCAGTTTTGTACACGAACTGCATCCAGTTTTTGTCGTAGCCCTCTCAACTTTTAAACACATGCTATGTGGGTGAAATGATGATAGCATGCCAACTTTCAACATTTTCAGAGTTCAGTTGTAGTGCTTTTCAATTTCAGGGTCAACTAGCTCAAAAAAATAAGTAAATGCACGAAATATACCAAATGAAGTTAGAAATTGTTGAAATTTTGTGATGTGCCTTTGAATGGTGCATTTTGAACACACAACAAGTATGGAGTTCAAATAAGTTCAAAAAAAATGAAATCCCTTTGCAAGAGATGAGTTCTCGTTCGAAACCGTGCTACTTCTAGAGAGATTGTCAGTTTTGTACACGAACTGCATCCAGTTTTTGTGGTAGCCCTCTCAACTTTTAAACACATGCTATGTGGGTGAAATCATGAGAGCATGCCAACTTTCAACATTTTCAGAGTTCATTTGTAGTGCTTTTCAATTTCAGGGTCAACTAGCTCAAAAAAAAAGTAAATGCACGAAATATACCAAATGAAGTCAGAAATTGTTGAAATTTTGTGATGTGCCTTTGAATGGTGCATTTTGAACACACAACAAGTATGGAGTTCAAATAAGTTGAAAAAAATGAAATCCCTTTGTAAGAGATGAGTTCTCGTTCGAAACCGTGCTACTTCGAGAGAGATTGTCAGTTTTGTACACGAACTGCATCCAGCTTTGTCGTAGCCCTCTCAGCTTTTAAACACATGCTATGTGGGTTAAATGATGATAGCATGCCAACTTTCAACATTTTCAGAGTTCATTTGTAGTGCTTTTCAATTTCAGGGTCAACTAGCTCAAAAAAATAAGTAAATGCACGAAATATACCAAATGAAGTCAGAAATTGTTTAAATTTTGTGATGTGCGTTTGAATGGTACATTTTGAACACACAACAAGTATGGAGTTCAAATCAGTTCAAAAAAATGAAATCCCTTTGTAAGAGATGATTTCTCGTTCGAAACCGTGCTACTTCGAGAGAGATTGTCAGTTTTGTACACGAACTGCATCCAGTTTTTGTCGTAGCCCTCTCAACTTTTAAACACATGCTATGTGGGTGAAATGATGATAGCATGCCAACTTTCAACATTTTCAGAGTTCATTTGTAGTGCTTTTCAATTTCAGGGTCAACTAGCTCAAAAAAATAAGTAAATGCACGAAATATACCAAATGAAGTCAGAAATTGTTGAAATTTTGTGATGTGCCTTTGAATGGTGCATTTTGAACACACAAAAAGTATGGAGTTCAAATAAGTTCAAAAAAATGAAATCCCTTTGTAAGAGATGAGTTCTCGTTCGAAACCGTGCTACTTCGAGATAGATTGTCAGTTTTGTACACGAACTGCATCCAGTTTTTGTCGTAGCCCTCTCAAATTTTTAACACATGCTATGTGCGTGAAATGATGATAGCATGCCAACTTTCAACATTTTCAGAGTTCATTTGTAGTGCTTTTCAATTTCAGGATAAACTAGCTCAGAAAAAAAGTAAATGCACGAAATATACCAAATGAAGTGAGAAATTGTTGAAATTTTGTGATGTGCCTTTGAATGGTGCATTTTGAACACACAAAAAGTATGGAGTTCAAATAACTTCAAAAAAATGAAATCCCTTTGTAAGAGATGAGTTCTCGTTGAAACCCTGCTACTTCGAGAGATAATAGTTTGGATAGTCAAAACTATTAATTATGAAAATAAAAAATAGTTTTGTATTATTTATTCAATTTGAAACACTTTTCATTATCATAGTTTTGTCAAATTCTCAAATATGAAAAAAGAATTTTTAATAAACATAGTTTTTAATTGAAAATAACAAAATAGATAATAGTTTGGATAGTCAAAATTATTAATTATGAAATAGAAAATAGTTTTGCATTATTTATTCAATTTGAAACACTTTTCATTATCATAGTTTTATCAAATTCTCAAATATGCAAAAAGAATTTTTAATAAACATGGTTTTTAATTGAAAATAACAAAATAGATAATAGTTCGGATAGTCAAAATTATTAATTATGAAAATAGAAAATAGTTTTGCATTATTTATTCAGTTTGAAACACTTTTCATTATCATAGTTTTGTCAAATTCTCAAATATGCAAAAAGAATTTTTAATAAACATAGTTTTTTTAATTGAAAATAACAAAATAGATAACAGTTTGGATAGTCAAAATTATTAATTATGAAAATATAAAATAGTTTTGCATTATTTATTCAATTTGAAACACTTTTCATTATCATAGTTTTGTCAAATTCTCAAATATGCAAAAATAATTTTTAATAAACATAGTTTTTAATTGAAAATAACAAAATAGATAATAGTTTGGATAGTCAAAATTATTAATTATGAAAATAGAAAATAGTTTTGAATTATTTATTCAATTTCAAATACTTTTCATTATCATAGTTTTGTCAAATTCTCAAATATGCAAAAAGAATTTTAAATAAACATAGTTTTTAATTGAAAATAACAAAATAAGTTAATAGTTTGGATAGTCAAAATAATTAATTTTGAAAATAGAAAAAAATTGAAACTATATGAGAAATCATGGACAAAATTCAACCTGAATTCACTTTGAATTCAGATTGAATTTTATCCACAATTTCGAATATAGTTTCAATTTTCAGTAAGTTTAGGCCCGTAAGCCTGCTTTAGAGAGGAGCTCGATGGACAAGCTGGGACGGGGCTTATAAACAAGTGTTAGTCCCCCTCGCTGGGCGAGGTGGGACTAAACTTATCGTGCACCCGAGGAGGGGCTTTAGTCCCGGGTGGAGCCACGCCCCGGACTAAAGACACCCTCTAGTCCCGGCTGGAGCCACGCACCCGGACTAAAGACCCCCTGCTTCCCGCCTCTTGGTCTGCCCGAAAAGAGGCCTTTAGTCCCGGGTCATGGCTCCACCCAGGACTAAAGGGGGTCTTTAGTCCCGGCCCGAGCCACGCACCGGGACTATAGATCCACCTATATAAGCGGGACTTCGAAAATTTCCAACCCAATTCGTCTATTTCTCTTCTTCTTCCTCTCGTTCTCCTGCCCGGCGCGGCACAGCGATGAACTAACCGACGCCGTCAGGCTGCCCGCCGTCCTCCTCGCCTCCGCCTGCCGTCCTCCTCGCCGCCTCGTCGTCCTCCTCGCCGCCGCGCCGTCCTCCTCGCCGTCCTCCTCGCCGCCGTGCCGTCCTCCTCGCCGTCGCGCCGTCCTCCTAGCCTTCGCACCGTGCTCCTCGCCGTCGCGTCGTACTCCGCGCCGTCCTCCTCGCCGCGCGCCGTCGACACCTCCGGCCAGTAAGCCCCCCCGCCCCCTCCTCCCCAACACTCCGGCCAGTATATATAGAAGAAAGGAAGAAACAGGAGAAGAAAAGAAGAAAAAGGAGAAGAAAAGAAGAAAAAGAATTTTTTTTTGTCATTTAATTCCTATTGTTATTAGGTTTGTGCTAGATTATTAGGGTTAGTAATATTTAGAATTAGGTTAGGGTTACAAGAAGAAGAAATATGAACAAAAATAAGAAAATAAGAATAGGAAAAATGAAAATAAGAAGAGGAGGAGAAGAAAAGAAGAAAAAGTGTATATTGTATAGTGTATATGCTTAAGTGTATAGTGTATATAGTGCATAGTGTATAAGGAGAGGAGGAATTTTGCTATAGTGTATATAGTGTATAGTGTATAGGAAAAGAATAAAAGAAGAGGAGGAGAAGAGAAGAAAAGAAGAGGAGGAGAAGAAAAATGAAAATAAGAAGAGGAGGAATTTTGCTATTGTATAGTGTATATGCTTAAGTGTTAATAGTGTTTCTTAGATTATCGCTTAATTTTGCTATTGTATATGCTTAAGTGTTAATAGTTTAATTTTGCTATTGTATATGCTTAAGTGTTAATAGTTTATTTTTAGCAAGAAAATTAATAGAACTAGTTTATTTTTTTAGTTCATTTTACGATGCCTATCCCGCATCCTCGTCGTCGACTCGGCGGAGGACACCTCCTTGATCAGAGGGGCCCTGTCCGGGACTGGGCACCGCCCGTCTGGTATTGGGAGGTGCTACCTTCTGGGGGCGTAGGTTGGTGAGGAGCCAGCCCGTCGTTGACCCGATCCTTGTTTGGTGGCGGTCGCGTGGGCCAGTGAGGGTGTCGAGGCTTCCGGACTCCGCGGAGGTGGTACGTCACTGTGTCAGCGAGGAGGATGAGCACGTTCGTCACTACATGGTTGCGTTGGAGGGCAAGTTCGAGCATACCTGACAGGTTCTTCGGGGATCTCACTGGAGCTATGATCCTGTGATGGTTCCTTCTCTTTGGGTGTCCACCGCCCGCGCCGATACCCGTCGGGCGCTATGGTTCTAGATGTATTAGTGATGCTATATGTATGATAGTATTCGAGGAGTATTAGTGATAATATTCGATGATGTATTAGCTTATAATTGAATGCATGCTAATTTGAATACTACTTTATTTTACGATTTGGTTTTGCTTATTGAATGCTCAAATTGGAAAAGTACTCCTACTTTGAATACTATGCAGAAATCTAGGAGTCTCAAATTGGAAAAGTACTCCTACTTTGGTTTTTGGTACAAAGGTTAAGAGAATCCGTTTTTTGCAGAACTATGGATCCACATATCAGGAACCTCGAAGAGGAAGAACTTCTGGAAGATATAATCGAAGACGGCCCCGACGTTGAACCAGCTAAATCTCCGTCGTTATATCTAAACTAGGACGTTGGAATGGAGGTCAAGCGACACGAAGATGAAGCCGATGGGGCAGGAGATAGGTCCAATGACGGAGAAGGTGATAGCTCCACTGATGGAGAAGCCGGTGAAGAGGAGAAGTCCGGCGAGGTATACATATGAAGTTCGACAATCACTTGTAATATGTGAAAAATATTGGAGATAGCTCTATATTTTATACATATACATTCATTTGACGAATGTTTCTCCCTCTTAGGCCTCCACATCAAGCAAAACTATGAAACGAGGCCCGACTAGAAAGTTGGATGCACGGACGCATTACACATTTGAGGTGATATTTCCTACGGGCGAACCCAAGCTTCCTAAGAATGTTGCTGACACATTCAAGAAGCAATGCAGAGTTCTCGTTTGGGATCACGTCCCAATCAGCGTTCGGGAGTGGAACAAGCGCAAAGGGGCAGCCGATAGTGACTATGTCGCCGAAAGGTACAAAGATAATCTTTGGAATGATCTCCTGTCACATTTCAACCTGCCAGAATGTGAGAATGAAGACGTCGCAGACAAACTGAGGGCCAAAGTCAAGCAGTGGACTCTGAAGAAGATGGCCGAACTGTTCCGTAGCTGGAAGAAGAAGCTATGGAAAAAATATCTGAAGACACAGAAAGTGCGAGTATTCGAGGGGTATCTAGCCAAGCAGGCGAATCACTGGAAGCCATTTCAAGAGTACAAGGCGTCAGAAGATGCCCAGGCATTATCAGAAAAGAACAAGATAAATGCCGACAAGAAGAAATATCACCACAAGCTGGGGCCAGGGGGCTATGAGACTGCCATCCCAAAGTGGGATAAGAAAGAGCAAGATCTGATAGATAAAGGCGTCGTACCTGAACCACTCCGTGATGAGTGGGAATTGAGAGCAAGAAATTGGTTCCTTGCGCATGCTGGGTCGTACGACGAAACAACAGGGGACCTCATCTGCAATGACAATCTTAGGATACCCAGGGAGAATTGGAAAAGGATAGTGAAAGAAATTAAGGAGGGACAAAGAAAGTTCACTGCAGATAGAGATAAAGATTTGCTCACACTGGTCCTCGGCAATGACGAACATGGAGGACGAACGCGAGGCTTTGGTCCTTCTTACCCGTGGTGGCTTGGGTTTGCCAGAGACCAAGACACTTACAGAAGCCGAGAGAGAGCAAAGAAGCGGCAGCAGGATGAGGAGAATGACAAGTTCAACGAGTTGCTTGCCAGGATTAACGAGCAAGAGAAGCAGATTGATGAGCTTAGAGGAGTACCGCGCCAGGAAGATCCTGCAGTTGATATTACCGGCACCCCATCTAAGCGGCAAAGCAGCGTGGCTGAATCTGAGGCCCCGCCCGATGATGAACGAAGAATGATAGAGGGCGGTCCCGGCTACCCCGTGGATGGAATCAAGGAGTCAACATCATGTGAACTCCATCAGAAATTCAAGAACATATCCATGAAGGTGGCCGTCAGACAAGCTTTACCTTCTGGCCCTGATGCACGCTGGCATGGCCGTGAGATTCCAGCTGGCTTTGCTAAAGTCGGGGTGGATGAAATCATGACGGGGTTTAATGATATGGAGCTCGACATAGCTGGACCCGAAGATGAGAGGACACTCGGAGAAGTACTGGGTGGAGTCATCCTATGGGACAAGAACTACATCAAGCTTCCAGGCTCGGCCCCAAGGACAACACCGCCTCCGAGTCGTCGCAGGTCACCTACACCTCCATTACCTCCAAGCCCTCCACATGACGTCGGCCAGCACAACACGAGTCCATCTCGATCACCGCCGCCGGACTTGGGTCGTCCGTCTCCGCCGCCGCCTGCACATGATACTAAGCGTAAGCGTGCCAGCAAGAACGCTTCATCGATGATTTCTAAGGGACAGAGCTCCCCAAAGCGCAAACTGTTGCCCCTCCCAAAGGTACCTCATGCTAATCTTCCTATCAGACCTTATGATCGTACCCCCGAGGAAAACGCCAGGATATCAAAGGAATAATGTGATGCGCAGATGAAAAGGAAGGAACCCGAGCCCCGCCCGAAATACACCGAGAAGAACATAGCATGGGCAAAAGACTTCATAACCACTTCATCACAGTATGACTTACACTATAAGCCTGATGACTATACACGCAAATTGCAGAAGGAAGTGAAAAAGAGCAGGTCACATGCAAGTGCAAGTGGGAGCAAATCAAGTTCAACTACAAGCAAGAAAAAATCAGACGTTCCGCAGCTTGGACAACAGGCCAAACAGTCGATCCCACCCCTCAAGGTGTTAACCGAGAATGTTCCCCCTCCGGTGCAGGGGCAAGCTTTTGAAAAAGCAAAGGAGTTGGCGGATGAATGTGGTATCTCGGTTGAAGATTTGCTGGCTTCCCAAGACGACATGATACCCAAGGCTGTGGTAGCCCCTAAGCCACAGTTTGTCATGGGAGAGCCTTTGGTCAGCAAAGATGATCTCCCAACAAATATGCGTTACTTGCAAAAATGGTACTTAAGTGAGTCAAAGAATGGGAGAACGATGATCGTGCTGAGTGTCCCACAGGAGTACTACGGCCGCTCCGAAGAAATCCATATCGACTTTGATGAACTCTTCCAGATGTACAATGGCGACGCCCTCGACAAATCGCTTATGAGTTGCTATTGTCTGTAAGTTTTTCAATTCGTTGTCTACATATAACTTGTTTAGTTATTTCAATTCATTGTCTATATATAACTTGTACTCTATTATGCAGAATGAAGATTCTGGAGTGTAAAAGTAAGAGCATCCTAAATATTGGGTTTATTGATCCAGATAAAATACATATAGCGACGCTAACTAATTATCCCAAGGAGATGGAGGAAAACCTTCTAAGGTTTCTAAGAGATCGAAATTTCTGTGACCACATACTGTTTCGATACAACTTCAGGTGAGGGTCTTTACTCTGTTGTGTCCATTCACTTATAAGTGTAATTGATAAGTTACTCACACACACACACACACACACACACACACACACAGATATATATATATATATATATATATATATATATATGTATATATATATACATGTGTAGCTTCCATTGGATTCTGTTGGACATTCAAATTGATAAGGGAAGAGTTGATGCCTTCGACCCATTATCGAGACCCTTGGAATAGTTCCAAAGCCCGCAGGACATGCTCTAAGGGTAATTTTAATCATTCTTGTGCTCTATCGGTCTCTTTCTATGATTTTCTGATATATCAATTAATGAAAAACTTAGCAAATCATTATCCTTGTCGGGCAGGGTTTGGAATCGGTTCAAGTGCGTGACTCCCGGTAACTTTCCTGAGAAGCTGACCTTTAGAGCGGCTCAGGTAAGTAGTAGTATGATATACTTCTATTAATTTTCAATACATTTATGATGCTAGATTATTATTTTGATTATACATATTCTATTCTCGTAAAGTGCGACCAGCAGCCGTGGGGAACGCATCTATGCGGATACTATGTTTGCGAGACCATTCGCACGTTTACCTCTGAGTTCAAGGATCACAGATTCAACGTAAGCAATGAACATTCACACCTCTATTTTTACCCGTCATTCTTTGTTATCATGATTGATATTCATATTCATCTCCTCTTCTTATATAGCACACGGCCATGAGCACTACTGGAATCTGCTGGTTTGCCGACAGCCAGAGCTGACGGCAAAGGACAGTTTAACTGATGGCAAAGGCTTTGCCGTCAGTGAGCTGTCGGCAAAGGTGTCGGCCAAGATTTTCTCGGCAATCACCTTCTTTGCTGACAGCCGGAGCTCCACTGACGGCAAAGACTTTGCCATCAGCCTTGTGGCACGGGCTGACGGCAAAGAGAAGTGGCGGCAACGGCGCAGGCCGAGCTCCGTTAGAAGGTTAACGGTAGGCTTTGCCCACAGCCGTAGCAAAGCTGACGGCAAAGCCTCCCCTCTTTGCCCACAGCCGCAGCAGAGCTGACGGCAAAGCCCAAACACCTGGGTCCCCTTGGCCGCCTCTTTGCCGATAGCTAGAGCCCAGCTGACGACAAAGCCTACCCCTGAGTCCCCTTGGCCGCCTCTTTGCCGACAGCTTTGTCCCAGCTGACGGCAAAGCCGAAAAATTGTGATGCCCAGAGTTGCCAGAATGCACAGGCTGTCGCCACGTGTCCTCTTTGCCGACAGCCCACCGATGGCAAAGGCGTTGCCGTCAGTGAGCTGTCGGCAAAGACCCTCTTTGCTTTTTTTCCATATTTGTTTTCTCGTAATTCCCTGCATTTGCAAAACATAGATACAAACAGCAACATATATATATTGAATCTGCCCCTAAACAACACCACAAGTGCATCACAAAGTACGGACAACACAACACAAGTGCAAACAACATGAATATATGTCATTAAAGTGCAAACAACATCACAAAGTATTACAAAGCATCACAAGTGCATCCACAAATACAATTGCATTACAAAGTTCATCTAGGACTACACAAGTGCATTAAAAAGTCTCGAGCATCCATCCATATGCCATGCCGCTTTATCAAAATCTGCATAATGAGAAAGAATTTAGAAGAAGAATACAATAAGAAAGAAGTTACCTAAATTAAGCTAAGCAATTAGAAGAAGAAGGGGAAGAAGAAGAAGAAGAACAAGAAGAAGAAGTGGAAGAAGTGGAAGAAGAAGAAGAAGAAGATAGAGAAAAAGAAAGAAGAGAAGTTATCTTTTTCTCCTCTTCCTTCTTCTCTTATTTCTTCATCTCTTGTTTGTTCTTCTCTTCTGGTTTCTTTTAAAACTTTCTAAACTAATTATGTCATTTTTGAGCTCTAATATCAACTAGAATTTACTAAGCTAACTAAACCATGGCTAATATCAACTAGAATTTACTAAGCTAATTAAAGCCTGGCATAATCTATGTTGATCTAAACAATAAGAAGAATAAGAAGGAGAGGAATAACTTACCAAATGCCAGGAAACGAAGGAGAAGCTGCATCTCCGTTGGTCGCTGGATTGCTAGGGCTCTCACCAGGAGAAGCAAAGGGATCGTGGGATTCAACTCTTGAATGATGCTGCAACAAGGCAAGAGTTAAAATATGTGGTTAGCACGGCAACAGACAATGGTATAAGACCGTGCAAGGTCGGTCATTGAAAGGGAACTCACCGTTCCCACCGGAGAAGGCATCGGCGGAGGGGGCGGCAAACCTTGCTTCTCACACATAGCCTGCAAATTAGTTTTCGAGGAGTCAAAGAAATAGCCTTGTTGCGTCTCACACATGGCCTTGCTTCTGACACAACTGACTTACCGCAACGAAGTCGTGCATGGCCTTCGCATGGGCATTATTGCGTGCCCTCTCCTCGTCAAGCAACCTCTGCGTATTCCGGTCCCTCTCCTCCAACAAGAGCCTGGTGGCCTCCCTCTCCTTCATAAGTGCGGCCTGCAACCACTCCTCAAAAGGAATTTTCATCATCCATCCAGGGACAAAAGAACGAAAGAACTAATGAAGAAAACTAACCTCGATGGCAAGATCAACTGGCCTCGCGCGTTGCCGTATTGCAGGAGCCGAGCTCGTTTGCCTCGACTTGATCTGAGATAGAGTCTCAGTGATAGGTACGAAGCCATCACACATGGCCAGCGTGCCATGACTCTTACCGCCACCAGAGATCATTAACGCCTCTGGATCGGTAGGATTCTGGCTCGGGTCAAAGTCAGGCCCGCGCAGCTGTTTGACCACCTCAGAATAAGACGTCATCTTGCTGTAGGCGGACAGGCTTGTGTACGCCAACGGCCCGTCCCCCTCAGAATATGCCTTCGCCGTCTTGTACGAGCCCTTATGGGCCATGCTAAACGCGGCGTATCCCTCAGGCTCGGGCTGGTTATTGTGTTTGGCCTACACGAAAAGACAGAATTAGTACAACAAAAATCATGAACGAACGAATTATAGATGAAACAAAACAAGGCACACATACCCATTTTTTGGCGTATTGCTTGATGTTGGCATTGCCTTGGTGGTGTGGCACACCAACCAGTTGGGCACGACGGTCCTTGGCCATAGTGTGGGTGCTCAACCAAGCCTCTGTGCACCACCTGTCCGCTATCATCTCCCAACAATCCATCTTATCGGCCAACCATCTCGGGGGCACCTATGAATGTAAGTTAATGAAGAATGAAACTAAGTATTATAACTAAATAGACCTAACTAGCCCTAAGAATTGATCTTTGGAATGTACATACCTCCATGTATTCGGTCTTATCAAGGAAAATCTTTCGACATTCAGTCTTTGTCTTCGGCTCCCCTTGCTTGGTGTACCAATCTCGAACAGCCTGAACACGCATTTCGTGCCTCGTGTTATTCAATAAACTCTTGCACTCTTTCACGAGGTTCTTCTTGGCCGCCTCCTCCGTCCCCTCCTCGACCCTAAAGTGACTCTACAATTATGCCAAATAGATGCACAGATGAATAGTGAAATGATTTGGAAGGAAATAACAATATATAACATTGTATACTTACCCAAAAATCAGCCAACACCTTGTCGGCCACGCTCACGCAAACAACACCATTGACATGTGTGTTTTCCGGGAGCAGAGCGGCTTGGTAGTGCTCCCAGTTGAGTCCTGGCTCGGGAACCATACCCTCACCGGGCAACTGCACTATCCCGGGGAAGTGCTCCCTAAGTAAAGCACCAAGGAGGCAGTTTGGATTCCGGGTACTCTGCGGGTAATCCCACCCCCTACATAATGATAAGGCAAAGACATTAGCTACTTGGTGAAATATAATGATATAAGGTACACAATATATATCAACTTACTTCTCGCCTTCTGGCTTAATTAATGGCCTGTGCTGCAAGTCCAATCGGTCTGGAACTCGTGTCATACCACGTTCGTAGACCGACTTGCTGGCAGCCCCCTCAGCCTCCGCCTCAGCACCCTCCGCCTCAGCCAACGCCTCAGCACCCTCCGCCTCAGCACCCTCCGCCTCAGCCTCCGCCTCAGCACCCTCACCCTCCGCCTCAGCCTCCGCCTCAGCCCCCTGCATCGGTGTCTCCTCCTGGACGGTAGGATCCCGCACCGGCGACACCCTCGTCTGCAAGGATGAAGTGGCCGAGGGTGGTGGAGACTGGCTCCTATCATGCAGCCTCCCTCTCCCACGACCACGTCCTCTGCCTCTCTTCTTTCCTACGCCTCTCCCACGGGGCTCCTCGGCAAAGCTCTGCAACAAAGTTCTCCGTAGCTGCCCAGGTGCTATCCTCAACTTATCCCCGCCTGCCATGTCTCACCACCTGTAACGATAAATAGTTAAATAATTAGTACAAATTCAAGGACAATAATTAAGTGAACAATAATAAATACATGAATAATTCAACTAATAATTTATTATTCAAGTTTTGTTACTCTTCTCTTCCTCTTACCACGTTAATTAGATTTTACGAGCCGTTAATCTGGTGGGACCTGATTATAACGGTGCAGATCGAATCACAGAAGAAGGAAAAAAACACAGTTCTGTCACGTGATCTTACTCTCCCAATCTCAATCTCACACGTATCTCTAACAAACTCTCATATATAGTTTAAAAAAACTCATATATTGTTTACAGAATGCAGATGTGCATTTCTCCTTAGATATTTCCGCTGATTTATAGTTGAAAAGGGATAAATTGATGTATAAAAGCTAACAATATATGCCTCAAATCAGTGGTCAAGATTCTAAATTTAATTTGTGATATGGTGCATTGCATGGCATAGGTTACTGTTCTGTAGGTATATTTTCTACATGCTTGCAGATTCTTACCGCTACAACTGAATTATATATATTTTTTATAAACATTAAATACAGTAGCTGACATGCATGTTGTGGTCAGATTAAATAGTTTGTCAATTTGCAATGGTTTTCTTATTGCCGCAAATGAAATTGACAGTAATCTCTCTGATGTTTGCTTGCATATCTATGCTGAAAGTCTAGAACATCTTTAAAATCATCAAGGAAAGTCTAGAGCTCTCGTGCCGGACCTGGCGCGGACGGACCGGCGGGAGGGAGAAGCCCCGCGCTTCCAGATTTATACGTTTGTTCCTAATGGAGAGTTAAGATAGCAAGCAGAGGTACGTGCATATTGATGAGACTATATATCAAATAGTTTTCCATGTACACCCCCTTTCGGTCTGTTTGACAACATGGAGTTTGGATTCGAGCCCTTAGGTGGACAGAGTCCTTAACTCCCCATAATGCCCAAACTAATCCTCATTGCAACCCCTTAAAGGTTTCTAACTGTTTGATTCTTTGTGAATTGCACAGATCGATGCTCACATTGGCGGGGTCAATGACATTGCATTCTCTCACACCAACAAGTCCCTATCAATTATTACATGTGGCGATGACAAACTCATTAAGGTGAGGTTGCTCATTATGTCACTTTTGATGTCTATATAACAAATATGTGTAGGTTTATGACGTGCCATATTTTTTTCTATTTTTTCTGCATACTGCCTATATTCAACACATGCAATGCTTGGTGTTTGGCCTACAAGGCTTTCGGTATTGCCTTCTCTTGCTTTAGTTTCTTGTTTGGCCTACAAGGCTTTCGGTATTGCCTAATGTTATGAGCCTGGATTTCCATCCTGTTCAACAAACTATTCTTCTAGGTACATGCTTCAAACACTTAGCTTGGTTCTTGAATTTTTTACTTTGTTAGTGCATATTGTGTATTTTAATATCTCTGCTGTAAAACAGTTGGAACAAATGTTGGTGACATCAGGATATGCGAAGTTGGTTCACGCGAAAGGATAGCACACAAGACATTTAAAGTTTGGGACATTGGCTCCTGTACCTTGCCATTGCAGGTCATTATTTGAATGATAAATTCTTGGATCTATTTTATTCCGTTTTTTTAGCCACTTCTAATGTGCTGTAAGCCTGCAATTAGCAGCATTCTGACTTATATTGTGAGTTCTGAACTTCTAATGCATAAAATGTGTTGTTCTTTGTTCAGGCTGCACTAATGAAAGATGTTGCAATATGTGTCAATAGGTGTTTGTGGAGCCCTGATGGAAATATTCTAGGTATGGAAACAGGCAGTTCAGCTGCATTATTAATACGCGCCATTTTTCAATAAAAAGATAGCATTTGGGCATCGTTTTGTGCTCGGGAGTGCATATCATTTGGGCATGCTTCTCTGCTCAGCTGCTAAATGTTGTAAACAAATTTGCAGAACGGGATGAATCTGAAAAGCTGAAGACCTGGAGGAGGGGAGGAGGAGGGGACTCCGGCGGCGTCGGGCGGGGGGCGGTGGGGGCCGGGGCGGGCGGCGCGGCGAGGGCCCGAGCCGGAGGGGGCGGCGCACGGTGGCGCGGGGCGGGCGCACGGTGGCGCAGGGCCGGAGCACGGCGGCGCGGGGCCGGCGAGGGGTGGGGCCGGCGAGGGGCGGGGCTGCGCAGGGCGGGGCGGCCCAGTGCGGGGGAGAGAGTATGCGCGGGAGGGTGAGAGAGAGAACGGTGAGAGAGAGAAGTTAAGAGAGGTAGGCACGGGGGGATAAGGCACTTTTCTTTGCCCTCAGCCAGCTGTCGGCAAAGACAGCCGTTAGTCTTTGCCCTTAGCTGGCTGTCGGCAAAGACAGCCCCCGTTTTTTTTTCCTGGTCGAGGCGGCGACTGTGTTAGCCCCTATGCCGTCAGCCTTTCTATGCCGACAACTATTTTTGTCCTTTGCCGTCAGCTGGCTACCGGCTTAGATAAAGCGGACGGTAGAGATTTTATTTGCCGTCAGCCCCTCCTATGCCGCCAGCTTTCATTTTGGCTGAGGGCAAAGTCTCTTTGCCGTCAGCCCCGTGAAATTGCTGACGGCAAAGCTCAAAGCTGTTGGCAAACTAGCAGATTCCAGTAGTGGAGGACGAAGGTCCTACCAGAGCAACGCGCGATTGCTGTTGCAGAGGAGCTTGCGGGATTTCTGAGGACGGAAGCTATAGAAGACAAAGGACGATTTAGTGTAGCTAAGGGCCATTACTGATGTTCGTCCATGTAATCGAATAGACGGGCTCTAGTCCCGATAATTCAGATCTCCATATAATTGTATATATATAATCACTTGTAAGACAAGTTAATCTTATATATATATGCATAATTATTTCTATTTTAAATTATATGAAAACTAATTCCCGAACACCAAACAAGGCATCACGTTAATCTCCTGAACACCTAAACCCTAAAACCCTAAAACCCAAAAATAATTTCATTCAAAAAAAACCCAAAAGCCAGCAAAATCTGAGAATCTTTAGTCCCGGACCGTGTAACGAACCGGGACTAAAGGGCCTGCCCCTGGGGCGCTACGAGGCGCCCACGTGGAGGACCTTTAGTCCCGGCGTGTAAGAGGGCCGGGACGAAAAGGTTAGGCCTTTAGTCCCGCCCCTTTAGTCCCGGTTGGTGAACCGGGACTAAAGCCCCTTCGGGCCGGGGCTATAGGCCCTGTCACCACTAGTGATATACCCGAGGTAAGTACCCGATCATCATCTTTCCCCCGACGATGCTAGACAAAAAGGTCCACTCGATTGGTACCCAGCCCACATGTTGTACGTCTTACGAGCACCGACTCTGGACTGTATCAACCATGCAGGGACCAACGGTGTGCCTGGAACTCATAATAATGGCATAGTCGTCCTACCTGGCACGACCCCATCACGAGAGTGACACCGATCACTCTCGCCACTAGTAATGTGGCTCTTTGCTAGTACCGACCAGAGTAATCAACAAAGCCCCATCCCATAAAGGGGTATCCTGGTCGTACTGGTAAGGTTGGCACGGTCGACACATCATAAATCTAATCCCATTTCCGAAACCATACTCACACAAAAACACCGGAGCATCACTTCACCAAAAGTGATCACCAACTCATCATCACCCTCGGGTATTAGTGGCACCCGACGGGGTTTTCATAAACTCTTTATTTAACTCATCTTCATGCTCATGATAATATGCTCTATCTTTACTTGTTAACATGGTAATAACATGACCCTTAAGGGGTAGGGTCAAGCTCAGTGCAATGATCTTATAACTCTACTAGTCAACATGACAGTAGCATGATCCTCATAAGTGGTAGGGTCAAGCTCATCATGCTTGTGCTCCGAGGATCCATATGAATAACATCACTACCATGCAAGTGCTTCGAAGAAGCCTTTGGTACCATCACCACAATGATGAACCGGCATCATGATCACATGCAACGGAAAAGTACTTGCTATTCTAGCATGCATCCTTTTATATGCTCAAGTCATGGTCAAAGGGCTGCTTGCCTTGGTCAGCTAGGTATCCGGGGTCTTCGAGGTCTTCCGCTCTGGATCCTCCGTCACTCGGTAACTCTACCGTCGAAAAAGGAATAAATAAATATTAGCTCTCACTAAAACAGATCACAAAGTGCTTTTAAAAATGTTGCAAAGCTTGAATAAACTCAGTTTATTATTTTGGAAAATGTTTCCTATAGTTTTTATTAGCTAAGCATATTTATTTAAAAGCAAACAAAAGAAAACAAATGCTTTTAATATCATTTTATTATACCAAAATAGTTTCTGTTTTTGATAATTGTCAAACTCTACAGAATCAATTACTACACATTTTTAGAAAATTACTGGTGGAAGAATCATATTTTTCTACTGGCTAAATATTTTTATAAAAAACATTTAACTTGCAGGTTTAAAATAAAAGGAAAAAGGCCAGGGGGGAGATCCAGCCGGCCCAGCCAGCAGGCCGACCACCATGCGCGCGCGGGCCAGGTTCAAACCTAACCTGCGGGCCCGTGGGGTCAGTGTCCGCGGCTACGTGCGCTGGCTGCCCCAGGACACCGACAGGTGGGCTCCACCTGTCGAGTCCTTCTCCTACCTCCAGCCAGAGAGGTGGAGACGGACGCCGGCGAGGCTGCCGTTGTCCTCAGGCCAATCTAGGAGCGGGAACGGGTCCCTCGTTCCTCCGCCTACCTGCTCGTGGTTGGGACGTCACCGGAGGTGGTCTGGGTCGCCGGCGACGAGGTGGCCGGGGCGGAAGGGTTTCGGGTTGACATCGAACTAGTGGCTAGGAGCACGGATTCGCTCGGGGAAGTTGGGGGAAATGGTCCTGGTGTCAAGGGGAGTGTAATGGGAGGTCGGGCAGCGCAGGAGCCGACGTGTAGCCGGAGATCGACCGGAGCTCCGAGGTGGAGGGGCTTCGGTCGATCTCGAGCACCGGGGCTCTGCGAGCTCGATTGGGTGGCTAGGGGGTGTCTACTGGTTGTGTTGAAGCTGCTTGGAGGGTGCTGGAGTGCCGGGGGGACCTATTTATAGGCCAGCGGCGGTGAGCCGACTCGGGCGCGCCGGTGACTCACCGTGGCGCGCGTGCGAGCATAGTGAGGTGCTGGCCGCGAAACCACGGGTTCGGGACGTGGTTTAGGACCTCCTGATGCATCGGCCGTAGAGGGAAAGCGAGTGGGGTCGAGCCGTAGCGACCGTGCATGCTCGGCCGCGTCGGGCGCGCACGGGCACGCGTCGCCTGAGCTCTTACGCGAGGGGAGAGGGTCCCTGGTGGTAGCTTTGCACTGAATGGTTGTGGGGGGAGCGTTTGGACATAACTGGGGAGGTTGGGACCAGCCGAGGCGTCGTCCCCTTGCTGGAGGCTCTCTGCAGCGCGTCCAGAGCATAGTTTTGGCATGCCACGACATGCTAGCGCGCTCTGGGGCTCTTGGGACGTGTCCTCCATGTCCTGAGTGTTGCTGGGAGTGTGCCTAGCCATTGTGGTTTAGTGGGAGCTCGAGCTGGTCAAGGGAGCAAGGAACACTAGTGTTGCCAGTACTGCCCTGCGGCTGAGATTGGAGTTCTTGTCACTTGTGCTTGGAGTTGGGGAGGGACTGGTTGAGTGGGTGCTCAGGGTGTTCTGGGGTTCTAACTCACCAAGTTTGGGGCCTTGCCATTGGGTAAAACAGTGGCTAGGAGGGTTTTTACCTTCCTGTCCGTAGGTGTTCGACAGTGACTTGGGGTGCTTCCACTCCACCACTGGAACTGAAACTTAACAGGTTTGGTCTTGGGGTAAAAACATGGGGTTTCACCAAATTTGAGCTCCATTGAGCAAGTTTGGCTTTGTAAACTTGAAAATGCCTCAAAATGACCAGTACTGTCCTTTACAAAGGAAGTGTGGCCAAACAGAGTCTCACAAATCCCATCTTTGGTGTGGAGTCCTCATTTAGGGTGTCAAACACCTTTGCAAAGTTTCAGCTCCATTGGAGAAATTTTGCAATGTAGATTTGTTCCAACTCTTCTCCGGACAGAGAGGGTTTTGGGCTCATTAGGTGCACTTCCCCACCTTGGATCAAGGTGAGATTTTATGTGAGCACCTAATATGGCTTGGGAGGGCTCCTGAAATTTTACGGGAATTTATTGAGATCATTTCCTTTGGAAACATCTCAAAAAGCTAAAACAGACAGAAATGGTTTTCAGGGTTTTACTCAAATAATATTAATATAAAATAGGGTTGAAAATCTTATATATGGAAAAAATATGTCCTTCTGAGCTTCCATGAATTTACTCAGAATTTGCTAAGGCAGGAAAGCAATTTTCCTTGTAGGAATATCATTCCTGGCCTTAGAAACAGACATAAATATAAAATAGGAAAATAGTATTTTAAATCACCAATTTATGTTTTTAATGAATGAAAATAATATTTGGGTCAGATCACCAACTTTGGTTGGAAGTGCCACTTGGCTTCATGAGCTAGTAGTGTAGCCCAACATGATGAAGGTGATCTTGATATAAAGGAAAAAGGGGTTTTGAAGAGAGCAAAATAATAAGTTTTTCATAGGTTTGAGTCATCAAACAAGCAAGCATTCACTCAAACAAGGGCTTACATTGCACTCACAACATTATGTGAAAAAGTTTTAACAAGCTCTGATTTTAGCAACATGAAATACTTGTGGTGAAAAACAGGATGTGACATCTTTTATCTTAGGATTCAATCTCCTTTGATGATCAGCAACTGGTTTGAAATCAGGATCAGTTTTGATCTTGTGCTGGCATAGAGTGGGACTAATGCCCTTAAGATCATCAAGAGTATATCCTATAGCAGCACAATACTTCCTTAGAGTTTTTAGCAACTTCTTTTCTTCATGCTCTGAGAGGCTAGCACTAATAATAACAGGATATATCTCCTTTTCATCAAGATAGGCATACTTAAGAGTATCAGGAAACTGTTTAAGCTCGAACACGGGATTACCCTTTGGTGGGGGTGTATCCCCAAGCAGTTCAACAGGCAGATTAATCTTAAGGATAGGATATTGTTCTAAGATAACTGTATCTATTTCTTCCCTTTCATCCGTATGCATATCATTTTCATGCTCAAGCAAGTATTGCTCTAAGGGATCAGTAGGAGGCACGGCAATAGAAGCTAAGGCAATAGTTTATCCTTACTAGGCAACTCATTTTCATGAGGTTGTCTACCAAACTTGGAGAAATTGAACTCATGTGGCACACCTTCAAAGCCAACAGTGACAGTTTGCTTCTCACAATCAATATGAGCATTGACAGTATTGCGAAAGGGTCTGCCAAATATGATGGGACAAAAGCTAACTTGTGCGGTAGCAAGAACAAGGAAATCAGCAGGATACTTCATTTTACCACACAAGACTTCAACATCCCTAACAATAACCACAGGGCAGATAGTATCTCTATTGGCAAGTTGAATAGTGACATCAATAGGCTCTATCTCAACAGGTGCAATCTCATCTTTGATTTCATCGTATAAGGATTGAGGTATTGCACTAACACTAGCACCCACGTCACATAAACCATGATAACAATGATCTCCTATCTAAACAGAAACCACATGCATGCCAACAACAGGCCTATGTTTGTCTCTAACATGAGGTTTAGCAATTCTAGCAGCATCTTCACAGAAGTGAATATTATGTCCCTCAACATCGTCGGACTGAACATCTTTGATGATAGCATCGCTAGGTTCAACTCTAATTTGCTCAGGGGGTGTAGGTGTTCTAATGTAGCCTCTATGTATCACAGTTGAAGCTTTAGAATTATCCTTTAACCTAAGAGGGAAAGGTGGTTTCTCAATGTAAGCACTGGGAACAACAGGATTGTCGGGACCCCGATCCTAAGCCATAGGAATCCAGCCGGTAACACATCGCATCCCTTTGCGGTCTCACGCACGGTTAACCCCACGGCTGCAGCCTTACCTTAGCCGGGACCGTTTGCGTATTTTGACTCACGTATGCAATAGTGTCGCTAGCATTCCAATGTCAAAGAACCCGGATCGACATGTCTAGTCATAAACCAAAGTGGCAGTACCGCACAAGGACAGGCATACATGACCCAACAAAGCAGTTGTCGGTCACCGGCGAGTGTAGACGAGTCGTTGGATCACAAAGGGGCATTTCCTTGTAAGGAGTGCTACTAAAGTTCACGACTAGGTAATCGAACCCCATACATATCAAGTACGACACACGTACGCATGGCATACCGATATGTATAGATACATCGATGGCATCAGAACATAACCATAAACATACAAGCTTTATTTAAGAGGCTCGGAAGAGCCACACACATAATATTACACATTAAGGGTCTCACGACCCATAATAGCAGTCATTCAGTTACAAGCCAGCGGAAGAGTTTAAACTATCTGAGTACAGACAGGGAAACTAGAAGGCACATGGCCTGACTATACTACAGATCCAACGTAGGGCCAGATCGTAGCTGGGACACCAGCTACTCGTCGTCGTGGATGTCTACGAAGAACCCTCCATGAGGGTCATTAGCAACCTCTGCAACATTTATTAAGCAAAGATGAGTACGAAGGTACTCAGCAAGACTTTAGGATAACTAACTACTCATGCAAGGTATCAAGAGGTATTGTGGGGTTTCATGCGGAAAGCCAGCATCTGACTCGTGGCTAAACAACTTGCGTTTTTAAATAATTTTGACAACTTGATTTCTCGCACACGAGTCCACTAACACCACAGCAATACACTATCGGGGAATCATTCCGTCTCCATACGGAATTGCCGTCCACGACACTCACGCTTATCTTGGCAATTTTATGAGTAGCAATTGAAGTTATCTATGAACAACATATGTCTCCAAGTAGTCCATATCCGCGGACGCGGCTATTCGAATAGATCATAACCCTGCAGGGGTGTATTTCGTCACACACGCTCTCGCCACTTATCACCATGTGCACGTCATGCACCTTGGGAACCTTCAAGCGGAAGCCTAGCGAGGGAGTCGGCCACGACCGTTAACCACACTAGTACCTAGTCCAGGTTTATCGCCTATCTGAGAGTAACCCGTACGGAAGTCCGGCCGAGGTTTCCGCCACGGCCCCAAACGATGTGCGCAGGGTTCCCAAGCCCACCATCCGGGTGCCACTTGGTACACCGTGCCACTGCCTACCGCATCATAGCCCACCTCTCAGGTCAGCACTATGCACGGCCTCCAGCATGACTATAAACACCAGAAACTATTTGCAACTCCTGGACCGAGTACTAAGCGATTAATAGGCGGAGCGGGGTCATATTTCAGGGCCCAGCATGTGGTAGTATCTAGTCTTGGATTACATACACAGAACTCAGTTCCTAAGGACGGTTCCAATGAAACAACCCGCCATGTACTCCTACACAGCCTTTCACCGGTACCTTTACCAAATCAGGTTCAACTCACAACCTTTGCTTACCGAACACATTCTCACAATTCTATTCATCTCCCAGATGACAGACCATACACAACTCTAAGCATAGCATGCATAGCAGGATAAGGCACAACATAGCTCAAGCAACTACCTGGTATGCTAGGTTGCAAGGTTCGGCTATTTACTGTGACAAGGTTAGGTCATGCAAAGGAAGTGGGTTAACTAATGTGGCAAAAGCAGTTGAAGCATTTGATCCTAATGCAATAAATAAGTGCAGGAGCAAGAGCATGGGTTTTATCGGGATGATCAAAATGGTTCCTTTCCTTGTTGCTCAGAGGAGGGACAATATCCGTCAGACGGATATTCGGTGGAATCCGGGGGTGCGGACCCTACCGAAATGAATGGCAACAATCAATAACAATCATATGCAAACAAGATGATGCATGAGCATGGCATGAGAATGCAAGGTGATAAACTATTATAATCAACATGTATTAGGTTTGAAGTTGATTTGAATCATAATCAAATATCAATTCAAACGGGTGTTCTCGGATACCGATTTAATTGATTCAACCTGATGCTCAGATCAACTTGATGTTAGTATACATGAGATGTCATGTTAAGGTACTGGTTTGTTATTAGAACAATGTTTGACCATGTCATTCATAATGAAATTTGAATATTTCCAAATTCCATTTATAAAGTAATTATAAAAGTTGACTTATTCATTAATCTACATGTTTGGGTTCTATAACTTTTTCAAACATGATTGAAAATAGCATATTCAGATTCCTTGAATTTTTCTGATACTTTTTCATATATAAATTATTTTCATTGGAGTTACAGATTAATTTCTATGAATTTTTGAAGTTTTAAACATTTACGGAATTATTTTTATACTGGAAAATAATTTTACTGTATCAGCATGACATCAGCAGGTCCATCTGGCCGTTGAAAGTCAAACCTGACCTGTGGGACCCACTGGTCAGTGTCTCTGGTCAGTTTTAGATTAAGATTAAACTTAATTAGCTGATTAATCTTACTGGACCCACATGTCAGTGACTTATTAACTTATCTGATTTATTTTTATTATTTCTAATCTGTCCAGAGGCTGGCCCCACACGTCAGTGGCTCAGGCCAGCTGAGATCCACCAGCGGCGAGGTCGTCCTCGCCGGCGGGGAGCCTCCGGCGACCACCAGAACGGCGGAGGGGCTCGGAAACGGCGCACAAGGGGCCAAACGCCGCGCGGAGAGCACCAGAGGAACGACACATCTCCCGCAGCTCCATTTCTGCACTTAGCCGGGGCTGATCTGGCCGGAGATGACGCCGGCGACGAGCTTGGCGGTGGCCAAGGTTCGGGCGTCATCGGGGTCTTTGATACAGAGGGAACTACGCACGGTTCTTAGCTCCTACAGCATCTACGCGACGACCTGAAGCTGCTGGTGCCCTCGGAAGGACGAGCTGATCACCGGAGGGCTACCGGCGACGAGCTAGAGCGGCGGATCTTGTCGGGCTCCGGTGGAACTAGGCCTAGAGAAGGGGATCGACGGGGAGAGCTTAGGGTAAATGATCGCATGCTCACGGGGAGTGCAGTGGTGGCGCTAGTTTGCTCGGGGACGGCCTGGAGAGGGAGAACGTCGGCGGCGATCTTCGGTGACCCGAGGAAGAAGACGACAGCTGCTCGTCGATTCACTGCATCTGGGCGTCGGGCTCGTGGCTAGGAAGCTTCAGGGTGTTGCGGTAGAGATAATGCGCGGCTCAGAAGGAAGGAAGGTCGGCTAGAACGACGACGAGCTCGAGCTCTGCTCGGGCTCCAATGGCGGCAGAAGGAGGGAGGAGAGATCCGAGAGGAGGGGGAGAACTGGCGCTGGGAATGGATAGCCACGGGCTCGGGGAGCTTATCCCCGGGCTTGCCAGCGCGAGGCGCCGGCCAGGCAGGCGCACAGGTGCGTGGCCGCGCCGGAGTACGCGGCGGCCACCTCCTGCTCCTACTGGCGAGGTGGGAGACGACTGGAGGAGATGGGCTGGGCCTGGTTAGGCGACACGTAAGGGTTTCCCATTTTTTCTGTTTTTTTGTTTCTGTTTTAGCTACTTCAATAACTTGCTATTTATTTCAGCTCCCAAATAGTTTGTAAAAAATTATTTTAAGCACCCTAGAATATTTGTTGGAATATTTCCAACCATTCCTAAAGTTTTCAACATTTTTAAAAGTCTAAAGTTTCTGATTTCAAATTTAAAACTTGAAACCAGTAGCTTTTTGCATTTATTTAAAATGATTAAAGTGTCAAGAAAATAGTTTTCTTCATTGCTCATTTACTTTCATGATTTATCAAAAAGTTTCAACTTTTCTTGAGGCCATTTTGGATTCATTGATTTTAACTAGTTTGAGATTTCCTTTATTTAAAGAAGTGGCTAGGGTTTGATTTTTCCTTCACCTCTTTCTTTGATCTTGTTGAAAATTTCTTAGGTGCAATGCAAGGAAGACATGAGCACAAAACTAACTTGCTTAAGGTGTCAGGGATGGGACAACTCACCCCCACTCAAAGGAATCTCGTCCCGAGATTTAGAAGTCGTCGGCAGGATACTCAAGTCGGAGACGATCCTCTCTTTCCCAAGTTGCCTCTTTTTCAGAATGATTTGACCATTGAACTTTAAGAAACTTGAGGTTTCGACGTCGAGTGGTAGGCTTAGCTTGATCAAGAATAAGCACGGGGTATTCTCGGTATGAAAGGTTATCTTGGAGATCAAGCGTTTCGTGGTCCACTTCACGGATAGGATCCGAAAAGCAACGCCTGAGTTGCGAGACGTGGAAGACATCATGAACCTTGGAAAGATGCAGAGGAAGTTCCAACTAGTAGGCAACTTCTCCTTGTTTGGCAAGAATGCGAAAAGGACCAATGTAACGAGGAGCCAATTTGCCCTTGATACCGAATCGATGGGTACCCTTCAAAGGTGTAACCCAAAGGTAAGCCTTCTCGTCAACTTCAAAGGCCACAGCCTTATGATGACGATCATATTGGCTCTTTTGACGAGACTGGGCTGTTTTCAACTTTTCACGAATAATGCGAACCTGCTCTTCTGCATCCTGGATCATATCCGGGCCAAAGAGTTGCCTCTCTCCGGTTTCTGACCAATTAAGAGGTGTTCGACATCTTCGTCCATAGAGAACTTCAAAAGGGGCTTTGCCCAAGCTTGATTGGTAACTAATGTTATAAGCGAATTCGGCGAATGGAAGGCACTTCTCCCAATTCATACCGAACGATATAACACAAGCTCGGAGCATATCTTCTAGGTTTTGATTCACTCTTTCTACTTGACCACTTGATTGAGGATGGAAAGCAGTGCTAAAAGATAAGTGAGTCCCCATGGCATTTTGAAAACTTTCCCAGAAGCGAGAAGTAAAGATACTCCCACGGTCCGAGTTAATCTCCATGGGAACACCATGAAGAGACACTATTTGGGAGATATATAACTCTGCTAGCTGGCTAGCTATTATACTCTCACGAACAGGAAGAAAATGAGCCACTTTGGAAAGACGGTCAATGGCCACAAAGATAGCATTATTCCCTTTCTTGGTCTTGGGAAATCCGGTAATGAAATCCATGCTAACTTTATCCCATTTCCATTCAGGAATAGCTAGAGGTTGAAGGGTGCCAGCAGGCCTTTGATGTTCTGCCTTAACTCGACGACAAACATCGCAGTTAGCAACGAACTCAGCAATTTCTCTCTTCATCCTGGTCCACCAGAACCTCTGGCGTAGGTCCTGATACATCTTAGTACTACCGGGATGAATGGTGAGAGGAGAATCATGAGCCTCCTTAAGGATTAACTGCCTTAGATGTGGGTTCTTAGGAACCACTAGACGATTCTGGAAGAACACAACACCTTGATCATTCATGGAAAATTCTTTAGCGTTTCCGCTAAAAATATTCTCCTTGATCCATGATATACCCTTGTCACGCTTTTGGCCAGATATAATTTGATCCTTAATAGTAGGCTTCGCCACCAGGGTAGAAAGGAATCCTTGAGGAACAATATGAAGATTCAACTTCCGAAAGTCCTCATGGAGATGTGGTTGACCTTGTTGTAGCATCAAACTGTTACAATAAGATTTACGACTTAGTGCATCGGCCATAACATTGGCCTTCCCCGTGGTGTAAGTTATCCCTAAGTCGTAATCCGAGATCAACTCAACCCACCGTCTTTGCCTGAGATTCAAATCCGACTGGGTGAAGATATATTTCAGACTTTGGTGATCAGTGAATATTTCGCAACGATTACCCAGAAGGTAATGTCGCCAGGTTTTTAGTGCATGGACCATAGCTGCAAGCTCAAGGTCATGTGTGGGATAATTATCCTCATGTGGACACAACTGTCGAGATGCGTATGCGATCACATGACGATCTTGCATGAGAATGCAACCTAATCCTTGTCGCGAGGCGTCGCAATAGATAACAAAGTCCTTAGAAAAATCTGGAGGTAGCAACACAGGTGCAGAAGTCAGGCGTCTTTTCAGTTCCTGAAAACTATGCTCACACTATGGTGTCCACTCGAACTTTTTATCCTTCTTGAGGAGTTCAGTTAGAGGCTTTGCAACCTTGGAGAAATTCTCGACAAAGCGGCGACAATAGCTCGCTAGACCAAGAAAACTCCTAACTTGCTTAACTGATTCAGGTTGAGTCCAATCAAGGACAGCTTCAACTCTCTCAGGATTGACAGCAATACCCTTACCAGAGATTACGTGACCCATATAGGTCACTTCTGGTAACCATAATTCACATTTTGAAAACTTGGCATAAAGGCAATGCTCTCGAAGTTTCATCAATACCAGCCGTAGATGCTCGGCATGTTCTTGTTCATTCTTCGAGTAGATGAGAATATCATCGAGGTATACCACGACGAATTTATCCAAATACTCCATGAAGATTGAATTCATCAGACGAGAGAAGGTGGCTGGGGCATTGGTTAACCCGAAGGACATGACGGTGTACTCGTATTGGCCATAACGAGTAACAAAAGCTGTTTTTGGAATGTCCCTGTTCTTAATCTTGATTTGATGATATCCCAACCTCAAATCCACTTTGGAGAAGTCTGAGGATCCAGCGAGCTGATCATACAGGTCATTGATCCTGGGGAGCGGATACTTGTTCTTTATGGTGACCAGATTAACTGGTCGGTAATCTACAACCATGCGATCCGTTCCGTCTTTCTTCTTGACGAAGAGGACGGGACAAGCCCAAGGAGAAGAGCTAGGACGAATGAAACCTTTGTTCAAGGCCTCATCTAGTTGCTTCTTAAGTTCGGCTAGCTCCAGGGGTGCCATCTTATATGGTCTTCTGGCTATTGGGACAGTTCCCGGAACAAGATCTATCACAAACTCTACATCTCTGTCAGGTGGAATTCCTAGCAGTTCCTCTGGGAAGACATCCGGGAAGTCACGGACTACCGGAATGTCTTCAAGTTCCGGAAGTGGGTTGGCATTTAAGGAATAGAGTTGGCACTTGGCAGCTCGAGTAGAGACATTTACTATCTCACCCGAGGGATGGGTAAGCTGGACATTTCTAGAATGAGTATCAATCTTGGCATAGTGAGCTGACATCCAGTCCATGCCCAAGATGATATTTATATCCGAAGATTTCAAGGCTATCAATGAGGCTAGAAAAACTAGCTTGTCTACTAGAATTTCATTGTCATAGGTTATCCTAGAGGTTTGCCACTTACTACCAGGGGTTTGGACAACCAATGGGATTGGCATATCACAAAAAGACATGTTATGCAACTAGGCATAACTTTCTGAAATGAAGGAATGAGAAGACCCAGTGTCAAAGAGAACGGGCGCTGGGTGATGATTAACAAGAAGCGTACCCAGCATGACGTCGGGATCCTCTGCAGCTTCTTCTGCTGACACATAGTTCACACGGCCACGTGCAGGAGTTGGCTTCACATAGTAAGCTTTGCCCGACTTGGCTTGCCCGACGGACTTTTCGGGTTGCTTGGAACCCACATTCTGAGGACACTCACGGGAATAGTGCCCTGGTTCTCCACACTTGTAGCATATCACCTGGTTGGCACGTGGTGCAGCATTGCTAGCTGGACCACCATAAGCTTTTGCTGGAGGGTTGGCCTGATTCATCTCAGGCGCCACGTAGGATGGCCTCGGAGTGTATCTTGGCGGCAGAGAACTGTTCGGAACCCACAGCCTGCGTTTTGGAAACGCGGAACCAGAAGACGAGCCCAAATCACAGGAGTGCGTCCTTGTGGCTTCGAAGTCAGTAGGACCAGTCTCGGCACTGATTACCTTGTTGACCAGGGCTTGAATGCTTGCACCCTCATGGAGGCGCAGATCACGACGAAGCTCAGGGCTCAGACCCTTATGGAATCTTGCTTGCTTCTTGGCGTCAGTAGACACTTCCTCTGTTGCATAGCGGGCGAGATTACCGAATCGCGGCTATAGGCATCCACAATCAACTTGCCCTGAGTGAAGGCACATAACTCTTCTCTCTTTCTGTCCATCAGGCCTCTGGAATATGGTGCAGACGAAAGGCTGCACTGAAGTCTGCCCATGTGGCTGCTGGTTCAGCGGCACGCATTGCTTCAAAATTCTCCCACCACAGATTGGCGGGTCCCTCCAGGAAATATGCCGCAAAGGTCACCTTGTCGGCCTCAGACACATTCGTAGAGCGAATCTTGCGTGAGATGCTGCACAGCCAGTCATCAGCGTCGAGGGGATCGACGGAATGATGAAACTTTGGAGGATTCAGCTTCACAAAGTCGTTGAGGGACACTGCAGCGTTCCTAGGCTGACGAGCGTATTCTGCTCAATACGCTCTAACAGTCGGTTGGTCTCCCTTTTGTTTCTCTCTGCCTCAAGCATCACTTCCACCAGAGAGGGCGGGTGAGGCAGGTCTTCATGCGACGCTTGACTACCCTCGCCTTGCTCATGACCAGGGGCACGGTTCAACCTGGTGAACACCATCCTGACAAACAAACTCACAGCTTAGACCAATATCACAACAATACTAGCCATGGATTAAGAATGTACTGAACACACGGAATGCGGAAATGAATATCCGAACAGCATGGTAACAAGCAACTGCTATATATACACCATGGTTCATACACACCCTTACATAGTTCAGTACAACCTTAACCGAAGAGCAACTACTGAAATTATGAAACTACTCATCAGAGGCTTACAAGCTTCCTATACATTATTTATCTAGGCCTCCGGAATTCATTTCACATTACAGGCATACTTCACAAGTCACGCAGGATTGTGAACGTACGGCTACTACCATACTATCCTTCCGCTCATAGCTCAGGCATCCGCATAGAACATCTCATAGAGATTTCCTCCATGACCTGGAAGCTCAACCTGCGGATCAGGAAACACTCTAGCCTGAGATCCCTGGGATCCATAAGGACACGGATGTGGCCTTGGTCCCCTGACTGGTGGTAAGAGAGGTCCCCGAAGAGGGGTGACTCCTCCTATAGCTGGCCAGTCAACGTGGGCCGGAAGATGGGTCCTAACAGGGTTCAACATCTCCATATCTCCGTACCCTGTCTGGACTACCGGTGCCAGCTGCGTCAAAGCCGTCCACAGACGGGCACGGGTAGCATAAAGCTCCATGCGGAGAGCACGAGCATCCCTGTCTCTGTTCTCTAGCATTTCAACAGTGGACTGCAGTAATGGATCCTCCATAGAAGAATCAAAATAGACTCCACTGAGGTATCCCTCTTCACCAGGCTGAGAGCCGGAACATAGCAGAACTCTGAATTCTGCAGCAGTGCATGTCTCGCTCTCATAATGGTCAGCATTGAATAGGCAGCATCTTGTACTGCCATGTCAACAGTGACTCCCAACCCATAGGACCAATGGATTGGCTCCTCAGCTCCAGGGTAGTCTGGAAATACCCTAACAGTGCAGATGTACTGGCTCTGGTTGAAGTCTCGGTACTGTTCCTCCACTTTGTACTCGGGTTACCAGCGGTAACCGCACACCGACATCACCCTGACCAGCATGGCCGTATGACCCGGTACATCAATGCACCTGGTCAGACGTACCACCTGACGAGAAGGACGGCCAGGCATCTGTAAATAGAGAGTAATGCAAAAGTATTAGAGCTCCGAATGAAAAATTGGGCAGCATAACGGCTGTAAATGCTCAAAAACAAATTTTGAGATAACCCAAAAATGGAATAGCGTAACCACTCAACTATCAAGTTCAACTCTCTCATCATCAAACTTACTTCCTTTTTCCCAGGAATGAAGGAAACCCAATATCTCTTAACCCGTAGTCCTATAATCTATCGATCAGAAACACGAGCCTAGAAGAAGATGAGTAACCTAGTCCTTAATTCCCGCAGAAAAGACGAGGATGACCAGAATAGAATAACTTGAGAAGATAACAAGAGTCTTACGTTCCCTTCCACAAACAATTCCCTTATATATAACTAAAGCAATTCTAGACTCAACTTCGACCAGTTTGGCTTAGTAATCCTACAGTCAGTCAGGCTCTGATACCAACGCTGTCGGGACCCCGATCCTAATCCATAGGAATCCAGCCGGTAACACATCGCATCCCTTTGCGGTCTCACGCACGGTTAACCCCACGGCTGCCGCCTTACCTTAGCCGGGACCGTTTCCGTCTTTTGACTCACGTATGCAATAGTGTCGCTAGCATTCCAATGTCAAAGAACCCGGATCGACATGTCTAGTCATAAACCAAAGTGGCAGTACCGCACAAGGACAGGCATACATGACCCAACAAAGCAGGTGTCGGTCACCGGCGAGTGTAGACGAGTCGTAGCAAGCTACACGGACTCCATTACATCGCGTGGCATTTCCCCAAAGGGGACAGACACAGCAGCTAAGAAGGACACATGCCGGTCAACCAATGTGTCCGGAGCAGTAGCGAACTACCAAGGCTCGTTGGATCACAAAGGGGCATTTCCTTGTAAGGAGTGCTACTAAAGTTCACGACTAGGTAATCGAACCCCATACATATCAAGTATGACACACGTACGCATGGCATACCGATATGTATAGATACATCGATGGCATCACAACATAACCATAAACATACAAGCTTTATTTAAGAGGCTCGGAAGAGCCACACACATAATATTACACATTAAGGGTCTCACGACCCATAATAGCAGTCATTCAGTTACAAATCAGCGGAAGAGTTTAAACTATCTGAGTACAGACAGGGCAACTAGAAGGCACATGGCCTGACTATACTACAGATCTAACGTAGGGCCAGATCGTAGCTGGGACACCAGCTACTCGTCGTCGTCGATGTCTACGAAGAACCCTCCATCAGGGTCATTAGCAACCTCTGCAACATTTATTAAGCAAAGATGAGTACGAAGGTACTCAGCAAGACTTTAGGATAACTAACTACTCATGCAAGGTATCAAGAGGTATTGTGGGGTTTCATGCGAAAAGCCAGCATCTGACTCGTGGCTAAAGAACTTGCGTTTTTAAATAATTTTGACAACTTGATTTCTCGCACACGAGTCCACTAACACCACAGCAATACACTATCGCTTATCTTGGCAATTTAATGACTAGCCATTGAAGTTATCTATGAACAACATATGTCTCCAAGTAGTCCATATCCGCGGACGCGGCTATTCGAATAGATCATAACCCTGCAGGGGTGTACTTCGTCACACACGCTCTCGCCACTTATTGCCAAGTTCACGTCATGCACCTCGGAAACCTTCAAGCGAAAGCCTAGCGAGGGTGTCGGCCATGACCGTTAACCACACTAGTACCTAGTCCAGGTTTATCGCCTATCTGAGAGTAACCCGTACGGAAGTCAAGCCGAGGTTTCCGCCACGGCCTCAAACGATGTGCGCAGGGTTCCCAAGCCCACCATCCGGGTGCCACTTGGTACACCGTGCCACTGCCTACCGCATCATAGCCCACCTCTCAGGTCAGCACTATGCACGGCCTCCAGCATGACTATAAACACCAGAAACTATTTGCAACTCCTGGACCGAGTACTAAGCGATTAATAGGCCGAGCGGGGTCATATTTCAGGGCCCAGCATGTGGTAGTATCTAGTCTTGGATTACATACACGGAACTCAGTGCCTAAGGACGGTTCCAATGAAACAACCCGCCATGTACTCCTACACAACCTTTCACCGGTACCTTTACCAAATCAGGTTCAACTCACAACCTTTGCTTACCGAACACATTCTCACAATTCTGTTCATCTCCCAGATGACAGACCATACACAACTCTAAGCATAGCATGCATAAGCCACAACATAGCTCAAGCAACTACCAGGTATGCTAGGTTGCAAGGTTCGACTATTTGCTGTGACAAGGTTAGGTCATGCAAAGGAAGTGGGTTCAACTAACGTGGCAAAAGCAGTTGAAGCATTTGATCCTAATGCAATAAATAAGTGCAGGAGCAAGAGCATGGGATTTATCGGGATGGTCAAAATGGTTTCTTGCCTTGTTACTCAGAGGAGGGACAATATCCGTCAGACGGATATTCGGTGGAATCCGGGGGTGCGGAGCCTACCGAAATGAATGGCAACAATCAATAACAATCATATGCAAACAAGATGATGCATGAGCATGGCATCAGAATGCAAGTTGATAAACTATTATAATCAACATGTATTAGGTTTGAAGTTGATTTGAATCATAATCAAATATCAATTCAAACGAGGTGTTCTCGAATACCAATTTAATTGATTCGACCTGATGCTCAGATCAACTTGATGTTAGTATGCATGAGATGTCATGTTAAGGTACTGGTTTGTTATTAGAACAATGTTTGACCATGTCATTCATAATGAAATTTGAATATTTTCCAAATTCCATTTATAAAGTAATTATAAGAGTTGACTTATTCATTAATCTACATGTTTGGGTTCTATAACTTTTTCAAACATGATTGAACATAGCATATTCAGATTCCTTGAATTTTTCTGATACTTTTTCATATATAAATTATTTTCATTGGAGTTACAGATTAATTTCTATGAATTTTTGAAGTTTTAAACATTTACGGAATTATTTTTATACTGGAAAATAATTTTACTGCATCAGCATGACATCAGCAGGTCCATCTGGCCGTTGAAAGTCAAACCTGACCAGTGGGACCCACTGGTCAGTGTCTCTGGTCAGTTTTAGATTAAGATTAAACTTAATTAGCTGATTAATCTTACTGGACCCACATGTCAGTGACTTATTAACTTATCTGATTTATTTTTATTATTTCTAATCTGTCCAGAGGTTGGCCCCACACGTTAGTGGCTCAGGCCAGCTGAGATCCACCGGCGGCGAGGTCGTCCTCGCCGGCAGGGAGCCTCCGGCGACCACCAGAACGGCGGAGGGGCTCGGAAACGGCGCATAGGGGGCCAAACGCTGCGCGGAGAGCACCAGAGGAACGACACATCTCCCGCAGCTCCATTTCTGCACTTAGCTGGGGCTGATCTAGCCGGAGATGACGCCGGCGACGAGCTTGGTGGCGGCCAAGGTTCAGGCGTCATCGGGGTCTTTAATACAGAGGGAACTACGCACGGTTCTTAGCTCCTACAGCATCTACGCGACGGCCTGAAGCTGCTGGTGCCCTCGGAAGGACGAGCTGATCACCGGAGGGCTACCGGCGACGAGCTGCAGCGGCGGATCTTGTCGGGCTCCGGTGGAACTAGGCCTAGAGAAGGGGATCGACGGGGACGGCCTGGAGAGGGAGAACGTTAGCGGCTATCTTCGGTGACCCGAGGAAGAAGATGACAGCTGCTCGTCGATTCACTGCATCTGGGCGTCAGGCTCGTGGCTAGGAAGCTTCAAGGGGTTGCGGCGGAGCTAATGCGCGGCTTAGAAGGAAGGAAGGTCGGCTAGAACGACGACGAGCTCGAGCTCTGCTCGGGCTCCAATGGCGGCAAAAGGAGGGAGGAGAGATCCGAGAGGAGGGGAGAACTGGCGCTGGGAATGGATAGCCACGGGCTCGGGGAGCTTATCCCCGGGCTTGCCAGCGCGAGGCGGCGGCCAGGCAGGCGCACAGGTGCGTGGCCGCGCCGGAGTACGCGGCGGCCACCTCCTGCTCCTACTGGCGAGGTGGGAGACGACTGGAGGAGATGGGCTGGGCCAGGTTAGGCGACAGGTAAGGGTTTCCCATTTTTTCTGTTTTTTTGTTTCTGTTTTAGCTACTTCAATAACTTGCTATTTATTTCAGCTCCCAAATAGTTTGTAAAAAATTATTTTAAGCACCCTAGAATATTTGTTGGAATATTTCTAACCATTCCTAAAGTTTTCAACATTTTTGAAAGTTTAAAGTTTCTGATTTCAAATTTAAAACTTGAAACCAGTAGCTTTTTGCATTTATTTAAAATGCCTAAAGTGTCAAGAAAATAGTTTTCTTCATTGCTCATTTACTTTCATGATTTATCAGAAAGTTTGAACTTTTCTTGAGGCCATTTTGGATTCATTGATTTTAACTAGTTTGAGATTTCCTTTATTTAAAGAAGTGGCTAGGGTTTGAGTTTTCCTTCACCTCTTTCTTTGATCTTGTTGAAAATTTCTTAGATGCAATGCAAGGAAGACATGAGCACAAAACTAACTTGCTTAAGGTGTCAGGGATGTGACAAGGATCATTATAGGCAATGACTTTCTCTTCAACTGGAGTGGGTTTAACTACATGGACTTCTAAAGGAGGATCATATTTGAACCACTTCTCTTTGGGGAGATCAATATTAGCAGAAAATGATTCACACAATGAAGCTACTATCTCAGAGTCAAGTCCATACTTAACGCTAAAGTCACAAAAAGAATTTGTCTCAACAAAGGATTTAACGCAATCAAACGTGAAATTCATACCTGACTCCTTACCTTCTTCAAGCTCCCAATCTTTAGAGTTGCATTTAATTCTCTCCAATAGATTCCATTTGGTGCTCATGATTGATAATTTCTGAATGATAATTTCTGTCGAGAGCTCATGATTGGGGCATGAATATAGCATTGATTTAAGCCTCCCCAAGCTTGAGCGATTCTTTCTCTGTCACGAGGCCAAAAATTATAAATATAATTTCGATCACGACGTACTAAATGCATAGGATAAAACTTTTGATGAAATTCCAATTTCAACCGATTTTAGTCCCATGATCCAGTATCATCACATAGCCTATACCATGTCAACGCCTTATCCTTCAAAGATAAAGGAAAGACCTTCTTCTTGACCTCATCCTCGTGCAAACCTGCAAGCTTAAGTAAACCACAAACTTCATCTACATAGATTAGATGCAAGTCTGGATGTGATGTTCCATCTCCTGTAAAAGGATTAGCCAGCAGTTTCTCAAGCATAGCCGAAGGAAATTCAAAGCAAATATTTTCAGTAGGTGCAGCAGGTTGAGGAGCAACTCTTTGTGCTTCCGTTTGAGGTGAAGATACCCCGAACAAGCCCCTCAAAGGATTAGTATCCATAGTGACAAGTGCAATAAATGTCAGCACACAATATGAATGTTTCCTTACCAAGTTCCACTTACCAAAGGCGCTTCACTCCCCGGCAATGGCGCCAGAAAAGAGTCTTGATGACCCACAAGTATAGGGGATCAATCGTAGTCCTTTCGATAAGTAAGAGTGTCGAAACCAATGAGGAGCAGAAGGATCTGACAAGTGATTATCAGCAAGGAAATATCCGCAAGCACTGAAATTGTCGGTAACAAGTGATTGTGTAGTGAGATGATTCGTAGCAAGCAACAACTAACAAAAGTAGAAATGGTGCAGCAAAGTGGCCCAATCCCTTTTGTAGCAAGAGACAAGCCTGGACAAAGTCTTATAGGAGGAAAAGCGCTCCTGAGGACACACAGGAATTTCTGTCATGCTAGTTTATATCATGTTCATATGATTCACGTTCGTTACTTTGATAGTTTGATATGTGGGTGGACCAGCGCTTGGGTACTGCCCTTACTTGGACAAGCATCCCACTTATGATTAACCCCTCTCGCAAGCATCCACAACTACAAAGAAGAATTAAGACAAAGTCTAACCATAGCATTAAACTAGTGGATCCAAATCAGCCCCTTACGAAGCAACGCATAAACTAGGGTTTAAGCTTCTGTCACTCTAGCAACCCATCATCTACTTACTACTTACCAATGCCTTCCTCTAGGCCCAAATAATGGTGAAGTGTTATGTAGTCGACGTTCACATAACACCACTAGAGGAAAAACAACATACAACATATCAAATTACCGAACGAATACCAAATTCACATGACTACTATTAGCATGACTTATCCCATGTCCTCAGGAACAAAAGTAACTAATCACAAAGCATAATCATATTCATGACCAGAGAGGTAATGAGTAGCATCAAGGATCTGAATATAAACTCTTCCACCAAACAATCCAACTAGCATCAACTACAAAGAGTAATCAACAGTACTAGCAACCTTACAAGTACCAATCGGAGTCGCGAGACGGAGATTGGTTACAAGTGATGAAATAGGGTTTGGAGATGAGATGGTGTTGATAAAGATGTTGATGGTGACGAGTCCGCTTTGATGAGAGGAGTGTTGGTGATGACGATGGCGACGATTTCCCCCTCCGGGAGGGAAGTTCCGCAGCAGGATCGTCCTGCCGGAGCTCTAGATTGGTTGTGCTCAAGTTCTGCCTCGTGGCGGCAGCGAAACCACGAAAAAGCTCCTCCCTAAATTTGTTCCAAACGAAACCCTTCATATAGCAGAATAGGGGGGCCAGTGGGCCAGGAGGCTGCCCACAAGCCCTCATGGCGCGGCCTAGGGGGGTGGCCGCGCCGTGAAGGCTTGTGGCCACCTGCACGCGCCCCTCTGGCGCTTCTTCAGCCCAGTATTTTTTAGAAATCAGGAAAAAAAATACTCGTTGATTTTTACGGCGTTTGGAGTTGCACAGAATAGGTATCTCAAGTTTGCTCCACTTTCAGGCCAGAATTCCAGCTGCCGGCATTCTCCCTCTTCATGTAAACCTTGCAAAATAAGAGAGAAAAGGCATAATAATTGTACCGTGAAGTGAAATAACAGCCCAAGAAGCTATAAATATCAACATGAAAACATGATGCAAAATGGACGTATCAACTCCCCCAAGCTTAGACCTTGCTTGTCCTCAAGCGAAAGCCTAGCTCAATAAATATGTCCACATGTTTAGGGAGAGAGGTGTCGACAAAACAACATACAAACATGCATGCATCATGATCATGATCAGAACAGCAATAACAACATATAATCTCTCATGCTAAAGTGATAATTCCTTCACAAAGTAAAGCATGGATCAAGAACCTTACCGAGAAGTAACAACCGATAGCCTTTACTCATTGAAGCAATTGCAATTTATCACAACATCAGAAAGAGTCAGATAAGAGCTTGTAAGGCAAATCCACATACTCAATCATTCTTTCGTTCTCTACAATTGCTACAACTCACGTGGTACTCATGAGATCAAAGTTTCCGCTGGACACAGAGAAGGATAGGGGCTTACAGTTTTGCCTCCCAACTACTCACCTCAAGGGTAATGTCAACAATAATAATTCATGAATACTTACTTCCAAGTTGACATATGAATATAGATCTTTCCCAAGCATATGACGTTAGCCAAGACAAAGGTGAAATAAGGAATTGGTGAAGATCACCATGACTCTTTCAAGGGCAAAAAGTAAAGGTACAAGATATGCCCTTCGCAGAGGGAAGCAGAGGTTGTCATGCGCTTTTGAGGTTTGGATGCGTGTCCTCTTAGTGTGGAGGAACGTCACTTTATATTGCCTCCTGTGATAAAGAACTTTATTATGCAGTCTCTCGCTTTTATGTCTTCCTCATCACAGGTTCGTAGAAAGCTTATTTTCCACACACTAATAGATCATACATATTATAGAGCAATTTTTATTGCTTGCACCGATGACAACTTACTTGAGGGATCTTATTCAATCCATAGGTAGGTATGGTGGACACTCATGGCAAAACTGGTTTGAAGGTTTATGGATGCACAAGTAGTATCTCTACTTGGTGCGGGAGTTTTGGCTAATGTGAGTTGGAAGCAATCGTCACATGCTAAGGGGTCTCTAATCATATAAAATTGTTCGCAACCAAGCAAACACAATTCATTATGTTCTCTTCCTTGTCCAACATCTACTTCTAGGCATGCAATAGTTTAGTGAGTGTTCACAATCATAGATGGTGTCAGAGATGATATATTTATATGTGAACCTCTCCTTCTTTATCACTTACTATTAATTGCAACAATGACCAAGGTCTACGTTTTCCTACCCTCAACAAGTTTCAATCCTCATTCTTTTTATATGTGAAGCCATCACTTCCCATAAGATCATTACATGATCTTTCATGCTTTTGTTCTATTCTCACTCTTTTGATCATGGCAAGAGGCAAAGCCCGTCAACTAAGACACTCTTTATTATATGGATCACGAGCTCGAATACAATGGGGGTGACACAAAGCAAAACTCAAGACTAAAACACTAAGGCTTTTAATCTACTAGAGAAAGAGAAAACTGAGAAGGAAAACTAAAACAAAGGTAAAGGCAAAAGATGTGATGGTGATACGATACCGGGGCCACTCCCCCAAGCTTCGCACAAGCCAAGGGGATTGCCCATATCAATGCTCAGTTGTCTTCCTTTGGTGGTGAAGGTGGAGGAGTTGTTGCAGAGGTCTTGAGCTTGTTTAATTTCCACTTGAGCATAAAATTCTGCTCCCTCAGATCATCATTTTCCTCTTCCAGCTTCAACACCCTTTGGCATAACTCCTGCTTACTCTCCTGCAAGAAACTAGAAGGGATAAACAAGGTCTTAGGCTTCTTCCTTGAGTCAGGGAGGCTCGACTTCTTGAACTCCACATGCGTTTGACCAGGTTGAGGTAGAGGAGCCTCCTCTTCATCGAAACTTGTTTGTTCCTTCCCCTTCGGATCATAATATTCTTCTTCATCAGTGGTCCAGCCATAAGGATCCAAGTCCCCATAGACCTTGGGATTAGCAAGGTAATCTGCCACAAAGCTCTCCCCCTCTGAATCTTGAGAAGACATCTTGCCCTAAATCTACGGCAGAAAACAGGCTCGAAACGAAAAGCAGAGGAAATCTGCGTGATGCAGGGGTCATACCAAACAGGAGTACATATAATGATTTTTTCCAGACCAGAAGAAGTACCCGGCACGAAAACGGAGTCCGGGAGGCGCACGAGGTGGCCACAAACCCTCACGGCGCGGCCAGGGGGTGGGCCCGCGCCGTGCAGGCTTGTCGCCTCCTCGCGCACTTTCCGGACTACTTACAATTTTTGTATTTTTCAAATATTTTAAAACAGAGAAAAATTCCTACTTGAAAAGTTTTGGACTCTGTTTTCTTACCGAATCACATACCTCTTCGTTTTCGGAGTCTGAAACAGGCTGATAAATATCCCTTAGGTATTCTTCTGGAGTTATGGTGTTGATAATATTGCTTTCAACATTTATGGGAGTACCTGAGATATAATGCTTGATTCTCTACCCATTTACCACTCTCGGACAATTACCTTCCGTGTTGTTGATCTTGATAGCACTGGAACGATATACTTCCTCAACAACATAGGGACCTTCCCATTTAGAGAGAAGCTTGCCTGCAAAGAATCTTAAACGAGAGTATATAGCAAGACATAATCACCTACATTGAACTCACTCTTTTGTATCCTCTTATCATGCCACCTCTTAACCTTCTCTTTGAACAACTTGGCATTCTCATATGCCTGAGTTCTCCATTCATCAAGCGAGCTAATATCAAATAACCTCTTCTCACCGGCAAGTTTGAAATCAAAGTTGAGCTCTTTGATTGCCCAATAGGCTTTATGCTCTAGCTCAAGAGGTAAATGACATGCTTTACCGTACACCATTCTGTATAGAGACATGCACATGGGATTCTTATAGACAGTTCTATAAGCCCACAGTGCATCATCGAGCTTCTTAGACCAATTCTTTCTAGACCTGTTGTCAGTCTTTTGCAGAATTAGTTTAATCTCTCTATTACTTAGCTCTACTTGACCACTGGACTGCGGGTGATAGGGAGACGCAATTCTATGGTTGACATTGTACTTAGCAAGCGTTTTACGGAAAGCACCATGAATGAAGTATGAACCACTGTCGGTCATTAGATATCTAGGGACTCCAAATCTAGGGAAGATAACTTCTTTCAGCATCCTGATAGAGGTGTTGTGATCAGCACTACTAGTGGGGATAGCTTCTACCCACTTAGTGATGTAATCAACAGCAACAAGGATATGAGTATACCCGTTGGATTTTGGAAAAGGTCCCATATAATCAAAGCCCCAGACATCAAATGGTTCAATGACAAGTGAATAGTTCATAGGCATTTCCTGACGTTTACCGATATTGCCTATTCTCTGACAATCGTCACAAGACAAGACAAACTTACGGGCATCCTTGAAGAGAGTGGGCCAGTAGAAACCTGATTGCAATACCTTGTGTGCAGTTCTATCTCCCGCATGGTGTCCTCCGTAGGCCTCGGAGTGACACTTCTGTAGGATATGTCCCTATTCATGTTCAGGTACACAACGTCTAATAACACCATCTACTCCTTCCTTATAAAGGTGAGGATCATCCCAAAAATAATGTCTCAAGTCAAAGAAGAATTTCTTCTTTTGCTGGTACGTGAAACTAGCTGGTATATATTTGGCAACAATATAGTTTGCATAATCAGCATAGCACGGTGCACTACGTGAAGCATTGATGACATTTGGTTGCTCATCGGGAAAGCTATCATCAATAGGTTGTGGGTCATCAAGAACGTTCTCCAACCTAGACAAGTTATCTGCTACGGGGTTATCAGCACCCTTTCTGTCGACAACGTGCAAATCAAATTCTTGTAGCAAGAGAACCCATCTGATAAGCCTATGTTTAGCGTCCTTCTTCTCCATGAGGTACTTAATAGCAGCATGATCAGTGTGAATAGTGACTTTGGAATCAACTATGTAAGACCTGAACTTTTCACATGCAAACACGACTGCTAAAAATTCCTTCTCCGTAGTAGCATAGTTTCTGTGGGAACTGTCTAGAGTTTTACTAGCGTAGTGAATAACATTCAACTTCTTATAAACTCTTTGCCCTAGAACAGCACCGACAACATAATCACTAGCATCACACATGATTTCAAAAGGTAAATTCCAATCAGGTAGTTGAACAATAGGTGCAGTTATCAAAGCCCTCTTAAGTATTTCGAAGGCTTCCTCACAATCGTTGTAAAAAACAAAAGGAATATCCTTTTGTAAGAGATTGGTAAGAGGCCTAGAAATCTTAGAGAAGTCTTTAATGAACCTCCTATAGAAACCAGCATGCCCAAGGAAACTTCTTATACCTTTGATATTTGTGGGGTATGGCATTTTCTCGATTGCATCAACCTTAGCCTTATCGACTTTAATACCTCTTTTAGAAATTTTATGTCCTAAGACAATGCCTTCATTAACCATAAAGTGGCATTTCTCCCAATTCAAGACAATATTGGTGTCTTTACATCTCTGTAAGACTCGATCAAGGTTGCTGAGGCAATCATCAAAGGAAGACCTGTAAACAGAAAAGTCATCCATGAAAACCTCAACAATCTTTTGACAAAAGTCGGAGAATATAGACATCATACATCTTTGAAAGGTGGCAAAAGGCATACGTCTATAAGCAAAGGTACCGAAAGGGCAGGTGAAAGTGGTTTTCTCCTGATCAGATTGTGCAACTGGTATTTGGGAGAAACCATAATAACCGTCTAGAAAGCAGAAGTGTGTGTGTTTAGACAGTCTTTCTAGCATTTGGTCGATAAAAGGCAAAGGGTTTTGATCTTTCCTAGTGGCTTTATTCAGTTTCCTAAAATCGATCACCATCCTATAGCCAGTAATAATCCTCTGTGGGATCAATTCATCCTTATCATTAGGGACAACGGTAACGCCTCCCTTCTTAGGGACGCAATGCACCGGACTAACCCAATCGCTATGAGCAACATGAGAGATAATACCTGCTTCCAGGAGCTTCAGTATTTCTTTTCTTACTACTTCTTTCATCTTAGGATTCAATCTCCTTTGATGATCAGCAACTGGTTTGAAATCAGGATCAGTTTTGATCTTGTGCTGGCATAGACTGGGAATAATACCCTTAAGATCATCAAGAGTATATCCTATAGCAGCACGGTGCTTCCTCAGAGTTTTTAGCAACTTATTTTCTTCATGCTCTGAGAGGCTAGCACTAATAATAAGAGGATATATCTCCTTTTCATCAATATAGGCATACTTAAGAGTATCAGGCAACTATTTAAGCTCGAACACATGATCACCCATTGGTGGGGGTGGATCCCCAAGCAGTTCAACACGCAGATTAATCTTAAGGATAGGATATTGTTCTAAGACAACTCTATCTATTTCATCCCTTTGATCCATATTCATATCATTTTCATGCTCAAGCAAGTATTGCTCTAAGGGATCAGTAGGAGGCACGACAATGGAAGCTAAGGCAATAGTTTCATCCTTACTAGGCAACTCCTTTTCATGAGGTTGTCTACCAAACTTGGAGAAATTGAACTCATGTGACACACCTCCGAAGCCAACAGTGATAGTTTGCTTCTCACAATCAATATGAGCATTGACAGTATTGAGAAAGGGTCTGCCAAATATGAGGGGACAAAAGCTATCTTGTGCAGTAGCAAGAACGAGGAAATCAGCAGGATACTTCATTTTACCACACAAGACTTCAACATCCCTAACAATTCCCACACGGCAGATAGTATCTCTATTGGCAAGTTGAATAGTGACATCTATAGGCTCTATCTCAACACGTGCAATCTCATCTTTTATTTCATCGTGTAAGGATTGAGGTATTGCACTAACACTAGCACCCACGTCACATAAACCATGATAACAATTATCTCCTATCTTAACAGAAACCACAGGCATGCCAACAACAGGCCTATGTTTGTCTCTAACGTGAGGTTTAGCAATTTTAGCAGCATCTTCACAGAAGTGAATATTATGTCCCTCAACATCGTCAAACATAGGATCTTTGATGATAGGAGTGATAGGTTCAACTCTAATTTGCTCAGGGGTGTAGGTGTTCTAATGTAGCCTCTACGTATCACAGTTGAAGCTTTAAAATGATCCTTTATCCTAACAGGGAAAGGTTGTTTCTGAATGTAAGCACTGGGAACAACAGGATCATTATAGGCAATGACTTTCTTTTCAACTGGAGTGGGTTTAACTACATTGACTTCTAAAGGAGGATGATATTTAAACCACTTGTCTTTGGGGAGATCAATATGAGCAGCAAATGATTCACACAGTGAAGCTACTATCTTAGAGTCAAGTCCATACTTAGCGCTAAAGTCACAAAGAGTATTTGTCTCAACAAAGGATTTAACACAATCAAACGTGAAATTCATACCTGACTCCTTACCTTCTTCAAGCTCCCAATCTTCAGAGTTCCATTTAATTCTCTCCAATAAATTCCATTTGAAGTGAATATCTCTCTTCATAAAAGAACCGGTACAAGAAGTGTGAAGCATGGTGCCATCATCATGAGAAAGCCAAGCATAGAAGTTCTGAATGATAATTTCTCTCGAGAGATCATGATTGGGGCATGAATATAGCATTGACTTAAGCCTCCCCCAAGCTTTAGTGATGCTTTCTCTGTCACGAGGCCAAAAATTATAAATATAATTCCGATCACGATGTACTAAATGCATAGGATAAAACTTTGATGAAATTCCAATTTCAACCGATTGTAGTCCCATGATCCAGTATCATCACATAGCCTATACCATGTCAACGCCTTATCCTTCAAAGATAAAGGAAAGACCTTCTTCTTGACCTCATCCTCGGGCAAACCTACAAGCTTAAATAAACCACAAACTTCATCTAAATAGATTAGATGCAAGTCTGGATGTGATGTTCCATCTCCTGTAAAAGGATTAGCCAGAAGTTTCTCAAGCATACCCGAAGGAAATTCAAAGCAAATATTTTCAGTAGGAGCAGCAGGTTGAGGAGCAACTCTTTGTGCTTCTGTTCGAGGTGAAGATACCCCGAACAAGACCCTCAAAGGATCAGTATCCATAGTGACAAGTGACAATAAATTTCAGCACACTATATGAATGTTTCCTTACCAAGTTCCACTTACCAAAGGCGCTTCACTCCCCGGCAACGGCGCCAGAAAAGAGTCTTGATGACCCACAAGTATAGGGGATCAATCGTAGTCCTTTCGATAAGTAATAGTGTCAAACCCAACGAGGAGGAGAAGGATCTGACAAGTGGTTATCAGCAAGGAAATATCTGCAAGCACAGAAATTGTCGGTAACAAGTGATTGTGTAGTGAGATGATTCTTAGCAAGCAACAAGTAACAAAAGTAGCAATGGTGCAGCAAAGTGGCCCAATCCCTTTTGTAGCAAGGGACAAGCCTGGACAAAGTCTTATAGGAGGAAAAGCGCTCCCGAGGACACGCGGGAATTTCTCTCATGCTAGTTTTCATCATGTTCATATGATTTGCGTTCGTTACTTTGATAGTTTGATATGTGGGTGGACCGGCCCTTGGGTACTGCCCTTACTTGGACAAGCATCCCACTTATGATTAACCCCTCTTGCAAGCATCCACAACTACGAAAGAAGAATTAAGACAAAGTCTAACCATAGCATTAAACTAGTGGATCCAAATCAGCCCCTTACGAAGCAACGCATAAACTAGGGTTTAAGCTTCTGTCACTCTAGCAACCCATCATCTACTTACGACTTCCCAATGCCATCCTCTAGGCCCAAATAATGGTGAAGTGTTATGTAGTCGACGTTCACATAACACCACTAGAGGAAAAACAACATACAACATATCAAATTACCGAACGAATACCAAATTCACATGACTACTATTAGCATGACTTATCCCATGTCCTCAGGAACAAAAGTAACTACCCAGAAAGCATAATGACCAGAGAGGTAATGAGTAGAATCAAGGATCTGAACATAAGCTCTTCCACCAAACAATCCAACTAGCATCAACTACAAAGAGTAATCAACACTACTAGCAACCTTATAAGTACCAATCGGAGTCGCGAGACGGAGATTGGTTTCAAGTGATGAACTAGGGTTTGGAGGTGAGATGGTGCTGATGAAGATGTTGATGGTGACGAGTCCCCTCCGATGAGAGGAGTGTTGGTGATGACGATGGCGACGATTTCCTCCTCCGGGAGGGAAGTTTCCCCGACAGGATCGTCCTGCCGGAGCTCTAGATTGGTTATGCTCAAGTTCCGCCTCGTGGCGGCGGCAAAACCACGAAAAAGCTCCTCCCTATTTTTTTGCAGAAGAAACCCTTCATATAGCAGAAAGGGGGGCCAGTGGGTCAGCCGGCTGCCCACAAGCCCTCATGGCGCGGCTTGGGGGGTGGCCGCATCGTGCAGGCTTGTGGCCACCTGCACGCGCCCCTCTGGTGCTTCTTCGGCCCAGTATTTTTATAAATCAGGAAAAAAATCCTCGTTGATTTTTACGGCGTTTGGAGTTGTGCAGAATAGTTATCTCAACATTGCTCCACTTTCAGGCCAGAATTCCAGCTGCCGGCATTCTCCCTCTTCATGTAAACCTTTCAAAATAAGAGAGAAAAGGCATAAGAATTGTACCGTGAAGTGAAATAACAACCCAAGAACCGATAAATATCAACATGAAAACATGATGCAAAATGGGCGTATCAGTGATTCCCGTAGCATGCACGTATGGTGAACTGCTATGTTAGGAAGTCGGAGCATAATTGATCTATTGTCTGTCATCCTTTGTGTTGAGGTCGGGATCGCGCGATGGTTAACACTTACCAACCCTTCCCCTAGGAGTATGCGTTTAGCACCTTGTTTCGATTACTAACAAAAACTTCCGCAACAAGTATGTGAGTTCTTCATGACTAATGTGAGTCCATGCACTACTGGAATTTATAATTTTGCCGTCTGCCATGGCTGACGGCAAAGGCTTTGCCGTCGGTCAGCAGACGGCAAAGTAGATGGCAAAAAAATCCGGTGAAGAGGTTCTTTGCCGTCTGCTTTTGTAAAGCGGACAACAAAGAATCTTTGCCATGAGGGGGAAGACGGCAAATTAAAGGGAACGGCAGATACACCAACGGTCCCGTTAAGTGTTAACGGCAGGCCTCCTCTCTTTGCCGTCTGCCCTCCCCCGTTTGCCGTGAGGGGGCTGACGGCAAAGGGGGGAACTAAGCCCCTCTCTCTCCCCTCTTTGCCGTCTGCCCTCCCCCCTTTGCCATGAGGGGGCTGACGGCAAAGGGGGGAACCAAGCCCCTCTCTCTCCCCTCTTTGCCGTCTGCCCTGCCCCCTTTGCCATGTGGGGGCAGACGACAAAGGGGGGAACTAACCCCTCTCTCTCCCCTTTTTGTCGTCTGCCCTGCCCCCTTTTCCATGTGGGGGCAGACGACAAAGGGGGGAACCAGCCCCTTTTTATTTTATTTCTTATTATATCCAGCAATTTTCACAACAATCAGGATATATATATATATATATATATATTTGACAAAAATAAATATGTTTTCGTACTCATAAGCATATTAAAATAACTTTCATCCATAGTACATACATATTATGCAAGTTGCATCCGTACCAAACCATATATTACACCAGTTTCATCCACATGCATACAAAGTTTCATATATATCCATATACTACAATAGTTTCGATACAAGCTTCCGTGAAGCCATGGTACAATAAATCATCTTCAAGGATTCCATCAATATAATCCAAGCTTCCCGTGAAGTGAATGTAATCTGCAAAATGACAAATAAGAAAGTTAGATAAATAATACTAGATGAAGATGTATATATATATAGGTTATTTCGGAGAGAACTTAGCTAAGTATAGGCGATTTAATAGCTAAGTTAGGTGGAATAGGTCATCTTGGAGCTACATAGCCTTATTATGTCATTTAGGAGAGAACTTAGCGAACTATAGTTCATTCTAGAGCTAACTTGGATAAAATATGTTATTTTGTAGCCAACTATGATTATTAATCCATTTTGACCTTATTATGTCATTTTGGAGCTAAATTAGTCATTTTAATGAGCTAACCAAGGTTCTTAAGATGTTTTTACCTAACTATGCTAATTATGTCATTTGGGAGGAAAATAACCTACGTAGAAGAAGAAAGAGAAGAAGCAAGAAGAGAAGAAGCAAGAAAATAACCTACGTAGAAGAAGAAAGAGGAGAAGGAGGAAGAAAATAACCTACGTAGAAAAGAACCTAGCTAAGTATGTCTTTGTTGGGGAAAATAACCTACGTAGAAGAAGAAAGAGAAGAAGCAAGAAGAGAAGAAGCAAGAAGAGGAGAAGAAGGATTAGAAAAAGAAGAAGAAGGAGGAGGAGGAGAATGATGAGGAGAAGGAGAAGGAAGAGGAGAAGAAGAAGAAAAGAAGAAGGACAAGAAGAAGGAGAAGAAGGAGGAGAAGAAGGAGAAGGAGCTTCTCTCCTCCTTCTCCTTCTCCTTCTTCTTCCTCCTTCTCCTTCTTCGTCTCTTCTTCTTCTCTTCTTCTTCTCTTCTTCTTCTTCTTCTTCCTTCTTTTCATTTTTCCTATTTCTTCTCCTCTTGTCCCCTTCTTCGGGCTAAATTAGCTAATTATGCCTTTTTGGAGCTAATTATGTCATTTCAAGGATAATTATGTAAGTATAGGTCATGTTTTATTAAATAGACCATTTTGGAGCTAAGTAAACTAATTATGTCATTTAGGTGGAAGCATAGCTAACTATAGGTCATTTTGGAGATAATTGGGTAAAATAGGTCATTCCGGAGCAAACTATGCTTATTAAGCCATTTTGGATCTAGCTAAGCTAATTATAGGCCATTTAATACCTATGTTAGGGGGAATAGGTTATCTTGGATCTACATAAGCCTTATTATGTCATTTAGGAGAGCATTTAGCTAACTATAGGTCATTTTTTATTAAATAGGTCATTTTGGAGCTAACTAAGCTAATTATGTCATTTAGGTGGAAGCCTGGCTAACTATAGGTCGTGTAGGAGTTCACTTGGGTTAAATATGTCATTTTGGAGCTAACTGTGCTTATTAAGCCATATTGGAGCTAAATTGGCTAATTATATCATTTAGGTGGAAGCCAAGCTAAGTATATAATATTCATGAGCTAACCAAGGTTCTTATGCCATTTTGAGCTTATTATTTCTTTTTTAGCTAAATTGGTCATTTTAATGAGCTAACCAAGGTTCTTATGATGTTTTGACCTAACTAAGCTAATTATGTCATTTTGTAGGGTAATTAGGCAATTTAGTCTTTGTTGGATGAGTCTAAGCTACTTAGAAGAAGAGAAAGAGAAGAAGCAAGAAGAGAAGAAGAATTAAAAGAAGAAGAAGGAGGAGGAGGAGGAGGAGGAGAAGGAGAAGGAAGAGGAGAAGAAGAAGAAAAGAAGAAGGAGAAGGAGAAGGAGGAAGAAGAAGGAGAAGAAGGAGAAGCTCCTTCTCCTTCTTCTCCTCCCTCTTCTCCTTCTTCTTGTCCTTCTTCTTCTCTTCTTCTTATTCTCTTCTTCTTCTTCTTCTTCCTTCTTTTCATTTTTCCTCTTTCTTCTCTTGTCCCCTTCTTCGGGCTAAATTTGCTAAGAATGTCTTTTGGAGCTAATTATGTCATTTCAAGGATAATTAGCTAAGTATAGGTCATGTTTTATTAAATAGACAATTTTGGAGCTAACTAAGCTAATTATGTCATTTAGGTGGAAGCCTAGCTAACCATAGGTCATTTCGGAGCTAACTTGGGTAAAATAGGTCATTCTGGAGCAAACTATGCTTATTAAGCCATTTTGGATCTAGCTAAGCTAATTATAGGCCATCTAATACCTAAGTTAGGGGGAATAGGTCATCTTGGAGCTAAGTTAGCATTATTATGTCGTTTAGGAGAGAACTTAGCTAACTATAGGTCATTTTTTATTAAATAGGTCATTTTGGAGCTAACTAAGCTAATTATGTCATTTAGGTGGAAGCCTAGCTAACTATATGTCGTTTCGGAGATAACTTGGGTTAAATATGTCATTTTGGAGGATAATTAGCTAAGTATATGTCATTTTGGAGCTAATTATGTCATTTCGAGGATAATTAGATAAGTATGTGTCATTTTATTAAATAGACCATTTTGGAGCTAACTAAGCTAATTATGTCATTTAGGTGGAAGCCTAGCTAACTATAGGTCATTTCGGAGCTAACTTGGGTCAAATAGGTCATTCCGGAGCAAACTATGCTTATTAAGCCATTTTGGATCTAGCTAAGCTAATTATAGGCCATTTAATACCTAAGTTAGGGGGGAATAGTTCATCTTGGAGCTACCTAAGCCTTATTATGTCATTTAGGAGAGAACTTAGCTAAGTATATATAATTTTTATTAAAACACTAGAAATAACATACCATTATCGTCATCACGGTAGTGAAGCACGGTGGCTCTGGCTTGTTTCACCTGGAGAAGGCTGCCCTGGAGAAGGCTCCACTCTAGAAGGGTCGTGCGATGCGTTTCGGGAGATATTCTGCACCAAACATCGTTTGCAATGTGTCGTTAGCATGAGGACACTCTTAAGATTACTGCAGTGAAATGAAACTCACCGTCCCCGCCATGTCAATGACTGGCATCGCCGGAGGGACTTGGCCGGTATTCTCGCACATAGACTGTACTTTTGGTTTCGACAAGTCAAACTTTTTATTTGTTAATGAGACGGACATTAAAATGCAAGATTTGAAATAATATGAAGAAGAAACTTACCACGAAGAGCTCGTATATGGCCCTGTTAGACGCATCATTCCGTGCCCTCTCTGCCTCCACCAATGCAGTCGTCCTCTCCTCCAGCTCCCTCATCTCCTTATCCTTCACCATCATAGCCGCCTGCATTGCCTCTCTCTCTTTCAGAATAGCAGCCTGCAACATAACTCATTGTTAGCATTGTAATCATATTGGTTCCAAAGCACAACATAATGTGGAAAGATAGTTGAGTCAATTAAACTAACCTCGATGGCGAGCTCGACTGGCCGTGGACGAGGTGTTATCTGCGGACAGGAGCTCGTTTGGCGTGCCTTTTTCTGCCGGAGAGTGCTAGGACAACGTATAAGGCCATCTCCAATGGCGATCGATCCATGGGGCCTCCCGTTGCCAGCTATCATCACCATCTCTGGATCAATAGGCCCCTCGCTCGGGGTTAAAGTCCTCCCCTTTCCTCGCCTTCCCGTGATCTATGTACTTCACAAGCTTGTGGTTGGAGGAGATGTTGGTGAAGTTTTCTGGATGCTCGAGGTCAGACTCAGAGAATGCCTTGACGTTATTGTACGAGGCAGTATGGGCCATCGCATACAGGTCGTACATCTGTGGCACCTCCGTCTTATTGTGACACGCCTAAAAGAGAGAGAGGAAAATTGTATTAGTAAAGGGCTCAAGATAGCATTAAGAATGAATTGCATGAGGCATGAAGCAAACCACATACCCAGTTCTCGCCAAATTAGATTAAGTTGATGCTCACTTGATGGTGTGTCACACCAACCATTTTTCCACGCTTCTCCTTGGCGTTGTTGTGGCTGGCCTCGCAAGTTTCGGAGCACCACTGATCCACCAAGGCCTCCCAACAATCCATCTTATCCACACACCATCTCGGGGGCACCTAAGTTAATAAAGAGAAATTTGAGCGTGTAAGAACCAAATCAAGGAAACTAACTACAAAGCCTTAATAATATGTAATTACCTTCATGTAATGCTCCTTCTCCATCTTAGAATCACGACACTTTGCCTTGTCCTTCCTAATACGCCGTGTGGCATAGTAGTCTCGAACAGCCTGCACCCGAGCCTCGTACCGAAAGTTTTGAAGTAGGCGGCGACATTCGGTTTTGCTAACCTTTGCCGCGTCCTCCTCGTATCCCTCCTCACACCTGTAGTAGGTGTGCAAACGAGATAACACCGATTAGTACAATAACTAGTTATGGATGATTTATAATTGTGTGAAGGAGAAATTACCCAGAACTGTCGGATCACCATGTCGGCCCTCGTGTGGCACAAAACACCGTCGATCTCCACCTCCGGCGGGGCCGGGGCACCCAAGTAGTGCTCCCAGGTCATTCCTACCTCTCGCTCCCGACCGGGCAACGTAACAAACCCTGGGAAGTTTTGACGACAAATCACACCAAGGACGTTGTTGGGCTTGCCGACACCCTTGGCAACAATCCAACCCCTACGGTATGACAAATTAAAGCCAAAACATTAGATATTCGAGAAAACGTGAAGGCAAAAGGTTAAATAAGAGTAAATTAACTTACTTGTCCCCATTTGGCCTAATCGGCCACTTCTGCTCGGGGGTCGCCGGCACGAGCAGGAGCCCCGAACTATCATGCTGGTAGACGGTAGCCCCCTCACCCAGCTCCTCGTCGCTACTAGCATGACCACTTGGCTCAGCCTAGGTATCCCACTGGGTCTCTGGGGACATACCCTCCTCCCTGCTTTGCTCCGGAGTCGCCTGGAACGAAGCCTCTGGGACACGAGTCTCGTGGGTCGAAGGCTCGTCGACCCGAGGCTCGTGAACCGGAGACCGTGTAGCCTCCACCTCAGACGAATCCACCCTAGAAGTCTTGTGCTCAGGTGAATCAGCTTGGGGTGGTGGCGGAGACCGTGTAGCCTCCACCTCAGAAGGCGTCGCAGCCACCGCCCTACCTCTCCCGCGGCCACGTGTACCTTTAGTACAACATAAATACTAACATGAGTAATAAAATGTATATAAATACCAATATGCATAAAACTTGAGTACAACATAAATACCAACATGAATACAACGTGTACCTTTAGTACCTCTCGGCTTCGCGGGGGGTCGACCTCCTCTCACGGGGGGTGCTCCTTGGACAGTAGAGAGCAACGCTCTCCGAAGAAGCGAGGCGGGAATGGAACTACCCATCCCACCACCCGCCGACGAATAAGGAGCCGCGGAGTTCTTTCGACCCTTTCCCACCATCTTGCAACACATGTCATGACAAAGAGTATATGAAATTAGTACAACATAAATACCAACATGAGTAATAAAATGTATATAATTTAAGTGTATCATCGTCATAAATACCAACATGACTAATAAAAATTGAATACCTAACATGAACTCAAAATTTATATATAGTAATAGTTGAATACCTGACATGAACTAATAACAATCGTGCTCGTCTATATATGCTTCGGGGTCAATAAATGCATCATGATCATCACTATCATCAATAAATGCATCATCATCATCATTATCAGGAAGAACATGTGGAAGGCCACCATTATGTAATCGGTCAAGAAGTGACAGGTCATCCGCAGCAGTAATCTCTTCTTCTTCCAGCTCTTCCTGTTCAGGCTCAGGGGTTAAGACGGATTCACTGTCGCTGTCTACTTCAATGTTCTGGGGTGAAGTAGAGCGGTTCTTGAAACGTTTCTTGGACATACGTGTTTCTTGGAAGAATTCTCCTTCATATGTGTCTGGGTTAATGTGAGGTTCGTAATCCTCTTCATTGAGGGTAGGTGGTCTAAAATGTGGTGGCACTTCATAAACGATATCCCAACCTTTGAGATTTGGATCAGTTTGGCAGGCCCACGGTAGATAGAGAACTTGTGTCGCCTGTTGAGCCGTCATATAGACATCGGGAACGTCTAAGTGGGTGTTTTGGTTGATTTCGACTAGTCCTATATGTTCATGAGTCCTTCTAGTCTCCCTCGGCTCAAACCAATAACATTTGAAGACTACGACGGTCGGTGGGTTTTCACCATAGAATAGAAGTTCATAAATTGCTTCAACTCTTCCATAATACTCGGTGCCTCCTTCGCCGATAGCAGAGACAGAACAATTTGTAGTCTTTAGGTCGGGCATAGATAGCTCTTTGCCAAAGGTACGAAAGTGATAACCGTTGATGTTGTATTTGTCAAATGAACAGACCTTATAGTCAAAACCATTAGCGACTTGTCTCAACTCGGCGTCCATAGACTCTGCATCAGCCTACAAGTTTAATATGAAAGAATGGATGCATTAGCCGCAAATTAGACCAAGAAATCAAATGTGCCCTTAATGGTAATTAATTACCTTTTGTTTGAACGACCCCCCCATTCTTGCCTCGGTCGGGAGATGCAAAATCAAATGTTGCATTGGATTAATGAAGCCCGGTGGAAAGATCTTTTCTAATTTCCAGATCAACTCCGCCGCCAACTCTTCCATTTCATCTAGGACGCCAGGCGATAGTTCTTTCGCACAAAGAGAACGGAAGAAATAGCTCAACTCTACCAGTACTGGCCATTCATCCTCAGGGATAAAGCCACACAACATCACCGGCATTACCCGCTCAATCCATATGTGCCATTCATGACTCTTGAGACCAAATATTTTCAATTTCTCAAGACTCGCTCCCCTCTTTAGATTCGCAGCATACCCATCGGGGAACATAGCATTTCCCCATAGCTAGCCTTTCAAGATTGAACCATGCCTTTGGCTTCTCTATGCTTTGCTTTCCTTTCCATTGTCGCAAGTTTTGCAACGGTCTATCAACATAGAGCCTCCAGGTCGATTCTAGCCTTAGGATTATCTTTTTTACTTCCCCTCTATGCCGAACAATGTACCAAAAATGGCCTCCGCAATATTCTTTTCAGTCTGCATCACGTCGATGTTGTGTGGGCAAAGGAGATCTTTGAAGTAAGGGAGATCCCATAAGCATGACTTGTGAGTCTAGGCATGTTGCGTATTATACCCTTTGAAGTATCCTGGACGCAAAGGATCAGACTTGAGAGTGTTTAACTGATCAAGGGTCTGTTGGCCTATCAACGCAGATGGTGCAGTGTTTTTGACAACTCTACCTTTGATGAAATTCTTCTTGTCTTTTCTGAACTTATGCTTAGGATCCAGGAATTGTCTATGCATGTCGAAGCAAGAATACTTGTGACCAACCTGCAGCCAATGGAACTGAAGAGCTACCTTGCATGTGGTGCACGGGAACCTTCCATGAACACACCAGCCAGCGAATAGCACAAACGCCAGATAATCATGCGTCGAGTACATGTACCACACATGCATTTTGAAAAAAAAATTGGTACCCGCGTCGTAGGTCTTGATCCCATTATCCCAGGCTTCTTGCAACTCATCCTTAAGCGGATGAATGTACACATTCATATTCTTCCCCGGATAGTTGGGCCCTGGAATTATCAACGTCAGGAAAATGTTCTTTCTTTTCATAATCTCTCCGGGTGGCAAATTTAGTGGAATGACAAATACAGGCCAACAACTGTATTGTGTTGCGTCATACCATACACATTGAACCCATCCGTGCTGATGGAAACTCTAGGTTGCCTTGGATCTTCTGATTTATCCTTATGTAATGCTGATGGCAACTCCACGCAAAACCATCTGAAGTGTGTACCAACATCTTGTTCCCATCCGCATCTTGTTCGGTTCTTTTGCCCAATTTGTGCCATGTCATCTCTCTGGCCGTCTCTTCGACCATGAAAAGACGTTGAAGTCTTGGTACGATTGGCAGATACCGAAGAACACTAATGGGGATTTTGGTCTGATTCTTCTCACCCATACCGTTGTCTACCACAATATACCTGGAAGAATACCAAATGGGGCAATAGTTCAAGGCCGCATACTCAAGCCTAAATAAGGCACATCCATTTTCACAGGCATGTACTTCTCATAGGGCATCTTAAGTATATGGAGGATTCTCTCTGACCGGTACAGGTTTGCAAGCAGTACATGGCCTTTGGGTAGAAAGCGTACAAATATCGTCATCATCGCGTTGCAGCATTCTCTTCCTAGGTTGAATTGAGCCTTCAGAGCCATTACTTGCACGATGGCATCCAGCTGACAAAGCTCGGTCTGCTCATGGAGAGAATGTTTTGAAGACTCCAACTCTTCATAGAAGGACTTTGCAGATTCCTCCATCTCATCGTTCGAATCCCGAGCATCATCAAAGTCTTGCACCATGTCTTCAATCCCGGTACCATGCTCGTCGGTGCGACGACGAATCATCTCAGCTCTGGCACGTTGGTCAGACTCACCATGAAAAATCCACACCGTATAATTAGGCGTAAAACCCCACTTCTGCAGGTGTTTACCCATTTCAAACTCTGTTTGCTTTTTCCAGTTGTCGCAGTTGGGACACGGGCACCATGTTTTTTGCTGGCCATTTGCAAATGCGGCTCTCACAAACCCCCTGGTTTTTGTTAACCATTCATGGGTCATGTCTTTCTGACTAGGGTGACCAGTGTACATCCAAGCACGATCACTCATGTTGCCTAGCTACCTATGGGCGCACAAGAAATAAATATATAATTCATCATCTATATTCATATGCTAATCAAGTTTGTCAGTTTTATTACGTCCATGCAACCTACACGCTAATAGGTAAAGATAGGTCATAATCCCACCCGCGTATGTGTAGATTAGGTTCCTTTTCCCATGCTCTGCTCCACATGCGACGCAGAATTTCAGCAGCACCTTGATACGTCTCAAACATATCTATAATTTTTTATGGTTTCACGCTGTTATGTTGTCATCTTTGGATGTTTTATGTACCTTTTATATCTTTTTTGGGACTAACTTATTAATTCAGTGCCAAGTGCCAGTTCCAGTTTTTTCTGTGTTTTTGACTCTTTTCAGATCTCATTTTGGATCGGAGTCGAAACGGAATAAAAACCCCGAAATGATTTTTTCCTGAACGGAAGAAGATCAAGGGGCCTCTAGGCCAAGCCAAGTGGGCTCCAGGGAGCCCACAAGCTCCCACTCCGCCACCAGGGGGAGGCGGCGATGGCAGGGCTTGTGGCCTCCCTGGCCGCCCCCTGACCTATATCCTTGGCCTATATATTCCCAAAAATTCAGCAAAAAATCAGGGGAGCCTTGAAAATACTTTTCCGCCGCCGCAAGCTTCCGCTTCCGCGAGATCTCATCTGGAAACCCTTCCCGGCACCCTGCCGGAGGGGACTTTGGAGTTGGAGGGCTTCTTCATCATCATCATCGCCCCTCCAATGACTCGTGAGTAGTTCACTGCAGACCTACGGGTCCGTAGTTAGTAGCTAGATGGCTTGTTCTCTCTCTTGGATCTTCAATACAATGTTCTCCATGATCTTCCTAGAGATTTATTCGATGTAATCTTCTTTGGCGGTATGTTTGTCGAGATCCGATGAATTGTGGATTTGTGATCAGATTATCTATGATATATATTTGAGTCTTTGCTGATTTCTTATATGCACGATTTGATATCCTTGTAAGTCTCTCCGAGTCTTGGGTTTTGTTTGGCCAACTAGATCTATGATTCGTGCAATGGGAGAAGTGCTTGAATTTGGGTTCTACCATGTGGTGGCCTTTCCCAGTGACAATAGGGGCAGCAAGGCACACATTAAGTAGTTGCCATCAAGGGTAAAAAGATGGGGTTTTCATCATTGGTTTGAGATTATCGCCCTACATCATGTCATCTTGCTTAAGGCGTTACTCTGTTCTTATGGACTTAATACACTAGATGCATGCTGAATAGCGGTCGACGTGTGGAGAATAGTAGTAGATGCAGAAAGTATCGGTCTACTTGTTTTGGACGTGATGCCTATAGATATAATCATTGACATAGATATCGTCACGACTTTGCGCGGTTCTATCAATTGCTTGACAGTAATTTGTTCACCCACCGTCTACTTGCTTTCATGAGAGAAGCCACTAGTAAACACTACGGCCCCCGGGTCTATTCACATCCATCATTTACACCTCCGCTTTTACTTTGCTTTGTTACCTTGTTGCTTTCAATTCTCACTTGGCAAACAATCTATAAGGGATTGAAAACCCCTTCATAGCGTTGGGAGCAAGCTTTTTGTGTTTGTGCAGGCTCTTGTGATACTCCTCCAATGGATCGATACCTTGGTTCTCAAACTGAGGGAAATACTTACCATCGCTGCGCTACATCACCCTTTCCGCTTCGAGGGAACTCCAATGCAAGGCTCCAAGGCCACGGGGAAATCCTTTGCATACTATGATTTGAAAGTAGTGTCAAAAGGGGTAGTTATCCAAAGGGATACGAAAACTTCCACCTTCATGTGCATTGAATAGTTAGAGAAGTTTGATTCATCTCAATTAGTTTTGAGTTGTGGTTATGGTAATATTGAGGTCATGCTAGTAAGGTGTTGTGGATCTAGAAATACTTGTGTTGAAGTTAGTGATTCCCGTAGCATGCACGTATGGTGAACCGCTATGTGATGAAATCTGAGCATGATTAGTATATTGATTGTCATCCTTTGCGTGGCGTTCGGGACCGCGCGATGGTTTCTACCTACCAACCCTTCCCCTAGGAGTATGCGTTGAATGCTTTGTTTCGATTACTAATAAAACTTTTGCAACAAGTATATGCGTTCTTCATGACTAATGTTGAGTCCATGGTTTAGATGCACTTTCACCTACCACCATCACTATCTTCTTAGTGTCGTGCAACTTCCGCCGGTACACAAAACCCACCATTAGCCTCCCTCAAAACAGCCACCATACCTACCTACTATGGCTTTTTCAAAGTCATTCCGAGATATATTGCCATGCAACTACCACGATGACATGTTCCACCACGTCTACATTGCCATTGCATGATCGTAAGATAGCTAGCATGATGTTTCCATTGATGTCTATGCCATACTAGATCATTGCCACGGTACACTACCGAAGGCATTCCATATAGAGTCATAGTTGCTCTATGTTTTGAGTTGAAAGTGTGATGATCATCATTAATGGAGCATTGTCCCATGTGAGAAAATAAAAGAGGCCAAAGAAGCCCACAAAAAAGAGGCCAAAGAGCCCACCAAAATAAAATAAAATAAAAAAAGAAATGAGAGAAAAAGAGAGAAGGGACAATGCTACAACTTTTTCCACACTTGTGCATATTAAGCACCATGATCTTCATGATTCAGAGTCTCTCATTTTGTCACCACCATATAGCTAGTGGGAAATTTTCATTTTATAACTTGGCTTGTATATTCCAATGATAGGCTTCCTCAAAATTGCCTTAGGTCTTCGTGAGCAAGCAAGTTCGATGCACACCCACTAGTTTTCTTTAAGAGCTTTCACATACTCGTAGCTCTAGTGCATCATTTGTATGACAATCCCTACTCATTGACATTGATATCTATTGATGAGCATCTCCACAGCTCATTGATATGCCTAGTTAATGTGAATATCTTCTCCTTTTTTGTCTTGCAACCTCCACGACATTCCACACCATCTATAGTGCTATAACCATGGCTCACGCTCATGTATTGCGTGAGAGTTGAAAAGGTTTGAGAAAGTAAAGGTGTGACACAATTACTTGGCCAATACCGGGGTTGTGCATGATTTAAATTTGTTGTGCAATGATGATAGAGCATAGCCAGACTATATGCTTTTGTAGGGATAACTTTCTTTTGGCCTTGTTATTTTGAAAGTTCATGATTACCTTGCTAGTTTGCTTGAATTATTATTGTTTCCATGTCAATAGCAAACTATTGTTTTGAATCTAATGGATCTGAACATTCATGTCACATAGGAGGAATTACAAAGCACACCTATGCTAGGTAGCAAGAAATTATAAAAAATTCATTCTTTATCACTTCCCTACTCGAGGACGCGCAGGAGTTAAGCTTGGGGATGGTTGATACGTCTCAAACGTATCTATAATTTTTTATGGTTTCACGCTGCTATCTTGTCATCTTTGGATGTTTTATGTACCTTTTATATCTTTTTTGGGACTAACTTATTAATTCAGTGCCAAGTGCTAGTTCCTGTTTTTTCAATGTTTTTGACTCTTTCAGATCTGATTTTGGAACGGAGTCCAAACGGAATAAAAACCCCGAAATGATTTTTTCCCGAACGGAAGAAGATCAGGGGGCCTCTGGGCCAAGCCAGGTGGGCTCCAGGGAGCCCACAAGCTCCCACTCTACCACCAGGGGAGGCGGCGGTGGCAGGGCTTGTGGCCTCCCTGGCCACCCGTTAACCTAGATCCTTGGCCTATATATTCCCAAAAATTCAGCAAAAAATCAGAGGAGCCTCGAAATTACTTTTTCGCCGTCGCAAGTTTCCGTTTCCGCGAGATCTCATCTGGAGACCCTTCCCGGCACCCTGCTGGAGGGGACTTTGGAGTTGGAGGGCTTCTTCATCATCATCATCACCCCTCCAATGACTCGTGAGTAGTTCACTTCAGACCTACGGGTCCGTAGTTAGTAGCTAGATGGCTTCTTCTCTCTCTTGGATCTTCAATACAAAGTTCTCCATGATCTTCATGGAGATCTATCCGATGTAATCTTCTTTGGCAGTGTGTTTGTTGAGATCCGATGAATTGTGGATTTGTGATCAGATTATCTATGATATATATTTGAGTCTTTGCTGATTTCTTATATGCATGATTTGATATCCTTGTAAGTCTTTCCGAGTCTTGGGTTTTGTTTGGCCAACTAGATCTATGATTCTTGCAATGGGAGAAGTGCTTGGTTTGGGTTCTACCATGTGGTGACCTTTCCCAGTGACAGTAGGGGCAGCAAGGCATACATTAAGTAGTTGCCATCAAGGGTAAAAAGATGGGGTTTTCATCATTGGTTTGAGATTATCCCTCTACATCATGTCATCTTGCTTAAGGTGTTACTCTGTTCTTATGGACTTAATACACTAGATGCATGCTGGATAGCGGTCGACGTGTGGAGTAATAGTAGTAGATGCAGAAACTATCGGTCTACTTGTTTTGGACGTGATGCCTATATATATAATAATTGCCATAGATACCGTCACGACTTTGCGCGGTTCTATCAATTGGTCGACAGTAATTTGTTCACCCACCGTCTACTTGCTTTCATGAGAGAAGACACTAGTAAACACTACGGCCTCCGGGTCTATTCACATCCATCGTTTACACCTCTGCTTTTACTTTGCTTTGTTACCTTGTTGCTTTCAGTTCTCACTTGGCAAACAATCTATAAGGGATCGACCACCCCTTCATTGCGTTGGGAGCAAGCTTTTTGTGTTTGTGCAGGCTCTTGTGATACTCCTCCACTGGATCGATACCTTGGTTCTCAAACTGAGGGAAATACTTACCATTGCTGTGCTACATCACCCTTTCCGCTTCAAGGGAACACCAAGGCAAGGCTCCAAGGCCACGGGGGAAATCCTTTGCATACTTGCCTAGGAAGTCCCTTAAGGCGTAGCCGTAGCAGAAGGATTCCTGGTGCCGTCGACACACCTATTTATGGCACCATTGGAAGGTCTTTTGTGCAGTAGCATAGCTGACATCACACCTCCCCGCTGTTCTCCTGATACACGTATCGGCAATAAGCAGAGAGGATGTGTACCCGGAGAACAACAGGGAGGCACTAACGAAATTCTGCATCGGATCCAGAGCACAACATACGGGAAAACGAACCCAATCTACACATACTCGGACTGTCCATGGATAATGTTGGACAATTCGAAAGGATGGCGGTTATAAATATGCAAAGAAATGCATATTTATAGCTGTCGCCCTTTCGAATGGGAGACGCATAATGGTCACGCATACTCATGATTGAAGAAACCTATAGCTAGCAAGTTTCATCGGCACGAAGACCGAGACAGAGCAAATTAAGGGGGTAGGAGGAGAAGTCATTTGTGCTCACCAACAAACGCAGGGGCGGATCTCGTCCAACACACGTGGAGGTCATCGAACAACTGCACATTGAAATTCTCACGATCAACACAAATATGATGTTTTTATAATTAACATAATCGGAAAATATGTGACCTAACTCATAATTTACAAAACTATGACCCCGTGGGCCTCTAGAAAGCCGAAAAACACCTTCTCGTTCAGCAGTAAGTAGAAGAGGTGTCGGGGGTCGGGGCTTAGTGGCGTCGAGGGTCGGTGGTGTCGGGTGTCGGTGGTCGGGAGTCGGGTTAAATGCGTTGATGGTCGGGGGTTAGTGTCGTCGGGGGTCGAGGATCACTAGCGTCGGAGGTTGGGGTCTTTTCGATCAACAAGAGGCCAAAGAGGTGTCGGGGGCCTGGGGTTGGGGGTTAGTGGCGTCGGGGGTCGGGGGTAGGGGGTCGAGGGTCAGTGGCATCGGGGGTCGGGGGTCAGTGGTGTCGGGCGTCGGTGGTCGGGAGTCGGGGGTCGGGTGTCGGGGGTCGGGGTCAGTGGTGACGGGCGTCGGGAGTCGGGGGTCGGGGGTCAGTGGTGTCGGGCGCCGGGGGTCGGGAGTCGGGTGTCAGTGGCGTCGGGGGTCGGGGGTTGAGGGTCGGGGGTTGGTGGCGTCGGGCGTCGGGGGTTGGTGGCATCGGGCTTCGGGGGTCGGGAGTCGGGTGTCGGGGGTCGGGGTCGGGGGTTAGTGGTGTCGGGCGTCGGGGGTCGGGAGTCGGGTGTCAGTGCCATCGGGGGTCGGGGGTCGAGGGTCGGGAATTGGTGGCGTCAGGCGTCGGGGGTCTTGTGCGGGGGGTCAGGGTCCTCTTCTTTCTTCTTCTCCTCTCTCCTCTTTTTCTTCTTTTTCTTCTTCTTCTTCTTCTTTATCATCTTATTACTATTATTATTATTCTTTTTTATCCTCCTCCTCCTCCTCCTCTTCTAACAGTAACCTAATTAACACTAAACTAATGGTAATCTATTAACCTAAACTAACAATAACCTAATTAACACTAAACTAATAGTAACCTAATTAACCTAATCTAACATTAACCTAATTAACACTGATAGTAACCTACACTAACAGATGCAATGAAACGAAAAAAATACAAAAATGAAATAAAATGAACTCAACAAAAAAATGAACTCACCAGGGAGGAGGTGTGGTGGTGGGGGAGGAGGGCCGCGGGGAGGGGGTGGCCGCGGGGAGGGGGTCGCCGGTGTGAGCGAGGCGGGGCGGCGGCGGGGGCGAGTGAGGTGAGGGGGAGAGAGAGACAGTGTGGGGGGGGGAGAGAGACAGTGAGCGCGAGGGGGAGTAGACTTCCATTACACGGTCGGCCCCTTTGTCGTCCGCCCCCGACGGCAAAGGGCCCCATGGCAAACGGCAAAGGCCGACACATGGCAAAGTTAGCCTTCCATCGGACATGGCACACATGGGACCCACCCGTCCTCTTTGCCGTCTGCCCTGGGTCTATTTGCCGTCCGCTGGCAGACGACAAAGGGCCGACACATGGCAAATAGTATTTTTTCCATCAGTCAGCCCTTTGCGGTCTGCCTTGTGTCAACAGACGGCAAAGAGGTTCTTTGCCATCAGCCAGCAGACGGCAAAGACCTGGCTGACGGCAAAGAACTGGATTCCAGTAGTGATGGTATAGATGCACTTTCACCTTCCACCATTGCTAGCTTCTCTAGTGCCGGGCAACTTTCGCCGGTGCACAAACCCAACATATGCCTTCCTCAAAACAGCCACCATACCTACCTACTATGGCATTTTCATAGCCATTCCGTGATATATTGCCATGCAACTCCCACCATTCCGTCTCATGACTTGTGCCATCACTCTCATATTGCCATTGCATGATAGTAAGATAGCTAGCGAGATGTTTCAACGTCATACGCCAAGCTAGATCGTTGCACATCCCGGTATACTGCCGGAGGCATTTCCTATAGAGTCATGATTGTTCTAAGCTTTGAGCTGTGAGTAAATAAAAGTGTGATGATCATCATTATTAGAGCATTGTCCCATGTGAGGAAATTAAAAAAAGAGGCCAAAGAGCCCAACTAAAAAAAGAGAAAAAAATAGGCCCAAGATCCCAAATAAAAAAAATAAAAAAAGATAGAAAAAAAGAGAAGGGACAATGCTACTATCTTTTCCACACTTGTGCTTCATAATAGCACCATGTTCTTCATGATTGAGAGCCTCTCGTTTTGTCACCACCATATGCTAGTGGGAATCTTCATTATATAACTTGGCTTGTTTATTCCAATGATGGGCTTCCTCAAAATTGCCCTGGGTCTTCGTGAGCAAGCAAGTTGGATGCACACCCACTAGTTCTCCTTTTGAGCTTTCACATACTTATAGCCCTAGTGCATCCTTTGTATGGCAATCCCTACTCATTCACATTGATATCTATTAATGGGCATCTCCATAGACCTTTGATACGCCAAGTCAATGTGACCATCTCCTCCCTTTTTGTCTCACAACCACCACACACTCTATTCCACCTATAGTGCTATATCGATGGCTCACGCTCATGTATTGCGTGATAGTTATAAAAAAGTTTGAGAAAGTAAGAGTGCGAAAACAATTACATGGCCAATACCGGGGTTGTGCATGATTTAAATTAGTTGTGTGAGGATGATGGAGCATAGCCAGACTATATGATTTTGTTGGGATAACTTTCCTTGGCCTTGTTATTTTGAAAGTTTATGATTACCTTGCTAGTTTGCTTGAAGTATTATTGTTTTCATGTCAATAGCAAACTATTGTTTTGAATCTTACAGATATGAACATTCATGTCACACGAAAGAAGTTACAAAGGACAACTATGCTAGGTAGCATTCCACATCAAAAATTCAGTCTTTATCATTTTCCTACTCGAGGACGAGCAGGAGTTAAGCTTGGGGATGCTTGATACGTCTCCAACGTATCTATAATTTTTTATGGTTTCATGCTATTATCTTGTCAAACTTTGGATGTGTTGTATGCCTTTTATATCTTTTTTGGGACTAACTTATTAACTCAGTGCCAAGTGTTAGTTCCTGTTTTTCCATGTTTTTGACCTCTTTCAGAGGAGGATTTTAAATGGAATCCAAACGGAACGAAACTTCCAAAAAGATTTTTCCGAAACAGAAGAAGATCGGGAAGCTTGAGAACCAAGGCAGGGGGCCACCAGGGACCCCACAAGCCCCGTAGCCGCGGCCAGGGGGCCCGCGCCTCCCAGGCTTGTGGGCTCCCTGGGACACCTCTGCCCTAGGTTTTCCGCCTATATATTCCCTAAAATCCCAGAAAAAATTAGGAGATCATCGAAAGTACTTTTCCGCCGCCGCAAGCTTCTGTCTCCGCAAGATCCCATCTGGGGCACGTTCTGGTGCCCTGCCGAAGGGGCCATTCAGACACGGAGGGCTTCTTCATCAACACCATGACCTCTCCGATGATGCGTGAGTAGTTCACCATAGACCTACGGGTCCATAGCTAGTAGCTAGATGGCTTCTTCTCTTTCTTGGATCTTCAATACAAAGTTCTCCATGATCTTCATGGAGATCTATCCGATGTAATGTTCTTTTGCGATGTGTTTGTCGAGATCCGATGAATTGTGGATTTATGATCAGATTATCTATGAATCTTATTTGAGTTTCTTCTGATCTCTTATATGCATGATTTCATATCCTTGTAATTCTCTTCGATTTGTGGGTTTTGTTTGGCCAACTAGATCTATGCTTCTTGCAATGATAGAAATCCTTGGTTTTGGGTTCATACCGTGCGGTGACCTCACCCAGTGACAGAAGGGGTAGCGAGGCACGCATCATGTTGTTGCCATCAAGGGTAAAAAGATGGGGTTTTCATCATTGCTTTGAGATTATCCTTCTACATCATATCACCTTGCTTAAGGCGTTACTCTGTTTGTCATGAACTCAATACACTAGATGCATGCTGGATAGCGGTCGATGTGTGGAGTAATAGTAGTAGATGCCGAAAGTACCGGTCTACTTGTCTCGGACGTGATGCATATATGTATGATCATTGCCTTAGATATCGTCATGACTTTGCGCGGTTCTATCAATTGCTCGACAGTAATTTGTTCACCCACCGTAATATTTGCTATTTTGAGAGAAGCCTCTAGTGAACACTATGGCCCCGGGGTCTACTTCACACCATATTTTCAGCCTTACTCTTTTTCTTCGTTGCACTTTTCGCCTTCAGATCTCACTTTGCAATCAATCTTGAAGGGATTGGCAACCCCTTTATGGCGTCAGGTGCAAGCTTGGTTGTGTTTGCGCAGGTACTCTGGACTTGACGAGATTCTCCTACTGGATTGATAGCTTAGTTCTCAAACTGAGGGAAATTCTTACTTCTCCTGTGCTGCATCACCCTTTCCTCTTCGAGGGAAAAACCAACGCAAGCCCAGTCTTCATCAACGTGTCAATCTCTGGCGCTGTTGTATGTTGCCGTAGCATCTTGCGAAACTCTCCGCTTGGAGGCCCAACAGAGGCTACAAGAACAAGTTGTGTAGTTGACATGAGTTCTTCATGACTAATGTGAAACCATGGACATACGGAATCTCACCTCCTCATATTTTGCTAGCCTCTTCTGTACCGTGCATTGCCCATTATCACCTCGAGGATCGACGCAAACTTCGCTGGTGCATCTAAACCCCGTGGCATGATATGCTCTGTCACACATAAACCTTTCTTTATCTTCCTCAAAACAGCCACCATGCCTATGATGGCATTTCTATAGCCGTTCTGAGATTTATTTCCTTGCAAATTCCACCATTACATCTTATAACTAGTTAATTCATCATCATATTGCTTTGCATGATCATATAGATCTAACATAGCATTTGTGGCAAAGCCACCATTCATTTTATTGTTGATACATTTCACACTAGATCATTGCACATCCTCGTACACTGCTAGAGGCATTCATATTGTGTCATATCAAGCTTTCATGAGTTGTAAGTAAATAAAAGTGTGATGATCATCATTACTAAGGAATTGTCCTAGTGAGGAAAGGATGATGGAGACTATGATTCCCCCACAAGTCGGGAAGATACCCTCGACGAAAAATAAAAATGGATGAGGCCAAATGAGCCCACCATAAAAAATGAACGAGAGAGAAAGAGAGAAGGGTTTTTGCTACTATCCTTTACCACACTTGTGCCTCAAAGTGGCACCATGTTCGTCATATAGAATGTCTCGTGATATGTCATTTTCATATGCTAGTGGGAATCATATTATCATTATTGTAAACTTGGCTTGCATATTCCGATGATGGGTTTCCTCAAACGCCCGAGGTCTTCATGAGCAAGAAGTTGGACGCACACCCTACTTAGCTTCATCTGAGCTTTCATACACTTATAGCTCTAGTGCATCATTTACATGGCAATCACTACTCCTTGGTTTGACATCTACCGATGGGTGTCTCTATAGCCAGTTGGTACTCCTAGTTGATGTGAGACTATCTTCTCCACTTTTACCCCTTAGATATCTACCACCATATTATATTCCACCTTATGCTATGTCCATGGCTCACACTCATGTATTGCATGAAGAATAAAAAGTTGATTGACTTTGAAATAGTATGATCCAATTGACCGACTTGGACACCGTGGTGCTTAACATTTGTATTAATGTGGTGAAGGCGGAGCCATGATTTGCTAATATGAAAGATTGATGGGGGTAAACATTCCTTTAGGATCATATACATTGAAAGATTGGTGATTTTGTCGCTTATGCTCGTAATTGTTACTATGTTGATGTTTGTTCATTTATCATTTCTTAATGAGCATAGATGCAAAAGATTATATATTGGATAGAATGTCTTACCTACTCGAGGACGCGCGAGAATTAAGCTTGGGGATGCTTGATACGTCTACAATGTATCTATAAATTTTGATTGTTCCATGTTGTTAAATTATCATCTTAGGATACTTTTTGGGTCATAATTCACCAATTTGAATTATTTTTTAGCACTAACCTATTAACCCAGTCCTGAGTGCCAGTTGTTATTCTGTGCTTGCTTTTTTGTTTTTTAGGTTTTCGGTATCAAATGAAGTCCAATTGCCACAAAACTTTTTTATGGTTTTTCCTCGACCAAAAGAAGACCTGGAAAACTCGATAGGAAACCTGGAGCCACACGAGGAGATCCCAAGGCAGCAGGGCACGACTAGGGGGGTGGTTGCGCCCTAATGCCTTGGCACACCCCAGTTGCCCCTCTTGCCTCATTCTCTGGCCTATAAATTCCCAAATATTCCAGATGCCCTAAAGATCATACGCAAAAACTTTTTATACCACCGCAAGTCTCTATTCTATGGCGACCCCATGTGGAGATCCATTGTAGCACCCTGCCAGAGGGGTGATCGATCACGGGGGGCCTCTTCACAAACCTTACTGCCCTCATGATGATGGCTCTCTCTCTCTCTCTCTCTTGATCTTCAATACAATGATCATCACATCTTCGCTTTGATCTATCCTATGTAATTCTTTCGTATGCTAAGATGGCACCCTTAGAGCTAGCTGAACTTAAGAAACAACTCAATGAGGCCTTGAAAAAGGGTTTCATCCGTCCTAGTTCTTCTCCTTGGGTTTGTCCCGTCCTTTTCGTCAAGAAGAAGGATGGAACGGATCGAATAGTTGTAGATTATCGACCTGTCAACCTAGTCACCATAAAGAACAACTATCGGCTCCCCATAATCAATGGCCTGTATGATCAGCTGATGACGAGTTGATGGAACTATACTCCTCACCCCTCGTTGGTTACCCAAAGTGGAAGGTTGAGATATAGTCAGCAGCAGATTCCCCTTACACGGGGACTGTAAGGTTTACCGAACCAGGAGGACTCCAAGTATCAACAAGTAGGTGTCTTCTGCTCTGGCGCTAGCAGAAGACGTGGAGCTGCACACACAACAAATAACTTTGCTCCCAACGAGTTCAGAGAGGTTGTCAATCTCTCCGGACTTGTCGTCTGCAAAGGATCAAACACAACCGGGAATAACGATGGTGATTGCAACGGAAAAGGAAATAAAAGCAGTAAATGGTGGAGGTGTAAACAATGGTGGAAATATGGACCAGACTCCAAAACTATTACTATTTTATTTTTTGAATGGTGGAGGTGTAAACTATTCTTTTGTTTTGAAAATACACATGGATAGCCTAAAATACGACACCTATCACTAATAGGCTCAAGATCATGATACCAAAAGTCCAAACATTACTCAAATAAATACCTCAAAACTATTCCAAGTTACTACTATACTTAAATAGCAACCTCAATTACCTACACATGCAAGACACACAACTCAGTGCACCAAGCCAACTCTGTAAACAAGATAAGCATGATAACTCAAGAGAGTTCCAAAAGCAACCTAAATAAAAGCTCTTAAAAAGATAAAGCATGAAAACTAAGAGCTAAGCATGACAGCAACTATGAAAAGATAAAGAACACACAAAAAGATAAGCATGAAAACCTATGTTGTGTTCTAGGGTGGAGTGAAGCGTGTTTCTCTCCCAAACAAAGAAGGCTAGGGTCCAAATTGTTATGAAAAAAAAGAAAAACTAAAACAAACTATAAAGAAAGTAAAGAGCGAGACGCTCCAAGCATAGCACATAACATATGAAGTGATAAAAATATAGCATGGAGAAGGATGAAACGATGATTGTTGATGGAGAAGGGCATGCACGGGGGCATCCCCAAGGTTAGACGCTTGAGTCTCCTTGAATATTTCTTGGGGGTGCATGGGGGAATCCGCAAGCTTGAGCGCTTGACAATCCTAGATCTTCTTTCATCATCTTCCATCGCATACTTGAAAACTCCCTTCATACGAAACTCATCATAAACTGATTAGAGTGGTTAGTGTCCATAATAAAATATTTTTTTCTCTACTAGAAATAAAGATTTTTAGGAAGAGTTACTGTTTCTCAAGATTTCCAAAAGGATTTTGCAAAGAAAAAGCAGGCTTAGGATTTGCAAAACAATGAAAACGCAAAACATGGCAGAATCTGAGAAAAACATACCAGCATGTAGTAAATAATTTTTTTTCGGGCACTTCTGCTACGCAAATCAAAAACCTCAGAACATACGCGAGAAATTCAATTATATAGAGCATATTGTCAAAATAATTCAAATCAAAAAGACGATCTGGTGATTTTTGTCTATTGTTTCCGTCAAGTGGACATAATCTGTTTCTGGACAGCATGTCACAACTTTTGAACTTTCTTGCAATCGGAGGCTAATACTTGGCACAAAGCTTGAAAATAAAGATACAATGATGTTGCTTGCTGCGTACTTTCTAGAAGGTCACACCAATCTGTGGTGGGAGAATTTTGAAGCTATGCGTCCTGCCGGACCAGCAGCCACATGGGCAGACTTCAGTGCAGCCTTCCGTGTGCACCACATTCCAGAGGGTCTGATGGACCGTAAGAGAGAGGAATTCTGTGCCTTCACCCAGGGAAAGTTGACCGTGGATGCTTATAGCCGCGAGTTCGGTAATCTCACTCGCTACGCAACTGAAGAGGTGTCAATGGATGCCAAGAAGCAAGCAAGATTCTGCAAGGGTCTGAGCCCTGAACTTCGTCGAGACCTGCGCCTCCATGAATGTACACGTTTTCAAGCTCTTGTCAACAAGGCGATTAGTGCCGAGACTGTTCATACCGACTATGAAGCCACGAAGAAGCACTCTCGCAATTTGGGCTCCTCATCCGGTTCCACGTTTCCAAAACGCAGGTGTGGGTTCCGAATAGCTCTTTGCCACCAAGATATACCTCGAGGCCATCCTATGTGGCGCCTCAGCCGAACCAGACTAACCCTCCACCAAAGAGCTATGGTGGTCCAGCTAGCAATGCTGCACCACGTGCCAATCAGGTGATCTGTTACAAGTGTGGAGAACCAGGGCACTACTCACGAGAGTGTCCCCAGAATATAGGTGCTAAGCAACCTGGAAAGTCCGTTGGGCAAGGCAAGTTGGGCAAAGCTTACTATGTGAAGCCAACTCCTACACGTCGCCGCGTGAATTATGTTTCAGCAGAAGAAGCTGCAAAGGATCCCGACGTCATTTTGGGTACGCTTCTTGTCAATCATCACCCAGCGTCTGTTCTTTTTGACATTGGGTCATCTCATTCCTTCATTTCCGAAAGTTATGCACAGTTGCATAACATGTCCTTTTGTGAATGCCAATCCCATTAGTTCTCAAAACCCCTGGTAGTAAATAGCAAACTTCTAGGACAAGCTATGACAATGAAATCCTAGTAGACACGCTAGTTTACCTAGCATCATTGATAGCCCTGAAATCCTCAGATATCAATATCATCTTGGGTATGGACTGGATGTCAGCTCATTATGCCAAGATTGATACCCATTCTAGAAATGTTCAGCTTACCCATCCCTCGGGTGAGATAGTTAATGTCTCAACTCGAGTTGCCAAATGCCAACTCTATTCCCTCAATACCAATCCTCTTCCAGAACTTGAAGACATTTCGGTAGTCCGTTACTTTCCGGATGTTTTTCCAGAAGAACTGCCAGGAATTCCACCTGACAAGGATGTAGAGTTAGTGATAGATCTTGTCCGAGGAACTATCCCAATAGCCAGAAGACCTTATAAGATGGCTGATACGTCCATTTTGCATCATGCTTTTATGTTGATATTTATCGCTTAATGGGCTATTATTACACTTTACTGTACAATACTTATGCCTTTTCTCTCTTATTTTATAAGGTTCACATGAAGAGGGAGAATGCCGGCAGCTGGAATTCTGGTCTGAAAAAGGAGCAAGTTTGAGATACCGATTCTGCCCAACTCCAAAAGCTATGAAAATCAACGAGTAATTATTTTGGATTTTACAAAAAATACTGGGTGGAAGAAGTACGGGAGGGGAGTCACCAGGAGGCCACAAGCCTGCCAGGTGCGGCCTACCCCCCTGGCCGCGCCTGGGTGGCTTGTGGGCCCCCTGTTGCCCCACCGGCTCCCATCTTCTGCTATAAGGAGGGTTTCATCCCAGAAAAAAATCAGGAGGAAGCTTTCGGGAAGAGACGCCGCCGCCACGAGGCGGAACTTGAGCAGAACCAATCTAGAGCTTCGGCAGGGCCGTCCTGCCGGGGAAACTTCCCTCTCGGAGGGGGAAATCCTCGCCATCGTCATCAACAACACTCCTCTCATCGGAGGGGATTCATCTCCATCAACATCTTAATCAGCACCATCTCATCTCCAAACCCTTGTTCATCTCTTCTAACCAATCTCCATCTCGCGACTCCGATTGGTACTTGTAAGGTTGCTAGTAGTGTTAATTACTTTTTGTAGTTGATGCTAGTTGGATTACTCGGTGGAAGATCATATGTTCAGATCCTTAATGCTATTCAATACCTCTCTGGTCATGAATGTAATTATGCTTTGTGAGTAGTCACTTTGGTTCCTAAGGACATGGGATAAGTCTTGCTATAAGTAGTCATGTGAATTTGGTATTCGTTCGATATTTTGATGCGTTGTATGTTGTCTTTCCTCTAGTGGTGTTATGTGACCATTGACTACATAACACTTCACCATTACTTGGGCCTATAGGAAGGCATTGGGAAGTAATAAGTAGATGATGGGTTGCTAGAGTGACCGAAGCTTAAACCCTAGTTTATGCGTTGCTTCGTAAGGGGCTGATTTGGATCCACTAGTTTAATGTTATGGTTAGACTTAGTCTTAATTCTTCTTTCATAGTTGCGGATGCTTGCGAGACGGGTTAATCATAAGTGGGATGTTTTTCCAAGTAAGGGAAGCACCCAAGCACCGGTCCACCCACATATCAAACTATCAAAGTAGCGAACGCGAATCATATGAACATGATGAAAACTAGCTTGACAGAAATTCCTATGTGTCCTCAGGAGCGCTTTACCTCATATAAGAGTTCGTCCAGGCTTGTCCCTTGCTACAAAAGGGATTGGGCCATCTTGCTGCACCTTTGTTACTATTGTTACATGCTACTCGCTATGAATTATCTTATCACACAACTATCTGTTACCGATAATTTCAGTGCCTGCAGAGAATACCTTGCTGAAAACCACTTGTCAGTTCCTTCTACTCCTCGTTGGGTTCGACACTCTTACTTATTGAAAGGACTACAATAGATCCCCTACACTTGTGGGTCATCAAGAATCTTTTCTGGCGCCGTTGCCGGGGAGTGAATCGCCTTTGGTAAGTGGAATTTTGTAAGGAAACATTTATATAGTGTGCTGAAATTTATTGTCACTTGTAACTACGAAAACTAATCCTTTGAGGGGCTTGTTTGGGGTATCTTCACCTCGAGCGGAAGCACAAGGAGTTGCTCCTCAATCTACTGCACCTACTGAAAATATTTTTTATGAAATTCCTTCGGTTATGCTAGAGAAACTGTTGGCTAATCCTTTTACAGGAGATGGAACATCACATCCCGACTTGCATCTAATCTATGTAGATAAAGTTTGTGGTTTATTTAAGCTTGCAGGTTTGCCCGAGGATGAGGTGAAGAAGAAGGTATTTCCCTTATCTTTGAGGGATAAAGCATTGACATGGTATAGGCTATGTGATGATACTAGATCATGGAACTACAACCGATTGAAATTGGAATTTCATCAAAAGTTTTATCCTATGCATTTGGTACATCGTGATCGGAATTATATCTATAATTTTTGGCCTCGTGATAGAGAAAGTATCGCTCAAGCTTGGGGGAGGCTTAAGTCAATGTTATATTCATGCCCCAACCACGAGCTCTCAAGAGAAATTATTATTCAGAACTTTTATGCTCGGCTTTCTCATGATAATCGCACCATGCTTGACACTTCTTGTACCGATTCTTTTATGAAGAGAGATATTGACTTCAAATGGAATTTATTGGAAAGGACTAAACGCAACTCTGAAGATTGGGAGTTCAATGAAGGTAAGGAGTCAGGTATGAATCTTAAGTTCGATTGCATTAAATCCTTTGTTGACACAAATACTTTTTGTGATTTTAGCGCTAAACATGGACTTGACTCTGAGATAGTAGCTTCATTATGTGAATCATTTGCTGCTCATATTAATCTCCCTAAAGAGAAGTGGTTTAAATATCATCCTCCCATAGAAGTCAATATAGTTAAACCCAATCTAGTTGAAGAGAAAGTCATTGCTTATAATGATCCTATTGTCCCTAGTGCTTACATTGAGAAACCAACTTTTCCTGTTAGAATAAAGGATCATGCTAAAGCTCCAACTGTGATACGTAAGGGCTACATTAGAACACCTACACCCCGTGAGAAAATTAAAGTTGAACCTAACATTGCTATTATCAAAGATCTTCTATCCGACAATGTTGATGGGCATGTTATTCACTTCTGTGAAGATGCTGCTATAATTGCGAAACCTCATGTTAGAGACAACATAGGCTTGTTATTGGCATGCCTGTTGTTTTTGTTAAGATAGGAGATCATTGTTATCATGGTTTATGTGATGTGGGTGCTAGTGTTAGTGCAATACCTTGATCTTTATATGATGAAATTAAAGACGAGATTGCACTTGTCGAGATGGAACCTATCGATGTTACTATTCAGCTTGCCAGTAGAGATACTATCTGCCCTTTGGGAATTGTTAGAGATGTTGAAGTCGTGTCTGGTAAAACTAAGTATCCTACTGATTTTCTCGTTCTTGCTACCACACAAGATAGCTTTTCTCCCATCATATTTGGCAGACCTTTCCTCAATACTGTCAATGCTCATATTGACTGTGTGAAGCAAACTGTCACTGTTGGCTTTGAAGGCGTGTCACACGAATTCAATTTCTCCAAGTTTGGTAGACAACCTCATGAAAAAGAATTGTCTAGTAAGGATGAAATTATTGCTCTAGATTCTATTGCTGTGCCTCCTACTGATCCTTTAGAGCAATACTTGCTTGAGCATGAAAATGATATGCATATGGATGAAAGGAATGAGATAGATAGAGTTATCTTTGAACAACATCCTATCCTTAAGAATAATTTTCCTGTTGAACTGCTTGGAGATCCACCCCCACCAAAGGGTGATCATGTGTTTGAGCTTAAAAAGTTACCTGATACTCTTAAGTATGCCTATCTTGATGAAAAAGAGATATATCCTGTTATTATTAGTTCTAGCCTTTCAGAGCATGAAGAAAAGAAATTATTGAAAACTCTAAGGAAGCATCGTGCTGCTATTGGATATACTCTTGATGATCTTAAGGGCATTAGTCCCACTCTATGCAAACATAAAATTAAAACCGATCCTGATTCCAAACCAGTTGTCGATCATCAACGGAGATTAAATCCTAAGATGAAAGAGGTAGTAAGAAAACAAATACTAAAGCTCCTGGAAGCATGTATTATCTATCCTGTTGCTCATAGTGATTGGGTAAGTCCGGTGCATTGGAAAAATGTTAATCGTGTAGAGATTTTTTTCTCAAAATTTCGGTATATAATACCCCTGTTTTAGGATTTTATTTACTTGCCTTTTATTTTCTTTTACTTACTGTTTTTGTGTAAATACAAAATCGGGAAGTATTTTTTTATTTTAGGAAAGCGCCATGGGCGCGATTTAGTTTTGGGCCAGATCCGTTGAGGCCGGGACCGAGATCCTTTCGGATCGGTCACCGACCGCTCGCCTCTCCCCTTTTCTCTCTGCTGCTGGCCCCCGCGCCCAATCTTCTCCCTCCCTCGGTCATCTCTTTCCTTTCTCTCCTCCTCTCTCTTTCCTTCCCAGACCACCGCCGATCTCCTCCCCACCGCCACTGATCCCCCTCGCCTCCCCTTCCTACCCTCGAGCCCCCTCTCGTCCCTATATAAGCCTTGCCTCCCCACAGCCCCGCACCCCCCCCTCGACCCCTCGCCCCATGCCTCCTCGCCCAGCCATTGTCCCTCGCCGGAGAAACTCCAGAGAACCACCTCGCCACCCTATCGCGCCACCCCTCGTCTCCCCGCACCACCCGGGACCGCCACAAGCTCCCCCACCGCCCCCACAACCCATTCCCCCCCTAGCCCGAGCCCTCGCCGCCTCCTCACCACCCCTCGCCTCCCCGCACCACCCGAGACCGCCACGAGCTCCCCCACCGCCCCCGCAACCCATTTCCCCCCTAGCCCGAGCCCTCGCCACGTCCTCACCACCTCGCGCCTCGCCGGAGCCCGAGCAGGAGCCGAAGCCCCTGGTCTCCCCTGCTCGCCCCGACGCCCAACTCGCCACGCCGTCGCCGCCATCCGTCGGAGGAGCCCCGCCGCCACCCTCTGGACCTCTCTTTTGTCGCCAAAACTCACCGAAGCCATGCCCCTGTCGACCTCCACTTATCTGCCTCGCCGGAGGAGAAGCACCAGCAACCGCACGGTGAGCCAACGCCATCTCTCCCTCCTCTGTCCAATCTAGTTTAGATGGCTAGGATTAGAAGTAGATACCCTTTCGGTCTTCTAAACAAAACCGAGCCGGTTTTTATTTACTTATCTTTTAGCCAGAGAGTTTTAGTTAGTTTGTGGGCGTTTGTTAGTTTCCCCCGCAGCAAACACCCTTCCAACCAATCAAAGAGCGCCACATACCCCCTCCCGTGTGCTAGTTAATTTACTTTGTTTCTAGTATTATTTCAAAAACAGAGAGAGTTTCAATCTTGTTCCCCCGATAACTTTTGATCCAGAACTCCAATGGAGTTGAATCTTTTTCCAGTAGATCAAAATTTTCCCGTAGTTTTCAAAAACATATTATTTGTCTATGTTTGAAATTTTGAAATTTGAATTAGATCAGATTTAGTTTAAACCTTGTTTTGCATATTCCAGGAGTTGAAAAATAGATTTTAATTTGATTCTTTTTGGTACTACTTACTAGTAATTATATATTTCTCTAGTATAAGTTTCAATTTTTTCTAAATAATATTACTTGGGGTTTGATCAAAAACAGATTCTGTTTTCTTAGGTAAAGAGAATTCTTTCACTTTATGCCTTAGTAACTCTATGCTAGTGTTGTTATTTTTTGCTTGTTGATGATTTTAGTGCTTATAGTGTGTATTTGCTTGTATCGATAGATCACCTGGAGTGCGAAGCTTGCTACTTAGAAGCGCTCGATCACGACAACTATCAGCAAGGCAAGTCATTTTGATCATACTATCGCCTATGTTTTCTATGCATGGTAGTTTCACCTTTCTTTGCCCAATTGCATGCTGAGTAGGTACTTGGAAATTTGGTTACTTGTTGTAGTATCATGTGTTAGGCAGCCAACAACCCCGTTACTTGGCCCGGGACGACAAATTTTATATTGCCATGCTTGAGTAGACGGGATTCGGGTTGAGAGTTTATCACGAGTGATGCGAGAATAATTTAATAACCAAGACCGGTTAAGTCAAGACTTTTCAAGACCTCGTCAAGCAATGCAACTCTGGGTGAAGGACAGTTTTGACGGGCTCCCTGGAGAAACCAGTGGACGACCCCAGGATGCTTGGAGACGTGCCATGACATCTTGCGGAAAGCTTCACCCAGTCTCGAAGAGACGGACAGAGGCTTCAAGACCCAAGGCTTACCTGCACAGCCACAAGTCATTATGGGCTCTTGCTTGGTTGGACAACGCGGCGACTCTGGACAGGCGGTGCTAGCAGATGTAGAAGAACGGTAGGATTGGATGGGCACCGAGAGGGGATCAGAGGGACCCGTTGAAAGACCAAGTTTTGATCATCCGGTCTTCAAACACCCTGAAGTGCGAGGACATGCCCGGAGGCGATCAAATCTTGTGGGGAACGTGCGCAAAACTCTGCAGACTGCCCAAACCTAATCGATTAGCCGTATCTACGGTCATGGACAACTTGAGCCGAAGGCATTGAAATTTTCCTGAACTCTCAACACAATTGAATAATGATGTGGGAATTATCGACAACTCGGGTGCGAGAATTGGTTGGCGGAACCATCTCGTTAACAACAAACAATGTAGTAATGTTTTGTTTTCAGCCCTCTCTTGTTGTAGAAGAAAATTTGCTTTATGCTAAAACTTATAGCCCCACCTGCCATATATGCATGTAGAAATAGTTGGATATTATTTCACCCCCTCTCTTTGATGACTTGCCGGCATATTCCATATGCTGACCTACACGGCTGCAACGTATCATGTTGCAGAGTACTTTTCCGACCAGGAGTGAGGCTACAATCTACGCTCGGTGACATGCCCTGGAGTCGGATGGACTCGTCTAGCTTTGAAGCTTCCGCTAGTCTTCGTTAGTTATCTCATGAGATGGCCTTCAGCCACTTTATTGTAATTCATTCTTGTAATAAAGTACTCGATATGAGATTTCGATTAATAAAGCCGTGTGATTGAACTCTTGATATATACATTGATGTAATAAGTGTGTACCAGCATGATCTTGGGATGGTACGGAAACACCAGAACTTGGCCATTTCAGCTCGGGTCGCTACAAAATATATCATCTTGGGCACCATCTATGATTGTGAACACTCATTAAACTATTACATGCTTAGAAGTAGATGTTGGACAAGGAAGACAACATAATGAATTATGTTTGCTTGCCTCCGAACAATGTTATATGACTAGAGATCCCTTAGCATGTGACGCTTGCCTCCACCTCATATCAGCCAAAAATTTCGCACTAAGTAGAGATACTACTTGTGCATCCATAAACCTTCAACCCAATTTTGCCATGAGAGTCCACCATACCTACCTATGGATTGAATAAGATCCCTCAAGTAAGTTGTCATCGGTGCAAGCAATAAAAATTGCTCCCTAAATATGTATGATCTATTAGTGTGTGGAAAATAAGCTTTGTACGAACCTGTGATGAGGAAGACATAAAAGCGACAGACTGCATAATAAAGTTCTTTATCACAGGAGGCAATATAAAGTGGCGTTCCTCCACACTAAGAGGTCACACATCCAAACCTCAAAAGCGCATGACAACCTCTGCTTCCCTCTGCGAAGGGCCTGTCTTGTACATTTACTTTTTATCCTTAAAGGAGTCATGGTGATCGACACCAATTCTTATTTCGCCATTATCTTGGCAAGCGTCATGTGCTAGGGAAAGATCTATATTCATATGTCAACTTCGAAGTAAGTATTCATGAATTATTATTGTTGACATTACCCTTGAGGTAAGTAGTTGGGAGGCGAAACTATAAGCCTCTATCTTTCTCTGTGTCCAACTGAAACTTTGATCTCATGAGTACCACGTGAGTTTTAGCAATTGTAGAAGACGAAAGGATGATTGAGTATGTGGATTTGCTTTACAGGCTCTTATTTGACTCTTTCCGATGTTATGATAAATTGCAATTGCTTCAATGACTAAAGGCTATTGGTTGTTAATTCTCAATAAGGTTATTGATCCATACTTTAATTTGTGAAGGAATTATCATTTTAGCATAAGAGATTATATGACGATGTTGTTGTTCTAATTATGATCATGATGCATGCATGCCCGTATTTTGTTTTATCGACACCTCTATCTCTAAACTTGTGGGCATATTTATTGATCTCAGCTTCCGCTTGAGGACAAGCGGGATCTAAGCTTGGGGGAGTTGATACGTCCATTTTGCATCATGCTTTTATGTTGATATTTAATGCTTTATGGACTATTATTACACTTTATGGTACAATACTTATGCCTTTTCTCTCTTATTTTATAAGGTTTACATGAAGAGGGAGAATGCCGGCAGCTGGAATTCTGGTCTGAAAAAGGAGAAAGTTTGAGATACCTATTCTGCGCAACTTCAAAAGCTATGAAAAATCAACGAGGAATTATTTTGGATTTTATAAAAAATACTGGGCGGAAGAAGTACCAGAGAGGAGCCACCAGGTGGCCACAAGCCTGCCAGGCGCGGCCTACTCCCTTGGCCGCACCTGGGTGGCTTGTGGGCCCCCTGTTGCCCATCCGGCTCCCATCTTCTGCTATAAGGAGGGTTTCGTCCCACAAAAAATCAGGAGGAGCCTTTCGGGAAGAGACGCCGCCGCCACGAGGCAGAACTTGAGCAGAACCAATCTAGAGCTCCGGCAGGGACGTCTTGTCGGGGAAACTTCCCTCCCGGAGGGGGAAATCGTCGCCATCGTCATCACCAACACTCCTCTCATCGGAAGGGATTCATCTCCATCAACATCTTCATCAGCACCATCTCATCTCCAAACCCTTGTTCATCTCTTGTAACCAATCTCTGTCTCGTGACTCCGATTGCTACTTGTAAGGTTGCTAGTAGTGTTAATTACTCTTTGTAGTTGATGCTAGTTCGATTACTAGGTGGAAGATCATATGTTCAGATCCTCAATGCTATTCAATACCTCTCTGGTCATGAACATAATTATGCTTTGTGAGTAGTCACTTTTGTTCCTGAGGACATGGGATAAGTCTTGCTATAAGTAGTCATGTGAATATGGTATTCGTTCGATATTTTGATGTGTTGTATGTTGTCTTTCCTCTAGTGGTGTTATGTGAATGTCGACTACATAACACTTCACCATTACTTGGGCCTAGAGGAAGGCATTGGGAAGTAATAAGTAGATGATGGGTTGCTAGAGTGACGGAAGCTTAAACTCTAGTTTATGCGTTGCTTCGTAAGGGGCTGATTTGGATCCACTAGTCTAATGCTATGGTTAGACTTAGTCTTCATTCTTATTTCGTCGTTGTGGATGCTTGCGAGAGGGGTTAATCATAAGTGGGATGTTTGTCCAAGTAAGGGCAGCACCCAAGCACCGGTCCACCCACATATCAAACTATCAAAGTAGCGAACGCGAATCATATGAACATGACGAAAACTAGCTTGACAGAAATTCCTATGTGTCCTCGGGAGCGCTTTACCTCATATAAGAGTTCGTCCACGCCTGTCCCTTGCTACAAAATGGATTGGGCCATCTTGCTGCACCTTTGTTACTATTGTTACTTGCTACTCGCTACGAATTATCTTATCACACAACTATCTGTTACCGATAATTTTAGTGCCTGCAGAGAATACCTTGCTGAAAACCACTTGTCAGTTCCTTCTGCTCCTCGTTGGGTTCGACAATCTTACTTATCGAAAGTAATACGATAGTGTTGGGGAACGTCGCATGGGAAAACAATTCCTACGCGCACGAAGACCTATCATGGTGATTTACATCTACGAGAGGGGTTTTCCGATCTACGTACCCTTGTAGATCGCACAGTAGAAGCGTTAATAGACGCGGTTGATGTAGTGGAACGTCCTCACGTACCTCGATCCGCCCCGCGAACCGTCCCACGAACCGTCCCGTGATCCGCTCCGATCTAGTGCCGAACGGACGGCACCTCCGCGTTCAGCACACGTACAGCTCGACGATGATCTCGGCCTTCTTGTACCAGCAAGAGAGATGGAGAGGTAGATGAGTTCTCCGGCAGCGTGACTGCGCTCCGGAGGTTGGTGGTGATCTAATCTCAGCAGGGCTCCGCCCGAGCTCCTCCAAAACGCGATCTAGAGGAAAAACCGTGGAGGTATGTGGTCGGGCTGCCGTGGCAAAGTTGTCTCAAATCATCCCTAATACCTCAATATATATAGGAGGGAGGGGAGGGGCCTAGCCTTGAGGCTCAAGGAGCCCCAAGGGGGTTGGCCGAAGGCGGGGAGGAGGAATCCTCCTCCAATCCTAGTCCAACTAGGATTGGAAGGTGGAGTCCTTCCCTTCCTTCCCACTTCCTCTTTTTTTCAATTCTCTTTGATTTTTTCTTATCCTGCGCAGGGGCCTTCTTGGGCTTGCCCACCAGCCCACTAAGGGCTGGTGCAGCACCCCTAAGGCCTATGGGCTTCCCCGGGGTGGGCTGCCCCCCCCCCCCCCGGTGAACATCCGGAACCCATTCGTCACTCCCGGTACATTCCCGGTAATTCCGAAAACTTTCCGGTAATCAAATCAGGTCATCCTATATATCAGTCTTCGTCTCCGGACCATTCCGGAAACCCTCGTGACGTCCATGATCTCATCCGGGACTCCGAACAACATTCGATAACCAACCATATAACTCAAATACGCATAAACAACGCCGAACCTTAAGTGTGCAGACCCTGCGTGTTCGAGAACTATGTAGACATGACCCGAGGGACTCCTCGGTCAATATCCAATAGCGGGACCTGGATGCCCATATTGGATCCTACATATTCTATGAAGATCTTATCGTTTGAACCTCAGTGCCAAGGATTCATATAATCCCGTATGTCATTCCCTTTGTCCTTCGGTATGTTACTTGCCCGAGATTCGATCGTCAATATACGCATACCTATTTCAATCTCGTTTACTGGCAAGTCTCTTTACTCGTTCTGTAATACAAGATCCCATGACCTACAATAAGTCACATTGCTTGCACGGATTGTGTGTGATGTTGTATTACCGAGTGGGCCCCGAGATACCTCTCCGTCACACGGAGTGACAAATCCCAGTCTTGATCCATACTAACTCAACGGACACCTTCGGAGATACCTGTAGAGCATCTTTATAGTCACCCAGTTACACTGTGACGTTTGATACACACAAAGCATTCCTCCGGTGTCAGTGAGTTATATGATCTCATGGTCATAGGAATAAAAACTTGACATGCAGAAAACAGTAGCAACAAAATGACACGATCAACATGCTACGTCTATTAGTTTGGGTCTAGTCCATCACATGATTCACCCAATGATGTGATACAGTTATCAAGCAACAACACCTTGTACATAGTCAGAAGACCCTGACTATCCTTGATCAACTGGCTAGCCAACTAGAGGCTTGCTATGGACAGTGTTTTGTCTATGTATCCACACATGTATCTAAGTCTTTATTCAATACAATTATAGCATGGATAATAAACGATTATATTGATACATGAATTATAATAATAACTTATTTATCATTGCCTCTAGGGCATAATTCCAACAGTCTCCCACTTGCACTACAGTCGATAATCTAGTCCTCACATTGCCATGCGAATTACATTGTAATAAATCTAACACCCATACAGTTCTGGTGCTGATCATGATTTTCCCGTGGAAGAAGTTTAGTCAGCGGGTCTCCCACATTCAGATCTGTGTGCACTTTGCATATATTCATGTCCTCCTCCTCGACGTAGTCGCGGATGAGGTTGAAGCGTCGTTTGATGTGTCTGGTCTTCTTGTGAAACCATGGTTATTTTGCTAAGGCAATGTCACCCGTGTTGTCATAAAACAGGGTTATTGGATTCAGTGAGCTTGGCACCACTCCAAGATCCGTCATGAACTGCTTCATCCAGACACCCTCCTTAGCTGCCTCCGAGGCAGCCATGTACTCCGCTTCACATGTAGAATCAGCTACGACGCTTTGCTGGGAACTGCACCAGCTTACCGCACCCCCATTAAGAATAAATACGTATCCGGTCTGTGACTTAGAGTCGTCCGGATCTGTGTCAAAGCTTGCATCGACGTAACCTTTTACGGTGAGCTCTTCGTCACCTCCATACACGAGAAACATCTCCTTAGTACTTTTCAGGTACTTCAGGATATTCTTGACCGTCGTCCAGTGATCCACTCCTAGATTACTCTGGAACCTGCCTGCCATACTTATGGCCAGGCTAACATCCGGTCTAGTGCACAACATTGCATACATGTAGAACCTATGGCTGAAGCATAGGGGAAGGTGCTCATATGCTCTCTATCTTTATCAGTTGCTGGGCACAAAGTCTTACTCGATCTCGTACCTTGTAAAACTGGCAAGAACCCCTTCTTGGACTATTCCATTTTGAACCTCTTCAAAACTTTATCAAGGTATGTGCTTTGTGAAAGTCCTATCAGGCGTTTTGATCTATCCCTATAGATCTTTATGCCTAGAATGTAAGCAGCTTCTCCTGGGTCCTTCATAGAGAAACTTTTATTCAAGTAATCCTTTATGCTCTCCAAAAACTCCATCCCGTTTCCAATCAGTAATATGTCATCCACATATAGTATTAGGAATGCCACAGAGCTCCCACTCACTTTCTTGTAAATACAAGATTCTCCAACCACTTGTATAAACCCAAATGCTTTGATCACCTCATCAAAGCATTTATTCCAACTCCGAGATGCTTGCACGAGTCCATAAATGGATCGCTGGAGCTTGCACACTTTGTTAGCATTTTTAGGATCGACAAAACCTTCGGGTTGCATCATATACAACTCTTCCTTAAGGAAACCGTTAAGGAACGCCGTTTTGACATCCATCTGCCAGATTTCATAATCGAAAAATGCAGCTATTGCTAACATGATTCGGACGGACTTAAGCATCGCTATGGGTGAGAATGTCTCATCATAGTCAATCCCTTGAACTTGTGAGAAACCCTTTGCCACAAGTCGAGCTTTATAAATGGTCACATTACCGTCACCGTCCGTCTTCTTCTTAAAGAGACATTTGTTCTGAATAGCCTTGCGGCTTTCAGGTAGTACTTCCAAAGTCCACACTTTGTTTTCATAAATAGATCCTATCTCGGACTTCATGGCCTCTAGCCATTTGTTGGAATCTGGGCCCACCATTGCTTCTTCATAATTCCCACACTCATTGTTGTCCAACAACATAATTGATAAGACCAGATTACCGTACCACTCTAGAGTAGTACGCGGTCTCGTCGACCTGCGAGGTTCGACAGGAACTTGATCCTGAGTTTCATGATCATCATCATTAACTTCCTCCTCAACAGGCGTTGCAACGACATGAGTTTCCCCTTGCCCTGCGCCACCATCCAGAGGGATGAGAAGTTCGACAACCTCATCAAGTTTTATCTTCCTCCCACTCAATTCTCTCGAGAGAAACTCCTTCTCAAGAAAAGCTCTGTTCTTAGAAACAAACACTTTGCCCTCGGATTTGAGATAGAAGGTATACCCAACTGTCTCTTTTGGGTAACCTATGAAGACACACTTTTCTGCTTTGGGTTCCAGCTTTTCAGGCTGAAGCTTTTTGACATAAGCATCACATCCCGAAACTTTAAGAAACGACAACTTTGGTCTTTTGCCATACCACAGTTCGTATGGTGTCGTCTCAATGGATTGTGATGGTCCCTATTTAAAGTGAATGCAGCTGTTTCTAATGCATAACCCCAAAACGATAACGGCAAATCGGTAAGAGACATCATAGATCGCACCATCTCTAATAAAGTACGATTACGACGTTCGGACACACCATTACGCTATGGTGTTCCTGGCGGTGTCAACTGTGAAATAATTCCACATTGCCTTAAGTGAGCACCAAACTCGAAACTCAGATATTCACCCCCACGATCAGACCGTAGGAACTTGATCTTCTTGTTACAATGATTTGCAACTTCACTCTAAAATTTCTTGAAATTTTCAAATGTTTCAGACTTGTGCTTCATCAAGTAGACATAACGATATCTACTCAAATTGTCAGTGAAGGTGAGAAAATAACGATATCCGCCGCGTGCCTCCACACTCATCGGACCACACACATCGGTATGTATGATTTCCAACAAGTCACTTGCACGCTCCATTGTTCCAGAGAATGGAGTTTTAGTCATCTTGCCCATGAGGCATGGTTCGCACGTGTCAAGTGAATCAAAGTCAAGTGACTCCAGAAGTCCATCGGTATGGAGTTTCTTCATGCGCTTTACACCAAGATGAACTAAGCGGCAGTGCCATAAAAACATGGCGCTATCATTGTTAACTCTTACTCTTTTAGTCTCAATGTTATGTACATGTGTATTATCACTATCAAGATTCAATATGAACAATCCTCTCAAATTGGGTGCATGACCATAAAATATGTTACTCATAGAAATAGAACAACCATTATTCTCTGACTTAAACGAGTAACCGTCTCGCAATAAACAAGATCCAGATATAATGTTCATGCTTAACAAAGGCACTAAATAACAATTATTTAAGTTCATAACTAATCCTGATGGTAACTGAAGTGAAACTGTGCTGACGGTGATTGCATCAACCTTGGAACCATTTCCCACGCGCATCGTCACTTCATCCTTTGCCAGCCTTCGCTTATTCCACAGTTCCTGTTTCGAGTTGCAAATATGAGCAACAGAACCAGTATTGAATACCCAGACACTACTACGAGAGCTGGTTAAGTACACATCAATAACATGTATATCAAATATAACTGATTTTTCTTTGGCCGCCTTCTTATCAGCCAGATACTTGGGGCAGTTGTGCTTCTATTGACCCATACCCTTGCAATAATAGCACTCCGTTTCTGGCTTAGGTCCAGCTTTGGGTTCTTCGTCGGATTGGCAACAGGCTTTTCACTCTTCTTCAAATTTCCCTTCTTTCCTTTGTCGTTTCTCTTGAAACTAGTGGTCTTATTCACCATCAACACTTGATGCTCTTTACGGAGTTCTGACTCTGCGACTTTTAGCATCGCGAATAACTCGTCGGGTGACTTGTTCATCCCTTGCATGTTATAGTTCAACACAAAGCCCTTATAGCTTGGCGGCAGTGATTGAAGAACTCTGTCAGTGATAGCCTCTTGTGGGAATTCAATCCCCCGCTCAGCTAAACGGTTTGAGTACCCAGACATTTTGAGCACATGTTCACTGACAGACGAATTATCCTCCATCTTGCAAGCATAGAATTTATCAGAGGTCTCATACCTCTCGATCTGGGCGTTCTTCTGAAAGATAAACTTCAACTCATGGAACATCTCATATGCTCCATGATCTCAAAGCGACGTTGAAGTCCCGGTTCTAAGCCATACAAGACTGCACATTGAACTACTGAGTAGTCCTCCTTACGTGTTAACCAAGCGTTCTTAACATCTTGGTCAGCCGTAGCGGGTGGTTCATCTCCTAGCGCAGCATTAAGGACATAATCCTTCTTCCCAGCATGCAGGAGCAACTTAAGATTACGAGCCCAGCCTACAAAGTTGCTTCCATCATCTTTCAACTTAGCTTTCTCTAGGAACGTATTAGAATTCAGGGTGACTGTCGCCTGAGCCATTGATCTACAACATAAATATATTCAAAGTGGACTTAGACTATGTTCAAGATAATTAGAGTTTAACTTAATCAAATTACTTGCTAAACTCCCACTCAAAAATTACATCTCTCTAGTCATTTGAGTGGTTCATGATCCAATTCCACTAGCTCAAGTCCGATCATCACGTGAGTTGAGGATAGTTTTAGTGGTAAGCATCCCTATGCTAATCATATCAACTATATGATTCATGATCGACCTTTCGGTCTCATGTGTTCCGAGGCCATGTCTGCACATGCTAGGCTCGTCAAGCTTAATCCGAGTGTTCCACGTGTGCAACTGTTTTGCACCTGTTGTATGTGAACAATGAGTCTATCACACCCGATTATCACGTGGTGTCTCAAAACGACGAACTGTAGCAACGGTGCACAGTCGGGGAGAACACAATTTCGTCTTGAAATTTCAGTGAGAGATCACCTCATAATGCTACCGTCGTTCTAACCAAAATAAGGTGCATAAAAGGATTAACATCACATGCAATTCATAAGTGACATGATATGGCCATCATCACGTGCTTCTTGATCTCCATCACCAAAGCACATGCACGATCTTCTGTCACTGGTGCCACACCATGATCTCCATCAATGTGTCGCCATCGGGGTTGTCATGCTACTCATTCTATTACTACTAAAGCTACATCCTAGCAATATAGTAAACGCATCTGCAAGCACAAACATTAGTTTAAAGACAACCCTATGGCTCCTGTTGGTTGTCGTACCATCGACATGTAAGTCGATATTAACTATTACAACATGATCATATCATACATCCAATATATCACATAACATCGTTGGCCATATCACATCACAAGCATACCCTGCAAAAACAAGTGTGACATCCTCTAATTGTTGTTGTATGTTTTACGTGGTGACCATGGGTATCTAGTAGGATCGCATCTTACTTACGCAAACACCACAACGGAGATATGTGAATTGCTATTTAACCTCATCCAAGGACCTCCTCGGTCAAATCTGATTCAACTAAACTTGGAGAAACCGACACTCGCCAGTCATCTTTGAGCAACGGGGTTGCTCGTACGATGAAACCAGTCTCTCGTAAGCGTACGAGTAATGTCGGTCCGAGCCACTTCGATCCAACAATACCGCGGAATCAAGAAAAGACTAAGGAGGGCAGCAAATCGCACATCACCGCCCACAAAAACTTTTGTGTTCTACTCGATATGACATCTACGCATGAACCTAGCTCATGATGCCACTGTTGGGGAACGTCGCATGGGAAACAAAAAATTTCCTACACGCACGAAGAGCTATCATGGTGATGTCCATCTACGAGAGGGGATTTCCGATCTACGTACCCTTGTAGATCGCACAACAGAAGCGTTAATAAACACGGTTGATGTAGTGAAACATCCTCACGTCCCTCGATCCGCCCCACGAACCGTCCCACGAACCGTCCCGCAATCCGTCCCACGATCCGCTCCGATCTAGTGCCGAACGGACGGCACCTCCGCGTTCAGCACACGTACAGCTCGACGATGATCTCAGCCTTCTTGATCCAGCAAGAGAGACAGAGAGGCAGATGATCTCTCCGGCAGTGTGACGGCGCTCCGGAGGTTGGTGGTGATCTAATCTCAGCAGGGCTCCGCCCGAGCTTCACAGAAACGCGATCTAGAGGAAAAACCGTGGAGGTATGTGGTCGGGCTGCCGTGGCAAAGTTGTCTCAAATCAGCCCTAATACCTCCGTATATATAGGAGGGAGGGGAGGGGCCTATCCTTGAGGCTCAAGGAGCGCCAAGGGGGTTGGCCGAAGGGGGGGAGGAGGAATCCTCCTCCAATCCTAGTCCAACTAGGATTGGAAGGTAGAGTCCTTCCCTTCCTTCCCACTTCTCCCTTTTTTCTCTTTGATTTTTTCTTATCCTGCGCAGGGGCCTTCTTGGGTTTGCCCACCAGCCACTAAGGGCTGGTGGGGCACCCCTAAGGCCTATGGGCTTCCCCGGGGTGGGCTGCCCCCCGGTGAACATCCGGAACCCATTCGTCACTCCCGGTACATTCCCGGTAATTCTGAAAACTTTCTGGTAATCAAATGAGGTCATCCTATATATCTATCTTCGTCTCCGGACCATTACGGAAACCCTCGTGACGTCCGTGATCTCATCCAAGACTCCGAACAACATTCGGTAACCAACCATATAACTCAAATACGCATAAAACAACGCCGAACCTTAAGTGTGCAGACCCTGCGGGTTCGAGAACTATGTAGACATGACCCGAGGGACTCCTCGGTCAATATCCAATAGCGGGACCTGGATGCCCATATTGGATCCTACATATTCTACGAAGATCTTATCATTTGAACCTCAGTGCCAAGGATTCATATAATCCCGTATGTCATTCCCTTTGTCCTTCGGTATGTTACTTGCCCGAGATTCGATCGTTAGTATCCGCATACCTATTTCAATCTCGTTTACTGGAAAGTCTCTTTACTCATTCCGTAATACAAGATCCCGTGACTTACAATAAGTCACATTGCTTGCAAGGCTTGTGTGTGATGTTGTATTACCGAGTGGGCCCCGAGATACCTGTAGAGCATCTTTATAGTTACCCACTTACGTTGTGAAGTTTGATACACACAAAGCATTCCTCCGGTGTTAGTGAGTTATATGATCTCATGGTCATAGGAATAAATACTTGACACGCAGAAAACAGTAGCAACAAAATGAGACGATCAACATGCTACGTCTATTAGTTTGGGTCTAGTCCATCACATGATTCACCCAATGATGTGATCCAGTTATCAAGAAACAACACCTTGTACATAGTCAGAAGACCCTGGCTATCCTTGATCAACTTGTTAGCCAACTAGAGGCTTGCTAGGGACAGTGTTTTGTCTATGTATCCACACATGTATCTAAGCCTTTATTCAATACAATTATAGCATGGATAATAAACGATTATCTTGATACAAGAATTATAATAATAACCTATTTATCATTGCCTCTAGGGCATAATTCCAAAGTATAGATCCCCTACACTTGTGGGTCATCAATGGCACCCTTGGAGCTAGCCGAACTTAAGAAGAAACTAGATGAGGCCTTGAATAAATGTTTCATTCGTCCTAGCTCTTCCCCTTGGGCTTGTCCCGTCCTCTTCGTCAAGAAGAAAGATGGAACGGATCGGATGGTTGTAGATTATCGACCAGTTAATCTGGTCACTGTAAAGAACAAGTATCCGCTCCCCTGGATCAACCATCTGTATGATCAGCTCGCTGGATCCTCAGCCTTTTCCAAAATGGATTTGAGGTTGGGTTACCATCAAATCAAGATTAAGAATGGGGACATTCCAAAAACAGCCTTTGTCACTCGTTATGGTCGATATGAGTACACCGTCATGTCCTTTGGTTTAACCAATGCCCCAGCCACCTTCTCTCGCTTGATGAATTCAATCTTCGTGGAGTATCAGGCAAAGCATTCAGTAACTGGACAAGCCTCCCCCAAGCTTGTGGGAGACTCTCTTCTTCAACTTGCACAAAGTTATATATATCCTGCAAGGCAGCTTGTTTCTTATGGGCAGGAAAATATTTCTAAGAGAAGTAGTAGATCATATCCTGGGGACTACGCACACAATGAGGAGCAAGAGAAGTAAACCAAGTTTTAGCATCATCCTTTAGTGAGAAAGGAAACAACTTAAGGATATAGTAGTGGCGGATCTTTTTCTCACTCGTGAATAAGGTGGCTATATCATTCAACTTAGTAAGATGTGCTACAACCGTTTCAGACTCATAACCATGAAAAGGATCAGATTCGAACAAAGTGATTAACTCAGGATCGATAGAGAATTCATAATCCTTATGAGTCACAAAGATGGGTGAAGTAGCAAACTTAGGATCGTATTTCATTCTAGCATTCAGAGATTTTTCCTTCCACTTGCGCAGTAAATTCTCAAGATCATAGCTATCCTTACAAGCAAGAAAGTCCTCAGCTACCTCTCCCTCCATAACATAACCCTCAGGTATATCAGGCAATTCATATCTAGGAGAGCTAGTTCTAACAGGTGAAACAGCAGGTTCTACTTCAATAATTTCAGCAGTTTCAGAAGTATCATCACATTCAGCAGCAACTCTAGCAATTTGTGCATCAAGGAATGCACCTAGTGGCAAAGCAGTATCAAGCAAAGCATCATCATAAGTATCATGGATAGCAGAGGTAGCACCATCAAGCACAGGCAACACATCAGAATTTCTAGTAGGTGGTGGTGTCGCAAACTTACTCATAACTGAAGGTGAATCAAGTGTAGAGCTAGATGGCAGTTCCTTACCTGTCCTCGTAGTTGAGGGCAAGACTTTAGTTTTTGGATCTCTCGGAATCGTCATAGTGATGAACAGACGTAAATCCCAAGTGACTCACAGAATAGAGCTAGGCCTCCCCGACAACGGCGCCAGAAAATAGTCTTGATGACCCACAAGTATAGGGGATCGCAACAGTTTTCGAGGGTAGAGTATTCAACCCAAATTTGTTGATTTGACACAAGGGGAAGCAAAAGAATATTCTTGAGTATTAGAAGTTGAGTTGTCAATTCAACCACACCTAAAAGACTTAGTATCTGCAGCAAAGTTTTAGTAACAGAGTAGCGTGATAGTAAGGTTAGCAGCGGTAACAGTAGCAGTAATGTCAGCAGTAACGGTAACAGTAGCGGCAAAGTAACGTAGCAAGGACTAGTAGGAAAAACTCATAGGCATTGGATCAGTGATGGATAATTCTGCCGGATGACATTCATCATGTAACAATTATAACATGGGGAGATATGTAACTAGCTCCAGTTCGTCAATGTAATGTAGGCATGTATTCCGTATATAGTCATACGTGCTTATGGAAAAGAACTTGCATGACATCTATTGACCATCCCTCCCATGGCAGCGGGGTGATACGTCCATTTTGCATCATGCTTTCATGTTGATATTTATCGCTTCTTGGGCTGTTATTGCACTTCACGGTACAATACTTATGCCTTTTCTCTCCTATTTTATAAGGTTTACATGAAGAGGGAGAATGCCGGCAGCTGGAATTCTGGTCTGAAAAGGGAGCAAGTTTGAGATACCTATTCTGTGCAACTCCAAAAGCCGTGAAAATCAACGGGGAATTATTTTGGATTTTATGGAAAATACTGGGTGGAAGAAGTACGAGAGGGGCGCCACCAGGAGGCCACAAGCCTGCGAGGCCTGGCCTACCCCCTGACCGGGCCTCGGGGCCTGTCGGCCCCCTGTTGCCCCTCCGGCGCACATCTTTTGCTATATGAAGGGTTTCATTCTATAAAAAATCAGAAGGAGGCTTTTTGGAGGATTCGCTGTCGCCACGAGGCGGAACTTGAGCAGAACCAATCTAGAGCTCCGGCAGGACGATCCTGTCGGGGAAACTTCCCTCCCGGAGGGGGAAATCATCGCCATCGTCATCACCAACACTCCTCTCACAGGAGGGAACTCATCACCATCAACATCTTCATCAGTACCATCTCATCTCCAAACCATAGTTCATCACTTGTAACCAATCTCTGTCTCGCAACTCCGATTGGTACTTGTAAGGTTGCTAGTAGTGTTAATTACTCCTCGTAGTGGATGCTAGTTGGATTACTTGTTGGAAGAGTTTATGTTCAGATATTTGATGCTACTCATTACCTCTCTGGTCATGAACATGATTATGCTTTGTGAGTAGTTACTTTTGTTCCTGAGGACATGGGATAAGTCATTCTAATAGTAGTCATGTGAATTTGGTATTCGTTCGATATTTTGATGTGTTGTATGTTGTGATTCCTCTAGTGGTGTTATGTGAACGCCGACTACATAACACTTCACCATTATTTGGGCCTGGAGCAAGGCATTGGGAAGTAGTAAGTAGATGATGGGTTGCTAGAGTGACAGAAGCTTAAACCCTAGTTTATGCGTTGCTTCGTAAGGGGCTGATTTGGATCCACTAGTTTAATGCTATGGTTAGACTTTGTGTTAATTCTTTTTTCGTAGTTGCAGATGCTTGCGAGAGGGGTTAATCATAAGTGGGATTCTTGTCCAAGTAAGGGCAGTACCCAAGCGCTGGTCCACCCTCATATCAAACTATCAAAGTAACGAACGCGAATCATATGAACATGATGAAAACTAGCATGACAGAAATTCCCGTGTGTCCTCTGGAGCGTTTTTCCTCCTATAAGACTTTGTCCAGGCTTGTCCCTTTCTACAAATGAGATTGGGCCACTTTGCTGCACCGTTGTTACTTTTGTTACTTGCTACTTCCTATGAATCATCTCACCACACAACTACTTGTTACAGATAATTTCAGTGCTTGCAGATATTACCTTGCTGAAAACCACTTGTCACATCCTTCTGCTCCTCGTTGGGTTTGACACTCTTACTTATCCAAAGGACTACGATAGATCCCCTATACTTGTGGGTCATCAAGACTCTTTTCTGGCGCCGTTGTCGGGGACTGAAGCGCCTTTGGTAAGTGGAACTTGGTAAGGAAACATTCATATAGTGTGCTGAAATTTATTGTCACTTGTCACTATGGAAACTAAACCTTTGAGGGGCTTGTTCGGGGTATCTTCACCTCGAACGGAAGCACAAATAGTTGCCCCTCAACCTTCTGCACCTACTGAAAATATTTCTTTGAATTTCCTTCGGGTATGCTTGAGAAACTGCTGGCTAATCCTTTTACAGGAGATGGAACATCACAACCAGACTTGCATCTAATATATGTAGATGAAATTTGTGGTTTATTTAAGCTTGCAGGTTTGCCCGAGGATGAGGTCAAGAAGAAGGTCTTTCCTTTATCTTTGAAGGATAAGGCGTTGACATGGTATAGGCTATGTGATGATACTGAATCATGGAACTACAATCGGTTGAAATTGGAATTTCATGAAATGTTTTATCCTATGCATTTAGTACATCGTGATCGGAATTATATTTATAATTTTTGGCCTCGTGACAGAGAAAGCATCGCTCAACCTTGGGGGAGGCTTAAATCAATGTTATATTCATGCCAAAACCATGAGCTCTCGAGAGAAATTATCATTCAGAACTTGTATCCTCAGCTTTCTCATGATGATCACACCATGCTTGTCACTTCTTGTACCGGTTCTTTTATGAAGAGAGATATTGACTTCAAATGGAATTTATTGGAGAGAATTAGACGCAACTCTGAATTTTGGGAGATTGAAGAAGGTAAGGAGTCAGGTATGAATTTCCAGTTTGATTGCGTTAAATCCTTTGTTGAAACAAATACTTTTTGTGACTTCAACGCTAAGTATGGACTTGACTCTGAGATAGTAGCTTCATTGTGTGAATCATTTGCTGCTCATATTGATCTCCCGAAAGAGAAGTGGTTTAAATATCATCCTCCTGTACAAGTTAATGTAGTTAAACCCAATCCAGTTGAAGAGAGAGTCAGTGCCTATAATGATCCTTATGTTCCCAGTGCTTACATTGAGAAACCACCTTTCCCTGTTGGGATAAAGGATCATTCTAAAGCTTCAATTGTGATACGTAGAGGCTACATTAGAACACCTACACCCCCTGAGCAAATTAGAGTTGAACCTAGCATTGCTATTATCAAAGATCTTCTGTCCGGCGATGTTGAGCGACATAATATTCACTTCTGTGAAGATGCTGCTAGAATTGCTAAACCTCACGCTAGAGACAAACATAGGCATGTTGTTGGCACGCCTGTTGTTTCTGTTAATATAGGAGATCATTGCTATCATGGTTTATGTGACGTGGGTGCTAGTGTTAGTGCAATACCTCAATCCTTATATGATGAAATCAAAGATGAGATTGCACCTATTGAGATAGAGCCTATTAATGTCACTATTCAGCTTGCCAATAGAGATACTATCTGCCCTGTGGGAATTGTTAGGGATGTTGAAGTCTTGTGTGGTAAAACGAAGTATCCTGCTGATTTCCTTGTTCTTGCTACCACCCAAGATAGCTTTTTTCCCATCATATTTGGCAGACCCTTCCTCAATACCGTCAATGCTAATATTGACTGTGAGAAGCAGACTGTCACAGTTGGTTTTGAAGGTGTGTCACATCAGTTCAATTTCTCCAAGTTTGGTAGACAACCTCATGAAAAGGAGTTGCCTAGTAAGGATGAAACTATTTCCTTAGCTTGTATTGCCGTGCCTCCTACTGATCCTTTAGAGCAATACTTGCTTGAGCATGAAAATGATATGCATATGGATGAAAGGGATTAGATAGATAGAGTTGTCTTAGAACAATATCCTATCCTTAAGAATAATCTGCGTGTTGAACTGCTTGGGGATCCACCCCCACCAAAGGGTGATCCTGTGTTCGAGCTTAAACAGTTGCCTGATACTCTTAAGTATGCTTATCTTGATGAAAAAGAGATATATTCTGTCATAATTAGTGCTTGCCTCTTAGAGCATGAAGAAAAGAAATTACTAAAAACTCTGACGAAGCACCGTGCTGCTATTGGATATACTCTTGATGATCCTAAGGGCATTAGTCCCACTCTATGCCAGCACAAGATTAAAACTGATCCTGATTCCAAACCAGTTGCTGATCATCAAAGCAGATTAAATCCTAAGATGAAAGAGGTAGTAAGAAAAGAAATACTAAATCTCCTGGAGGCAGGTATTATTTATCATGTTGCTCATAGTGATTGGCTGAGTCCGGTGCATTGCGCCCCTAAGAAGGGAGGCATTACCGTTGTCCCTAATGATAAGGATGAATTGATCCCACATAGGATTATTACTGGCTATAGGATGGTGATCGATTTTAGAAAATTGAATAAAGCCACTAGGAAAGACCATTGCCCTTTGCCTTTTATCGACCAAATGCTAGAAAGACTGTCTAAACACACACACTTCTGCTTTCTAGACGGTTATTTTGGTTTCTCCCAAATACGAGTTGCACAATCTGATCAGGAGAAAACCACTTTCACCTGCCCTTTCGGTACCTTTGCTTATAGACGTATGCCTTTTGGCTTATGTAATGCACCTCCCACCTTTCAAAGATGTATGATGGCTATATTCTCTGACTTTTGTGAAAAGATTGTTGAGGTTTTCATGGATGACTTCTCCGTTTATGGGTCTTCTTTTGATGATTGCCTCAGCAACCTTGATCGAGTTTTGCAGAGATGTAAAGACACCAATCTTGTCTTGAATTGGGAGAAGTGCCACTTTATAGTTAATGAAGGCATCGTCTTAGGACATAAAATTTCTGAAAGAGGTATTGAAGTCGATAAGGCTAATGTTGATGCAATCCAGAAAATGCCATACCCCACAGATATCAAAGGTATAAGAAGTTTCCTTGGTCATGCTGGTTTCTATAGAAGGTTCATTAAAGACTTCTCTAAGATTTCTAGGCCTCTTACCAATCTCTTGCAAAAGGATATCCCTTTTGTTTTTGACGATGATTGTGAGGAAGCCTTCGAAATAATTAGAGAAGGCTTTGATAACTGCACCTATTGTTCAACCACTTGATTGGAACATACCTTTTGAAATCATGTGTGATGCTAGCGGTTATGTTGTTGGTGCTGTCCTAGGGCAAAGAGTTGATAAGAAGTTGAATGTTATTCACTATGCTAGTAAAACTCTAGACAATGTCCAAAGAAACTATGCTACTACAGAAAAAGGAATTTTTAGCAGTCGTGTTTTAATGTGAAAAGTTCAGGTCTTACATAGTTGATTCCAAAGTCACTATTCACACTGATCACGCTGCTATTAAGTACCTCATGGAGAAGAAAGACGCTAAACCTAGACTTATCAGATGGGTTCTCTTGCTACAAGAATTTGATTTGCACGTTGTCGACGGGAAGGATGCTGATGGGGTTATAGTCCCAGGGTAGGGTCATAGGCCTGCCCTATAGGTCCTACCCAAAGACTACCCTTCATAGAGGACAAGGCCCTTGGACAGTTCCGACTGAATGAAGGACTCCCCCATCATCCAGTCGGTGACGAGCACTCGGAGCGTATTTGACGTACCGACTGAATTCCACTCTGTACATCGTAACCTCCCAGGAGGGCAACGGTCACACGTCTTCATACACCATTATTAACATTTAAGGCATATGTTACCTGTAACGTAGGCATTTATTCGCCACTACTCCACCCCTGTCCACCGGGCTGTTATGAAGGGCAGCGCACTCTATATAAGCCGGCCTTCCCCACTGGTGCAGGGGTTGGCATTTACTCTAATCCTATATTCCACTCGACACTAAGCTCCCAAGAGCACTGAGACGTAGGGCTTTTACCTCCAGTGTAGAGGGGCCTGAACTCATACATCCTCGCCGTAGCTAAGGCTCTACCCATCCTTTCGTACCCTACACATCTACTGTCAGACTTATACCCACGACAGTTGGCACCCACTGTGGGGCAGGCGTCTAAGCGACTTCTGGCGAGTTTGCGACTTCATCTTTTCATCATGTCATCCGGCGGAGATTTGTGCATGGGTCATGAGATCCTCTTCGGCGCGCTCTCCTTCATTGTCGACGATTCGGCATGGCTTCGGGATGCGCCTCTCGGTGTCGAGGCGCTCCCCAATCGCGGGGCTACGCACTTCCGTGCCGGTTCCTGCGGCGTCCTTCTTCTCCAGCAATCGGCCCCGGTGTCGATCTTCGCCCCCGTCACGCGCCGCAACAAGCGGTCCCGCCGTCCGCGGCTCCAGCGTTGGGTGCGACATGCCCAGGCGCGACAGAACGCGTCCTCTCAAGTGGCAGTCCTTGAGTCGGTTGTGGTCGCGCCGCCGTCCCAGTGCTTGGACTCAGTTCCGACTGAGTTACCTTCCGAGTACTTGGGTCGCGGGCCTGCAGCCGAAGTTCTCATGGCCGATTCCCATGAAAGTCCCCTCTGAACTGGTCGGAACGAGCACGAGGTCGGCGAATCATCCGGCGCTCGTCGTCAACACCACCGTTCTGCCAGTCGATGCACTCGCCAGAGCAACGTCGAGGTGTTCCGCACACCCGTCCTCAACCTGGCTGCCGCTGCCAAGATAGCCGATTCCCTCCATCCGACTGATTCAGAGGCTGGTAGAGGGATCGAGCAGATCCGTGCCCTGTTGCATACGGCGCAGCAGCAAAATTCGGCGGTCTCCCAGTCGGACAACGGGATCCACAACAGTTCTATTCACGCGAACACGCATCGGTCGGTTTTCAGCCCCGAATCTCATCAGCGACGCAGAGGGGGCAGCCGTTCCAGGAATCCCGAAGATCGTCACCGTTCACGCACCCCTCCGCGGGGTGGGCCTTACGGGCCCCGGCATCACGATGATCGACGTTCAGTCGGTGACGCGTATGATCCAAGGCCCGACGCAACAGGGTACATCGCCCAGAAGAAGGTCGACAGAAGTCGAGCCCACCGTGATGGTCACGGTAGAGACCGTCTGTGTGGAGGCAGGACCGTCGTTTTTGGTCCCGAGTGCTCCAGTCGGGCCATCCGCTCAGCTGACATCCCTCCCAACTTCCGATTGACGACGGGAATGAGCAAGTTGACAGGAGAGTCCAAGCCAGAAACTTTGTTGGACGACTACAGAGTGGCAGTCCAGATCGGTGGCGGAGATGACCAGGACGCCATGAAACATCTCCCCCTGATGCTCAACGGCTCAGCGCGAGCTTGGCTGAACCAGTTAGCTCCGTCAAGCATCTACAGCTGGGCAGATCTGTCCCGAGTCTTCATCAAGACCTTTGAGGGTTCGTGCAAGCGCCCTACTGGTCTCGTGGAGCTCCAACACTGTGTCCAGAAGCAGAACAAGCCCCTGCGCGATTTCATCCACCGCTGGATGACCCTCTACCACACGGTGGAGAACGTCACAGAGCACCAAGCAGTCTGCACCTTCAAGGCAAGCGTGCGGTATAGAGATCTGTACGTGAAGTTCGGTCGGACAGGCGACAGCTCCATGAGCAAGATGATGGAGATAGCCGCACGCTATGCAATTGGCGAAGAAGAGGACCGCATACGTAGCGGCAAGCATAAGGCAGTCGCCGACGGAGATGGGAACAACAATCGGAAGCAGAAGCAGAAAGCTCCATCCACTCCGCAGGCAGAGGCAGCAGCCGTTACGAACGGCAACCCCAACTGAAGCTGGTGAACAGGGAGGTGAACATGGCAACCCCAACCAACCCCACGTTCCTCAAATGGTCTCAGACTGCGATCACCTTTGATCAGTCGGACCATCCAGCACACGTGCCCACCCCACGGAGGCAAGCTCTGGTCGTCGACCCGGTGGTGAAAGGAGTCCGACTGCGCAAAGTCCTCATGGACGGCGGCAGCGGCTTGAACATCATGTACTCCGACACTCTTAAGGGGATGGGCATTCCGATGTCCAAACATAACGAGAGCAGCATGCAGTTTCACGGAGTCGTCCCAGGACGAAAGGCCAAGTCACTCGGCCAGATCGCGTTGGACGTCGTTTTCGGCTCTGACAAGAACTTCCGCAAGGGAAAGCTGACATTCGAGGTGGTGGACTTCCAGAGTGCATACCATGCGATTCTGGGCCGTCCGGCGTATGCGCGTTTCATGGCCCATCCATGTTACGTGTATTTGAAGCTGAAGATGCCGGGTCCCAAAGGTGTGATCACGGTCACAGGCAATCGGCAGCGGGCCGAGGAGTGACTGCCGCAGGGGTCGAGGATTGCCGATCAGCAGATGGCTATCCTCGAGCTGGATGAGTACAAGAAGACCGCCGACCATGCTGACTTGTTGCTTTCGAAGAAGCCAGCTTCGGAGTCCGCATTCCAGTCGGCGGGAGACATGAAGAAAGTCAGCATCCACCCGACAGACGACGTCGTTGCCCCGACGAACATCTCCACCACCCTTGATCCAAAATAGGAAGCTGAGCTCATCCAATTCCTCCGTGATAACTAGGACATTTTCACATGGAAGCCCGCTGACATGCCAGGTGTACCCAGGGAGTTGGCTGAGCATCGACTGCATGTGGATCCTGCTGCTCGGCCCGTCCGAGAACGCCTGCGTCGGTCCGCCACGCACAAAAGGAAGGCAATCAGAGAGGAGGTGGCTAAACTTTTGGCAGCCAACTTCATTCCCGACGTACACCACTCCGAGTGGCTCGCCAATGTTGTCATGGTGCCCAAGAAGGACAAGTCTCTCCGTATGTGCATCGATTTCAAGCATCCCAATAAGGTCTGCCCGAAAGATCATTTCCCGCTCCCTCGCATTGATCAAATTGTTCATTCGACTGTGGTTTACGAGCGTTTATCATTCCTTGATGCCTATTCGGGCTATCATCAGATCCGTCTGTATGGTCCAGATGAATTAAAAACAGCCTTCATCACCCCATTCGGGTGTTTCTGCTACATCACTATGCCATTCGGTTTGAAGAATGCAGGAGCAACATTTATGCGCATGATACAAAAATGCCTCCTTGACCAGATCGGTCGAAATGTGGAGGCATATATGGACGATATCGTAGTCAAGTCACACAAAGGTTCCAACCTGCTGACTGACTTGGAAGAAACATTCGCCAACCTTCGTAGGTACGATATCAAGCTCAACCCAGCCAAGTGTTCATTCGGCGTTCCCAGCGGAAAGTTACTAGGTTTCTTCGTTTCCGAACGAGGTATCGATGTCAACCCCGAAAAGATCGGGACCATCGTCCGAATGGAGCGGCCGGTCAGAATACATGATGTTCAAAGGCTCACAGGTTGCCTAGCGGCTTTGAGCAGGTTTATCGCTCGACTCGGCGAGAAGGCGTTACCTCTGTACCAACTCATGAAGAAATCAGATACTTTCGAGTGGACAGACGAAGCCCAAATTGCATTCGACGACCTCAAAGCCCTGCTTTCCACCCAGCCAGTTCTTACTGCCCCGCTCAGGAAAGAACCCCTTCTTCTATACATCGCGACTACAAATCAAGTCGTCAGCACTGTTCTCACAGTCGGACGCGAAGAAGAAGGCAAAGCGTACAAGGTTCAGCGGCCAGTATATTATGTCTCTGAAGTCCTGACTCCTTCCAAGCAGAGGTATCCCCATTATCAAAAGCTTATTTATGGGATCTACATGACTGCAAAGAAGGTGGCTCATTATTTCCATGACCACTCGGTGTCTGTCATATCTGATGCTCCGTTGTCAGAAATCCTCCACAATCGGGACGCATCAGGCCGAGTGGCGAAGTGGGCAATGGAGATGTTATACTGCGACATCAAGTTCGAAGCCAAGAAGGCTATAAAGTCTCAAGCTCTGGCTTACTTCATGGCAGAATAGGTAGAACAACAACAATCGACTCACATCTACTCGGCTCATTGGACCATGTTCTTCGATGGGTCCAACATGTTGAATGGCTCCGGCGCTGGCATAGTGATCATATCGCCAAAAGGTGATAAACTCAAGTATGTGTTGCAGATACACTTTGATTCTTCCAACAACGAGGCAGAGTACGAAGCTCTACTCTACGGATTGCGCATGGCCATCACACTCGACGTCCATCGCCTGATGGTCTATGGCGACTCGGATTTGGTGGTTAATCAAGTGATGAAGGAGTGGGATGTAAGGAACCCCACCATGACTGCATACTGCAACGCAGTAAGGAAGCTCGAGAAGAAGTTTGAAGGTCTGGAACTTCACCATGTTCCCCGACTGAAAAACCAAGCGGCAGATGAATTGGCGAAACCTGGATCCACTCGGAGACTAGTCCCGAGTGATGTCTGCCTCGAGCACCTACACCTCCCCTCGGTAAAAGAAGATCCTTTCACAGAGGAACCAGTACAACCGAAGAGCTCAACAGATCCGACTGAAGTCGAGGTCACTGCTATGGTTGATTTGATCATGGAGATTCTTGCTCTCATCCCCGAATGGACTGTGTCGTTCATTGCGTACATCCTGAGGCAAGAGTTACCAGAAGACGAAGTCCAAGCTAGGCAGATCATCCGCAGGTCGATGTCCTTCACCGTCATTGATGGTCAGTTGTACAGGGAAAGTGTTTCAGGCGTCCTTCAGCGGTGCATCTCCCCTGAGCAGGGACAGTTAGTCTTGGAAGAAATTCACTCGGGAACCGGCGGTCATCATGCCTCCTCAAGGGCAATCGTCGCCAAAGCATTCAGAGCTGGTTTCTTTTGGTTGCAGGGGAATGAAATGGCAAAGGATATGGTCGACTGGTGTGAGGGCTGTCAGTTCTATTCGAACAAGTCCCACAAGCCAACGTCTGCGCTGAAGACAATTCTTCTCGTCTGGCCATTCACCGTGTGGGGATTAGACACAGTCGGACCATTCAGAACAGGCCATGGAGGATTCACACATCTGCTGGTACCAGTCGACAAGTTCACCAAGTGGATTGAAGCCAAGCCCATCAAGAAGCTTGATGCCCTTACGGCCATCAAATTTATCAGAGACATCATCTCCAGATACGGGGTTCCGCACGGCATAATCACCGACAACGGCACAAACTTCGACTCAGACAGGTTCAAAGGCTTTCGCACAGGCCAAGGAATCCGAGTGGATTTTGCATCCGTGGCGCACCCCCCAAACAAATGGACAAGCAGAACGGGCGAATGGACTTATTCTTCAAGGGTTGAAGCCTCGACTCCAGCGAGAAGTTGGACATGCCGCCGGCGCATGGGTCACCGAACTGCCTTCGGTGCTGTGGGGCCTCCGCACAACTCCGAATAGATCTACAGGGCGATCCCCGTTCTTCCTCGTTTATGGAGCAGAGGCGGTCCTTCCAAGTGACTTGCTTCACAACTCTCCACGAGTCGAACTATTCTCCGAAGCCGAAGCAGAACAAGCCAGGCAAGATGGAGTGGATCTTCTAGAAGAGGAGCACGAGATGGCACTGACTCGCTCAACAATTTATCAACAAGACCTATGGCGATTTCACGTGCGGCATGTCAGGAGTCGCACATTCCAAGTAGGCGACCTGGTGCTCCGAGTGGATCAGCAGAGACCTCACAAGTTGGCTCCCGCCTGGGAAGGACCCTTCATCATCTCTAAGGTGCTGAACAATGGAGCGTATCGACTTTACAACCTCGATAGGGAAACGGATGAGCCGCGGGCATGGAATGGTGATCTCCTGAAGCTCTTCTACACATGACCGCCAACGGAGACAATGTAAAGAACAAGTATCATTGAAGTAATATAAAGCAGATTGATTTCTTGCCAATTCAAAATTCTTCCGTGTTTGCAGACTCCGGTCTAAAAAAACTCTCTCCGAGTGTGCACTAAAGGTCACACTCGGGGACTTAGCTGCGACCCAGAGTCGCCTAAGTACAAACTCTCTCCGAGTGTGCACTAAAAGTCGCACTTGGGGACTTAGCTGCGACCAGAGTGGCCTAAGTAAAAAACTCTCTCCGAGTGTGCACTAAAGGTCACACTCGGGGACTTAGTTGCGACCCAGATTCTCCTAAGTACAAACTCACTCCGAGTGTGCACTAAAAGTCGCACTCGGGGACTTAGTTGTGACCCAGAGTCGCCTAAGTACAAACTCTCTCCGAGTGTGCACTAAAAGTCACGCTCGGGGACTTAGCTGCGACCCAGAGTCGCCTAAGTACAAACTCTCTCCGAGTGTGCACTAAAAGTCGCACTCGAGGACTTAGCTGCGACCCAGAGTCGCCTAAGTACAAATTCTCTCCGAGTGTGCACTAAAAGTCGCACTCGGGGACTTAGCTGCAACTCAGAGTCGCCTAAGTACAACCCTCTCCGAGTGTGCACTAAAAGTCACACTGGAGACTTAGCTGCGACCAGAGTCGCCTAAGTAAGAAGCTTCCTCCGAGTGTATACTCGAGATCCGCTCGGAGGCTTAGCAGACCCTCATTGAGGCTCATGTGGATGTGAAGACAACTGACAACTACATGAGGAACAACTCATTCTGAGTGTGCACGAAAAGTCGCACTCGGGGAGTTAGCTGCGACTCAGAGGTTCCTAAGTAAAAAGCTTCCTCCGAGTGTATATTCGAGATCCACTCGGAGGCTTAGAAGACCCTCATTGAGGCTCATGTGTATGTGAAGACAACTGACAACTACATGAGCAACAACTCGCTCCGAGTGTGCACGAAAAGTCGCACTCGGGGACTTAGCTGCGGCTCAGAGTCGCCTAAGTAAAAAAGCTTCCTCCGAGTGTATACTCGAGATCCACTCGGAGGCTTAGCAGACCCTCATTGAGGCTCATGAGGATGTGAAGACAACTGACAACTACATGAGCAACAACTCGCTCCGAGTGTGCACTAAAAGTCGCACCCGGAGACTTAGCCACGACCCAGAGTCGCCTAAGTAAAAGCTCGCTCCGAGTACCCACTCGGAGACTTGGCAGACCCTCATTGAGGCTCATGTGGATGTGAAGACAACTGACAACTACATGCTTCGCATGTTTGCCATTGGCTTCACCAAGAAACGCCAAACAAAAACCACAAACCAAAATCGTGTCAAAAAGAAACTTAGCGAAAGAAGAGCAAAATATTCGATTCGAATTCAAAGTTGGAACCACGAATGTGACAGCCAACAACAGTGGCCAAAGTTTGATACAGATACCACTCGGCGTACCGAGGTAAAATGTGTGTTCACCATAAATTTTTGCAAGCGTCAACGGGACTGGCAGGCTCCACAAAGGTGTCAAGGTCGATGTCGTCTACAATGTGAGTGGCGGTGTCCAGGAAGGTCTCCATGAAATCTTTGAATCAAATCTTCTTGGTGTTGGTGACCTGCAGCGTCTTCAGCTTTTCTTCGCGAGCTTCCTTGCAGTGTACTCGGACCAGAGATAGCGCCATGTCCGCACCACAACGAGCGGCAGACTTCTTCCATGCCTGCACTCTGCTCGGGACGTCCTCCAGCCGAGTCATCAACCCATCTTTTCTTGTCGGGAATCGTCTTCATGCCACAACTCCTTGTCGATCCGGCCGATGACTTCTCTCAGGCGGCCAAAGAAATGTCCCACCCCGCCAAGGTGAATATGCGCTCGGAGCAAGTCCCGGTTGGCTTCGTCGTCGAGTGGAACGTTCGGAACGACCGACCGTTCAATGTCGACTGCTTCAGCCTCAACGTCCCGACAGAAGTTTGCAAAGAAAAGACAAGCAGAAAGTAAGTGCAAAGTGAACTCCAAAGTCAAGAAGCGCTCGGCAAAAACTTACCACCAAGCAGTGCAACCATCTTCCTTGCCCAGTCGCTAACGTACTTCTCCTGCGCTATGCACCGAGAGTTCATCATCTTCTGCTGGCCCATCCATTCGGATCTTCGGCTCTTCAATTTTTCAACTTCGGCTACCAATGCCTTGTTGGTCTCCCGAGACTCCTCCAAAGACTTCTCTCGGTCAACAAGAGCCTCCTTCACACCAGCCAGGTCATCCACAGCCGCCTCCAAGTCCGCAGCAAGCTGAATCTTCTTAGCCTTCAGAGCATTGTACGCAGATCCCATTTCGCAAGTCCTCTGCCAAATAAGCACAAAGGGAAGATCACACACATTCAATAAGGAAAAAGTATCGGCACATATGAAAAAACAATCAAAGTTCTTCAGACCCCTTCCGATGCAAGCAATCGACAATGGCCTCGGGGACTACACCAAGTGGGTTCACTAAGAGTGACCCCACTGGCATGAAGCTCGAACAGGTCGGCCCTATTGAGCTCCATGACAAACAAACAAATCTACGAGAATCCTATTACCCGACCTGAGTAACACTAATCTTGGGAACTACATCCAGTGGGTGCACTCCGAGTGCCCCCACTGGTACTACTCGGGCAGATCAGCTCTGATCCGCTCAGATCATGGGAAATACATATAAAGACACCTGCCGGTGCAAGCACTCGACAGAAGTCTCGGGGACTACACCCACTGGGTTCACTCGAAGTGAACCCACTGCAAAATAATCCTACTGTATCCGAGTATATCACTTAAACCCCCAGTGGGTAACAAGAGGAAAGTAAACACTTACTAGCGCACTTACTCGGATATCGTCCCGGAGTTCCAAGCTTTTCTTGTACAAAGACGCGATGGAGTCATACGCTCCCTTGGCGTCACCCACCATCAGCTCCACCTGCACCATGCCGTCCTTGGCGGCCCCCACCTGGTCTTCCGGGAGGTGTCGGGCGTCATATTGAACGGTTGATGGACCCGGCGCGACAGAAGACTCCTTGGGCATCCCGAGCTCCGATCCAGTCGGTTCCGCCGTGAGGGGCACCGTCTCAGTCGGCGGCATCGTCTCGGTCGGCAGCGTGTTCATGGTGGGAGCAGCAGCAGATGGGACAACCTCAAGCACAGGCACCAAAGCTGGCCCTGACCCCCTTTGGTCGTCGTCCTCCAGATGAATCACCTCCGAAGGAAGCCTGACTGAACAACATGAAATTACAGAAAAAGGGCAAGATGAAAGACAGCACCCGCGTAACAATAATACAAACTCTCGGAGTCGTGGCAACGTACCTTGCTGGGATGTGGCAGCATTATCCGTATCCATGGGATCATCGTCCTGGCGCGGCAGAGAGGTGGCGGAGGTAGCGGCTCTGTTGAGTGAAATCCACTCGACGAATAAGCACGAGTACAATCAGATACTGAAGGAAGATGGGAGAACAAGACACTTACGCTGAGGCGACTGGAACAGCGATCCTCATCCGAGGCAAAGCTTTCTGAGGCTTAGGCCCACTAGGTTTGGCCACCTTGGACCGCTGGTCCGTGGGCTCGGCAGCAGCGTCCCTAGTCCTCTTCATACTCCGAGCACTCGAAGCCACGGGAGGGGCTGGCGGAGCACACGGGGCCGCAGGAGGAGCCGGCGGAGCCACGGGATCGTGACGGCGCTTAGTTCGGTGCTCTGATGGTGGAGGTGGCGAGCTCTGCTCCCCAACCTCCTCCTACTCATCTTCCGTCTCCTCCTCCGTCTAACCACTTCCGGAGACGTACTCGGCGCTATCCACGCTGCCCTCCTGGCTGCCCTCCTCCTCCTCGGCTGGATTCTCGTTTGAGACGGCAGAATACCAGTTGGTCCACTCCTGCACAAAACACAGTCGGCAACGTCAGGCGGCGGGACAAGAAAAGCGATAAATCTAAGGAGATTAAAAGCACTCGACAAGATGTGCTCACCTCATTCGGAGGAGGATTGTCGGCGCAGAAGGGATTCACCCGCCGGGCTCCTTCGGGGTTGTCGCATGCGCCTGTGATGCCGCGGACCCACGCTCTCACAGTATCCCCGGTCACGCACTCTGGATGAGACCGAGTGGAGTCCGAAGGCCCCGCATAGTGCCACATGGCGTGATGTCAGGCTTGCAGCGGCTGGATGCGCCGACCCAGAAAAGTCTCCAACAGGTGTGTGCCGGTGACTCCCTTGCGGACGACGGCTATCAGCGCGTCGACCAAAGGCTGGATCTGGATCTTTTCCCCCTTTGAGAGCGCAAGCTGCCTGGGAGGGCTCGGACGGTCTAGGCTAAAAGGTGGCAACCCAGTCGAAGCATTCGGACAAGCAATGTCCTGGCAATAGAACCAGGTCGATTGCCAGTTCCTAACTGACTCGGACAAATGGAGAGGGGGTAGCTACTCTTTGTTTTCTTCTGGAAGCCTAAACCCCCGCAGAGTTGGAGGAGATGGGTCTTATCGTCCGACTGGCTAAGCTTCTTGACGGTTTGGGATCTAGAGGAGAAGACGTACTTAAAGAGCCCCCAGTGGGGGGGGACATCCAATAAAGCACTCGCAAAGGGTGACGAATGCGGCAAGGTGGGCTATTGCGTTCGGAGGAAAATGGTGGAGCTGCACCCCGAAGTAAGTCATGATACCTCGGAAGAAGGGGTGGGGAGGCAAGGAGAAGCCCCTGAACACATGGCTGAGCAGCAGTACGCGCTCCCCCTCCTTCGGCGTCGGCTCCGTCTCGCCCTCCGTCAGCCTCCACAACTTGTCGACAATCATGCCGTGCTCCACCAGCTCCAGCAAGTCGTCCTTCGTCACCGTGGAGGGGAGGAAATCCCCCTGGATCCATCCCGCCGGCAGTGCCCGCTGTCGCCACTGAGCAGGGGCCGCCCCATCCTTCTTCTTCTTCTGCGACTCGAGTTTGCTGGTCTGCCCCTTCGTCATGGCGAAGGCAATAGATCCGCAGAGGAGGAGAGGAAGGAGGAGGTTTGGGGCGTGCAGACAGCTACGGGAGGAGCGGGGTTAATGCGAAGAAGATGAGCAGCGCAACGAGAAATCCCGCCGGAGAGGCTTAAATAAGCTTCCGACTGGGTCACTAACAGGTGGACCCGAAATCTTATCCCCCCGACCGGCTGCTGCGATGTTAGTGGAGAAGATAAAGGCGCGGTAATCGAGGCGGCAAAACCTACTCGATGGCGATGTCGTCATCCTCGCTGAGCATGCAACAACCGAAATTTGAGGATCCTGGAAAATCCGCCGCTGTCAGTTTGACCTGTCACATCGAAAGATTCCGCGGAAGCACTCGGTTCTGATGGTTTGTTTCACTGGTATATTCACTCGGATCACTGGTTGAAAGGATAAAATGGATCGAGGCAAACAACGCCAAAAGTCACATCCATACCATTCGGATCCATACTCCAGACATCACTTCGTCGTTCCAACCCCAATCCATTCGGGGACTAATGATGGGGTTATAGTCCCTGGGTAGGGTCATAGGTCTGCCCTATAGGTCCTACCCAAAGACTACCCTTCATAGAGGACAAGGCCCTTGGACAGTTCCGACTGAATTAAGGACTCCCCCATCATCCAGTCGGTGACGAGCACTCGGAGCGTATTTGACATACCGACTGAACTCCACTCTGTACATCGTAACCTCCCAGGAGGGCAACGGTCACACGTCTTCATACACCATTATTAACATTTAAGGCGTACGTTACCTGTAATGTAGGCATTTACTCGCCACTACTCCACCCCTGTCCACCGGGCTGTTATGAAGGGCAGCGCACTCTATATAAGCCGCCCTTCCCCACTGGTGCAGGGGTTGGCATTTACTGTAATCCTATATTCCACTCGACACTAAGATCCCAAGAGCACTGAGACATAGGGCTTTTACCTCCACCGTAGAGGGGCCTGAACTCATACATCCTTGCCGTAGCTAAGGCTCTGCCCATCCTTTCGTACCCTACACATCTACTGTCAGACTTATACCCACGACAGGTGCTGACAACCCGTAGCAGATAACTTGTCTAGGTTGGAGAACGTTCTTGATGACCCACAACCTATTGATGATAGCTTTCCCGATGAGCAATTGAACGTCATCAATGCTTCACGTAGTGCACCGTGGTATGCTGATTAAGCAAACTATATTGTTGCCAAATATATACCACCTAGTTTCACATACCAGCAAAAGAAGAAATTCTTCTTTGACTTGAGACATTACTTTTGGGATGATCCTCACCTTTATAAGGAAGGAGTAGATGGTGTTATTAGATGTTGTGGACCTGAACATGAATAGGGGCAGATCCTACATAAGTGTCACTCCGAGGCCTACGGAGGACACCATGCGGGAGATAGAACTGCACACAAGGTATTGCAATCAGGTTTCTATTGGGCCACTCTCTTCAAGGATGCCCGTAAGTTTGTCTTGTCTTGTGACGAGTGTCAAAGAATAGGTAATATCGGTAAACGTCACGAAATGCCTATGAACTATTCACTTGTCATTGAACCATTTGATGTTTGGGGCTTTGATTATATGGGACCTTTTCCAAAATCCAATGGGTACACTCATATCCTAGTTGTTGTTGATTACGTCACTAAGTGGGTAGATGCTATCCCTAGTAGTAGTGCTGATCACAACACCTCTATCAGGATGCTTAAGGAAGGTATCTTCCCTATATTTGGAGTCCTTAGATATCTAATGACCGACGGTGGTTCACATTTCATTCATGGTGCTTTCCGTAAAACGCTTGCTAAGTACGATGTCAACCATAGAATTGCGTCTCCCTATCACCCTCGGTCCAGTGGTCAAGTAGAGCTAAGAAATAGAGAGATTAAACTCATTCTGCAAAAGACTGTCAACAAGTCTAGAAAGAATTGGTCTAAGAAACTCGATGATGCACTGTGGGCTTATAGAACTGCCTATAAGAATCCCATGGGCATGTCTCCGTACAAAATGGTGTACGGTAAAGTATGTCATCTACCTCTTGAGCTAGATCATAAAGCTTATTGGGCAATCAAATAGCTCAACTTTGATTTCAAACTTGCTGGTGAGAAGAGGTTATTTGACATTAGACCGCTTGATGAATGGAGAACTCAGGCATATGAAAATGCCAAGTTGTTCAAAGAAAAGGTTAAGAGGTGGCATGATAAGCGGATACAAAAGCGTGAGTTCAATGTACTTGATTATGTCTTGCTATATAATTCTCGTTTAAGATTCTTTACAGGCAAGCTTCTCTCTAAATGGGAAGGTCCCTATATTGTTGAGGAAGTATATCATTCCGGTGCTATCAAGATGAACAACATGGAAGGCAATTGTCCGAGAGTTGTAAATGGGCAGAGAATCAAGCATTATATCTCAGGTACTCCCATAAATGTTGAAAGCAATATTATCAATACCATAACCCCGGAGGAGTACATAAGGAATATTTATCAGCCTGTTTCAGACTCCGAAAACGAAGAGGTATGTGATTCGGTAAGTAAACCGACTCCAAAACTTTTCCCGTAGCAATTTTCCTCCGTTTTGGAATATTTGAAAAAATAGAAAAAATTTAAAGTAGTCCGGAAAGTGCACGAGCAGGCGACAAGCCTGCTAGGCCCGGCCTACCCCCCTGGTCGGGCCTGGGTGGCTTGTGGCCACCTCGTGCGCCTCTCGGACTCCGTTTTCGTGCGGAGTACTCCTTCTGGTCTGGAAAAAATCATTATATATTCTCCCGAAAGGTCTGACCCTCGTATCACGCAAATTTCCTCTGTTTTCGTTTCGAGCTTGTTTTCTGCCGCAGATTTAGAGCAACATGTCGCCTTAGGAATCTGTGGGGGAGAACAATCTCCCTCAAGTCTATGGAGAAGTATATGCTGATCTGAAAAGGACGGAAGTCATGGAGGCCAGGGAAAGGCTACCTAAATAAACCAAGGGCAAAACTAAGGAGAAGAGTCAGGCATGGGACGAAGTGCAATCTGTGCTCAACAAGGAAGAAGTTGTAGAAGTGGATTTCCTCCAACCCTACCTCCACCTACTGTCTCCATCCTTGATTGAACTCTTGAGGTTTTGTGAAACAACTCGTGCTCGCAATACTTATCTCACTCGTGAATTTGTTTTGCTGGAGAAACATATCACAGATCTCCAAGGTATAAATCAAAGATTAATGGCCCCCTTGGAATCAAAGATTGCAACAACTCCACCACCATCACCTCCAAAGGAAGACAACTGAGCATGGGTATGGGCAATCCCCTTGGCTTGTGCCAAGCTTGGGGGAGTTGCCCCGGTATCGTATCATCATCATATCTTTTGCCTTTACCTTTGTTTTAGTTTGTTCCTTTTTAGTTTTCTCTTTCTCTAGGAGAATAAAGGTCTTAGTGTTTTAGGCTTGAGTTTTGCTTTGTGTCACTCCCCGATGTATTCGAGCTCGTGAGCCATATAATAAAGAGTGTCTTAGTTGAAGGGCTTTGCCTCATGCCATGATCAAAAGATTGACGAAAGATTAAAAGCATGAAAGATCATGTAATGATCTTATGGGAATTGATGGCTTCACATATAAAAAGAATGATGATTGAAAATTGTTGAGGGTAGACAAACATAGACCTTGGTCATTGTTGCAATTAATAGGAACTGATAAAGAAGGAGAGCTTCACATATAAATATATCATCCTTGACACCATCTATGATTGTGAACACTCACTAAACTATTACATGCTTAAAAGTAGATGTCGGACAAGGAAGACAACATAATGAATTGTGTTTGCTTGGTTCCGAACAATCTTATATGATTAAAGATCCCTTAGCATGCGACGATTGCTCCCACCTCATATTAGCCAAACCTCCCGCACTAAGTAGAGATACTACTTGTGCATCCACAAACCTTCAACCCAGTTTTGCTATGAGAGTCCACCATACCTACCTATGGATTGAATAAGATCCCTCAAGTAAATTGTCATCGGTGCAAGCAATAAAAATTGCTCCCTAATATGTATGATCTATTAGTGTGTGTAAAATAAGCTTTGTACGAACCTGTGATGAGGAAGACATAAAAGCGACAGACGGCATAATAAAGTTCTTTATCACATGAGGCAATATAAAGTGTCGTTCCTCCGCACTAAGAGGACACGGATCCAAATCTCAAAAGTGCATGACAACCTCTGCTTCCCTCTGCGAAGGGCCTATCTTGTACCTTTACTTTTTGCCCATGAAAGAGTCATGGTGATCTTCACCAATTCCTTATTTCGCCTTTATCTTGGCTAACGTCATATGCTAGGGAAAGATCTATATTCATATGTCAACTTGGAGGTAAGTATTCATGAATTATTATTGTTGACATTACCCTTGAGGTAAGCAGTTGGGAGGCAAAACTATAAGCCCCTATCTTTCTCTGTGTCGAGCTGAAACTTTGGTCTCATGAGTACCACGTGAGTTGTAGCAATTGTAGAGAATGAAAAGATGATTGAGTATGTGGATTTGCTTTACAAGCTCTTATTTGACTCTTTCTGATGTTGTGATAAATTGCAATTGCTTTAACGACTAAAGGCTATCAGTTGTTACTTCTCGGTAAGGAATTTTCACTTTAGCATGAGAGATTATATGTTGGTATTGTTGTTCTAATCATGATGATGATGCTTGCATGTTCATATCTTGTTTTTTTGACACCTCTCTCTCTAAACATGTGGTCATGTTTATTGATCTAGGCTTTCGCTTCAGGACAAGCGAGGTCTCAGCTTGGGGGAGTTGATACATCCATTTTGCATCATGCTTTCATGTTGATATTTATTGCTTCTTGGGCTGTTATTTCACTTCACAGTACAATACTTATCCCTTTTCTCTCTTATTTTATAAAGTTTACATGAAGAGGGAGAATGCCAGCAGCTGGAATTCTGGTCTGAAAAGGGAGCAAGTTTGGGATACCTTTTCTGCGCAACTCCAAAAGCCGTGAAAATCAACGGGGACTAATTTTGGATTTTATGAAAAATACTGGGCGGAAGAAGTATGAGAGGGGCGCCACCAGGAGGCCACAAGCCTGCCAGGCCCGACCTACCCCCCTGGCCGGGCCTGGGGGGCTTATGGGCCCCCTGTTGCCCCTACGATGCTCATCTTTTGCTATATGAAGGGTTTCGTTCTAGAAAAAATCAGAAGGAGGCTTTTCGGAGGATTCGCCGCCGCCACGAGGTGGAACTTGAGCAGAACCAATCTGAAGCTCCGGCAGGACGATCCTGCCGAGGAAACTTCCCTCCCGGAGGGGGAATCATCGCCATCGTCATCACCAACACTCTTCCCATCGGAGGGGACTCTTCACCATCAACATCTTCATTAGCACCATCTCATATCCAAACCCTAGTTCATCACTTGTAACCAATCTCCGTCTCGCGACTTCGATTGGTACTTGTAAGGTTGCTAGTAGTGTTAATTACTCCTTGTAGTTGATGCTAGTTGGATTACTTGGTGGAAGAGTTTATGTTCAGATCTTTGATGCTACTCATTACCTCTCTGGTCATGATTATGATTATGCTTTGTGAGTAGTTACTTTTGTTCCTGAGGACATGGGATAAGTCATGCTAATAGTAGTCATGTGAATTTGGTATTCGTTCGATATTTTGACGTGTTGTATGTCTTTTTTTCTCTAGTGGTGTTATGTGAACGTCGACTACATAACACTTCACCATTATTTTGGCCTGGAGGAAGGCATTGGGAAGTAGTAAGTAGATGATGGGTTGCTAGAGTGATAGAAGCTTAAACCCTAGTTTATGCGTTGCTTCGTAAGGGGTTGATTTGGATCCACTAGTTTAATGATATGGTTAGACTTTGTCTTAATTCTTCTTTCGTAGTTGCGGATGCTTGCGAGAAGGCTTAATCATAAGTGGGATGCTTGTCCAAGTAAGGGAAGTACCCAAGCGCTGGTCCACCCACATATCAAACTATCAATGTAACGAACGCGAATCATATGAACATGATGAAAACTAGCATGACAGAAATTCCCGTGTGTCTTCGGGAGCGTTTTTCCTCCTATAAGACTTTGTCCAGGCTTGTCCCTTGCTACAAAAGGGATTGGACCCCTTTTCTGCACCGTTGTTACTTTTGTTACTTGCTAATTGCTACGAATCATCTCACCACACAACTACTTGTTACCGATAATTTCAGTGCCTGCAGATATTACCTTGTTGAAAACCACTTTTCAGATCCTTCTGCTCCTCGTTGGGTTCGACACTCTTACTTATCGAAAGGACTACGATAGATCCCCTATACTTGTGGGTCATCACGGGGTCCTAATGGAAACTAAGGGATATTAAGGGTCTCCTTTTAAAAGAGAACCGGAATAAAGCATTAGCACATAGTGAATACATGAACTCCTCATACTATGGTCATCTCCGGGACTGGTTCCGGCTATGGTCACTCCGGGGTTTCCGGGTCATAACACATAGTAGGTGACTATAACTTGCAGGATAGGATCGAGAACACACATATATTGATGGAAACATAATAGGTTCAGATCTGAAATCATGGCACTCGGACCCTAGTGACAAGCATTAAGCATAGCAAAGTAGTAGCAACATCAATCTCAGAACATAGTGGATACTAGGGATCAAACCCCATCAAAACTAACTCTATTACATGATAGTTCTCATCCAACCCGTCACCGTCCAGCAAGCCTACGATGAGATTACTCACGAACAATGAAGAGCATCATGGAATTGGCGATGAAGGATGGTTGGTGATGACGAAGGCGTCGATTCCCCCTCTCCGGAGCCTAGAACAGACTCCAGATCTGCCCTCCAGAGGAAGAATAGGTTGTGGCGGCGGCTCCGTATCGTAAAACGTGATGAACTCTTCTCTTTGATTTTTTTTCCGGGCGAGAGAGAATATATAGAGCTGGAATTGCACGCGGCGGAGCCACGAGGGGCTCACAAGCCTGCCAGGCGCGGCCAGGGGGGCCGCCTCGTGGGCTTATGGGCTCCTAGCTCCACGTCACCAGGTGATTCTTGCGCTAGTATTTTTTATATATTCCACAAAAAAACCTCGTAAATTTCCAGGTCATTCCGAGAACTTTTATTTCTGTGCAGAAACAACACCATGGCAATTCTGCTGAAAACAGCACCAGTCCGGGTTAGTTCCATTCAAATCATGCAAATTAGAGTCCAACACAAAGGCAAAAGAGTTTGGAAAAGTAGATACGATGGAGACGTATCAAATCCCCCAAGCTTAAAGCCTTGCTTGTCCTCAAGCAATTCAGTTGACAAACTGAAAGAGACAAAAAGAAAAACTTTTACGAACTCTATTTGATCTTGTTGTCGTAATTATGTCTAACTCATATTCAGATTTTCATAAGCTAACCACATAAGCAATGACATTTAGGTCTCACGATGTACTCATATCAATGGCATAATCAACTAGCGAGCAATAATAATAAGTTTCAAACGTCAACACTTCAATCAAAACAATCATGAAGCGATATGAATAGGTGGTATCTCGCTAGGTCTTTCTGAGACCGCAAAACATAAATGCAGAGCACCTTCAGAGACCAAGGGCTGACTGAACATTGTAATTCATGGCAAAGAAGATCCAGTCTCAGTCATACTCAATAACAACTAATAACAAAGCATAAAAATGACGGAGGTGCTCTCTAATTGGTGCTTTTTAAAAAAATAGGATGACTCAACAGAAACATAAATAGATAGGCCCTTCGTAGAGGGAAGCATTGATTTGCAAAGGTGCCAGAGCTCAAGCTTTAAAGACAGAGATAAATAATTTTCGGTGGCATTCTTTCATTGTCAACGTTATGACCAAGAGTTTTCACCATCTTCCATGCTACACATACTATAGGCGGTTCCCAAACAGAAAAGTAAAGTTTTGACTCCCCCACCACCGATCAATCACACACCACGACTAGCCGAATCCTCGGGTGCCGTCCATGCCAACAACAATCTAGGGGGAGTTTTGTTTATAATTATCTTTTCGATTTGAGCATGGAACTGGGCATTCCAATTACCGACCCCTTTCTCGTGAGTGATAGTGAATAAACACGTATCGAGGATAACACACCTAGCATGGAAGATACTGACCGCCCCTTGTCACCACATGAGAAGTTCGGGCATACAAAGCAGATTATTACTTGAAGGTTTACAGAGTGGCACATGCAAATTTACTTGGAACGGCAGGTAGATACCGCATATAGGTAGGTATGGTGGAATCATATGGAACAACTTTGGGTTTATGGAAGTGGATGCACAAGTAGTATTCCCGCTTAGTACAAGTGAAGGCTAGCAAAAGACTGGGAAGCGACCAACTAGAGAGCGACACCAGTCATCAATAAGCATTGAAATTAACCAACATTGAGTGCAAGCATGAGTAGGACATAAATCACCATAAACATGAATATCATAGATGCTATGTTGATTTTGTTTCAACTACATGCGTAAACATGCGCCAAGTCAAGCCACTTGAATCATTCAAAGGAGGATACCATCCTATCATACTACATCATAATCATCTTGAAATTCATGTTGGCATCCAAGACAAACCGTTATAAGCTCCTAGCTAATTAACCATGGCATTAGAAACTATGATCTCTAAGTTGTCATTGCAAACATGTTTCTCTCATAACAAAGCTGAATTAGGAACGATGAGCTAGTCATGTTTACAAAAACAAAATACATCGAGTTCATACCAGCTTTTCTAGGCTCAGTCACTTCATCATATATCGTCATTATTGACTTTCACTTGCACGACTGAATGATGTGAATCATAATGAGAGTGTTCATGCATTGGACTAATCTGGAATCTGCAAGCAAACTCAAAGGAGAAGACAAAATAATATGGCTCTTTGACGGAGAAACAGATATGCATGTGAGAGCCACTAAACATTTAACCATGGTCTTCTACCTTGACCGAAAGAAAAAGAAAACTATTTACACGGGAAAGCTCCCAACAAGCAAAAGAAGAATGGGAAATATTTTTGGGTTTTCTTTTTTAAACACCACTAAGAAAGCTGGAAAGAAAACTTACAACTATTTTTTTTCAATCTAAACAAACACACGAGAAGAAAGCGAGAAAAAGAAATAAACTAGCATGGATGATAGAGTGGCAAAGTGTGAACACCGACTATCAAGGTGAAAGCGTGAGCAAGAATATAAAGTCGGCGAGAAACACGTACTCCCCCAAGCTTAGGCTTTTGGCCTAAGTTGGTCTACTCCTAAGGAGGGAAGTAACCGTCTCTAGGGTACTCTGGAGTGGACTGAGGGTGCCACTGATGGGTGATCTCCTCTGGCTCCCAGTGATAAACTGGTTTCTGGTACTCGATTGGTAGCTCGGACACGGGCGCCTGCGGTGGCGCTATGCCCCAATATGCGTAGATGTCCGAGGGAATAATAATGTACCTGCCTAGATGAAGATTGAATAAAGAAGGAACAGGCAAGGTAATAGTCTCACGAGTACCCTGGCTAAATACCAAGTTATAAATCATACTCTTATTTATATCTTTATCAAGAAAGTCATGGAGAACCATGCTATCATAATCTAGATATCTCTCAAGAAGAAGCATCTCTTCTTCCTCGTACAGTCTAATAGATATCTCAAAATGTTTAGCAAGACGGGTAGCATAGATACCTCCATAAACAGCGCCTTTAGTATGGTTCGTGTTCAACCGTTGAGCTACTATATCACCCAAGCTATAAGTTTTATCATTATAAAGAGCTTCGCGCAATACCGCAAGATCTGGGGAGCTAAGAGCCCCAGCTTTCCCACAGCCAATCAAACATTTTCCCACGAATAATGAGAGATACCGAAGCACGAGAAAATGTACACTAGCAACTCTAGCGCAAGACACTCCTCTCTCCTCTCCTACAGCAATAGTATCAATCAAAGCCTACAAGTCCCATGGACGAGGTTCATGAATATCCCCAACATAAGGTAATTTGCAAACATTGCAAAAATCCTGAAGTGACATGCGCTAGGGGATATCATATAACTTGAACTCAACCATAGGAGGGTTCTTCCTTGGATAGAAATTAAAGCTTTGCACGAAAAAATTAGTGAGGAGGAGGTATTGTGGGCACTTATCTTCAACAAATGCGGTAAGGCATGCGTTCTCCACCAAGTAATAAAAATCCTCATAAAGACCGGCAACACGTAAGAACACATCGCTTGGCCACTCGCACGCTCGAACTTCTGCAACTCGGGGGACCAGATACTTGGGTTTCTTCTTCTCATTTTCATCTTCCTTGGGGTCATGGCTTGAAGAGCCTCTTAGGAGCCTCCTCATCTTTTCCTTTTTATTTCTCTGAAAATTTCTGACATTTTTAGTGACTCAAAAGAAAAGTGAACAAGGCTCAACAAAACTCATAGCAACTACTCCTTCAAGTGCCAAGAGGCCATATCATGCATCAAAATTACTTGGGACCAACTAAAATTAACATGCAAAGCTCAAGTACAGGGTCACCAAGGCAGCAAAAATACGCAACGAATAAGTCACTAGAGCAAAAACTAATTGGACCAATGGAGGAGTCACATACCAAGGAACAATTCCCACAAAACAGTTTGGTGAAAGGGGATTTGCACAAGGAGATTGAAAAACGCAGCCAGAAGAGCAAGAACACGGGTTTGAGCTGTGGAATGATTTTTTCTGGAGGTAGGAGAAGGAGATGGGAGCTGGAATAAGTGGAGGGGGGCCACGTGGGGCCCACAAGCCTGCCAGGTGCGGCCAGGGGGTGGCCGCGCCTCTTGGGCTTGTGGCGCACTGGTGCATCCCACTGACTAGCTCTCTGTCTCAAAAAAATTCAAAAATTCCAGAAAAAATCATACTTGATTTTCAGGGCATTTGAAGAACTTTTATTTCCGGGGCACTTTTCCAAGGGACGGAAAAAGCGGAAAACTGGAGAATAAAGCTAAATTTATCATTTTTCTACTAAGCAACACAAAGTAAAAGTTCGGAACAGAAGGTTGTGACTCGTACATTCATCCATCTCATGGTCATCAAAAGAAATCCGTCAATGAGGTTGATCAAGTCTCCTTGACAAACTTTTTTCGAATCGCATAAAACCGGAGAATTTTTGGATAATCACTAGGTTACCTCAACGGGGATGTGAATATCCCCAACAAGTAAATCATACTTCATCTTGACAGTAGGTATAGGGCATTCAAAGCTCCCAATAAGAATTGATGAAGTTTTTTCAATAGCATTGATGCAATGTACTCGATATTGTTTCTTCGGAAAGTGCACCGTGTGCTCATTACCCTTAACATGGAAAGTGACATTGCCTTTGTTGCAATCTATAACAGCCCCTGCAGTGTTTAAAAAGGGTCTTCCAAGGATGACCGCCATGGCATCATCCTCGGGAATATCCAGAATAACAAAGTCTGTTAAGATAGTAACGTTAGCAACCACAACAGGCACATCCTCGCAAATGCCGATAGGAAAAGCAGTTGATTTGTCGGCCATTTGCAAAGACATTTTAGTGGGTGTCAACTTATCCAATTCAAGTCTATGATAAAGAGAGAGAGGCATAACACTAACACCAGCTCCAAGATCGCATAAACAGTTCTAACGTAGTTTCCTTTAATGGAGCAAGGTATAGTGGGCACTCCGGGATCACCTAGTTTCTTACGAGTCCCACCCTTAAAAGTGTAGTTGGCAAGCATGGTGGAAATCTCAACCTCAGGTATCTTCCTTTTATTGGTCACAATATCTTTCATGTACTTAGCATAAGGAGACATTTTGAGCATATCTGTCAAACGCATTTGCAGAAAGACGGGTCTAATCATTTCAACAAAACGCTCAAAATCCTCATCATCTTTTTTCTTGGATGGTTTGGGAGGAAAGGGCATGGGTTTCTGAACCCATGGTTCTCTTTCTTTACCATGCTTCCTAGAAATGAAGTTGTTCTTATCATATCTCTTGTTCTTAGGTTGTGGGTTATCAACATCAACACTAGGTTCAATCTCCACATCCTTATCATTACTAGGTTGAGCATCATCATGAACACCACCATCAATATTATCACTATGCTCATGTTCATCACCAAATTGTGTTTTGGCATCAGAACAGAGATATCATTTGGATTCTCAGGTGTAGTAGCAACAGGTTTGCTAGCATGCAAGTTCCTATCATCTTTCTTTTTCTTCCTATCGCTAGGATGACTAGGTGCCTCAGTGCTAACTCCTTGAGAATCTTGTTCAGTTCTCTTAGGATGGCCCTCGGGATACAACGGTTCCTGAGTCATTCTACCACCTCTAGTGACGACTCTAACGGAATTGTCATTCAACTCATTGAGCAAGTCATTTTGACCCTTAAGTACTTGTTCTACTTGAATAGTGACCATAGAAGCATGTTTACCAATAAGCTCAGGATCATTGACATTTCTATCCACACAAGCACTTAAATGACTAAGCATACGAGCATTCTATTCCAATTGTCTGCTAACATAATCATTGAAACTTTGTTGTTTGGCAACAAAGTTATCAACTTCATCTAGGCATAAGCTAGCAGGCTTATCAAAAGGAATATCACTCTCATTGAATCTACAAAGAGAATTTACCTCTACTACCTGTGTCGGGTTATCAAGACCATGTATTTCTTCAATAGGTGGTAGATTCTTAACATCTTCAGATTTAATACTTTTATCTTGCATAGATTTCTTGGCTTCTTGCATATCTTCAGGACTGAGGAATAGAATACCTATTTTCTTCGGAGTTGGCTTCGGAGGTGGTTCGGGAATAGCCCAAGCATTATCATTGCTCAAGATATTATTCAATAGAATTTCAGCTTGTTCCACAGTTCGTTCCTTGAAAACACAACCAACACAACTATCTAGGTGGTCCCTAGAAGCATCGGTTAGTCCATTATAAAAGATATCAAGTATTTCATTCTTCTCAAGGGGGTGATCAGGCAAAGAATTCAGTAACTGGACAAGCCTCCCCCAAGCTTGTGGGAGACTCTCTTCTTCAACTTGCACAAAGTTATATATATCCTGCAAGGCAGCTTGTTTCTTATGGGCAGGAAAATATTTCTCAGAGAAGTAGTAGATCATATCATGGGGACTACGCACACAACCAGGAGCAAGAGAAGTAAACCAAGTCTTAGCGTCATCCTTTAGCGAGAAAGGAAACAACTTAAGGATATAGTAGTGGCGGATATTTTCCTCACTCGTGAATATGGTGGCTATATCATTCAGCTTAATAAGATGTGCTACAACCGTTTCAGACTCATAACCATGAAAAGGATCAGATTCGACCAAAGTGATTAACTCAGGATCGATAGAGAATTCATAATCCTTATCAGTCACAAAGATGGATGAAGTAGCAAACTTAGGATCGTATTTCATTCTAGCATTCAGAGATTTTTCCTTCCACTTGCGCAGTAAATTCTCAACATCATAGCTATCCTTACAAGCAAGAAAGTCCTCAGCTACCTCTCCCTCCATAACATAACCCTCAGGTATATCAGACAACTTATATCTAGGAGAGCTAGTTCTAACAGGTGAAATAACAGGTTCTACTTCAATACTTTCGGCAGTTTCAGAAGTATCATCACATTCAGCAGCAACTCTAGCAATTTGTGCATCAAGGAATGCACCTAGTGACAAAGCGGTATCAAGAAAAGCATCATCATAAGCATCATGGATAGCAGAAGTAGCATCATCAAGCACAGGCGTCACATCAGAATTTCTAGTAGGTGGTGGTGTAGCAAACTTACTCATAACTGAAGGTGAATCAAGTGCAGAGCTAGATGGCAGTTCCTTACCTGTCCTCGTAGTTGAGGGCAAGACTTTAGTTTTTGGATCTCTCGGAATCGTCATAGTGATGAACAGACGTAAATCCCAAGTGACTCACATAATAGAGCTAGGCCTCCCCGGCAACGGCGCCAGAAAATAGTCTTCATAACCCACAAGTATAGGGGATCGCAACAATTTTCGAGGGTAGAGTATTCAACCCAAATTTGTTGATTCGACACAAGGGGAAGCAAAAGAATATTCTCGAGTATTAGCAGTTGAGTTGTCAATTCAACCACACATGAAAGACTTAGTATCTGCAGCAAGGTTTCAGTAACAGAGTAGCATGATAGTAACGGTAGCAGCGGTAACAGTAGCAGTAGTGACAGCAGTAACGGTAATAGTAGCAGCAGTGACAGCAGTAGTGGCAAAGTAACATAGCAAGGACCAGTAGGAAAAACTCGTAGGCATTGTATCGGTGATGGATAATTATGTCGGATGACATTCATCATGTAACAGTTACAACATGGGGAGATATGTAACTAGCGCCAGTTCGTCAATGTAATGTAGGCATGTATTCCGTATATAGTCATACGTGCTTATGGAAAAGAACTTGCATGACATCTATTGTCCATCCCTCCCGTGGCAGCGGGGTCCTAATAGAAATTAAGGGATATTAAGTTCTCCTTTTAATAAAGAACCGGAACAAAGCATTAGCACATAGTGAATACATGAATTCCTCATACTATGGTCATCTCCAGGACAGGTTCCGGCTATTGTCACTCCGGGGTTGCCGGGTCATAACACATAGTAGGTGACTACAACTTGCAAGATAGGATCAAGAACACACATATATTGATGGAAACATAATAGGTTCATATATGAAATCATGGCACTCGGGCCCTAGTGACAAGCATTAAGCATAGCAAAGTAGTAGCAACATCAATCTCAGAACATAGTGGATACTAGGGATCAAACCCCATCAAAACTAACTCGATTACATGATAGATCTCATCCAACCCATCACCGTCCAGCAAGCCTACGATGAGATTACTCATGAACGATGAAGAGCATCATGGAATTGGCGATGAAGGATGGTTGGTGATGACGAAGGCGTCGATTCCCCCTCTCCGGAGCCCAGAACAGACTCCAGATCTGCCCTCCAGAGGAAGAACAGGTGGTGGGGGCGGCTCCATATCGTAAAACGCGATGAACTCTTCTCTCTGATTTTTTTCCGAGCGATAGAGAATATATAGAGCTGGAATTGGAGGTGGCGGAACCACGACGGGCTCACAAGCCTGCCATGCACGCCCAGGGGGGGCGCCTCGTCGTCATGTGGGCTCCTGGCTCCACGTCTCCAGGTGATTCTTGCGCCAGTGTTTTTTATATATTCCACAAACAATCCTCGTAAATTTCCAGGTCATTCTGAGAACTTCTATTTCTGCACAAAAACAACACCATGGCAATTCTGCTGAAAACAACGTTAGTCCGGGTTAGTTCGTTTCAAATCATGAAAATTAGAGTCCAAACAAGGGCAAAAGAGTTTGGAAAAGTAGATACGATGGAGACGTATCAAGCATCTAAGGCTGGTGTTGATGAAACTTCAAGAGCATCACCTTTATTGCAAGTTTTCAAAATGTGAATTATGGTTACCAGAAGTGACCTATCTAGGCCACGTAATCTCTGGTAAGGGTATTGCTGTCAATCCCGAGAGAGTTCAAGTTGTCCTTCATTGGACTCAACCTGAATCGGTTAAGCATGTTTGGAGTTTTCTTGGACTAGCGAGCTACTATCGCCGCTTTGTCGAGAACTTCTCCAAGGTTGCGAAGCCTCTAACCGAACTCCTCAAGAAAGATAAAAAGTTCGAGTGGACACCACAGTGTGAGCATAGTTTTCACGAACTGAAAAGACGCCTGACTTCCGCACCTGTGTTGCTACCACCAGATTTTTCTAAGGACTTTGTTATCTATTGCGACGCCTCGCGACAAGGATTAGGTTGCATTCTCATGCAGGATTGTTGTGTGATCTCATATGCATCTCGACAGTTGCGTCCACATGAGGATAATTATCCCACACATGATCTTAGCTTGCAGCTGTAGTCCATGCACTTAAAACCTGGCAACATTATCTTCTTGGTAATCATTGCAAAATATACACTGATCACCAAAGTCTGAAATATATCTTCACCCAGACGGATTTGAATCGCAGGCAAAGACGACGGGTTGAGTTGATCACAGATTACGACTTAGGGATAACATACACCCCGGGGAAGGCCAATGTTATGGCTGATGCACTAAGTCGTAAGTCTTATTGTAACAATCTGATGCTACAGCGAGGTCAACCACGTCTCCATGAGGAATTTCGGAAGTTAAATCTTCACATTGTTCCTCAAGGATTCCTTTCTAACCTGGTGGCGAAACCTACTCTTGGGGATCAAATCATAGCTGTGCAGAAATATGATAAGGGTATATCCCGGATCAAGGAGAATATTGCTAGCGAAAACGCTAGGGATTTCTCTATTAATGAGCAAGGTGTCGTGTTCTTTCAGAACCGTTTAGTGGTTCCTAAGAGCAAACGTCTGCGGCAGTTGATCCTCAAGGAGGCTCATGATTCTCCTCTCACCATTCATCCTAGTAGTACTAAGATGTATCAGGACCTACGCCAGAGGTTTTGGTGGACTAGGATGAAGAGAGAAATTGATGAGTTCGTTGCTAACTGTGATGTTTGTTGTCGAGTTAAGGCAGAACATCAAAGGCTTGCTAGCATCCTTCAACCTTTAGCTATTCCTGAATGGAAATGGGATAAAGTCAATATGGATTTCATCACTGGATTTCCCAAGACCAAGAAAGGAAATAATGCTATCTTTGTGGTCATTGACCGTCTTTCCAAAGTAGCTCATTTTCTTCCAGTTCGTGAGAGTATAACAGCTAGCCAGCTAGTAGAGTTATATATCTCTCAGATAGTGTCTCTTCATGGTGTTCCTCTTGATATTAACTAAAATCATTGAAGTATTTTTACTTCTCGTTTCTAGGAAAGTTTTCAGAATGCCATGGGGACTCACCTATCCTTTAGCACTGCTTTCCATCCTCAATCAAGTGGTCAAGTAGAAAGAGTGAATCAAATCCTAGAAGATATGCTCCGAGCTTGTATTATATCGTTCCGTATGAATTGGCAGAAGTGCCTTCCATTCGCCTAATTTGCTTATAACAATACTTATCAATCAAGCTGGGACAAAGCCCCTTCTCAAGTTCTTTATGCACGAAGATGTCGAACACCTCTTAATTTGTTAGAAACCGGAGAGAGGCAACTCTTTGGTCCGGATATGGTCCAAGAAGCAGAAGAGCAAGTTCGCATTATTCGTGAAAAGTTGAAAACAGCCCAATCTTGTCAAAAGAGCCAATATGATCATCATCATAAGGTTGTGACCTTTGAAGTTGACAAGAAGGCTTACCTTTGGGTTACACCTTTGAAGGGTACCCATCGTTTTGGTATCAAGGGCAAGTTGGATCCTCGTTACATCAGTCCTTTTTGCATTCTTGCCAAACGAGGATAAGTTGCCTACCAGTTGGAACTCCCTCCGCATCTTTCCAAGGTTCATGATGTTTTCCATGTCTCGCAACTCAGGCGTTGCTTTTCGGATCCTATCCGTGAAGTGGACCACGAAACGCTTGATCTCCAAGATAGCCTTTCATACCGAAAATACCATGTTCGTATTCTTGATCAAGCTGAGTGTACCATCTCGACATCGAAACCACAAGTTTCTTAAAGTTCAATGGTCAAATCATTCTAACAAAGAGGCAACATGGGAAAGAGAAGACCGTCTTTGACTTGAGTATCTCGCGCTATTCCCGATGACTTCCAAATCTCGGGACGAGATTCTTTTGAGTGGGGGTGAGTTGTCACATCCCTAGCTACCCCTCTTTTGATTAGCAAGATTGAGCTCATATTTTCATTCTTGCATTAAAAATGAAAATGGAAATCAAAAGAAAATCCCTAGCAACTTTTTATTCAAAACAATTCAAGTGGTGACAAATCAATGAACCCAAACTCGCCTTCATAAAAATCCTTCATTTTTGTTAAATTTTGGAAACCACAATTCACGAGTGGATTTATTTTGAAGATTAATTTTGCTATTTTATTTCAAACACAAAAGCCACTGGAATCAAATATAAATTTGATTTCAAATATTTCAAAGATTCATAAAATGCTAAAAACTTTATGTGTGTTTGGAAATATTCCACATAACACCCTAGCATTATTCAAACTATTTTAGAAATAGTTTGGAGCCAAAAATAAATAAAACAAATGTCAGAAGGGTTAAAACAGAAATAGAAAAAGAAAGAAATGAGAAAAAGGTTACCTGTCCCTCAGGCCCAGCCCAGCTCCTCCCCTCGTGTCGTCTTCCTCGCGCCAGTAGGCAGCAGGAGGTGGCCGCCGCTCCCTCCGGCGCGGCCACGCACCTGGGTGCTTGCCTGGCCGCCCCTTCGCGCTGGCCGCAAGGGGATAACCTCCCCGAGCCCATTCCCGACCTCATCCTCTCCCCATTCGCGCTCTCTCCCCTTTCTCTCTCGATCGCCATTAGAGCTCGAGCTCGAGCTCGAGCTAGCCGTCGCCTATGGCCACCGGAAGTCTCCCTGAGCACGCCGTTCGGTCGGCCTCATCGAGCTGGTCGTCCCTGCCAAAGGAGAAGAGCCGCCGAGCCCTGCATTGCCCTGACGCCATCGTCTTCCTCCTCGGATCCCCGAAGCTCGCTGCCATCGTTCTCCCTCCTCAGGTCGTCCCCGAGCATGCTTTCGACGTCCCTGCACTCCCCGTGAGCCCAAGATGCTTTCCCCTATTTTCCCCATCATTCCCGTGCCCTAGCGCCTGATTTCACCGAAGCCCGCCGGGATCCACCGCGGGAGCTCGTCGCCGCTGATGCTCCGGTAATCGGGTGGTCGATTTGAGGCTCGTTGTCTCGTGTAGATGCGAAAGGAGCTAAGCCCCGTCCCTTTTGCCCTCTGGATCAATGATCCCGATGATGCCCGAGCTCCGGCAGCCGCCGAGCTCGTCGCCGGCGTCATCTCCGGCCATTTCACCCTGTGCAGTGCGCAAAAATGGAACCACGGGTGAGTGGTCGTTCCCGTGGTGCCCTCCACCGTCCTTTTGGTCGCCGGAAATGCAAACTCGATGCCCTCCGCCATCTCTGTGGTCGCCGGAGCCTCGTCGCCGGTGGGTTTGACCCCATCGCCGGTGGGGTTGACTCCCCAGAGCCACTAGCAGGTGGGGCCAGCCCCCTGGCTAATTGAGTTTATTTTAATAAAAATAATTAATTAACTAAATCCCTAAATAGCCAATGCATGTGGGTCCAACCCTGTTAATTACCTATTTAAATTAAACTTAACTAAAATCTGGCCAGAGTCACTGACGAGTGGGTCCCACTGGTCACGTTTGACTTTCAACGGCTAGTTGGACCTGCTGATGCAGTAATTCCAATTCTGATTTAATATAATTCCTGAAAATGCTAACACTTTGGAAATTCATAGAAAATTGATTATAACTCGAAATTTGACAAATAGTATATGCAAATTGATCAGAAAAATTCAATGAACACAATGGTGCTACTTTCATGTATGAAAAACAAAGTTATGAAACAGCATCGGGTCAAATCAATTAAATGAATATGATAAATATATTACTTCAATTAATATTTGGAATTTGAATTCAAATCAGCATCATCCTAAAAGTTGATAGCCACATTAACTTATGCTACTTTTCATTCATGCCACGATCATGCATCATGTTGTTGCATATGATTGTTATTAATTGAATGTTATTATTTCGGTAGGCTGTGCCCTTCCGGATACGTGTGAATATCCGTCTGACGGATTTAACCCCTGTGCTGAGCAACAAGGCAAGCACCCTTTTGATCATCCCGATATCATCCCATGTTCTTGCTCCTGCTCCCACTTATTGCATTAGGACAAAATATTTCGAATGCTTTACCTCGGTAGCTAAACCTATTCCTTTGCATGACCTGTCTTTGTCACAGTAAATAGCCAAACCTTGCAACCTAGCATACCTGGTGGATGCTTGAGCTATGATGTGATTTATCCTGCTATGCTTGCTATGCCTAGGGTTGTGTTAGGTCTGTTTCATCTGGGTGATGAATAGGAATGGATGAATGTGTTCTAGTGACAAAGAATAAGGGCGAAACCTGCTTTGGTAAAGGTACCGATGAAAGGCTATGTAGGAGTACATGGCGGGTTGTTTCATTGGAACCGTCCTTCGGAACTGAGTTCCGTGTATGTAATCCAAGACTAGATACTACCACATGTCGGGATACTTAATTGACCCTCTCGACTTATTAATCGCATAGTACTCGGTCCAGGAGTTGCAAGTAGTTTCTGGTGTTTATAGTCATGCTAGAGGCCGTGCATAGTGCCGACCTTAGAGGTGGGCTATGATGCGATAGGCAGTGGCACGATGTACCAAATGGTACACGGATGGTGGGCTTGGGAACCCTGCCCACATCGTTTGGGGCCGTGGTGGAAACCTCGGCCGGACTTCTGTGCGGGTTACTCTCAAATAGGCGATAAACCTGGACTAGGTACTAATGTGGTTAACGGTCGTGGCCGACTCCCTCGCTGCGCTTTCGCTTGAAGGTTGCCGAGGTGCGTGACGTGCACATGGCGATAAGTGGCGAGAGCCTGTGTGAAGAAGTACACCCCTGCAGGGTTATGATCTATTCGAATAGCCACGTCCGCGAATATGGACTACTTGGAGACATATGTTGTTCATAGATAACTTTAATGACTACTCATAAAAGTATCAAGATAAGCGTGAGTATCATGTATGTCATTTCTGTAGGGAAACGGAAAGGAGTTCATGATAGTGTATTGTTGTGGTGGTAGTGTACTCGTGTACGACTTATCAAAGTTGTTAAAACTATTTAAAATCGTAGTTTAGTGTAGCCAAGAGTCAAAGCTGGCTTGCTACATGAAATACCACAACCCCCTTTGCTGATACATGTGCATGAGTAGATAGATCTATTCTAAAGTCTTGCTAAGTACTCTTGTACTCATGTTTGCTTAATAATTGTTGCAGAGGATACCCACGAGCCAACAGGTGGGTTCTTTCTAGACATCGATGATGACGAGTAGCTGGCGTCCCAGCTACGACCTGGCCCCTTTCAGAAGGGATCTGTAGATAGTCAGGCTTTATGCCTTATCCTTTCAACTCTCTGTACTCCGACTGCTTTTAAGCTTCCGTTGGTTTGTAAGACTTTGTTTGTATGACTTGAGTGTAGGGTCGTGTGACCCCTGCTTGTATGAACATATTATGCAAGACTCTTCCGAGTCTTCTAAATAAATGTCGTGATGTTGTATGGTTATGTTGTGATGCCATTTTTGTATCTATGCATATCTAGTATGTCATGCGTACGTGTGATATACTGTGATATGTATGGGATTCGACACCTAGTCGTATGCCTTAGTAGCTCTCTATACAGAGAAATCCCCCTTTGTGATTCCACCGAGCCTTAATAGTTCGCTACTACTCCGGACACATTGGTTGACCGGCATGTATCCTTCTTAGCTGTTGTGTCTGTCCCTACGGGGAAATGTCACGCGGTGTAATGGAGTCCTTGTAGCTTGGTACGACTCGTCTACACTCGCTGATGACCGACACCTGCTTTGCTGGGTTATGTATGCCTGTCTCTGTATAGTTGAGCCACTTGAGTTTATGACTAGATATGTCGACCCGGGTTCTTTGACATTGGAATGCTAGCGACACTAATGCATACGTGAGTCAAAAGATGCAAACGGTCCCGGCTAAGGTAAGGTGGCAGCCGTGGGGTTAACCGTGCATGAGACCACAAAGGGATGCAATGTGTTACATGTTGGATTCCTATGGCTTAGAATCGGGGTCCCGACATATTCTCCGTATATTCAGCCCATTCCAAGAACTTTTATTTTTGCACAAAAACGACACCATGGTAGTTGTGCTGAAAACGGCGTCAATCTAGGTTAGTTCTAATAAAATCATACCAAAATCATATAGAATTATTGTAAACATGGCATGAATACTTCATAAATTATAGATACTTTGGAGACGTATCAGCATCCCCAAGCTTAATTCCTTCTCGTTCTCGAGTAGGTAAATGATAAAAAAATAGTTTATGAAGTGTGAATGCTAGCAGGTGCACAAGTTTTATCAATGACAATTTAAATCACCTTTTTCTAGCATCATTATGTATCATAAACAGTAGCTCATCTCATAAAAATTCTCATGATCGAGTAACAAGATATTCACATGTTAAAGTATAGACCAATAAGTTTCTTAAAAACTAACAAACTATGCTTTTAGTCACCAAACAATTGCAATTCAGCTTAGTTTTAGGAAGGGTCTATGTAAAAGCTTTTGATTTACAAAATTCCACATACTCAACTATCATATAGTCTTCCATGATTTCTAACACTCAAAGCATATTTTCAGAGCAAATGGCATCCGTCGAACAAAGAGAAAGATAGGGGCTTAAAGTTTCGCCTCCCAACTTATTTATCATATAGATAATTGTCAATAATAATAATTCATGATCAAATATATTTGAATGGCCATATATGCTTGGATCTTTCCCCACCACATGATGCTTGCCAGGAGAAAAATGTGAAATATAGGAAGTGGTGAAGATCACCATAACTCTTGTATAAAGGTAAGTACTAGAAAGTAAAAGATAGGCCCTTAGCAGAGGGAAGCATTGACTTGCAGAGGTGCGAGAGCACAAGCTTTTAAAACAGAGACAAATATTAATTTTGAGTGGTATGCTTTCATTATCAACATAACAACCAAGAGATCTCGGTATCTTCCATGCTAGATACATTATAGGTGGTTCCCAAACAGAATGGTAAAGTTTTTACTCCCCCTCCACCAATCAATCACACTCCACGGCGAGCTGAATCCACACGTACCGTCCATACAAACAACAATCTTGGGGGAGTTTTGTTTCATTATATTTTGATTTTATTTTTTTAGCATGGGACTGGGCATCCCGAATACCAGCCACTTTCTTGTGAATGATAGTGAATCAACACATCCCATGAGAATAACTCACCTAGCATGGAAGATACTCACAGCCCCTAGTCACTATATTGAGCGATTCGGGCATACAAAACATAATATTATTTGAAGGCTTAGAGTTTGGAACATCCAAATTTACATGGAACGGGAGGTAAATTCTGCATATAGGTAGTATGGTGGACTCATATGGAACAACTTTGGGTTTAAGGGTGTTTGGATGCACAAGTAATATTTCTACTTGGTGCGGAAGTTTTGGCTAGTATGAGGTGGAAGCAAGCAGCACATGTTGGCGGATCCATAACAATACAACTTCTATACAAATATACCCAAGCATAAATCATTACGTTGTCTTCCTTGTTGCTCAAGTTTGAAAATAATTAACGGGTATTCACAATCATAGAAGATTTCCAAGATAGTATATTTATATGTGAAATATCTCTCCCTTCAATATTCGTTCATGAATTGTTCAAGTGACCAATGCGGCGTTTGCTAACTTTCAATAAATTTTACCACCTATACTTCTTATATGTGAAGTCATTACACCCCATGGGATAAGTATATGAAGAACATTTAATTTCAGATTTATGATATTCAATTCAATCAACCATTTACTCATAGGATATAAGTGAAGCACGAAAGTAAATGACAAAACTACTCCAAAACATATAAGTGAAGATCAATGAATAGTCGAACAATTAAGTAGCTATGTGAGGACTTTCTCTCTATCTCTTAATAAATATTTTAAGATCTTAGTATATTATTTAAACATCAAGCAAAAGAAAAATAGAACTCCAAGAATAGGACACATCATGTGAACGAATAAAAAATTAGGCTCAACATAGGCTAACGGATAGTTGATGAAGAGAAGTGGGATGTGTAACATTGCTGCCTCTAGAGCTTGCGTTGGTTTTTCACTTGAAGAGGAAAGCGTGATCCAGCATAGGAGAAGTAAGTATTTCCCTCGGTTTTGAGAACCAAGGTATCAATCCAGTAGGAGAATCAAGCCAAGTGTCCAGAGTACCTGCGCAAACACAAACAAGCTTGCACCCAACACTATAAAGGGGTTGTCAATCCCTTCAAGTTTGATTTTAAAGTGAGATCTGAAGGCGGAAAGTGCAACAAAGTAAAAAAGTGTACGGTTGAAAATATGATGTGAAGTAGGCCCGGGGGCCATAGTGTTCACTAGAGGCTTCTCTCAAAATAGCAAATATTACGGTGGGTGAACAAATTACTGTCGAGCAATTGATAGAACCGCGCAAAGTCATGACGATATCTAAGGCAATGATCATACATATAGGCATCACGTCCGAGACAAGTATACCGATACTTTCTGCATCAACTACTATTACTCCACATATAGACCGCTATCCAGCATGCATCTAGTGTATTGAGTTCATGACGAATAGAGTAACGCCTTAAGCAAGATGACATGATGTAGAGGGATAAACTCAAACCAATGATGTAAACCCCATCTTTTTACCCTTGATGGCAACAACATGATGCGTGCCTCGCTACCCCTTCTGTCACTGGGTGAGGTCACCGCATGGTATGAACCCAAAACCAAGCACTTCTCCCACTGCAAGAATCATAGATCAAGTTGGACAAACAAAACCCACAACTCGAAGATAATTACAAGGATATGAAATCATGCATATAAGAGGTCAGAAGAAACTCAAATAAGATTCATAGATAATCTGATCATAAATCCACAATTCATCGGATCTCGACAAACACACCGCAAAAGAATATTACATCGGATAGATCTCCATGAAGATCATGGAGAACTTTGTATTGAAGATCCAAGAGAGAGAAGAAGCCATCTACCTACTAGCTATGGACCCGAAGGTCTATGGTGAACTACTCACGCATCATCGGAGAGGTCATGGTGTTGATGAAGAAGCCCTCTGTATCTTAATCCCCCTCCGGCAAGGCACCAGAATGTGCCCCAGATGGGATCTTGCACACACAGAAGCTTGCGGCGGCGAAAAAGTATTTTCGTGGATCTCTCGTGCAGTTTTGGATTTTTCAGGAATTTATAGGCGGAAGAGGTAGGGCAGACGATCCACACGGGCCCCACAAGCCTGCTAGGCGCGGGGCCCCCTGGCCGCGCCTAGGGGGCTTGTGGCCTCCTCTGGTGGCCTCTGCCTTGGTTCTCACGTCCCCTGCATATCTTCTGTTCCGAAAAAAATCTTTTCGGAAGTTTTATTCCGTTTGGACACCCTTCAAAATTCTCCTCTGAAAAGGGTCAAAAACAAGGAAAAAACAGGAACTCGCACTTGGCACTGAGTTAATAAGTTAGTCCCAAAAAAGATATAAAAGGCATACAAAACATCCAAAGTTTGACAAGATAATAGCATGGAACCATAAAAAATTATAGATACGTTGGAGACGTATCAAGCATCCCCAAGCTTAACTCATGCTCGTCCTCGAGTAGGGAAGTGATAAAGATTGAATTTTTGATGTGGAATGCTACCTAGAATAGTTGTCCTTTGTAACGTATTTCATGTGACATGAATGTTCAGATCCATAAGATTCAAAACAATAGTTTGCTATTGATATGAAAACAATAATACTTCAAGCAAACTAGCAAGGTAATCATGAACTTTCGAAATAACAAGGCCAAAGAAAGTTGGCCCTACAAAATCATATAGTCTGGCTATGCTCCATCATCCCAACACAATTAATTTAAATCATGCACAACCCCGGTATTGGCCAAGTAATTGTTTTTGCACTCTTAATTTCTCAAACCTTTTTCAACTCTCATGCAATACATGTGCGTGAGCCATGGATATAGCACTATGGTGGAATGGAGTGTGGTGGAGGTTGTGAAACAAAAAGGAGGAGATGGTCACATTGACTCGGTTTATCAAAGGACTATGGAGATGCCCATTAATTGATATCAATGTGAATGAGTGGGGATTGCCATACAACGGATGCACTAGAGCTATAAGTATGTGAAAGCTCAAAAGGAGAACTAGTGGGTGTGCATCCAACTTGCTTGCTCACGAAGACCTAGGGCAATTTTGAGGAAGCCCATCATTGGAATATACAAGCCAAGTTATATAATGAAGATTCCCACTAGCATATGGTGGTGACAAAACGAGAGGCTCTCAATCATGAAGAACATGGTGCTATTATGAAGCACAAGTGTGGAAAGAAATAGTAGCATTGTCCCTTCTCTCTTTTTCTCTCCTTTTTTTGTCTGGGCTCTTTGGCCTTTTTCCATATCTCTCTTTTTTTGTGTGGGCAACTTTGGCCTCTTTTTTTCCTCACATGGGACAATGCTCTAATAATGATGGTCATCACACTTTTATTCACTCACATCTCAAAGCTTAGAATGATGATGACTCTATAGGAAATGCCTCTGACAGTTTACCGGGATGTGCAACGATCTAGCTTGGCGTATGACGTTGAAACATATCGCTAGCTATCTTACGATCATGCAAATGGCAATATGAGAGTGACGGCACAAGTCATGAGACGGAACGGTGGGAGTTGCATGGCAATATATCTCAGAATGGCTATGAAAATGCCATAGTAGGTAGGTATGGTGACTGTTTTGAGGAAGGCATATGATGGGTTTGTGCACCGGCGAAAATTGCACGGTACTAGAGAGGCTAGCAATGGTGGAAAGTGAAAGTGCATATATAACATGGACTCTCATTAGTCATGAAGAACTCACATACTTGTTGCGAAAGTTTTTATTAGTAATCGAAACAAAGTGCTAAAGGCATACTCCTAGGGGAAGGGTTGGTAGGTGTTAACCATCGCGCGATCCCGACCGCAACACAAAGGATGACAATCAATAGATAAATTATGCTCCGACTTCCTAACATAGCGGTTCACCATATGTGTATGTTACGGGAATCACTAACTTCAACACAAGTATTTCTAGATTCACAACACCCTACTAACATAACTCTTAATATTACCAAATCCATGTCTCAAAACTAATTGAGAGGAATCAAACTTCTATTTCTACTCAAAGCACATGAAGATGGAAGTTTTATTCTATCCTATTTGGGTACCTATCACCTTTGGGACTACTTTCATAGCACAAGCCAACTACCAAGTTAGGCACCGCCGTGCTCTAAAAGACCTAAGTGAAGCACAGAGAGCAAAATTGTCTATCTCAAAAGATATAAGTGAAGCACAATGAGTATTCTAGCAAATTCACGATGAGTGTAGGTTTCTCTTAAAAGGTGTGCAGCAAGGATGATTGTGACACAACTAAAAGAAAAGACTCCTACGATACAAGACGCTCCAAGAAAAACACATATCATGTGGTGAATAAAAATATAGCTCCAAGTAATGTTACCGATGGATTGAAGACGAAAGAGGGGATGCCTTCCCGGGGCATCCACAAGCTTAGGATTTTTGGTGTCCTTGAATTTGGCTTGGGATGCCTTGGGCATTCCCAAGCTTGAGATCTTTCCACTCTTTATCCCTTTGTCCATGAGAACATCACCCAAAACTTGAAAACTTCACAACACAAAACTTAAACAGAAACTAGTGATGTCATTAGCACAAGAAAACAAACTACCACCTCTTTAGGTACTGTAGAAATCTTGATTTCTATTTATATTGGTGTTAGATTACTGTATTATCACTTTTCCATGGCTAGTACCCCCCGATACTATCCATAGTTTCATCAAAACAAGCAACCAACACAACAAAAACAGAATCTGTCAAAAACAGACCAGTTTGTAGAAATCTGTACACTTCATATACTTATGGTACCTCAAAATTCTGATAAATTACGACCGCCTGGGAAAAAGGCATATCAACTATCAGCAAAAAGAATCAAATCAAAATCTATTTCTGAATAAAAATGAAAAATAATTTGGTGAGCAAAAGGTTTCTGTCTTTTTCCAGCAGGATCAAACAACTATCACCAAACTAGTCATAAAGGTTTTGCTTGGCTCAAACACAAAAACAAACACAAAAAGCACAATCATAACAGAATTATGATTGTGTGGAAGAAACAAAAAATAAAGAAAAAGATAAATTCATTGAGTTGCCTCCCGACAAGCGCTATTGTTTAACGCCCTTAGCTAGGCATAAGGCGATAGAATCACGTATCGTCGTCTTTGGTACTCAAACCATAAGTAGCCCTCATCATGGATTCATAAGTCAATCTTATTTTATTTCTAGGAAAATGATCCATTCCCTTCTTTAAAGGAAACTGAAATCTAATATTCCCTTCCTTCATATCGATGATAGCACCAATAGTCCTTAGGAAAGGTCTACCAAGAATGATAGGGCATGTAGGATTGCAATCAATAGCAAGCACAATGAAATCCACGGGTACATAGTTCCTATTTGCAATAATAAGAACATCATTGATCCTTCCCATGGGTTTCTTGACACTAGAATCCACAAGATGCAAATTTAGAGAGCACTCCTCAATCTCATTAAAGCCTAGAACATCACATAAAGACTTTGGAATCGCGGAAACACTAGCACCCAAATCACACAAAGCATTGCATTCATAGTTTTTTATTTTGATTTTGATAGTAGGTTCCCACTCATCATGAAGCTTTCTAGGAATAGAAACTTCCAACTCAAGTTTATCTTCAAGAGATTTTATCATAGCACCGACAATATGATCGGTAAAGGCCTTGTTTTGGCTATAAGCGTGTGGAGCGTTTAGCATGGATTGCATCAAGGAAATGCATTCAATCAAAGAGAAACTATCATAATTGAATTCCTTGAAATCCAAAGTAGTAGTTTCATTACTACTCAAAGTTTTAATATCATCTACTCCACTTTCAATGCTTTTAGCATCAAGATAGATGGACTCCGAATCATTGGGCATTTTTCAACCAAAGTGGATTCATATCCAGCCCCATCATCATTAGGTTTGTCACAAGAAAACAAAGATTCAATGGGAGTCACACCAAGCACTTTAAGATCTTCGTGATTCTTATTACGGGAACATGCCTTTTTAAGCCATTCATGTCTAGCATGAATTTGGGCGGTTCTTTCTTAGCTCTCATTCATGGAAACACGCATAGCTTTTAGAGTTTCAACCATATTGATCTTGGGAGGAGCACATCTAACTTTCAAAGCATCAATATCAATAGACATTCTATCAACGCTCCTAGCCAAATCATCAATTTTGAGTAGTTTTTCCTCTATGGACGCATTGAAAATCTTTTGTGAGTTGGTAAACTCTTTGATATTACTCTCTAGATCATAGAGTAATTTATTGTAAATTACATGAGTACTATTGTAGGAGTTGCCAAAGTTATTAGAGGGGTTACTAGGAAAAGGCCTAGGAACATAGTTTCCTCTAAAAGCATTGTTGTTGCCAAAATTATTCCTACCAACAAAATTAACGTCCAAGCTTGCATTGCTACTCTAAATCAAGGAAGACAAGGGCATATCCTTCGGATCTAAAGGAGCACCTTTACTAGCAACCAATTTCCTTAACTCATCCATCTTAGCACTCAAAGAGTTAATTTCTTCTATAGCGTGTACCTTTTTACTAGTAGGTGACCTTTCAGTGTGCCACTAAGAGTAGTTTCTCATGATATTGTCTAGGAGTTTTGTAGATTCTCCTAATGTGATTTCCATGAACGTTCCACCTGAGGTGGAGTCCAAGATATTTGTAGAAGCGAAATTCAAACCAGGGTAGAAGATTTGTATAATCATCCAAAGACTCAAGCCATGAGCGGGACAATTTCTAATCATTAATTTCATCCTCTCCCAAGATTGTGCAACATGTTCATGATCAAGTTGCTTAAAATTCATGATATCATTACGGAGAGAGATAATCTTAGCCGGCGGAAAATACTTGGATATATAAGCATCTTTGCACTTGTTCCAAGAATCAATACTATTTTTGGGCAAAGATGAAAACCAAGTTTTTGCTCGATCTCGCAACGAGAACGGAAAAAGCTTCAATTTAATCACATCATTATCCACATCTTTCTTCTTTTGCATATCGCAAATCTCAATGAAGGTATTAAGATGGGATGCGGCATCTTCACTAGGAAGGCCGGAGAATTGCTCTTTCATAACAAGATTCAGCAAAGCAGCATTGATTTCGTATGATGGCGCACTAGTGGAGGGAGTAATTGGGGTACTAATAAAATCATTATTATTAGTATTCGAGAAGTCACAAAGTTTGGTGTTTTCAGTCATGGTGACTTCAGCAAGAAAACAAGCACACAAGCAAACACAAAGCAAGCGAGAGAAAAGGGCGAACGAAAAAGGCAAATATTTTTGTAATTTTTTGTTTTTCAGAAGTGGGGGAGAGGAAAACAAGAGGCGAAAATGTAAATGCAAGAGATGAGTTTGCGACACTTACTTGGATGAGCTTCACCTAAAACTTGATCCTCCCCGGCAACGGCGCCAGAAATCCTTCTACTGCCTCTTGAGCTTGCGTTGGTTTTTCCCTTGAAGAGGAAAGGGTGATGCAGCGCAGGAGCAGTAAGTATTTCCCTCAGTTTTGAGAACCAAGGTATCAATCCAGTAGGAGAATCAAGCCAAGTGTCCAGAGTACCTGTGCAAACAAAAACAAGCTTGCACCCAACGCTATAAAGGGGTTGTCAATCCCTTCAAGATTGATTGCAAAGTGAGATCTGAAGGCAGAAAGTGCAATGAAGTAATAAGTGTAAGGCTGAAAATATGATGTGAAGTAGACCAGGGGGCCATAGTATTCACTAGAGGCTTCTTTCAAAATAGCAAATATTACGGTGGGTGAACAAATTACTGTCGAGGAATTGATAGAACCGCGCAAAGTCATGACGATATCTAAGGCAATGATCATACATATAGGCATCACGTCCGAGAAAAGTAGACCGATACTTTCTGCATCTACTACTATTACTCCACACATTGACCACTATCCAGCATGCATCTAGTGTATTGAGTTCATGACGAATAGAGTAACGCCTTAAGCAAGATGACATGATGTAGAGGGATAAACTCAAACCAATGATGTAAACCCCAACTTTTTACCCTTGATGGCAACAACAGGATGCGTGCCTCGCTACCCCTTCTGTCACTGGGTGAGGTCACCGAACGATATGAACCCAAAACCAAGCACTTCTCCCATTGCAAAAATCATAGATCAAGTTGGCCAAACGAAACCCACAACTCGAAGAGAATTACAAGGATATGAAATCATGCATATGAGAGATCAGAAGAAACTCAAATAAGATTCATTGATAATATGATCATAAATCCACAATTCATCGGATCTCGACAAACACACCGCAAAATAAGATTACATCGGATAGATCTCCATGAAGATCATGGAGAACTTTGTATTGAAGATCCAAGAGAGAGAAGAAGCGATCTAGCTACTAGCTATGGACCCGAAGGTCTATGGTGAACTACTCACGCATCATCGGAGAGGTCATGGTGTTGATGAAGAAGCCCTCCGTATCCGAATTCCCCTCCGGCAGGGCACCTGAATGTGCCCCAGATGGGATCTTGCGGAGACAGAAGCTTGCGGCGGCGGAAAAGTATTTTCGTGGATCTCTCGCGCAGTTTTGGATTTTTCAGGAATTTATAGGCGGAAGAGGTAGGGCAGACGAGCCACAGGAGGTCCACAAGCCTGCTAGGTGCGGCCCCCCTGGCCGCGCCTAGGGGGCTTGTGGCCTCCCCTGGTGGCCTCTGCCTTGGTCCTCACGTCTTGTGCGTATCTTCTATTCCGAAAAAAATCTTTTCGGAAGTTTTATTCCGTTTGGACACCGTTTAAAATTTTCCTATGAAAAGGGTCAAAAACACGGAAAAAATAGGAACTGTCACTTGGCACTGAGTTAATAAGTTAGTCCCAAAAAAGATATAAAAGGCATACACACATCCATAGTTTGACAAGATAATAGCATGGAACCATCAAAAATTATAGATACGTTGGAGACGTATCAAACATCCACAAACTTACATGGTTGAGAGTTCTTGAAATATTTACTTGTGGTGCCTTGGGCATCCCCAAGCTTGAGCTTTTGTATCTTGTTAAATCCTCTCGTATCCTAGTTTCACCTATTCTCAAAAACTTCATCCACACAAAACTTGAAAAGAACTCGTGAGATAGGTTAGTGCACATAATATAAAATAAACTCTTTATGTACTGCTAATACAAGTTGCATAATAATTGCAACCATCATCTACTGTTTACTATCATTTCCACAATTTATATCTATCAATATAGGCTATGGAAACTATAGGATAAGTAGATAAGAAAACTATGACATCAATCTGTCCAAACAGAACAACCTGTAGGAATTTATGAAAACAACGTACTTCTGTAACTCAAATATTTATTAAAATTTAGGACATGCTATAAAATTTATATGAAAACACTGTGTAAAAATTCAGAAACTTTTCACGTTCCAGTAAAATATGAAAATTCAAACACTACAGCACCAGTTTGTGTTTTTACACAGGACCAATCAAAGCATGCAATGCAAGCATCCTAATGCAATTATTCAAACTTTTTATTGGAATATAAGATTATAAATAACACCTAACATAGAACAAAAAAATAATACGATGCTCCAAGAAAAACCCATATAATGTGATGAATAAAAATATAGCTCCAAGTATGGTATACCGATAATGTTGAAGACGAAAGAGGGGATGCCTTCTGGGGCATCCCCAAGCTTAGGAGCTTGAGTCTTCCTTGCCTATTACCTTGGGGGTTCCTCGGGCATCCCCAAGCTTAGGTTCTTATCAATCCTTATTCACCTCATATCGGTGTCTCACCCAAAACTTGAAAACTTCAATCACACAAAACTTAACAGAACTTCGTGAGATGGCTTAGTATAATAAATAATGATAATTCACTTAGGTACTGCAAGACAAGATTCATAATTGTTCCCACATGATACCTACTGTATTCTATTATTCCCATAATTTATATCACTCTGAATATAAGCGATGGGAACACTAAAACAAGCAAACTATGCATCTAAAACAGAATCTGTCAAAAATAGAACAGTCTCTGAAGATATGTAGTGTAACTATCCTTCTCTAACTATATTTTTTTTGAAAAAATAGGAAAATAAAGGCAATTTTTATATAAATAATTTTTCAGAATTTCATATCAAAATAACATACTATTGATTTTACAAAATTCCTGGACTGAGAGCAAATTTTTTTGTTTTTGCACAGAATCAAGTCAACTATCATCCACAATATCCCAAAGGCTTTACTTGGCACTATATTGACATAAAATGCATAAAACATGATTACTATAGTAGCTTAATCATGTGAACACCAAAAAATAGAAAGTAAAAGTGTTGGGTTGTCTCCCAACAAGGAATTTTCTTTAAAGCCATTTAGCTAGGCATGATGATTTCAATGATGCTCACATAGGAATAATGATTATAACATGCAAAAGAGCATCATGAATCTCATGACAAGACTATTGAAGTATAACCCACTTCCTATGGGGATTTTGTGAACAAACAATTTATGGTAGCAAGAATCAACTAGCATAGGAAGGCAAAACAAGCATAACTTCAAAACTTTGAACACATAGAGAGGAAACTTGATATTATTGCGATTCCTACAAGCATATGTTCCTCCCACATAATAATTTTGAGTAGCATCATGAATTAATTTCACAATATAACCAGCACATAAAGCACTATTTTCATGATCTACAAGCATAGAATTTTTACTAATATCTTGTCACATCCCTGACACCTTAAGCAAGTTAGTCTTGTGCTCATGTCTTCTTTGCATTTGCATCTAAGAATTTTCCAACAAGAACAAGAAAGTGGTAAAGGAAGAAACCCTAACCCTAGCCACTTCTTAAACAAAGGAAATCTCAAACTAGTTAAAATCAATGAACCCAAAATGGCCTCAAGAAATGTTCAAACTTTCTGATAAATCATGAAAGTAAATGGGCATTGGAGAAAACTATTTTCTTGACACTTTAAGCATTTTAAATAAATGCAAAAGCTACTGGTTTCAAGTTTTAAATTTGAAATCAGAAACTTTAAATTTTCAAAAATGTTGAAAACTTTGGAAATAGTTGGAAAGATTCCAACAAATATTCTAGGGTGCTTAACATAGCTTTTACAATTTATTTGGGAGTTGAAATAAATAGAAAATCAGTGAAATAGCAAAACAGAAACAAAAACAGAAAGAAAAAAGAAAAGAGGTTACCTGTCGCTCACCTGGCCCGGCCCATCTCAACTCCTGTCGTCTCCCTCCCCCGCCAGTGGGCAGCAGGACGTGGCCGCCGTGTTCTCCGGCGCGGCCACGCACCTGTGCGCCTGCCTAGCCGCCGCCCCGCGCTGGCAAGGCCGGGGATAAGCTCCCCGAGCCCGTGGCTATCCATTCCCAGCGCCAGTTCTCCCCCTCCTCTCGGATCTCTCCTCCCCCTTCTGCCGCCATAGGAGCCGAGCAAAGCTCGAGCTGCCCGTGCCCCTAGCCATAGGATCCTCTTGCTGAGCACGCCGTTAGCTCCGCCTCGTCGATCTGGTCCTCCCTGCAGAAGCCGAAGCCACCCCGAGCCCTGCAACGCCCACGGCACCGTCGTCTTCAACCTTCGGCCGCCGGCGAGCTCTGCTCGATTCGTCGCCCTCAGCCCGTCCCCGAGCAAACTAACGCCACCACTGCACTCCCCGTGAGCATGCGGTCATTTCCCCTAAGCTCTCCCCATCGATCCCCTCCTCTAGGCTTAGTTCCATCGGAGCCCGACGAGGACCGCCGCTGCAGCTCGTCGCCGGCAGCCCTCCGGTGACGGGTTGGTTAGTCTGAGGCCACCAACAGCCTCAGGACATCATGTAGATGCGTTCAGTGCCCAGCCCCGCGCGTTTTGCCCCTGTATTCGATGGCTTCGACGATGGCCGAACTTGGTCGCCGCCAAGCTCGTCGCCGGCGTTGATCCTGGCCACCCGAGTCCCTGGGGCTTGTCCCATAGTGCGCGCCATCGAGTGGTCGTTCCTCCCATGGTCTCAGCCGTGCGTTTGGCCCTTTGTGCGCCATTTCCGAGCCCCCCCGACGTTCTGGTGCTCGCCGGGGGCTCCCCGCCGGCGAGGACGACCTCGCCGCCGGTGGATCTCGGCTGGCCTAAGCCACTGACCGTTGGGGCCAGCCTCTGGCAAGATTAAAGATAATAAAAATAAATCAGATAAGTTAATAAGTCACTGACATGTGGGTCCAGTGGGTTAAATTAACTAAATAAGATTAATCCTAATCTAAAATTGACCAGAGAGACTGACCAGTGGGTCCCACTGGTCAGGTTTGACTTTCAACGGCTAGTTGGACCTGCTGATGTCATGCTGATGGAGTAAAAGTATTTTCTAGTATAAAAATAATTCCAGAAATGTTTCAAACTTCAAAAATTCATAGAAATTAATCTGTAACTCCAATGAAAATAATTTATATATGAAAAAGTATCAGAAAAATTCAAGGAATCTGAATATGCTATTTTCATTCATGTTTGAAAAAGTTACAGAACCCAAACATGTAGATTAATGAATAAGTCAATTCCTATAATTACTTTATAAATGGAATTTGGAAAATATTCCAATTTCATTATGAATGACATGATCACACACTGTCCTAATTACAAATCAGTACCCTAACATGACATCTCATGCATGTTAACATCAAGTAGATCTGAGCATTAGGTCGAATCAATTAAATCGGTATTCGAGAATACCTCGTTTGAATTGATATTTGAATGTGATTCAAATCAACTTCAAACCTAATACATGTTGATGATAATAGTATATCACCATTGCATTCTCATGCCATGCTCATGCATCATCTTGTCTGCATATGATTGTTATTGATTGTTGCCATTCATTTCGGTAGGCTCCGCACCCTCGGATTCCATCGAATATCCGTCTGACGGATATTGTCCCTCCTCTGAGCAACAAGGCAAGCAACCCTTTTGATCATCCCAATAATTCCCATGTTCTTGCTCCTGCACTTATTTATTGCATTAGGATCAAATGCTTCAACTGCTTTTGCCACGTTAGTTGAACCCACTTCCTTTGCATGACCTAACCTTGTCACAATAAATAGCCGAACCTTGCAACCTAGCATACCTGGTAGTTGCTTGAGCTATGGTGTGCCTTATCCTGCAATGCATGCTATGCTTAGAGTTGTGTATGGTCTGTCATCTGGGAGATGAACAGAATTGTGAGAATGTGTTCGGTAAGCAAAGGTTGTGTGTTGAACCTGACTTGGTAAAGGTACCGGTGAAAGGTTGTGTAGGAGTACATGGCGGGTTTTTTCATTGGAACCGTCCATAGGAACTGAGTTCCGTGTATGTAATCCAAGACTAGATACTACCACATGCTGGGCCCTGAAATATGACCCCGCTCGGCCCATTAATCGCTTAGTACTCGGTCCAGGAGTTGCAAGTAGTTTCTGGTGTTTATAGTCATGCTGGAGGCCGCGCATGGTGCTGACCTGAGAGGTGGGCCGTGATGCGGTAGGCAGTGGCACGGTGTACCAAGTGGCACCCGGATGGTGGGCTTGGGAACCCTGCGCACATCGTTTGAGGCCATGGCGGAAACCTCGACCGGACTTCTGTATGGGTTACTCTCAGATAGGCGATAAACCTGGACTAGGTACTAGTGTGGTTAAAGGTCGTGGACGACTCCCTCGCTGGGCTTCCGCTTGAAGGTTGCCGAGGTGCATGACGTGCACATGGCAATAAGTGGCGAGAGCATGTGTGACGAAGTACACCCCTGCAGGGTTATGATCTATTCGAATAGCCGTGTCCGTGGATATGGACTACTTGGAGACATATGTTGTTCATAGATAACTTCAATGGCTACTCATAAAATTGCCAAGATAAGCGTGAGTGTCGTGGACGGCATTTCTGTATGGATACGGAATGATTCCACGATAGTGTATTGTTGTGATGTTAGTGGACTCGTGTGCGAGAAATCAAGTTGTCAAAATTATTTGAAAATGCAAGTTGTCTAGCCACGAGTCAAATGCTGGCTTTCCGCATGAAACCCCACAATACCTTTTGATACCTTGCATGAGTAGTTAGTTATCCTAAAGTCTTGCTGAGTACCTTCGTACTCATGTTTTCCTAATAAATGTTGCAAAGGTTGCTAATGACCCTAATGGAGGGTTCTTCGTAGACATCGACGACGACGTGTAGCTGGTGTCCCAGCTACGATCTGGCCCTACGTTGGATCTGTAGTATAGTCAGGCCATGTGCCTTCTAGTTGCCATGTCTGTACTCAGACAGTTTAAACTCATCCGCTGGCTTGTAACTGAATGAATGCTATTATGGGTCGTGAGACCCTTAATGTGTAATATTATGTGTGTGGCTCTTCCGAGCCTCTTAAATAAAGCTTGTATGTTTATGGTTATGTTGTGATGCCATCGATGTATCTATACATATCGGTATGCCATGCGTACGTGTGTCGTACTTGATATGTATGGGGTTCGATTACCTAGTCGTGAACTTTAGTAGCATTCCTTACAAGGAAATGCCCCTTTGTGATCCAACGAGCCTTGGTAGCTCGCTACTGCTCCGGACACATTGGTTGACCGGCATGTGTCCTTCTTAGCTGTTGTGTCTGTCCTCTTTGGGGAAATGTCACGCGATGCAATGGAGTCCTTGTAGCTTGCTACGACTCGTCTACACTCGCTGGTGACCGACACCTGCTTTGCTGGGTCATGTATGCCTGTCCTTGTACGGTACTGCCACTTTGGTTTATGACTAGACATGTCGATCCGAGTTCTTTGACATTGGAATGCTAGCGACACTATTGCATACGTGAGTCAAAAGACGCAAACGGTCCCGGCTAAGGTAAGGCTGCAGCCGTGGAGTTAACCGTGCGTGAGACCGCAAAGGGATGCGATGTGTTAGAGGCTGGATTCCTATGGCTTAGGATCGGGGTCCCGACAGCGTTGGTATCAGAGCCTGACTAACTGTAGGATTACTAAGCCAAACTGGCCGAAGTTGAGTCTAGAATTGCTTTAGTTATATATAAGGGAATTGTTTGTGGAAGGGAACGTAAGACTCTTGTTCTCTTCTCAAGTTATTCTATTCTGGTCATCCTCGTCTTTTCTGCGGGAATTAAGAACTAGGTTACTCATCTTCTTCTAGGTTCGTGTTTCTGATCGGTAGATTATAGGACTACGGGTCAAGAGATATTGGGTTTTTGTCATACCTAGGAAAAAGGAAGTAAGTTTGATGATCAGAGAGTTGAACTTGATAGTTGAGTGGTTACGCTATTCCATTTTTGGGTTGTCTCAAAATTTGTTTTTGAGCATTTACAGCCGTTATGCTGCCCAATTTTGCATTCACAGCTCTAATGCCTTTGCATTACTCTCTATTCACAGATGCCTGGTCGTCCTACTCGTCAGGTGGTACGTCTGACCAGGTGCATTGATGTGCCGGGTCATACGGCCATGCTGGTCAGAGTGATGTCGGTGTGCGGTTACCGTTGGTACCCCGAGTACACAGTGGAGGAACAGTACCGAGACTTCAACCAGAGCCAGTACATCTGCACTGTTAGGGTATTTCCAGACTACCCTGGAGCTGAGAAGCCAATCCATTGGTCCTATGGGTTGGGGGTCACCGTTGACATGCCAGTACAGGATGCTGCCTATTCAATGCTGACCATTATGAGAGCGAGACATGCACTGCTGCAGAATTCAGAGTTCTGCTATGTTCCGGCCTCTCAGCCTGGTGAAGAGGGATACCTCAGTGGAGTCTATTTTGATTCTTCTATGGACGATCCACTACTGCAGTCCACTGTTGAGATGCTAGAGAACAGAGACAGGGATGCTCGTGCTCTCCGCATGGAGCTTTATGCTACCCGTGCCCGTCTGTGGACGGCTTTGACGCAGCTGGCACCGGTAGTCCAGACAGGGTACGGAGATATGGAGATGTTGAACCCTGTTAGGACCCATCTTCCGGCCCACGTTGATTGGCCAGCTATAGGAGGAGTCACACCTCTTCGGGGACCCCTCTTACCACCAGTCAGGGGACCAAGGCCACATCCGTGTCCTTATGGATCCCAGGGATCTCAGGCTAGAGTGTTTCCTGATCCGCAGGTTGAGCTTCCAGGTCATGGAGGTAATCTCTATGAGATGTTCTATGCAGATGCATGAGCTGTGAGCGGAAGGATAGTATGGTAGTAGCCGTACGTTCACAGTCCTGTGTGACTTGTGAAGTATGCCTGTGATGTGAAATGAATTCCGGAGGCCTAGATAAATAATGTATAGGAAGCTTGTAAGCCTCTGATGAGTAGTTTCATAATTTCAGTAGTTTGCTCTTCGGTTAAGGTTGTACTGAACTATGTAAGGGTGTGTATGAACCATGGTATATATATAGCAGTTGCTTGTTACCATGCTGTTCCGATATTCATTTCCGCATTCCGTGTGTTCAGTACATTCTTAATCCATATCTAGTATTGATATGATATTGGTCTAAGCTGTGAGTTTGTTTGTCAGGATGGTGTTCACCAGGTTGAACCGTGCCCCTGCTCATGAGCAAGGCGAGCGTAGTCAAGCGTCGCAGGAAGACCTGCCTCACCCGCCTTCTCTGGTGGAAGTGATGCTTGAGGCAGAAAGAAACAAAAGGGAGACCAATCGACTGTTAGAGCGTATTGAGCAGAATACGGCTCGACAGCCTAGGAATGCCGTAGTGTCCCTCAATGACTTTGTGAAGCTGAATCCTCCAAAGATTCATCATTCCGTCGATCCCCTCGACGCTGATGACTGGCTGTGCAGCATCTCACGCAAGATTCGCTCTGTGAATGTGTCTGAGGCCGACAAGGTGACCTTTGCGGCGTATTTCCTGGAAGGACCCGCCAATCTGTGGTGGGAGAACTTTGAAGCTATGCGTCCTGCTGAACCAGTAGCCACATGGGCAGACTTTAGTGCAGCTTTTTGTCTGCACCATATTCCAGAGGGCCTGATGGACAGAAAGAGAGAGGAATTATGTACCTTCACTCAGGGCAAGTTGTCTGTGGATGCCTATAGCCGCGAGTTCGGTAACCTCGCCCGCTATGCAACAGAGGAGGTGTCTACTGACGCCAAGAAGCAAGCAAGATTCCGTAAGGGTCAGAGCCCTGAGCTTCGTCGTGATCTGCGCCTCCATGAGTGTGCAAGCTTTCAAGCCCTAGTCAACAAGGCGATCAGTGCCGAGACTGGTCATTCTGACTTCGAAGCCACAAGGAAGCACCCGGTGACTTTGGCTCGTCTTCTGGTTCCGCGTTTCCAAAACGTAGGTTGTGGGTTCCAAACAGTTCTCTGCCACCAAGATACACTCCGAGGCCATCCTACGTGGCGCCTCAGACGAATCAGGCCAATCCCCAAGCAAAAGCTTATGGTGGTCCAGCTAGCAATGCTGCACCACGTGCCAACCAAGTGATATGCTACAAGTGTGGAGAACCCGGGCACTATTCCCGTGAATGTCCTCAGAATGTGGGTGCCAAGCAACCCGGAAAGTCCGTCGGGAAAGCCAAGTCGGGCAAAGCTTACTATGTGAAGCCAACTCCTGCACGTGGTCGTGTGAACTATGTGTCAGCAGAAGAAGCAGCAGAGGATCCCGACGTCATGCTGGGTATGCTTCTTGTTAATCATCACCCAGCGTCCGTTCTCTTTGCCACTGGGTCTTCTCATTCCTTCATTTCAGAAAGTTATGCATAGTTGCATAACATGTCTTTTTGTGATATGCCAATCCCATTGGTTGTCCAAACCCCTGGTAGTAAATGGCAAACCTCTAGGATAACCTATGACAATGAAATTCTAGTAGACAGGCTAGTTTTTCTAGCCTCATTGATAGCCTTGAAATTTTCAGATATTAATATCATCTTGGGCATGGACTGGATGTCAGCTCACTATGCCAAGTTTGATACTCATTCTAGAAATGTCCAGCTTACCCATCCATCGGGTGAGTTAGTAAATGTCTCTACTCGAGTTGCCAAATGCCAACTCTATTCCTTGAATGCCAACCCTCTTCCGGAACTCGAAGACATTCCGGTAGTCCGTGACTTCCCGGATGTTTTTCCAGAGGAACTGCCGGGAATTCCACCTGACAGAGATGTAGAGTTTGTGATAGATCTTGTTCCGGGAACTGTCCCAATAGCCAAAAGACCTTATAAGATGGCACCCTTGGAGCTAGCTGAACTTAAGAAGCAATTAGATGAGGCCTTGAACAAAGGTTTCATTCGTCCTAGCTCTTCTCCTTGGGCTTGCCCCGTCCTCTTCGTCAAGAAGAAAGACGGAACGGATTGGATGGTTGTAGATTACCGACCAGTTAATCTCGTCACCATAAAGAACAAGTATCCGCTCCCCAGGATCAACGACCTGTACGATCAGCTCGCTGGATCCTCAGTCTTCTCCAAAATGGATTTGAGGTTGGGATACCATCAAATCAAGATCAAGAACGGGGACATTCCAAAAACGGCTTTTGTTACTCGTTATGGCCAATACGAGTACACCGTCATGTCCTTCGGTTTGACCAATGCCCCAGCTACCTTCTCTCGACTGATGAATTCAATCTTCATGGAGTATTTGGATAAATTCGTCGTGGTATACCTCGATGATATTCTCATCTACTCGAAGAATGAACAAGAACATGCCGAGCATCTAAGGCTGGTATTGATGAAACTTCGAGAGCATCGCCTTTATGCCAAGTTTTCAAAATGTGAATTTTGGTTACTAGAAGTGACCTATCTAGGTCACGTAATCTCTAGTAAGGGTATTGCTGTCAATCCCGAGAGAGTTCAAGCTGTCCTTGATTGGACTCAACCTGGATCGGTTAAGAAAGTTAGGAGTTTTCTTGGTCTAGCGAGCTATTGTCGCCACTTCGTCGAGAATTTCTCCAAGTTTGCAAAGCCTCTAACTGAACTCCTCAAGAAAGATAAAAAGTTCGAGTGGACACCACAGTGTGAGCATAGTTTTCAGGAACTGAAAAGACGCCTGACTTCCGCACCTGTGTTGCTACCACCATATTTTTCTAAGGACTTTGTTATCTACTGCGACGCCTCGTGACAAGGATTAGGTTGCATTCTCATGCAAGATCGTCATGTGATCGCATACGCATCTCGACAGTTGCGTCCACATGAGGATAATTATCCCACACATGACCTTGAGCTTGCAGCTGTGGTCCATGCACTAAAAACCTGGCGACATTACCTTCTGGGTAATCGTTGCGAAATATTCACTGATCACCAAAGTCTGAAGTATATCTTCACCCAGCCGGATTTGAATCTCAGGCAAAGACGGTGGGTTGAGTTGATCTCGGATTACGACTTAGGGATAACTTACACCCCGGGGAAGGCCAATGTTATGGCCGATGCACTAAGTCGTAAATCTTATTGTAACAATTTGATGCTACAACAAGATCAACCACATCTCCATGAGGACTTTCGGAAGTTGAATCTTCATATTGTTCCTCAAGGATTCCTTTCTACCCTGGTGGTGAAGCCTACTCTTAAGGATCAAATTATAGCTGGCCAAAAGCGTGACAAGGGTATATCACGGATCGAGGAGAATATTTTTAGCGGAAACGCTAAAGAATTTTCCTTGAACGATCAAGGTGTTGTGTTCTTCCAGAATCGTCTAGTGGTTCCTAAGAACCCACATCTAAGGCAGTTAATCCTTAAGTAGGCTCATGATTCTCCTCTCACCATTCATCCCGGTAGTACTAAGATGTATCAGGACCTACGCCAGAGGTTCTGGTGGACTAGGATGAAGAGAGAAATTGCTGAGTTCGTTGCTAACTACGACGATTGTCGTCGAGTTAAGGCAGAACATCAAAGGCCTGTTGGCACCCTTCAACCTCTAGCTATTCCTGAATGGAAATGGGATAAAGTTAGCATGGATTTCATTACCGGATTTCCCAAGACCAAGAAAGGAAATAATGCTATCTTTGTGGTCATTGACCGTCTTCCCAAAGTGGCTCATTTTCTTCCTGTTCGTGAGAGTATAACAGCTAGCCAGCTAGCAGAGTTATATATCTCCCGAATAGTGTCTCTTCATGGTGTTCCCCTGGAGATTAACTCGGACCGTGGGAGTATCTTTACTTCTCGCTTCTGGGAAAGTTTTCAGAATGCCATGGGGACTCACCTATCTTTTAGCACTGCTTTCCATCCCCAATCTAGTGGTCAAGTAGAAAGACTGAATCAAATCCTAGAAGATATGCTCAGAGCTTGTGTTATTTTGTTCGGTATGAATTGGGAGAAGTGCCTTCCATTCACCGAATTCGCTTATAACAATAGTTACCAATCAAGCTTGGGCAAAGCCCCTTTTGAAGTTCTCTATGGACGAAGATGTCGAACACCTCTTAATTGGTCAGAAACCGAGGAGAGGCAACTCTTTGGCCCGGATATGATCCAGGATGCAGAAGAGCATGTTCGCATTATTCGTGAAAAGTTGAAAACAGCCCAGTCTCGTCAAAAGAGCCAATATGATCGTCATCATAAGGCTGTGGCCTTTGAAGTTGACGAGAAGGCTTACCTTCGGGTTACACCTTTGAAGGGTACCCATAGTTTCGGTATCAAGGGCAAGTTGGCTCCTCGTTACATTGGTCCTTTTCGCATTCTTGCCAAACGAGGAGAAGTTGCCTACCAGTTGGAACTTCTTCCTGGATTGAGAGCATATGTTTTTGTTTTTGCACAGAATCAAGTCAACTATCATCCAAAATATCCCAAAGGCTTTACTTGGCACTATATTGAAATAAAATGCATAAAACATGATTACTACAGTAGCTTAATCATGTGAACACCAAAAAACAGAAAGTAAAAGTATTGGGTTGTCTCCCAACAAGGACTTTTCTTTAAAGCCGTTTAGCTAGGCATGATGATTTCAATGATGCTCACATAGGAATAATGATTATAACATGCAAAAGAGCATCATGAATCTCATGACAAGAATATTGAAGTATAACCCACTTCCTATGGGGATTTTGTGAACAAACAATTTATGGTAGCAAGAATCAACTAGCATGGGAAGGCAAAACAAGCATAACTTCAAAACTTTGAACACATAGAGAGGAAACTTGATATTATTGCGATTCCTACAAGCATATGTTCCTCCCTCATAATAATTTTCAGTAGCATCATGAATTAATTTCACAATATAACCAGCACATAAAGCATTCTTTTCATGATCTACAAGCATAGAATTTTTACTAATATCTTGTCACATCCCTGACACCTTAAGCAAGTTAGTATTGTGCTCATGTCTTCTTTGCATTTGCATCTAAGAATTTTCCAACAAGAACAAGAAAGTGGTAAAGGAAGAAACCCTAACCCTAGCCACTTCTTAAACAAAGGAAATCTCAAACTAGTTAAAATCAATGAACCCAAAATGGCCTCAAGAAATGTTCAAACTTTCTGATAAATCATGAAAGTAAATGGGCATTGGAGAAAACTATTTTCTTGACACTTTAAGCATTTTAAATAAATGCAAAAGCTACTGGTTTCAAGTTTTAAATTTGAAATCAGAAACTTTAAATTTTCAAAAATGTTGAAAACTTTGGAAATAGTTGGAAATATTCCAACAAATATTCTAGGGTGCTTAACATAGCTTTTACAATTTATTTGGGAGTTGAAATAAATAGAAAATCAGTGAAATAGCAAAACAGAAACAAAAACAGAAAGAAAAAAGAAAAGAGGTTACGTGTCGCTCACCTGGCCCGGCCCATCTCAACTCCTGTCGTCTCCCTCCCTTGCCAGTGGGCAGCAGGAGGTGGCCGCCATGTTCTCCGGCGCGGCCACGCACCTGTGCGCCTGCCTGGCCGCCGCCTCGCGCTGGCAAGGCCGGGGATAAGCTCCCCGAGCCCGTGGCTATCCATTCCCAGCGCCAGTTCTCCCCCTCCTCTCGGATCTCTCCTCCCCCTTCTACCGCCATTGGAGCCGAGCAAAGCTCGAGCTGCCCGTGCCCCTAGCCATAGGATCCTCTTGCTGAGCATGCCGTTAGCTCCGCCTCGTCGATCTGGTCCTCCCTGCAGAAGCCGAAGCCACCCCGAGCCCTGCAACGCCCACGGCACCGTCGTCTTCAACCTTCGGCCGCCGGCGAGCTCTGCTCGATTCGTCGCCCTCAGCCCGTCCCCGAGCAAACTAACGCCACCACTGCACTCCCCGTGAGCATGCGTTCATTTCCCCTAAGCTCTCCCCGTCGATCCCCTCCTCTAGGCTTAGTTCCATCGGAGCCCGACGAGGACCGCCGTTGCAGCTCGTCGCCGGCAGCCCTCCGGTGACGGGTTGGTTAGTCTGAGGCCACCAACAGCCTCAGGACATCATGTAGATGCATTCAGTGCCCAGCCCCGTGCGTTTTGCCCCTGTATTCGATGGCTTCGACGATGGCCGAACTTGGTCGCCGCCAAGCTCGTCGCCGGCGTTGATCCCGGCCACCCCAGTCCCTGGGGCTTGTCCCATCGTGCGCGCCATCGAGTGGCCGTTCCTCCCATGGGCTCAGCCGTGCGTTTGGCCCTTTGTGCGCCATTTCCGAGCCCCCCCGACGTTCTGGTGCTCGCCGGAGGCTGCCCGCCGGCGAGGACGACCTCGCCGCCGGTGGATCTCGGCTGGCCTGAGCCACTGACCGGTGGGGCCAGCCTCTGGCAAGATTAAAGATAATAAAAATAAATCAGATAAGTTAATAAGTCACTGACATGTGGGTCCAGTGGGTTAAATTAACTAAATAAGATTAATCCTAATCTAAAATTGACCAGAGAGACTGACCAGTGGGTCCCACTGGTCAGGTTTGACTTTCAACGGCCAGTTGGACCTGCTGATGTCATGCTGATGCAGTAAAAGTATTTTCTAGTATAAAAATAATTCCAGAAATGTTTAAAACTTCAAAAATTCATAGAAATTAATCTGTAACTCCAATGAAAATAATTTATATATGAAAAAGTATCAGAAAAATTCAAGGCGTCTGAATTCCCATGTTCTTGCTCCTGCACTTATTTATTGCATTAGGATCAAATGCTTCAACTGCTTTTGCCACGTTAGTTGAACCCACTTCCTTTGCATGACCTAACCTTGTCACAGTAAATAGCCGAACCTTGCAACCTAGCATACCTGGTAGTTGCTTGAGCTATGGTGTGCCTTATCCTGCTATGCATGCTATGCTTAGAGTTGTGTATGGTCTGTCATCTGGGAGATGAACAGAATTGTGAGAATGTGTTCGGTAAGCAAAGGTTGTGTGTTGAACCTGACTTGGTAAAGGTACCGGTGAAAGGTTGTGTAGGAGTACATGGCGGGTTTTTTCATTGGAACCGTCCATAGGAACTGAGTTCCGTGTATGTAATCCAATACTAGATACTACCATATGTTGGGCCCTGAAATATGACCCCGCTCGACCCATTAATCGCTTAGTACTCGGTCCAGGAGTTGCAAGTAGTTTCTGGTGTTTATAGTCATGCTGGAGGCCGTGCATGGTGCTGACCTGAGAGGTGGGCCGTGATGCGGTAGGCAGTGGCACGGTGTACCAAGTGGCACCCGGATGGTGGGCTTGGGAACCCTGCGCACATCGTTTGAGGCCGTGGCGGAAACCTCGGCCGGACTTCCGTACGGGTTACTCTCAGATAGGCGATAAACCTGGACTAGGTACTAGTGTGGTTAACGGTCGTGGCCGACTCCCTCGCTGGGCTTCCGCTTGAAGGTTGCCGAGGTGCATGACGTGCACATGGCGATAAGTGGCGAGAGCGTGTGTGACGAAGTACACCCCTGCAGGGTTATGATCTATTCGAATAGCCGCGTCCGTGGATATGGACTACTTGGAGACATATGTTGTTCATAGATAACTTCAATGGCTACTCATAAAATTGCCAAGATAAGCGTGAGTGTCGTGGACGGAATTTCTGTATGGATACGGAATGATTCCACGATAGTGTATTGTTGTGATGTTAGTGGACTCGTGTGCGAGAAATCAAGTTGTCAAAATTATTTAAAAATGCAAGTTGTCTAGCCACGAGTCAAATGCTGGCTTTCCGCATGAAACCCCACAATACCTTTTGATACCTTGCATGAGTAGTTAGTTATCCTAAAGTCTTGCTGAGTACCTTCGTACTCATGTTTGCTTAATAAATGTTGCAGAGGTTGCTAATGACCCTAATGGAGGGTTCTTCGTAGACATCGACGACGACGAGTAGCTGGTGTCCCAGCTACGATCTGGCCCTACGTTGGATCTATAGTATAGTAAGGCCATGTGCCTTCTAGTTGCCCTGTTTGTACTCAGACAGTTTAAACTCTTCCACTGGCTTGTAAGTGAATGAATGCTATTATGGGTCGTGAGACCCTTAATGTGTAATATTATGTGTGTGGCTCTTCCGAGCCTCTTAAATAAAGCTTGTATGTTTATGGTTATGTTGTGATGCCATCGATGTATCTATACATATCGGTATGCCATGCGTACGTGTGTCGTACTTGATATGTATGGGGTTCGATTACCTAGTCGTGAACTTTAGTAGCATTCCTTACAAGGAAATGCCCCTTTGTGATCCAACGAGCCTTGGTAGCTCGCTACTGCTCCGGACACATTGGTTGAACGGCATGTGTCCTTCTTAGCTGCTGTGTGTGTCCTCTTTGGGGAAATGTCACGCAATGTAATGGAGTCCTTGTAGCTTGCTACGACTCGTCTACACTCGCTGGTGACCGACACCTGCTTTGCTGGGTCATGTATGCCTGTCCTTGTACGGTACTGCCACTTTGGTTTATGACTAGACATGTCGATCCGGGTTCTTTGACATTGGAATGCTAGCGACACTATTGCATACGTGAGTGAAAAGACGCAAACGGTCCCGGCTAAGGTAAGGCTGCAGCCGTGGAGTTAACCGTGCGTGAGACTGCAAAGGGATGCGATGTGTTACACGCTAGATTCCTATGGCTTAGGATCAGGGTCCCGACATATCTACACAAGAAAATTTCTTCTCATAACTAATAGTGGGAGTACTCTCAACAAAATAACTATCATGAGGTACTTGATTGACATAACCACTTTGAATATTAAAATCATGATAAAAAGTTTCATGGTTACTATCACTCTTTATAGCATATATGTCATTGCAATAATCATAATGCATAGGAGGCATGCTATCATCATAATAGTTTTGCTCATCAGAACTTGGGGAACTAAAAATATCATACTCATCAAGCATAGCATCCCCAAGCTTGTGGCTTTGCATATCATTAGCATCATGAATATTCAGAGAATTCATACTAACAATATTTATATCCTTCTCATCACTCAAAGATTTAGTGCCAAACATTTTAATAACTTCTTCTTCTAACACTAGAGAACAATTTTCCTTTCCATCATTTTCACGAAAGACATTGAAAAGATGAAGCATATGAGGCAACCTCAATTCCATTTTTTGTGGATTTCTTTTATAAAACCAAACTAGTGAAAAACAAGAAACTAAAATATTTAATTGCAAGATCTAAAGATATACATTCAAGCACTCAGCTCCCCAGCAACGGCGCCAGAAAAGAGCTTGATGTCTACTACACAACCTTGATCTTGTAGACTCGTGTTGGGCCTCCAAGCGCGGAGTTTTGTAGGACAATAGCAAGTTTCCCTCAAGTGGATGACCTAAGGTTTATCAATCCGTGGGAGGCGTAGGATGAAGATGGTCTCTCTCAAGCAACCCTGCAATCAAATAACAAAGAGTCTCTTGTGTCTGATATTTCTGCTGTGTATCCCTTGCAACGGCACCAGAAATACTTCTCCTACCTCAAAAAGATCCCCGGCAACGGTGCCAGGAAGTAGTTGTGTCGACGGCACCAGGAATCCTTCAGCTACGGCTACGCCTTAAGGGACTTCCTAGGCAAGTATGCAAAGGATTTCCCCCGTGGCCTTGGAGCCTTGCGTTGCTGCTCCCTCGAAGCAGAAAGGGTGATGTAGCACAGCGACGTTAAGTATTTTCCTCAGTTTGAGAACCAAGGTATCAATCCGGCGGAAGAGTATCTCAAGATCCTGCACAAACACAAAAGCTTGCACCCAACGCTATGAAGGGGTTGTCAATCCCTTATAGATTGTTTGTCAAGTGAGAACTGAAAGCAAGAAACTAACAAACAAAGTAAAAGCAAAGTTGTAAATGATGGATGTGAATAGACCCGGGGGCCGTAGTGTTTACTAGTGGCTTCTCTCACGAAAGCAATGAGGCATCACGTCCGAAACAAGTAGACTGATACTTTCTGCATCTACTACTATTACTCCACACGTCGACCGCTATCCAGCATGCATCTAGTGTATTAAGTCCATAAGAACAGAGTAACGCCTTAAGCAAGATGACATGATGTACAGGGATAATCTCAAACCAATGATAAAAACCCCATCTTTTTACCCTTGATGGCAACTGCTTGATGTGTACCTTGCTGCCCCTACTATCACTGGGAAAGGTCACCACATGGCAGAACCCAAAACCAAGCACTTCTCCCATTGCAAGAATCATAGATCTAGTTGGCCAAACAAAACCCAAGACTTGGAGAGACTTACAAGGATATCAAATCATGCATATAAGAAATCAGCAAAGACTCAAATATATATCACAGATAATCTGATCACAAGTCCACAATTCATCGGATATCGACAAACACACCGCCAAAGAAGATTACATCGGATAGATCTCCATGAAGATCATGGAGAACTTTGTATTGAAGATCCAAGAGAGAGAAGAAGCCATCTAGCTACTACTACGGACCCGTAGGTCTGAAGTGAACTACTCACAAGTCATTGGAGGGGCGATGATGATGATGAAGAAGCCCTCCACCTCCAAAGTCCCCTCCGGCAGGGTGCCGGGAAGGGTCTCAGATGAGATCTCGCAGAAACGGAAGTTTGCGGCGGCGGAAAAGTATTTTCGAGGCTCCATTGATTTCTTGCCGAATATTTGGGAATATATAGGCGCAAGATCTAGGTCAGGGGGCGGCCAGGGTGGCCACAAGCTTGCCCACCGCCGCCTCCCCCTGGTGGCGTGGTGGGAGCTTGTGGGCTCCCTGGGGCCCACCTGGCTTGGCCCAAAGGCTCCATGGTCTTCTTTCGTTCGGGAAAAACTCATTTCGGGGTTTTATTCCGTTTGGACTCCGTTCCAAAATCAGATCTGAAAAGAGTCAAAAACACGGAAAAAACAGGAACTGGCACTTGGCACTGAATTAATAAGTTAGTCCCAAAAATATATAAAAAGGTACATAAAACATACAAAGAAGGCAAGATAACAGCGTGAAACCATCAAAAATTATAGATACGTTTGAGATGTATCAAGCATCCCCAAGCTTAACTCATGCTCGTCCTCGAGTAGGGAAGTGATAAGAATGAATTTTTGATGCTTTCATGCTACCTATCATAGGTGTCCTTTGTAATTCCTCTTATGTGACGTGAATGTTCAGATCCATTAGATTCAAAACAATAGTTTGCTATTGACGTGGAAACAACAATAATTCAAGCAAACTAGCAAAGTAATCATGAACTTTCAAAATAACAAGGCCAAAAGAAAGTTATCCCTACAAAAGCATATAGTCTGGATATGCTCTATCATCATTGCACAACGAATTTAAATCATGCACAACCCCGGTATTGGCCAAGTAATTGTTTGACACCTTTACTTTCTCAAACATTTTCAACTCTCACGCAATACATGAGCGTGAGCCATGGTTATAGCACTATAGATGGTGTGGAATGTGGTGGACGTTGCAAGACAAAAAAAGGAGAAGATAGTCACATTAACTAGGCATATCAATGAGCTGTGGAGATGCTCATCAATAGATATCAATGTGAATGAGTAGGGATTGCCATACAAATGATGCACTAGAGCTACAAGTATGTGAAAGCTCTTAAAGAAAACTAGTGGGTGTGCATCCAACTTGCTTGCTCACGAAGACCTAAGGCAATTTTGAGGAAGCCTACCATTGGAATATACAAGCCAAGTTATATAATGAAAATTTCCCACTAGCTATATGGTGGTGACAAAATGAGAGACTCTCAATCATGAAGATCATGGTGCTTAATATGCACAAGTGTGGAAAAGGTGGTAGCATTGTCCCTTCTCACTTTTTCTCTCATTTTTTTTGGTGGGCTCTTTGGCCTCTCTTTATTTATGGGCCTCTTTGGCCTCTTTTATTTCCTCTCATGGGACAACGCTCCAATAATGATGATCATCACACTTTCAACTCAAAATTAGAGCAACCATGACTCTATATGGAATGCCTTCGATAGTGTACCGTGGCAATGATCTAGCATGGCATAGACATCAATGGAAACATCATGCTAGCTATCTTACGATCATGCAATGGCAATGTAGACATGGTGGCACATGTCATGGTGGTATTTGCATGGCAATATATCTTGGAATGACTTTGAAAAAGCCATAATAGGTAGGTATGGTGGCTGTTTTGAGGGAGGCTAATGGTGGGTTTTGTGCACCGGCGAAAGTTGCACGACACTAAGAAGATAGTGATGGTGGAAGGTGAAAGTGCATCTAAACCATGGACTCAACATTAGTCATGAAGAACTCATATACTTGTTGCAAAAGTTTTATTAGTAATCCAAACAAAGCATTCAACGCATACTCCTAGGGGAAGGGTTGGTAGGTATAAACCATCGCGCGATCCCGACCGCCACGCAAAGGATGACAATCAATAGACTAATCATGCTCAGATTTCATCACATAGCGGTTCACCATACGTGCATGCTACGGGAATCACTAAATTCAACACAAGTATTTCTAGACACACAACACCTTACTAGCATGACTTCAATATTACCATAACCACAACTCAAAACTAATTGAGATGAATCAAACTTCTCTAACTATTCAATGCACATGAAGGTGGAAGTTTTCGTATCCCTTTGGATAACTACCCCTTTTGAGACTACTTTCAAAGCATAGATCAACTACCAAGCCATGCACCGTTGTGCTCTAAAAGATATAAGTGAAGCACATAGAGCAAAAGTATCTAGGTCAAAAGATATAAGTGAAGCACATGTGAGCTGAATTGTCTACCAAAAGATATAAGTGAAGCTCGACAAAATCACGGTGTGTGCATGTGTCTCTCTCTCTAGGTGTGCAGAAAGGATGATTGTGACACCACAAAAACAAAAGACTCCTACGATACAAGACGCTCCAAACAAAAACACATAACATGTGGTGAATAAAAATATAGCCCCAAGTAACGTTACCGATGGATTGAAGACGAGAGAGGGGATGCCTTCCCGGGGCATCCCCAAGCTTAGGCTTTTACGGCATCCTTGAATCTCTTGGGGTGCCTTGGGAATCCCCAAGCTTGAGCTCTTGCCACTCTTTATCTCTTTTTCCATAAGAACTTCACCCAAAACTTGAAAACTTCACAACACGAAACTTAAACAGAAACTCGTGATAACATTAGTACAAGAAAGCAAACCACCACTTCCTTAGGTACTGTAGCAAACTCAAATTCTACTTGGTCTGATGTTGGGTTACTGTACTTTCAATCTTCCATGGCTAATACCCCCCGATACTATCCATAGTTTCATCAAAATAAGCAACCAACACAACAAAAACAGAATCTGTTAACAGCAGACCAGTGTGTAGAAATCGGTATGTTTCGTATACCTGTGTTACTTCAAAAATTATGAACAACTACGACAGTCTGAAGAATTTGCGTAGCAACAAGAAGCAAAAAAGAATCAACTCAAAATCTCTTACAGAAAAAAATGAAAATTCTTTTCGTGAGCAGAAAGTTTCTGTCTTTCCCAGCATGACCAAACGATCATCCTCAAGACTAATCATAACGGTTTTGCTTGGCACAAACGCAAAAAGAAAAACAAAAAAACACAATCATAACAGAATTATGAAAGTGTGGAAAACACAAAAAAGAAAGAAAAAGGATAGATTCGTTGGGTTGCCTCCCAACAAGCGCTATTGTTTAACGCCCTTAGCTAGGTATTCAATGATGCTCACACAAAAGACAAGAGTTGAAGCACAACGAGAGCATCATAAAGCATGTGAAAATCACACCTAAGTCTAACATACTTCCTATGCATAGGCATTTTATAGGAAAACAGATTGTCAAGACAACCAATAGTTGCCATATGCAAGGAAGAAGAAAGAGACAATAGCAATCTCAACATAACGAGAGGTAAATTGGTAACATGAAAGTTTCTACCACAATATTTTCCTCTCTCATAGCAATTACATGTGGGATCATATTCGGATTCAACAATGTAACTATCACATAGGATATTCTTTTCATGATCCACATGCATGCGAAGTTGACGCTCTTCAAAAATAGTGGGATTATAATCAAATAAAGTCATGACTTCTTCAATCCCACTTTGAGTATTGTTGCAAATATCATATTCATCATGAGGTTTGAACATATTTTCAAGATCATAAGAAAGATCATCACCCCAATCATGATTATTGCAATAAGTAGTGGTCATAGCAAAACTAGCATCCCCAAGCTTAGGGTTTTGCATATTTTTAGCATGATTGTCACTAATAGGATTTATAGTGAAACCATTGCAGTCATGCTTTTCATCCAAGGAGCCCTCGTGAATCACTTCATGGATTTCTTCCTCACAATTTTCAGATTCACGCATTTTACGCAAAACTCCAAAGAAATAGTCAATTGCCCTCAACTCACTAGCAATTTGTTCCACACGAGTGGGTCTCTTAAAGAGACTAGCAATTGGATGAGGATCCATATCACTAGATTTTCAGCAAGCGAAGATGCAAGCATATTGAGGGCACATGGAACACAAGCGAACAGAAAGCAAGCGAGAGAAAAGGGCGAAGGAAAAAAGGCGAATGAAAATGGCAAATGTGAAGTGGGGGAGAGGAAAACGAGAGGCAACTGGCGACAAAAGTAAATGCAAGAAAAGAGTTTGTGAGACCTACTTGGATAGATCTTGATTTCTCCTCCCCGGCAACGGCGCGAGAAATACTTCTGATTGTTCTATTGTGTATCGCTTGCAACAACGCCAGAAATACTTCTGCTACCTCAAAAAGATCCCCGGCAACGGTGCCAGGAAGTAGTTGTGTCGATGGCATCAGGAATCCTTCAGCTACAGCTACGCCTTAAGGGACTTCCTAGGCAAGTATGCAAAGGATTTCCCCCTTGGCCTTGGAGCCTTGCGTTGGTGTTCCCTCGAAGCGGAAAGGGTGATGTAGCACAGCGACGGTAAGTATTTCCCTCAGTTTGAGAACCAAGGTATCAATCCGGCGGAAGAGTATCTCAAGATCCTGCACAAACACAAAAGCTTGCACCCAACGCTATGAAGGGGTTATCAATCCCTTATAGATTGTTTGCCAAGTGAGAACTGATAGCAACAAAGTAACAAAGCAAAGTAAAAGCGGAGTTGTAAACCATGGATGTGAATAGACCCGGGGGCCATAGTGTTTACTAGTGGCTTCTCTCACGAAAGCAAGTAGATGGTGGGTGAACAAATTACTGTCGAGCAATTGATAGAACTGTGCAGAGTCATGACGATATCTATGCAATGATTATTTCTATAGGCATCACGTCCGAAATTGCCTTAGGTCGACCAATACTTTCCGCATCTACTACTATTACTCCACACGTCGACCGCTAGCCAGCATGCATCTAGTGTATTAAGTCCATAAGAACAGAGTAACGCCTTAAGCAAGATGGCATGATGTAGAGGGATAATCTCAAACCAATGATAAAACCCCCATCTTTTTACCCTTGATGGCAACTGCTTGATGTGTGCCTTGCTGCCCCTACTATCACTCGGAAAGGTCACCACATGGCAGAACCCAAAACCAAGCACTTCTCCCTTTGCAAGAATAATAGATCCAGTTGACCAAACAAAACCCAAGACTCGGAGAGACTTACAAGGATATCAAATCATGCATATAAGAAATCAGCAATGACTCAAATATATATCATAGATAATCTGATCACAAGTCCACAATTCACCGGATCTTGACAAACACACCGCCAAAGAAGATTACATCGGATAGATCTCCATGAAGATCATGGAGAACTTTGTATTGAAGATCCAAGAGAGAGAAGAAGCCATCTAGCTACTACTACGGACCCGTAGGTCTAAAGTGAACTAGTCACGAGTCATTGGAGGGGCGATGATGATGAAGAAGAAGCCCTCCACCTCCAAAGTCCCCTCCGACAGGGTGCCGGGAAGGGTCTCCAGATGAGATCTCACGGAAACGGCAGCTTGTGGCGGCAGAAAAGTATTTTCGAGGCTCCCCTGATTTTTTGCGGAATATTTGGGAATATGTAAGCGCAAGATCTAGGTCAGGGGGCGGCCAGGGTGGCCACAAGCTTGCCCACCGCCGCCTCCCCCTGGTGGCGTGGTGGGAGCTTGTGGGCTCCCTGGGGCCCACCTGGCTTGGCCCAAAGGCTCCCTGGTCTTCTTTCGTTTGGGAAAAAATCATTTCGGGGTTTTTATTCCGTTTGGACTCCGTTCCAAAATCAGATCTGAAAAGAGTCAAAAACACGGAAAAAACAGGAACTCGCACTTGGCACTGAATTAATAAGTTAGTCCCAAAAACATATAAAAAGGTACATAAAACATACAAAGAAGGCAAGATAACAGCGTGAAACCATCAAAAATTCTAGATACGTTTGAGACGTACCAGTGTCCCGAACACATTCAATACAATGGTAAATTGTATAGGTGCACTAGTCCGGCGAAGAGATGGTGATACAAGTGTAATATGGATCGTAGATATAGATTTTTGTAATCTGAAAATATAAAATCAGCAAGGTAACATATAGTAAATAGCAAGCAAAATGTTGTATAAATGCTTGGAAACAAGGCCTAGGGTCCATACTTTCACTAGCGCAAGTTGTCCCAACAATACTAACATAGTTGAATCATATATGAATCCCTCACGTGCGACAAAGAGTTCACTCCAAAGTCACAAATAGCAGAGAACAAACGAAGAAATTATCGTAGGGTACGAAACCACCTCAAAGTTATCTTCTCCGATCAATCTTATGAGCTATCCATATAAGTGTCACGAACAGCCCTGGAGTTTGTACTAAAATAACAACTTAAGATACACACCAACCAAAACCCTAATGTCACCTAGAAACTCCAATGTCACCACAAGTACCCATGGGCTTGATTATACGATATGCATCACACAATTTCAGATTCATCATGTTCAATCCAATACAAAGAACTTCAAAGAGTGCCCCAAACTTTCTACCATAGAGTCAAGATGACAACATGTGCCAACCCCTATGCATAGATTCCCAAGGTCACGGAACCCACAAGTTGACCAACAAAACATACATCAAGTGGATCAATAGAACTCCCCATTGTCACCACAGATATCCCATCGCAAGACATACATCAAGTGTTCTCAAATCCTTAAAGACTCAGTCCGATAAGAAAACTTCAAAGGGAAAAGTCAATTCATCACAAGAAGATAGAGAGGGGGAAACTCCATATGATTCATCTATATTAATAGAGCTCGTGCTACATCAAGATCGTGCCATCTCAAGAACACGAGAGAGAGAGAGAGAGAGAGAGAGAGAGATCAAACACATAGCTACTGGTACATAACCTCAGCCCTAAGGGTGAACTACTCCCTCCTCATCATGGAGACTGCCGGGATGATGAAGATGGCCTCCGGTGATGGTTTCCCCCTCTAGCAGCGTGCCGGAACGGGCTCCCAATTGGTTTTTCTTGGCTCTGGAAGTTTGCGGCAGTGGAACTCTCGATCTAGGTTTCTTTTTGGAGGTTTCCTGATTTATAGGAATTTTTGGTGTCGGTCTCATGTCAAGGCGGTGCTCGAGGAGTCCACAAGCCATAGGGGCGCGAACTACGGGGGTGGTTGCGCCTAACAGACTTGTGGCCTCCTCATCCACTTCCTGGCCCAGCTCTTCGCTCAAGTATTTTTTATATTTTTCAAAATATTCTCCGTGGATTTTCAGCCCATTCCGAGAACTTTTATTTCTGCACAAAAACGACACCATGGTAGTTCTGTTGAAAACAACATCAATTCAGGTTAGTTCTAATAAAATCATACCAAAATCATATAGAATTATTGTAAACATGGCATGAATACTTCATAAATTATAGATACGTTGGAGACGTATCAGGGTTCGCAAAGCCGGGAGGTTGTTTGAAATAAACCTCCTCCTCAAATTCACCATTTAGAAAATCACTTTTGATATCCATTTGGTAAAGAGTAATATCATGGTGATTGGCATAAGTGAGGAGAATGTGAATGGCTTCAAGTCTAGCAACGGAGGCATTGGTCTCACCGTAGTCCATACATTCGACTTGCATGTATCCTTGGACTACGAGACTCGCCTTGTGGTATACAACTTGACCATCTTCATCTTGTTTGTTCCGAGACACCCATTTTGTATCGATGATGTTGTGCTCGTCCTTCGGCTTTTCAACAAGTTTCCACAGTTGATTCTTCTCGAAGTTGTGTAGCTCTTCGTGCATGGCATTCATCCAATCCGGGTCTTAAAGGGTGTCTTCAACCTTCAAAGGCTCAATGTTAGAGATAAATGAATACTGCTCGCAAAAGTTAGCTAAACAAAATTTATAGCGAGTGATTCTCCCAGTTTGTATGTAATCGAAGATTTAATTCAGCGGATGATCTTTGGCCACTCTTACTCGAACTCATGATAGCTTCTTCTTGTTGGATGGTAGAGCTTCTTCATCATCATCATGTTGCTCGTTGTCGTTGACGATGTTATCTCCTTGAGGTGGTGGTGAGGAAGGTTGAGGTAGATCATCACGATGTACTTCTTCCTCTTCTTCGTCATGTCATGTACCACTTGTGGATGGCTCCATGTCGTTTTCTGGTTTTCCTTTATGCGAAGTAGGAGCTTCCACTTGAGTTGACGAAGTACTTTCCTTCACCTCCATGGGAAAAATCTTTCCAATAGGTAGATCTTGGATGGCTTCCAAAGGTTCCATATCTCCTACATCATTTGGCAATTGTTCGACTTGCAAACCATTAGATTCATCAAACTTCATATATACCATCTCTTCAACTTTTCGAGTAAAGCCATTGTAGACACCGTAATTGTGACAGTTTGATCTGTAACCAAGTAGGAAACCTTCATGAGATTTAGGAGCAAATTTAGTGTGATGATGCTTATCAAGAATGTAGCACTTAGAGCTGAATACTCAAAAGTATCCAACTTGGGGTTTGTTACTAGTGAGTAGCTTGTATGTCGTTTTATCGAGAGACTTGTGCAAGTAGAGTCGGTTTATGTCATGATAAGTTGTTTCCACGGCTTCTGCCCAAAAGTGTCTTGGCGTCTTGTATTCGTCAAGCATCGTTCTGGCCATCTCTGTGATAGTCCGGTTCTTCCTCTCAACAACTCCATTTTGTTGAGGTGTGTACGTCACCAAGAACTCATGTGAGATACCTTCTTAGTCAAGAAAGTATCCACATTAGTATTCTTGAACTCTATTCCGTTGTTGCTCCAAACTTTCTTGATCTTCAATTCAAATTGATTTTGGGCTTTTCGAGCAAAGTTCTTGAAGATCCTTTGTACCTGCGACTTACCTTAAGAAAGAATACCCACATAAATCTGGAAAAATCATGAACAATGACTAAACCATAAGAATTTCCACCGAGCCTCTTGTAAGCATTGGGACCAAAGAGATCCATGTGAAGCAGCTTGAGTGGCCTTCTTGTAGTCATGATGTTCTTCACAGGATGACTTCCACCGACTTGAGTTCCTGCTTGACAAGCACTACAAAGTCTATCTTCGTCAAAGATAACATATTTAACACCAAGAATATGATCACCTTTTATAAGCTTGTCAAGGTTACGCATACCAACATATCCTAGCCTTATATGCCATAACCAACCTTTAGAAGATTTTGCAATAAGACATGTACGGGGTTTGGATTTTATAGTGAAATTGACAATGTATAGATCACCTCTATGAAAACTAGTAAAGACCATGTTATGATTGTCGTTACGAAACACTTGGTAGTCAACTTTCATAAATAGCACATTGAAACCAAAATCTGCTAGTCTAGATACGAAAAGAAGATTGTATCCAAGGGATTCAACAAGCATGACATTTTAAATGGAACTGTCATGAGATATGTCCACCTTACCAAGACCAGTTACCTTACCCTTGGAGTTGTCTCCAAAGTAACATACCTTTGTGGTCCACGATTTGGTGTTATCTCATGGAACATGTCTTTATCTCCGGTCATGTGATCGGTGCATCCAATTTCAAGTATCCACTCTTTTCCTCTGGCCTTGTAGTCTCTAAGGTTCGCCATAATACTAAGGTTAATCATGGTCTTCTCATACTCGATGTCAAACTCCTCGTATTCATTGTAGTAGCCATGCTCCACATTGTCATCATCGGACAAAATATCCTCGTCATAAGAAACAAGAATTTCATCAGAATTTTGACTATGACAATGTTCATTTTTATGCATGTAAATGTCTTCAACAATAATATTTTTAATGTTAATGACATCTCCTTTAGCACGCATGAGGTCACGAAGCTCAAATATACATTTATCAAAATTTGGATGAGTTGGCTTCATTTTGTCAAAGGCAATGCATTTATGGAAAATGATATCAAGATTTTTCTAGGAATAGTCGAGATATATTTTCTCTAAGTTTATCCACAAAGTATGAACCACACTCAAAAATTTGCAATCGATTGAGCACATTTCTTGGCAGTCCTCTAATGATTAGATTTACAGTTTTAAGATTACCAAGCATATCAAGTTATTCATCATGAGAAGGATGTAAGGATCAATGGGAGGCTCATAGGGATATTCAACATGCTTGCACAAATGGAATTCATCAAATATATCGAGCATTTCAGGTTTCCATTGTCTATAAAACTCGCCATCGAGAATAGGCACACTACAACTAATATTTCCCAAACTAGGCACATCCATCTTCCTCCAATGGTGATTAAACCAAGGTTATGGAGACCTTGCTCTGATACCAATTGTTGGCTTGATAGAAGATGTGTCTAGAGGGGGGTGAATAGACTGCTTGCATAAATTAAAATCCTAGCCTTTTCCCAATTTTAATGGTTGGCAGACTTTAGCAATTAGAACAAGTCTAGTGCACCGTACACATGCTAGTCAACAAATATGGTAGCGTAAAGTAAAGACAATGCACATGTAGTCACGAGTAGAGTTTAGGAAGATCAAACGCAAAGAAGTTGACACGACGATTTTTGGCATAGTTCCGATAGGTGGCGCTATCGTACGTCCATGTTAGTGGAGACTTTAACCCATGGAGGGTAATGTGTGCAAGAGTCCATGGAGGGCTCCATCCACAAGGGGTCCACGAAGAAGCAGCCTTTGTCTATTCCACCACAGCTTCCATCCACACACATCTAGCCTCACTCACAATATATCTTCATGAAGTAGGCGATCTCCTTGCCTGTACAAACTTCTTGGTTCAACTCGAGAACAAGAAGTAGGACGCTCCCAAGTGACACCTAACCAATCTAGGAGGCACCACCCACTAAAAGGTGATAGATGCGGTAGAATGATGAACTCATGGCTCTTGTGCTTCAAAAGATAGTCTCATCAACACTCAATCACTCTCTCACAGATTTGGCATGCGTAGGAGAGATTTATCTTGTGGAAACCAACTTGGTGAGGCTAGATATCAAGTTTCAAATGGTTGGATTGAAATCTCTTGATCTCAACACATGAGTAGCTAGCTCCCTCTCAGAAAAATGGATCTGGCAAGTGTAAGTGTGTTCTAAGTGCTTCCTTTGTGAATGAGAGGTAGGTGGAGGGGTATATATATGCATCCCCCAAAATCCAACCATTACAACATTATTGCCCAACTCGGTGACATGAAAAAGAATCTCGGTGGTACCCAGTTGTACTAAATGCGGCAACTTTTGAATTGTCGGCGAGACCGATATAGGAATTTTGGAGGTACCAATATGGAGGTTCCAAATCTTTGAGAGACCGATTTCAAACTCGAAAATTCCAATTCTTGAAATCTTCTCAAAAGCAAGTTTGTCACTAAATCTCGGTGGCACGAAATGGAATGTTGGTGGTACCGATAGATTAGGTTTTGGCATAGGATCTGTCAAGTGTAAAATCGGTAGGGCCGAGTGGAAATAGTTGGTGGCACCGATTTTGCTGGTTTACTTTGGACAGAGATATCTTGGGGGAGAATGGCTGAGTATTTTTGGTGGTTACCTCTAAGCACTTGAGCAACCAATTCATCATAATACCTCACCCCCTTTTAATAGTATTGGCTTTCCTATGGACTCAAAGTGATTTATCACAAATGTATAATGTAGAGTCTTCTTGCTTGAAGCTTGAGCCAATCCTAATCCTTTCCTGGCATCAAGGGGCTTATCCTCACAATCCTTTGTCCAATGCTCTCTATGGACTATACGTGAAATATACTAGGTAAAAGTGTTAGTCCAAGAGACAATGTATGTTGTCATGAATTATGAAAACTACCAAGGGAGCATATGTGCTTTCAGAGGGGAGGATGCAACACAATATAGATAATTATTTCCCTCGGTGAGAACCAAGGTTATCAAACCAATAGGAGATCCACGCAATTTCCCGTCTTCAGCGCCTACACACAAAAGAGCACACACTTGCACCAAACGCGGGCAAGAGGGTTATCAATCCCCTTGAACTCATTATTTTCAAGAAACGGATAGTGTAGATGATAGTTGATAATTTTAACTTATAGAATAAAAGGAAAACAAATATATGGCAGCAAAGTATTAAGAGCGTTTGTAATATATTTGTGAATAGACTCGGGGGGCCATAGTTTTTACTAGAGTCTTCTCTCTCGTAGAAAGCATATGGTGGGTAAACAAATTACCGTTGGTCAATTGATAGAAAAGTGCATAGTTATGCAATACTTATTCATGGAAATGATCATTAGATATAGGCATCATGTACATAAGCAAGTAGACTGACTCCTGTCTATATCTATTACTATTACTCCACCCATCGACCGCTATCCAGCATGCATCTAGAGTATTAAGTAAAACAGAGTAATGCTTGGAGAACAATGACATGATGGAGACAAAGAAAATCCAATTAATATGAATCAACCTCATCGTTTTATCCTTAGTGGAAGCAATACAAATATGTGTCTTGTCCCCTACTTTGTCACTAGGATATAGAGCACCGCAAGATTGAATCCACTACAACGCACCTCTCTCACTCAAGATAGAACAATCTAGTTGGCCAAACCAATCAATAGATCAGAGAGAATTATGAAGCTATCATAATCATGCATACATATGAAAGACCAACAAGGAAATCAATATGATATCATGAATAATCTGAACATAAACCCACAATTCATCGGATCCCAACAAACGCACCGCATAAAGTAATTACATAAGATAAATCACTATGGTAATCATGGTGATCTTGGCAATGAAGAACATAGAGAGAGATAGCCATCTAGGTAGTAACTAAATACCCATAGGTAGATGGTGAACTACTCACACATCACCATGTGAGCAGCCTTAGAGGCCCTCCGTGATCGATCCGCCTTCCGACATGGTAATAGAACATGGCTCCATATGGGCACACGGTGGAACAGAGACTTGTGGCAACGGCAAAAGTGTTTCAGGGGGATCCTTAGGTTTTTTGGATTAATGAGAAGTTATAGGACAGAGAGGAATGTCGGAGGCCAAGGGAGGTGGCCCCAAGCAATTAGGGCATGACCAGCTCCCTTGGCACGCCCTGTTGGCTTGGCACCACCCCATGGGGCCTCCTGTATCCTTCCGAAGCTCCCAGGTCCTTATTTGATCTACAAAAAATCGCCAAAAATTTTCAGGGTATATGGACTTCGTTTGGTATAGTATTCCTAAAAAGCTAGAAACATGCAGAAAACAACAAGTGGCACTTGGCACTGGGTTAATAGGTTAGTACTAAAAATAATATAAAACAACAAGTAAATGCTTACAAAGCATCCTAGAATGATAATATAATAGCATGGAACAATAAAAAATTATAGATATGTTGGAGACGTATTAGGAGGTGTGCAAGCTCACGTAGGTTCGGACGACGTTGATTCTCGGGCTTGGGAAAGAGAGGGGGCAATGAATATAACCGAAGATGAGATTTAGTCGCCGAGGAAGAAGAAGTTGACAAACGGTTCCAACTTGGCATGTGCAACATTGTAGAGGACATAGTCGACATAGACGATGTCGTGGAAGAAGAGAGGCATGCTCTCGAGGGCTTGGGACAAGGGAGGGCACACCGGCGATGAGGCTTGCACTCGGATCGGTTCGGGAACATTGTGGGTGTCGTGGTAATCACTCTGACAATAATACTAGGGGTACCAATGAAGGGGCGGAGCCTGCTACAGCGCAGATGTCACTTCGATTTAGCTAGTTCGGGGCCCTCTCGGAGAGGTAAAGACCCTACGTCTCGTGGCCGGAGGCTTGTGTTTTCTGTGGGGGTGTGATTATAGCAGGGTGTTGAACCCTTATTCAGGAGCCCGAGGCAGCTTATATAGAGTGCCTCACGACCGGCTGACCACCTTTACAAGGGCATTAAATGGGAATAACTACTTGGGTTACTAATAACTTCCATCTTAACTGAAGGCATTACACATAACGTCCTTCTTGACAACACTTCATGCAAGGATTTAAGTCCCTTGAACATTTTAGCATCTTCCTCGCACATACGTCTTCTCTGTCCAACTTCAGGTATGAGGCCGACTGGTGGAACGTCGTCCAAGTGACTTGGTGAATCCGAGTGGATCGTGAGTATGCATCCGACTTCATCCATAGTCCATAGACTTTAGTGACAATGTAGGACCCTAGGTGGGCCCTGGATGTCCGGTCCATGACCCTGCCTCTAGTAGGTGACCTCATAATTAGCCCTAAATTGGTTGAGATTTGATAGGGCGAGTGAACGACACTCCGGAGCATCATCGGTACTTCAGGGGTGCCTAGAGAGCGAATAAGGGCGATCTCCACTCGGTCTAAGATGAAACATTAACGGATTCACGTGTTAAGAATTGTGACTAATTGGAATAGTTTGACTGCTGGTTTAGCAAGATGGCACCAGATTCTTTCTTGGGACAAACAACCCAATGGTCCGCATGCAATTATGCCCAAAACTATGAGTGATTGCAAAGGAGTGAAGGTCATCCTTCTGAATTCCGAGTTTGCCCTGTCCCTCAGGAACTCCTAAGACCACTTGTGTGAGTGTACGAGTGGGCAAGGTCCTGCAATAGGCATTCGGTGGGTCGAAATGCAGCGATTTTGGATAGGCGGGCCCAGAGTCCATTCTGGTTAACTTGTGGAAATTCCTTAGGTTTGAAACGTGGGCATTGATCGCGAGCGCGGAAGTGGTTGTGTCGCGGTAGTGGGGACAGTGGGTGAGGCACTTCGTGAACCATGACGAGATTATTGCCATGTGTCCTCAACACGTTGTCCATGGGATCTGGCGGATCTCGTGCTGCCCTTAGGTTTGACGGCTATAGTATGCCCTGTGCATAAAAAAGATGGGCGGATAGGAAGAGAGGATCAGATCCCATTTCTCCCCTCTCAAACCCTTCCACCAGTACACCAAGCGCCCCCAACTACGCCTTGTCCTCAACTCTTCCTCGGTGCCGAATTGTTTGAGGGCGATGACACGAAGCATGACTGTGAAGGCCGAGCAGGCGGAGAAGGGGTTGCACAGGTCGTCCTCGAGTGCATGCACATCGCCTGGGTGGATCCAAGGCGATTGGATGGTGTCGCGGACCACCGAGGGCCGGCTATGGGAGCTGGAGAATCATGGGCTCCTCGTTGTAGGGAGCTCGCGGGTGCCGGAGGCTGGGGAGCTCGAGTTGTCACCCCGAGGGGTGTCGAGCGAGATATCTCATTGCTACCACATCCGTTTTTTGAGTGTTTCTTGCTTTTCTCGAAGCGCGGCTTCATCACCTTCCCCCAATGTTGTCTCTTATCTAGCGGCATTCATTTCTCTTTGTGAGAATTTCATTAGATGCCCTCCTCATTGGGGGTTCTTCAAGCACCTATTCATGTGTCGCTCGTTGACCGTGAAGAAGACCTCCCAAAGAGGGGAGAATACCAATGTGAGCCAGCTGTGTGGGGGTGTAGGACTACAACTTAGGGGTAAGGTCAGCTTCCTGGCGATATCGTTCCCGCACTCGATGAAGGGTTGCCAAGATTCTTGGTTTTACTGCAAGGACATTTCAGTCGGTGATGGTCAGTCGGGCCTTCCGCCGTACTCGACCGAGTGATCACAGTCCCCTTCCTCCCTGAATGTGTCCAAGGAGGAGGATACCAATGTAGAGATTCTTGTGATGACCATAGTGAGGAAGGCCCTCAACGGGATGGACCTTCTAGAGGTCTTCCTTCAGCGAAGGATCCAGCGTCCATAGGTGAGGGTTCATCCGATGTGGATATACGAGGGGCCGAGTGACCTTACATAGACACACCTGGAGGATCTCTACTCGAAGACGCTAGAGGGGAAGCTCATGGGTATCACCTCTCCGTGCGACAATCCTTGGGGTACCATGGTGATAGCCCCCTTCGATACGGAGAATTCGCCGATTGAGGAAATCTTTGAATATTTTGCGCCCGGGTGATCTTCATGCTTGTTGTAATCTTTCCAACTGACTTGTTTTTCATTCGGTGGACCTTCACACGGATGGTGAGTTTAGTGTCGGTTGTTTACCGTGCTCCTGTCGATGTGGCGAGCGATACCGAGCACCAGGAAGGCTCGGGGGATGGAGAGGACTACAGGGATGATGACGAGTCTGACGGGGACGATGGAGACTCGAAGGGGGGAGATGAGGCATAGTCCTCTCCATCAGATAACGTCTCGATTGAGACCCGCTCCAAGGCACGCCTGGACCCAGGGGCATGCAAGCAGCTCCAAGGGGCCGAGTGCTTCCTGGCCATCTGCGTCGGTTTTTTTACCTGTAGCTCAAAGCGAGGGTGTGCTGAACCTGCCCGGTCACCGAGAAGACGGTCAAGCAACCCAAGATTCCAAGGGTCAAACCTAGGAAGGTTGTTTTGCCAAAGATCAAAGTGAGCGTTCATGTAGCGTCACTGTAAGTGCCTTCATTCTGACTGGTATTTTTGATAGTTGGTCGAGTGACATGATGTTCCTAATGACTTTTCTTCAATGCCAATACTTCGACTGCCTCGCTTGATCCTAAGGCTCCGGAGAAGGGCCAAACTGAAGGCGACGTCTTGTCTTCAAAGGATAACCTTCAAACTTGCTCAGGTGCCATTTGATTATCATCCTTTTTTCCTTGCTGCTTACGTCTGACTGTTCTTTAAGCACTTGCAGGACTGCATGAGGTGACTCAGCTTGACATGGACGACAAGGTTAACCCGCCGAACCCCTCTATCGACGCGGACATCATGATGCAAGACACTTCTCCTTCCCGATTGACTGGGACTTCTCCAGGTAAGGCCTCGACTCCAGTTTGGGGCACTACTCCGAGGGTCGGAGCTGTATTCTAAGTTGGCTCATCAGTCCCTTCGCTGGCCCCTCCGATGGCCAACATCTTCATGTTGCACTCCGTCCTGGAGGATCAGGTGGGAACGGGAAAGGAAGCTTTGATCCAGCAGGAGCTGATGAGTGACTCCCCGCTGATTGCGTTGGTTTCCCTTCAAGCTTAAAAGGTGATGTAGAACAACGATGAAAGTATTTCCCTCAGTTATTAAACCAAGGTATCAATCTAGTAGGAAGATCCACAAGACTATGTAAGGAACACCTTCACACAAATAGCAAATCCTCACAACCCAATGCGTGGAGGGGTTGTCAATCCCTCATGTGTAAAGTAAGGATAGATTGATAGATGTAAATAAGAGTGATAGCAAATAAAATGCAGCAAAGTATTTTTGGGTTTTTTGATAATATAGATCTGAAAATAAAAGAGGAAATAAAATAGAAACATGAATAGCAAAGTAGAGATTGCAAATAGATGATGTAAAGTAGACCTAGGGGCCGTAGGTTTCACTAGTGGCTTCTCTCGGGAAAATAGCAAATGGTGGGTAGAAAAATTATTGTTAGGAAATTGATAAAAGAGAAAATAGTTATGATGATATTCAACACAATGATCATGAATATAGGCATCACGTCCAAGACAAGTAGACAGACTTCTGCTTGCATCTAGTTCTATTACTCCACACATCGACCGCTATCCAGCATGCATCTAGTGTATTGAGTTCATGGAGAAACGGAGTAATGCCTTAAGAAGGATGACATGATGTAGACAAGATATATACATGTAGGAATAGACCCCATTGTTTTATCCTTGATAGCAAAGATTCTTGGGGAACGTCGCATGGGAAACAAAAAAAATCCTACGCGCACGAAGAGCTATCATGGTGATGTCCATCTACGAGAGGAGATTTGGATCTACGTACCCTTGTAGATCGCACAGCAGAAAGCGTTAAGAAACGAGGTTGATGTAGTGGAACGTCTTCACGTCCCTCGATCTGCCCCGCAAACCATCCCACGAACCGTCCCGCGATCCGTCCCATGATCCGCTCCGATCTAGTGCCGAACGGACGGCACCTCCGTGTTCAGCACACGTACAGCTCGACGATGATGTCGGCCTTCTTGATCCAGCAAGCAAGACGGAGAAGTAGATGAGTTCTCCGGCAGCATGACGGCGCTCTAGTGGTGGTGAAGGATCTACTCCTGCAGGGCTCCGCCCGAACTCCGCAGAAATACGATCTATAGGTAAAACTATGGTGTCTAGATCTGAGTTGCACGTGGTAAAGTTGTCCCAAATCAACCCTAAATCACGAGTATATATAGGAGGGAGGGGGAGGAGACTTGCCTTGAGGGCTAAGCACCCAAGGTGCGCCGGCCAAGAGGAGGAGGAGGAGTCCTACTCCATTCCTAGTCCAACTAGGATTGGAAAGTGGAGTCCTTCTCTTCCTTCCCACCTTTTCTTTTTTTCTTTCTTTGGTTTTTTCTCTATGGTGCATAGGGCTTCTTGGGCTGTCCCACCAGCCCACAAAGGGCTCGTGCTCCACCCATAAGTCCTTTGGGCTTCCCCCGGGAGGGTTGCCCCCCTCCCGTTGAACTTCCGGAACCCATTCGTCACCCCCCCCTACATTCCCGGTAATGCCCGATAACTTTCCAGTAACCAAATGAAGTCATCCCATATTTCAATCTTCGACTCCGGACCATTCCGGAAACCCTCGTGACGTCTGTGATCCCATCCGGGACTCCGAACAACATTCGGCAACCACGCATATAACTCATCTATACTAAAACATCGCCGAACCATAAGTGTGTAGACCCTGCGGGTTCGAGAACTATGTAGACATGCCCCGAGGTACTCCTCGTTCAATATCCAATAGCGGGACCTGGATGCCCATATTGGATCCTACATATTCTTTGAACATCTTATCGGTTGAACCTCAGTGTCAAGGATTCATATAATCATGTATGTCATTCCCTTTGTCCTTCGGTATGTTACTTGCGTGAGATTCGATCGTCGGTATCCGCATACCTATTTCAATCTCGTTATCGGCAAGTCTCTTTACTCGTTCCGTAATACAAGATCCCATGACTTACACTTAGTCACATTGCTTGCAAGACTTGTGTGTGATGTTTTATTACCGAGTGGGCCCCGAGATACCTCTCCGTCACAAGGAGTGACAAATCCCAGTCTTGATCCATACTAACTCAACGGACACCTTAGGAGATACCTGTAGAGGACCTTTATAGTCAGCCAGTTACGTTGTGACGTTTGATACACACAAGGCATTCCTCTGGTGCCAGTGAGTTATATGATCTCATGGTCATAGGAACAAATACTTGACACGCAGAAAAGTATAGCAATAAAATGACACGATCAATATGCTACGTTCATAGTTTGGGTCTAGTCCATCACATGATTCTCCTAATGATGTTATCGAGTTATCAAGCAACAACACTTTGCACATAGCCAGAAAACCTTGACTATCCTTGATCAACTGGCTAGCCAACTAGAGGCTTGCTAGGGACATTGTTGTGTCTATGTATCCACACATGTATCTATGTTTTCATTCAATACAATTATAGCATGGATAATAAATGATTATCTTTAAACTTGAAATATAATAATAACTACTTATCATTGCCTCTAGGGAATATTTCCAACAGTCTCACACTTGCACTAGAGTCAATAATCTATTCCTCACATCGCCATGCGATTTACATTGTAATAAATCGAACACCCATACAGTTCTGGTGTTGATCATGTTTTGCCCGTGGAAGAGGTTTAGTCAGCGGGTCTGCTACATTCAGATCCGTGTGCACTGTGCAAATATTCACATCCTCTCCTTCGACATAGTCGCGGATGAGGTTGAAGCGTCGTTTGATGTGTCTAGTCTTCGTGTGAAACCTTGGTTCCTTTGCTAAGGTAATGGCACCAGTGTTGTCACATAACAGAGTCAATGGATCTTGTGCGCTTGGCACAACTCCAAGATCTGTCATCAACTGCTTCATCAAGACACCCTCCTTTGCGGCCTCCGAGGCAGCCATGTACTCCGCTTCACATGTAGAATCTGCTACGATGCTCTGCTTGGAACTGCACCAGCTTACCGCACCCTCATTAAGAATAAATACGTATCCGGTTTGTGACTTAGAGTCATCCGGATCAGTGTCAAAACTTGCGTCGACGTAACCTTTTACGGCGAGCTCTTTGTCACCTCCATACACGAGAAACATTTCCTTAGTCCTTTTCACGTACTTCAGAATATTCTTGACCACCGTCCAGTGATCCACTCCTAGATTACTCTGAAACCTTCCTGCCATACTTATGGCCAAGCTGATGTCTAGTCTAGTGCACAGCATTGCATACATGATAGAACCTATGGCTGAAGCGTAGGTAATGGAACTCATTTGTTCTCTATCTTCCGCAGTTGCTGGGCATTGAGTCTTACTCAATTTTATACCTAGTAATACTGGCAAGAACCCTTTCTTGGACTGATCCATTTTGAACTTCTTCAAAACTTTATCAAGGTATGTGCTTTGTGAAAGTCCTATGAGGCATTTTGATCTATCCCTATAGATCTTAATGCCTAGAATGTAAGCAGCTTCTCCTAGGTCCTTCATAGAGAAACTTTTATTCAAGTAATCCTTTATGCTCTCCAAAAGCCCCACGCTGTTTCCAATCAGCAATATGTTGTCCCCATATAATATTAGAAACGCCACAGAGCTCCCACTCACTTTCTTGTAAATACAAGATTCACCAACCACTTGTATAAACCCAAATGCTTTAACACCTCATCAAAACGCTTATTCCAACTCCGAGATGCTTGCACAAGTCCATAAATGGATCCCTCGAGTTTGCATACTTTGTTAGCATTCTTTGGATCGACAAAACAAATGGGTTGCATCATATACATCTCTTCCTTAAGAAAACCGTTAAGGAACGCCGTTTTGACATCCATCTGCCAGATTTCATAATCGTAAAAGGCAGCTATTGCTAACATGATTCGGACAGACTTAAGCATCGCTACCGGTGAGAAAGTCTCATCGTAGTCAATTCCTTGAACTTGTGAAAAACCCTTTTCCACAAGTCGAGCTTTATAAACGGTCACATTACCGTCTGCGTTGGTCTTCTTCTTATAGATCCATTTGTTCTGAATAGCCTTGCGGCGGCCTTCAGGTAGTACTTCCAAAGTCCATACTTTGTTCTCGTACATGGATCCTATCTCGGACTTCATGGCCTCCAGCCATTTGTTGGAATCCAGGCCCAACACTGCTTCTTCATAATTCGCAGGTTCATTGTTGTCCAACAAGATAATCGTTAAGACAGGATTACCGTACCACTCAGGAGCAGTACGTGATCTTGTCAACCTGCGAGGTCCGACAGTAACTTGATCCGAAGTTTCATGATCATCATCATCAACTTGTTCCTGAACCGGTGCCGCAGCAACAGGGGTTTCCCCTTGCCCTGCGCCACCATCAAGAGGAATTAGAGGTTCTACAACCTCATCAAGTTTTATCTTCCTCCCACTCAATTCTTTCGAGAGAAACTCCTTCTCAAGAAAAGCTCCGTTTTTAGCAACAAACACTTTGCCCTCGGATTTGAGATAGAAGGTATACCCTACTGTCTCTTTTGAGTAACCTATGAAGACGCACTTTTCCGCTTTGGGTTCCAGCTTTTCAGGCTGAGGCTTTTTGACATAAGCATCACATCCCCAAACTTTAAGCAACGACAACTTTGGTCTTTTGCCATACCACTGTTCGTATGGTGTCGTCTTAATGGATTTTAATGGTGCCCTATTCAAATTGAATGCAGTTGTCTGTAATGCATAACCCCAAAACGATAACGGCAAATCGGTCAGAGACATCATAGATTGCACCATCTCCAATAAATTACGATTATGACGTTCGGACACACCATTACGCTGTGGTGTTCCAGGCGGTGTCAACTGTGAAACAATTCCACATTGTCTTAAGTGAGCACCAAACTCGAAACTCAGATATTCGCCCCCACGATCAGACCGTAGGAACTTGATCTTCTTGTTACGATGATTTTCGACTTCACTCTGAAATTGCTTGAACTTTTCAAACGTCTCAGACTTGTGCTTCATCAAGTAGACATAACCATATCTAATCAAATGGTCAGTGAAGGTGAGAAAATAACGATATCCGCCGCGCGCCTACACTCATCGGACCACACACATCGGTATGTTTGATTTCCAACAAGTCACTTGCACGCTCCAATGTTCCAGAGAACGGAATCTTAGTCATCTTGCCCATGAGGCATGGTTCGCATGTGTCAAGTGAATCAAAGTCAAGTGACTCCAAAAGTCCATCGGTATGGAGTTTCTTCATGCGCTTTACACCAATATGACCTAAGCGGTAGTGCCATAAAAACATGGCGCTGTCATTGTTAACTCTAACTCCTTTGGTCTCAATGTTATGTATATGTGTATTATCGCTATCAAGATTCAACATGAACAATCCTCTTACATTGGGTGTATGACCATAAAAGATATTACTCATAGAAATAGAACAACCATTATTCTCTGACTTAAACGAGTAACCGTCTCACAATAAACAAGATCCATATATAATGTTCATGCTTAACGCAGGCACTAAATAACATTTATTTAAGTTCATAACTAATCTTGATGGTAACTGAAGTGAAACTGTGCCTACGGCGATTGCATCAACCTTGGAACCATTTCCCACGCGCATCGTCACTTCATCCTTCGCCAGCCTTCGCTTATTCCGCAGTTCCTGTTTCGACTTGCAAATATGAGCAACAGAACCGGTATCGAATACCCACACACTCCTACGAGAGCTGGTTAAGTACACATCAATAACATGTATATTGAATATACCTGATTTTTCCTTGGCCGCCTTCTTATCAGCCAGATACTTGGGGCAGTTGCGCTTCCAGTGACCCATACCCTTGCAATAATAGCACTCCGTTTCAGGCTTAGGTCCAGCTTTGGGTTTCTTCATCGGATTGGCAACAGGCTTGCCACTCTTCTTTGAATTACCCTTCTTTCCTTTGCCGTTTCTCTTGAAACTAGTGGTCTTATTCACCATCAACACTTGATGCTCTTTACGGAGTTCTGACTCTGCGACTTTCAGCATCGCGAATAACTCACCGGGTGACTTGTTCATCCCTTGCATGTTATAGTTCAACACAAAGCTCTTATAGCTTGGTGGTAGTGATTGAAGAATTCTGTCAGTGATAGCCTCTTGCGGGAGTTCAATCCCTAGTTCAGCTAGACGGTTTGAGTACCCAGACATTTTGAGCACATGTTCACTTATAGAAGAATTGTCCTCCTTCTTGCAAGCATAGAATTTATCGGAGGTCTCATACCTCTCGAACCGGACGTTCTTCTGAAAGATAAACTTCAACTCCTCGAACATCTCATATGCTCCATGACGCTCAAAGCAACGTTGAAGTCCCGGCTCTAAGCCATACAAGACTGCACATTGAACTACTGAGTAGTCATCCTTGCGTGCTAACCAAGCGTTCTTAGCATCTTGGTCAGCCGCGGCGGGTGGTTCATCTCCTAGCGCAGCATTAAGGACATAATCCTTCTTCCCAGCTTGCAGGAGCAACTTAAGATTATGAGCCCAGTCTACAAAGTTGCTTCCATCATCTTTCAACTTAGCTTTCTCTAGGAACATATTAAAATTCAAGGTGACTGTCGCGTGAGCCATTGAGATACAACACAAATATTTACAAAGTGGACTTAGACTATGTTCAAGATAATTAGAGTTTAACTAATCAAATTACTTGCTAAACTCCCACTCAAAAAGTACATCTCTCTAGTCATTTGAGTGGTACATGATCCAATTTCACTAGCTCAAGTCCGATCATCACGTGAGTTGAGGATAGTTTCAGTGGTAAGCATCTCTATGCTAATCATATCAACTATACGATTCATGCTCGACCTTTTGGTCTCATGTGTTCCGAGGCCATGTCTGCACATGCTAGGCTCGTCAAGCTTAACCCGAGTGTTCCGCGTATGCAACTATTTTGCACCCATTGTATGTGAACGTTGAGTCTATCACACCCGATCATCACGTGGTGTCTCAGAACAACGAACTGTAGCAACGGTGCACAGTCGAGGAGAACACAATTTTGTATTGAAATTTTAGTGAGAGATCACCTCATAATGTTACCGTCATTCTAAGCAAAATAAGGTGCATAAAAGGATTAACATCACATGCAATTCATAAGTGACATGATATGGCCATCATCATGTGCTTCTTGATCTCCATCACCAAAGCACCGACACGATCTTCTTGTCACCGGCACCACACCATGATCTCCATCATCATGATCTCCATCAACGTGTCCCCATCGGGGATGTCGTGCTACTTATGCTATTACTACTAAAGCTACGTCCTAGCAATATAGTAGACGCATCTGCAAACACAAACGTTAGTTTAAAGACAACCCTATGGCTCCTGCCGGTTGCCGTACCATCGACATGCAAGTCGATATTAACTATTACAACATGATCATCTCATACATCCAATATATCACATCACGTCATTGGCCATATCATATCACAAGCATACCCTGCAAAAACAAGTTAGACGTCCTCTAATTGTTGTTGCATGTTTTACGTGGTTGTTATGGGTATCTAGTAGATCGCATCTTACTTACGCAAAAACCACAATGGAGATGTGCAAATTGCTATTTAACCTCACCAAGGACCGCCTCGGTCAAAACCAATTCAACTAAAATTGAAGAAACCGACACCCGCAAGTCATCTTTATGCAACGAGGTTGCATGCCAAGCGATGAAACCAGTCTTTCGTAAGCGTACGAATAATGTCGGACTGGGCCGGTTCAATCCAACAATACCGCCGAATCGAGAAAACACTAAGGAGGGAAACAAATTGAACATCACCGTCCACAAAACCCTTTGTGTTCTACTCGATATTACATCTACGCATGAACCTAGCTCATGATGCCACTGTTGGGGAACATCGCATGGGAAACAAAAAAATTCCTACGCGCACGAAGACCTACCATGGTGATGTCCATTTACGAGACAAGATTTGGATCTACGTATCCTTGTAGATCGCATAGCAGGAAGCGTTAAGAAACGCGGTTGATGTAGTGGAATGTCCTCACGTCCCTCGATCCGCCCCGCGAACCGTCCCACGAATCGTCCCGCGATCCGTCCCACGATCCGCTCCGATCTAGTGTCGAACGGACGGCACCTCCGCGTTCAGCCCACGTACAGCTCGACAATGATCTCGGCCTTCTTGATCCAGCAAGCAAGACAGAGAAGTAGATGAGTTCTCCAGCAACATGACAGCGCTCCAGTGGTGGTGAAGGATCTAATCCTGCAGGGCTCTGCCCGAGCTCCGCAGAAATATGATCTAGAGGTAAAACTATGGTGTCTAGATCTGAGTTGCACGTGGAAAAGTTGTCCCAAATCAGCCCTAAATCACCAGTATATATAGGAGGGAGGGGGAGGGGACTTTCCTTGAGGGCCAAGCCCCCAAGGTGCGCCGGCCAAGAGGAGGAGGAGGAGTCCTGCTTCAATCCTAGTCCAACTAGGATTGGAAAGTGGAGTCCTTCTCTTCCTTCCCACCTTTTCTTTTTTTCTTTCATTGGTTTTTTCTCTATGGCATGTAGGGCTTCTTGGGCTGTCTCACCAGCCCACTAAGGGCTGGTGTGCCACCCATAAGTCCTTTGGGCTTCCCCTGGGAGGGTTGCCCCCCTCCCGGTGAACTTCCGAAACCCATTCGTCACCCCCGGTACATTCCCGGGAATGCCCAAAAACTTTCCGGTAACCAAATGAAGTCATCCTATATATCAATCTTCGTCTCCGGGCCATTTTGGAAACCCTCGTGACGTCCGTGATCTCATCCGGGACTCCGAACAACATTCGGTAACCACGCATATAACTCAACTATACTTAAACATCGTCGAACCTTAATTGTGCAGACCCTGCGGGTTCGAGAACTATATAGACATGCCCCGAGGTACTCCTCGGTCAATGTCCAATAGCGGTACGTGGATGCCCATATTGGATCCTACATATTCTTCGAAGATCTTATCAGTTGAACCTCAGTGTCAAGGATTCATATAATCTCGTATGTCATTCCCTTTGTCCTTTGGTATGTTACTTTCCTGAGATTTTATCGTCGGTATCCGCATACCTATTTCAATCTCATTACCGGCAAGTCTCTTTACTCGTTCTATAATACAAGATCCCGTGACTTACACTTAGTCACATTGCTTGCAAGGCTTGTTTGTGATGTTCTACTAACTCAACGGCCCCGAGATACCTCTCCGTCACACGGAGTGACAATCCCAGTCTTGATCCATACTAACTCAACGGACACCTTTGGCGATACCTGTAGAGCACCTTTATAGTCACCCAGTTACGTTGTGACGTTTGATACACACAAGGCATTCCTCCGGTGCCAGTGAGTTATATGATCTCATGGTCATAGGAACAAATACTTGACACGCTGAAAACTATAGCAATAAAACGACACGATCAATATGCTACGTTCATTTTTTGGGTCTAGTCCATCACATGATTCTCCTAATGATGTGATCCAGTTATCAAGCAACAACACTTTGCACATAGCCAGAAAACCTTGACTATCCTTGATCAACTGGCTAGCCAACTAGTGGGTTGCTAGGGACATTGTTGTGTCTATGTATCCACACATGTATCTATGTTTCCATTCAATACAATTATAGCATGGATAATAAACGATTATCTTTAAACAGGAAATATAATAGTAACTATTTATCATTGCCTCTAGGGCATATTTCCAACAAAGATACATGTGTGTCATGTCTCTTTCTGTCACTGAGGTTGAGCACCGCAAGATCGAACCCATCACAAAGCACCTCTACCCATTGCAAGATAAAAGATCAAGTTGGCAAGACAAAGCCAAATACCGGAGAAGAAATACGAGGCTATAATAATCAAGCATGAATATGTTTTCATAGATCTGATCATAAACTCACAATTCATCGGATCCCAACAAACACAACACAAAAGAAAAGAGTTACATCATATGGATGTCCCAGAAACCAGAGTATTGAGAAACAAAATGATAGAGAAAGCCATCTACCTACTGCCTATGGACCCGTAGTCTGATATGAACTACCCACACATCATCGGAGGAGCACTAATGAGGATGATGAACCCCTCTGTGATTGTGTTCCTCTCCGGAACGAGCTCTAGATTGGATTTCGTGGCTACTGGAACTTGCAGCGACTGAAAAGATTTTTCGTCGACTCCTCTAGGGTTTCCTGAATATTGGGGTATTTAGAGAGCTTAGAGGCGATGGGGGAGGCGCCCAAGGGGACAACTAGACACCAGGGCGTGCCCTTGTATCTAGTGGGCCGCCTGGGCCTCCTCTGGTCCTCCTTCTTAGCTCGCAAGTTTCCTTCTAGTCCAGAAATAATCTCCACAAAGTTTTATGGCATTTGGACTTCATCTGATATTGATTTTCTATGAAGTTAAAAACCAGCAAAAAACAGCAACTGGCACTAGGCACTATGTCAATAGGTTAGTCCCAAAAAATGATATAAAGTTGCTATAAAATGATCATAAACATCCAAGAATGATAATATAACAACATGTAAAAATCAAAAATCATAAATACGTTGGAGATGTATGAGCACCCCCAAGCTTAATTCCTGCTTGTCCTCGAGTAGGTAAATGATAAAAACAGAATTTTTGATGTGGAATGTTGCCTCACATGTTCATCATATTCTTTTTCTTTTCAGCATGGACATATGGACTTGTAGACGATGCAAAGCAATAGTCTATAGTTTGACATGAAAATTTCAATACTCAAACATATCAACAAGCAACCAAGTCTTTCAAAATATCCATGCTAAAGAATGCTATCCCTAGACCATCATGCTCTATCATTGATCCATTCATGCAACACACTCAAATATTAACTATATCCAATGCTCAAGTATGATAATCGCGTTCCTTAGTTGGTGCTTTATAAGAGAATATGGAGACTCAAATTCAAAATAAAAATTGCATAAAGTAAATAGATAGTCCCTTCACAGAGGGAAGCATAGATTTGTAGATGTGCCACAGCTCAAAGTGAAAAACTTAGAGATGATTTTTGTAGGTGGTATGCTTTCCCTATCAACGAAGACGACTAAGAGCTTCCATTATCCTCCATGCTAAACAAATTATAGGCGGTTCCCAAACTAAAAATAAACTTTATTCATTTTTCCACCATTCTTTCACATTCCACGGCTAGCCGTATCCACGGGTACATCCATACCAACACTTTCCAAGGAATTTATTATTTGACAACATAAAATATATATTTTTTGCATTTTGGGACTAAGCACCCCTATTACCGCCATACTCTCATGCAATGATAAGTGAATAAACACTCATCTTGAGAATAACCTATTTAACATGGAAGATACCGGCCACCCCTCGCCGCTTCATGAGCGATACGGGCACACAAAAGAGAAACTTATTTTGGACATTAGAGTTGGCACTTGCAAATTTACTTGGAACGGCGTAGGTATAGTGGAATCATTTGGCCCAACTTTGGGTTTAGGATTTGGATGCACAAGCGGTATTCCCGCTTAGTACAAGTGAAGGCTAGCAAATAGATTGAGAAGCTCCCAACCAAGGAACGAAAATCATCATAAGTGAACATTAAACATAACTAACACTGAATAGTGCAATACAAGTAGGATGTAATATCATAGCATAATAATTGACTTAATGTGCGTGCATAGGGAATTACAAACATTAACACCAATATCCTTACTAGAGCATAATTACTCATCAACATAACTCACATATCACTATCTTCATATCGCAAAACTATTGCAAAGAATCAAGTTTAATATCCCATATTCTTCATGAAAGTTTTTATTATATCTTTCCTATACATTCATCACATTTGACCTAACTTCATTTAAAGCAAATTGCCATTGTAAATAACGAGCTCTCAAAAAAGTATAAGTGAAGAACGAGAGCACAAGTTTCTCTTAAATTTTAAATTCTCAAAATAATATAAGTGAAGCAAGAGAGGATTTATTCAAAATTTATAATACTCTAAAAATTAATCTAAGTGAAGCATGAGAGCACCACCGTGCTCAAAAATATATAAGTGGAGCACTTGAGCAATTCCATGGCTCAAAAATTTTAAGTGAAGCATAAAGAGCAATTCTAACAAATCATAGCACAATTTGGTTCTCTCAAATGGGTGTGTCCAGCAAGGTTTATTATGACAAACTAAACAGCAAATAAAGCAAATACACAAATGATACAAGATGCTCCAAGAAAAACTCATCATATATGTCGAATAAAAATATAGCTCCAAGTAAAATTACCGATGGTTGTTAGAAGAAAGAGGGGATGCCTTCCGGCGTATCCCCAAGCTTAGTTGCTTGGTACTCCTTGTATATTACCTTGGGGTGTCATGGGACATCCCCAAGCTTAGGATTTTACCACTCCTTATTCCTTCATCCATCGTGATCTCACTCAAAACTTGAAAACTTCAATCACACAAAACTCAACAAATTTTTCGTGAGATCAGTTAGTATAAGAAAACCAAACTTTACTTTAGGTACTATTGAAAACATATTTCGATTTGCATAATACCTACTATATTATAACTTTACCATGGCTTATACCCCGATACAAACCATAGAATCATCAAAACAAGCACATAACACAAAGAAAACATAATCTATCAAAAACAGAATAGTCTATAAAGACTCAAATTTTACTCATACTTCTCTAACTCCAAAAATTCTAAAACATTACGAAAACATAGGGAATAAGTATATCAATCTTGTGTCAAAACTTCAGACACTTTTGATGATTCTGTGATTTTAAGGATTCTTTCTACTAGATGCAAAAGTTTTTGTTTTTCAACAGGATTAAAGCAACTAACACCCCACATGATCCCAAAGTCTTTACTTGACACAAACACTAAATAAAACACAAAAACACAATTATAACAGTAAGATAATTGTGCAAACACTCAATAACATAAAGCAAAAGTGAAAATAAATTTTATTCATTGGGTTGCCTCCCAACAAGTGTTATCGTTTTAGGCCCCTAGCTAGGCATATAGCATAGATTCTAAGTGATGTCATCCTTAGTGATTGATCCATAGGTTTCCCTCATGATTGATCCATATGGTAATTTAATCTTAGTTCTAGGTAAGTGTTCCATGCCTTTTCTTAGTGGAAACTGAAATTTAATATTCCCTTCTTTCATATCAATCACGCCCCCTATAGTACGCAAGAACGGTCTACCAAGCATTATTGGACAAGACGTATTGCAATCAATATCAAGAACAATGAAATATATGGGCACATAATTACTATTTTCAAGAATAAGAACATCATTAATTCTTCCCATGGGCTTTTTAATAGAATAATCCGCCAAGTGCAAATTGAGAGAACATTCTTCAATATTGGTAAGACCAAGCATATCACAAAAAGATTTCGGAATTGTGGAAACACTAGCACCCAAATCACATAAAGCATATCACGCAAAATTATTAATCTTGATCCTAATGGCGGGTTCCCATTCATCATGCAATTTTCTAGGAATTCAAATCTCGAGCTCTAACTTTTCTTCAAAAGCTTTTATTAGAGCATCCTAAATATGTTTGGTAAAAGCTTATTTTTTTCATAGGCACTAGGTGAATTTTTCATATATTGCAACATAGAAATACACTCAATCAAAGAGAACCTATCAAAATTAAAGTTTTTTGCAATCCAAAATAGTGGATGCGTCACTAACTAAAGTTTTGACCTGTTCAATCCCACTTTTATCAATTTTTTCAATAGGATTTTCACCCTCCAAATCATGTGAATACCCTATAGCTAAAGTTGACTCTTCTTCCGTTCCCTCGTCATTAATTTTAACATTACTAAACAGGTAATCAATAGAAGAAACACCAATCATTTTAGTCTCTTCATCATTTTTATGAAAGCAATCGGGAAACGCTCTTTCTAGAAATTCTCTTTTAGCTCTAAGCATAGCGGTTCTTTTCTTACTTTCATCTATGGAAACATATAAAGCTTTAATTGTTTCATTAATATCAACCTTAGGAAAAATTATATTCTTGAGATTATCTATATCATGCGAAATTCTATCTATGCTTCTAGACATATCATCAATCTTATTCAACTTTTCTTCTATCGTAGTATTGAAAGATTTTTGCTCATTGATAAATTCCTTAATATTACTCTCAAGATGAGAGGGTATCCAAGCTTTATTATTATGAGAATTACCAGATGAATTACCATAATTGTTTGAAGAACTTCCAGGATACGGCCTAGGATTAAAACTATTCCTATAAGCTTTATTATTAAAGTTGTTTCACGAGATAAAATTCACATCTATGGGATCATTATTTTGCTCAATCAAAGTACACAATGGCACATCACTAGGATCAATAGGAGCATACTTACTAGCAACCAATTTCATAAGAGCATCAACTTTATCACTCAAGGCATCAATTTATTCAGTAGAATTAAAAAAATACTAGTGGGAGCTCTTTCCGTATGCCATTGTAAATAATTAGCCATAATATTATCAAGAAATTTAGTAGCACCACTAAAATTATTATAGAAATAATTTTCGCGGGAGGAAAACACTTCGTGATAAAAGCATATTTGCACTTGTTCAAATAATCGATACTATTTCGTGGCAAAGAAGAAAACTAAATTTTAGCATGATCAGGCATACAAAACGGAAATAATTTCAACTTGACAATATCAGTGTCCACAGCTTTCTTATTTTGCATATCACACAATTCTACGGAAGTGTTTAGATGGGACGCGGCATCCTCATTAGGAGTACCAGAAAATTTCTCCTTCATAACAAGATTCAACAAAGCGGCATTAATATCATAAGACTCTGCACTAGTAGCGGGAGGAGCAATCGGAGTGCTACTAAAATCGTTGTTATTGGTATTCGAACAATCACACAATCTAGTGTTTTCCTGAGTCGTCGTGACTACGCAAACAAGAACACAAGCAAACAAGAGATCCGGCAAGAAAACGGGAAACGGAAAGAAGGCAAATAAAAAGGTATTTTTTTGTGAAGTGGGGAAGAGGAAAATGAGAGGCAAATGGTAAATAATGTAATTCCAAAGAGATGAGAGTTGTGTGTAGGAACCTCATAGATCTTGACTTGATCTTCCCGGCAACGGCGCTAGAAATCTTGACTCCTCACTGATTGTGTTGGTTTCCCTCCAAGCTTAAAGGGTGATGTAGCACACCAACGACAAGTATTTCTCTCAGTTATGGAACCAAGGTGCAATCTAGTAGGAAGATCCACAAGACTATGTAAGAAGCACCTCCACACAAGTAGCAAATCCTTGCAACCCAACACGTGGAGGGGTTGTCAATCCCTCGTGGGTAAAGTAAGGATAGATTGATAGATGCAAATAAGAGTGATAGCAAATAAAATGCAGCAAGGTATATTTGGGTTTTTTGATAATATAGATCTGGATATAAAAGAGAAAATAAAATAGAAACGTGAATAGCAAAGTATAGATTGCAAATACATGATATGAGGTAGACCCGGGGCCGTAGGTTTCACTAGTGGCTTCTCTCGAGAAAATAGCAAACAATGGGTAGCCAAATTATTATCGGGCAATTGATAGAACAGCAAATAATTATGATGATATTCAAGACAATGATCATGTATATAGGCATCATCTCCAAGACAAATAGACCGACTTCTGCTTGCATGTACTTCTATTACTCCACACATCGACTGTTATCCAACATGCATCTAATGTATTGAGTTCATGGAGAAACGGAGTAATGCCTTGAGAACGATGACATGATGTAGACAATATCTATTCATGTAGGAATAGACCCATCGTTTTATCCTTCATAGCAATGATACATGCGTGTCATGTCTCTTTCTGTCACTAAGATTGAGCACCGCAAGATCGAACCCATCACAAAGCACCTCTTCTCATTGCAAGATAAAAGATCAAGTTGGCCAGATAAAAACTAAATATCGAAGAAGAAATATGAGGCTATAATAATCAAGCATGAATATGTTTTCATAGATCTGATCATAAACTCACAATTCATCAAATCCCAACAAACACACCGCAAAAGAAAGAGTTGCATCATATGGATCTCCAAGAGAACATTGTATTGAGAAACTAAACGAGAGAGAAAGCCATCTAGCTACTTCCTACGGACCCGTATGTCTGATATGAACTACTCACGCAACATCGAAGGAGCACTAATGAGGATGATGAACCCCTCCATGATCGTGTTCCTCTCTGAAACGGGCTCTAGATTTGATTTCGTGGCTTGTGGAACTTGCGGGGCTGAAAAGATTTTTCGTCGACTCCTCTAGGGTTTTCTGAATATCGGGGTATTTATAGAGCTCACGGACGGTGGAGGAGGAGTCCGAGGGCCCCACTAGACACTAGGCTGCGCTAGGGCCGTGTGTGCGCCCTGGTGTCTAGTTGGCCACCTGGGCTTCCTATGGTGCTCCTTCTTGGCTCCCAAGTTTCCTTATGGTCTAAAGATCTCCGTAAAGTTTTGTGGAATTTGGAATTCATTTGATATTTATTTTCTATGAAGGGAAAAGCACCAAAAAACAGCAACTCGCACTAGGCACTATGTCAATAGGTTAGTCCCAAAAAATGATATAAAGTTGCTATAAAATGATCATAAAACATCCAAGAATGATAATATAACAGCATGTAACAATTATAGATATGTTGGAGATGTATCAATGAGTCACTAACTAAAGGAGGTGTATGATGTGAGTGAGGCTGTGAAGAATAATGTCCGAGTAAGTACTCTCATAAGTACCAACCTGAGTCCTGAATTTTGATATGTATGTAGTTCGTTTTTGTTTTGGGTCCCGAGTGAGTTTGCGTATGGGCACACCCAGTGGGTGATCTCTAGTACCAGTGGGGGCGCGTTGAGCGCACCCACTAGGTGTAGTCCTCGATACTGTCTTCGACTTTTGCAGTTGGCGGGATTCTTAGAGTCTTTATGAAGTTGATGTAGACTGTCAGGGTGTAGAACCTATTCCTTGGCTTGTCGAAGTAGCAAGGATGGTACTTTTTGAAGAGGATGCGTTGGTGATCCATGGACCAAAGTCTCTCAATGTTTCCACCGGGGTATTGAACTTGTTGCTTAGCCTGTGGAAGTACCTCATGCCAACTGTGTAGAACTTGTTGGTTAGCTTGTGGAAGTACGTGATGCCAACTGACTAGAACATGTTGCTTAGCTTGTGTAAGTTTCTTGTTCATTTGTCCTTCCAGTGAAGGCTCGTTGAGCGGAGCCATTGGGTGTAGTCCCGGAGACTACTATCGACTCTGGCAGTCGGCAGGAGTCTTAGAGTTGTGTAGTTTTGTTCGTGTTAGCCAGATGAACCCTTTCATCATATCTGACTCACATTGCTGATATATCTCTGCTTTTTGCCGGCAGGGCATTTGTGAGCTCGGAGGCCGGTATGAATCTATGGAGAAGGAAGTGCAGAACTTCTGGATCATCTTGGAAGATAAGAAGGCTAAGAGCGCGCGTCTGGAGCACGAGAAGTGCTCACTCGCCCGACTATCCTTTGGGCCCTGATTTCTCTCCCAATCCGACTGAGTTTGCCTCGCCAAACCAACTTTCTCAGAGGTTGAAGACTTCTATTTCTTTAGAAAACTTCAAGGAAGCCTCGATAAAAATGACACCAAGCTCGCATCCGCGTGGAAGGAGGCCAATTTTAAGGCTAAGGTAGCTGATGACAAGTTGAAATCAGTCAAGAAGCTTGAGGAGGAGAAGACCCTGAAGGTCATATCAAAGAAGTCCACGGAGGAGCTTGCGGAGCTGAAGGAACATTATGCCAAATGGGAGTCAGAATTCAAGAAGCTCTCCACCAAGAAGCTCGAGTTGGAGCAATATATCGAGGAGCTTTGTAAAGAGACAAGTGAGAAGCTCAAAGGTAACCAAATTACCCAAATGATTTATGCACTACTTTGGAGCCATGGATGCTGGTGATTGTCTTTGTTCCCTCGTGTTTAGAACTACGCCAACATCAAGGCCGAGATCGAGAGAATCGAGAAGGAACTGGATCCATCAAGGGAAATCCTAAGGGGCATCTCGGCTCTGGCCGTCCTCCGAATGGAAGAACATGTCGAGTAGGCGCATGGCTATCTCAATCGTTTTCGCTTAGCCATCCCAAAAATCGACCAAGAAGTTGCTCCTGGTGAGGAGTTCTTGAATTACATGGAATCCATCATTGACCGAGTGAAGGATGTGCCATATCGAGTGCAATCATGGAAAAGGTCTACAACTCAAAGCGGAGCCGACATTGCCCTCTCGTTCGTCCGTGTCCATTGCAAGGGCATGGACGAGGAGAATTTAAAATAGCTCAAAGTCATCAACAGGAAGATCGCCAAGTTCCAGGACTTCATGGAGACGTTCCTCGAGGCCGCTACTCGGATCGCAGACGACATCAACCTTCACAACTTCGTTGATGCCACCGCCCTTTCGTCATCCGAGTGATCATTGGGAAAAAACTTTAAATTTAATTCGCCTCAGAATACTATGTGGTTTATGTAACCGTGAACTTCGAGCAAGCCTTGGGGTCGCGTCATTTGAACTTTTCGCTTTAGAAAATCATGTCATTTATTTGCTTCATCTGTACTCGATTTTTGAAGATCTTTCGTATGAACCTTGAATAGGTCGGATTAAGTCCTGGAGTGTAGGCGGGGTCTCACTGGGAGTACCAAATTACTTAGGTGATTACTGGATCGCAGCTAAACCCCAGAGTGTGGACGATGTACTCATTCGGAGTTGTTTTAACTTAGGCGATTACGGGATCGCAGCTAAGCCCCGTATGTGGATGATGTCCTCACTCGGACTAATTTTTATCTTAGGAGATTATTGGTTCGCAGCTAAGCCCCAGGATATGGACGATGTCCTCACTTGGAGTAGTTTTAACTTAGGTGATTATTGGATCACAGCTAAGCCCTCGAGTGTAGACGATGTCCTCACTCGGAGTAGTTTTAACTTAGGTGATTACTGGATCGCGACCAAGGTTCTCGAGTGAATAAATATTCTTGCACTCGGAACGTTCAAAGCTCAAGAGAAATCTGGTTCGCGACGGAGCCCCCGAGTGAGGAGGTCTTCCCCACTCGGAACGTTATAGCTTACACAATAGCGAGGGCGCACCTAAGCACCCAAGTATGGAAATCTTGTCCTCACCCGGGATTTATGAACTTAGGCGAAGTCGGGCTCATAGCTAAGTCATTTTCACCCACTGGGGGCAATGGGAAGTGAGTAATGTAGATCACCAGAGTGAAAATAAATTGAATTTTTAAAAAAAATTACAACGAAGGTAGACTTTTATTCATCAAAACACTCTGAAATTCGTTATAGGAATGAAAGGTTTTTTTTGTTCTAAGTGAAGAACTTGCGGAGCAGGTTCGCATTCCAAGCCCGAGGTTCTTCTATTCCCTTCTCAAGGTTATAGAGCTGATAGGATCCATTATTTAAAATTTTGCAAATTGTGAAGGGCCCTTGCCACGGAGGCCTAGCTTGTGTGGGTTTTGTTGGTCCAGTTGGAGGACAAGGTCACCTTCCTAAAAGGCACGTCCTTCGACCTGTATGTCGTGGTAGCGCCTCAAATCCTGTTGATAGAGTGTTGATCTGATAAGGGTAGCATACTTGAGGTCCCTCATGAGATGCGGCTTTAGTCCATGCAAAATCATCACATTTGCAGGTTCTTCTTGCCCATTTGTCTGTGGGTGGGCCACAAAGGCATAATTGACCCGAGTGCCTTAGGTATAGAAAAACTAACGGAACTCATCTGAGTCAAAGTTAGACCCGTTGTTAGTGATGATGTCCTGGGGAACTCCGAATCTGAAGATGGTCTGCCTCGAGAAGCTTATGGAAATCGTCGAATGCAAGCTCTTGATATGAATCTGCTCATGATCGCTAGGCACCCTGTGAGAATTTGTATTGCATGCGGACGGTTAGGTTATTTCATTCGTACTATGGAATCGATCTTGTGTGGGTTGGCATCGATCCCTCGTTCGGAAATGAGAAACCCGAGTAATTTGCCAGCCGGAACCTTGAAGGTGCATTTACCCAGATTAAGATTTATTCCGAAGCGCCAAAGTTTCGCAAAGGTTTTAGCGAGGTCAGTTAGGAGGTTGGAACCTTGCCTAGACTTGAACACGATGCCATCCATGTATACCTCCAACTAAGCAGAAGCAACATGCAGTTCCACAAGGTCATCCATGGAAATAAGGCAAAGTCACTTGGCCAAATCGCCCTGAATGTTTTATTTGGCAGCGAGAAGAACTATCGGATGGAGCGGCTGACCTTCGAGGTGGTGGACATCCGAAGTGCATACCATGCCATCCTGGATAGGTCGGAGCCTACCCATGTTTCATGGCCCGGCCATGTTACGTGTATCTTAAACTTAAGTTTCCAGGTCCGAGAGGTGAGAGCACGGTCACGGGTAATCAGCGGGTCGCTGAAGAGTGCCTTTAGAAGGGCTCTAAGACCGCCGACTAACAGATAGTAGTCGCCGAGCTTGAAAAGTACAAGAAGATGGTGGATGACGTTGAACTTCTCAGCTCAAAGAAGCCGGCTACAAAGTGTGCTTTCGAGTCGGCCGACGAGACAAAGCAAGTCCACATCCATCCGTCGGATCCGAGTGCGGCAGCGACGAACATCTCCACATCACTCTCCGAGAAATAGGATGGTGAGATCATCTAGTTCCTCTATGAGAACTTGGACATCTTCGCATGGAAGCCATATAACATGTCGGGTCTACCCATGGAGTTGGTTGAGCATCGACTCCACATCGACCCAAAGATCAAGTCCGTCAAGGAGCACCCACTTCCTTCCTCTACAAAGAAGCGCAATGCGATTGGCAAGGAGATCGCTCAGCTCCTAGCTGTCGAGTTCATCCGCGAGGTGTACCACTTCAAGTGGCTCGCCAACGTCGTCCTGGTGCTAAAGAAGGACAAATCACTCCATATGTGTATCGACTTCAATCACCTCAATCAGGCATGCCCGTAGGACCACTTTCCTTTACCCCGCATAGACCAAATAGTGGATTCTACTATCGTATGCCAACGCTTGTCGTTCCTGGATGCGTACTCTGGTTACCACCATATCCGATTATACGGTCTTGATGGAATAAAAATGGCCTTTATCACCCCATTTGGGTGTTTCTGCTATATCACCATGCCATTCGGTCTTAAAAACACCGGGGCTACCTTTCCAACGCCTGATTTAGAAATGCTTGCAAAAGCAAATATACGGGAACGTGGAGGCATACATGGACGACATCATGGGAAAGTGTAGGCAAGGTTGAGACCTCCTGACTGACCTCACTGAAACCTTTGTGGACCTTCGGTGCTTTGGAATAAAGCTCAATCCGGATAAATGCACCTTCGAGGTTCCGGCTGGCAAATTACTTGGGTTTCTCATTTCCGAATGAGGGACCTATGCCAACCAGACAAGATCGGTGATATAGTCTGAATGAAACAACCGAGCGTCTGCATGACATATAGATTCTCACAGACTGCCTAGCGGCCCTAAGCAGATTCATATCGAGGCTCAGTGAGAAGGCATTGCTTCTTTACCGACTGATGAAGAAATCTGATAAGTTCAAGTGGACGATTGAAGTGCATGCTATGTTCCAAGAACTCAAATCTTTTCTTTCCATCCAGACGGTGTTAGCTGCTCTAGGCAACCGAGAGCTTCTGCTCTTCTACATTGCAGCCACAAATCAAGTGGCCAGCACCATGCTCGCCGTGGAGCATGAGGAACAAGGGAAGTCGTTCAAAGTGCAACGCCTAGTTTACTACATCTCAGAGGTTGTGACCCCTTCAAAACAAAGGTATCGATATTAACAGAAACTGGTCTATGGCATATACCTGAGTATGAAGAAGATGGTCCATTATTTCCAAGATCACTCGGTAACGGTTATCAGCGGCACTCCCTGTTAGAGATCCTGAACAATAGAGATGACACTGGCTGAGTGGAAAATGGGCTATTGAGCTCCTCCTATGGGAGATCAAGTTTGAAGCAAAGAAAGCAATTAAGTCCCAAGCTCTAGTGGATTTCCTGGCCAAATGGGTGGAGCGAGAACAACCAGCCCTCAGCCTCCCCGAGCACTAGACAATGTTGATGGATCTAAGAACCTTGATGGCTCAGGGGCTGGGGTTGTCCTAGTTTCCCCCAGGGGAGACCAGCCGAGTTACATGCTCCAGATTCACTTTGATTCATCCAACAATAAGGTCGGGTACGAAGTCCTCATGTACGGGTTGCGTATGGCCATATCACTCAACATACGTCGTTTGATGGTCTACGGTGACTCGAACCTCATGGTAAATCAGGTAATGAAAGAGTTGGATATTCGAAGTCCAACTACGATAGGGTACTGCAATGTCGTCCAAAAGTTGGAGAAGAACTTCGAAGGCCTAGAGTTACACCATATCCCCCGGATCAAAAACCACGCAACAGATGATTTGGCAAAGATTAGGTCCACTCGGCGTATTGTACACAAAGATGTGTTCCTCGATCACCTGCGCTCCCCAACCATCAAAGAAGATCCTTTCACAAAGGAGCACCCTCCAGCAGTCGGCCCCTCCGACCCGACTGACGTTGACGTCTCAACAGTGGTTGACTTGGTCCATTAGATGTTTGTGAACATTCCCGAGTGAACTGAGCCTTACATAGCACACTTTCTCAGGTAAGAACTCTGTGAAGAGAAAGTGGAATCCCACCAGATCGTTCGTCGATCCAAGGCCTTCATGTGATGGGAGAACAATTATACAAGAAAAGCACAACCAGAGTCAGCGATGCATTTCCCCAGAGGAAGGGCTGGAGATCTTGCACGAGATTCACTCGGGAACCTATGGTCACCATGCATCCTCTCGGACGTTGGTTGCCAAGGCCTTCCGAGCGGTGTTTTCTCGCACCGCGCCAATAAAGCAGCAAGGGACATGGTGGAGCTATTTGGCGGATGCCGGTTCTACAAGAATCAATCACACAAGTCTGCTTCGGTGCTGAAGACGATCCCGCCCACCTCGCTGTTCACCGTATTGGGACTTGACATGGTATGGCCCCTGCGGACCGGGACGAGCGGATTCAACCACCTTCTAGTGGTGGTGGACGGGTTTACCAAGTGGATAGAAGATAAGCAATAACATTTCGGAGTTGGTTTAGCGATTGCTAAGGCACGACATCCTCGCAGGTTCATAGTAGGATCATCAAAGTTGACTCTACCAAAAATGATAGCCACATCTCATCGGCAGACACGGACAACTTCGCCTCTATCAAGTGGTATCAGATTTCCAGGTTGCTCGGTGAGAATTTACTAGTTTTTCATAGTTTAGATCGCATGTGTTCTTCATATCTATAGTCCACGAAAAAGCTCTAAAATAGGGTTAGATCCTCATATCTGAACCAATCTGAGCCTTGCAATTTTCTGTTTGGTGTTTGCTTTGTTGAACTTGCGGTTGCATCATCGTGTCAATTTGTTTCTCTTAGCATCTACTCCTTTAGAGTTTCGAGTTCTGTTCATAAGTTACCACGCCACCATACCCACCATTATCATCACCGTTGCCATACTCACCATCATCAGCAGCACCGCTGCCATACCCACCATCATCAGCACTGCTGCCATATCCACCATCATCATCATCACCGCTGTCATACCCACAATCATCATCACCCCTGTCATATATCACCACCTCATATTTTCCATCAATTCAAGTACATCCCAGATTTGGATTGCTTTCACGATCCTTCTGTTTCTAGATTCTTTTTCCTTGCCTGAGTAGGATTCCAAAAAAAGAGAAAAAAAGAAAAAAAAATTCAAAGTGTCCTCTTCCCTTGATTACGTGTAGCGTCGTGATTTTGGTGGTGTTCTAGGCTCATGTCTCTAGTACGGTCTAGCCTAGGACCAGCACAGTACCATCATTTAGCGTCTTGTCAACTTGGCATCTCTAAACTGATTTTTGCTGGCCCTTTTTGCTACCATATTATAAGCCTTCCCAGCTCCACGTACATCTATGTCGTCTGTTTTACACCACCTCATAGTCGCTCTATAGAAGCTATTGAGAGTTGGCTGTAGCCCAAAACGGTCACACAAGTGAGGAGTTTTCTTGGCCTCACTGGTTTCTATTGGCGTTTTGTGAGAGATTTCAGCACCATTGACGCACCTCTCAGTGAACTTACAAAGAAGGATGTGCCTTTTGCTTGGGGTACCACACAGGAAGAAGCCTTCACGGTATTGAATGATAAGTTAACACATGCTCCTTTACTCCAACTTTCTGATTTTAATAAGACTTTCAAACATGAATGTGATGCTAGTGGAATTGGATTAGAAGGTGTGTTATTACAAGATGGTAAACCTATTGCATACTTTTCTGAAAAATTGAATGGGCCTAGTTTGAATTATTCTACTTACGGTAAGGAATTGTACGCTCTTGTTCGGACTTTGGAAGCATGGAAACATTATTTATGGCCCAAAGAATTTATTATACATTCTAATCATGAATCTTTGAAACATATTAGAAGTCAAGCAAAACTGAACCGTAGACATGTTAAATGGGTTCAATTCATTGAAACTTTCCCTTGTGTCATTAAACGCAAGAAGGGAAAATAAAATGTTATGGCCGATGCATTGTCTTGTGGCTATACTATGCTTTCATAACTTGACTTTAAAATATTTGATCTCGAGAGCATCAAAGATCAATATGTGCATGATGTTGAATTTAAAAATGTATTGCAGAATTGTAAAGAAGGGAGAATATGTAACAAGTTCGTCATTAATAATGGATTTGTGTCCCGTGCTAACAAGCTATGTGTCTCAGCTAGCTCCGTTTTTCTTTTGTTGTTACAAGAGGCGCATGGAGGAGGATTAATGGGACACTTTGGCGTGAAGAAGACGGAGGACGTACTTGCTACACATTTCGTTTGGCCAAAGATGGGACGTGATGTTAAGAGTTTTGTTGCACGTTGCACTACATGTCAAAAAGCTAAGCCATGACCCAATCCTCATGGTTTATGGTAGGAACCGCTAGGGTTCTACCGGGTCTAGGACAGAGGTTGTAGGGGATGAAGCGCAGTTGGCGTTGCGCGCGAGAGAGAGGCGGCGGCGGCGGCGCGACTAGGGTTCCGGTGTTGGGTAACGTAGCATAAATTCTAAATTTTCCTACGCATATTCAGATCTTCCTATGGAGAGACCAGCAACGAGAGAGGGGTAAGAGCATCTTCATACCTTTGAAGATCGCTAAGCGGAAGCGTTGCTAGAACGCGGTTGATGGAGTCGTACTCGCAGCGATTTCGATCTAGTGCCGAACTACGGCACCTCCGCGTTCAACACACGTGCAGCCCGGTGATGTCTCCCGCACCTTGATCCAGCAAGGAGGAGGGAGAGGTTGGGGAAGAACTCCAGCAGCACGACGGCGTGGTGTCGATGGAGAGACGAGGTCTCCCGGCAGGGCTTCACCAAGCACCGGCAGAGAGGAGGAGAAAGAAGAGCAGGGCTACGCCGAGGGAGAGGGAAAAGTCTGATCCCCAATGGCCAAAAGTGCCCACTATATATAGGGGGAGGGCAGAGGGGGTGCCACCCCTAGGGTTCCCACCCTAGGTGGTGCGGCAGCACCCCAGATGGGAGGTGCGGCGGCCAGAGGGGGGAGGAGTGGGTGGCGCACCAACTGGTGGGCCTTAGGCCCACCTGGCTTAGGGTTTGCCCCCCCCTTTTCTCTCCCCTGCGCATTGGGCTGAGTGGGGAGGCGCACCAGCCCACCTAGGGTCTGGTTCCCACCCGCACTTGGCCCACCGTACCTCCCGGGGTCGTTGCCCCCCTTCGGTGGTCCCGGTGGTCCCGGTACGTTACCGGTGATGCCCGAAACACTTCCGGTATCCGAAACCATCCGTCCTATATATCAATCTTTACCTCCGGACCATTCCGGAGCTCCTCGTGACATCCGGGATCTCATCCGGGACTCCGAACAACTTTCGGTAACCTCGTCCAACAATTCCCTATAACCCTAGCGTCATCGAACCTTAAGTGTGTAGACCCTACGGGTTCGGGAGACAGGCAGACATGACCGAGACACCTCTCTGGCCAATAACCATCAGCGGGGTCTGATACCCATGGTGGCTCCCACTAGCTCCACGATGATCTCATCGGATGAACCACGATGTCAAGGATTCAATCAATCCCGTATACGATTCCCTGTGTCTGTCGGTATAGAACTTGCCCGAGATTCGATCGTCGGTATACCTATACCTTGTTCAATCTCGTTACCGGTAAGTCTCTTTACTCGTTCCGTAGCACGTCATCGTGTGACTGACTCCTCAGTCACATTGAGCTCATGATCATGTTCTACCGAGTGGGCCCAGAGATACCTCTTCGTCACACGGAGTGACAAATCCCGATCTCGATTCGCACCAACCCAACAGACACTTTCGGAGGTACCCGTAGTGCACCTTTATAGTCACCCAGTTACGTTGTGATGTTTGATACACCCAAAGCACTCCTACGGTATCCGGGAGTTGCACAATCTCACGGTCGAAGGAAAAGATACTTGACATTAGAAAAGCATTAGCACACGAACAATACGATCTAGTGCTATGCTTTAGGATTGGGTCTTGTCCATCACATCATTCTCCCAATGATGTGATCCCGTTATCAATGACATCTAATGCCCATGATCAGGAAACCATGATCATCTGTTGACTAACGAGCTAGCCAACTAGAGGCTTGCTAGGGACACATTGTGATTTATTCATTCACACGTGTATTACTGTTTCCTGTTAATACAATTATAGCATGAACAATAGACGATTATCATGAACAAGGAATTATGATAATAACCATTTTATTATTGCCTCTAGGGCATATTTCCAACAGTCTCCCACTTGCACTAGAGTCAATAATCTAGTTACATTGTGATGTATCGAACACCCATAGCATTATGGTGCTGTTCATGTTTTGCTCGAGGAAGAGGTTTAGTCAACGGGTCTGCAATATTCAGATCCGTGTGTACTTTACAAATATCTATCACTCCACTCTGGACATGGTCCTGGATGGAGTTGTAGCGGCGCTTGATGTGCTTCGTCTTCCGGTGAAAACTGGGTTCCTTGGCTATGGCAATGGCTCCAGTGTTATCACAGAAGAGTGTCATAGGACCCGACGCGCTTGGAACCACTCCAAGGTCGGTGATGAGCTCCTTCATCCAAATTCCTTCATGAGCCGCTTCTGAAGCAGCTATGTACTCCGCTTCACATGTAGATGCTGCCATGACTTCTTGCTTGCTGCTGCACCAGCTCACTGCCCCACCATTCAACACATATATGTATCCGGTCTGAGACTTAGAGTCATCCGGATCTGTGTCGAAGCTAGCGTCGACGTAACCCTTTACAACGAGCTCTTCATCACCTCCATAAACGAGAAACATTTCCTTAGTCCTTTTCAGGTACTTACGGATATTCTTGACCGCTGTCCAGTGTTCCGTACCGGGATCACTTTGGTACCTCCCTACCAAACTTATGGCAAGGTTTATATCAGGTCTGGTACATAGCATGGCATACATTAGAGAGCCCACGGCTGAAGCGTAGGGGACAGAACTCATCTTCTCTCTATCTGCTGCCGTGGTCGGCGACTGAGTCTTACTCAATCTCATACCTTGCAAAACTGGCAAGAACCCTTTCTTTGAGTTTTCCATATTGAACTTCTTCAATATCTTGTCAAGGTATGTACTTTGCGAAAGACCTATGAGGCGTCTCGATCTATCTCTATAGATTTTGATGCCTAATATGTATGCAGCTTCTCCAAGGTCCTTCATTGAAAAACTCTTGTTCAAATAGGCCTTTATGCTCTCCAACATCTCTATATTATTCCCCATCAATAATATGCCATCCACATATAGTACGAGGAAAGCTACAGAGCTCCCACTCACTTTCTTGTACAGACAGGCCTCTCCGTAAACATGTATGAACCCAAACGCTTTAATCACCTCATTAAAGCGAATGTTCCAACTCCGAGATGCTTCCACCAGCCCATAGATGGAGCGCTGGAGCTTGCACACTTTGTTAGCACCCTTAGGGTCGACAAAACCTTCTGGTTGCATCATATACAACTCTTCCTTAAGGTTCCCGTTAAGGAACGCTATTTTGACGTCCATTTGCCAAATTTCATAATCATAAAAGGCGGCAATTGCTAACATGATTCGGACTGATTTCAGCTTCGCTACAGGAGAGAAAGTCTCTTCATAGTCAACTCCTTGAATTTGTCGAAAACCCTTTGCGACAAGTCGAACTTTGTAAACGGTTACATTACCGTTTGCATCAGTCTTCTTCTTGAAGATCCATTTATTTTCTATGGCTCGCCGGTCATCGGGCAAGTCCACCAAAGTCCATACTTTGTTCTCATACATGGATCCTATCTCGGATTTCATAGCCTCAAGCCATTTGTTGGAATCCAGGCCCGCCATCGCTTCTTCATAGTTCGAAGGTTCACCGTTGTTAACAACATGATTTCCATCACAGGGTTGCCGTACCACTCTGGTGCGGAGCGTACCCTTGTGGACCTTCGCGGTTCAGTAGTAACTTGATCCGAAGCTTCATGATCATCATCATTAACTTCCTCTTCAGTCGGTGTAGGCACCACAGGAACAACTTCTTGTGCTGCGCTACTTTCCTGTTCGAGAGGGGATGTAATTACCTCATCAAGTTCTACCTTCCTCCCACTTACTTCTTTCGAGAGAAACTCTTTCTCTAGAAAGGATCCGTTCTTGGCAACAAAGGTTTTACCTTCAGATCTAAGATAGAAGGTATACCCAATAGTTTCCTTAGGGTATCCTATGAATACGCATTTCTCCGCTTTGGGTTCGAGCTTTTCTGGTTGAAGTTTCTTCACATAAGCATCGCAGCCCCAAACTTTAAGAAACGACAACTTAGGTTTCTTGCCAAACCATAGTTCATACGGTGTCGTCTCAACGGATTTAGATGGTGCCCTATTTAAAGTGAATGCAGCAGTTTCTAATGCGTATCCCCAAAATGATAGCGGTAAGTCGGTGAGAGACATCATAGATCGTACCATATCTAATAAAGTGCGATTACGACGTTCAGACACTCCGTTGCGCTGCGGTGTGCCAGGCGGCGTCAGTTGTGAAACGATTCCACACTTCCTTAGGTGTGTGCCAAACTCGTGACTCAAATATTCTCCTCCACGATCAGATCGTAGACATTTAATTTTTCTGTCACGTTGATTCTCAACCTCACACTGAAATTCCTTGGACTTTTCAAACGTCTCAGATTTGTGCTTCATCAAGTAGATATACCCATACCTGCTCAAATCATCGGTGAGAGTGAGAACATAACGATAACCACCGCGAGCTTCGAAGTTCATTGGACCACACACATCAGTATGTATTATTTCCAATAAGTCGGTTGCTCTCTCCATTATTCCTGAGAATGGAGTCTTAGTCATCTTGCCCATGAGGCACGGTTCGCATGTGTCAAATGATTCAAAGTCAAGAGACTCTAACAGTCCATCAGTATGGAGCTTCTTCATGCGCTTAACGCCGATATGACCAAGGCGGCAGTGCCACAAGTATGTGGGACTATCATTATCAACTTTGCATCTTTTTGGTACTCACACTATGAATATGTGTAACATCACGATCGAGATTCATCAAGAGTAAACCATTCACCAGCGGAGCATGACCATAAAACATATCACTCATATAAATAGAACAACCATTATTCTCTGACTTAAATGAGTAGCCGTCAAGCATTAAGCAAGACCCTGATACAATGTTCATCTTAAAGCTGGTACTAAATAACAATTATTAAGGTTTAAAACTAATCCCGACGGTAGATGTAGAGGTAGCGTGCCGACGGCGATCACATCGACCTTTGAACCATTCCCGACGCGCATTGTCACCTCGTCCTTGGCCAGTCTCCGCTTATTCTGCAGTTCCTGCTTTGAGTTGCAAATGTGAGCAACAGCACCGGTATCAAATACCCAGGAGCTACTACGAGCGCTGGTAAGGTACACATCAATAACATGTATATCACATATACCTTTAACGTTGTCGGCCTTCTTGTCCGCTAAGTATTTGGGGCAGTTCCGCTTCCAGTGACCTTTTCCCTTGCAATAGAAGCACTCAGTCTCAGGCTTGGGTCCGTTCTTTTTCTTCTTCCCGACATCTGGCTTACCGGGCGCGGCAACAGCTTTGTCGTCTTTCTTGAAGTTCTTCTTACCCCTGCCTTTCTTGAAACAAGTGGTCTTGTTGACCATCAACACTTGATGCTCCTTCTTGATTTCTACTTCTGCAGACTTGAGCATCGAGTACAACTCGAGAATGGTCTTCTCCATCCCTTGCATGTTGTAGTTAAGCACAAAGCCTTTGTAGCTTGGTGGGAGAGACTGGAGGATTCTGTCAATGATAGCATCATCCGGAAGTTCGACTCCAAGTGAAGTCAGACGACCATGTAACCCAGACATTTTGAGTATGTGCTCACTGACAGAACTGTTCTCCTCCATCTTACAGCTAAAGAACTTGTCGGAGACTTCATATCTCTCGACACGGGCATGAGCTTGAAAAACTAGCTTCAGCTCCTGGAACATCTCATATGCCCCGTGTTGCTCAAAACGCCTTTGGAGCCCCGTTTCTAAACTGTATAACATGCCACACCTGACCAGAGAGTAGTCATCACTCCGCGTTTGCCAGACGTTCAGAATGTCCTGGGCTGCTGCGGGAGCGGGAGGGTCACCTAGCAGCGCATTAAGGACATAAGCCTTTTTAGCTGCTTCAAGGATGAGCTTCAAGTTGTGAACCCAGTCCGCATAGTTGCTACCATCATCTTTCATCTTGTTTTTCTCTAGGAATGCGTTGAAATTGAGGTTGACGTTGGACATCTACAATATTTATAAAGACAACTTTTAGACTAAGTTCATGACAATCAAGTTCATTTAATCAAATTAAGTATGAACTCCGACTTAAATCGACATCCCTCTAGTCATCTAAGTGATACATGATCCATGTTGACTAACCCGTGTCCGATCATCACGTGAGACGGACTAGTCACCATGGTGAGCAACTTCATGCTGATCGTATTCAACCATACGACTCATGTTCGACCTTTCGGTCTCTTGTATTCGAGGTCATGTCTGTACATGCTAAGCTCGTCGAGTCAACCTAGGTGTTTCGCGTGTGTAAATCTGGCTTACACCCGTTGTATGCGAACGTTAGAATCTATCACACCCGATCATCACGTGGTGCTTCGAGACAACGAACCTTCGCAACGGTGCACACTTAGGGGAATACGTTCTCGAAATTTTAAGAGGGATCATCTTATTATGCTACCGTCGTTCTAAGCAATAAGATGTAAAACATGATAAACATCACAATGCAATCATATAGTGACATGATATGTTCATTATCATCTTTGCTCTTTCGATCTCCATCTTCGGGCATCGCATGATCATCATCGTCACCGGCGTGACACCATGATCTCCATCATCGTGTCTCCGTGAAGTCGTCACGCCAACTACTACTATCACTACTACTATAGCTAACCGTTAGCAATGAAGTAAAAGTAGTAAGCACATGGCGTTGCATCTCATACAATAAATTAAGACAACTCCTATGGCTCCTGCCGGTTGTCATACTCATCGACATGCAAGTCGTGAAACCTATTACAATAACATGATCATCTCATACATCATACATGCAACATCACAACTTTGGCCATATCACATCACATGTCAAACCCTGCAAAAACAAGTTAGACGTCCTCTAATTGTTGTTGCAAGTTTTACGTGGCTGATTTGGGTTTCTAGCAAGAACGCCTTCTTACCTACATGACAGCCACAACGATGATATGCCAAATCTATTTACCCTTCATAAGGACCCTTTTCATCAAATCCAATCCGACTAGAGTAGGAGAGACAGACACCCGCTAGCCACCTTTATGCACGATGTGCATGTCTGTCGGTGGAACCAGTCTCACGTAAGTGTACGTGTAAAGTCGGTCCGGGCCGCTTCATCCCACAATAACGCCGGAAAAGAATAAGACTAGTAGCGGCAAGAAAATTGACAAATCATCGCCCACAACTTTTGTGTTCTACTCGTGCATAGAATCTACGCATAGAAAACCTGGCTCGGATACCACTGTAGGGTAACGTAGCATAAAATTCAAAATTTTCCTACGCATATTCAGATCTTCCTATGGAGAGACCAGCAACGAGAGAGGGGTAAGAGCATCTTCATACCTTTGAAGATCGCTAAGCGGAAGCGTTGCTAGAACGCGGTTGATGGAGTCGTACTCGCAGCGATTCCGATCTAGTGCCGAACTACGGCACCTCCGCGTTCAACACACGTGCAGCCCGGTGACGTCTCCCGCACCTCGATCCAGCAAGGAGGAGGGAGAGGTTGGGGAAGAACTCCAGCAGCACGACGGCGTGGTGTCGATGGAGAGACGAGGTCTCCCGGCAGGGCTTCGCCAAGCACCGGCAGAGAGGAGGAGGGAGAGGAGCGGGGCTGCGCCGAGAGAGAGATCAAACGGTGTCTCAAGCAGCCCCAAGTCCTCATCTATATATAGGGGGAGAGGGAGGGGGCGCAGCCCTTAGGGTTCCCACCCCCAAGGGGTGCGGCAGCCCTAGATGGGAGAGGGGGCGGCGGCCAGGGCAGGGAGGAGGGGTGGCGCAACCCTCTGGTGGGCCTTAGGCCCATCTATGCTAGGGTTCCCCCCTTCCCCCCTTTCTCTGGTGCGCATGGGCTGGGTGGGGGGCGCACCAGCCCACCTAGGGGCTGGTTCCCTTCCCCACTTAGCCCATCTAGCCTCCCGGGGTCGTTGCCCCCCTTCGGTGGTCCCCCGGGACCACCTCCGATGGTCCCGGTGGTCCCGGTACGTTACCGGTGACGCCCGAAACACTTCCGGTGTCCAAAACCATCCGTCCTATATATCAATCTTTACCTCCGGACCATTCCGGAGCTCCTCGTGACGTCCGGGATCTCATCCGGGACTCCGAACAACTTTCGGTAACCTCGTACAACAATTCCCTATTACCCTAGTGTCATCGAACCTTAAGTGCGTGGACCCTACGGGTTCGGGAGACAGGCAGACATGACCGAGACACCTCTCTGGCCAATAACCATCAGCGGGGTCTGGATACCTATGGTGGCTCCCACTAGCTCCATGATGATCTCATTGGATGAACCACGATGTCAAGGATTCAATCAATCCCGTATATGATTCCCTTTGTCTGTCGGTATAGAACTTGCCCAAGATTTTTTTTTTGACCGGCTACTGTAGGGAAAACCCCCCACAGCCATTTTCTGTATTGCAACTATGAAAACTGTATGTACAAGAGAGGTTGTAGAATGTACAGAGGGGGGAGGAGCAGAGGGATACAGACCTCAAGGAGGCAAAAAGGAAATCCACTTAAGGAGATCATCCCTGAAGCTAGCCTTAATTCTATGAGCTAACAAAGAAATGTCATGAATAAATCCAGCTCTCCATTTCCTGAACTTTGGATGTTCTTGGTTGAAGACCTTTGCATTTCTGGTGATCCAGATGTTCCAACAGGCAGTGAAAACAACCTCAGCAAAGAATGGATGAGGGAAGTTCTTTCTAGCTGCAGCAGTAGCAGTCCACATAGATGACCCCTGCCAAGTGATCTGTAGGTAGTTCCAAACTCTGTTGCTGAATAGGCATGTGAAGAATAAATGGTCTCTGTCTTCCTTGACTCGGGCATGGCATAACACACAGAGATTAGAATCAGAAACCTTCCAGTGACGCCTTTCCAGCATGTCCTGTGTGTTCAGCCTGTCCATAATGAGCATCCAGGCAAACATCTTAACTTTCATGGTACAGGAGCTTTTCCAGATCCAGTTAAGCAGAGGGTTAGGTACAATACTGCTATGAACATGAACATAGTAGGCCTTAGGTGTGTAGACCTTAGCATCCTTACGCCATACCCATCTGTCAAAGGCCTCATGATCAAGGTCCAGGTCCAGAAGTAAAGATTGGACAGCAGTCAGTTCCTGATAAGCTTGAGCAGACAGTGGGAGGTGAAACATAGATAGCATACGGTCCTCAGAAAAAGCAGCAAAGAATTCTTGAGCTGTGCAGAAAGGGTCAGCCACAAATGAGAACAATCGTTGGAATCTAGCTGCCAATGGCATAGTGGATTTGCCAAGTAACCAGGAATCAGACCAAAACAAGAAGGAATCACCCTTATTAGGCAAAACATAGGTAACAGATCTGAATTGGTCAAGACGTTTGCATATGTCTTTCCACCAAAAGGAGCCACAAAGTGCAGTACCCTGAGGTACAGTGTTATGATAGTAAGTGTTCCAAATCAGATGAACCCAAGGGATATCAGCATGATTAAGGAATTTATCAGCATGTTTGAGCAGGAGAGCTTCATTCTGAACGGCTAAATTCACAATCCCTAACCCCCCTTTATTTTTGGGCATGCACACCAGGGGCCAAGAAGCAAGAGAGGGTGCATGATCATTCCCATTTCTTCTCCATAGACATTGCTGTTGAATCCGCTCCAATTGCTTCAGTATACCTGGTGGTATATCCAGGCTGCATAGGAAGAAAAGGGGAACAGCAGACAGTGCTGAGTTTACATATTGCAGTCTGCCCCCCTGAGCAAGAAATGAGGAACTAGCACTGAGCCTTCTTTACATTTTATCCACCAAAGGCATGAGATCAATGATGCGAGGTTTAGTTGTTCCAACAGGCAGTCCCAGATATGTGAAGGGTAGAGATCCCACTTTACAACCAATGGAGTCTGCCAGGTCCTGCAGATGCTGAGAAGGAGTGTTGACAGGTAGGAGTGCAGACTTGTGATAATTCACCTGTAATCCACTGGACTGAGAGAAAAGCAAAAGCATTTTCTTAAGCTGCAACAACTGTGATTTGTCAGCTGGTAGGATGATGAGAGTATCATCAGCATATTGCACTATAGGGTAATCTTTATCATGGGTAGGTATAGGCGACTGGATCAGTCCATCCACCAGCAGTTGATTCACCAGAGTTTGTAGAAAGTCAGCAGCAATAGCAAACAGCAATGGGGACAAAGGATCTCCCTGTCTGACACCTTTTTTACACATGAACTTCTTCCCAGGCACACCATTGATTAGTACTGAAGAAGATCCCGAGGCTAGAAGCTGCCTAACCCAAAGGATCCATCGATCATTGAAGCCCTTGGCTTTAAGAATCTGGAAGATAAATTCAAGCTCCACAGAATCAAAGGCCTTTTCAAAATCCAGCTTAAGGATAACTATAGGCTTCTTGGATTGATGACATTGGTGCAGATATTCAAGAGTCCAGCCCACACAATCCTGAATAGTCTTAGACTTGATAAAACCGTACTGATTCTTGTGAAGACATTTAACAATCTGCAATTGTAACCAATTGGCAAGCATTTTTGACAAAAATTTAAGACCCATTCCAGTAAGAGATATTGGCCTGTAATCTCCCACATGTTCAGGTGACCTATTTTTGGGAATGAGTGTAATATAGGAAGAATTCATGTTTACCAGCTGGGCATGGCCAGCATGGAATTCAGCAGCAAGTTGATAAAACTCAGGGGAGATAATGTGCCAGCATTTCTTGAAAAAAAGCCCATTGAAACCATCAGGCCCTGGAGCTTTGTCAGTAGGCATATCATGCACAGTTTTATCCATCTCAGACTTGGAAAAAGGTTCTGTGAGAATATCTAGTCCCTGAACTTCATCCAGTAGGGATTGTAAGTCAAATGCCATATTAATGCCAAGAGAAGTTCCCATTCGATCTTTGAAAGATGCCCAGAAGCATGCAGCAATTTGATCATGATCAGAGATAATAGAACCATCATTTAACTTGAGAGAGGCAATGGAATTCTTCCTATACCGTTCAGTGGCCATAGCATGAAAGAACTTAGTGTTTTCCTCACCAACTTTAACAAAACGAATAGTGGCCCTCTTCTTCCAGTATAAACACTGAAGGTGTAGCAGATGTTCCAAATGCGATTTGACAATTTTCCGGAAATTAGCTTCCGGCCTGAATAAGTACCTCGGCTCTTCAAGCTCATCCAAGCATAGCACCACTTGATTGCATCTGGAAATAAGGTGTTTTAACTGAGACAGAGACGTCTGCCATTTCTTCAGAGCCTGCCTAAGATGCTTCATCTTATCCATGATAATAGCAGAGATGTGAGCCTTTCTTGAAGGAATGAGCCATGATTGTTGCACACATTCGATGAAGCCCTCCATTTCAACCCAGTAGTTCTCAAAATGAAATAAGTTGCATTTGGGGATGGAGGTGTTAACAGTGACCACACAAGGCACATGATCAGATGCAGTCTTTGCCAGAGGGAGCACTTGGGTGAGAGGATAAGAGGAGATCCAGTTGGTGGATGTAAAGAACCAGTCCAGCTGCTCCAGAAGAGGGGTGTCCTGCATATTGGACCAAGTGTAGGATCTACCTTTGATGGGAAGCTCCAATAATCCCAAATGCCCAATAATTTCATTGAAGATGAACATGTCATTTACATCAGCCCCAGGGAGGTTTCTGTTGTCAGGGGATCTAATGAAATTAAAGTCCCCAAGGAGTAGCCAGTTAGCCCTAGTGGGGATATGAAGATTGTAAAGCCAGCTCACAAAAAGGTCACGGGCCTCCCCTTGACATGGTCCGTAGACATTAACCAAAGTCCATGATTCACCTGTGTGATTTGAAGTAAAGGAGGTGATCAAGCCATATGGGGTGCACTGTACTAAGTGACCAGTGAGAATGGAAGAGTTCCAAAGGGTGATGAGCCCTCCTGATGCACCCCTGGAAGGGGAGTAAGAAAATTGATCAAAACGTTTGGGGCGGAAACCTTTAACTGCTCGAAACTCGATAGACTGCATCTTTGTTTCCTGCAAGCAGACCACCGCAGCAAGGCTCTCATTGATTTTGTTACGGACTGCCCGTTGTCTATGATCCGAATTGAGGCCACGCAGCACAACACACGCCAACTCCTCGTGGAACAACTGTCCATTGCAAATTAGAGATATAGCAAAAGCAAGGCTATGTAATAGCCACTGCAACCGAAGTTTCAAGCACCAAACGACAGCAGAAGTTCGACAATACATAAAACCAGTACAGTAACAGCTTAACATGGGCGGATTAAACATCAGAAGATGTGGGCGCAGAGTCAGGAGGAACTTCCATAAGTCGATCCACCATGAGCTTCTCCGGGGCTATGCCCAATGACTGCCCTACCTCTTGGATCATTGGGATAGGAGTGGCAGGAGGTACATCTTCAGACTCCTGTGACGTTGAGGACATAGGCTTGGCTTTCGGCTTCCTTTTCTTGGGGATGTGTGCAGGTAGCTCTTGCAGAATTGGCTTGAAGCCGTCACGCTTGATTGAGCCACGAGTACACCGCCTCACCGAGGAGTCCACCACCGGGGTGGCCTTCTTGCGGGACCCCTTCTTGGATGGAGCAGGAGAGCGGAAGGATAAGTCCTCTGAAGAAGAAGCTGGGCTGATAGGGGTTACCTCCTGTAGTGAGAGCGCGGTAGAAGCAGGGTCCGACAGTGAAGGTCCTAGAGTATCAGCATCAAAAGCCACGTCCCAGGATCGCTTGGGGATCAGGATGGGCTCAAGGATTGGCAGCTGGAACTGATGAGGTATATGCATAGCAGCAGCAGGGCCCATCAGATTATCAAAAGTGCGTGCCCAGGACATCACTGGGGGCAACGGAGGCCCATATAAAACCCTAGACACCCCGACAAGAAGGTTGGACTGAGCGGGTGGAGGGGCTTTGTAGAGAACCATCGCCAGAGGGTTTGTATCGTGCACCTCCTCCAGCTCAGCCCCATTGTCCCGACCAGCATCAGGACCAGCAGCACCAGCCTCCGGCACAGCTGCATTGTCCGGGGCATCAGCGAGAGTAGCAGCATCAGCATCATCAATAGCAACATGAGCTTGCATCAGGAAGATGCACTGGCGGTTCTGGAGCGACCGATTCATCCGCCCTCTGACCCTGCTGTGGATCAAGGTCCACCAATTCGTGCATCGAGTCCGAGGAGGAGGGACTCGGCTGATCAATCACCATTGATTCCTGGTCTTGGACTGGATCAACAGCAGGCGCATCGGCGGGCGCAGCAGGTGCCGCAGCCTGATCCCAGCCTCCTCCATCAGCAGGCGGTTGACCCCAGCCTCCTACCTCAATGTCGACGGGCGGCAGCCCCCAGCCACTGTCTTCAGCATCTGCAGCGGCAGGCCCAGGATCCCCAGGGGCGAGTGGCACCGCATTCCATCCTAGTGCAGGATATGGGGGCAAAGCAAATTGCAGATTGTCATGAACAAGCTGCCCGGGGAGCGGATGAGGGTTGTCATTGAGAGGCATCGGATCCTCATCATTGGGGAGAATCTCTGTCGCCGCCGTACCCAAAATGTACACAGGAGCAGACCAGGATACCTTTGCGCCACCCCAGGCAGAATATTCTGAGAAACTGATACTGTGAGGTACTAACCGATCTTCTGGGAAAGCGGCAAAAACAATAGAACGAACCAAATATGGGTCGTCATGGACCCAATGATGAAACTCCCCAAAGGTGTTAACAGCCGCCCTGAGATCTTCGGTGTTGCGGAAATCCAATGGTACCCCCAGAAGCATGAGGCATCCCTGACGAAAACCCTCTTGGCCGCGGAAGCCGAGACCATGATCATGACGTATGAAGCGCACCACCGAGTTTGCAAGAGGCCGCGGCACCATGTGGACTGTAGCATAACTCTCCGCCGCATCCCGGAGCTCAAACAAACCCACTCCCTCCATCCAGGGTTGAGCAGACCGGACATGGAATCCTTGATGCAGGAGAAGGGCAGCGACTTCTTGTCGTACCTGAATCACCTCGTCAGCAGGCGGCGCAGGATGAACTATGGCGATGACGAAGCGCTCGTGGCGCCTGGTGATGGGTACTGCCGGCGTGGTGTAGGTCCGCGGCAGCCGGTCAACCCCTCCATCAATGATGTTGTGACCAGGCGGGAGGAAGAACTCTGGATCAAGCTCGAAGTTTGCCATTGCTGGTGGCGGTGGTGGAGTGACCGGTGGTGTCGCCGAGGGAGTTCGAGGAGGCGATGGCGATGAGACAGGACGGAACTGCTTCGCAGGGGTTGCTGTTTCACCAAGAGTATCAGCAGTTCCCGAGATATCAGCGACAGGGGAGGTGATGGGTCTCTTACAGTTCCAAGTAAGACAATTATAACGCATAAAAGAGGCTCCTCTAGATCGTGTGTGGCCCAGCGTGCTGTCAGAGTAACCAGGCGAAGCCGTACAGTTTGCGGCTAGATGGCCCCGAGCGTTGCAAATAGAGCAAGAAAAGATATCCTCGACCATACTATTAATAAGCTCGTCAAAGGCCATATGGGCCTCCTGAGAAGAAGGAATATCCATCATGGAGTGAGTATCGGGCCTAGAGGATGAAAAATCCTTAGCAGGCTCATTAATAAGAGAGGAGATTGGTCCAGAATCCAAGCTTGCCCCCACAATTGATTCCCACTATTGAAAGAGCCCTGAATCTCGGCTAGATTAGCTGTATCCTTTTGTTGCACGTGGGAAGTTCCGAAAATTTTGGCAGTTTGAAAATTTTTGCCGGGAGAACCGGGGGGGTGAAACTTGGCAAGGAACTGTGCCAAACGTAATGTGCAGCATGGCTACCGTCCACCGGAGCTCCGCCGGCGGTGGTGCAGAGATGATGACACGTTCAGGGGTAGGCACCGAATAACCAGCGTGCTCAAGAGTGACTAGCTCATCATGGGAAACAGGGTACCTATAGCCCTTGCAAACCTCATATTGTTGAAGGGATGCAAAAGATAGCTTCTTTCGAACAGAAGATCCAGATTTAAGAGAAGACTTAAGTGGTCTGGAATGCATGGCCATCAGACCTAGAGAAGCCCTCCGCTTGGAGGGGCTCACAATAATCCACTCGGCATCACATTGCTTCTTCCAGAGAGCAAATTCCCGACGCCAATTAGGACCTCCATGTCCCCAAAGATGGAAGAAGCACTTAAAATTTGAGCACTTGAAAGAACGCAATTCCAGAATATGAAAACCAACTTGCATGCATGAGACCTTGAAAGAGAAAACCGAATCTGTGATTTGAGAAACTCGAAACTCGATAGCCGAACCACCAATCACCGATTCCAGTGCTGCAGCCACTGTGTCAGGCGATAGCCGGAACACGTGACGACCAAAAGAAATCACCATAATGAAGGGGCGATGATGCTTCATAGGGTGGACCATAAAACCCGAGTGGCGATAAACCTCATGAGAGAAAGCCAATCCATGCGAGAAATCCAGATCCAACGTGGAACCCCCCATGCAGGCCATGACTAGCCGCGAGAGAAGGGTAGAGAAGGTTCACCTGAGCAGAGGGGCGGCAAGGGTGGATGAGATTCTGGCTAGAATTCCAGATCGCCATTGGGTCGCCGCCCGGGGAGGTGGGAGGGAGACGCCATCTTTGATAACAACTTGCCCGAGATTCGATCGTCGGTATACCTATACCTTGTTCAATCTCGTTACCGGTAAGTCTCTTTACTCGTTCTGTAGCACGTCATCGTGTGACTGACTCCTTAGTCACATTGAGATCATGATGATGTTCTACCGAGTGGTCCCAGAGATACCTCTCCGTCACACGGAGTGACAAATCCCGATCTCGATTCGTGCCAACCCAACAGACACTTTCGGAGGTACCCGTAGTGCACCTTTATAGTCACCCAGTTACGTTGTGACGTTTGATACACCCAAAGCACTCCTACGGTATCCGGGAGTTGCACAATCTCACGGTCGAAGGAAAATATACTTGACATTAGAAAAGCATTAGCATACGAACAATACGATCTAGTGCTAGGCTTAGGATTGGGTCTGTCCATCACATCATTCTCCCAATGATGTGATCCCGTTATCAATGACATCTAATGCCCATGATCAGGAAACCATGATCATCTATTGACTAACGAGCTAGCCAACTAGAGGCTTGCTAGGGACACATTGGGATCTATTCATTCACACATGTATTACTGTTTCCTGTTAATACAATTATAGCATGAACAATAGACGATTATCATGAACAGGGAAATATGATAATAACCATTTTATTATTGCCTCTAGGGCATATTTCCAACACCCGGAGCGTTGGAGCGGCCAAAAGGCATCACCAAGAACTCGAAGTGGCCGTGATGAGTTCGAAACACCGTCTTCGCGACATCGTCCGGGTGCATCCGCACCTGGTGGTAGCCCGAACGGAGGTCGAGCTTGGTGAAGAAGCACGCCCCATGTAGTTCGTCCTGGAGCTCGTCGATGACCGGAATGGAAATTTGTCTTTGAGCGTGTGGGCGTTAAGAGCGCGGTAGTCGATGCAGAAGCGCCACGAGCCGTCCGACTTGCGGACGAGGAGGACCGGCGCCAAAATCGGTGAAGTGGAGATCCGGATGATGCCCATAGCTAGCATGAGCATGCACTGCCGCTCCAGATCGTCCTTCTATAGCTGGGGGTAGCGGTAGGGATGCAGAGCCACGGCGTCGTGCCTGGAAGGAGATGGATGTGGTGGTCATATACCCGGGCCGGCGGCAGGCCCTGAGGCTCGTCGAAGAGGTCGTTGTGCTGCTGCAGGAGATGGTCCAACAGAGGGTGCGCGGACTCGGTAGCACTCGCAGCCATCTGCCGATGTGGCGTCGCTGGTGGGGCGCCACCCACGCCCTGCCACCGGACGCGGTGACCCAGGCACTAGAAGGTCATCCTCATGGCGTCGGAGTCCCACAGAATGGGACCCAGGGTCCGCAAGAAGTCAACATCGAGGATGAAGTCGAAGCAACCCAAGTCGATGCCAGCGCATGTGATGGTGAAGTGTTCGTCGCCGACGGTGATGGGAACATCCCGTGTGAGCCCATGACATCGGAGACAGTCGCCGTTAGCCACGGTGACCCGTAGCTGCTCCCCACCCGTCGGCTGAAGTGCCAAGCGATGCATGGTCGACTCGTGCAGGAAGTTATGTGTGGAGCCCCTATCCAGAAGGGCCAGGAGGCGCTCGTCGTGGATCATCATCGGCAGGAGCATAGTCTTCTCCACTCGTATACCCGCGAGGGCACAGATGGTGACCACGAGAGCTGTCGTCGGTGCCGGTGCAACCTTCGCAGCAGCTGGTGCGGCCAAGTCGCCGAGCTCTTCGACAGGCGTGTCCTCCTCGACATAGTCGGCCACCTCCAAGTAGAAGAGGCACGGGCAGACGTGGCCTGGCACATAGGGCTCGTCGTAGTAAAAGCACAGCCCCTGGCGACGACACTCGAGCTGCTCCGCCGGGGTGAGCCGGTGGAAGGGCCGCGTCGAGGCGGAAGTGGTAGTCGCAGGAGGGACCGGGGGCGAACGGCCTGGCACAACCGTAGGCTGGGGAAACCGGGTCGGCTGTCTGCCACTTCGCATCGACGCCACCTGTTACAAGGCCTGCGCGCGACGCACGAAGGCGCGGGCGTAGTACATGGCCGTCTGGAGGTCCTGGGGGCCTCGAAGCTCCACGTCCACGCGGATGTGATCCGGCAGACCACCGACGAAGAGCTCGGCCCGCTGCACGCCAGGGCCTGGAACCAGTCGGTGAAGTCCTGTACCGTGGAGGTGAAGGGCAGTCGGCCGAGCTCTGCCAGCCGGCTCCCTTGTATCAGAGGTCCAAAGCGAAGGAGGCAGAGCTCGCAGAAGCGTTCCCATGAGGGCATGCCGCCCTCGTCCTACTCGAGGGCCTAATACCACGTCTGTGCGGCGCCTCGAAGGTGATATGAGGCGAGTCAAGTGCGGTCCGACGCGAGTGTGCGTTTCCCCCGGAAGAATTGCTCACACTGGTTCAGCCAGTTGAGAGGGTCCTTCGTACCATCGTAGGCGGCAAAGTCAATCTTAGCGAAGCGCGGCGGTGTATGAGTAAGACCGTCGTGTCCATACGGCTCGGCGATGCGGAGCAAGGGTGACGGTGCCAGGTCGGTGGCCACCGGGGGTCCACCATGGAAAGACTGACCGTCGCGGCTGGCCTAGGGGCCCACGGAGCCTGAGGGCCCCCCATACTTCACAGCGATCGTCGGCTGCTCTGACGCCATCGTGTAGACCGACGGCGGAACGGACCTGGCCAACCAGGCCGGAAGTGGGGATGGTAAGGGCGGGAACCGAACCTGCTGGATCGGGATGCCTGCTGGTGTTGTGGCACGCGACCCGAAACTGAACTGCGGTGGCCCCGGCAGCTGCAGCGGCAAGGGGGCGGCCGGTGCGGCCAACGCCGCAAGCGCCTGAGTCGGCCAGGGCGAACAAGGCGAAGTGGTGGCTGGTGGTGGCGACAGCTGAAGTGACCCGGCGATCACGAGGCCCAACGGTGGTGGCCACTGCTAGGGAAGCAGCTGCAGTTCGGCGGCGGGGGCCAGCAGCGCTGCCGGTGGTGGACCGTAGGGGTCGGCCAGATAAAGGCAGATCCCCTGGACCATGGTGGCGAGGTCACACAGGGCCTCCGTGACCTCCTCTAGGGTGTAGATGACAGGGGTCGGGGCGGCAATGGTAGCCGGTGCGGTGGAGATGGCCTGCGGCGGGGTGGTGGTGACGATCGGGAGGGTGGTGGCGGCCGGTGAGGATGACATGATCATCCTGGAGTCTCTAGATACCAAATTGGTAGGAACCGCTAGAGTTCTACTGGGTCTAGGATGGAGATTGTAAGGGATGAGGCGGAGTTGGCGAGGGATAGCGCGCGGCAGCCGGCGGTGGGGCGCCGTTGCACGCGAGAGAGAGGCGGTGGCGGTGGAAGGCGGTGGCGCAGTGATACGTCTCAACGTATCTATAATTTTTTATGGTTTCATGCTATTATCTTGTTAAACTTTGGATGTTTTGCATGCCTTTTATATATTTTTTGGGACTAACTTATTAACTCAGTGCCAAGTGCCAGTTCCTGTTTTTTCCATGTTTTTGACCCCTTTCAGAGGAGGATTTTGAATGGAGTCCAAACGGAATGAAACTGTCAAAAAGATTTTTTTCCCGGAACAGAAAAAGATCAGGGAGCGGGAGAATCACCGCAGGGGGCCACCATGGAGCCCACAGGCCCTCATGGCGCGGCCAGGGGAGCCCGCAGCCCCCTCACTTGTGGGCTCCCTCAGGCTCCTTTGCCCTAGGTTTTGCACCTATATATTCCCAAAAATTCCACAAAAATTAGGAGATCATCGAAAGTACTTTTCCGCCGCCGCAAGCTTCTGTCTCCACAAGATCCCATCTAGGGCACGTTCTGGTGCCCTGTCGGAGGGGGATTCGGATACGGAGGGCCTCTTCATCAACACCACGACCTCTCCTATGATGCGTGAGTAGTTCACCATAGACCTACAGGTCCATAGCTAGTAACTAGATGGCTTCTTCTCTCTCTTGGATCTTCAATACAAAGTTCTCCATGATCTTCATGGAGATATATCCGATGTAATCTTCTTTTGTGGTGTGTTTGTCGAGATCTGATGAATTGTGGATTTATGATCAGATTATCTATGAATCTTATTTGAGTTTCTTCTTATCTCTCTTATGCATGATTTCATATTCTTGTAATTCTCTTCGAGTTGTGGGTTTTCTTTGGCCAACTAGATCTATGACTCTTGCAATGGGATAAGTGCTTGGTTTCCGGTTCATACCGTGCGGTGACCTCACCTAGTGACAGAAGGGGTAGCAAGGCACGCATCGTGTTGTTGCCATCAAGGGTAAAAAGATGGGGTTTTCATCATTGGTTTGAGATTATCCCTCTACATCATGTCATCTTGCTTAAGGCGTTACTCTACTCGTCATGAACTCAATACACTAGATGCATGCTGGATAGCGGTTGATGTGTGGAGTAATAGTAGTAGATGCAGAAAGTATCGGTCTACTTGTCTCGGACGTGATGCCTATATGTATGATCATTGCCTTAGATACCGTCATGACTTTGCGCGGTTCTATCAATTGCTCGACAGTAATTAGTTCACCCACCATGATATTTGCTATTTTGAGAGAAGCCTCTAGTGAACTCTATGGCCCCTGGGTCTACTCCACACCATATTTTCAGCCTTACACTTTTTACTTCGTTGCACTTTCCGCCTTCAGATCTGACTTTCTAAACAATCTTGAAGGGATTGACAACCCCTTTGAAGCGTTGGGTGCAAGCTCGTTTGTGTTTGCGCAGGTACTCTGGACTTGACGATACCCTCCTACTGGATCGATACATTGGTTCTCAAACTGAGGGAAATACTTACTGCTCCTTTGCTGCATCACCCTTTCCTCTTCAAGGGAAAAACCAACGCAAGCAAGTCTCCGTCAACGTGTCAATTTCTGGCGTTGTTGTTTGAGAAGTAGCAAGAAGAATTTTTGGCGCCGTTGCCAGGGAGGATCAAGTCAAGAACTCATCCAAGTAGGTGTCGCAAACTCATCTCTTGCATTTACTTTGTTTGCCAGTTGCCTCTCGTTTTCCTCTCCCCCACTTCACTATTTGCCGTTTTAATTTGCCTTTTTCGTTTGCCTTTCCTTTGCTTGTGTGCAATGTGCCTTCAAAATGCTTGCATATTCACTTGCTAAGAATCTAGTGGCATGGATCCTCATCCACTTGCTAATCTTTTCTAGAGGTCCAACTATGTTGAACCAATTGCTAGTGAGTCTTGCTTACTAGATTATTTTGTGAATCTGAAAATTGTGAGGAAGAAATTTATGAAGTGATTCACGAGGGGCCCTTGGATGAAAAGCATGATTGCAATGGTTTCACTATAAATTCTATTAGTGACAATCATGCCAAAAATATGCAAAACCCTAAGCTTGGGGATGCTAGTTTTGCTTTGACCACTACTTGTTGCAATAATCATGATTGGGGTGATAATCTTTCTTATGATCTTGAAAATTTGTTTAAGCCTCATGATGAATATGATGTTTGCAATATTATTGAAAGTGGGTTTGGAGACGTCATGACTTTCGTTGATGATAATCCCACTATTTTTTAAGAGCGTCAACTTTGCATGCATGTGGATCATGAAAAGACTATCCGATGTGACTTTAGTTGATGATAATCCCACTATTTTTGAAGAGCGTAAACTTTGCATGCATGTGGATCATGAAAAGACTATCCTATGTGATAGCTATATTGTTGAATTTGAATATGATCCCACATGTAATGAGAGAGGAAAATATTGTGGTAGAAACTTCCATATCACTCAATCACCTCTCGTGATGTTGAGATTGCTCTTGTATCTTTCTTCTTCCTTGCATATGGTAGTTATCGCTCTTGATAACTTGTTTTCCTATAAAAATGCCTATGCATAGGAAGTATGTTAGACTTAGATGTGATTTTCACATGCTTTAGGATGCTCTCGTTATGATTCAATTCTTGTCTTTTGTGTGGGCATCATCGAATGCCTAGCTAAAGGGTGTTAAACAATAGCGCTTTTTGGGAGGCAAACCAATGAATTTATCTTTTTTCTTTTTGTTTTGTTGTGTCCACACCATCATAATTCTGTTGTGATTGTGTTTCTTGTGTTTCTTTTTGTGTTTGAGCCAAGCAAAACCTTTATGACTAGTCTTGGTAATGGTTGTTTGATCCTGCTGGAAAAAGACAGAAACTTTTCGCTCACGAGATGATTTTTCATTTTTATTCAGAAAGATCTTTTGAGTTGATTGTTCCTTATGCTGGTTGATACGCCTTTTTCCCAGGCAGTTGTAATTTTTCAGAGTTTTTGAGGTACCAGAAGTATACGAAGTATACAAATTGCTACAGACTAGTCTGTTTTTGACAGATTCTGTTTTTGTTGAGTTGGTTGCTTGTTTTGATGAAACTATGGTTAGTATCGGGGGATACTAGCCATGTAAAAGTGAGAATATAGTAGCCCAACACCAATATAGATAGAATTCAAGTTTGCTACATTACCAAAAGAAGTGGTAGTTTGTTTTCTTGTGCTAATGTTATCACGAGTTTCTGTTTAAGTTTTGTGTTGTGAAGTTTTCAAGTTTTGGGTGATGTTCTCATGGACGATGAGATAAGGAGTGGAAATAGCTCAAGCTTGGGGATGCCCAAGGCATTCCAAACCAAATTCAAGGACACCAAAAAGCCTAAGCTTGGGGATGCCCCGAGAAGGCATCCCCTCTTTCGTCTTCAATCCGTCGGTAACATTACTTGGAGCTATATTTTTATTCACCACATGATATGTGTTTTTCTTGGAGCGTCTTGTATCTTAGGAGTCTTTTCTTTTTGTTGTGTCACAATCATCCTTGCTTCACACCTTTTTGAGAGAGAGAGACATGCACTCATCGTGATTTTGCTAGAATGCTCATAGTTCTTCACTTATATCTTTTGAGCTAGATACTTTTGCTCTATGTGCTTCACTTATATCTTTTAGAGCACGGCGGTGCGTGACTTGGTAGTTGACTTATGCTATGGAAGTAGTCCCAAAGGTGATAGGTACCCAAAGAGGATGCAAAAACCTCCATCTTCATGTGCATTGAGTAGAAAGAGAAGTCTTGATTCCTCTAAATTAGTTTTGAGACGTGGATTTGGTAATATTAAGAGTTATGTTAGTAGGGTGTTGTGAATCTAGAAATACTTGTGTTGAAGTTAGTGATTCACGTAGCATGCACGTATGGTGAACCGCTATGTTAGGAAGTCGGAGCATAATTGATCTATTGATTGTCATCCTTTGTGTTGAGGTCGGGATCGCGTGATGGCTAACACCTACCAACCCTTCCCCTCGGAGTATGCGTTTAGCACTTTGTTTTGATTACTAATAAAAACTTTCGCAACAAGTATGTGAGTTCTTCATGACTAATGTGAGTCCATGGTATAGATGCACTTTCACCTTCCACCATTGCTAGCCTCTCTAGTGCCACGCAATTCTTGCCGGCACACAAACCCACAATATGCCTTCCTCAAAACAGCCACCATACCTACCTACTATGGCATTTTCATAGCCATTCCGAGATATATTGCCATGCAACTCCCACCGTTCCGCCTCATGACTTGTCCCGTCACTCTCATATTGCCATTGCATGATCGTAAGATAGCTAGCGAGATGTTTTCAACGTCATACGCCAAGCTAGATCGTTGCACATCCCAGTACACTGCCGGAGGCATTTCCTATAGAGTCATCATCATTTTGAGCTTTGAGTTGTGAGTAAATAAAAGTGTGATGATCATCATTATTAGAGCGTTGTCCCGTGTGAGGAAATAAATAAATAAAAGGAGTCCAAAGAGCCCCAAAAAATAGAAAAAAGGAAAAAAAAAAAGAGGCCCAAGAGCCCAAATAAAAAAAAGAGAAAAAGAGAGAAGGGACAATGCTACTATCCTTTTCCGCACTTGTGCATCATAATAGCACCATGTTCTTCATGATTGAGAGCTTCTTGCTTTGCCACTACCATATGCTAGTGGGAATCTTCATTATATAACTTGGCTTGTATATTCCAATGATGGGCTTCCTCAAAATTGCCCTAGGTCTTCGTGAGCAAGCAAGTTGGATGCACACCCACTAGTTCTCCTTTTGAGCTTTCACATACTTATAGCTCTAGTGCATCTCTTGTATGGAAATCCCTACTCATTCACATTGATATCTATTAATGGGCATCTCCATAGCCCTTTGATACGCCGAGTCAATTTGACCATCTCCTCCTTTTTGTATCACAACCACCACCACGCTCTATTCCACTTATAGTGCTATATCCATGGCTCACGCTCATGTATTGCATGATAGTTATAAAAAGTTTGAGAAAGTAGGAGTGCGAAAACAATTACTTGGCCAATACCGGGGTTGTGCATGATTTACATTAGTTGTGTGAGTATGATGGAGCATGGCCAGACTATAAGATTTTGTAGGGATAACTTTCCTTGGCTTTGTTATTTTGAAAGTTCATGATTACCTTGCTAGTTTACTTGAAGTATTATTGTTTCCATGTCAATAGCAAACTATTGTTTCGAATCTTACAGATCTGAACATTCATTTCACGTGAAAGAAGTTGCAAAGGATAACTATGCTAGGTAGCATTCCACATCAAAAATTCATTCTTTATCACTTCCCTACTCGAGGACAAGCGGGTGTTAAGCTTGGGGATGCTTGATACGTCTCCAACGTATCTATAATTTTTTATGGTTTCATGCTATTATCTTGTCAAACTTTGGATGTTTTGCATGCCTTTTATATATTTTTAGGGACTAACTTATTAACTCAGTGCCAAGTGCCGGTTCCTGTTTTCCATGTTTTTGACCCCTTTCAGAGGAGGATTTTGAACGGAGTCCAAATGGAATGAAACTGCCAAAAAGATTTTTTACGGAATAGAAAAAGATCGGGGAGCCGGAGAATCAGGGCACGAGGCCACCAGGGACCCCACAAGCCCTCATGGCGCGGCCAAGGGGGCCCGCGCCCCTGGCTTGTGGGCTCCCTGAGGCTCCTTTTCCCTAGGTTTTGCGCCTATATATTCCCAAAAAATCCACAAAAAATCAGGAGATCATCGAAAGTATTTTCCGCCGCCGCAAGCTTCTGTCTCCGCAAGATCCCATCTGGGGCACGTTCTGGTGCCCTGTCGGAGGGGGGATTCGAATACGGAGGGCTTCTTCATCAACACCATGACCTCTCCGATGATGCGTGAGTAGTTCACCATAGACCTACGGGTTCGTAGCTAGTAACTAGATGGCTTCTTCTCTCTCTTGGATCTTCAATACAAAGTTCTCCATGATCTTCATGGAGATCTATCCGATGTAATCTTCTTTTGCGTTGTGTTTGTCGAGATCCGATGAATTGTGGATTTATGATCAGATTATCTATGAATCTTATTTGAGTTTCTTCTGATCTCTCTTATGCATGATTTCATATCCTTGTAATTCTCTTCGAGTTGTGGGTTTTGTTTGGCCAACTAGATCTATGATTCTTGCAATGGGAGAAGTGCTTGGTTTTGGGTTCATACCGTGCGGTGACCTCACCTAGTGACAGAAGGGGTAGCGAGGCACACATCGTGTTGTTGCCATCAAGGGTAAAAAGATGGGGTTTTCATCATTGGTTTGAGATTATCCCTCTACATCATGTCATCTTGCTTAAGGCGTTACTCTGTTTGTCATCAACTCAATACACTAGATGCATGTTGGATAGCGGTCGATGTATGGAGTAATAGTAGTAGATGCAGAAAGTATCGGTCTACTTGTCTCGGACATGATGCCTATATATATGATCATTGCCTTAGATATCGTCATGACTTTGTGCGGTTCTATCAATTGCTCGACAGTAATTTGTTCACCCACCGTGATATTTGTTATTTTGAGAGAAGCCTCTAGTGAACACTATGGCCCCCGCGTATACTCCACAACATATTTTCAGCCTTAGACTTTTTACTTCGTTACACTTTCCGCCTTGAGATCTCACTTTGCAAACAATCTTGAAGGGATTGACAACCCCTTTGAAGCGTTGGGTGCGAGCTCGTTTGTGTTTGCGCAGGTACTCTGGACTTGACGAGACCCTCCTACTCGATCGATACCTTGGTTCTCAAACTGAGGGAAATACTTACTGCTCCTTTGCTGCATCACCCTTTCCTCTTCAAGGGGAAAACCAACGCAAGCAAGTCTCCGTCAACGTGTCAATTTCTGGCGCTGTTGTTTGAGAAGTAGCACGCAGCTAGGGTTCCGGCTCCTCTAGGAGCCGGGCAATAGAGTTATGACTATATTGCTTAATTCCATAAGAGTTGTTTACATCGTTTATATAATCTCGATAACTTGGACTCTAAGATAATTAAGATAACTTGGACTCTAAGATAACTTGGACACTAAGATAACTAAGATAACTTGGGCTAAGCATGTAATTAATCCTGCCCGTTGGGCCTCCTCCTTTGGTACGTAGTACCGGTCATATCAGTTTATATATGACTTTGCATGTATCTAGTGTTCCTTGGGAAGATATATCTATGGACTTTGTTTTAGGTTTACCTCGAACAGAAAATGGGAGGGATAGCATATTTTATCTCGTGTATAGGTTTTCAAAAATGGCATGCTTGATAGCATGTCATAAAATTGGCGATGATGCTAATGTTGATGATTTGTTCTTTCGTGCAATTTTTGGCTTGCATGGTGTGCCAAATATAATTGTTTTAGATCGTGGTGCTAAATTTCTTAGCCACTTTTCGAGATGTTTATGGGCTATGTTGGGGACTAAACTGCTTTTTAGTACTACATGTCACCCCCAAACTGATGGACAAACTTGAGTAGTCAATAGATCATTATCTACTATGCTTAGGGCTGTTTTGAATAATAACTTGAAAATGTGGGAAGAATGTTTGCCTCATATTGAATTTGCTTATAATCGTTCATTGCATTACACTATTAAGATGTGCCCTTTTGAAATTCTATATGGTTTCCTACCTCGTGCACCTATTGATGTGTGGCCACTTCCATCTTCGGAGAAAGTTAATTTTGATGCTAAACAACATGTTGAATTGATCCTAAAACTGTATGAGGTAACTAAGGAAAACATTGAGCGTATGAATGTTAAATACAAACTTGCTGGAGATAAGGGTAGAAAACATGTTGTCATTGCACATCGAGATCTTGTTTGCTTACATTTGCGTAAGGATAGATTTCCTGATTTCGCAAGTCAAAGCTAATGTCACGTTATGATGGTCCTTTTAAGGTGTTAGACAAAATAAATGATAATGCATATAAACTTGAGTTGCTTGCAGAGTTTGGGGTTAGTCCCAATTTTAACATTGCATATTTGAAGCCTTATTTGGGTGAGGTGTTGGAAATATTCCCTAGAGGCAATAATAAAATGGTTATTATTATATTTCCTAGTTCATGATAATTTTCTATTATTCATGTTATAATTGTATTAACTGGAAACCGTAATACATGTGTGAATATATATATCACAGTGTGTCCCTAGTGAGCCTCTAGTTGGCTAGCTCGTTGATCAATATATGATCATGGTTTCTTGATCATGGACATTGGATATCATTGATAACGGGATCACATCATTGGGGAATGATGTGATGGACAAGACCCAATCCCAAGCATAGCACTAGATCGTGTTGTTCGTATGCTAAAGCTTTTATAATGTCAAGTATCATTTCCTTAGACCATGAGATTGTGCAACTCCCGAATAACGTAGGAGTGCTTTGGGTGTACCAAATGTCACAATGTAACTGGGTGATTATAAAGGTGCACTACGGGTATCTCCGAAAGTGTCTGTTGGGTTGTACGAATCGAGACTGGGATTTGTCACTCCGTGTGACGGAGAGGTATATCTGGGCCCACTCGGTAATCCATCATCATATTGAGCTTAGTGTGACTAAGGAGTTAGCCGCGGGATTATGTGCTATGGAACAAGTAAAGAGACTTGCCAGTAACGACATTGAACAAGGTATGGGGATACTGACGATCGAATCTCGGGCAAGTTATATACCGGTAAACAAAGGGAATTGTATACGGGATTAATTGAATCCTTGACATTGTGGTTCATCCAATGAGATCATCGAGGAACATGTGGGAGCCAACATGGATATCCAGATCCCACTGTTGGTTATTGATTGGAGAGGTGTCTCGGTCATGTCTGCATGCTTCCTGAACCCGTAGGGTCTACACACTTAAGGTTCGATGACGCTAGGGTTATAGGGAGATAGTTTACGTGGTTACCGAAGGTTGTTTGGAGTCCCGGATGAGATCCCGGACGTCACGAGGAGCTCTGGAATGGTCCGGAGGTACAGATTTATATATAGGATGTGATGTTTCGGACACCGAAAGTGTTTCGGGCGTCATCGGTAACGTTCCGGGACCACCGGAAGGGTTCCGGGGGTCCACCGGGAGGGGCCACCAGACCCAAGAGGCTTCATGGGCCAAAAGGTGGAAGGGGACCAGCCCCAAGTGGGCTGGTGCACCCTCCCCTCTCAGCCCAAGGCACAAGGAGAGGTGGAGGGGGCAAACCCTAGGCGCAGAGGGGCCCAAGGCCCACCTAGGGTGCCGCCCCCCTCTCCACCTTGGCCGTCGGCCCTCCCTGTCCCATCTAAGGCTACCGCCACCCCTAGGGAGGGAACCCTAGGGGTGCACACCCTTTCTCCCTCCCTCCTATATATACTCAAGGCTTGGGGCTGATTTGAGATACGAAAACTCTCTCTCTCTCTCTCTTGTTGCAGCCCTACCCCTCTCTCTCGTCGTCCTCCACATAGCTTGGTGAAGCCGTGCCGGAGAACCACATAGCTCCCCGCCCACCACGCCGTCGTGATTCCGGAGCTCTCCCTCAACTTCTCCTCTCTCCTTGCTGGATCAAGAAGGAGGAGACGTCACCGGGCTGTACGTGTGTTGAACACGGAGGTGCCGTGATTCGGCACATAGATCGGAATCCACCACAATGTGAATCGCTGCGAGTACGACTCCATCAACAGCGTTCATAGTGACGCTTCCGCTTAGTGATCATCAAAGGTATGAAGATGCTCTACAACTTCTCTCGTTGTTGGTTTCTCCATAGATAGATCCTTGCATGGCGTAGGAACAATTTTGAAATTACTACGATCCCTACAATGGCATCAGAGCCGAGGTTCTATGCGTAGATTCTGTGCACGAGTGGAACACAAAAGTTGTGGGCGTTGATTTGTCAATTTGCTTGCCGTTACTAGTCTTATCTTGATTCGGTGGCATCCTAGGATCAAGCAGCCCGGACCGACTTTACATGTACCCTTACGTGAGATTGGTTCCACCGACCAACATGCACTAGTTGCATAAGGTGGCTAGCGGGTGTCTGTCTCTCCCACTTTAGTCGGATCGAATTCGATGAAGAGGGTCCTTATGAAGGGTAAATAGCATTGGCATATCAACGTTGTGGCTATCACGTAGGTAAGAAATGTTCTTGTTGGAAACCCGAATCAGCCACATAAAACTTGCAACAACAATTAGAGGACGTCTAACTTGTTTTTGCAGGGTATGCTATGTGATGTGATATGGCCAAAAGGATGTGATGTTACATATGTGATGTATGAGATTGATCATGTTCTTGTAATAGGATTCACGACTTGCATGTCGATGAGTATGACAACCGGCAGGAGCCATAGGAGTTGTCTTAATTTATTGTATGAGATACAACGCCATGATTGATTACTTTACTTTATCGCTAACGGTTAGCTATAGTAGTAGAAGTAATAGTTGGTGTGACGACTTCACGACAACACAATGATGGGGATCATGATGATGTATATCATGGTGTCATGCCGGTGACGATGATGATCATGGTGCCCCAAAGATGGTGATCGAAGGAGCAAGATGGTATTGGCCATATCATGTCACTATATGATTGCATGTGATGTTTATCATGTTTTACATCTTATTGCTTAGAATGATGGTAGCAAAGATAAGATGATCCCTCATTAAAATTTCGAGATATGTATTCCCTAAGTGTGCACCGTTGCGAAGGTTCGTTGTTTCGAGGCACCACGTGTTGATCGGGTGTGATAGATTCTAACATTCGCAAACAATGGGTGTAAGCCAGTTTACACACGCAGAACACTTAGGTTGACTTGACGAGCCTAGCATGTACAGACATGGCCTCGAATACGGGAGACCGACAGGTCGAACATGAGTCGTATGGTTGATACGATCAGCATAGAGATGCTCACCATTGATGACTAGTCCATCTCACGTGATGATCTGACACGGGCTAGTCGACGTGGATCATGTGTCACTTGGATGACTAGAGGGATGTCAATCTAAGTGGGAGTTCATTAGTACTTTTATTAGATGAACTTAAATATCATGAACTTAGTTTAAAAATGTCTTTACAAATATTGTAGATCCAATGGCAATGCAAATGTCCCATTCAACTTTAACGGGTTCCTAGAGAAAACCAAGCTGAAAGACGATGGGAGCAACTATGCGGACTGGGCTCGTAACTTAAAGCTCATCCTCATGGCTTCCAAGAAGGCATATGTACTTGATGCACCGCTAGGTGATCCTCCCGTTCCCGCGGCAGACCAGGACGCTAGGAACGCCTCGCAGTCGTGGAGTGATGACTACTCTCTCATTCAGTGCGGCATGCTTTATAGTTTAGAACCGGGGCTCCAAAGGCGTTTTGAGTAACACGGAGCATATGATATGTTCGAGGAGCTGAAACTTGTTTTTCAAGCTCATGCCCGGGTCGAGAGATATGAAGTCTCCAACAAGTTCTTTAGCTGTAAGATGGAGGAGAATAGTTCTGTCAGTGAGCACATACTCAGAATGTTAGGGTTGCACAACTGCTTGACTCAGCTGGGAGTTGAACTTCCGGATGATGCGGTCATTGACAGAATCCTCCAGTCGCTTCCACCTAGCTATAAAGGCTTTGTGATGAATTACAACATGCAAGGGATGGAAAAGACTATTCCCAAGTTGTATTCAATGCTAAAATCTGCGGAGGTAGAAATCAATAAAGAACATCAAGTGTTTATGGTCAATAAGACCACCAGTTTCAAGAAGGGCAAGGGTAAGAAAAGCTTCAAGAAAGATGGCAAAGCAGTTGTCGTGCCCGGTAAGCCAGTTGCTCGGAAGAAGTCAAAGAAAGGACTTAAGCCTGAGACTGAGTGCTACTACTGCAAGGGAACCAATCACTTGAAGCAGAATTGCCCCAAGTACTTAGTGGACAAGAAGGCCGGCAACGTCAAAGGTATATGTGGTATACTTGTTACTGATGTGTACCTTAGCAGTGCTCGCAGTAGCTCCTGGGTATTTGATACCAGTGTTGTTGCTCACATTTGTAACTCTAAGCAGGAACTACGGAACAAGCGTAGGTTGGCTAAGCACGAGGTGACGATGCGTGTCGGGAATGGTTCGAAGTCGATGTGATCGCCGTTGGCACACTACCTCTACATCTACCTTCAGGATTAGTTATAAACCTTAATAATTGTTATTTAGTACCAGCTTTAAGCATGAACATTGTATCGGGATCTCGCTTGATGCAAGATGGCTACTCATTTAAATCAGAGAATAATGGTTGTTCTATTTATATGAGTGGTATGTTTTATGGTCATGCTCCGCTAGTAAATGGTTTATTCCTAATGAATCTCGATCGTGATGATACACATATTCATAGTGTGAGTGCTAAAAGATGTAAGGTTGATAATGATAGTCCCACATACTTGTGGTACTGCCGCCTTGGTCATATCAGCGTAAAGCGCATGAAGAAACTCCATACTAATGGACTTTTGGAGTCTCTTGATTTTGAATCATTTGACACATGTGAGCCGTGCCTCATGGGCACGATGACCAAGACACCATTCTCCGGAATAATGGTGCGAGCAACCAACTTATTGGAAATAATACATACCGATGTATGGGGTCCAATGGGTGTTCAAGCTCGCGGAGGCTATCGTTATGTTCTCACTCTCACTGATGACTTGAATAGATATGGGTATGTCTACTTAATGAAGCACAAGTCTGAAACCTTTGAAAAGTTCAAGGAATTTCAGAATGAGGTGGAGAATCAACGTGACAAGAAAATAAAGTTTCTATGAACTGATCGTGGAGGAGAATATTTGAGTCACGAGTTTGGCACGCACCTAAGGAAATGTGGAATTGTTTCACAACTCATGCCGCCTGGCACACCGCAGCGTAACGGTGTGTCTGAACATCGTAATCGTACTTTTTTGGATATGGTGCGATCTATGATGTCTCTTACCATTTTACCGCATCATTTTAGGGATATGCATTGGAAACTGCCGCATTCACTTTAAATAGGGCACAGTCTAAATCTGTTGAGACGACACCGTATGAATTATGGATTGGCAAGAAACCTAACATATCGTTTCTTAAAGTTTGGTATTGTGATGCTTATGTGAAGAAACTTCAACCAGAAAACCTCGAACACAAAGCGGAAAAATGTGTCTTCATAGGGTACCCTAAGGAAACTATTGGGTACACCTTATATCTTAGATCCGACGGCAAGATATTTGTTGCTAGGAACGGATCCTTTCTAGAGAAAGAGTTTCTCTCGAAAGAAGTAAGTGGGAGGAAAATAGAACTTGATGAGGTAATTGAACCTCCTCTCGAACCGGAGAGTAGCGCAGCGCAAGAAAATGTTTCTGAGGCGCCTGCAACGGCTGGAGATGAAATTAATGATGATGATCATGAAACTTCGGATCAAGTTGCTATTGAAACTCGAAGGTCGACAAGGGTACGTTCCGCACCAGAGTGGTACGGCAACCCTGTCATGGAAAATATGTTGTTAGACAACAGTGAACCTTCGAACTATGAAGAAGCGATGGCGGGCCCGGATTCCAACAAATGGCTTGAGGCCATGAAATCCGAGATAGGATCCATGTATGAGAACAAAGTATGGACTTTGGTGGACTTGCCCGATGATCGGTGAGCCATAGAAAATAAATGGATCTTCAAGAAGAAGACTGACGCGGATGCTAATGTGACCATCTATAAGGCTCGACTTGTCGCTAAGGGTTATCAACAAGTTCAAGGGATTGACTACGATGATACCCGTAGCGATGCTGAAGTCGGTCCGAATCATGTTAGCAATTGCCGCATTTTATGATTATGAAATCTGGCAAATGGACGTCAAAACAGCATTCCTGAATGGCTTTCTTAAAGAAGAATTCTAAATGATACAGCCGGAAGGTTTTGTCGATCCTAGCAATGCTAACAAGGTATGCAAGCTCTAGCGCTCCATCTATGGGCTGGTGCAAGCATCTCGGAGTTGGAACATTCGCTCTGATGAGGTGATCAAAGCGTTTGGGTTTATACAGACTTATGGAGAAGCCTGTATTTACAAGAAAGTGAGTGGGAGCTCTGTAGCATTTCTCATATTTTATGTGGATGACATATTGTTGACGGGAAATGATATAGAACTATTGGAAAGCATAAAGGCCTATTTGAATAAGAGTTTTTCAATGAAGGACCTTGGAGAAGTTGCTTACATATTAGGCATCAAGATCTATAGTGATAGATCGAGACGGCTCATAGGTCTTTCACAAAGCACATACCTTGACAAGATATTGAAGAATTTTAATATGGAGAAGGCTAAGAAGGGGTTCTTGCATGTATTACAAGGTGTGAGGCTGAGTGCGACTCAACGACCGACCACGGCAGAAGATATAGAGAAGATGAGTACCATCCCCTATGCTTCTGCCATAGGCTCTATTATGTATGCCATGCTGTGTACCAGACCTGATGTGAACCTTGCCATAAGTTTGGTAGGGAGGTACCAGAGTGATCCAGGAGTGGATCACTGGACAGTGGTCAAGAACATCCTTAAGTACCTGAAAAGGACTAAAGATATGTTTCTCGTATATGGATGTGCCGAAGAGCTCGTCGTAAAGGGTTACGTTGATGCTAGCTTCGATACAGATCCAGATGACTCCAAGTCACAAACCGGATACGTGTACATTTTGAATAATGGGGCAGTTAGCTGGTGCAGTTGCAAGCAAAGCGTCGTGGCAGCATCCACATGTGAAGCGGAGTACATAGATGTTTCGGAAGTAGCACATGAAGGAGTCTGGATGAAGGAGTTCATCACCGACCTAGGAGTGATTCCAAGTGCGTCGGGCCCAATGACTCTGTTTTGTGACAACACTGGAGCTATTTCTATTGAAAAGGAGCCCAGGTTTCACAAGAAGACCAAGCACATCAAACGTCTCTTCAAATCCATTCATGGATACATCCAAGATGGAGATATAGATATTTGTAAAGTACATACGGATCTGAATGTCGCAGACCCGTTGACTAAACCTCTTCCATGGGCAAAACATGATCAGCACCAATTCTCTATGGGTGTTCGATTCATCACAATGTAACTAGATTTTGACTCTAGTGCAAGTGGGAGACCGTTGTAAATATGCCCTAGAGGCACTAATAAAATGGTTATTATTATATTTCCTAGTTCATGACAATTATCTATTGTTCATGCTATAATTGTAATAACCGGAAACCGTAATACATGTGTGAATATATAGATCACAATGTGTCCCTAGTGAGCCTCTAGTTGGCTAGCTTGTTGATCAATAGATGATCATGGTTTCTTGATCATGGACATTGGATGTCATTGATAACGGGATCACATCATTGGGGAATGATGTGATGGACAAGGCCCAATCCTAAGCATAGCACTAGATCGTGTTGTTCGTGTGCTAAAGCTTTTCTAATGTCAAGTATCATTTCCTTAGACCATGAGATTGTGCAACTTCCGGATACCGTAGGAGTGCTTTGGGTGTACCAAACGTCACAACGTAATTGGGTGATTATGAAGGTGTACTACGGGTATCTCCGAAAGTGTCTGTTGGGTTGTACGAATTGAGACTCGGATTTGTCACTCCGTGTGACGGAGAGGTATCTCTGGGCCCACTCGGTAATCCATCATCATATTGACCTTAGTGTGACTAAGGAGTTAGCCACAGGATGATGTGCTATGGAACGAGTAAAGAGACTTGTTGGTAATGAGATTGAACAAGGTATGGGGATACCGACGACCCAATCTCGGGCAAGTTATATACCGGTAGACAAAGGGAATTGTATACGTGATTGATTGAATCCTTAACATCTGGTTCATCCAATGAGATCATCGAGGAAAATGTGGGAGCCAACATGGATATCTAGATCCCACTATTGGTTATTGATTGGAGAGGTGTCTCAGTCATGTCTGCATGCTTCCCGAACCCGTAGGTTCTACACAATTAAGGATTGATGACGCTAGGGTTATAGGGAGATAGTGTACGTGGTTACCGAAGGTTGTTCGGATTCCCGGATGAGATCTCGGACGTCACGAGGAGCTCCAGAATGGTCCGAAGGTAAAGATTGATATATAGGATGTGAGGTTTCGGACACCGGAAGTGTTTCCGACGTCACCGGTAACGTACCGGGACCACCGGAAGGGTTCCAGGAGTCCACCGGGAGGGGCCACCAGCCCCCAAGAGGCTTCATGGGCCAAAAGGTGGAAGGGAACCAGCCCAAAGTGGGCTGGTGTGCCCTCCCCTCTCAGCCCAAGGCGCAAGGAGAGGTGGAGGGGGCAAACCCTAGGCGCAGAGGGGCCCAAGGCCCACCTAGGGCGCCACCCCCCTCTCCACCTTGGCCGCCGGCCATCCCTGCCCCATCTAAGGCTGTCGCCACCCCTGGGGAGGGAACCCTAGGGGTACGCACCCTCTCTCACTCCCTCCTATATACTCAAGGCTTGGGGCTGATTTGAGACACGAAAACTTTCTCTCTCGGTGCAGCCCTACCCCTTTCTCTCGTCGTCCTCCGCATAGCTTGGCGAAGCCCTGCCGGAGAACCACATAGCTCAACCGCCACCACGCCATCGTGCTTCCGGAGCTCTCCCTCAACTTCTCCTCTCTCCTTGCTAGATCAAGAAGGAGGAGACGTCACCGGGTTGTACGTGTGTTGAACGCGGAGGTGCCGTGATTCGGCACATAGATCGAAATCCACCGCGATCTGAATCGCTGCAAGTACGACCCCATCAACCGCGTTCATAGTGACGCTTCCGCTTAGCAATCTTCAAAGGTATGAATATGCTCTACAACCTCTCTCATTGTTGGTTTCTCCATAGATAGATCCTTGCATGGCGTAGGATTTTTTTTGAAATTACTACGATCCCTACATGAGGAAGATGAGCTTCCGTCGAGGATGACTTCATTTCAAGAAGGGAAGGATGATGAGTACATCAATACCATTGTTGCACCCACAGCCCGTGCTGCTATACATACTGGACCAATTATTAGAGCTCACTCACGCCAATTGAATTACCAGGTACTTTCGTTTCTTGGAAATCCTTTTAATGTTCATGAACACATGATGTTGCCTAAATTAGATACTTTTGGTTTACTTATGAATGAAGGACCTAGCATGGACAAAAATGATGGTCATTGGAGCAGGATGAAGCATGAAGGAGAAGGTGCGCACATGGGAAAGAACAGTGAGCTTCAGTAGTAATTTTCGCACTTTGAAGCCATCGTAAGGAGAGTAAGAAGTCTTGGACGAAATATACAAGATGCCACTTCATAAATTTCGTCCATGGGCTATTATAGATACTACGTCACCTTATTTTTGGGTCAAGCCTATGTAATTTTGAAATACCACTTTATAGGTTGTTTTTAGTGTCTGTATGTGTGACGAAACAGGGTTAGGGTTGGTTTTGGACCCCTCCTCCAAGGGGTCACGAAGTTCCCCCTTTATTCCCCCATATATACATCCCTTAGGGCGTCGTTTAGACTTGGGTTTTGTTTAGAATAAAAGTTCGCCATAGCTGCAACTTCGCGTCCTTCGTTTGTGTTTTATGACCAGACCAAGACGTCACAGAACCTCACTTTCATCAACAAAGTTTTCCTCTTATATTCGCAATATCCAGATTGCAATCAGTTTCTTTCTTGTTCTTTGTTTGTATGCAGGAAACAAACCCTCGTCGTCAGGTTGATCGTGTTCCGGCGTGCTAAATAACCTTTTGGAGCTGGTTTAGCGATTGCTAAGGCCCGACGTCATCGCACGTTCGTAGTTGGATCATCAAAGTCGACTCTACCAAAAATGATAGCCACATCTCATCAAAAGATCAGGACAACTTCGACTCTATCAGAGATGGAGGGATTCAGGTGGTGGCGCATTGTGAGGCAGCAAGAATAAGGTGAATGGGAAAAGGCGCGGTGAGATCCTCCTAGTGGAGCTAAGAGGGGTGGAGGGGATGGTGCAGTGAGCTCCATTGGCGGCATGCGTCCACAATGGCATAGTGGTGTCAAAGAGAATGGAGAAGTGGTGAGTGTTAGAGTAAAATGAGATTAATGAAAGTAAATGGACCATTAGTCCTGATTTCTATTGATTCTCAAGTATATATACATCTGGAAGAGGTGCAAGTGTTTGTTCAGAGGCATCCCTCCAGAATAGGTGCCTATTGTCAATAGAGAGAAAGAAGAGACACGACTGTTCGGGGTTGGACACATCCCTTTGCTAATTAATCTACTAATTAGTTTCTAACACTCCCCCTTGTACAACACCGCTCCTTGAATGTTTCATCGTTGAAAGCTTCTTGCATATAGATCTTCCATCTTGAGAGATCTTCCAGATAATCTTGAGAGTCTCCCCCAAAAACCCTGTGGGGAAAATATGAGGAGAATAGAGTAGATATGTTGCTAAAACTCCTTCAAACCGAGTGGGAAAAATAAGGAGAAAATAATGCAACATATGATGATCATTGTCTCTTGATAACTCATATGAGAAAACCTTTGAAGAAGGAGAAAACTCATTGATAAGTTTAGAGAACAATTAATATGTCTTGAGTACTTCCTTTAAAACCCTTGGTAGGGAAAATAGAAAGTATGACATATGATCTTTGAGAAGATATTTCCTCACTAAAAACCATTACGAGAAACTTTGAGAGAAAACTCATAAGGGAAAAGAGTGCAATCGTACATGCCATTGAAAACTACTTTAAAATCCAGTGGGAAGAATAAAGGAGAAAATAATATGGCATATAAAGACACTTGTGTTTATTTTGTCTCGTTAAAAACCTTTATGAGAAACCATTAGGGGAAAACTCATCAAGGGAAAAATAGTACAATATATGCAATCTGATGATCGTTAATAAGTTATAGTTTGGGAGATTACTCCCCCTGAACTTTGCAAATATGAAGGACGTCTCATACCAATTCCATTGACATGAACATGAGATTGTGTATAATCTGTTGGATTATAAAAATATTTTGTTTGCAAATTATTTCCTCACTTTTCTATAATCCGTGAGGATAAGTAATTTTCGAGCAATGTGATTTATGATATTGCTCTTCATATAACCTATAGGTATTGAGTAACACAAGTGGAAGTATCTTGATAAATCAAGTTATGTGATTCTTATGAATCTCAACCACATGATTTTGAGTGTGGTTAATTATTCTACTAAGTTATGCATATTTTTCAATGCCTTTAGATAAAGCAATTATGTTAGAATGATAACTGGAAATAACCATTAAAATCCATTTATATGACTTCCATGTGAAGGCTATTCCAGCAACTTCAGTCATTGATATGGCATCGTTGGGATCAAATAAAGAGCCAATACCATTACATCATATCATGGTCATATCTTCTATTTCCTGATGGAAATACTCAAGATTTACTATAATCTTCAGATATAAGATGATAGTACTTATATCAACCATAGACCTTTTGTTTGGGGTTGCACTCCGAATAAAGATAGCAAATATAGTGGCAGGCCTAACGTAGTTTGCAAGTATATGAGTGCTTTGACATTAGTGAGATATAGAACTTTAGGTCCTGGTATCACTTCATTATCAGCCCTAGGTATGGATGGATTTGTACTCTATTAGGGTCGTATGACCATGCATATCATTTATTGATATGATATATCCAAATAGAACTTCTCGTATATGTTTTGGATATATTTAGACCGGTATGTATTCTTGAGAGAATTCTCAAGTTGTAAACTTAAGCTAATTTTGGTTGAAACCAAATTTTCCGTCTTGAGATGATTTTGTGTATGTTTAGGTCTTGTAGAGACATTGATGATGAAATCATCGATATGCACTGAGGTGATGTAAGGAAATAAAATTTTGGGATTCCTTTATTAACACACAAACAATCATCATTCTTTTAGTAATCCTCTGAAGAAGGAAATCGTCTAGTCGGTAGTACCATATGATTCACAACTATTTATAGTCATAGAGTGACTTCTGAAGTTTTACACAATACATGTTGCGATTTGATTTTTGGATTCGGAAATGAAAGCCCTTCATGGACTTTAATATAGATTTCGGAAATAAGTGAACCATATGAGTATGTAGTCACTTCATCCATTAACTTCATGGATAATATTATTTGTACTACCAATGGTATTTATTATCGAAACATAATTCCACTCATACCAAGATGGTATGTTACATCATAATTTCATGTCGGGTCTCTGCGTGAACCCTTTTGCTACAAGCCTCGCTTTCTCACCACCTCATTGACTTTGTCTATGAGTGAGAAGTTTTAGTATTCCATATGGAAGATACTTATGTGGAGTAGGTATTACTGTTGTAAATACCACTCGTTTGTAGAGCGAGGCTATTCTTCATTACTTGCTTCCTTTAATGTGAACCAATATGAGTGCAAGAGGCACTCTACCATGGATTTTGGTTCAGGGCCCAAAAGGTCTTAGCAATTTTTAGAAGAAATATATGTCGACAAATGTAGACTTATGTTTATATGATTCTAGAGGAATCGATGAAATTTGTAGAAATGTATTTATTCCTTTTAACTCCTTGTGATTTCCTACAACAATGGAGTCAAGGTGTTTTGATGTCCCGACACCAAAACATTTGTGCACATTTATGTCGGACTTTGGATGATGAGCATCGAGTGAGGTGTCTTTAAACTTGATGTTAAATTACATTTACTGGTTGAGGATTTGATTTCCTCTGTTTCCGTGGAAGCATATGCGATATTATATCTCATGTGGTCAGATTTCCTCCCCCTCTTGCTCTCATTTGGCGAGAATAGTGGATTATCACGTACCTCCACTCTTTCTGACACTTTACTGCAGGAATATAAATTTGAGTGACACCTTTGTCATGAGTAAATGTATGTGGCAGATTTGCAATAAGTTGCAAATATGTGATTCTAAACTTTTTGTTTAGATTCTTTGAGTACGTGGATATAAGGACTGAATGTCAATAACATGTCTAATTTATTTCTCAGCATTCTTTGTGGTACTTATCTGTCACGCCCAAGATGCGACCCTATCCTCAATTTGGCCCGAAGGCCCCGTCAGGGATAGAAGCGCATCTCGTCGGTCGCAAGAATGGATATCGTTACAAGTACATGTACTGAAAAGAAGAGATATATATATAGAATTGGCTTACACTCGCCACAAGCTACATCAGAGTCACATCAGTACAATACATAAACATCATGAAGAAGAGCAGGGTCCGACTACGGACGGAAACAAACAAGAAAAGAAGAAGGACGTCCATCCTTGCTATCCCAGGATGCCGGCCTGGAACCCATCCTGGATCGATGAAGAAGAAGAAGAAGAAGAAGCAACTCCAAATGAACAATCAACGCGCTCGCGTCAATAACCTTTACTTGTACCTGCAACTGGTGTTGTAGTAATCTGTGAGCCACAGGAGACTCAGCAATAACATTTCCAAAGGTATCAAGACTAGCAAAGCTTATTAGGTGAGACATGGTTAAGTGGTGAGGTTGCAACAGCGACTAAGCATATATATATATATGGTGGCTAACTTACGAGTACAAGAAATAAGAGGGGGAAGATCTACGCATAGCGGACGTGACTACTAATGATCAAATGAATGATCCTGAACACCTACCTACGTCAGACATAAACCCACCGTGTCCTCGATCGGAGAAGGAACTCACGAAAGAGACAGTCACAGTTACGCACTCAGTTGGCAAGTTTTAATTAAGTTAGCTTCAAGTTATCTAGAACCAGTGTTAAACAAAGTTTCCACGTTACGACATAATCGCGGGCACGGCTTTTCGAAAAATTTAACCCTCCAGGGGTACTCCAACTAGTCCATCGCAAATTACCACAAGCCGCATAGAAATCCTCGATCACGAAACTCGCAATCTCGTCGGACCTCTTAGTGGAAAACCTCAACTATGAGATTACCCAAAGCATCACCGGAATCCCGATGCACAAGATATCTCGTCAAAGGTAAAACTAATCCAGCAAGGCCGCCCGACGTGTCAACGATCCCGATAGGAGCCGCGTATCTCGTTCTCAGGACACGACGGATAAGCACAGCGTATGGTGGCCTGATAGAAATCTCCCGAGTTGCCTCGGGTTGGCCCCGAAAACGGCTCTAGTGTTGGACCAGCACCATCAGCACTGGCCCCCTGTATTATGTAAAATTACTCCTCGGGTTCATGACGCCCTATGCATCTCAGTATTAACAAATTATTATGTTGGGCAAATGTAGTACCAATGTTGGGCCTTGCCATACCAGCTTTAAACTAAAACGAATTATCAAGGGGGTCCCCATAACAACCCCGATCGTGTTAGGAGCGCTCAATTATGGAACATAACACCAGTAGCCGAAACTAAGGGGGCAAAGGTGGAACAAAACACCAGGCTAGAAAGGCCGAGCCTTCCACCTTTTACCAAGTATATAGGTGCATTAAATTAAATAGCATTAATATGGTGATATGACAAGGAACCCATGTTACCACATGGAAGCATCTACACCTGCAACTAGCAACGCTAACAACTTGGTTAAGCAAGCAGTAACATAGCCAATCAGTGGTTTGCTAGGTCGAACAGGTTGAAGGTTTCATGGCATTGTTGAGAGGCTAATATTTAACATGTGATAGGCAACGAGACATAATCGATAGAAGCGGTAAAACTAGCATGGCAACGATAGTAATGGTATCTGGGGAAATGGTCATCTTGCCTGAGATCCCGCTTGGAAGAAGAAGAACTCCGTGAAGTCGGTGAACCCACGTAGTCGAACGGGTCCTCACATTCTGACATGCTTGCGGAACTCTATCGAGACGGAGCAAACCAGAAACAAACATCAACACAGATATTCACCACAGCAAAAGCACGACATGATGCACAACCTACTATGATGCATGATCGGTTCAAAATGCAGGGGATAGCATGGCGATTCACCTCACACAACACTACACATTAAGTGAAGCTCGATATGCAACGAGTTACATATCAACGAAACTTCATGTTTAATTATTTAGTTCAGTCCCGTTAATTTACACGGCAATATTAAATTGTGGTTAACATGGCAAGGGGGTGAAGCGGGTGATTCTACAAGGCATCCTAGTCGGTTAACACGTGGGACTTAGAACGGACGCTACAGCACAAGAGACATGCAACACAAGATTATATGCCATGAATGCGACATGCATGCAAGTTACAACACCACGGGTAAGAAGAGAAAGAAACATGTGTCGCCACGGCGAGCGAGAGGGAACCATGGCGGGAAGACGGAAACGAAGCCACGGCAACGTCCCTATCCCGATAACTCGCCGAGATATCGTGCCAACGTATAGGAAGCGTGTGCGGTACAACCAAATAAAGATGGGGTGATCCCGCTACCGGGTTCCCATGTGTTGAGGGCGCGACGAAAGAGAGACAACGTGTCAACGGGCAACATACGACGCAAACTCACACGGGTACATCTCATACATCATATGCTTTCGTTACACGATACGTTCCAGCGGTATACCTTCGGAGCGTGCGAATCGGAGGGGTTCGGTTCGTAGCGGACGTCGTGGAAGTCGAGGTACTCGGGTCTCGTCGATGGTAGTTGTACTCTTTTCGTCGGTGCACGTGTCTTCGGCGTCGGTAGTCAAACACGGTCCGGGGGGGTCGTCGAGGACGTCGTGGTACTCGGCGACCTTGTCGACGATCCACGGTGGCGGGGATGGAGCACGCGGTCTTCGGCGACGTTTCTGAAAGGCGATAGGGCGAGGCAACGCAACAGCATCTAGAAACAAATAGCAGCTAACTAACAGAAGCAACAACAAACATTACAGCAAGCATCGGCATCAGCAGCAACAACTAACCTAGCAGCAAAGAGCAAACTACACCTAGCAACTTACAACAGCAGCTAACACTACTAGCTAGCAGCAAGGCAAGCAAGCAGCAACAGCATCTACAACAAGCTAGCAGCCGAGCAAAGCAACTACCCTAGCATGCATTGGCACAGCATCTCGCGGCAACAGCAAGCACGGCAGCAGCTACGGCACAGCAACTGCGGCAGCATAGCATCATGCAAGCAAGAATCGGGCAACAGCACCCAGCGGCAGCAGCACATCGGCAAGAGGAGGCCGGGGTTCCTGGAGGCCTAGCCATGGCGAGCACGGCGCCGGGGAACAGCGGCAGGGCGAGCGCGGCTCCGGCGAGCACTGACGGGGGCAGGCGGCACGGGCAGGACGGCGGCGCGCAGAGGACCTCGGGCCGGCCAGGGGCGACGAGGGGATCCGCGGGCACGGCAGCCATGGAGAGCTCGCGCGGGCGAGGGGCACTGGCGCGGGAGGTGGCTCGGCGGGGGGGACTGGAGGCGGCGACCGGCGGGAGCGAGGACGCGGGGCGCGGGGCTCCAACAGACGGGCGGCGGCACGTCGGCCAGGGGTTGGCTAGCCCGCAGCTGGCGGCGCACGGGGAGACGGCGAGGAGGCGAGGGCGAGGGCGAGCAGCGCGGGCAGGGAGGCGAGGTCGGAGGGGATCGAGACAGAGGGAGGGACGAGAGGAGAGGGACGAGAGGAACAGGGTGACGGGGGTTGGGGAAGGTTGCGCGAGGGGGACGAGGGGGTCGGGCAGGGCTCGCTAGGGTTGGGGGAGGAGGCTTGGGCCTTGGCCGGCTAGGCCTTGGGCAGGCCTCCACCTCTCTCCCTATTTGTTTTTTTAACTGAAAACAACCACAAAGGAAAAGGTTTTAACAAAATAAAAAAAATGCCTTTGGCTCCTGTGAAAAATATACCCCAACTATAAAATAGATTGGGTATTTTTTTAACGAATAAAAATTAAACCTTTTTGAAGAATAAAATAAAACCTCTTTTACAAGAGAATAAAATAAACCCCTTTTTAATAAATAAAATGAGACTCTAATTTAAAAATAAACAAAAGGAAAAATAAAGGAAACCCAAGGGGTTGCCCCCACGTTAAATAAAAGGATTTTAAAAGAAGACAAACTTTTAAAAGGGGGTTAAAACTGAAATCTTTTAAACAGTCACGAAATAAAACAAGAGATGAGAGAAGGGTTTTAGGTCCACGGTGTAAAAGGGTTTGAAGCGGCTCTGTTGCACCCACTCTCAGCACGCCAACAAACAATGCCACCTCACAAAGCACTCACAAGCATTAACACCCAACAACAAGGAGCAACAAGCAACAGCGACAAATAACACAGTTGACATGATGCCACGCATGATGCCATGATGCAAACTACATGATGATGCAACAAATAAAACTAACCACACGACGGAAACGGAAATAAAGGGGAATCTTCTCGGACGTCGGCATCGGGCTGTCACATTATCTCCCCCTAATGCCAGAAATGTCCTTATTGCTAATGCAATCAACATACGGGCTGTGAATAATTTTGATTGACGGATAAATTATTATTCCTCACATAGATCCCTAATTTTTTTGTGAGGGCACATTGATGTATGCTGGAGTAGTGATATTGGTATGCAACCGAATTATTGTAGATAGGAAATAATTTTAAAAATAAACAAAAGGAAAAATAAAGGAAACCCAAGGGGTTGCCCCCACATTAAATAAAAGGATTTTAAAAGAAGACGAACTTTAAAAAGGGGGTTAAAACTGAAATGTTTTAAACAGCCACGAAATAAAACAAGAGAGGAGAGAAGGGTTTTAGGTCCACGGTGTAACAGGGTTTGAAGCGGCTCTGTTGCACCCACTCTCAGCACGCCAACGAACAATGCCACCTCACAAAGCACTCACAAGCATTCACACCCAACAACAAGGAGCAACAAGCAACACCGACAAATAACACAATTGACATGATGCCATGCATGATGCCATGATGCAAACTACATGATGATGCAACAAATAAAACTAACCACATGACGGAAACGGAAATAAAGGGGAATCTTCTGGGGCGCCGACATCGGGCTGTCACAACTCTCCTACACTACAAGAGGATCTCGCCCCGAGATCCAAGAATGAAAGGAGGAGAGGATGAGAAAGAACAAGAGGTAAATTTAGTCGCTTCTTTGACAAACGAGTGAAACCAACGATTCTTGAAGGTTGCAAAGATATGAGAAATGATATGAGAAAGAAGCAAGAATTCACGGAAAACTTCGGCAGCACTTCGGTAGGAAAATGGGACAAAAAATTCGATAAGAAGAGAGAATTAGACAATATACATAACAAACAACTAAATAGAACAAGGGAACACCACAATCTTGACAAAACAAGATGATAGACCCAAAAGAGCAACATCATAATGCCTCCGGAACAAGAGAATATGAAGTAGCTCAAGCGGAAGAAGAGAATGAAGAAAAGAATGACAACTATCATCACCATAGAATTGAAGAGCCTCCGGACAGAGAATTGACGTAGTAGTTGGAAAACCAACAACGAAGAACAAGATAGTAGTGGGTTTATGAAAATCATCTCAACAAATATGAGGTGACAACCAACCACTAAAAGAAACAAGGATAGTTGAAAGCAAAGATATCAAAACTTCTTACACCAAGAGGATACATTGAGAAGTGGGATTAATGACAAGCACCATAATAGCAACAATCCATAGGAAAAGCTTTAGGTGAAATCCAAACGAAGATAGCTCAATGAAGAAATCATGGGTTGCAAATATCTCATGATCATAGAATTGGTGGATTTAATCATCTCACTCTTGAAAGGAAAACTCTTCGAGGCTCCTACACTAACAAGAATGCTATAACACCACCTCAAAGGATAAAGGAGAACAAACGCATTGGAAATGCAAGAGAAAGAATACTTGAGGTACTCCAACAGGAATGTTGAAGAACACTTGAGAATGAATCACATCCTTGAAGAACCAGCATGACGAGCCTCCGTATCAAAAGGATGATGCAAGATATGAAGGATGAAAGAATAATATTGAAGCCTTGCAAAGTCTTCGATGAAGCTTCACGAAGAGATACTTGAGAAAACTTGGAACTCCGTAAAAGAAAAGATAATAACACTTGAGAAAAAGGAATTGATACCATGAGCCACTCCGGAAGAGGAATTCAGATTACTATGAACAAGAATAAGAATTATGTTATGCTTATCCTTCATCAAGTTTAATTGATGACAAGCAACAGATTTAGCATACAACTCATTCCTCTTGAAAGAATCTTGAAGAGATAGAGAGATAAGCACCACTTGAGGCAAAATTGAAGGAAGCACCGGTAAGAATTCACAATTGAATGGGAATACCAAGAATTAATGGAGATACATGAGAATGAAGAGATCATGAGCCAGCTGAGGGAAAACTAGAACAAGGCACCAGAATAAACGAGAGACGAACGAAGAGACAACAATTGAGAAGAATTGAGGATGAAGCTGAACGCTGAGAACGAAGAATCTTCTAAAATGATGGCCTTCGGAGGATCGAGAATGAAAACAATTCAGAAAAGCACTGATAGCAAGAAATGAATTACTCATGATTGGAACAATTCAAGATGATGCAACAAAGCTGAAATGATGAATCTCCAAGAGAATGGACCAAGATTTGAGAGAAACACTCCTTTGGTCTTCCAAGCTGGAAATGATGAGGAGAACACCACCAAGAATTAATGAGACACCCCGGAATTAATGAAGAATGAAAGGTTGAGCCAAACATGATATTTAATCAAATAGATCTTGGATAAGGAATGTGACTGATGAGATACATACTTACGTCATAGTTGAAATAATTAGAGACCTCCGAGAAAAGATTAAAAGAGCCAGGAAATATCCTGGGAAAACCTGTGGGTTATGGGCCCACTCAAAGAAACCACCGTTAGAAAAGATTGCTAGAAAGATTGATATAGCACCGGTACAAATGAATATTAGATGAGATTAGCACCTCGAAATAATTGGAAGGATTGAAAAACAAGAACTACTGAGATAACTCCAACGCCTCGGATAGATAAGAGATGAATGAATAACAAGATAGGCTGATAAGAATCTCCAACATGGGAAAGAATTAACAAGGATGAAAATGATATGATGAACACGGACAACTGAATTAAATTCACCGGAAAAGATGACAAGAATGAATAAAGATGAACACGAAGCTCCTGAGAATCTACGCAATGAATCACCGGATAAGAGAGAAAAGAACACACAACGTAAGCACAATGAAAAGAAAACTCTTGGATGAAAATTGAATCACCAAAGAAAAGGGTGGGAGTGCGGGGAAAACAAAGACAACTTGGGGCAGATGAAAGAAACTACGGACAGAATTGAGAGAATGATCTGCAAAAAATTTGGAGAGGATTGAATTCAGTTGAAGAGAAGCACACCGGTTGGAAAGAATTGTCAAGGCAACTCCGGTTGACAAGAAATAACAAGAGAATTGATAAGACAATTTATTAAGCAAAAGGATTAGCACTTGTTGGGGAACGTCGCATGGGAAACAAAAATTTTCCTACGCGCACGAAGACCTATCATGGTGATGTCCATCTACGAGAGGGGATGAGTGATCTACGTACCCTTGTAGATCGTACAGCAGAAGCGTTAGAGAACGCGGTTGATGTAGTGGAACGTCCTCACGTCCCTCGATCCGCCCCGCGAACAATCCCGCGATCAGTCCCACGATCTAGTACCGAACGGACGGCACCTCCGCGTTCAGCACACGTACAGCTCGACGATGATCTCGGCCTTCTTGATCCAGCAAGACATACGGAGAGGTAGAAGAGTTTTCCGGCAGCGTGACGGCGCTCCGGAGGTTGGTGATGACCTTGTCTCAGCAGGGCTCCGCCCGAGCTCCGCAGAAACGCGATATAGAGGAAAAACTATGGAGGTATGTGGTCGGGCAGCCGTGAGAAAATCGTCTCAAATCTGCCCTAAAAGCTCCATATATATAGGAGGAGGGAGGGGGACCTTGCCTTGGGGTCCAAGGGACCCTCAAGGGGTCGGCCGAGCCAAGGGGGGGAGGACTCCCCCCCCAAACCGAGTTGGACTTGGTTTGGTGGGAGGAGTCCCCCTCCCTTCCCACTTCCTCCCTCTTTTTTTTCTTTTCCTTTGATTTACTTCTCTTGGCGCATAGGCCCCCTTGGGGCTGTCCCACCAGCCCACTAAGGGCTGGTGTGTCTCCCCAAAGCCTATGGGCTTCCCCGGGGTGGGTTGCCCCCCCCCCCCCCCCCCGGTGAACTCCCGGAACCCATTCGTCATTCCCGGTACATTCCCGGTAACTCCGAAAACCTTCCGGTAATCAAATGAGGTCATCCTATATATCAATCTTCATTTCCGGACCATTTCGGAAACCCTCGTGACGTCCGTGATCTCATCCGGGACTCCGAACAACATTTGGTAACCAACCATATAACTCAAATACGCATAAAACAACGTCGAACCTTAAGTGTGCAGACCCTGCGGGTTCGAGAACTATGTAGACATGACCCGAGAGACTCCTCGGTCAATATCCAATAGCGGGACCTGGATGCCCATATTGGATCCTACATATTCTACGAAGATCTTATCGTTTGAACCTCAGTGCCAAGGATTCGTATAATCCCGTATGTCATTCCCTTTGTCCTTCGGTATGTTACTTGCCCGAGATTAGATCGTCAGTATCCGCATACCTATTTCAATCTCGTTTACCGGCAAGTCTCTTTACTCGTTCCGTAAGACAAGATCCCGCAACTTACACTAAGTTACATTGCTTGCAAGGCTTGTGTGTGATGTTGTATTACCGAGTGGGCCCCGAGATACCTTTCCGTCACACGGAGTGACAAATCCCAGTCTTGATCCATACTAACTCAACTAACACCTTCGGAGATACCTGTAGAGCATCTTTATAGTCACCCAGTTACGTTGCGACGTTTGATACACACAAAGCATTCCTCCGGTGTCAGTGAGTTATATGATCTCATGGTCATAGGAATAAATACTTGACACGCAGAAAACAGTAGCAACAAAATGACACGATCAACCTGCTACGTCTATTAGTTTGGGTCTAGTCCATCACGTGATTCTCCCAATGACGTGATCCAGTTATCAAGCAACAACACCTTGTTCATAATCAGATTACACTGACTATCATCGATCAACTGGCTAGCCAACTAGAGGCATGCTAGGGACGGTGTTTTGTCTATGTATCCACACATGTAAATGAGTCTTCATTCAATACAATTATAGCATGGATAATAAACTATTATCTTGATACAGGAATTATAATAATAACTATACATTTATTATTGCCTCTAGGGCATAATTCCAACAGTCTCCCACTTGCACTAGAGCCAATAATCTAGCCCTCACATCACCATGTGAATTACATTGTAATAAATCTAACACCCATACAGTTCTGGTGTCGATCATGTTTTGGCCGTGGAAGAGGTTTAGTCAGCGGGTCTGCTACATTCAGATCCGTGTGCACCTTGCATATATTTACGTCCTCTTCCTCGACGTAGTCGCGGATGAGGTTGAAGCGTCGTTTGATGTGTCTGGTCTTCTTGTGAAACCGTGGTTCGTTTGCTAAGGCAATGGCACCAGTGTTGTCACAGAACAAGGTTATTGGATCCAGTGCACTTGGCACCACTCCAAGATCCGTCATGAACTGCTTCATCCAGACACCCTCCTTAGCCGCCTCCGAGGCAGCCATGTACTCTGCTTCACATGTAGAATCTGCTACGACGCTTTGCTTGGAACTGCACCAGCTTACTGCACCCCCATTAAGAATAAATACGTATCCGGTTTGCGACTTAGAGTCGTCCGGATCTGTGTCAAAGCTTGCATCGACGTAACCTTTTACGACGAGCTCTTCGTCACCTCCATACATGAGAAACATCTCCTTAGTCCTTTTCAGGTACTTCAGGATATTCTTGACCGCTGTCCAGTGATCCACTCCTGGATTACTCTGGAACCTACCTGCCATACTTATGGCCAGGCTAACATCCGGTCTAGTGCACAGCATTGCATACATGATAGAACCTATGGCTGAAGCATAGGGGACGGAGCGCATATGCTCTCTATCTTCATCAGTTGCTGGGCACTGAGTTTTACTCAATCTCGTACCTTGTAACATTGGCAAGAACCCTTTCTTGGACTGTTCCATTTTGAACCTCTTCAAAACTTTATCAAGGTATGTGCTTTGTGAAAGTCCTATCAGGCATTTTGATCTATCCCTATAGATCTTAATGCCTAGAATGTAAGCAGCTTCTCCTAGGTCCTTCATAGAGAAACTTTTATTCAAGTAACCTTTTATGCTCTCCAAAAGCTCTACGTTGTTTCCAATCAGTAATATGTCATCCACATATAATATTAGAAACGCCACAGAGCTCCCACTCACTTTCTTGTAAATACAAGATTCTCCAACCACTTGTATAAACCCAAATGCCTTGATCACCTCATCAAAGCGTTTGTTCCAACTCCGAGATGCTTGCACCAGTCCATAAATGGATCGCTGGAGCTTGCACACCTTGTCAGCATTTTTAGGATCGACAAAACCTTCGGGTTGCATCATATACAACTCTTCCTTAAGAAAACCGTTAAGGAACGCCGTTTTGACATCCATCTGCCAGATTTCATAATCGAAAAATGCAGCTATTGCCAACATGATTCTGACGGACTTAAGCATCGCTACGGGTGAGAAGGTCTCATCGTAGTCAACTCCTGGAACTTGTGAAAAACCCTTTGCCACAAGTCGAGCTTTATAAACGGTCACATTACCGTCAGCGTCCGTCTTCTTCTTAAAGATCCATTTGTTCTGAATAGCCTTGCGGCCCTCAGGCAGTATCTCCAAAGTCCACACTTTGTTCTCATACATGGATCCTATCTCGGATTTCATGGCTTCTAGCCATTTGTTGGAATCTGGGCCCACCATTGCTTCTTCATAATTTGCAGGTTCATTGTTGTCTAACAACATGATTGATAAGACGGGATTACCGTACCACTCTGGAGCAGCGCGTTATCTCGTCGACCTGCGTGGTTCAACAGAAACTTGAACTGGAGTTTCATGATCATCATCATTAACTTCCTCCTCAACCGGCGTCGCAATGACAGAGGTTTCCCCTTGCCCTGCGCCACCATCCAGAGGGATGAGAGGTTCGACAACCTCGTCAAGTTCTATCTTCCTCCCACTCAATTCTCTCGAGAGAAACTCCTTCTCGAGAAAAGTTCCGTTCTTAGCAACAAACACTTTGCCCTCGGATTTGAGATAGAAGGTGTACCCAACTGTCTCTTTTGGGTAACCTATGAAGACGCACTTTTCCGCTTTGGGTTCCAGCTTTTCAGGCTGAAGCTTTTTGACATAAGCATCACATCCCCAAACTTTAAGAAACGACAACTTTGGCCTTTTGCCATACCACAGTTCGTATGGTGTCGTCTCAACGGATTTCGATGGTGCCCTATTTAAAGTGAATGCAGCTGTTTCTAATGCATAACCCCAAAATGATAACGGCAAATCAGTAAGAGACATCATAGATCGCACCATCTCTAACAAAGTACGATTTCGACGTTCGGACACACCATTACGCTGTGGTGTTCCAGGCGGTGTTAACTGCGAAACAATTCCACATTGTCTTAAGTGAGTACCAAACTCGAAACTCAGATATTCACCCCCACGATCAGACGGTAGGAACTTGATCTTCTTGGTACGATGATTTTCCACTTCACTCTGAAATTGCTTGAACTTTTCAAGTGTCTCAGACTTGTGCTTCATCAAGTAGACATAACCATATCTACTTAAATCGTCAGTGAAGGTGAGGAAATAACGATATCCGCCGCGTGCCTCCACGCTCATTGGACCACACACATCGGTATGTATGATTTCCAACAAGTCACTTGCACGCTCCATTGTTCCGGAGAACGGAGTCTTAGTCATCTTGCCCATGAGGCATGGTTCGCACGTGTCAAGTGAAACAAAGTCAAGTGACTCTAAAAGTCCATCAGCATGGAGTTTCTTCATGCGCTTTACACCAATATGACCCAAGCGGCAGTGCCACAAAAATATGGCGCTATCATTGTTCACTCTAACTCTTTTGGTCTCAATGTTATGTATATGCGTATCGCTATCAAGATTCAATATGAACAATCCTCTCACATTCGATGCATGACCATAAAAGATGTTACTCATAGAATTAGAACAACCATTATTCTCAGACTTAAAAGAGTAACCGTCTCGCAATAAACAAGATCCAGATATAATGTTCATGCTCAACGCAGGCACTAAATAACAATGATTTAAGTTCGTCACTAATCCCGATGGTAGCTGAAGTGACACTGTGCCGACGGCGATTGCATCAACCTTGGAACCGTTTCCTACGCGCATCGTCACTTCATCTTTCGCCAGCCTTCGTCTATTCCGCAGTTCCTGTTTCGAGTTGCAAATGTGAGCAACAGAACCGGTATCGAATACCCAGGCACTACTACGAGAGCCGGTTAAGTACACATCAATAACATGTATATCAAATATACCTGATTTTTCTTTGCCCACCTTCTTATCTGCCAGATACTTGGGGCAATTGCGCTTCCAGTGACCCATACCATTGCAATAGAAGCACTCTGTTTCAGGCTTAGGTCCAGCCTTGGGTTTCTTCGACGGATTGGCAACAGGCTTGCCGCTCTTCTTCGAATTGCCCTTCTTGCCTTTGCCATTTCTCTTGAAACTAGTGGTCTTGCTCACCATCAACACTTGATGCTCTTTATGGAGTTCAGACTCTGCGACTTTCAGCATCGCAAACAACTCGCCGGGAGACTTGTTCATCCCTTGCATGTTGTAGTTCAACACAAAGCCTTTATAGCTTGGCGGCAGTGATTGAAGGATTCTGTCAGTGATAGCTTCTTGCGGGAGTTCAATCCCCAGTTCAGCCAGACGGTTTGAGTACCCAGACATTTTGAGCACATGTTCACTGACAGACGAGTTTTCCTCCATCTTGCAAGCATAGAATTTATCGGAGGTCTCATACCTCTCGATCCGGGCGTTCTTCTGAAAGATAAACTTCAACTCCTGGAACATCTCAAATGCTCCATGACGCTCAAAGCGACGTTGAAATCCCGGTTCTAAGCCATACAAGACTGCACATTGAACTATTGAGTAGTCCTCCTTACGCGCTAACCAAGCGTTCTTAACATCCTGATCAGCCGTAGCGGGTGGTTCATCTCCTAGCGCAGCATTAAGGACATAATCCTTCTTCCCAGCTTGTAAGATTAGCTTAAGATTACGAGCCCAGTCTACAAAGTTGCTTCCATCATCTTTCAACTTAGCTTTCTCTAGGAACGTATTAAAATTCAGGATGACACTTGCGTGAGCCATGATCTACAACACAAATATATTCAAAGTGGACTTAGACTATGTTCAAGATAATTAGAGTTCAACTTAATCAAATTATATGCTAAACTCCCACTCAAAAAGTACATCTCTCTAGTCATTTGAGTGGTTCATGATCCACTTACACTATCCCAAGTCCGATCATCACGTGAGTTGAGTATAGTTTCAGTGGTAAGCATCCCTATGCTAATCATATCAACTATATGATTCATGATCGACCTTTCGGTCTCATGTGTTCCGAGGCCATGTCTGCACATGCTAGGCTCGTCAAGCTTAACCCGAGTGTTCCGCGTGCGCAACTGTTTTGCACCCGTTGTATGTGAACGTTGAGTCTATCACACCCGATCATCACGTGGTGTCTCGAAACGACGAACTGTAGCAACGGTGCACAGTCGGGGAGAACACAATTTCGTCTTGAAATTTTAGTGAGAGATCACCTCATAATGCTACCGTCGTTCTAAGCAAAATAAGGTGCATAAAAGGATTAACATCACATGCAATTCATAAGCGACATGATATGGCCATCATCTCGTGCTTCTTGATCTCCATCACCAAAGCACCGGCACTATCTTCTTGTCACCGGCGCCTCACCATGATCATCCATCAACGTGTTGCCATCGGGGTTGTCGTGCTACTTATGCTATTACTACTAAAGCTACATCCTAGCAAAATAGTAAACGCATCTGCAAGCACATATGTTAGTATAAAGACAACCCTATGGCTCCTACCGGTTGCCGTACCATCGACGTGCAAGTCGATATTTCTATTACAACATGATCATCTCATACATACAATATATCACATCACATCGTTGGCCATATCACATCACAATCATACCCTGCAAAAACAAGTTAGACGTCCTCTAATTTTGTTGTTGCATGTTTTACGTGGTGACCAAGGGTATCTAGTAGGATCGCATCTTACTTACGCAAACACCACAACGGAGATATATGAGTTGCTATTTAACCTCATCCAAGGACCTCCTCGGTCAAATCCGATTCAACTAAAGTTGGAGAAACCGTCACTTGCCAGTCATCTTTGAGCAAAGGGGGTTACTCGTAACGATGAAACCAGTCTCTCGTAAGCGTACGAGTAATGTCGGTCCAAGCCGCTTCAATCCAACAAAACCGCGGAATCAAGAAAAGACTAAGGAGGGCAGCAAAACACACATCACCGCCCACAAAAACTTTTGTGTTCTACTCGAGAAGACATCTACGCATGAACCTAGCTCATGATGCCACTGTTGTTGAACGTCGCATGGGAAACAAAAAATTTCCTACGCGCACGAAGACCTATCATGGTGATGTCCATCTACGAGAGGGGATGAGTGATCTACGTACCCTTGTAGATCGTACAGCAGAAGCGTTAGAGAACGCGGTTGATGTAGTGGAACGTCCTCACGTCCCTCGATCCGCCCCGCGAACAATCCCGCGATCAGTCCCACGATCTAGTACCGAACGGACGGAACCTCCGCGTTCAGCACACATACAGCTTGACGATGATCTCGGCCTTCTTGATCCAGCAAGAGAGACGGAGAGGTAGAAGAGTTCTCCGGCAGCGTGACGGCGCTCTGGAGGTTGGTGATGACCTTGTCTCAGCAGGGCTCCGCCCGAGCTCCGCAGAAACGCGATCTAGAGGAAAAACTATGGAGGTATGTGGTCGGGCAGCCGTGAGAAAATCGTCTCAAATCTGCCCTAAAAGCTCCATATATATAGGAGGAGGGAGGGGGGCCTTGCCTTGGGGTCCAAGGGACCCTCAAGGGGTCGGCCGAGCCAAGGGGGGGAGGACTCCCCCCCCCAAACCGAGTTGGACTTGGTTTGCTGGGAGGAGTCCCCTCCCTTCCCACTTCCTCCCTTTTTTTTCTTTTCCTTTGATTTACTTCTCTTGGCGCATAGGCCCCCTTGGGTCTGTCCCACCAGCCCACTAAGGGCTGGTGTGTCTCCCAAAAGCCTATGGGCTTCCCCGAGGTGGGTTGCCCCCCCCCCCCCCCCCGGTGAACTCCCGGAACCCATTCGTCATTCCCGGTACATTCCCGGTAACTCCGAAAACCTTCCGGTAATCAAATGAGGTCATCCTATATATCAATCTTCGTTTCCGGACCATTTCGGAAACCCTCGTGACGTCCGTGATCTCATCCGGGACTCCGAACAACATTCGGTAACCAACCATATAACTCAAATACGCATAAAACAACGTCGAACCTTAAGTGTGCAGACCCTGCGGGTTCGAGAACTATGTAGACATGACCCGAGAGACTCCTCGGTCAATATCAAATAGCGGGACCTGGATGCCCATATTGGATCCTACATATTCTACGAAGATCTTATCGTTTGAACCTCAGTGCCAAGGATTCGTATAATCCCGTGTGTCATTCCCTTTGTCCTTCGGTATGTTACTTGCCCGAGATTCGATCGTCAGTATCCGCATACCTATTTCAATATCGTTTACCGGCAAGTCTCTTTACTTGTTCCGTAACACAAGATCCCGCAACTTACACTAAGTTACATTGCTTGCAAGGCTTGTGTGTGATGTTGTATTACCGAGTGGGCCCCGAGATACCTTTCCGTCACATGGAGTGACAAATCCCAGTCTTGATCCATACTAACTCAACTAACACCTTCGGAGATACCTGTAGAGCATCTTTATAGTCACCTAGTTACGTTGCAACGTTTGATACACACAAAGCATTCCTCCGGTGTCAGTGAGTTATATGATCTCATGGTCATAGGAATAAATACTTGACACGCAGAAAACAGTAGCAACAAAATGACACGATCAATCTGCTACGTCTATTAGTTTGGGTCTAGTCCATCACGTGATTCTCCCAATGACGTGATCCAGTTATCAAGCAACAACACCTTGTTCATAATCAGAAGACACTGACTATCATCGATCAACTGGCTAGCCAACTAGAGGCATGCTAGGGACGGTGTTTTGTCTATGTATCCACACATGTAAATGAGTCTTCATTCAATACAATTATAGCATGGATAATAAACTATTATCTTGATACAGGAATTATAATAATAACTATACATTTATTATTGCCTCTAGGGCATAATTCCAACAGCACTCTCATATGAATATGAGAACACTGCTTAGAAAAGATCTGAAATCACCACTTGACATCGAAGCAACACGAATTACCATATTCAACAAAACAAAGGGTGAGGCTTATGAAACAAGCCAGAACAAACTCATGAGAGAGATTTCGTCCGATATTTTTGTGGACAGGATCGCACGGGCTCGAACCTTACAGTAGCCATCAAGTGCAAGACAGTGCACCCAACATACGAAGCGTCCCCGAATCGTAGCAAGCTACAAGGACTCTTTAAGACACAACGAGAACCGCTGTAAGTCGACCGTCAACAAACGAATCCACTAGATGTCGAACCCCAACCTAACATCATGCATTTGTTGGAAGATTGTCCTATAAGTAACTACTTGAATTCCCACCTAAGAATTCCCGAAATATCTGGTCGTGCAATCTGGTACACGGATACAAGGAGTAATAATCACACAACTCCTATACTAACCCATCACCTGTATCACATCCGTCAACACACAACCAGAATCTCGGACCTTCATCTACAATAGACCCTCGTGATCACAACGATACAAAGTATGGCAGTACTCCCGAACAATCTGCACCAGTACTGGGGACATCGGGGTTATCTCGCCACTACTAGTATTGAAGCAATTACGAACATCCTTCGTTCTGAGATACTAAGAAACCTGAATGATAACGATGTGCTCGAGAATCCCCTGTAGCTCAACTCCCTGGAAGAAAATCAAGTCAGACTGGAGGCACCAAGACAGAACTCCGTCACATCGGCATCATATAGATTCCAAAAATATCTGCATGATCCTAAAAAAATTTGAGTGAGAAGAGGAGTAGAATAAATTATTACATAAAGATTCCACACCAGAGCATAGAGGAGGAGAAAAAAGAATCCTACTCTCCGATATATAACTAGACTCAAAGCAGTTTTTCACTAGTCTCGACTCGGCCAAGTTCGATCAATCAAGGGGGCTCCTAGGTCGGTACTGCTCTGATACCAACTTGTCACACCCAAGATGCGACCCTATACTCAATTTGGCACAAAGGCCCCGTCAGGGATAGAAGCGCATCTCGTCGTGTCGCAAGAATGGATATCGTTACAAGTACATGTACTGAAAAGAAGAGATATATATATATATATATATATAATTGGCTTACACTCGCCACAAGCTACATCAGAGTCACATCATTACAATACATAAACATCATGAAGAAGAGCAGGGTCCGACTACGGACGAAAACAAATGAGAAAAGAAGAACGACGTCCATCCTTGCTATCCCAGGCTGCCGGCCTGGAACCCATCCTAGATCGATGAAGAAGAAGAAGAATAAGAAGAAGAAGAAGCGACTCCAAATGAACAATCAACGCGCTCGCGTCAATAACCTTTACATGTACCTGCAACTCGTGTTGTAGTAATCTGTGAGCCATAGGGGACTCAGCAATCTCATTTCCAAAGGTATCAAGACTAGCAAAGCTTATTAGGTGAGACATGGTTAAGTGGTGAGGTTGCAGCAGCGGCTAAGCATATATATATGGTGGCTAACTTACGAGTACAAGAAATAAGAGGCGGAAGATCTACGCTTAGCGGACGTGACTACTGATGATCAAATGAATGATCCTGAACACCTACCTACGTCAGACATAACCCCACCGTGTCCTCGATCGGAGAAGGAACTCACGAAAGAGACATCACAGTTATGCACTCAGTTGGCAAGTTTTAATTAAGTTAACTTCAAGTTATCTAGAACCAGTGTTAAACAAAGTTTTCACGTTGTCACATAACCGCGGCCACGACTTTCCAAAAAGATTTAACCCTGCAGGGGTGCTCCAACTAGTCCATCACAAATTACCACAAGCCGCATAGAAATCCTCGATCACGAAACTCGCAATCTCGTCGGACCTCTTAGTGCAAAACCTCAACTCTGAGATTACCCAAAGCATCACCAGAATCCCCATGCACAAGATATCTCGTCAAAGGTAAAACTAATCCAGCAAGGCCGCCCGACGTGTCGACGATCCCGATAGGAGCCGCGTATCTCGTTCTCGGGACACGACGGATAAGCACAGCGTACGGTGGCCTGATAGAAATCTCCTGAGTTGCCTCGGGTTGGCCCCGCAAACAACTCTAGTATTGGACCAGCACCATCAGCACTGGCCCCCTGTATTATGTAAAATTACTCCTCGGGTTCATGACGCCCTATGCATCTCAGTATTAACAAATTATTATGTTGGGCAAATGTAGTACCAATGTTGGGCCTTGCCATACCAGCTTTAAACTAAAACGAATTATCAAGGGGGTCCCCATAACAACCCCGATCGTGTTAGGAGCGCTCAATTATGGAACATAACACCAGTAGCCGAAACTAAGGGGGCAAAGGTGGAACAAAACACCAGGCTAGAAAGGCCGAGCCTTCCACCTTTTACCAAGTATATAGGTGCATTAAATTAAATAGCATTAATATGGTGATATGACAAGGAACCCATGTTACCACATGGAAGCATCTACACCTGCAACTAGCAACGCTAACAACATGGTTAAGCAAGCAGTAACATACCCAATCAGTGGTTTGCTAGGTCGAACAGGTTGAAGGTTTCATGGCATTGTTGAGAGGCTGATATTTAACATGTGGTAGGCAACGAGACATAATCGATAGAAGCGGTAAAACTAGCATGGCAACGATAGTAATGGTATCTGGGGAAATGGTCATCTTGCATGAGATCCCGCTTGGAAGAAGAAGAATTCCGTGAAGTCGGTGAACCCACGTAGTCGAACGGGTCCTCACATTCCGACACGCTTGCGGAACTCTATCGAGACGGAGAAAACCAGAAACAAACATCAACACAGATATTCACCACAGCAAAAGCACGACATGATGCACAACATACTATGATGCATGATCGGTTCAAAATGCAGGGGATGGCATGGAGATTCACCTCACACAACACTACACATTAAGTGAAGCTCGATATGCAACGAGTTACATATCGACGAAACTTCACGTTTAATTATTTAGTTCACTCCCGTTAATTTACACGGCAATATTAAATTGTGGTTAAAATGGCAAGGGGGTGAAGCGGGTGATTCTACAAGGCATCCTAGTCGGTTAACACGCGGGACTTAGAACGGACGCTACGGCACAAGAGGCATGCAAAACAAGATTATATGCCATGAATGCGACATGCATGCAAGTTACAACACCACGGGTAAGAAGATAAAGAAACATGTGTCGCCACGGCGAGCGAGAGGGAACCATGGCGGCAAGACGGAAACGAAGCCACGGCAATGTCCCTATCCCGATAACTCGTCGAGATATCGTGCCAACGTATAGGAAGCGTGTGTGGGACAACCAAATAAAGATGGGGTGATCCCGCTAACGGGTTCCCATGTGTCGAGGGCGCGACGAAAGAGAGACAACGTGTCAACGGGCAACATACGGCTCAAACTCACACGGGTACATCTCATACATCATATGCTTTCATTACACGACACGTTCCAGTGGTATACCTTCGAAGCGTGCGAATCGGAGGGGTTCGGTTCGTAGCGGACGTCGTGGAGTCGAGGTACTCGGGTCTCATCGACAGTAGTCGTACTCTTGTCGTCGGTGCACGTGTCTTCGGCGTCGGTAGTCAAACACGGTCCATGGGGGTCGTCGAGGATGTCGTGGTACTCAGCGACCTTGTCGACGATCCACGGTGGCGGGGATGGAGCACGCGGTCTTCGATGACGTTTCCGAAAGGCGATAGGGCGAGGCAACGCAACATCATCTAGCAACAAATAGCAGCTAACTAACACAAGCAACAACAAACATCACAGCAAGCATCGGCATCAACAGCAGCAACTAACCTAGCAGCAAAGAGCAAACTACACCTAGCAACTTACAGCAGCAGTTAACACTACCAGCTAGCAGCAAGGCAAGCAAGAAGCAACAGCATCTACAGCAAGCTTGCAGCCGAACAAAGCAACTAGCCTAGCATGCATCGGCACAGCAGCTCGCGGCAACAGCAAGCACGACAGCAGCTACGGCACAGCAACTGCGGCAGCATAGCATCAGGCAAGCAAGCATCGGGCAACAGCACCCAATGGCAGCAGCACATCGGCAAGAGGAGGCCGGGGTTCCTAGAGGCCTAGCCATGGCGAGCACGACGTCGGGGAACAACGGCAGGGCGAGCACGGCTCCGGCGAGCACCGGCAGGGTGAAGCGGCATGGGCAGGACGGCGGCGCGCAGAGGACCTAGGGCCGGCCAGGGGCGACGAGGGGAGCCGCGGGCACAGCGGCCATGGCGAGCTCGCTGGCGGCGCGTGGGGAGACGGCGAGGAGGCTAGGGCGAGGGCGAGCAGCGCGGGCAAGGGGGCTCGGGGTAGGAGAGGGCAGGGAGGCGAGGTCGGAGGGGATCGGGACAGAGGGAGGGACGAGAGGAACAGGGCGACGGGGGTTGGGGAAGGCTGCGCGAGGGGGGCGAGGGGATCGGGCAGGGCTCGCTAGGGTTGGGGGAGGAAGCTTGGGCCTTGCCCGGCTGGGCCTTGGGCAGGCCTCCTCCTCTCTCCCTATTTTTTTTTTCTTTTTAAAAACTAAAAACAACCACAAAGGAAAAGGTTTTAATAAAATAAGAAAAATGCCTTTGGCTCCTTTGAAAAATATACCCCAACTATAAAATAGATTGGGCATTTTTTTAACTAATAAGAATTAAACCTTTTTGAAGAATAAAATAAAACCTCTTTTACAAGAGAATAAAATAAACCCCTTTTTTAATAAATAAAATGAGACTCTAATTTAAAAATAAACAAAAGGAAAAATAAAGGAAACCCAAGGGGTTGCCCCCACGTTAAATAAAAGGATTTTAAAACAGGACGAACTTTTAAAAGGGGGTTAAAACTGAAATCTTTTAAACAACCACGAAATAAAACAAGAGATGAGAGAAGGGTTTTAGGTCCATGGTGTAACAGGGTTTGAAGCGGCTCTGTTGCACCCACTCTCAGCACGCCAACGAACAACGCCACCTCACAAAGCACTCACAAGCATTAACACCCAACAACAAGGAGCAACAAGCAACAGCGACAAATAACACAGTTGACATGATGCCATGCATGATGCCATGATGCAAACTACATGATGATGCAACAAATAAAACTAACCACACGACGGAAACGGAAATAAAGGGGAATCTTCTCGGACGTCGGCATCGGGCTGTCACATTATCTCCCCTAATGCCGGAAATGTCCTTATTGCTAATGCAATCAACATACGGGCTGTGAATAATTTTGATTGACGGATAAATTATTATTCCTCACATAGATCCCTAATTTTTTTGTGAGGGCACATTGATGTATGCTGGAGTAGTGATATTGGTATGCAACCGAATTATCGTAGATAGGAAATACTTTGTTGATTTCCACGTAATTAATACAAGGGGAAAGTAGTATGATATGCAAGTAGTACGATATGCAGTTGCTATGATTTAGATCATACTTACGGTGTGTAAGGTCGTAGTTGTCCAGCAAGAGGCTGGTAAATTTACAATTCTTTAAGATTGGTCATTAATTTAATTTCACTATCTTTGATAAGATGTTGAATTACACCATTCTGGGTATGTACATAAGGTACCGTTGCTAATGAAATGGGTTCAACAACATTGTCCATTTGAATGGGTATATCCGTTGTCCAGGATAATTTGCTCTGACTTTGATAAGTTGATCGATTAATTTGGTAAGGTCATTCATGGTTGTGTGTGACAAGAGACACACTTGAAATCATTTTTTAAATGTTCCCATGAGTGCCATGAAGTATCCATATAAGACAACATAATAGTTGAGTAATCCACATATCTTCTAAATGTCTTCAAGGAAGAATAAGTGGCGCATTTGAATTTTTAAGGTGAGAGAGCCTTAAAATTTATTTCCCCTGTGGCACATGCCATGCACATAAAATTTGTTGATTTGGGAAATATTATAACTTAAAATTTTATGGCCAATAGAATTGCCAATATTTTTTATAATCAACCCCAAACCAGGACTATAAGGCTTAAAGCCAAATATTTTGTAAGATTTAGAAAATTATTTTGTACGCAACAAAATTGAGTATGAATTGATTCATACATTCAAAATTAATCAAATATAATGACCAATAAATAGGATATTGGAAATTGTACTACATGTGGTAGCACAAGAATAGGCTCATGTTATTTTCAGAATAATTAGGATATTACATGAGGTCACCCATATTATTGAAAATTAATTCTGCAAACATATCATAGGCATAAAGGAATTGATCATTCTTTTATTACACTATATTTTGGGTTCTCCTTCTGATGAAGATTTGAGAACAATCATTTACGAGGATATTTCTTGGTTGTATGTTTGCAAATTTTCAAATATCCCAATGAACTTATTTGCCTTTTAATAAATTCATGGTGTGGTTTGACCATATGTTTGAGGGTTTGATAATCATATGTACGATATTTATGTAACCACACATTTGACAAACTTAAGAGTTGTCTTTGTGATCATTTAGAAATGATCAATTCCCAATTAAAAGGTAATTATGTGATTGGTTGTCTTTAGCCTCCACTTTACTTTGAATTCCTCATGGTTCTATTTTGTGACCACTGACTTGCTACTCAATACTACCAAATATTTGAAATAATGGTATAGTACCCGTTGGGTGAATGTGATCATTTTAAGAAATAATATGTTTCTTTACCATGAAAATGGTAATGCCATCATATAAGAGGATGTAAAGTGTATATTATGGGCTTTTCAATCGGATTCAAATATGAAAAATATTTGATCACAAAATCTCAACTTAAAGTTGATTTTATAACTACCAAGATTGTAAGTTGCGATAGACTTGAGGCCTTGAAAGTTATTGGGCGATCATTCCAAATGTGCTCATGGCAGCATATTTCTCTTAAGGGAAATATTCGTTCATTATGTACTTAGTTTGAGAACTAAGTGAAGTTGGTGACACACGAAATACATATGAACATACTTAGCTATTAAGAGAATAGCCATGACACATATTCCAAAGGTGGAGTTACAATGGCCACAAATGCCGCATGTAGATATAATGACTAATGTCATGAATCATCTTACATTAAATACTTCAACCAAATCATTCATTTACTGTATTTGGAAATGTCAGACATGGGTTACTTGCAAATGCTAATGCATTTATTTAATTTACTGCTAGGAGTAAGTGGCATCTATGAATAAATGATTTGTTTGACAACAATCATGGCCAAGGTGATCCTTGGTGAACCTGGGTGTATCCTTCAATACAACTCATGTGATAAAATCATTACTAATGTTTTGGATGTCATTCTCGAGGAAGTGTGTAACTTTAGTGTCATTGCCAAAACGTATAGATTTTGCTTGTTTAACATTGGTTGGTCAATATGAAAGTATAACCACAATATGATGTGGACCTTGCATAAGTGTTGAGACACTCAATCATTGCCATAAATTATGGGATCCATCTTGATGGTGGACGACACTATAATTAGAAATAGTGATGTAGGCTCCATTGCCATGTATTTTACCAATGTAATAAAAGGTAATCATTGGAGTATGCAAATATTTGCATAATTCTCTATGACCTATTCAAACAAAATGAGGCTTGAATAATTGATATTGGTAGATAATACCATTCAACATGCAATAATCATGTATGAATTTGCTATGATAATAAATCATTTTAGTGAACAACAACAGTTGCTTCAGAGGAGCAAATGTTAGAATAGCTGATGCTTTTATAACCATATGTGTAGACCTCAATTTATATAGGACAAGCTTTAAAGATAATCACCAATATGGTGTAGATCTCAAAGTAATAGAGAACATAGTCTGACTTTTGTCAGTAGATGTTCATATCTATTACCTTATGTTATGCTATATTTACGAAAATCATTTCGAAGATAGTCATATGTCAGAATAACATGATGTAGACCTTGTAGTAATAGTGGATAGTCTACAAAATTTTGCAGTAGATGCCAATATTACCTTATGATATCTTAAGGTAGTCACATCTAATATTAATATTTGAAAGAACACATCGAAGATAGTCATCTTGTTAAAATAAAAATATGTATACCTTACAGTAGTGGTGAATAAACTGCATATGATGCAGTAGATGTCACCAATACCTTGTGATTCACAAATAAAATTTTAGGATATATACACATTAATATTTGGAAAAACACGTTGAAGATAATCATCTTGTCAAAATGACAAAACGTAGATTTCATAGTAGTGATGGATAATCAGCAAAATATATAGTAGATGCCATCAAATACCTTGTGATTCTAAATTTAATTTTAATTGTATAATATAGTTGTTGCACTAAAATTACATGTTACGGAGAATGCTTGAGGCAGATACATTGAACATGTTGATTTATTTTCTCTAGATAGAATTGTCATTTACAATCTGTAAATGAAATATGAAAAGCGAGTCTCCTATCCAAACTTGCAAAACAGTTGATCGCCAAATCTACTATTTAAAGTATGGACACATACTAAATTGGGGAAGAAAAGTAAGCCTGGTTGAATATTTTGCAAGGTCTACATACAGAACGTAGTTCCAAAATGCTGGAGAACTAAACCGTAGGTTTAGTAAATGCTAGTAACCCACGTTTTGTACAATGAAACTACAGGGACGTGTACTTGTTATACAGAAGTACAAGGGCTAATCGGAATAATGTCAAAAAGATAAGGATTTCCTCAATCATCTCTCTATCATGTGCGTTTTCAAATCGGGAGTTCTACCTGTCACCACCGTTGTTAGGGATTTTCCCTGGCGGCCAAAAAATTGTGTCGCACGCGCCGGAGGATTGGGTTGCTCTGCCGGCACCTCATCTCAGGCCATGGCCTCGACGGGACTGCACCGAAAGGCGTCGTGTTCTGGCCGGTTGGTGGATGACACCACCGTGCAGCCGGATGGATCCGTCGCTTCAATCGTCGGTTGTTGGCCGCGCCTGAGGACGCGCCACCGGGAGCCGTGATGGGAGCACGTCCGACGGCTTCTGATGCGTCGCCGTTGTGACATGGGGCACGCGTGCACCGTGTGCGGAGGGCGCTTCCGAGGTGTGAGCCAGGAGGGCTTGCACGCCCGACGCCACGCATCGGAGGGTGTTGTAGCTGCAGCGCCGTTGGTCGTCTGCGTGCCTCCCGCTGTCGCTAATGCCGGAGCATCTAATTGGTTGGAGGGCGTCACACCCGATATGCTGCAGCACCGGGAGGCGCAGGCCGGAGGGACCATCGCTGCATCGCCGGCGTGCCGCTGCCTCTTGTTCCCGAGCGGCACTGAAACGAGGAGGTCGCCGCGCGCGTGCCGGAGGGCGTCGCTGCGGAGGGCCGGTCGTGGCCCGTGGCCTTGGCGCCGCATCGACGACAAAGGTTCGAGTTCATCGTTTGCGATGCGCGAGTGCATCTGTCGTCATTCTTCTGCTATGGCCTATTTCTCTAATGAGCGTGTGATAACGTGTTAAGTAAAACAGGATTAATGAAAGTAAATGGACTATTAGTCATGATTTTTATTGATTCTCAAGTATATATACATCTGAAAGAGGTGCGAAAAAGAGGTGTCTATTCGAAGACATCCCTTCAGAACACATGCCTGTTGGTAATAGAGAAAAAGAAGAGACACGATTGTTCGGGGTGGTTGTCACTGCCCGAGGCCCCCCGCGTCGCCCTCCCCGAGCGAGGCGACCGGGGCGGCTCCCCACTCCTTCCCCTCCCCGCGAGCCGCCGCCGCCCTTCCACCTCGCCACTGCCGCCGGCGGGCGTGGCCGGGCGTTGCCCGCGCGGCGCCCCGCAGTCCGGCGGTGGCGGCCCCCCTTCTTCCCCCGTCGCTGGATCCCGGCTCGTGCATGCGGTCCAGGCGGCGGAGCCCTCCGGCCGGCGGCGCTCCGGCGCGGATCTGGACGACGACGGTGTGGAGGTGTTGCCCCTTGGCGGCGGTGGTGGCCCATGGCCTGCGGCGGCCGGCGGTGCCCGACTAGCTCGGATCTAGGCCCTAGGGGCCCGGTCTGGGTCGGGGCGGGCCTGCTGGGGGGCTGCGGTGGGTTGTTCTCCGGTGGCTCTGGCGAGCTCCTCGCGACAGGGACGGCGGCTGTTGTGCCGGGATTGCTGCAACGTGGAGGCGGAGCTTCACGGGCCTGTTATGGGCTCGGCTGGACATTTGATCTGGTGTGCCTTGGCTGCTATGTTCGGTCTGCTACCGCGTAAGCCGGTGAAGGTTGTTCCCTCCCTCGTGGTTGCGGTGTTGTCGGTCCTTGTTTACGGGTGTCTCGTTTGGATCCGACCGGCCTAGCTTCGTTGGCCGTGGTGAGACGACGGCGGTGTCCTCGTGACTGTGTTGGTGCATGTTGGTGGGCGACCGGTGTGGTGGAGCCGAAGGTTGGTCCTGGGTGGCGGGTGCGAGGGGTCGGGAGAAATCTTTGTCGGGTCTTGCCGACACCAAGGCGGTGACGCCTGCTGGCGCCGCCATCCTTCTTGAAGGGCGTCGGGTGACCCTCTCACCCCACCACCCTCCGTGTACCGGGAGAAATCCTAGGATTCGTCCGAGCAGCAGCGTCGACATCATCGCATTCCTTCTTGAAGGTGGTGCTTGGTACACGACAACTCGGTGGCTTTGGAGCGTGGTGGTTATCTTCGGTGGGCACAGCGGTCGCGAGGAGCCGTAGTTTTCGTTGATCCGGCGTTGTTGGTGTTTCGAAAGGAAAGCAAATGATCGAAGAATAATCTCATTAACTGAAGATGAGGGTATTTATACCCTAGTACAGAGGCGGTAATTACATAGGCGGTAAGTGACGGTTGCTGAACTCCACAACCGCCTTAAGCATTGATTACTAGAATTAAATTAATTTTTAACACTCCCCCTAATCTATGCTTGACTAGGTGAATATGCACCATCTTGATAGAATCCTCCTAATATATGTCCGCCTTGAGAATGCTCAACATCTTCATCTTGAGAAATTCTTGTATAGTCTTTACAGTCTCCTCCAAAAACCTTGTGGGAAAAATATGAGGAGAATAGTGTAGATATGTTGCTAAAACTCCTTTAAACCCAGTGGGAAAAATAAGGAGAAAATTATGCAACATATAATGATTATTGTCTCTTGATAACTCATATGAGAAAAACCTTTGAAAAGGGAGAAAACTCATTGGGAGTTTAGAGAACAATTAATATGTCTTAAGTACTTCCTTTAAAAACCCATATAGGGAAAGTAGAAAGTATGACATATGATATTTGAGAAGATATGCCTCGTTAAAAACCATGATGAGAAACTTTGAGAGAAAACTCATAAAGGAAAAGAGTGCGATCTGATATGCCATTGAAAACTCCTTTAAAACCCAGTGGAAAAATATAAGGAGAAAATAATATGGCATATATGGATACTTGTGTTTATATTGTCTCATTAAAAACCTTATATGAGAAACCATTATGGGAAAAACTCATCAAGGGAAAAAGAGTACAATATATGCAATGTGATGATTGCTAACACGTTATAGTTTGGGAGATTACTCCCCCTAAACTTGGCAAATATGGAGGATGTCTCATACCAATTCCATTGACATGAACATGATATTGCGTATAATCTGTTAGATTATAATAATATTTTGTTTGCAAATTATTTCCTCACTTTTCTATAATTCGTGAGGATAAGTAATTTCCGAGTAATCTGATTTATGATATTGCTCTTCATATAACCTATAGGTATTGAGTAACACAAGTGGAAGTATCTTGATAAATCAAGTTATGTGATTCTCATGAATCTCAACCACATGATTTTGAGTGTGGTTAACCATTCTACTGAGTTATGCATATTTTGCAATGCTTTTAGATAAAGCAATTATGTCAGAATGATAACTGAAAATAACCATTAAAATCCATTTATATGACTTCCATGTGAAGGCTATTCCAGCAAATTCAGTCATTGATATGGCGTTGTTGGGATCAAATAAAGAGCCAATATCATTACATTATATCATGGCCATATCTTCTATTTCCTCATGGAAATATTCAAGATTTACTGTAATATTCAGATATAAGATGATAGTACTTATATCAACCATATACCTTTTGTTTGGGGTTGCACTCCGAATAAAGATAGCAAATATATTGTCAGGCCTGTCGTAGTTTGCAAGTATACGAGTGCTTTGACATTAGTGAAATATAGAACTTCAGGTCCTAGTATCACTTCATTATCACCCCTAGGTATGAATGGTTTGTACCTTATCAAATATGACCATACATGTCTTTTGTTGATATGATATATCCGAATTGAACTTCTCGTATATGTTTGGATATATGTAGACTGATATGTATTCTTGAGAGAATGCTCAAGTTGTAAACTTAAGCTAAATTTGGTTGAATCTAAATTTTCCGTCTTGAGATGATTTTATGTATGTTTAGGTCTTGTAGAGACATTGATGATGAAATCATCATATACACTGAGGTGATGTAAGGAAATAAAATTTTGCTATTCCTTTATTAACACATAAACAATCATCATCCTTTGAGTAAACCTCTGAAGAAGGAACTCGTCTAGTCGGTAGTACCATATGATTCACGACTATTTCTAGTCATAGAGTAACTTATGAAGTTTTACACAATACATGTTGCGATTTGTTTTTGGATTCGGAAATGAAGCCCTTCAGGGTATTTTAATATAGATTTTCGAAATGAGTGACTCATATGAGTATGTAGTCACTACATCCATTAACTGCATGGATAATATTATTTGTACTGTCAATGATATTTATTATCGAAACTTAATTCCACTCATACCAAGAGTGTATGTTACATCGTAATCGATGTCGGGTCTCTGCATGAACCCTTTTGCTACAAGCCTTGCTTTCTCACCACCTCATTGATTTTGTCTATGAATGAGAAGTTTTTAGTATTCCATATGGAAGTACTTATGAGGAGTAGGTATTACTGTGGTAAATACCACTCTTTGTTGAGCGAATGATATTCTTCATTACTTGCTTCCTTTTATGTGAACCAATATGAATGCAAGAGGCACTCTACCATGGATCTTGGTTCAGGGCCCAAAAGGTTTTAGCAATCTTCAGAAGAAATATATGTCAACAAATGTAGACTTATGTTATATAATTCTGGATGAATTAGTGAAATTTGTGAAAATGTATTTATTCCTTTTAACTCCTTGTGATTTCCTACAACAATGGAGTCAAGGTGTTTCGATGTCCCGACACCAAAACATTTGTGCACATTTATATCGGGCTTTGGATGATGAGCATCCAGTGAGGTGTTCTTTCAACTTGATGTTGAATTACATTTACTGGTTGAGGATTTGATTTTCTCTATTTCCGCGGAAGCATATGCGAGATTATATCTCGTGTAGTCAGATTTCTCCCCCTATTTCTCTCATTTGAGGAGAAGAGTGGTTTATCATGTATCTCCACTCTTTCTGACACTTTACTGCAGGAATATAATTGAGTAACACCTTAGTCATCAGTAAATGTATGTGGCAGATTTGCAATGTGTTGCAAATATGTGATTCTAAACTTCTTGTTCATATTCTTTTAGTACGTGGATATAAGGACTGAATGTGAATAACATTTCTAATTTATTTCTTGGCATTCTTTGTGGTACTTATCTCCCCCTAATGCCAGAAGTGTCCTTATTGTTGATGCAATCAGCATACGGGCTATGAATAATTTTGATTGACAAATAAATTGTTATTCCTCACATAGATCCCTAATTTTCTATGAGAGCACATTGATGTATGCTGGAGTGGTGATATCGGTATGTAACCGAATTATCGCAGATAGGAAATACTTTGTTGATTTCCACGTAATTACTACAAGGGGAAAGTAGTATGCTATGCAGTTGGTATGATTTATATCATACTTACGGTGTGTAATGCCATATTTATTTAGCATGAGGCTAGTAAATTACGATTCTATAAGTTTGGTCATATTATTAATTTCATTATCTTTGATAAGATATTGAACTAAACCATTATGTGTATGTACATAAAGTATTATGTATAATCACACATTGCTTGTGAAATGAGTTCAACGAATTTGTCCATTCAAATGGATGTATCCCTTGTTTAGGATAACATGCTCTTACTTTGAGAATTTGAGCAACTAATTTAGTTATATCATTCATGGTTTGTGTGACAAGAGACACACTAGAAATCATTTTATAAATGTTTCCATGAGTACCATGAAGTATCTATATAATACCACATAATGATTGAGTGATCCACATATCTTCTCGATGTGCTCAAGGAAGAATGAGTTGGCTCATTTATAGTTGTAAGGTGAGAGTTCCTTAAATTAATTTCCCCTATGGCACATGTGGTGCACATAAAATCTGATGATTTGGGAAATTTTGCAACTTGTTAAGTTGTGACCAATAGAATTGTCAATAATTTTCTAATCATCCCCAAACGAGGATGGCTAAGGCTATTAAGCTTAATATTTAATTTATTAATACTTGGAAAATCATTGTGTACGCAACAATATTGAGTATGAATTGTTTCATACATTCAAAATTTATCAAATATCATGTCCGAAAAATAGGATATTGGACATCACTCTACATGTAATAATACAAGTATAGGCTAATGATATTTTGGGAATAATCAGGAGATTACATGAGGTCTCCAATATTAGTGATTTTTTTATATATGCAAACATATCTTGGGTGCAAAGAAATTGACAACCTATTCTTGCACTAGATTTTTGGTTCTCCTTCTCAGGAAGATTTGAGAACAATCATTTACCAGAATAGTTTCCAGTTATAAGTTTGCAGTTTTTCAAATTTATCCCAATGACTTCTTTGCCTTTTTAATAAATTTGTGGTGTGGTTTGACCATATGTTTGAGGGGTTTGGTAATTATAGGTACGATGTTTAAATAACCACACATTTGACAAACTTGAGAGTTGTCATTAATCGTTTGAAAAAGATATATTCCCTATTAAGAAATAATTCCATATTTGGTTGTATTTTAGCCTCCACTCTACTTTGAATACATCATGGTTCTATTTTGTGACCAATGACTTGATTAGTATTTCCAATACTAGCAAGAATTTCAAATAATGGAATAGCACCCGTTGGGTCAATCTGATGATTTTATGAAATTCCATGTTTCTTCATCATGAAAATGGTACGACTATCATAAGAAGATGTAAAGTGTATTGAGGGCTTTTCAACTCGATCTTCGGACAAAAATATTTGATCATGAGATCTCAACTTAAAGTTGATTGAGTGACAAAATGTGAGCTGTGATAGACTTGAGGTCTTGAGAAACGAATGGGTGATCATTCCAAAGGTTTTCATGACGGCATGTTTCTCTTAAGCGAATATTCAAGGTGAATCTATATTCATCCATTGTGTACTTAGTTTGAGAACCAAATGAAGTTGGTGACATATAAAATGCATATGTACATCAATAGAATAGCCATGTGTTACATGAAATGATCATGCATTATTTAATTTACTTCTTGGAGTAAAATAAAATATATGGATGAAATGATCTTGTTGAGCAAAATCCGCCAATTGATGCTTGATGAACATGGGGTGTAAACCTTCAATATAGTGCATGCGATAAAATCATTGCTAATGTTTTGGGCTTCATTCATGAGACAAAGTGTGACTTTAGAGTCACAGCCAAAACATAGGCTTTGCAATTTTAACATTTCTTAGTCACTATGAAAATAACAACCACAATGTGATGTGGATCTTGCAATAGTGTTTGAGACACTGGTTATAAATTATGGTATCCATCTTGATGGATGGATGACACTATAATTAGAAATAGTGACGTAGGCTCCATTGCCATGCATTTTACGAATGTAATAGAAGGTAATCACATGTATTTGCAAATATTTTCATGGTTTCCTATGACATATTCAAGCAAAATGTGCAAGAACAATATTTACTATGAGAGTAAATCATTTAGTGAACAACAACGAATGCTTCTGAGGAGCAAATTCTAGTACGGCCGATGCCTTATAGCCATATGTGTAGACCTTAATTTATATATGATAACACTTTGAAGATAATCACCAATATGATGTATATCTCGTAGTAATAGAAACATAGTCTGACTATTGTCAGTAGATGTTCATAATTCTATTACCTTATGTTATGCTATTTTTTAAGAAAATCACTTTGAAGGTAGTCATCAGTGAGAATGACATGATGTAGACCTTGCAGTAATAGGGGATAGTCTGCAAAATTTTGCAGTAGATGCCAATATTACCTTATGATATCTTGAGGTAGTCACTTATAAATATTAATATTTGGAAGAGCATTTTGAAGGTAATCATCTTGTAAAATTGATAAGATGTAGACCTCACAATAGTGATGAATAATCTGCGAATTATGCAGTAGATGTCATCAATACCTTGTGATTCACAAATAAAAATATAGGCTATATACACATTAATATTTGGAAGAGCACGTTGAAGATAGTCATCTTCTCAAAATGACAAAACGTAGATCTCACAGTAGTGATGGATAATCTGCGAAATATGCAGTAGATGCCATCAAATACCTTGTGATTTACAAATACAATTTAAGGTAGTCATATTAAGTATAACACACCATAATCCATGTTTCTAATTTACATCCAGATTTAATGTACAGTTGTTTCATATTGCTATTATATGAAGAATGCTAAGGCAAACATATAAAAGGATGACACAATGCCATCACTGATGTATAATCTTCTGACCACAATAGTACTATGATGGTAATACATGCAAAATGAGTGTTTTAGAACATTACGCACAATGTGGCATAATTACAGTGATACTGGGTGCTTCTACCCAAGTACTAGTACTAAGGCTGATGGCCTTATTCGGGAATCAGGGAAGCATGAAGTGCTAAACTGTGAAATGGCGAAAGAGATAAGGTTCTCTACTGATTCTCCACAAACCCATCGATTCAGTTGGCTTTGTTGTTTGCACTTTGCCCAGACCACATCTCCATGAGAAATTAGGAACGGAGGATGTGTCGCTGATTGAAGGTTGTAGTCATGCGCCGCGCCTGGTGAGTGTCTCCACGATGTGGAACCGCCCCGTCTCTGTCGGGCGCCGGGCCATGACTTGGCGTGGCCGTTGACCACCATTTCCTTCATCTGCCATCCCTGGGCGCTACATCTCGGAGGGAAATGTTGTGCCAGCAGCCTAGGCCACGCTGCGCCGGAGGACGCCGCTTCTCCGGATGCTAGACGATTTGCCGCCGCTGATGGATACGAGGGATTGTGTGCCTCGCGTTATGTGCCGGAGGGCGCTATCGTTGGCCTGATCGACGCCTGGTCATGGCCGCTTCGGGCTGGTGCGGGAGGCCGCCCATCTCCAGACCATGCTGTGCCCCGCCGCCGTACCTCACATCCAGAGAAGAAACAACTCGCCAGAGGGCCACAACGTGCTTTGAAGATTGACGCCGCCAGCCCTGGGTCGGGTCGGATACGCCTCCGCGTCGAGGCCGAAGGCCATGGCTACACCGTGAGCGTCGTCTGATGCGCCGACAGGCACTGCCGTCGGGCGTGAAGGGCGAGGCGCCGAGGCTTCTTCCGGATGCCTGCAGGCAAGAAGGCCTCTCACTTCCGGCCAATGGCCATCTTCATCGACGCAGGGTATGCCGCAACGCCGCTTCTATGTTGTTCTTTCTCTGGCCTAAGAGCATCTTCAACAGGCGCCTAAAAACTGCTCCGCGCGTTAAAATATTCGTTTTTTGGGCGCCGGGCTGCTCCAGCAGAAGCTGCAAAACGCTGCGCGCACTAAAAATTTCTGGGCGCGCGCTTAAAAACGCTATCGCGCGCAGCATATTTGGTGCGCCGGCTTGCGCGCGCACCAAACTCTGAGCGGCTGCAGATGGGACCGCTGGATCAGCGCGGATTGGGCGCCGCACTAGCGCGCGTCTGTTGGAGATGCTTCGGTCCCCGCGCTGTAAAACTGCTACAGTGGCGCGCTAAAAAAAATATTGGGCGCGGATTTTTTACGCTGTCGTTGGAGATGCTTAATCGCTCTCGGCGGAGAGAAGTGCCGATAACGTGTTTCGAAAGGAAATCAAATGATCAAAGAGTAATCTCATTAACTGAAGATGAGGGTATTTATACCCTAGTACAGAGACGGTAATTACATAGATGGTAAGTGACGGTTGCTAAACTCCACAACCGCCTTAAGCATTGATTACTAGAATTAAATTAATTTTTAACAGTTGGCATTTTTTCTCTTATTTTTTTTTTATATTTTCTTTTGAGCGTGCTTGTGCTGTCCGCTCCAGCGTTGATCGGAATGTTATATCTGATGATTGATATATCCATATAGCAGGGCGATAGCCTATTTCGAGAGACAATTGTTTGGGGTTGGACACTAATTAATCTACTAAATAATTATAGTTTCTAACAGTGAGAAAAGAGAGTTGTCGAGGTCAAAGGAAATGAGGTTCGATTGGGTTGAGGCCATCCCAGATAAAACTAAAGGGAAAAGTGACCTGATGGGTCCCACGCATCGAGATTAGTGCATCCGATCGGACGGCCCACCACACACCTCCAAATCCTATAGATCTGACGTGAGATTTATATCAATTCCGAATTTTTAAACATCTCGTTCCATTCCTCTGTTTTAAACACTTTAGTTGCAAGCTTGCCGATAGCTACAGAGCGGGTTAGGCGACCACGACCGAGAATTTTGTTTATTCGCACTCCTCTTAGCTTTTGCAAACTGGTGGCTAGCTAGCAAGCTCAACGTGCCAGGGCTGTTTCCATGAGCTGCAGTCGTGATGCCTAGAGCAAGACCGCGCCTGTCCCCCCTTGGGAAAAGCTTCTCTTGATCAGACTAGCCGGCCACCAAGAATTTCTTGTTCCCGGGCTGGGGCGCGCGGCATGCCGCCGCCGCCGTCGTCGTCACCGCCACGCACTTCTCTAGCGCGCGCGGCCGGACCACCGGTTCATACGTGCCGATCGACCCACGAGAGCTGTGCCTGCGCTGCCGCCGTCGGCATGGACGAGGACGACGTCGCCGGCAGCCACGGCGGCCGGGGCGGAGGCTGCCCGTGCCTGCCGTTCTGCTTCTGGGGCTCCAGGGTACCGGCCGCGCCGGAGGGGCGGAGGCGTCGCCGGCGCAGGTTCAGGCTCAGGCTCAGGCTCAGGCTCAGGCTCAACCTGTCGTGGCTCTCGTGGCCGTGGCTCAGGAAGAGCAAGAGCTCGGAGGCGGGCGGCAAGAACAAGGGGAAGCGGAGGAGGAAGCTGCTGCTGCTCCTGCTCAGGTCGCTGCAGGTCAAGAAGGCGCTCGCGTCCGTCTCGTCGGGAGGCAGCTTCTTACCAAAGGTACGCACTACACAGCGTACGCCACATGCATGCATGGACATGGATCGACCGCCATGGCCATTGATGATCTTGTTTTCCCGACTGGTACGGCGTTATCAGCAAGCTCTAGCTACGCTTCGCAGTTCCTTGTGTGGTTGGTTAATTAATTAGCAGGTGGGTACGAAGTAGTTTAACGGGATGGAGATGGAGACGGGGCCGGGGCCGGAGCTGCGTGATTGACCCACCAAAGCAGGCCATTCCGCGGAAGACGAGACGGGCGACGGGGTTTTGGGTCTCCGGCGTCACTGTGAGGTTTTGGACTGGCGACTTTTAGCCCGCGGGTCACGTGTGCGTTTACTAATGAAACATGCGCCAACGTGCTTGGCAGCTTGCCTTATGGCGGAAGGACCTCTAATATGGCATATTATATTTGTTTTAAGAAAGTATAAGAAGTAACGTAACACACAATCGGATGTCATGCCTTGGTGAATACTGCAAGGATGGTGAAGGGGCTTTGTGTTGTGACTTGTGACAACTCAGTTTTTCGAACCGTATGCCTAAGTACCACGTGACACACGTGGTAAGCAATCCAATCTTTACAAAAATCGTATGCCAAAGTGACTTTATCCTTTGTCTTAGCTATATTTTAACTCTAAACAAACGCTTGAGCAAAATATTGTGGTTCATACTCAAATGTTTTTTGTATGTGTTTCAACTAATAGGTGTCGTCTAACGAAAAAAATTCAACAATCATATGAGTGCTTATTTCATATTATTCAACCAACACAAATTGAATAGCTGGCTAGCTAGATAGTACTCCCTCCGTCTCAAAATAACTGTCTCAACTTTATACTAATTCTAGTACAAATTTGTATTAAGCTTAAGACAGTTATTTTGGGATGGAGGGAGTACTTCCTCCGTAAAAAAATATAAGAATGATTAGATCACTAAAATAGTGATTTAAACGCTTTTATATTTTTTTACGGAGGGAGTAGGTTGCTCCCGACTTAATCAATTCTAAAATAAGTATTTATAGCACCCTCAAAAAAGAACTATTTATAGGCAGCTGATTAGAAATAGCAATACCCAGTTTTATCCTATTTGACACTTCTTTAACCATTGGAAATGTGTTCTAATGGTGAGACCAGTGTTATTTGTTTCTCTTTCGGAAAGGGCCCGGATCTATTATAAAGGTCCATCAAAAGTATAATCATTTCAGGCATAATAAAAATTCCATGGAGACATCTGGTTCACCGAATTATCACTATCGGCCGTCGTCAACAAACCCGAAGCCTCTAGTGGGGAGAAGTTTTAACTACTCCCTCCACATATAAGGACTCAAGCTTGCAATAGTATCCACATAACTCATTGCCAAACATGATAGGAACAATAGGGGGTGGGTACAATTTAGAAGCCACCTGCATAGACTTTATTGAAAGAAGAGAGGTCTAATTGTCTCATCCTTGTCGTAAAAATAACATTTTTTATTTCCGGGCGTAGTTGGAACTAGCTTTTTTATCCTGGGTTGCGCCTTGCCAGATTGTCCTTAGATAGGATCAAACCTCTACAGGTTACCAAACTTTTGAAAAGAAAAATGAATTTTTGAAAATTTAAAATTTCAAGGTACCTTCATTTTCCAAATTTGTTTAGGTACATGGACCTCTAAGGCTCACTCTCTAAGATAAAAATGGCTAGTTCCAACTATGGAGCAGTACAGTGCCTACAGTCCTACTCAGTGGCTAATTGCCCGTTGCCGATGTTCTGCAGCTGCAGGTTGGCGGCTCCGGCGGCGCCAAGAAGCAAAAACGGAGCAACCCATGGCAAAAGGTCGACGATGACGCTGCACCAACCACAAGCTGCGCTAAAGAGACGGGGCCTGCACGGCCGGAGATGATCAGCCCGCCGTTCCCCAGGCCCACGGATGGCGTGTGGCGAGCCCCGTCGTCTAGGTTCCACTCGCTCCAGCTTGACCGTGGCAGCGCCAAGCCTTCCACAGGTGGTCTGTGGACGGCGGCCACGACGCTGGGCGTGATCGTGTTCTTCGGCCGTGTCACCGCGGTGTTCTTCTTGTGCTCGTGCATGTACGGGGCGCGGTGGTTCGGGGCAGCGCAGGCCGACACCAGGGGCAGCATTGCCAGTGCCGGTAGCAGCCGGAGGCTCGGCGATCGGGTGGCACTGGACTACTTGTGGGCGGAGGAGCACAAGAAGAAGGTGGTCATGTGTGGGCTGCTGGACAGGGCCGGCGGCAAGAGACCATCGTCGCGCTTTTGTATATAGTGGTCATGTCTGACAGCAGCCGCTGGTGGTGTAAATTGTTGGGTTTGGAGTGGTTTTGGGATATGGCATGCCATATTGGGCTTATTTCCCACATTGTTTGGTTAGATTTGTACGTATGTAATAGAGCTGCCAACTGTAGAAATCAGTTTTGATGGGACATTTGTGGAGTGAAGTAGAGAAATTTAACTACATGTGAACTCTGCAAAGGAGCTAGCAAAATTGCACTCAATTCCACTAAGAACCTAGAAAAAAAAATACTTACCTGAAAAGAGGAACCTAAGGTCAATAATTGACCCAAATATGGATTCAAACCAAAGCAATATCAGTTCTTGCAAAATGTTTTAATTGTCCAGCAAGTGAAATTGTATAGTGTTATTTTCGGAAGACAGGCATTAATTACTGCTAAGATATCCTGCAGGATAATCTAGCACCACCACCGAGCCTTTCATAAACATTTCCAACAAACTACCTCCGTTCCTATAGTAAAATCTTTAAAAGATCTTATATTTAGGAACGGAGGGAGTAATTCACTTTGGGATGGAGGATAAGATCCCCAGGTTAACGAGCCATAGCAATTAGCTGGCAAGTGGATCCATGATGCTTTGCTAAGTCTTGCATATACAGACCTTGAGCTCTTGAAGCTTGTGGAGCATTATCAGCGACGCTGAATCCTGGGAGCTCTTTTTGTCAGTTTGCCGTTTGCCTTGAATTGTAATGGCAGTTACATCAGGTATGTGCAAGGTGATGGTTGACACGAAGCTATTGAAGTTCGTTGTGGTTACCCCGTCCAGAACAATAGGAGTCCTGTTGGATCAACCCAGTACAATAATTTAGCACAGCTTTGTTAAAAGACCAGAAGGGTCGGCATTGCCAACATTCAAGTGGAATGGAGTTTCTGCCTTGGTTGCTAGAGGTCATATATATCTTGTATTCCTGGACATACCTGAACCTTTGTTCCACAAATTCGAATTCTGGCATGGGCCACTGCAACCTCTTGCATAGCTTAAAAAGAGCACTTCGTGGTCCACCTTTGTCCATTTTGAGCTGAAGAACAACTGAAAACAAACAAAATTGCCTGGTTACCAAGCAAACATGCATCTTATCCATGCAAAGAGAAAAAGGTATATACTACTGTACATTTTAGTATGTCATGTTTGACAGGCTGTGAACCAACAAGCAACACAATTAAACCAAAGGACGACAAAAATAGGAAATGTGACATACCTGCTTCCTTCAGTGAGGGAAGGCCTCCTAGGCTAGGATTGACATTCACGTCACAATAATCAAGTGGTGATTCCAACTACAGAAAAGTAATAATAGTCATTATATTATAATAAAATGCAACACTTTGTTAAAGCATTTGCTGGAAAACTATGTAGAAGCTTGCACTTGCCAAAGGATACTGCAGGTCCGGAGATATAATATCTAACTGCTTAGATTTAGAGGAACATTGTTTCATCGAAAGACCTCTTTTCTGCTTCAAACTTAAACGTCAGTTTCCATAATAGACAAATGGCATAAACAAATCATCTACTCCCTCTGTACCTAAATACTTGTAGTTGGGGAGAACAAGTATTTAGGTACAGAGGGAGTAATTTCTAAGCAGAAAAACATCAGCTAGTTAAATACCCCAGGGAAGAGTATACTGTATACGAGATAATGTATGTTTCCTTCGGAATAGTAAAGGAAAGTATGCTAAGGGTATTGTTCTGCTACCCATTCAACTGAACAACAATTAAAACCAAGAAGCACCTGCCATGAAATACACACTAATATAGCATTCATTTTTATGTTTAAAGCACCTACCTTCAGATCTGCCAATATACGAGCTGCTGCTTTTGCCTTTGCACTCTTCTTGTTTCTGTCATGTCCTTGGGCTATCAGCAGTTCATCTCGTAATTGCACTGACATATCTATAGTTACTTCTTCTCCTCTACTACTGCATTTTGAATTTATGAAATAACCAAGGTGACTACACAGCTCTAACAACTCCCGATAGGGTGGCAATGCAAGATTATCAGGGGTTATCATCGGGGAAAGCAATGGTTCAACAATCTTCCAAACCACATCAACATCAAAATCTGTGTCTACAAATATTGCACCGGCAATGCTTTCCATAATGTCTCCAAGTACCTGTAGAGCAAACAAAATAATATTGTTAACTTCAACGTGTAATGTTGGCTGGGAAAGGTTTAACAGAGAAAAGGCCATCGCAGAAACAATAAAAGCACAAAATTGAAATGGTAGGCTGCTAAGATAATGAACATAAGTGAAACTGTATTTCTAACCTTAGGTACTTTACATGTAGCATGTTGAAGGAATTTATTAACCTTCCCTTGGCACTCCAAATTGGATTTAACATATTCTGTGATTTGCTCCAAGAGTATTCCAGACCCATGCTGTAGATGACTGTGAATGTTGTTTCTTAAAACTACTTCTGCAAAATTCTCGTTACTAACCAAAGCGGAACGTAAGTCTGTCAATTCTCCAGGATCAACATCAGTATGGGTAACATAGAGATAGCGTGTAATTAGTAGGTCCAGCACAGAATCACCCAGAAATTCCAGACGCTGAAGTAAAGGCACAAGTTAGACACAAAAATGTTAAGGACAGAAGACATGGATATATCTTGTTTTGAAGCAATTTCTGAGTGAAGCACAATAAGCTAATGATAACCCCATGAACCAATATAGAAATATGCTGCTATACACTGACCTGGTAACAGTAGTCAACCCCTAATTCCTGCAGAGATGGATGAGTTATGGCTTCCAGTAGAAGGCCCTTGACCGAGAAGTTGTACTTCAATTTTGCTTCCAACTCCTCAATAACACTTACTTTAGGTAAGTAGCATATATAAGATGCATTGAGCTTTACTTCCTGTACCAACTTCCTATCACATTTTATTTCAATACCGAACCACTTCATAACCCAAAGTGCAGCAACTATGCCACCACCAACATAATATGCTCCAACTAGGGCTTCAACACAATCAGATATTGTTTTCGAGCACATCCATCTGTGAGCTCTATCACATGGTTTTCCAACGACAAAAGATGGGTCGTCGCTGATATACCTTCCATTGGTTGGAACAAATGCAGTCTCAATTCCGCAGTTACAAGGAAAAGGGCGCAAGGATATCTGCCCAGGAGCAACCCAACGCCGTGGGTCGAATGCACTATCCCGCACGTAACCCTGGAAAGCAAGATAACAAATAGCCAGTAAACATATACACCTCAGAATTGTATTCTCAACCTTGCAAATCTCAATGGTATCTAGGTTATATTATACTCCCTCCGTCCCATAATTCTTGTCTTAGTTTGTCTAGAAATGAATGTATCTAAATACTAAAACTTGACTAGATACATTCATATCTAAATAAATCTAAGACAAGAAATTTGGGACGGAGGGAGTATCTCCTATACGCAACTTGACTCTGCTCGTATATAACTTCTGCCTTTCTACAGTATCATGAAACATGCGTTTTGAATGAAAAGAACATTGATGAAGCACCTCTAGAAAACATCTGACTGGCATGGGCTCAAATAAAATTAAAACTCAAGATGGAGCAGAATAGAAGAAAACCACTTGCTATATGAAGTGCATATGTGATTGTTGGCCCTCAGGCTCAAATATTTATTTATTTATTGCGGGGAAAGCTCAAATATAACTGGTTGACTGGCCAAGTGCACATGAACTAACAAAATTAAAATTATTTGTCTAACAGAACTCATCATAAACTTCAGGAAGTTGAAACCATTATATTAGGCTTGGATTTACGCCATCTACCTGCAAGGATCGCCAGATTCCGTGCTTATGAAGTGTAGCATTGCAGACAGCATTTGATCTCATATCAGAAAGATGACCTTCATGTTTCATAGGATACCTTAAAAACAGGTCACATCCTATCAAATATTTTAGTACTGAGTCTCCCAATAGTTCTAAACGCTCCAGGGAAAATGTCTCGCAGCACCTTAAGGTTGTGATAGCTTCCAAAATCTGACATTGAAACGGATCAAATTATTCAGGTATGCATAACCAGCCATAGCAATAAAATTATATTCTCATGAAAGAGAACAGACCAGGTAACTTGGTATATGTTGAGTGTAACCAATATCTCTGCGAAGCTGGCTGGCTAGCATGAGAGACTGAAGTCGATGCATTACAGAAGGCAATAAATAAAATGATTTGAGAACTTCAATTGTCACATCAATGTGGATTAACAATTCAGGTGGGACCCGGGCATGTATTTGTTCTTTTTCCATGAGCAAAGGATCACCCGTAGAACCATCTGCCATAGGTTATGTAGAGTTTCATGTAAAAAGCAGGCCAAATAGTAAAGCAACAGCTATCTGGCAGTTCATCATAACAGGAAAAGGGGAACTGGACCGGACTAGGATTTAGCTAGTACCTATGTATTTTGATTTTGAAAAAAGAAGATTGTGTGCATTGTGGCTTTGCTTTAACAGCAACAACGGTTGTTTTGGATGTTGAATAATAATACCGTACCTACAAAAGAGTGGTAAAAAAGGAAGTTTGTCAGGAAGCATATCAGAATAAATTTTAATTGTAATTAGGAGTTTAAGACATGTAATGGAGGTATTACTTTTCACGGTAGTAGTCCACAAATGAAGAAAACGGTGAAGCTTTTCCATTATACATCTCTTCAAACGAGTCCTCAGCAGTTGTGTCATAGATCAAGTCAAGAACAGAGTATATCCTCCCAGTATGAAGCGACAGCACAACTGAATCTTTGATGCTAGAAAAATGAAGAGATTTGTTGGCTAGATGAATAATGTCTTTCTCCTTGATACTTCTATGTTGAATAGAATTTGCACAGATATTTTCATCTTCCAGATACAAATTTCTCAACTGCTCCACCACCTGGGTGCAGGATTCAACTGCCTCCCAGTATATGTTTAAATCTTGCTGGATATGTGGTGAATGCCTCAAAGGTAAAAGTAAGTACATGCACTCTGAGCTCCATTGTATTTCATGACCTTTTCTGAAAAGAAATTCCCTTTGCACTCCACTTGTTCGAGACCCATGAAATAATCTACCAAATATTCCATTGAAAAATAATTCTTGGAACAACTTCCCGTCACGTAGCTGAAGAAATGATAAAAATAAGCGATGGCCAAACAAACTTTATAGAAGAGAATTACAGTATGCGATTATTTCTTGAACACCTGTTTTTTGTCCAATTGAACTTTTCCACACGGAGTTATGGTGGTGTAGACCATTTTATTAGGGATCAGGAATAGATCCATTTTTGAACAAGCTACGTCATCATCAAGTGCTGACTCCATTAAGAGAACAAACCCAGCATAGTTTTCACCCTCTTGGTCACAAAGAAAATCGAATCTATAAGTATTCAATGTGACACTTTCACTTTCATGAATCCACGATCCTGACAGGGCAAGAACATTTCTTGTTCCATGGAGCTCCTTTCTTTTAGTCGTTCCTGCCAAAATGAAAAAAGAACAGTGGAAACATCATTATCATCTGCGATGAGAGAAGCACGCATACCATTTTGGAAGAAGGGGTTCCTGTTGGAACTTGCACAGTTCACTACAGACAGCAGTATGCAATGTAACAGCACCACTCAGAGGAAATGGTAAAGTAAAAGAATGGAGAATAACTATGTAAGGCCAGCAGATTTCAACAGTAGGGAGATATTTCATATTTGTCCCAAGCCTTGCACAAACATGTTCGAAAGACAACCTCATACACACAGAGTTGCCATTACTGTGCAAAAAAATAAAAACAAAGCCCGCCAGCATTAGTTGCACAAGTTTAACGATGTACGACAAATTGGCAAGCTCAGTCTTACTCTGATCAATGTTATATTGATGAAGTGTATAAAATAGATGAGTGAAAGTAAATAGCAAAACAGGCAAATAAATGTTCTTATTTAAAGAACTTTTATGTAAGCAAGACTAAAAAGGGGTTAGACACATACCTGGTCCAGAAAGGAATTTTCCATCTCTCAAAGCAACATCAATATCAATAGGTTCTTCGGTCAACGGTAGAAGATGATCATTGAGTTCTCCTAGCTGATGCAGTTTCTTGCACGCATCTAGGGATACAAGCTGCTTGGCTAAATTACTTGTACTGCATAAAGGGCCAACTATCCTTTGAAACGCCGCATTTGGAGGCAAAGTCAAGGTACATTGGTATGATCCATCTTCTATAGCCACCACAAAGGAAGGCTTTGGCATGTAATACCTTCAGAAGAATGTTATAATGATCAATCACTTCTATCTAATGAAATACAGCAAGATCGTGCCATGGGGAGTATGAGAAATAGTTTTTCTTTGTGCTGTGTGTGACATTCAAATTAAGCAACTTTTTCACCAACATGCTATCCATGTAATTGGTTACAAGTTCAGGAATATTAAGCACACCACCATTCTTAGTGATTATGCATGAGGTGCATTACCAAGCAGACTGACAGAACAACAAAAGCTACAAAAATGGTAAGCATAGGTGTACCTATCTTTAGGAAGTTTCTCACAATATTTACGAATCAGATCGACACAGCAGTCTGCAGTTATAGTTGCTCCTGTTGAATCAACATGGTATGCATACTTATCTTGCATAGGCAACTCAGAGGATGAAACATTGGGGGTTTCCTGTCTATACAGAGCGAAGTGTTTAATATAGTACTCAGTCTGTATTATGCGGAATATGTGTTCCTGCTGATCCATGTTTCCCCTGAAAAAATCATGTGAAGGATCAAAAGGTGAATAGGTACTCACAAAAATTATTAAAACATTTTTTAAACATGGTTGTAACATTTTTTTAGATGAGAGGGTAGGGATTCAGGAATTCCTGGGCTAGAAACTCAGACTGCTGACTGACAAAACATACCGTTCATGCCAAACCAAATTATGTAAAAGAGCATATACTTCTCCAGAAAAAATAATGATTATGAGACGTAAATTGTATCCAATCTATGAATATAATATGCGCGGCAAATTTGCTTAGAATAAGAATAAATGGTGGCCAAACATATCTCTAAAATTTAATATGCTATACCAGCATGTAGCTTATGCAGTGGACGATTATTGTACCTCTCAATCATAAGAACATAATTTGAGCTTCTCCTTCTGGCACGACCACGAGATTGAACATAGCTACAAACAGTTCTGGGCAGGTCAAAGCGTATGACACAAGAACAGTTAGGTACATCAATACCCTCTTCAGTTACATCTGTGCTGAAAAGCAAGTTCACCTAGAAATTGACATGGAGTTGATGTATCATTTTGAATCCTGTTTAAATCAATCTTTGCAATTTAAATGGCATACCTTTCCAGATCGGAACAAGTCCAAAGTATATCTCTGCACTGCTGGGCTCAGAGAATCTTTTGATGTACTCCCTCCAGTCAAGTAAGAAATTGAAAAACTAGAGAAATTAAAAATTCCTCTCATGAACCTCTCAACAGCTTTAGCTGTCATAATTCTTTCTACAAAAATTAGGCAAAGCACTTCGTTTGATGACCTGTGGAGAAAATACATGTGGATTTACCCATTTTTGCTGACACAAGAGCACAAGTAGGCAAAACTAAGCATCTTGAGCAGAATATGGCTTTACCCAAACGATTTAAAAATGTTGATTAGAGCATCCACTTTTGAAGAAATATACCCCCTTTTACTTAATTCCGCGGTACCAGATTCTGATTTCATTAGTTCACCATAACCTATGATGCAATTACATCAGCAGAATTAGAAGAAGAAACTATCAATGCACTACAGTGTAGCTTACAGTCTAGTGAGATATCAATAATACAATGCTTCAGAAATCAAAAAACATAGGTGCATCAAGAAACAGGCGATTTCAGTCTTTAAGGCTATAGATTCACACAACGAGGAGTGTCCTACATTCAACCGAAAATAATTGACCAGTATGTTAGGAAGTATTAGTATTAGTCTAGGAGTCCTTATTAGTCTATTAGTATTAGTCTAGGAGTCCTTATTAGTCTATGTTTACTTTCCTTGCACCTCAAGTCATGTGTAATATATATATGCCCCTTGGGCCTTCAATAAACATAAGTTGCTTTCCTAACATGGTATTAGAGCCTAGGTTTAGGTCTCCGGACGCCGCAACTCGTCCTCACGATCCAATTTTTTTCCTGTTCCCGTCAGGCAGCGGCTCCTCCTCGTGCCAGCGCTCGTCCCCCGCGCAGCAGCAGCCATGGCGACGGAGACAGAAGCCCCCGCCGCGGCGCCGTGCCTCCTCCTCGGCCCTCCCCTCATCCGCGCCGCGCGCCCGTCCCCCGCGGCGGGTGCGGCCGCCGGTGACGACACCGACGCGTCGCACCCGTTCCTCGACCTCCTCGACGTGGCCTTCAACGCACCGTCGGCCGCGGAGATGAAGGCGGCGCTCACGCCGCGGAGGGCGCTCAGGAACTCGGGCTACAATGTCTTCTGCATACACGATGGATTTTGCATCTTTGTGTCGTGTATGCTTCCTAGCTTTTAGCTTTCTTGTTTTCCGCTACGTCCACCAAATCCGTTGATATTTTGTGTTTTCTCATGCCATGCGAGTCCACCATACCTTAGTCCGTCAGCCTTTCTCCGGTCCTGATCCTTTCTATACAACTTTTGTGGCCTATTTGCCCTTGTTGTTTTCTATAGGATTTTATGGACTTCTTTTGCATTGTCGATCTACGTTCATCGTGTCTTATCAGCCGAGCTTCTTTCGCCGACGGTTGTCGTGGACTATGATTTTCTGCACAATGTTTTATTCTCTTGATGTGCCATCTTCTTTAGACAACCCATCTTCTCTTGATACTTATCTTGTATCTTCAAGTGATGTGGTGTCTTCCTCTGATGTGCCATCTCTTCGGTGTCTTCCTCTGATGTGCCATCTTCTTTTGACAACCCATCTTCTCTTGATACTTATCTTGTATCTTCAAGTGATGCGGTGTCTACCTCTAATGTGCCATCTCTTTGTTATCTCCTTCGGCGACTCGACAAGTTTTGAAGACTCTTCATGCTACGACGACACTGTCAAGACGCGGATTTGGATTATCATTTTTTTAGTATTACACTTCTTTATCGAGGTGTGGTATCCCCATCGAGGTGTGGAGAGGCCTTGGAGACATAGCGATAGTATGGCTAACTAAGCTTTTCAACCTCATTTTTCGGTCAAACAAGATGCCCGAAGAATGGAGGCGGAGTATTTTAGTACCAATCTTTAAGAACAAGGGAGATGTTCAAAGTTGTACTAATTACCGCGGAATCAAGCTGATGAGCCATACTATGAAGCTATGGGAGAGAGTCATTGAACACCGCTTAAGAAGGTTGACAAGCGTGACAAAAAACCAATTTGGTTTCATGCCTGGGAGGTCTACCATGGAAGCCATCTTCTTGGTACGACAGCTGATGGAGAGATACAGGGAGCAAAAGAAGGACCTTCATATGGTGTTCATTGATTTGGAGAAGGCCTATGAAAAGATACCTCGGAATGTCATGTGGTGGGCCTTGGAGAAACACAAAGTCCCAATAAAGTACATTACCCTCATCAAGGATATGTATGATAATGTTGTGACAAGTGTTCGAACAAGTGATGGCGACACCGATGACTTTCCGATTAGAATAGGGCTGCACCAAGGGTCAGCTTTGAGCCCTTATCCTTTTGATTTGGTGATGGATGAGGTCACAAGGGATATACAAGGAGATATCCCATGGTGTATGCTCTTTGCGGATGATGTGGTGCTAGTCGATGATAGCCGAACGGGGGTTAATAGAAAGTTAGAGTTATGGAGGTGGACTCTAGAATCGAAAGGTTTTAGGCTTAGTAGAACTAAAACTGAATACATGAGGTGCAGTTTTAGTGCTACTAGGCACGAGGATGGAGAGGTTAGCCTTGGTGGGCAGGTGGTACCGGAGAGAGACACGTTTCGATATTTGGGGTCCATGTTGCAGAAGGATGGCGATATTGATGAAGACGTGGGCCACCGAATCAAGGCTAGGTGGATGAAGTGGCGCCAAGCTTCTGGCGTACTCTGTGACAAGAGAGTGCCACAAAAGCTAAAAGGCAGATTTTATAGGACAGCTATCCGACGTGCGATGTTGTATGGCACGGAGTGTTGGCCAACCAAGAGACGACATATCCAACAGTTAGGTGTAGCAGAGATGCGCATGTTGAGATGGATATGTGGACACACAAGGAAGGATCGGGTACGAAATGACGATATACGAGAGAGACTTGGGATAGCACCGATTGAAGAGAAGCTGGTCCAGCATCGTCTCAAATGGTTTGGACATATTGAACGGAGGCCACCGGAAGCGTCGGTGCATAGCAGACGGATAAAGCGTGCTAAGAATGTTAAGAGGGGTCGTGGTAGACCAAACTTGACATGGGAGGAGTCTGTTAAGAGAGACCTGAAGGTTTGGAATATCGACACAGACTTAGCCATGGACAGGGGTGCGTGGAAGTTAGCTATCCACGTTCCAGAGCCATGACTTGGCTTCGAGATCTTATGGGTTTCAACTATAGCCTACCCCAACTTGTTTGGGACTGAAAGGCTTGGTTGTTGTTGTTGTTGTATTACACTTCTTCAAATGCAATGCTATTTTATTTTCGTTCTTATTCCGAGATATAGCAGGCAAAGTACTGAAATAAATACAACTTACTAAGGATCTTAATGCCGCTTGCAACTGATTTTATCCCTTTATATACAGAAAGATGCTGAAGATTCTAGTTGTATACTATATTACTCCCTCCGTACCTAAATATAAGTCTTTTTAGAGATTTCAATATGGACTACATACGGAGCAAAATGAATGAATCTACACTCTAAAATACGTCTATATACATCTGTATGTGGTCCTTATTGAAATATCCAAAAAGACTTATACTTAGAAACGGAGGGAGTACTATTTATGAGCAATAGCAAGTGAATACAGACAGATATAACACATCTAACTGATGGATATTTGTTTGTAGCTTACCATGTGGCAATACTGCCTCGATTAAATCTAAAGCTTCTTTAAAATAAGCTACATGCAGACTGAAGCTAGCTTTAGAGAAGAGGCAATCTTCAGAATCATCCAATGTCTTAATGCTTTCATTATATATCTTCACTACCTGTTAAGAAAACAATACACAGTTTATTCTCCAGGAAAAAAACCTAGTCTTTCATATAATAAAAAATGATATGGAAGAATAATGAAAAGGTATGCTAACTCCCACAGGCAAGGGAAATGGTTGGACCATACCTTCTTCTTAAGACTGGAACTGTGGAAGTGGTAGGGAAGAATCGAGTTTTTTTTACCAAATAGTATACATTAAAGTGACCCAATTTACAATTCATATGGTGAGGGAGGCACAAGAAAATGGAAAAATGCTACCATTATTCTCGTTGTAAGGTTTCTTCATGATGTTTCCTACAATGTCCCAGGAGCAAACTCTAACACTCAATATAGGTTAACTCCAGTTGCAGCTCAAATGGTTCAGCAACTACCTCAACTAAATTATTCTGTCCGACTTCTAACTACCTGTTTTGCATCATCTAACACATTCAGTCCGTCATGTTACTAAAGCAAAAAAAAAAAAAACCGAATTACTAAAGCAATATTACCGGGGCGTCCATATTTCCCCCCTTTGTGAACCTCTTAATTTAGAGTTTTAATGTATTTACAAAGATAAATAGCTCTAAGTGTAATGGTCAATTAACAGCAAATTAAAAAAGTGGTATTGTAACCAATTAATACGCTTCACAATCATTTGAATGACAATACTAGTTGACCTTTTAGTAGACTCAAGTTTCTCTTCACATGCAACTTATACTTCATTTTTTCGAGAAAACGCAAAAGACTTTGCGTTTCATTGTATTGAAAAGAGGGAGAGACAACCTCCTAGGAGGCTAGTTCAAAGGTGTTACAACCAGATCAATGCACGTCCCATGAGGGTGGCAGGGTGACCCTAAGCCCCTTGGCCCCTGCCTTCGCCCAATTCCTGGACTCGTCCTTGATCGCATCGGCAGCTCAACTAGTGATGGGGTTACATGGTCAAATACACACGCGTTCCTATGCTTCCAGATCATCCAAGGCACGAGAAGCGCAATCGAGGCCAGCGCTTTGCGGAGCGGGTGAGGCATGGCATCGCGAGCGCGTAGCCACCAGTCCTGCAGCGAGGCGTCCTGGTCGGGCGCAGGTGCCGGTAGTCGCAGCCAAGACATAATCCCGTGCCAAGTCTGCTTCGCGAATGGGCGAGAAAGCAGCAGGTGTTGTATCGTCTCCGGTTCTTGGTCGCAAAGAAGGCACCAAGGGTGATGCGTTAGGCCATGGCGAGCAAGGCGCTCCGCAGTCCAACAGCGGTCCTGATTAGCGAGCCAGTGGAAGAACTTGACCTTCGGAGGGGCCCAACCCTTCCAGATCAACTTCCAGGACCGGCAAGTGATAGATCCGGGGAAGGTGGCAAGATAGCAGGACCTGGCTGAGTAGTTGTCGCTGGCTGTCCACTTCCAGGAGAGCGTGTACGGCTCTGAGGAGAGGGTGATGCGGGACACCAGCAGCCAGATCTGTAGATACTGCCCAATCTCCTGAAGGCCAATAGTGTCGTGAATGTCCCTCGCCCGGGCATTGCCGGCGATGCCCTCTGCCACCGTCCGGGACTTTCTACGATGTTTGGGGATGCACATGTATAGCGAGGGCGCGTGCTCGCGGATGGAGAGGCCGAGGAGCCATCGGTCCTCCCAGAAGAGCGCTGTCGATCCGTCTCCAATCTGCATGGTGGTGGAGGCATAGAAGAGGCCATACTCCTCGGGGGTGAACTGCAGGTCCAGGCCATACCATGCGTGGCTAGTGTCCGTCCGTGAGAGCCATAGCCATCAGAGCCGAAGGGCAAGCCCCGTGCGCTCTAGGTCGCGGACACCCAGGCCGCCGTACTCCAGCGGTCGGCATACCCGGCGCCAGTTCACGTGGCAGTGCCCACCGTGGGCAGCCTCGCGCCCGGCCCAGAGGAACCCACGCTGAATCTTCTCAAGCTGCTTCAGAGTTTTCTTCGGGGGCGCTAGGGCGAGCATTTGGTGGACGGGGATGGCGCTGAGCACAGACTTGACGAGCGCCAGCCGCCCGGCCTTGTTCATGAGCCATGCCTTCCACGATGGGAGGCGGGCGGCCACCTTGTCGACTAGAGGCTGCATCTGAGCCGCGGAGGGGCGGCGCGTGGAGAGGGGGATACCCAGATACGTGATGGGCAGAGCCGCCGTCTCGCAGCCCAGAATCACCAGTGATTCGGCGGTCGACTCATCTCCATGAAGTGTTGTGGCAGAGCTCTTGCCGTAGTTCACGTGCAGGCCGGAGGCAGAGCCAAAGATCCCTAAGATGCCCTTGACAGCGAGGACCTCGTCGGTCGAGGCGTGACAGAACAGCATCACATCATCGGCGTAAAGCGAGATAGCCGGGATGTTGCGTCGGGGGTGGAGTCTCCGGAGAATGCCGGCCTGGAGCGCCCGTTGCATGAGGCGGCTGAGCGTGTCGACGGCCAGGACGAAGAGCTGCGGGGATGTCGAGTCACCCTGTCTCAACCCGCGGCGGTGCCAGATCGGGGGTCCCGGCACGCCATTGAGCAAGACGCGGGTGCTGGCCGAGGAGAGGAGGATGGCCAGCCACTCCCGGAACCTCGCTCCGAAGCCATATTGGCGCAGGGCCTCGAAGAGGAAGGGCCATGATATGGAGTCGAAGGCCCGGGTGAGGTCGAGCTTGAGCATGATCCTCGGCGCGCCCAGTTGGTGCAGGAACTTGAGGGATTGCCGGACAAGGATGAAGTTGTCGTGGAGGGTACGTCCGGCGATGAAAGCATTCTGATAGCGGCTCACTAGGCCGTCGAGCATCGGTGCCAAGCGCAGGGAAAGGACCTTCGCGAAGAGCTTAGCCACAATATGTATCAGGCAAATCGGTCGGTAGTCGCCGAGCTTGTGAGCATCGGAGCGCTTTGGCAGCAAGGTGAGCAGTGCTTGGTTGAGCCTGTGGAATCCACACCCCCTCAGCGCATAGAGCTGCTCAAAGACCTCAAGCACGCCTGCTTAATGGTGCTCCAGCACGCTCGCAGGAACTCCGCGGTAAAGCCGTCCGGCCCCAGTGCCTTGTGCGCCGGCATGCGCCGCACAGCCTCCCATATCTCGTCGGGGCTGAACGGCGCCTCTAGGCCTGACAGGTCAACTGGCTGGATGAGGTGCTCGAAGTCCAGCGTGTGGGCGCGGTCGGCCGCTGTGCCCAGCAGCCCGCCGAAGTGAGCAAAGGCCGCCTGGGCCATCTCGTCGTGGTCGCTGATCGTCTGCCCATCAACAAGCAAGTTGTACACTCTGTTTTTCTGCCGACGATAAGTGCATTGCCTGTGGAAGAAGCTCGTGTTCGCGTCGCCGTCCGAGAGGGAGGAGATGCGAGCACGCTGTCGGGCAATCATGCGCTCAAGCGAAGCCAAGCCCAGGTACGAAAGCTTGGTCTGCTTGCGCAGCCAATCCTCCAGGGGGGAGAGCGTGCGGTCGCAAGCCAATCCTCCAGGGGGGAGAGCGTGCGGGTCTCCATGGCTTGGTCGAAGCGCAGAATGAGCTCGCGGGAGATGGCAAGCTTGTCCCTGATGTTGCCCGTGGACTTGGCGCTCCAGCTCGTGAGGGCGCGGCCCGTAGCCTGCAGGCGCCGGACCAGCCGCCTGAAGGGGTCTGGGTCGGACACCGAGCCCTAGGCCGCGGCTACCGTATCGTGGAAGCCGTCGAGGCGCATCCAAAACTCCTCGAAGTGGAAGCGTTTGTGAGCTGATGGCATGGGCGAGCAATCCAAAAGCAGAGGGCAGTGGTCGGAGACAACGGATGCCAGGCAGCGGAGGTGACACTCGCCATGACTATCCTCCCAGTCAGTGGTGCAGAGCACCCGGTCAAGGCGCACGAGCGAGGCGCCCGGGTTAACATAAAGTGGCCCAGTTGGATTGCCAGGATTGTTGGTTAACAAAGGATCACTTTATGTTGAATATGTTAACTTATACTTCATAAGAAGGATATGTTCCATATTCAACATAAAGTGATCCTTTGTTAACCAACAATCCTGGCAATCCAACTGTCCATTTACTCCATTAAGGATTAGGGATGAACTCAACAACAGCATAATGCTAAGAAATATACTTTTTCGTTGAGAGGGAAATGATAGGTAGCTAAATCGCTGGTCTACTTGCTCGTGATGCAGCATTTCTTCCCTCAAAATGTACAAGAGACTTGATGCGCATGATTTTCCCCACAATAAAAATATATTAAATGACCTTGCAAAGCAGTTAATCTTCTTAATGTTAGGTAAAATTTCTGCCCAGCATCGCTAATTCAGAGATCTTATCAGCAACTGCTGAACATAAGGGATGTTGTGGTAGTATATCAGCTAGGAATATGGCAGTACAAATATTCTACACATGGCCAAAAAGTTTGAGTAACTTCAGTTGGAATCAGGGACTTAAGTGAAGTCAACGAACTAGATCAGATATAGCAATGACCATTTTAAGTCTTACGAAAATTTTGGTAAAGCTACTCAATGATTAGATAATACATACCTCAGCGGTGATGATTGGACCAAGATAATTTAGGCCATAAAATATCTTCTCATGGTATCTAGACAAGGTCTTTCTTGATGTCTCTAATATGTTATTCGTGTCTTCAAATTTATTTGGTGATGATTCTTGCAGATTAGCCAACAAAGCATCATACTGCCCAACAATGACAAGTTTTAACAAATAAGCATTTGTACAGTAATATAGATGCAAAGAGAGAAATACAACACACTATAGGTGTGGCTACACCAAACTACAGATGTATCTTATGAAAGAGTCAAAACATAGTTGAATCAAATCACCTCTTCATACAATATCTGTAGCTTCGATTTCAGATCTTCGAAATCAATCGAGTAAGCATCATAGTATTTGTTCACAATTGTTGCAGGAGGGGAAAAGCTCTCAAGTTCACTACGATCCTTTATGATATATACCTGGAATGGCATGTGAGGTATGGAGGCTATTTCTTACTGCAATATAGGTTTCCAAAGGCTCAATAAAATCCGAAGTGAAAGAAGCTGAGGATGCTGAGATAACCTTTGCATCCAATGTAAGTTCAAGTTGACCAATGTGTGCTTCACAATCTTGTACCGTGGAAGTGCCTGAAAAGGACGGTGATTTAAAAATGAAACTTGCCTCTCCTCCACTGTTCTTTTATCAAAAGTAAATATAGAAGCTTGTAATAAATAATAAGCGCATGTCGGGGAGGGAGGGAGGGGGGGCTGCAGCATTACAAAATTTAGCGTCTAACAAATCATCCTAGTGCAGGAAAATAATTTTCATTTGATAAATTGGTCCCAAGTCGCGAGTGCCTTCAAGTAGGATGAATAGCAGGCACAGTTAACCTTTTTGTCAAAATGAAATAAGCCAATAAAAATCATGTCAAACGTACAGGTTGTGTTCCCAGTCATCCAGATGAAGAAGGAAGCAATGATGTATAGGTAGCTAACTGCAACTTATAGTGCAGAGCAGTGGGGCACTGTTGGCACAACAGAGAGTATCACACTTCAGGAAGTGTATGATCTTGTGAGGGAGAAGATGAGAGCACGACACATGGTACATAACAGTCATACAACATGCTGATTTCAAGAACCAAAATAGTGGTCGTTTGCTGGAAATATTGACGAAGATATATGGCAGAGGGTAGAAAGAAAGGAAGCACATGATAGTCATGTGTACTCCCTCTGTAAACTAATATAAGAACGTTTAGATCACTAAAATATTGATCTAAACACTCTTATATTAGTTTACAGAGGGAGAAGAATTCTTGCCTTTAGTAGCAACAGGAGATGCTGTCATTCCAAATACAGCTGGCCTCCACTCAGAGCCAACATAAAATTCCTACAGACTCAAGAGAAACATAAACCGTTAGGAAATTTGACATGCCAAACCATTACAAATACTGCTATCCTAAGGAACTTCTTAACTGTCAAGAAACTGCATGAGGCAGGCCAAATCCTATCTACCGATGATGTTAAAACAAGAAAAGAAAACCATTACCTTCATTATTCGTGTATACGGGTGGTTTCCACAGGCACGATGGCATTCATCAAATATTAGCAGGCTCACTGCACTCATTGTTATGAAGGCATGCCTCAGGGCATCCAACAATATCTGCGGCGTCATAACAGCAATCTGAAACAAATAATGGAAGGCATAATAAGATGCATTGTTCAAGGAGAATTTATATTTCCAGTCAAATATATCAATAGTATGCATAATAAGCGCAGCATGGTAGGTACAAGAAAAACATAGGAACATCCGCAAAACTGTATTAGAATTTAGAAAGACACATAATCCAGATTACTTTACCAAGTGGCATATTTACAAGATTATTTTTAAGCAACATATTTACAGGAGTTGTGAGATCTTTTGGATTTGAAGCAGTGTCCAAATTTAGCAGTGACTGCAATGAAAGGGGGGTTTCCTTTTTCTAGGACTTGTGTCCAAACCTCGGCTATTTCATAGGCACAACCCTTCAGGAAATTGCTTTAGTCGACAGCCCTCTCATCATGCTAAAGAATACTACTCTAATAACAATGGCCTCAATCTACATGCGATCCGAAGCTGCTACCACCCAGAAACTAACACTGTTGGTTCCCTGTCAACAAGTCATTCATCAAGCACTTGGTGAGCACGGTACGTGTACAAATTCAATGTGCATTCAAATTCAACCAATGACCGCGTCGCTGGATAAGAGTAAACCCTGACAGCTGACACTTACCTCCTTGCTCCCAACTTCCTTGTTCCAGCGGTCGGTACTCCAGTCGCCGACACCCGAAGCTCCGTAACACTCCGCGACATCGAGGTCGGTGTACTCCCGAATCACCTCGAATTGCTACGGCGCGAGCCAGACAAGAACCAGGGATCAGGGCCACGGCAGCTGCGAACGCGAGGCGGAAAAATGGTGCAGACGTTGCCGTCGCTAAACGGTCGCTGCAGACTTCAGAAGCGCACCTGGTGGACGAGGTGCACGGTAGGCGCGAGGAAGACGACGATCCGGCGGGGCGCCTCCCCGGCGCGCGCGCGGCTGACGTGGTAGCGCGCGAGCAGGACGGCGACCATGGTCTTCCCGGAGCCGGTGTCGAGCACTGCGATGGTGTTCCCCTGCAGCGCCGCCTCGAACACCTCCACCTGATACCTGCGCCGACGCAGACACGGAACGAGAGACCCCCGTCAGTTCTAGGAATGCAGGGGGTAGAGAGCTGTGGGGAGGGTAATGGGAGCCGATCGAGACCTCCTCGGCTGGAGCTGCATGTGGGGGCGACGAGGCGGCGGCGGAGGAGGAGGCGGGGGGATGGGGCCGTCGTCGTCGGCCATGGCCATGACCATGGGGTTGGGTTCGGTGCAGGCGAGTGGGGGTGGGGGAAGCGCATGTCTGTAGGCCAGCAGTGTATATGAATCGGCGCCGGGGGTGGGAGACTGGGCGGAGGGGAGAAGGCGAAGTGCGTGAAGCGGAGGTGTGGGTTGCGCTGCGTTCGTTGGCTCCGAGAGGAGGTTTTGGGGGAGGAACTTTCCCGTAGTGGTGGAGGTTCGGGGGGTTCATCCGGCGGCTGGCTTGTGGGGTCATCTTTTCAGGAGGCGTAAATGCTTTCGTTGCGGGGTCATCATGCCAACCGGATGAACGTCTCAAATCAACCCGGTAATTCTACCCATGGGTACGCATGTACGTTGGCATTTGATCTGAACAAATAGAAAATCGATTAAAATCATCCAACTGATTCTCCATCCACGTAAGCCGTCTTTGACGCGTGCCACGCGTCCCTATGGGCCGCTCACACCTTATCCTCATTTTTTTTCTAGAAGAAGTGTGGATCACTCGTTCCTTTCCCCATTCTCTTCTTCCTTCGAGCGGACGGCGCTCTCCAGCAATCCCGGTCGTCGCTCACCTCGTGTTGTTGTAGGGCTATGCTGAGAGGAGGTTGCTGCCATGGCCTGCGGCGGAGCTGCGTTGCACCAGATGTCGTGTGATAATGCTGCAGCCAGTTTGACGGTGGAGCTGCGTTGCACCAGGTGCCGCGCGATGATGGGGCAAACAGTTTGATGGTGGAGCTGCAATACAGCAGGTGTCGCACGACAACACGGTAGCCAATTCGACGTCGGAACTGCGTTGCACCAGGTGCCGGGCGACGACATTGCGGCCAGTTCGACGACGGAGCTGCGTTGGAGCAAGAGGTGCTACGAGCTGCTGCCATGACCGGCGGCACAGTTGCGCTGCAACAAGCGATGCTACGATGGCGCTGCTGCACAACGACGGCGAAGCTGCATTGCAGCAGCAGAGAACTATGAGCTGCTGCCAAGGCGGGCGGCAGAGCTGCATCGCAGCAGGCGATGCGTCAATGGAGTGTCGCCGGAGCTTCATTGAAGTGTCGCCGAAACTGCACTGAAGCGTAGCTGGAGTTGCACTCAAGCTCCGCCATAGGTCGCCAAGCGCTGTGTCGCAACACCCGTGTGGCGGTTGCGGATCCCGGCGCTGTGATGCAGCTGCTCGCCGACGGATCCTGGCGCTGCGATGCAGCTCTTCGTCGGGCGGCTCCCGGTGCTTGCTCACCGACGGGGAGGTGTGGCTCATGCTGTGAGTCGGGCGGTGCTGCTGGCCCACGACGACGTGCTTTGCTTGCTTCACTGTGATGAGAGAAGGAGACGATCAGCGCGACGATGTTGACCGAATCCAAGGGATGGCGTGTGATGGATCCAACGAATACGGGAGAAAGGATCTCATGGCCCACAACCCGACTGATTTCTTCAGGAAATCAGTCGGCTGATTTGTAGCAGCCGCCAATTAGTTATGGATAAGGTATGGACATAGATTTAGAGTGGAACGCGTATAAGGACGGATGAGTGAATCTAAATTTGTCCACGCGTTAGCTTCCTTTCTTTGTGTGGAAGAAAGAAAGGTGATCTTCAGCTGCCAGAAGTCCACCACCGCGGTTATCCTCCGGCGACAACTTCGGTCGTCGGTGGTGAGGGGATCCATCCGTTTGGTTTGTTTTCTACTCTCGTAGTTTAGGTTTTTTAGGTTGTTCATTGTCTCAGCTTCGATGACGGCGATGGCGGCGCTGAATAAAGTTTTTTCAGATCCTACTCTGACAAGGCGAACAGTCCTATGATTGGGGATGGATTTGAAAATCAGTTTGTTCAAGTAATGATGGCGTGACGGTGACGACATCCTCGTGATGGACCCGTGTCCTCAGGTTCCACCGTTGCGACGACATTTGCTCCAGCGCTGGCCTGGAGCTTGGGAGGTGGTCGAGGAGCGGATGCAGATTGGGGTCTGCATGGACGACATGTGAAAGATGGTGGATCTAGGTTAGTGGTTTGTGGATGGCAGGTATGGTTTTCTCCTTCGACGTCTTAGTCCGGTGGGGGTGCCACATTTGGAGTTCGATGGCGTGTCTGGGGTGTTCCCCGGCCTGATTCGTTCAACGACAATGGTTTCGCCTTTAGTGAGCCACCTTGGAGGTCCGCAAAGCTGCTTATCAGCGATGGAGCTGCTTCGAGCTCGGGTATGAAGGTGATTCGTCATTTTTTTACTTTGGTGGCTACTATGGTGGTGCCAAAGGCAGGTGACGGGTGTTGGTGTCAAGCTCAAATGATTCTTCGGTCTTGATTGTATTTTTACTTCTTGGCTCGTGTTCCTTTGTGTAAAGACTAGCTTTCTGCTGTCTTTTTCAGTTTTGCCACGTTAATGTATACATGGCTTGTACTACGATCCTTATGATATAAATGAGATACATATTATCATGCAAAAAAATGGACATAGATTTACGTTCATGGGTTGCTTGATTAATATGAAATGTAGGTTGTTGGGGAACATCACATGGAAAACAAAAAAATTCCTGTGCTCACCAAGATCAATCTATGGAGATCAACAATCTACTAGAGGGTGAGTACATCTACATACCCTCGTAGATCTCTAAGCGGAAGTGTCAAGAAACGTGGTTGATCTAGTCGAACGTCTTCGCGGTCCAATCACGAACGTCTCGATCAAGTGCCGAACGGACGACACCTCCGCGTTCAACACACGTACAGCTCGATGATGCCTTCACCTCCTCGATCCAGCGAGCGATGGTGAAAAAGAAGCTTGAGTACCTGACATCCCGATGGTGTGGTGGCGGCGGTGGTGGACTATCCCGGCAAGGCTTCGCCAAGCGGTGTCGCGACTGAACTAGAGAGGAACTACGAGAGAGAGGGAAGGGTAGCGTCACAGGTGTTTTCTGGTGCGGCTACCCTCCCTCTCCTCTAGTATATATAGGAGGGAGGGAGGACGAGGTTGGCGCCCTAGGGTTTCCCCTAGGGTGGGGCGACGGCCACCAAGTGGTTGGCCCCCAAGGAAGGAGGGGCGGCGACCACCTCTAGGCTATACCTCCTCCTTGGCCGCATGGGCCTTGGGTGGGAGGGGCGGCCAGCCCACCAGGGGCTGGTGCGCCACCTCTCACAGCCCATGGGGCTCTCCGGGGTGGGTGGACCCTCAGAACTCTTGTGGAACCTCCGTCACAAAACTTGTAACCTTCCGGAACTCTAATACCAACTTCTCATATATCAATCTTTACCTCCGGACCATTCCAAAGCTCCTCGTCATGTCCGGGGTCTCATCCGCGACTCACCAACACAATAACTCAACTATACTAGATCATCACCGAACATTAAGTGTGTAGACCATGCGGGTTCGAGAACTATGCACACATCACAAGGACACCTCTACGGTCAATAACCAATAGCGGGACCTAGATGCCCATATTAGTTCCTATATATTCTACAAAGATCTTTATCGCTCGAACCACGATGTTAAGGATTCGGTTAATCCTGTATGCAGTTCCCTTTGTCCATCGGTATGTTACTTGCCTGAGATTCGATCATCGGTATCTCCGTACCTAGTTCAATCTCGTTACCGGGAAGTCTCTTTACTCGTTTCGTAATACAAGATCTCGTGACTAACTGTTAGAGCATATATCTCCATATGTGGTTTTGGTAATTGATGACAATTCCTATGGACTAATGGTTGCCTTAAGTTATATTTATAGAATTTGTCCATAGGCACTTCTTGAAGTCCATCTGTTGGGTTCAAGAAGTTTATATGATGACCAAGATGGTATTCAAGGTAGTATCCAAAGAATGGTCATAGAGACACTAGGTTGATCAAGATCTCAGACAAAGAGTAAATCAATATGACCAACACACAAAGCGTATAAGATGTACCGAGAGGGATCAAGTGATCTCAGACAAAGAGTAAATCAAGATGATCAACACACAAAGCGTATAAGATGTACCGAGAGGGATCAAGTGATCCCATGGAATGGTAAGCGTTGTCCATTACGTGTTTGTGTACTAACCCATGGTCTTTGTGAGAGTCCTATGTGGGGGTTAGGTGTGCTTCCATGGGCTTGCGTCAAAAGTAAGATCTCATACAACCCATGAAGGATGACGTCAAGTGGTGATCGTCATCAAGATTGTGGTGTGCAAGTTCAAGTGGATCAGCACGAATATATCATTGAAACTATTGTTAATGATCATGTGTTGATAAGGACAAGCTCATGTGCTAACAAGGACAAGATCAAGATAAGCATTCGTGAGCACTACATGCTTGATTCTTGTGGATGTTCACATGGTGGACAAATGAAGATGAATACATAAGCTAGGCTTTCCACATTGTGTATGGGAGAGCTACTTGAAGACTTCATCATGTCCTGCTTTCAACTTGAGCCAAGAAGGAACAACAACATCAAGCTCAAGTGAAATGGCTAACTCAAAGGTATCAGTTCCTTTGACGTTAGTGGTGCGGAGTGATGATCAGCGAATAAAAGTATACACTCAAGTATGGATCATCAGTACCCTTTTATGATTCTTGAGTCTTTAGGGATCCCGCACTATTAAGAGGGGATCACATGTTTTGCGATGAACTTGCTCAAAACTACATCTCTACTTTTCTGCTCATACCACATCTCCACTGCTCTGTTGTTATCTGAAAACGTAACCAATGCCTCGGACATCCGGCTTCCTCCGAACGCCCGAGGGACGGACGCCCGACCACTTCGGAAATCCGGAATCCTATACCAGAGAAATCAGAGCCATATAACTCGGACTTCCGGCTCCCTTCGGACGTCCGAGGGATGGACGTCCGACCAGCTTCGGAAATCCGGAGCTTTGCACCAGAGAAACTTGAGCCAGATAACTCGTACTTCCGGCTCCCTCCGGACGTCCGAGGGCCGGACGTCCATCCACTTTTGGAAATCCGAAATCTTGCACCATAGAAGTTTGAGTCGAATATATCGGACTTCCGGCTTTCTCCGGACGTCCGGTCCTTGTTCAACTACCGAGTGGTTCCAGATATATTTACATCCCCCGGACGACCGACCCCTGTCGGACGTCCGACTCCTTGTGGACGCCCGAACATCCGTGAACTGCCGGATGTCCGACCCCTGTGTGACTTAAAGTGTCTCCAACGGCTGTTTTACTCTCCCCACTATATATACCCCCCTCCCACTTCGTGAGAGGGTGCCCAACACAACCATATCCTCATAAGAACACATTTCTACCTCACACACATTTGCTTACACCAAATCTTAGATCCCAAGAGCATTTGCGAGTCCCTTTGAGAGTTGTTCCAATCAAAAGATAGATCGTCTCCCTCTCCTTCTCTCAACCCAAGCTATTTGAGATTTGAGCAAGTTTTGAGCATTCCCCGTGATCTTGTTACTCTTGGAGGTTGGAGACTCCTAGGCGGTAGGAGTTCTTCGGAGAGGAATCAATCTGTGTGATTTCCCCCGGAAAAGTTTGTGAGGGTTTGGAAGCCACCTCAAAGGCTTACCACTAGTGGTTGAGAAACGCCTTCATGGTGTTATCTCAAAGGGAGAATAGGGTGAGCCTTCATGGCGTTGGTGTGACTTCGTGGTAACATCCACCTCTCTAACGGTGACTAGCTTCCCTCCAAGGAAGTGAACATCGGGATACATCTTTGTCTCAGTGACCTTGGTTATCCTTAACCCTAACTCCTTACTTGTGGTTTACTTGTGTTACTTGAGCATACATACATTGCATATTGTTTGTGCTCATTATATTGTGTTGGCTATTTCTTTGTACAAGATTAATCATTCAAGCATGCCCTCTATATCCACACGTTCACACTTGCAGCTTTTGATATATCGTGTGCTATAGTGTGATCTAGTATCTTGTGTCGCTCACCTACTTGTCATGTGATATAGCTCAAGTAAGTTTGTGTAACTTACTTGTGCTTGTTAGTAACCGTGTTGTGTCCATCTTGGTAGATCGTGTGGTTGGTGCACGTTGCGGTGCCTATTGCATTTAGGATTTGTGCTTGAAAAGTATCCTCTTAGTTTATTTCCGCACTAGGTTTAAGCCAAATCCGAAGAAGTTTTTTAAATAGCCTATTCACCCCCCCCCCTCTAGGCGTCATCGTGGTCCTTTCAATTGGTATCAGAGCAAGATCTCTTTTTAATTAGGTTTCACGACCTAGAGAGTATCGATGTCGATTATTGGATCAGTGCACAATGACACCTTTGACTTTGATGGCATAAATTATACCCTATGGAGAATTCGTATGCTTCATCACTTTCGGGCCATGGGCCCAAATACTTTATGAATTGTTCTTGTAGGAATTGCCGACAAAAAGGATGATGCATCTTCATCTACTAATGAAATGTATCTTGATTGTGAGGCTTTTCTTGCCATTCATCGAACCATAAGTCCTGAAGTGTTTAAGTCTATCTCGACTTGCAAGTCAGCTCATGAAGTTTGGACTAAACTTGAAGATATATATGGTGGGTCCAATCTTGATGAAGACAATATTATGATGAAGGAGTTGGTGCATGAGCTCTTCACTCTTTCCGATCATGAAGAGTCCACCACTACTTCCATATCCGATTGCTTGCACACCTCAGCATCTTCAATCTCACAAGGTAATGACATGGTGAGTGAAGAAATATATGTTGATGAAAATGTCATAGCCTCTATGGACACGAGCATATCTAGCACCACACATAGTGTAAATTATTGTGCTGATAGGTCATGCATTTCACCTAAAGATCCCTCGACAAATGTCTGTGGTGATATGCCTGCTTTCCCGTGTCCTCTTGATCAAAATATCTTGTTTCTCCCTAGTTGCTCTATGACTAATCATTTAGGGGAAATCAAGAAATATGAAGTACTTTTGACTAATGAAGAATCCGATTCTCCAAAAGAATCATCATCAACTCCTCCAGTTCACATGTGCCTCATGGCAAGAGGTAATAATGAGGTATCATCTTCCCTGTGCAATAACGATGATATTTACGATGAGGATGATGATGATGACTTGACTGAAAATATCTATGTGATCAGTAAAATTCTTCATAAAGCTAAAAATAACGCTCTTCAAAGATTCCAAGATGTTCTTGCTTACTTTGAAAATTGTAATGATTCACTTAATCATGAACAAGCTAAAAGTGAACAACTTGAACATGAACTTGAGAAGAGTCATCAAGCATGTAGAGACTTAAGATCTTCAAAAGGAGAGATTGAAGTTGGTCATGATAAACTTAAAAAGGATTTTGAGGTCCTTCTCCTTGAATGCAATAATGTCAAGGGAGAGCTCATCAAAACCTCTAAGATCTATGAGGAGCTTCAATCTACTCATGAGAAGTCTCTATTTGCTACTTACTCCTCTCATATTGTTGATGATACTTGTACATCTAACTCTACCTCATCTGAAGTATCAACATTGAAGGAGAATATTGAGATACGTGCTCAACTTGATTTACTAACTAGCAATTATGGGAAGTTGGAAGAAAACCATGTAATGCTCACAAGCTCTCATGCCGATCTTCTAACATCCTATAATGTGCAAAAGTTAGCTCATGAGTCTATCATCACCAAGGTAACATCAAGTGAGCCTCATGTGGACAATGGCACTACTTCTAGTCAAGGTACTATATTTCCATGTGCTAGTCCTCGTAATTCGTCTACTCATAATGTTGCTACCTCGTGTGATGAATTACTTTCCTTGCCTTGTTGCTCTAACATTGAAGCTTACACTTCCTCTAGTACTTGCATTGATACTAACCGTGCAGAGGAAATCGAAGAGCTCAAGGCCCAAGTCACTTCTTTGAAGAAATACTTGGAACAGTGTCATGAAGGGATGTCCACACTCAACAATGTCATGTGTGAGCAAACATCTCCGAATGACAAAAATGATGTTGGATTAAACTCAAGCAAGAACAAGAGGGGCCTAGAACAAGTCAAGAATTCGGCCAAAATCATTTGCTTCAAGTGCAAAGTTAAAGGGCACCATGTTAGATCTTGCCCTCTGAAGACGAAGTCTCAAAGTCACAAGCAACAAGGGAAGTGGCCACAAACTCAATCACATATTCAGCTACAAGTTGAAGGAAGGCCTCTTCCCAATAAGACCCAAGCCAACACTCCCCGAGGTGAGAAATCAACTGGGAAGAAAGCAAAGGGTAGGTGTTGCTACTTATGTCGTGAGAAGGGTCACGTCGCTTCGTCTTGTACAAGAGGTAACTTATCCAACCCAATCACTATTGATGATATCTATTCCCTTGGGAAGGATAAGGTTGGCAATGTGTTTGCGAAGTTTGTTGGTACTCAAAATGGTGTTAAGAAAAGAACCATTTGGGTTACCAAGCCTATTGTGATTAACCTCTTAGGACCCAACGTAGTTGGGGACCAACAAGCTCAAACTTGATCAATAGGTGACTATGGAGGACATTGGAGACTTGGATACATAATGAAGAATTAAGGGGTCTTCATCATTCATATTATCTCAAGCCAAGTCATTTGGATTGTTGAGTTTCTATCTTATATCCAATGTGCCTCCTTACGGTAACTTATACTTAAACTGTTTACATTGTTAGGTGCTTGCCTCTTTGCATGTTGTGGTTTTGTACCTTGCATGCGTTTGTATATGTTGTGATTCCAACTTGCTTATCTTGAGTAATCGAGTATGTGTATGTTGGTTTGCATATCATGTACATGTGAGTCTTGTATTGAGCCTTTTTGCATCTTGTTTGTATTTTTGTTGGCTCTTGTGAGAGATTAATGGATGGATTATCCCATTGTGGGGGAGTGATGTGCTTTGCACACCTCACAATCCTATAAATGTGTATACATGGGGAATACCACTTAGTTTTGATATTTCAAGATTATCTAGTTTCTACGTGGTATGTCTTACTCATGAGAAATTCAAATTCTGTATGGTCCATTAAATATCTCTTGTTGGTTTTAATTTGCCACTTGTTAATATTGTTGGTTTATCACATTATGGGGGAGTAATATGCTATGTGCATATTACAAACCTAGAAAATGTGTACATTTGAGGTGTTGCCACTTAGTGTTGATATTGTAAATTATCTTGTTCCTAGGTGGCATGTTAGATCTACAAGTGTCATTTGCTTGCGTTTTGTGGGTAAAGATGATCTTGGATATATTTGCGATCTACCAATGAGTATCACTTCCAAAATACTTCTTGTCCTTGACAATTGGTATTCTCATCATGTGATAGGAATTGCTAATCGTCTTTACATTGGATTTTGTGTTTCGTTTGTATTCCTTGCCTCTTATGGATCTATTTTAACATGTCTAGTGTTTTTACAGATATAGAGAAAGTGATGATCCCATCGTATGCATTTTGTATTTAAATGCAAATTCTATATAATGCACGTCCCTTGGGGGAGCTATCCTATTTTCTTTCGAACACTCTCTTTATTCACCCATCATAAAATCTTTTGATCCCCATCAAGTGTGTGTTGATGGGAGACAAGTCTTGCTCTTTACGATGCTTTGTGCCATCATGAAAATTTGTCGAGGGCTTGGTTTGTTGGAACCTAGTTCTCTTTTGGAAATTAGATACATCGTGTTTGTTTTCCTTCAATTGGTTTCTTGTTTCCTTTTATTTGGCATGCGTCAATGGATATCTCATTCCTTGAGGTATCTTTTAATTGATATCCTTCAAGTGATAGTTCTTTTTGTTTAGGATCTTATTATCACTTGATACCTTGTCTTTTGGTGACTTATCAACTTTGTGTTGAGTTGATTCTTGAGAGTCTTGAGCATGCATATCTACTATATACAACTTCTTTTGCTTGCTTTCATTCTTTGACCCAATATATAGGGGAAACTCCACCTTGTCATAAATTGGCTAAAGTGTGCATGAAATTCAAATTCATATCTATATGCACATATGTATGTGGAGTTTGTCCTATGTATTGCTGGTTTTCTAACTCTTTGGTCCCAATGAGTTTGGGCACCATTTTGTTTGTTGTGTTGTTCCAGGAACAACTGGAGATGCATTGGATGCTCGGCTCACCTATAAGGAAGGTGTTGAGACCATGTGATTATTGGAGCCAAGTTAGGATGATCAAAGAACAACTATCTACTACATCAATCCAATGTTGCCTCGGTAACAAGTATCCACTTCATGCATTCTTTTCTTGCAAAGGCCCCAACCTGTCTTTTCTTTTCCAGGTTGCATCATGGCATGAATCTCTTGATTCGTTCTTGTAGTACTTGTTTGCTTTCTCAAAGCATCCGAACGATGATGTCTTACTACTAATTGGGATGTCTTTGATGTTCGTATGTTGGAAGTTCGTATTGTACAGTAAGAAAATATTAGGCCATGTGCTGCTTCCAAGCAAAAGATCTCATTGATATATTTATGACTTCCTTTTGGATATCTAGTTTGTTCCTTCTTGTAACCATTTCGTGTGTACATCCTTCTTTGTGGATATATATCATCATGATTGTATTCTACTTAGAATCTTTTACACATGAGAGAAGTTACATCTCTAATTGATATCCTCTTTTCTTTCACGTCCACCGTTGCATTTCCTTTTTCAGTTTTTGGTGGCTTCGTGAAAGGATTTGGTTTGAGTGCGTATCTTATTTTCCTACATCTTCATGCACTCTTTGGCTGTGAAGATTATTTTTCCTCATGCTTGTCTTGATGAGGGTTTTGCCATTTCAATTAGTATCCCTCCTCTTGACAAGGTCCTTACTTCCTATCTTCACAATGGGTTGTCACAAGCGTTGGTTCTTATTTTGTTTATTAGTAAGCTTATGAACCCATTTTCTAGTATGTGTGTGTGGGAATGATATGTCTTGCACTTTGTATCTCATTTCATCAAGACTATGTTGATGAGTAATGCTCATCCTTATTGTCGTGGGTATAAGCCTGACAGTAGATGTGTAGGGTACGAAAAGGATGGGTAGAGCCTTAGCTACGGCGAGGTTGTATGAGTTCAGGCCCCTCTGCGGTGGAGGTAATAGCCCTACGTCTCAGTGCTCTGGGAGCTTGTTGTCGAGTGGAATATAGAATACAAATGAGTTGCTAACCCCCGCACCAGTGGGGGAGGGTGGCTTATATAGAGTGCGCTGCCCTCCACAACGGTTTGGTGCGCAGGGGTGGAGTAGTGGCGAATAAATGCCTACGTTACAGGTAACGTACGTCTTAAATGCTAATAAAGGCGTGTGGAAACGTACGACCGTTTCCCTCCTGGGGGGTTACGATGTACAGAGTGGAATCCAGTCGGTTAGTTCGATACGCTCCGAATGCTCGTCTTCGACTGGATGGTCGAAGGTCTGTTACCGACTGGATGATGGGAACTTCTTAGTTCAGTCGGAACTGACTAAGGGCCTTGTCCCTTATGAAGGGTAGTCCTTGGGTAGGACCTATAAGGCAGGCCTATGACCCTACCCTAGGACTATAACCCCATCATTAGTCCCCGAATGGATTGAGGTTGGAACGACGAAGTGATGCTTGAAGTTTGGATCCGACTGGTACGGATGTGACTTTGGCGTTGTTTGTCTCGATCCATTTTATCTTTTTTGACCTACGATCCGAGTGGAAGTATTTGTGAAACAAACTGTCGGAAACCGAGTGCTTCCGCGGTATCTTCTGACGTGACCGGTCAACTGACAGCGGCGGATTTTCCGGGATCCTCAAATTTCGGTTATCGCACGCTCAGCGGGGATGACGCCATCACGCTCGAGTAGCGCCTGACGTCTCGATTCTCGCGCCTTCAACCTCTCCACTAATATCGCCGCGGTTGGTCGGGGGATAAGGTTTCGGGGCCACCTGCCAGCGACTCAGTCGAAAGCTTACTTAAATCTCAGCGGCGAGTGTTTTTCATTACGCTCGCCGAATCTCTTGCCTTTGCTCGCTCCGTCCTTCTCGCCACCTCGAGCGCACCTACACTCCTTCCTCCTCCTTCCTCCCTGCGGATCCGCAGCTTCCGCCATGACCAAGGGTCAGACGAGCAAGATGGAGGCGAGGAAGAAGAAGGGGAAGGCGGCGGCTCCTGCTCAGCGGCGGCAGCGACCGCTGCCGGCGGGGTGGATTCAAGGCGACTTCCTCCCCTCCACGGTGACGGAGGGGGATCTGCAGCAGCTGGTGGAGCACGGGATGATCGTGCACAAGTCTTGGAGGCTACCGGCGGAGAATGAGGTCGAGGCGGCGCCCCGAGAGGGGGAGCGCGTCCTGCTGCTCAGCCATGTCTATCGAGGTTTCTCCTTGCCCCCGCATCCCTTCTTCAAGGGCATTATGAATCACTTCGGGGCACAGCTTCACCACTTTCCCTCGAACGCTATTGCCCATCTCTCTGCTTTCATAGTTCTGTGCGAGTGCTTCATTGGCTATCCTCCCCATTAGGGGCTGTTCAAGCACATATTCTCTGCTAGATCTCAAACCATCAAACGACTCAGCCAGTCGGACGATAAGACACATCTTCTCCAGCTCTACGGGGGCTTAGGTTTCCAGAAAAAGAGTCGGAGTAGTTATCCTGCCCTTCAGCTAAGTGAGTCGGTCAGGAACTGGCAGTCGACGTGGTTCTACTGCCAAGATGTTGCCTGTCCGAATGCCACGACAGGGCTGCCTCCCTTTAGCTTAGATCGGCCCGCTCTGCCTAAGCAGCTTGCGCTCACGAAGGCGGAGAAGAACAACATCCAGCCTCTGGTCGAGGCACTCGTAGATGTCATCAGAAGGGGGGTCACCGGCATAGACTTGCTGGAGGTCTTCCTCGGTCGGCGCATCCAACCCCTGCAGGCTCGCGACCACGCCATGTGGCATTATACGGGGCCCGAAGATTCCACTCGGACCATCGTTGTGGGCGTGACTGAGGAGAAGGTGACCTCATGGGTGCTCCAGATCACAGGCGCCTGCGAGAACCCCAGAGGATCCCGGCGAGTGAGGCCTTTCTGCGTGGATAATCCTCCTCCGAATCAGGTGAGTATCATTTGTCGAGTGCGCGTAACTGTCTTAATCTTATTGCTTGCTTGAATCTCTGTGTGACGTCTGATGTTGCCGACTGAATTTTATGCAGAAGTGGACCAACTGGTTTTCTCCCGTCTCAAATGGGAACCCGGCCGAGGAGGAGGAGGAAGGCAGCCAGGAAGGCAGCATGGAGAGCGCCGAGTATGTCTCCGACAGCGGGGAAACGGAGGAAGAGACTAGTGAGGAAGAGGAGGAAGACGAAGAGCAGGACTCGCCACCCCCGCAGTTAGAGCATCGGACCAAGCGCCGACATGAACCTGCAGTTCCCTCGGTCCCTCCGGCATTCTCGAGTGCTCCGCCCACTGCCCCCGTGGTCCCGAGTGTTCGGAGCACCAAGAGGGCCAGGGATGTTGCTGCCGAGCCTGCGGGTCAGTCTTCCAAGGCGGCCAAACCGAGTGGGTCTAAACCTCGGAAGGCTTTGCCGCGGATGAGGGTTATTGTTCCCGTCACCTCCACGTAAGTGCATTAATCTTCTAATTTCTTCTGATATCCGATTGGACTCCTGTTTATTGGTCGAATGGATTTCACTCGACAGAGTTGCTACCTCCGCCACCTCTTCGGCACACCAGGAGGATGACCCCATGGACACGGACAACGTCGTCTCGTCCCAGCCAGGTGCGTTGTAGTGACTCCGAGAGTTTTATATTATCGCGTCGCGAATTCTATCTTAGGTCTTGCCTCTTTCTTTTTCTGAGATCTCGCGCCGTTCGGTCTATCAGGGGAGATTTGCGTCGACGAGGGTGACCAGGGGAGAGCTGAACAAGCCGCGGAGCCTGTTCTTGAGGCTGCCCCACCAGTCACTCTCTCGCCGCAGACGTGCTGCCGACTGAGGCGATGCCGCCGACTGAAACGGCACTGGTGGCCGATGAACCGACTGGAGCGGGTCTTGGGATGCCCCAGGAACTTCCAACGATGCCAGGCTCGTCGAATGTCGAGTTCAACATCCAGTGTCTCCCGGAGGAGCAGGTGGGAGCGGCCAAGGGGGCCATGGTGCAGGCGGAGCTGATGGCGGGAGAAGCCAAGAAGGCATATGACTCCATCGCATACCTGTACCAGCGGAGCTTGGAGCTGCGGGATGATATCCGAGTAAGTGGGCTAGTAAGTATTTACTTTTCTCTTGTAACCCAGTGGGTGTTCTCGGATACCGTATGACGTTTGCAATGGGTTCACTCTGAGTGAACCCAGTGGGTGTAGTCCCCGAGACTTCTGTCGAGTGCTTGCACTGGCGGTTGTCTTTATACATATTGTCTTTGCTTTGGTCAGATCTGTAAATAATACGGCCGACTGCGAACAGTTGTGGCACTCGGGGTGCACTTACTGTAAGAGTCCCCGAGAGTAATTTGTACTTAGGTCGGGTAGTATTAGCCTCGTAGGCGTAGGTGGTAACATGTATATCAATAGGGCGGGCCTGCTTGAGTTGTATGCCAGTGGGGTCACTCTTAGTGAACCCACTGGGTGTAGTCCCCGAGACCTCTGTCGACTGCTTGCGCCGGCAGGGGTCTGAAGAACTTAGACTTTTATTGTGGAATTTTCTGATTGTCTCTTGGTGTTGGCTGGCAGAAAACATGTGAAATGGGGACAACATATGAAACTCTCAGGGCGGAGAAGAATCAGTTTGCTGGTGAGCTTGATGCGACGCTGCTTGCAATGGCTGGTATGAAGGAGGTTCTAGCGGAACGAGACAAGTCATTGGAGCAGGCTCGTGAAGCGAACAAAGTGCTGACTGAGGAAGTTGAGAAGATGGGGAAACAGAGGACTGCTTTGATGGGACAAATGGACGTGCTGAACAAATGGTGCATAGCTCAGGAGAAATACGTCAGCGACTGGGCTCGGCAGATGATGACGCGTCTGGCTGGTAAGTCCTACTTTTTCCGAGTGCCTGTGGTATGTGCGTCACACTCGGCGCTTATTGTTTGCTTGTCCTGTTGTTGCAGATTTTTGCATTGACGCTGAGGCTGAAGCAGCTGACGTGGAGCGGTCGATTCGCGAGAATGTTCCACTCGGCGAGGACGCCAATCGAGATCTGCTCCGAGCGCACATCCACGTGGGCAAAGTTGGTCCTTTCATCGGTCGACTGAGAGAAGTCGTCGGCCGAATCGACAAGGAGCTTTGGCCTGAAGATGAGTCGCGGCAGGAGATGGAAAACTTGATGACTCGACTGGAAGAGATCCCGAACCGAGTGCAATCATGGAAGAAATCTGCGGCTTGTTGTGGTGCAGATGTTGCTCTGTCCCTGGTCCGAGTTCATTGCAAGGAGGTGCGCGAGGAGAAGCTGAAATCATTGAAGGTCGCCAACACGAAGAATCTTCGATTCAAAGATTTCATGGAAACCTTCCTTGAGAGTGCCACCCGCATCGCCGACGGTATCGATCTGGACACGTTCGTAGAGCCGTCCAGTCCTGGCGCTAATCCTGATGATGCGTAAGAAAACTTTATCCTCGGTATGCCGAGTGTTGATTTGTAAGAAACTTTGGCCACTGCTGTTGGCCGTCACATTCTTGAATCGGTGCGGGTAAAGTTGATCCGCACCGAGTGAACTATCTTTGTTTGAACTTTTGAATCTGAATCAAATCGTTTGCTCTTGTGTTGCAATTTTGCCTCGAGTTTCTGTTTGGCGTTTCTTGGTGAAGCCAATGGCAAACATGCGTAGCATGTACGTGTCAGTTGTCTTGACATCTGCATGAACCTCTGTGAGGGTCTTGCGGGGTCTCCGAGTGGATCTGTAGGGTACACTCGAGGGCAATAGAGTACTTAGGCAATTCATGATCGCAGCTAAGTCGTCGAGTGCGTCGGACAGGATTCACTCGAAGCGAGTTGGTACTCATGTAATTGTCAGTAGTCTTGACATCCACATGAGCCTCAATGAGGGTCCGGTGAGTGTCCGAGTGGATCTGAAGGACACACTCGAAGGTCTAAAAATACTTGGGCGATACGGGATCGCAGCTATGTTGTCGAGTGCGACTATGAGGTCACACTCGGTGCGATTTGTTAGTCATGTACTCCCTCCGTTCTTAAATATAAGACCTTTTAAAGATTACACTATGAACTACATACGGATGTATATAGACATATTTTAAATGTAGATTCACCTATTTTGCTTTGTATGTAGTCTATAGTGCAATCTCTAAAAGGTCATATATTTAGGAACGGAGGGAATAGTTGTCAGTTGTTTTGACATCCACATGAGCCTCAATGAGGGTCTGCTACTCATGTAGTTGTCAGTTGTGTCTACATCTACATGAGCCTCAATGAGGGTCTGCTACTCATGTAGTTGTCAGTTGTTTTGACATCCACATGGGCCTCAATGAGGGTCTATTACTCATGTATTTAGGCGATTCTGGATCGCATCTAAGTCCCCGAGTGTGACGTGAAGTGCACACTCGAAGAAAGTTAATACTTAGGCGATTCTTGATCGCAGCTAAGTCTCCGAGTACGACGTTTAGTGCACACTCGAAGGAAGTTAGTACTTAGGCGATTCTTGATCGCAGCTAAGTCCCCGAGTGCAACGTTTAGTGCACACTCGAAGGAAGTTAGTACTTAGGCGATTCTTGATCGCAGCTAAGTCCCCGAGTGCAACGTTAAGTGCACACTCGAAGAAAGTTAATACTTAGGCGATTCGTGATCGCAACTAAGTCCCGAGTGCGACGTTTAGTGCACACTCGAAGAAAGTTAATACTTAGGCGATTCGTGATCGCAACTAAGTCCCCGAGTGCGACGTTTAGTGCACACTCGAAGAAAGTTAATACTTAGGCGATTCGTGATCGCAGCTAAGTCCCCGAGTGCGACGTTTAAGGCACACTCGAAGTAAGTTAGTACTTAGGCGATTCTTGATCGCAGCTAAGTCCCCGAGTGCAACGTTAAGTGCACACTCGAAGAAAGTTAATACTTAGGCGATTCGTGATCGCAGCTAAGTCCCCGAGTGCGACGTTTAGTGCACACTCAGAGAAAGTTAATACTTAGGCGATTCTTGATCGCAGCTAAGTCCCCGAGTGCGACGTTTAGTGGACACTCGGAGAAATTTAGAACTTAGGCGATTCTGGATCGCAGCTAAGTTTTTTTTTTGAGACCGGAGTCTGCAACCGCGGACGAATTTTGAATCTGCAAAAGCTCACTCTGCTTTATATTATTTCATCAATACTTGTTCTTTACATTGCTTCAGTCGACGGTCACGTGTAGAAGCGCTTTAGGAGATCTCCGTTCCATGCTCGCGGCTCGTCTATCTCCTTGTCGATGTTGTAGAGTCTGTATGCTCCGTTGTTCAGCACTTTGGAGATGATGAAGGGTCCTTCCCAGGCAGGAGCCAACTTGTGGGGTCTTTGCTGATCCACTCGGAGCACCAGGTCGCCTGCTTGGAACATGTGACTCCTGACGTGGCATGCATGAAAGCGCCGCAGATCTTGTTGATATATGGTTGAGCGAGTCAGTGCCATCTCGCGCTCCTCCTCTAGAAGATCCACTCCATCTTGCCTTGCTTGTTCTGCTTCAGCTTCGGAGAAGAGTTCGACTCGTGGAGCATTGTGAAGCAAGTCACTCGGAAGGACCGCTTCTGCTCCATAAACGAGGAAGAACGGTGATCGCCCTGTAGATCTGTTCGGGGTTGTGCGGAGACCCCAAAGCACTGAACGTAGCTCGGTGACCCATGCGCCAGCGGCATGTCCCACCTCTCGCAGGAGTCGGGGCTTCAAACCTTGCAGAATAAGTCCATTCGCCCGCTCTGCTTGTCCATTGGATTGAGGATGTGCTACGGAAGCAAAATCCACTCGGATACCTTGGCTTGCACAAAAACCTTTGAATCTGTCCGAGTCGAAATTTGTTCCGTTGTCCGTGATTATGCTGTGAGGCATACCGAATCTGGAGATGATGTCCCTGACAAACTTGATGGCTGTTAGGGCGTCGAGCTTCTTGATGGGCTTGGCTTCAATCCATTTTGTGAACTTGTCGACTGCCACCAACAAATGTGTGTATCCTCCTTGGCCTGTCTTGAATGGACCGACTGTATCTAATCCCCATACCGCGAACGGCCACACAAGAGGGATTGTCTTCAACGCAGATGTCGGCTTGTGGGACTTGTTGGAGTAGAACTGACAACCCTCACATCGGTCGACCATATCTTTAGCCATCTCGTTTGCCTGCAGCCAGAAGAAACCAGCCCTGAATGCCTTGGCGACGATTGCTCTCGAAGAGGCGTGATGACCGCAGGTCCCCGAGTGAATATCTTCCAGGATTAGCTGCCCCTCCTCTGGGGAGATGCATCGTTGAAGAACGTCTGACACGCTTTCCTTGTACAATTGGCCGCCAATGACAGTGAATGACTTCGACCTGCGGACTATCTGCCTGGCCTGGACTTTGTCTTCTGGTAGTTCCTGCCTCATGATATATGCAATGATCGACACAGTCCAATCGGGGATGACAACAAGAATCTCCATGACCAGATCAACCACAGCAGGTACATCGACTTCAGTCGGATCTGTCGAACTCTTTGGTTGTACTGGTTCCTCCGTGAAAGGATCTTCTTTGACTGAGGGAAGGTGAAGGTGCTCGAGGCAGACGTCACTCGGGAATGGTCTCCGAGTGGATCCGAGTTTTGCCAACTCATCAGCTTCTTGGTTCTTCAGTCTCGGAACATGATGAAGTTCTAGAACTTCAAGCTTCCTCACTGCATTGCAATATGTGGTCATGGTGGGGTTCCTGACGTCCCACTCTTTCATCACTTGATTGACCACCAAATCCGAATCGCCGTAGACCATCAGGCGACGGACGCCGAGTGAGATGGCCATGCGCAATCCGTAGAGGAGAGCTTCATACTCTGCCTCGTTGTTGGAGGAATCGAAGTTTATCTGTAGCACGTACTTGAGTTTGTCGCCCTTTGGCGATATGATCACAACGCCAGCGCCGGAGCCATTCAACATCTTGGACCCATCGAAGAACATTGTCCAATGGGCCGAGTAGATGTGGGTCGGTTGCTGTTGTTCTACCCATTCTGCTATGAAGTCAGCTAGAGCTTGAGACTTAATAACTTTCTTGGCCTCGAACTTGATATCGCAGTACATCATCTCCATTGCCCACTTCGCCACTCGGCCTGACGCGTCTCGATTGTGGAGAATTTCCGACAACGGAGCATCAGAAACGACAGACACCGAGTGGTCTTGGAAATAATGGGCCACCTTCTTCGCAGTCATGTAAATCCCATAGATAAGTTTTTGATAGTGGGGATACCTCTGCTTGGAAGGAGTCAGGACTTCGGAGACGTAGTACACTGGCCGCAGAACTTTGTATGCTTTGCCTTCTTCTTCTCGTTCGACTGTAAGAACAGTACCGACGAATTGATTTGTAGCCGCGATATACAGAAGAAGGGGCTCTTTACTGAGCGGAGCAGTAAGAACCGGCTGGGTGGAAAGTAGGACTTTGAGGTCGTTGAATGCGACTTGGGCTTCGTCTGTCCACTCGAAAGTATCTGATTTCTTCATGAGTCGGTACAGAGGAAGTGCTTTCTCGCCGAGTTGACTGATGAACCTGCTCAAAGCCGCTAGGCAACCTGTGAGCCGTTGAACATCGTGTATTCTGACCGGCCTCTCCATTCGGACGATGGTCCCGATCTTTTCGGGGTTGACATCGATCCCTCGTTCGGAAACGAAGAAACCGAGTAACTTTCCGCTGGGAACGCCGAATGAACATTTGGCGGGGTTGAGCTTGATATCGTACCTACGAAGGTTGGCGAATGTTTCTGCCAAGTCAGTCAGCAGGTCGGAACCTTTGCTTGACTTGACTATGATATCATCCATATATGCCTCCACATTCCGACCGATCTGGTCGAGAAGGCATTTTTGGATCATGCGCATAAAGGTAGCTCCTGCATTCTTCAAACCAAATGGCATAGTGATGTAGCAGAAGCACCCGAATGGGGTGATGAAGGTTGTCTTTAATTCATCGGGGCCATACAGACGGATCTGATGATAGCCCGAGTAGGCATCAAGAAATGACAAACGCTCGCGACCCGCAGTCGAATCGACAATTTGATCTATGCGGGGGAGCGGAAAATGGTCTTTCGGGCAGACCTTATTGAGATGCTTGAAGTCGATGCACATTCGGAGCGACTTGTCCTTCTTGGGCACCATGACAACATTGGCGAGCCACTCGGAGTGGTGAACCTCGCGAATGAAGTTGGCTGCCAGCAGCTTGGCCACCTCCTCCCCGATTGCCTTCCTCTTGTGCGCGGTAGACCGGCGCAGGCGCTCTCGGACGGGCCGAGCGACGGGGTCCACATGCAGTCGGTGCTCAGCCAACTCCCTGGGTACACCTGGCATGTCAGAGGGTTTCCATGCGAAGATGTCCCAGTTCTCACGGAGGAATTGGGTGAGCTCGGCTTCCTATTTAGGATCGAGGGTGGTGGAGATGTTCGTCGGGGCAGCAGTGTCGTCCGTCGGGTGAATGCTGACCTTCTTCGTCTCTCCCGCCGACTGGAATGCAGACTCTGAAGCTGGCTTCTTTGAGCGCATTAGGTCGGCGGGGTCAACTGTTTTCTTGTACTCGTCGAGCTCGAGGACGGCCATCTGCTGGTCGGCGATTCTTGATCCCTGCTGCCGACACTCTTTGGCTCACTGTCGATTGCCCGTGATGGTGATCACACCTTTCGGGCCTGGCATCTTCAGCTTCAAGTATACGTAACATGGATGGGCCATGAAACTCACATACGCTGGGCGGCCCAGAATTGCGTGGTAAGCGCTCTGGAAATCCACCACCTCAAACGTGAGCTTTTCCTTGCGAAAGTTCTTGTCGGAGCCGAAAACGACGTCCAACACGATCTGGCCGAGTGACTTGGCCTTCCGCCCAGGGACGACTCCATGGAACTGCATGCTACTCTCGCTGAGTTTGGACATCGGAATGCCCATCACCTTGAGAGTGTCAGCGTACATGATGTTCAAACCGCTGCCGCCGTCCATGAGGACTTTGCGCAGTCGGACTCCTTCTACCACCGGGTCGACGACCAGAGCTTGTCTTCCTGGGGTGGGTACGTGTGCTGGATGATCCGACTGGTCAAAGGTGATCGCAGTCTGAGACCATTTGAGGAACTTGGGGCTGGTAGGGGTGGCCATATTCACCTCCCTGTTCACCAGCTTCAGTCGACTCTTGCTCTCAACGTCAGCAAAAATCATGAGTGTCGCATGGACTTGGGGGAACGGATCCTCCTTATCCTCCTCATCCTATTCATTGACCTTTTCACTCGGTTGCCCTTCGCCGAACCCCTGGATCAGGAGGCGACACTGTCGAGTGGTATGCTTTGGATATATGGGGTTGCCCTCTTCGTCCATCTTCGTATGAACCGGACATGGCTGGTCCAGGATGGGATTATTGAACTGCTTCTTCTTGGGGGTAAACTGCGCCTTCCCTTTGCCCTTGAACTTGGCATTGGTCACGACTGCAGCTTCTGCCTGCGGAGTGGACGGAGCTTTTTGCTTTTGCTTCCGGGTGTTGCTTCCATCTCCATCGCCGACTGTCTTGTGCTTGCCGCTTCAGATGCGGTCCTCTTCTTCGCCATTTGCATAGCGTGCTTCTATCTCCATCATCTTGCTCATCGAGATGTCACCTGTTCGGCCAAACTTTAGGTACAGATCTCTGTACCGCACGCCTGCCTTGAAGGCGCAGACTACTTGATGCTCGGTGACGTTCTCCACCGTGTGGTAGAGTGTTGTCCAACGCTGAATGAAGTCACGCAGGGGCTCATTCTGCTTCTGGACGCAATGCTGGAGCTCCACGAGGCCCGCAGGGCGCTTGCACGTCCCTTCGAAGGTCTTGATGAACACTCGGGCCAGATCTGCCCAACTATAGATGCTTGAGGGGGCTAACTGATTCAGCCACGCTCGCGCTGAGCCGTCGAGCATCAGAGGGAGGTGCTTCATGGCGACATGGTCGTCCCCTCCTCCGATCTGGACTGCCACTCGGTAGTCATCTAGCCATGTTTCTGGCTTGGACTCTCCTGTAAACTTGCTGATTCCCGTCGCCAATCGGAAGTTGGGCGGGATGTCAGCCGAACGGATGGCTCGGCTGAAACACTCGGGACCAGACAGGATGGTCCTGCTTCCACTCGGACGGTCCATATCGTGACCATCGCGGTGGGCTCGGCCCCTGTCGACCCTTCGCTGGGCGATACACCCTCTTGCGTCGGGCCTTGGGTCATAAGTGTCGCCGACTGAATGCCGATCATCATGATGTCGGGGCCCATAGGGCCCACCCCGCGGAGGGGTGCGTGAACGGCGGCGATCTTCGTGATTTATGGAACGGCTGCCTCCCTGTGCCGCTGATGGGAACCAGGGCTGTGAACCGACCAATGCGTATTCGCATGAACAAAACTATTATGGATCCTGTTGTGCGACTGGGAGACTACCGAATTCTGCTGCTGCGCCGTGTGCAATAGGGCTCGGATCTGCTCGAGCCCTCTACCAGCCTCTGAATCAGTCGACAGGAGGGAATCGGCTATCTTGGCAGCCGCAGCCAAGTTGAGGAGGGGTGTGCGGAACAACTCCACGTTGCTTCGCCGAGTGTGCCGACTGGCAGAACGGCGAGGTGGACGGCGCGCGCCGGACGTTTCGCCAACCTCGTGCTCGTTCCGGCCCGCTTGATGGGGATCTTCATGGGAGTTGGCCATGTGTACTTCTGCCGCGGGCCCGCGACCCGCATACTCGGAAGGAAACTCAGTCGGAACCGAGTCCGAGTGCTGGGACAGCGGGGCAACCACAACGGACTCTAGAACCGCCACTTGTGAAGACGCGTTCTGGCGCGCCTGGGCGTGTTGCACCCAACGATGGAGCCGCGGACGGCGAGACCGCTTGCTGTGGCGCGTGACGGCGGTGGTCGACACCGGAGCCGACTACTGGAGAAGAAGAATGCCGTGGGCGCCGGCACGGAAGTGTGTAGCCCCACGACGGGGAAGCGCCTCAACGTCGAGAGGAGCATCCCGAAGCCACGCCGAATCGTCAACGATGAAGGAGAGAGCGCCGAAGAAGATCTGGTGACCCATGCTCGAATCTCCACCGGACGACATGACGAAAGGAAGTAGTCGCAAACTCGCCAGAAGTCGCTTAGACGCCTGCCCCAACGTGGGCGCCAACTGTCGTGGGTATAAGCCTGACAGTAGATGTGTAGGGTACGAAAAGGATGGGCAGAGCCTTAGCTACAGCGAGGTTGTATGAGTTCAGGCCCCTCTGCGGTGGAGGTAATAGCCCTACGTCTCAGTGCTCTGGGAGCTTGTTGTCGAGTGGAATATAGAATACAAATGAGTTGCTAACCCCCGCACCAGTGGGGGAGGGTGGCTTATATAGAGTGCGCTGCCCTCCACAACGGTTCGGTGCGCAGGGGTGGAGTAGTGGCGAATAAATGCCTACGTTACAGGTAACGTACGTCTTAAATGCTAATAAAGGCGTGTGGAAACGTACGACCATTTCCCTCCTGGGGGGTTACGATGTACAGAGTGGAATCCAATCGGTCAGTTCGATACGCTCCGAATGCTCGTCTTTGACTGGATGGCCGAAGGTCTGTTACCGACTAGATGATGGGAACTTCTTAGTTCAGTCGGAACTGACTAAGGGCCTTGTCCCTTATGAAGGGTAGTCCTTGGGTAGGACCTATAAGGCAGGCCTATGACCCTACCCTAGGACTATAACCCCATCATTTATCTTAGTCTTCTCAAGTGCTTTGCCATGACTCACGCACATTACTTTGGTTGAGCCTATTCTTAAGTTGCTTCTTTTACGTGTTGCTCAACCATTTGTTTTGTGCAATTGATATGCTTATTGTCTCATCTATCTTCTTGCACTCGTTGTGTGTTTTTATTAATTTTGGGGGAGCAACGATCCTATTTTGTGCACCTGTCTCAAATACAAAAATCTCGCATTAGTGCACAAATCATGGGGAGCTTCTCTAGTTTTTGATAAAACACTCTGTTGCCTTTATCATAATATCTTTTATTCATGTGGTTCGTGTAATTGCATCTAGTGCCCCTTAGTGATTTTGGTGGCTTGAAGACTTATAGGTTAAGTATCTAATGTGTTTGTGAGTGTACACGGGATCTATAAGTCATTGAGGAGTTTGAGATATTTGAAGAATATCGACCCCTAAAAATATATGTCTTCAGTTGAAGAAATTGGTCTGAAGCTGAAGAAATGAATCGCGAGGAATCTGCGATGAAATTGATATTCCTCATGAAGATACTGATATTGAGAAGTCCGGTGGTTCCTGAAGAAAATCACTCTAAAGAATTTGAAGCATGAAGATTTACACTTTCTGTTTTATTTTCTTTGCATTTGAGTAATAGGAACACCGTACTGTTAAAGGGGGTCGAAGTTACACTATGGAATGAATTTCCTCATGATGCTCAACCCAAGCCTAATCCTACCAAAAGCCTCAAGTGAGGAATATGAGTGACATGAGGACTCCCACAGTTGAGGGTTCCGACCGTTTTGATAGCCACGCCAAGTCACTAGTCTTATCCACTCCAACGGTCATATTATTTAAGGGCATTAGTGTCAAATCATGTCGGGATGCTCCCAGGCTATAAATAGCCACCCTCCCAAAACCACTAGCCGGTTGGCTGCTCCGTTAGAAACTGACACTTGTCATAAGAGCAACCCAATTCCTCAAGAGTCTTCAAGAGTAATTCATCAGTGAGGAAATACACCATACACCGAAACCACAAACCAAACCTAGTGATTGAGCATCACTGAAGAAGTTGTTCCTGTGTGGGACTGAAGCCTTTTACCTTTGAGGACTGTGCATCCTCCAGACGGTTAGGCGTCATGGTCTAGAGCTTTCCAGCAGTCAATTGTGGATCGCCGGGTGACCAAGTTTGTGAGGGTTTGGAAGTCTGCCCTGAAGACTTACCACGAGTGTTGGGCGAGGACTGTGTGTCTTTAGCTCAAGGAGAATACGGTAGGGACTGTGTGTCCCGGGACTGTGTGTCCTTTGGTTTCAATACCAAGCCGCTCCAAACCAGATGTACGACTGTCACAGGAGTTGGAACTGGGTCATCAACGACTGTCTTCACTAAGAAACGGGTTCTAATTCCTCAACTCCTTACTTTCCTTGTATTATGTGTTGATGACTTTCACTACAACGGTTTGAAGAATTTGCTGAAGACTTTCTCTGAATTTCCTCAACCCCAAATTCTTCACGTCAGTTAATCCTCATCTGTATTCTGCGTGCCTGCTCACAGTGCAATCCGTTTTCACATTCTTCACTCTGAAAAACTGCTGTTGTGAAACTTTGCACTTCTGATCCTTTACTGTTTCCGCTGTAAGTTAGTCATCAGTGAGGAATTTTCTCAAAAGGAATTTCCTTAGTGATGAAATTCTAAAAAAACTCCTATTCACCCCCCTCTAGTCGATATAACGCACTTACAGTTCGAAGGACCATATGATTGTTTGCTCCATCTGGAATCTTTTGATTGCTTGCCTCTATTTTTGTATGTCTTTGTGGCATACGATCCTTTTATTTGCAATCTTTGGGTCCTCAATATAGTTTGTTTTCCTCCAACTACTTATCATTGTATTTGTGTATTTCTCTGCACTCATTTGCTGAGAAGTACACACTTTTTGGAGGACCACCTACTATATTGGCTTTCTAAACTTTTCGTCCATTTTGGCAATCGATGCCAATGGGGGAGAAGTTTAGAGAGTTTACTTTGGATATGTTTAGAGGGTTTTGATTTTATTGCGTAAGCATTTACATCTTGCACGCATGCATTATTGCTTTGTATGTGTGCGCTTGGTTATGCTTATTTCCTTATATAAACTCTCTTGAAGTGGTTGTCATCAATTACCAAAATGGGGGAGATTGTTAGAGCATATATCTCCATATGTGGTTTTGGTAATTGATGACAATTCCTATGGACTAATGGTTGCCTTAAGTTATATTTATAGGATTTGTCCATCGGCACTTCTTGAAGTCCATCTGTTGGGTTCAAGGAGTTTATATGATGACCAAGATGGTATTCAAGGTATTATTCAAAGAATGGTCATAGATACACTAGGTTGATCAAGATCTCAGACAAAGAGTAAATCAAGATGATCAACACACAAAGCGTATAAGATGTACCGAGAAGGATCAAGTGATCTCAGACAAAGAGTAAATCAAGATGATCAACACACAAAGCGTATAAGATGTATCGAGAGGGATCAAGTGATCCCATGGAATGGTAAGCATTGTCCATTACGTGTTTGTGTCTAACCCATGGTCTTTGTGAGAGTCCTATGTGGGGGTTAGGTGTGCTTCCATGGGCTTGCGTCAAAAGGAAGATCTCATACAACCCATGAAGGATGACGTCAAGTGGTGATCGTCATCAAGATTGTGGTGTGCAAGTTCAAGTGGATCAACACGAATATATCATTGAAACTATTGTTAATGATCATGTGTTGATAAGGACAAGCTCGTGTGCTAACAAGGACAAGATCAAGATAAGCATTCGTGAGCACTACATGCTTGATTCTTGTGGATGTTCACATGGTGGACAAATGAAGATGAATACATAAGCTAGGCTTTCCACATTGTGTATTGGAGAGCTACTTGAAGACTTCATCATGTCTTGCTTTCAACTTGAGCCAAGAAGGAACAACAACATCAAGCTCAAGTGAAAGGGCTAACTCAAAGGTATCAGTTCCTTTGATGTTAGTGCTGCGGAGTGATGATCAGCGAATAAAAGTATACACTCAAGTATGGATCATCAGTACCCTTTTATGATTCTTGAGTCTTTAGGGATCCCGCACTATTAAGAGGGGATCACAGGTTTTGCGATGAACTTGCTCAAAACTACATCTCTACTTTTCTGCTCATACCACATCTCCACTGCTCTGCTGTTATCTGAAAACATAACCAATGCCTCGGACATCCGGCTTCCTTCGGACGCCCGAGGGACGGACGCCCGACCACTTCGGAAATCCAGAATCCTATACCAGAGAAATCAGAGCCATATAACTCGGACTTCCGGCTCCCTCCGGACATCCGAGGGCCGGACGTCCGACCAGCTTCGGAAATCCGGAGCTTTGCACCAGAGAAACTTGAGCCATATAACTCGGACTTCCGGCTCCCTCCGGACGTCCGAGGGCCGGACGTCCGTCCACTTTCGGAAATCCGGAATCTTGCACCAGAGAAGTTTGAGTCGAATATCTCGGACTTCCGGCTTTCTCCGGACGTCCGGTCCCTGTTCAACTACCGAGTGGTTCCAGATATATTTACATCCCTCGGACGACCGACCCTTGTCGGACGTCCGACTCCTTGTGGATGCCCGGACATCCGTGAACTGCCGGATGTCCGACCCCTGTGTGACTTAAAGTGTCTCCAACGGCTGTTTTACTCTCCCCACTATATATACCCCCCTCCCACTTCGTGAGAGGGTGCCCAACATAGCCATATCCTCATAAGAACACATTTCTACCTCACACACATTTTCTTACACCAAATCTTAGATCCCAAGAGCATTTGCGAGTCCCTTTGAGAGTTGTTCCAATCAAAAGATAGATCGTCTCCCTCTCCTTCTCTCAACCCAAGCTATTTGAGTTTTGAGAAAGTGTTGAGCATTCCCTGTGATCTTGTTACTCTTGGAGGTTGGAGACTCCTAGGCGGTAGGAGTTCTTCGGAGAGGAATCAATCTGTGTGATTTCCCCCGGAAAAGTTTGTGAGGGTTTGGAAGCCACCTCAAAGTCTTACCACTAGTGGTTGAGAAACGCCTTCATGGTGTTATCTCAAAGGGAGAATAGGGTGAGCCTTCGTGGTGTTGGTGTGCCTTTGTGGTAACATCCACCTCTCTAACGGTGACTAGCTTCCCTCCAAGGAAGTGAACATCGGGATACATCTTTGTCTCAGTGACCTTGGTTATCCTTAACCCTAACTCCTTACTTGTGGTTTACTTGTGTTACTTGAGCATACATACATTGCATATTGTTTGTTCTCAATATATTGTGTTGGATATTTCTTTGTACAAGACTAATCGTTCAAGCATACCCTCTATATCCACACGTTCACACTTGCAGCTTTTGATATATCGTGTGCTATAGTGTGATCTAGTATCTTGTGTCGTTCACCTACTTGTCATGTGATATAGCTCAAGTAAGTTTGTGTAACTTACTTGTGCTTGTTAGTAACCATGTTGTGTCCATCTTGGTAGATCGTGTTGTTGGTGCACGTTGCGGTGCCTATTGCATTTAGGAGTTGTGCTTGAAAAGTATCCTCTTAGTTTATTTCCGCATTAGGTTTAAGCCAAATCCGAAGAAGTTTTTTAAATAGCCTATTCACCCCCCTCTAGGCGTCATCGTGGTCCTTTCACTAACTCCTTAATCATATTTCTTGCAAGCTTACTGCGATGTTGTATTACCGAGTGGGCCCCGAGATACCTCTTCGTCACACGGAGTCACAAATCCCAGTCTTGATCCATGCCAACTCAACAGAAACCCTCGGAGATACCTTTAGAGCTCCTTTATAATCACCCAGTTACGTTGTAACATTTGATACACACAAGATAATTATCTGATGTTAGTGAGTTGCATGATCTCATGGTCATAGGAACAGATACATTGACATGCAGAAAGCAATAGCAGTAAACTGGATACGATCAAACGCTATGCTTAAGGTTTGGGTCTTGTCCATCACATCATTCTCCTAATCATGTGATCCCATTATAAAATGACAACTCATGTCTATTGCTAGGAAACCTTGGCCATCTTTGATCAATGAGCTAGTCTAGTAGAGGCTTACTAGGGACACTTTGTTTTCCATGTATCGACACATGTATTTGAGTTTCCAATCAATACAATTATAGCATGGATAATAAAAAATTATCCTGAACAAGGAAATATAATAATAAACACTTTATTATTGCCTCTAGGGAATATTTCCTATGGTATCCCACTTGCACTAGAGTCATTAATCTAGTATTACAAGGTAATGAATCTAACACCCATAGAGTTCTCGTGCTCATCATGTTTTGCTTGTGGAAGAGGTTTAGTCAACGGATCTGCAACATTCAGATATGTATGTACTTTGCAAATATTTATGTCCTCCTTCTTGATATAATCATGGATGGAATTGAAACGACGCTTTATGTGTCTAGTCCTTTTGTGAAACATGGGTTCCTTGGCTAGAGCAATGGCACCAGTATTGTCACAAAACAGGACCATTGGATCCAGTGCACTAGGCATAACTCCAAGATCCGTCATGAACTGCTTCATCCATACACCTTCCTTCGCTGCTTCCAAAGCAGCTATGTACTCCGCTTCACATGTATAATCAGCTACCACACTTTGCTTGGAACTGCACCAGATCACCGCTGCACCATTTAGAATAAATAGTATCCGGATTGAGACTTAGAGTCATCCGGATCAGTATCAAAGCTAGCATCGACGTAACTCTTTACGACGCGCTCTTGATCACCTCCATAAATGAGAAACATTTCCTTAGTCCTTTTAAGGTACTTAAGAATATTCTTGACTGCTCCAATGTTCCACTCCGGGATCACTTTGAAACCTTCCAGCTTTACTTATGGCAAGGCTGACATGTGGTCTTGTGCACATCATCGCATACATTATAGAGCTTATGGTTGAAGCATAGGGATGACACTCATCTTTTCTCTATCCTCTATGGTCACTGGGTATTGAGTCTTACTCAACTTCACACCTTGTAGGACAGGCAAGAACCCCTTCTTGGATTGATCCATTTTGAACTTCTTCCAAACCTTGTCAAGGTATGTCCTTTGTGAAAGTCCTATTAAGCGCCTCGATCTATCTCTATAGATCTTGATGCCTAATATGTAAGCAACTTCTCCAAGGTCTTTCATTGAAAAACTCTTGATCAAATATATATTCATGCTTTCCAAAAATTCTATATTGTTTCCAATCAACAATAAGTCATCCACATATAATAATAGAAACGATATAGAGCTCCCACTCACTTTCTTGTAAATACAAGTTTCTCCATAAACTTGTATAAACCTAAATGCTTGGTTCACCTCATCAAAGCGAATATTCCAACTCCGAGATGCCTGCACCAGTCCATAAACTCAGCATTCTCTGGATCGACAAAACCTTCTGGTTGCATCGTATACAACTCTTCCTTAAGGAAACTGTTAAGGAACGTTGTTTTGACATCCATCTGCCAGATTTCGTAATAAAAAAATGCAGCTATTGCCAACATGATTCTGACGGACTTAAGCATCGCTACGGGTGAGAAAGTATCATCGTAGTCAATTCCTTGAACTTGTGAAAACCCCTTTGCCACAAGTCGAGCTTTATAAACGGTGACATTACCGTCCGTGTCCGTCTTCCTCCTAAAGATCCATTTGTTCTGAATAGCCTTTTGACCTTTAGGTAACACTTCCAAAGTCCACACTTTGTTTTCATACATGGATCCCATCTCGGATTTCATGGCCTCTAACCATTTGTCAAAATCCGAGCCCACTATCACTTCTCCATAGCTCGTAGGTTCATCGTTGTCCAACAACATGACCTCTAACACGGGATTACTGTACCACTCACGAGCAGTACGTATCCTTGTCGACCTACGAGGTTTGATAGTAATTTGATCTGAAACTTCATGATCACCATCATTAGCTTCCTCTTCAACTGATATAGGCACCACAGGAACATCTTCCTGCGTCGTGCTACCCTCTGGTTGAAGTGACGGTTCAACAACCTCATCAAGTTCTATCTTCCTCCCACTCAAGTCTTTTGAGAGAAACTCTTTTTCGAGAAAGGACCCATTCTTAGTGATAAACACTTTGCCCTCGGATCTGAGATAGAAGGTGTACCCAACTGTTTCCTTCGGGTATCCTATGAAGACGCAATTATCCTCTTTTGGTTCAAGCTTATCAGGCTGAAGCCTTTTAACATAAGCATCACAGTCCCAAACCTTAAGAAACAATAGCTTAGGTTTCTTGCCAAACCATAATTCAAACGGTGTCGTCTCGACAGATTTAGATGGACCCCTATTTAAAGTGAATGCATCTATCTCTAATGCATAGCCCCAAAACGATAGTGGCAAATCGGTGAGAGACATCATAGAACACTCCATATCCGATAAAGTACGATTACGACGTTCGGACACATCATTACGTGTGGTGTTCTGATCGTACATTTTGCATCATGTTTTGTTACTATTATTTATAGTGCTTTTATGCATTTTGCCACTTGCTGGAGTAATTCTAATGCATTTTCTCTCATAATATGCAAGGTTTACATCAAGTGGGAGAATGCCGACAGATGGAATTCTGGACCTAAAAAAGCTACGTGAGATATACCTATTCTGCACATCTCCAATTGGGATGGAAATTTACACATATTTAATTTATAATAAATAAAAAATACTGGAATAAAGAAGTGCCGTAGGGGGCTACCAGGTGGCCACTAGACACGAGGGTGCGCTAGGCACCCCTAGCGCGTCCTGATGTCTAGTGGGCCACCTGGCACACCTATGGTGCCCATCTTCTGGTATAAATTCTCCTTCTACCTAAAAAAATGAGGAGATTACTTTCGGGATGAAGCGCCACCATCTCGAGGCGGAACCTGGGCAAGAGCACTTTTGCCCTCCCGTGGAGCGATTCCGCCGGAGGAACTTCCCTCCGAGAGGGGAAGTCGAGGCCATTATCACCAACAACCCTCTCATCTTGGGGAGGCCAATATCCATCAACGTCTTCACCAACACCATCTTCTATCAAAACCCTAGTTCATCTCTTGTACTCAATCTTGTACCGGAACCTCAGATTGGTACCTGGGGTGTGTCTAGTAGTGTTAATTACATCTTGTTGTTGATGCTTTAGGGTTTACTTTGTGGAAGATCATATGTTCAGGTCCATTATGCTATTCAATACTTCTCTTATCATGAACATATTTATCACTTGTGAGTAGTTACTTTTTTTCTTGAGGCCACGGGAGAAATCATGTTGCAAGTAGTCATGTGAAGTTCATATTCATTCGGTATTTTGATGATATGGATGTTGTGATTCCCTTAGTGGTGTTATGTGAACGTAAACTACACAACACTTCGCCATATGTTGGGCCTAATGGAATGCATTCTTGGTGACGAGTTGATGGATATAGTTTTCGCCCCTCGTTGGTTACCCCAAGTGGAAGGTGGAGATGTAGTCCGCATCAGATTTCCCTTACACGGGGACTGTAAGGTTTATCGAACCAGGAGGACTACGAGGATCAACAAGTAGGTGTCCACTGCTCTGGTGCTAGCAGAAGATGTGGACTTGCACACACAACAAACAACTTTGCTCCCAATGAGTACAAAGAGGTTGTCAATCTCTCCGGCCTTGTAGTTTGCAAAGGATCAAAACACAAGCGGGAATAGTGATAGTGATTGCAACGGAAAAGTAAATAAAAGTAGTAAATGATGGAGGTGTAAACAATGGTGGTAAGATGGACCAGAATCCCATGATGTTCACTAGTGATGTCTCTCTCCCAAAAGACGATAAACAACTATGTTGGGCAAACATTACAGCTGGGCAATTGACAAAATTATAAACACACCGCAATGCTAATCATGCTACAAGAAAGTTAGAGGCTCAAAAGTAATGGTCAGTACGCCAAGACAAGTAGACCGTTTATCCATCAGCATCTACTCTCTAATCGTCCACCTTGAGATATCTATCCAGAACATCTCGCTGGTATTAAGTCGCGAGCCCCACCCAAAGTGTAAACTCAAAGCAACGGACAACTGCATTAACGAACTTTGCGTAAGGTAAACAATCCTTGCAACTGTGGTCACAAGCACCGTTGTTTTCTCCCTGGTGGCAACAACACATCCCCTAGTCTCATGTTTCTGTCACTCAAGCTAGACATCAGGGGGCATGAACCTACAATCATGCATAACACTCCCTCTTGGAGTCACAATCTACTACTCGGCCAAAGCAATAAAAAGCAACGGAGAACATGCATGAATTACTCAAGAACATAATATAAAAGAAGAACCAAATATATAACTCATCACAATCTGAACATAATCTCATAATCCATCGAATCCCAGCAAACGCAGCATAGCAACAGGTAAATTACATAGATGCCTTGATGATGTAGGGCAGCTCACAAGGGCTAAACATTGAAGCACAAGATTGGAGAGAATACATCACATAGCTACTGGTCATGGACTCATTGTCCAAGGAGGACTACTCACGGCACGTCCGGGAAGCGTCCATGGTGGTGGAGAAGCTCCCGGAGGTCAATCCTCCCTCCGACAGGGTGCCAAGAAGAGGTCTTCTGACGCTCCCGATCTCAGAAGCGTTGCAGCGGCAAAACGTTGGAGAAATTCGTGATTCTGGATCTGTTCATAGGGTTTTCTCTCGGAGAGGTAAATATAGGCCGAAGGAGGGCATGAGAGGAGGTGGGACCCACTTAGGCGGCCTGGTGGTGCGGCCAGGAGGGAGGCCGCACAGGGTGGCCGTCTCGGCAGGGCATGGCTCCCCTCTAGCCCACCTTTGGTGCTCGTGAAGTTTCCGTCACACTATTTTTTATATTTTTTCTCGGGATTTTTGGAGCTTTGGAAATTGGGATAAAAGTCCCTTCAAAAAAGGCATCAGCAGAAAGAAACTGGCAGTGGGTGCACTTAGTTAGTAGGTTAGTCCAAATATGTGTAAAAAGGTATGAAAGTGTAGCAAAACATGTAACAATGTCAATCAAAAGAGCATGGAACAAGCAGAAATTATAGATACGTTTGGGACGTATCAACATCCCCAAGCTTAATTCCTGCTCGTCCTCGAGTAGGTAAATGATAACACAAATAATTTCTGTGGTGACATGCTAATACGTACATTTTGCATCATGCTTTCATGTTGATATTCATTGCTTTATGGACTGTTATTATACTTTGTGGAACCTTACTTATGCCTTTTCTCTCTTATTTTACAAGGTTTATTTGAAGAGGGAGAATACCGGCAGCTGGAATTCTGGACTGGAAAAGGAGCAAGTCTGAGTCCTCTATTCTGCACAACTCCAAATGCCCTGAAAATCAACGTGGATTTTTTTGGGAATATATAAAAAATACTGGGCGAAAGAAGTGTCAGAGGGGTGCAGCCAGGGGCCCACAAGCCTGGTTGCCGCGGCCTACCCCCTGGCCGCGGCAACAGGGCTTATGGGCACCCTGGTAGCCCACTGGCCCCCTCTTTTGCTATATGAAGGGTTTCGTCCGAGAAAAAATCAGGGTGGAGCTTTTTCGTGGATTCACCGCCGCCACAAGGCGGAACTTGAGCAGAACCAATCTAGGGCTCCGACAGGACGATCGTGCCGGGGAAACTTCCCTCCCGGAGGGGGAAATCGTCGCCTTCGTCATCACCAACACTCCTCTCGTTGGAGGGGAGTCATCTCCATCAACATCTTCATCAGCACCATCTCTTCTCAAAACCCTAGTTCATCTCTTGTAACCAATCTCCCTCTCACGACTCCGATTGGTACTTGTAAGGTTGCTAGTAGTGTTGATTACTCTTTGTAGTTGATGCTAGTTGGATTACTTGGTGGAAGAGTTTATGTTCAGATCCTTGATGCTACTCATTACACCTTTGATCAATATTACGATTATGCTTTGTGAGTAGTTACTTTTGTTCCTGAGGACATGGGATAAGTCATGCTGATAATAGTCATGTGAATTTGGTATTCATTCGGTATTTTGATATGTTGTATGTTGTCTTTTCCTCTAGTGGTGTTATGTGAACGTCGACTACATAACACTTCACCATATTTGGGCCTAGAGGAAGGCATTGGGGAGTAGTAAGTAGATGATGGGTTGCTAGAGTGACAGAAGCTTAAACCCCAGTCTATGCGTTGCTTCGTAAGGGGCTGATTTGGATCCACTAGTTTAATGCTATGGTTAGACGTTGTCTTAATTCTTCTTTCGTAGTTGCAGATGCTTGCGGGAGGGGTTAATCATAAGTGGGATGCTTGTCCAAGTAAGGGCAGTACCCAAGCCCCGGTCCACACACATATCAAACTATCAAAGTAACAAACGCAAATCATATGAACATGATGAAACTAGCATGACAGAAATTCTCGTGTGTCCTCGGGAGCGTTTTTCCTCTTATAAGACTTTGCTCAGGCTTGTCCCTTGCTACAAAAGGGATTGGGCCACTTTGCTGCACCGTTGCTACTACTTGTCACTTGTTACTTTTCGCTTGCTACGTTTCACCTCACTACACCTTCACTTGTTACCGCTACTTTCAGTGCTTGCAGTTATTACCTTGCTGAAAACCGTTTATCAGAGCCTTCTTCTCCTCATTGGGTTCAACACTCTTACTTATCGAAAATACTACGATTGATCCCCTATACTTGTGGGTCATCAAGACTCTTTTCTGGCGTCGTTGCCGGGGAGTGAACTGCCTTTGGTAAGTGGAATTTGGTAAGGAAACATTTATATATTGTGATGAAATTTATTGTCACTTGTCATTATGGAAACTGTTCCTTTGAGGAATTTGTTCGGGGTATCTTCACCATGAACGGAAGCATGAGGAGTTGTTCCTCAACCTGAGGTACCTACTGAAAATATATTTTATGAAATTCCTTCGGGTATGCTTGAGAAACTGCTGGCTAATCCTTTTACAGGAGATGGATCTTCACATCCAGACTTGCATCTAATCTATGTAGATGAAGTTTGTGGTTTATTTAAGCTTGCAGGTTTGCCCGAGGATGAGGTAAAGAAGAAATTCTTTCCTTTATCTTTTAAGGATAAGGCGTTGACATGGTATAGGCTATGTGATGATACTGGATCATGGGACTACAATCGGTTGAAATTGGAATTTCATCAGAAGTTTTATGCTATGCATTTAGTACATCGTGATCGGAATTATATTTATAACTTTTGGCCTCGTGACAGCTAAAGCATAGCTCAAGCTTGGGGGAGGCTTAAATCAATGCTATATTCATGCCCCAATCATGGGCTCTCGAGAGAAATTATCACTCAAAACTTTTATGCTCGGCTTTCTCATGAAGATCATACCATGCTTGACACTTCTTGTACCGGTTCTTTTATGAAGAAGGATATTGACCACAAGTGGAATTTATTGGAAAGAATCAAACGTAACTCTGAAGATTGGGAGCTTGAAGAAGGTAAGGAGTCAGGTATGAATTTCCAGTTTGATTTCGTTAAATCTTTTGTTGAAACAAACACTTCTAGAGATTTTAGCACTAAGTATGGACTTGACTCTGAGATAGTAGCTTCTCTATGTGAATCTTTTGCTGCTCATGTTGATCTTCCCAAAGAGAAGTGGTTTAAGTATCATCCTCTTCTAGAAGTCAACATAGTTAAACCCAATCTAGTTGAAGAGAAAGTCATTGCCTTTAGTGATCCTATTGTTCCTTGTGCCTACGCTGAGAAACCACCTTACCCTGCTAGGAAAAAGGATCATTCTAAAGCTCCAACTGTGATACGTAGGGGTTACATTAGACCACTTGCACCCCCTGAGGAAATTAGAGTTGAACCCAGTGTTGCTATTATCGAAGATCTCTTAGCCGAAGACATAGACGTGCATGTTATCAAATTCTGTGAGGACTCCGCTAGAATTGCTAAAACTCACGTGAAAGGCAAATACGGACATGTAGTTGGCATGCCCGTTGTTTCTGTCAAGATAGGAGATCACTGTTATCATGGTTTATGTGATATGGGTGCTAGTGTTAGTGCAATACCCCGGTCCCTATATGATGAAATCAAAGATGAGATTACACCTGCTGAGTTAGAACCCATTGATGTCACTATTACGCTAGCTAATAGAGACACTATCTGCCCTCTGGGAATTGTGAGAGACGTAGAAGTCCTGTGCGGTAAGACGAAGTATCCTACTGATTTCCTCGTCCTTGCTACTGCACAAGATAGCTTTTGTCCCATCATATTTGGTAGACCCTTTCTCAACACTGTCAATGCTCACATTGATTGCATTAAACAGACTGCCACTGTTAGTTTCGAGGGTGTGTCTCATGAATTTAACTTCTCCAAGTTTGGAAGACAACCTCATGAAAAAGAGTCGTCTGGTAGGGATGAAATCATTGCTCTTGCCTCTATTGTCGTACCTCCTACGGATCCTTTAGAGCAACATCTGCTTGAGCATGAAAATGATATGCATATGGATGAAAGAGATGAGATAGATAAAATTGTTTTAGAACAATATCCTATTCTCAAGAATAATCTGCCTGTTGAAATGCTTGGGAATCCTCCCCCACCAAAGGGTGATCCTGTGTTCGAGCTAAAACAGTTACCAGATACTCTTAAGTATGCCTACCTTGATGAGAAGGATATATATCCTTTATCATTAGTGCTCACCTCTCGAATCACGAAGAGAAGAAGTTATTAAAAACTTTGAGGAAGCACCGTGCTGCTATTGGATAGACTCTTGATGATCTTAAGGGTATTAGTCCCACTCTACGTCAGCACAAGATTAAAACCGATCCTGGTTCTAAGCCAGTTGCTGATCATCAACGGAGATTAAATCCGAGAATGAAAGAGGTCGTGAGAAAAGAAATATTAAAGCTTCTGGAAGCAGTAATCATTTATCCTGTTGCTCATAGTGATTGGGTAAGTCCAGTACATTAAGTACCTAAGAAGGGAGGCATCACCGTCGTTCCTAATGATAAGAATGAACTAATCCCACAGAGGATTATTACTGGCTATAGGATGGCGATAGACTTTCATAAACTGAACAAGGCAACTAGGAAAGACCATTACCCTTTGCCGTTTATCGACCGGATGCTAGAAAGGCTATCTAAACACACACACTTCTGCTTTCTAGATGGTTATTCAGGTTTCTCGCAGATACCTGTTGCACAATCTGATCAGGAGAAAACCACTTTCACCTACCCCTTCGGTACCTTTGCTTATAGACGTATGCCTTTTGGCTTGTGCAATGCACCTGCCACCTTTCAAAGATGCATGATGGCTATATTCTCTGACTTTTGTGAAAAGATTGTTGAGATTTTCATGGATGATTTCTCCGTTTACGATTCTTCCTTTGATGATTGCCTCAGCAACCTTGATCGAGTCTTACAGAGATGCAAAGATACCAACCTCGTCTTGAACTGGGAGAAGTGCCACTTCATGGTTAATGAAGGCATCGTCTTGGGACACAAAATCTCTGAGAAAGGCATTGAAGTTGATAAGGCTAAGGTAGATGCAATCGAGAAAATGCCTTGCCCCACATATATCAGAGGCATACGAAGTTTCCTAGGTCATGATGGTTTCTATAGAAGGTTCATTAAAAAGTTCTCTAAGATTTCTAGGCCTCTTACCAACCTCTTGCAGGAGGATGTTCCTTTTGTTTTCGATGAGGATTGTGAGGAAGCTTTCGAAATACTTAAGAAGGCCTTGATAGCCGCGCCTATTGTTCAACCACCTGATTGGAACTTGCCCTTTGAAATCATGTGCGATGCTAGTGATTATACTGTTGGTGTTGTTCTAGGACAAAGAGTTGATCAGAAGTTGAATGTCATTCAATACGCTAGTAAAACTCTAGACAGTGCCCAAAGAAACTATGCCACTACGGAGAAGGAGTTTTTAGCAGTCGTGTTTGCATGTGAAAAGTTCACATCTTATATAGTTGACTCCAAAGTCACTATTCACTCTGATCATGCTGCTATTAAGTACCTTATGGAGAAGAAGGACGCTAAGCCTAGGCTAATCAGATGGGTTCTCCTGCTACAGGAATTTGATTTGCACGTTGTTGACCGAAAGGGTGCTGATAACCCTGTAGCAGATAACTTGTCTAGGCTAGAGAATGTCCTTGATGACCAACGACCTATTGATGACAGCTTTCCTGATGAGCAATTGAATGTCATCCGCACTTCACATAGTACACCGTGGTATGCTGATTACGCAAACTATATCGTAGCCAAATACATACCACCCAGTTTCACCTACCAGCAAAAGAAGAAATTCTTCTTTGATCTGAGACACTACTTTTGGGATGATCCTCACCTTTATAAGGAAGGAGTAGATGGTGTTATTAGATGTTGTGTGCCTGAACATGAACAGGGACATATCCTGCAGAAGTGTCATTCCGATGCCTACGGAGGACACCATGTTGGAGACAGAACTGCTCATAAGGTATTGCAATCAGGTTTCTATTGGCCCACTCTCTTCAAGGATGCTCGTAAGTTTGTCTTGCCATGTGACGACTACCAAAGAATAGGGAATATGAGTAAGCGTCAGGAAATGCCTATGAACTATTCACTTGTCATTGAACCATTTGATGTCTGGGGCTTTGATTATATGGGACCTTTCCCGAGTTCCAATGGGTATACTCACATCTTAGTTACTGTGGATTATGTCACTAAGTGGGTAGAAGCTATCCCCACTAGAAATGCTAATCACCACACCTCTATTAAGATGCTTAAAGAAGTCATTTTCCCAAGATTTGGAGTCCCTAGATATCTGATGACTGATGGCGGTTCACACTTCATTCATGGTGTTTTATGCAAGATGCTAGCTAAGTATGATGTCAACCATAGAGTTGCATCTCCTTATCATCCTCATTCAAGTGGTCAAGTGGAGTTGAGTAATAGGGAGATCAAATTGATCTTACAAAAGACCGTCAATAGATCTCGACAGAATTGGTCTAGCAAACTTGACGATGCACTATGGGCTTATAGAACTGCTTATAAGAATCCCATGGGCATGTCGCCGTATAAAATGGTTTACGGTAAGGCCTATCATTTACCTCTTGAGCTGGAACACAAAGCTTATTGGGCAATCAAAGAGCTCAACTTCGATTTCAAACTTTCCGGTGAGAAGCAGTTGTTTGACATCAGCTCATTAGATGAATGGAGGGCCCAGGCATATGAGAATGCCAAGTTGTTCAAGGAAAAGGTTAAGAGATGGCACGATAAACGGATACAAAAATGAGAGTTCAATGTAGGTCATTATGTCCTGCTATACAATTCTCGTTTAAGATTCTTCGCACGCAAGCTTCTCTCTAAATGGGAAGGTCCCTACGATGTCGAGGAAGTATATCGTTCCGGTGCCATCAAAATCAATAACACGGAAGGTAATTTTCCTAGAGTGGTAAATGGGCAAAGAATCACGCATTACATCTCTGGTACTCCCATAAATGTTGAGACCAATATCATCAATATCATAACTCCAGAGGAGTACATAAGGGATGTTTATCAGCCTGTTTCAGACCCTGAAAACAAAGAGGTATGTGTTTCGTAAGTAATTGGACTCCAAAACTTTTCCAATAGGAAATTTTATCCATTTTGGAATTTATGGAAATTAGAAAAATAAAAAGCAGTCCGAAGAGCGCACGAGGCGGCCACAAGCTTGGTTGCTGCGGTCTCCCCCCTGGCCGCGGCAACAGGGCTTGTGGGCACCTCGTGTGCCTCCATGACTCCGTTTTCTTGCGGAGCACTCCTTCTGGTCCAGAAAAATCATTATATATACGCCCGAGGGTTTTGATCTCCGTATCGCACAGTTTTCCTCTGTTTTCGTTTCGAGGCTGTATTCCGCCACAGATCTAGGTCAAGATGTCTTCTCAAGATTCAGAGGGGGAGAGCTATGTGGCTGATTACCCTGCTAACCCCAAGGTCTATGGGGATTTGGAACCTTATGGCTGGACCACTGACGAGGAAGAGGACTATGATCCCAAAGGGAAGGAACAAACGAGTTCCGATGAAGAGGAGACTCCTCTGCCTCAACCTGGACGCACCCATGTGGAGTTCAAGAAGTCAAGCCTCCCTGACCAAAGGAAGAAGCCTAAGACCCTGTTTATCCCTTCTTGTTTCTTGCAGGAGAGCAAGCAGGAACTTTTCCATAGAGTGTTGAAGCTTGAGGAGGAAAATGACGATCTGAGGGAGCAAAACTTTATGCTCAAGTGGAAATTAGACAAGCTCAAGACTACTTCAACAACCCCACCACCATCACCACCAAAGGAAGACAACTAAGCATTGGTATGGGCAACTCCCTTGGCTTATGCCAAGCTTGGGGGAGTTGCACTGGTATCGTATCACCTTTATATCTTTTGCTTTTACCTTTGTTTTAGTTCTTTCCTTTTCAGTTTTTATTTCTTCTCTTAGTGGAATAAGTCTTTAGTGTTTTAGTTTGAGTCTTTTGCCTTGTGTCTCCCCCGATGTATTCGAGCTTGCGAGCTATATAATAAAGAGTATATTAGTCAAGGGCTTTGTTTCGTGCCGTGATCAAAAGTATGAAAAGAACGATAGCATGAAATATCATGAGATGATCTTATGAAAAGTGATAGCTTCACTTATAACAAGTATGATGATTGAAACTTGTTGAGAGTAGACCAATATAGACCTGAGTCATTATTGCAATTAATAAGAAGTAATAAGGAAAGAGAGGTTCACATATAAATATATCATCTTAGACACCTTCTATAATTGTGAGCACTCACCAAACTATTACATGCCTAGAAGTAGATGTTGGACAAGGAAGACAACATAATGAATTGTGTTTGCTTGGTTCCAAACAATGTTATATGATTAGAGATCCCTTAGCATGTGACGATTGCTTCCACCTCATATTAGCCAAAACTCCCGCACCAAGTAGAGATACTACTTGTGCATCCATAAACCTTCAACCCAGTTTTGCCATGAGTGTCCACCATACCTACCTATGGATTGAATAAGATCCCTCAAGTAAGTTGTCATCGGTGCAAGCAATAAAAAATGCTCTCTAATATGTTTGATCTATTAGTGTGTGGAAAATAAGCTTTATACGAACCTGTGATGAGGAAGGCATAAAAGCGACAGACTGCATAATAAAGTTCTTTATCACAGGAGGCAATATAAAGTGACGTTCCTCCGCACTAAGAGGACACACATCCAAACCTCAAAAGCGCATGACAACCTCTGCACCCCTCTGCGAAGGGACTATCTTGTACCTTTACTTTTTGCCTTTGTAAGAGTCATGGTGATCTTCACCAATTCCTTATTTAGCATTTTTCTTGGTGAACGTCATATGCTTGGGAAAGATCTATATTAATATATCAACTTGGAGCTGAGTACTTATGCTTTATTATTGTTGACTTTGCCCTTGAGGTAAATGGTTGGGAGGCAAAATTATAAGCCCCTATCTTTCTCTGTGTCCAACTGAAACTTTGATATCATGAGTACCACGTGAGTTGTACCAATTGTGGAAAACAAAAGAAACGATTGAGTATGTGGATTTGCCTTACAAGCTCTTATTTGACTCTTTCTGATGTTATGATAAATTGCAATTGCTTCAATGACTATGGATTGTTGTTGGCTACTTCTCGGTAAGGTTTTTGCTTCATACTTTGCTTTGTGAAGGAATTGTTACTTTCCCAAAAAATCTGTATGATGTATTGTTGTTCCATGTGTGATCATGATGCCCTCATGTCCGTATTATGTTTTATCGACACCTTCATCCCTAAACATGTGGACATGTTTTGGGTTTTGGTTTTCGCTTGAGGACAAGCGAGGTCTAAGCTTGGGGGAGTTGATACGTCCATTTTGCATCATGCTTTCATGTTGATATTTATCGCTTTATGGACTGTTATTATACTTTGTGGAACCTTACTTATGCCTTTTCAATCTTATTTTACAAGGTTTATTTGAAGAGGGAGAATACCGACAGCTGGAATTCTGGACTGGAAAAGGAGCAAGTCTGAGTCCTCTATTCTGCGCAACTCCAAATGCCCTGAAAATCAACGTGGATTTTTTGGGAATATATAAAAAATACTGGGCGAAAGAAGTGTCAGAGGGGAGCAGTCAAGGGCCCACAAGCCTGGTTGCCGCGGCCTACCCCCCTGGCCGGGGCAACAGGGCTTGTGGGCACCCTGGTGGCCCACTGGCCCCCCTCTTTTGCTATATGAAGGGTTTCGTCCGAGAAAAAATCAGGGTGGAACTTTTTCGTGGATTCGTCGCCGCCACGAGGCGGAACTTGAGCAGAACCAATCTAGGGCTCCGACATGACGATCCTACCGGGGAAACTTCCCTCCCGGAGGGGGAAATCATCGCCTTCGTCATCACCAACACTCCTCTCGTCGGAGGGGAGTCATCTCCATCAACATCTTCATCAGCACCATCTCTTCTCAAAACCCTAGTTCATCTCTTGTAACCAATCTCCATCTGGCGACTCCGATTGGTACTTGTAAGGTTGCTAGTAGTGTTGATTACTCTTCGTAGTTGATGCTAGTTGGATTACTTGGTGGAAGAGTTTATGTTCAGATCCTTGATGCTACTCATTACACCTCTGATCATGATTATGATTATGATTTGTGAGTAGTTACTTTTGTTCCTGAGGACATGGGATAAGTCATGCTGATAATAGTCATGTGAATTTGGTATTCGTTCGGTATTTTGATATGCTGTATGTTGTCTTTTCCTCTAGTGGTGTTATGTGAACGTCGACTACATAACACTTCACCATATTTGAGCCTAGAGGAAGGCATTGGGGAGTAGTAAGTAGATGATGGGTTGCTAGAGTGACAGAAGCTTAAACCCCAGTCTATGCGTTGCTTCGTAAGGGGCTGATTTGGATCCACTAGTTTAATGCTATGGTTAGACGTTGTCTTAATTCTTCTTTCGTAGTTGCGGATGCTTGCGAGAGGGGTTAATCATAAGTGGGATGCTTGTCCAAGTAAGGGCAGTACCCGAGCGCCGGTCCACCCACATATCAAACTATCAAAGTAACGAACGTGAATCATATGAACATGATGAAACTAGCATGACAGAAATTCCTGTGTGTCCTCGGGAGCATTTTTCCTCTTATAAGACTTTGCTCAGGCTTGTCCCTTGCTACAAAAGGGATTGGGCCACTTTGCTGCACCGCTGCTACTACTTGTCACTTGTTACTTTTTGCTTGCTACATTTCACCTCACTACACCTTCACTTGTTGCCGCTACTTTCAGTGCTTGCAGTTATTAGCTTGCTGAAAATCGTTTATAAGATCCTTCTTCTCCTTGTTGGGTTCAACACTCTTACTCATCGAAAGGACTACGATTGATCCCCTATACTTGTGGGTCATCACATGCTAACACACATATAGGAACTTCAAAGTAAAGCAAGTAAGATATGCAATTCACGTCAATACAATAACAAGCAAGAGTCTATATCTAGTATTGAAATTAGCAAAGTAAGAACATAAAGGTGCAAGAGCTCTCGCTATCCGTGACTCAAATGTCTCCAAATGGTATTTGCATGCAAGAAGTGGGAGATGGGTTTAGAGCATAAAATATTTTATAGTTTAATTGAGAACTCAATCTACTAAAACTTCACACTTGGTCTCCTTAGGAATCTTATTTTGACCATCCCCGCACCACTAGTCAGGCACAAGTCAAAATGATCCTCTCCCTTTCGACTTTGAGCACTCATGAAATGGATGAGCGCAAGCAAGATATGTTGGCACTTAGGTTGGCAAAGATAATAATGATGGGGAAGGAAGACAAAAAAGGTGTGAAAGGCTCACATCAATGAGGACAACCATAGGCGAGAGGAAGCCAAATGATAGGTATGATGTGAGGAGTAGGGATTGCCATGCAACGGATGCACATATGAGCTAAGGTAAGCTCTCCAATGGAACTAGTGGGGGTGCATCCAACTTGCTTGCTCATGAAGATCTAGAGCTCATTGAGGAGGCTCATCATTGGAATATACTAGCCAAGTTCTATAGTGTAAAGGTGCCCACATACTTATGCATGAATGATAATCTCTATGGAGTACAAATATAACAATGGAGTACGAGTGTGGATATTTCAAAAGGAATAGTAGTGTTGACCCTTCTCTTTTTTTTCTTTTTTCTTTTTGTTTTTGTGGCCTTTTTGGCTTTTTCTATTTATCTCTCATTTGTCCTCTTTGGGATCTTTTCATGTGTCCTCTTTTGGGATCTTTTAATTTGTCCTCTTTGGGATCTTTTTCTCACTTAAGGGCAACACTCTATATTTTACAAGAATAAAACGAAGATCTTCACACTTTATAAGAAGTACTCAATGATGACACACAAGTGTAGGGGATATATCATACTCCTTTATATAAGTAAGAGTGTCGAACCCAACGAGGAGCAGAAGGATCTGACAAGTGGTTTCGGCAAGGTATTCTCTGCAAGCACTGAAATTATCAGTAACACATAGTTGTGTGATAAGATGATTCGTAGCAAGTAGCAAGTAACAATACTAACAAAGGTGCAGCAAGATGGCCCAATCCCTTCTGTAGCAAGGGACAATCCTGGACAAACTCTTATAGGAGGTAAAGCGCTCCCGATGACACACGAGAATTTCTGTCAAGCTAGTTTTCATCATGTTCATGTGATTCGCGTTCGCTACTTTGATAGTTTGATATGTGGGTGGACCAGTGCTTGGGTGCCGCCCTTACTTGGAAAAACATCCCACTTATGATTAACCACTCTCGCAAGCATCCGCAACTACGAAAGAAGAATTAATACAAAGTCTAACCATAGCATTAAACTAGTGGATCCAAATCAGCCCCTTACGAAGCAACACATAAACTAGGGTTTAAGCTTCTGTCACTCTAGCAACCCATCACTACTTACTACTTCCCAATGCCTTCCTCTAGGCCCAAATAATGATGAAGTGTTATGTAGTCGACGTTCACATAACACCACTAGAGGAAAAACAACATACAACGCATCAAAATATCAAACGAATACCAAATTCACATGACTACTTATAGCAAGACTTATCCCATGTCCTCAGGAACAAAACTAACTACACACAAAGCATAATCAAATCATGATCAGAGGTGTAATGAGTAGCATCAAGGATCTGAACATAAACTCTTCCACCAAGTAATCCAACTAGCGTCAACTACAAAGAGTAATCAACACTACTAGCAACCTTACAAGTACCAATCGGAGTCGCGAGACGGAGATTGGTTACAAGAGATGAACTAGGGTTTGGAGATGAGATGGTGCTGATGAAGATGTTGATGGTGATGAGTCCCCTCCTGAAAGGATCGATATGGTTGACTAGCGGGGGGGGGGGAGTGAATAGGCAACGACCACTTTTAAATTTATCTTAACAAGTTAGGGTTAGCAACATAAAGGTTCTCTAAAATGACAACAAGGAGGTGAACCTATATGATGCTACCAACTATAAGCACTAAGGCAAGTAAGAGATAGTCAACAACAAAAGCATACACAATGTAAAGATTAGAGATAATCGCAAGTGGAACCAATGAAGACGAGGTTGTGTTACCGAAGTTTCTTCCCTTTGAGAGGAAGTACGTCTCCGTTGGAGCGGTGTGGAGGCACAATGCTCCCCAATAAGCCACTAGGGCCACCGTATTCTCCTCACGCCCTCACGCAATGCAAGGTACCGTGATTCCACTATAGGTGCCCTTGAAGGCGGCGACCGAACCTTTATAAACAAGGTTGGGGCAAAATCTACACAAAGCTTGGAGGCTCCCAACAAGACCACGGAGCTTCACCACAATGGAATGTGGCTCCGAGGTGACCTCAACCGTCTAGGGTGCTCAAACACCCAAGAGTAACAAGATCCGCAAGGGATTAGTGGGGGAATCAATTTTTCTTGGTGGAAGTGTAGATCTAGGCCTTCTCAAGCAATCCCTAGGAAATCAACAAGTTTGATTGGCTAGGGAGAGAGATCGGGCACTTTTGAGCTTAGGGAGCAACAATGGAGCTTTGGAGGGTCAAAGGTAGGGTTCTTGAGCAAGAAGAACCCTTTATATAGTGGGGGGGGAATCCAACCGTTTTTCCACTCACAGCACGAGCCCAGCGGTACTACCGCTGGCTGCAACGTTACTACCGTTGCCACTCCAGCGGTACTGTCGCTGGCTGCAGCGGTACTACCGCTGAGCCCATGGTAGTGCAAATACACTACCGGGCCAACCACCGCCAAGAAAGTCTTCGCAAAAAGTCTGACAAAGTACAGCCGCAAGGAAGGTGGTACTGAAGTCCTGGAGCGGTACTACCACTGACCAAGGGCGGTACTACCGCTAGCTCTAGCGGTACTACCGCTGGGGCTGGTGGTACTACCGCTCGGGCTGGCGGTACTACCGCCAGCTCTAGCGGTACTACTGCTAGGCCCAACGGTACTACCGCTAAGAGAGCTTTTTGCAAGAAGAGATAAACCAGAGATGGGAACAACTCCAAAGTTGCAGGGAAAGGGGATGGAGATAAAGTGTGTGCGTGCAAAATTGATTCCACCCAAACCTTTCCACTACGGATCCCTTCTTAATAGTACGACGTTCCTACGACTCAAAAACCACCAAAGAGAATCGTAGAGGACACCGTGCTTCTGTTCCATGGAGGGTGCCGAATCGTCTTGTGTCGTTGTTATGTATTATCTAAAAGCTTAATGCACACGATTAGTCCTTTAAGGTACTGTCATCAATCACCAAAATTACTTAGGCATAAATATGCCCTAACAATCTCCCCCTTTTTGGTGGATTGACGACAATACCAGATTTGCACAGTAGAAAGCATGTGAACATAAAGATAAATAATAGAGATAATTGAAGAGCATATGACTCACAACATATGATAAAAATAAGTCTCACAATAAAACCAAGTCTCACATCACACCTAGCAAAGATAGCAAATACGATCAAACCAAGTTCAAAGCAAACACGATAAAAGATAAAGCAAAGCGCAAATCCAGCTCCTAGACTCTCTCCCCCTTTGGCACAAGACACCAAAAAGGGGGCACACCTAGGACATAGGTGGTCACTCCTCATCCTCCTCATCCCCAGACGCATCCGTGGCATCCGGATTCTTCTCGTCCTGCTCCTCCTCAATGTCCTCCTGAGAAGCCTCCTCCTCAGCATCAGACCCAGTCCATTGATAACCTTGAGCCCTCATCCAATCAGACTCTGGAGTGATGTCGTCCTCTGAGCCGCTTGAGATAGCCACATCAAGGGTCCTTAAGACACGCTCGTGCCTCTGACGGTTCTCCTTCTGGGCCACATGAGACTGATATTGTCCCTTGGCCTGCATACAGAAGAGATTCTTCATTTGATCCTTCAGTTTCACGGCCCAAGATGGCATAGCAGAAGAGCGGGTCTGTGAAGCAGTTCCTCCTCCAGCAGCAGTCTCTGTGTCCGTGTCCATGTGCTGAGAAGAAGTTGATGGGTTGTCCCATTTGTCCTTGATACGGAGCTTGATAGGATCATGCACAAAATAGTCAGCATGAATAGGGAAGGGATCTATCAGATAGATATCGTGCCACCTCTTCTGAATATAGGCAAACACGTAAGGCCCGTAGATGGGAACCTTACGGTTCATGATGCAATTCCAGAGCTCATTGAACATCACATGGGCAATATCGAGAGGCGCAGTATCCTTAGTCCTTGCCTCCTCACATAGCATAAGCATCTCAACTAGATGACCATGCACCTCGTCCTTGTTGCCAATACAAGGGAATAGAGAGTTGCGGAAGACCCGATGCATGATATCCAGATGCATGGGGATCACACCTTTCTTGATGTAATGTTGTTGCAGCCTGTCCTTGGGGGTGGCAGTAGACGAAGAAGGAGCATGAGGACACATCCCAAGAGCATTTTCGTCCCCCTGAAAGTTGACTTTGAGAAACTGCATGAACTTCGTCCAGGAACCAGTCAACTTCTGATTACCGATCATCCAGGTCATAGTGCGCACGTCATCAGGTTGAAAATGAATAGTGACATAGAACTGGGCCACAATATCTGGATCAAAGTTCTGTCTGAAGGTGATGATATCTGTAAGGCCAAGCTTTTCAATCAAGGAGATAGCCTCGCCAAAGTAGTCCGAATTCCGCCGAAGGTGAGCAAGGTCGATCCACTGCACTGGGACAAAGATCTTCTTGAAGGGCTTGATGATGTCACGATAGATCATGCAGTGCTCCTGTGGCCAAACATAATCGATGTTCTTAATCTGAGCCTTTTCTTCAACATAGGGATTGCGGGTGCGGAGTGTCAGAAAATCCCTAGGGGCCATAGTGCGAACGTTGATCCCTTTGTTCTTGGTAGCAGTCTTCTTGAAGGACCTCTTCTTAGGATTCAGACTGGAAGTGGCGGAACCTTCTGGAGCCTCTGGAGTGCGATACTGCTTAGGTTGGGTGTTACGTGCGGGATTCGAGCGGCGAGCACCACCTGTGATGCACAAGACACACACACCAAAAAGAGCGACAAAAGGAGTCAAGGCAATGGTCAAAATAATCATAAGAAGAAACACATATTGCCAAGAGAAACAAAGAAAAAGAAATGAAAATAAAAAAAATATCCTCCTGACGGTAGTACCGCTACCCCTGGCGGTAGTACCGCCGGGGTTCCTGGCAGTAGTACCGCCAGGCTGGCGGTAGTACCGCTAGGGGGTTGATTTTCAGATCTAAATATATATAAACCCACAAAAACTATTAGATTCGTTTCAAGAGATCCACGGCTAATAAATAAACTCATTACAAGAATCACCATAGCCCTAACACATGTGGAACTCGAGATCATCTAGATGGAGACAAGCCTAGTCAAAGGGATCCAAGTTTTAGATCAAATCCATGAGAAGTATGATAAGAGCTACTCGATCTAAAAACATGGAGAACTAGGGCATGTCAAACTAATTGCAATGAAGAACATAAGGCCTAAACTCCCCTAAGATATCTCCTTCGTTCCATCCAAAAACTAAGCACAAATCATATCCATGAATCCAAATCACCAAGCTCCTAACCCTAGAACCAAACACACCAACCAAGAGAAGAAGGGGAGGAGCTTTACCGGCGTCCATGGCACTTGACGGAGGAAGGAGGAGGGGAGCAAACCCTCCAACTCAAAGCAGAGGAGGGGCTCCGCATAGAGAGATCTAAACGGGGGGAGTTTGGAATAGAGGGAGAGAGAGCCACGAGGAAGAAGAAATAGGGCAAGAAAAATGCCCCCCCTCCTTTAAATAGTCCAAGGGGTACGGGCCCAGCGGTAGTACCGCTCCCCCTGGCGGTAGTACCGCCGGGGTCCTAGCGGTAGTACCGCTCCCCCTGGCGGTAGTACCGTTCCCCCTTGAGATAGCCCTAAAAATCCCTAGCCAAGCCATGACAGGCTGGGGTCCTGGCGGTAGTACCGCTACCCCTGGCGGTAGTACCGCTGGGGTCCTGGCGCTAGTACCGCTACCCCTGGTGGTAGTACCACCGGGGTCCTGGTGGTAGTACCGCTCAAAAAGTCACAACGAGACATAGGATTTTGTGGAAATGATGTGGGAAACGACTAGTCAGTGAAACAAAAAGATAACACCAGCAAGATATACTGACTAGTCATTTTGTATCCTTTCTTCAATACAAGAGAAAGGTGGGGGCGATGGATGAGGCCACCTATGTTTGAGACAAAGGTATGACACCGCGAAGAATTATCCTTGGGTTCATGACCAACGCTCGTCTTTGAAGCAAAAGTGCCATTTAATAATGGCCAAAGTGAAAGACTTGATCGATTTATGCATAATGAGGGGAGAGAAAGTTCATTGAGAGAACAACACTCCCCCTATGTCCATGCCTACACCTAGAACAAGATGTAATGCAGAGTGAGGTGCAAAGTGCCTAGTTTCAATCCAAATTACTTGAATCAATGATATTTAGCTCATGCCTTAACTCCCGGAACCTTGCTTCATCTAGGGGCTTAGTGAAAATATCTGCAAGTTGCTCTTCAGTGTTGATGAAGTGAACCTCAATATCACCTTGCTTGATATGTTCACGAATGAAGTGATGGCGAATATCAATATGCTTGGTCTTTCTATGTTGCACCGGATTGAGGGAAATCTTGATAGCACTTTGATTGTCACATAGAAGAGACACTTTGTCACAAGTGACACTGTAATCCTTTAAAGTTTGCCTCATCCACATTGACTTCCTCTCCACACAGTCTCCTTCCCAATCTGAGTCAGAATAGCCCACTAGGTTGAAGTTTGCTCCTTTGGGATACCATAGAGCAAAGTTTGGGGTATGAGCCAAATATCGAAAGATTCGCTTAACAACCATAAAATGGCTTTCTTTTGGTGCAGATTGAAACCGTGCACAAATCCCTACACTCAACATAATATACGGTCTAGATGCACAAAGGTAAAGAAGGGATCAATCATGGAGCGATATACCTTTTGATCCACTGCTTTACCATTGGGATCACTGTCAAGCTTGCATCTTGTTGGCATGGGAAACTTGACCGGCTTGACATCCTCTAGCTCGAACCTCTTGAGCATGTCTTGAGTGTACTTGGCTTGTTTGATGAAGGTCCTTCTAAGCCTTGTTTAATCTCGAATCCGAGGAAGAACTTCAACTCACCCATCATAGACATCTCAAATTTCTCGGTCATTAGTGCAGCAAATTCTTTATTGAAAGATTTGTTAGGGGAACCAAAAATGATATCATCAACATATAGTTGGCATATGAATAAATCCCCTTTGACCCTCTTAGTAAAAAGAGTGGGATCTATCTTCCCAATTTCAAACCCACGATCTTGTAACAACTCAGTAAGGTACTCATACCACGCGCGTGGGGCTTGTTTAAGGCCATAGAGTGCCTTATTAAGTTTGTACACATGATTGGGGAGCTTGGGATGTTCGAACCCCGGGGGTTGTTTGACATAGACCAACTCATTTAAAGGACCATTAAGAAAAGCACTTTTCACATCCATTTGTTGTAATATGAAATTATGATGAGAAGCAAATGCAAGCAGCATGCGAATAGATTCTAGACGAGCAACAGGGGCAAAGGTTTCACCGTAGTCGATACCCTCGACTTGGGAGTAGCCTTGAGCCACCAAGCTTGCCTTGGTTTGAATCACAATCCCATTGGCATCTTGCTTGTTTTTGAAGATCCATTTGGTCCCGATGACATTATGTTCCTCCTTTGGTCTTGGCACTAAATTCCAGACTTGATTACGCTCGAAGTTGTTGAGTTCTTCATGCATGGCCATAAGCCAATCCTCATCATCGAGCGCTTCGTGTACCTGTTGTGGTTCACAATACGAAAAAAACGCGTGATGCTCACAATAATTCCAAATTTGTTGATGAGTGGATACTCCCCTTTTCAAACTGCCAAGCACATTCTTCATAAGATGTGACTTGACTCTCAGCTTGTTTGCAATCTTGGCTGCGCGACACTCCAAGAGTTTTGCATTGGATAACTGGGGAGCATCGACTTGATTACTTTGCTTGCCCTTGCGTTTTGATCCTCCCTTGGCACCAGTAACCCTCTTAGGCGCTGCAGAAGGGAATTGAGAGGCAACATCCTGATCAACTTGATTTTCGACTTGAGCAGGTTCACTGGTTTGTCCTTGTTCTTGTGGTTGCTCTTGATCTTGCTCTTGTGCTTCTATTTGGTCTGGATCTTGTAGTTGCAATTGATCTTGATCTTGAGCAGATTCGGAACCTTGTGTAAGCGCTTGTACATCATGGGATACATCACCATCTTTGAGCAATTGATCTTTTCCTTGAGCTTGTTCAACTGGTTGAGGGTCTTCTCTTTGTTCATCGGAAGCGTGTGGGGCTTGTGAAGATGATGGCTCCACTTGAGTAGAGCATTGTCCTTCTCCTTCAGCCACAAGGGGTTCCTCAATGGGGAGTATTTGACCAATCCCCATTTTTCTTATGGCTTGGGGAGGAATTTCATCACCTACATCACATAGACCACTTTGCTCCACTTGGGAGCCATTATTTTCATCAAACTCCACGTTACACGTCTCCTCAATGAGCCCAGTGGACTTGTTGAGGACACGGTAAGCATGAGAGTTTGTAGCATAACCAACAAAGATGCCCTCTTGTGCTCTAGAATCAAATTTAGCTAAATGTGCAACTTTCTTGAGAATGAAAGACTTACACCCGAATACCCAGAAGTACTTGAGATTGGGTTTTTTTCCGATGAGAATCTCATATGGGATCTTGTTCAAGCCTTTGCGGATATAGAGCCGATTGGACACATGACATGCTCTGTTGATGGCTTCGGCCCAAAAGTTATATGGAGATTTGAATTCCGCCATCATTGTTCTTGCAGCGTCCATCAACGTCCGGTTCTTCCTTTCCGCCACACCATTTTGTTGAGGGGTATATGGTGCTGAATATTGATGTTTTATTCCCTCATCACCTAGAAACTCATCCAAGGTGTAGTTCTTGAACTCGGTGCCGCTGTCACTTCTAACCATCAAAATCTTTGCTTCATGTTGACGTTGAGCTTCATTAGCAAAGTTGATGACAGTTTGTTGAGTCTCACTCTTCCTCTTGAAGAAATATACCTAGGTGTATCTTGAGTAGTCGTCAACAATCACCAAGCAATACTTTATGCCCCAAGACTATCAAATGATGGAGGACCGAAGAGATCCATATGAAGGAGCTCCAACGGCCTCTTAGTGTAAATGAGAGTCGTTGGACGATGAGCAGTTTCATGAATCTTTCCTTCAACGCAGGCTCTACAAGCACGATCTCTGGCAAAACTCACATTCGTTAGTCCACGAATATGGTCCCCTTTGAGGAGACTTTGCAAAGATCTCATATTGACATGAGCTAGTCGGTGATGCCAAAGCCAGCCCACATCAACTTTAGCCATTAGACAAGTCGCAGTCTTAGTGGGTCGCTTTGAAAAGTTCACCACATAGAAACCATTTTCGACATATCCAACATAGACTACTTTAAGAGTCTTGCTCCACAAAAGGACCACAATATCAAGATTAAAGAATGTGGAAAAGCCCATAATTGCAAGTTGACGAACCGAAAGTATATTGTAAGCAAGGGACTCAACAAGCATGACCTTCTCAATAGATAACTCTTGGGAGATGACCACCTTACCAAATCCCAATACCTTTGACGATGATGCATCGACGAATTGGACATGGGTGGGCATAGATGGAGAAGGATGCACATCCACCACTAGGTCCTTGCTTCTGGTCATATGATTTGTTGCTCCACTATCGAGCAACCATGATACCCCACCGGAAGCAAACTCTTGCAATAGATCAAGGCTTGGTTTTAGGTACCCATTTTTGGATTGGTCCTTTAATGTTAGAGACAAGGGTCTTAGGAACCCAAATAGCCCATTCAATGGACTCATAGTAAGAACCAACAAATTTGGCATACACATGCCCATCACCAGCATGACATAAAACATAGGAAGGATTGAGTTTGCCGGCTGTGTTGGTAGGAATGGTTTTGCCCTTCTTGACACTACCATTCTCCACCTTGTTCCTGTTCACCTCCTGAGTCCCTTCGCCCTCTTTGACAAAGATGACCATGAGGGTAGGGGATCGTTTGTTCCTGTTCTTCCTTTTTCTTTTTGACTTGGATGTAAGTCCAAGTCCCTCCTTTCCTACCACACCATTTTGATTGCTCAAGAGGTCATTCAGGTTCTTCTCGCCTTGGATGCATGACACAAGGCCCTTCTCAAGTTTATCCTTCAACTTAGCATTTTCCTCCACAAGATGTACATGCTCACAACAAGGGTTAGTTGCACAAGCATTATCAATTAAAACGAAAGGAGGACAAGTAGAGATTTCCTTGGTAAGCTTTGCTTGGAGTTGATCATGAGACTCTTTCAGGGAGAAATGAGCACCTTTCAAGACCTTGTGAGCCTTGTCAAGTGTGTCAAACTCCACTTTGAGTCTGTCATGGCCAACCCCAAGAGCATCCTTTTCAGACTTAAGCATACGAGTAAGAACAGTAGCATGATGTAGTTCCTTTTGCAATTTAGCACCGTCATCGTTGTATGACTCCTCAAGAGCCAAAGGAAGAGTGCGCTCCTTTTCTAGTGCAATAGATAGTTCAACAATCTCATCAGCATAGTCACGACTATATCCTTGCAACTCGGAGATGGTCTCCTCATGAGACCCGATGAGGTCATTAGCCTCACCCAGTTGTTCCAAAAGAGCAACAAAGTGCTTCTTGGGTTCTCCTTTGATCGTGCACAGAAATTTGTCAAGATCATGCTCATTAAGTTCCACAACATCACTATCATCAACACCCAGTTGTTCCAAAGGAGCAGTAGTGATGTTGGTCTTAATGTTGGGTGTTACCTGATCGATACCTTTGGCCATGAGGCACTTGGCGATGTGGTTAGCGTTGGGGCGTTGAAGAGAGATACATTCTTGGGAGATGGGGTGGCAATGGCGACAGTCGCAGTTGGCACCATATCGTCATCGTCATCATCATCGGAGGGGTACTCTTCAAGTGCCACCATACCCTTTGGGAGGGTTTTCTTGAGAAAGTTGTTCTTGTTTGGGAATGACTTGGTTTTGTCTTTGAGAATGAGCTTGCCCCCGTTGTCTTCCCTCTTGTCATAGGGACATTCTGCCACGAAGTGACTCACATTACCGCAGTTATAGCATGTCCTCACTTGTTGCTTGGATTTGAACCCACTTGAGTTGTTCTTGGTGAAGTTGGGTCTTGAGTTCCTCTTGTTGCCCCAGAATTGCCTTGACGCAAGAGCCATGTGCTCGTGATAAGCATACTTAGTGTCTTTAGGGCAGCTCTCCTCTTCCTCATCCTCTTCTTCTTCTTCTTCAGAAGCAGCCTTTGCCTTTAGAGCAAGGTTGGGTGAAGCTGTCTTTGACCGAACTCGAGCAAGTCCATTGTCAGCGGTCTCGTTCATGATTGACATTGCAATGAATTCATCCAACACCTCACTGGAAGACAAGGAGTGGAAATCTGGTCGTTGGCGGATGATTGATGACATGGCTTTGTTGAAAGGCGTGATGGCCTTGAGAAACTTGCGCTTGATCCATGTGTCATCCACATCCTTGCTCCCATGATCCTTGAGAGCAACAGCAATAGCAGTCACCCTTCGATAGAGATCACGAGGGTCCTCATCTTCCTTCATCACAAACTCATCGGCCTTATCAAGTACCACTTCATAGTTGGACTGTTGAATGCTTGAGGTTCCCTTGTACAACACCATAATGTGCTCCCAACAGTCCTTAGCCAGAGTGAAGGGGCGCAAGTGAGGAAGATCTTCAGGAGGTACTGCGGACTGTAGAATAAACAATGCGGAGTGATTATATTGATTGTCCGCTTCTTCTCTTGGAGTGAGGTTGCTTGGGTCATGAGGATAGTAGCCTTGCTCGATGATTCTCCATAAATTTGTTGAGCTATGATTCAAATGAGACTTAATAGAAGCACCCAATTAGCAAAATCACCCTTTACAAGCTTAGGAGGAGGACCAACAGGGTTAAGACGCGGTGTGGGAAAAGGTCCTCCATAGACCATGGGAGGCGGAACTGAGGCATAGGTTCCAGTCCCATTATTTTTGAGAGGGGAAGAAGGTCGCATACCTTTAGCCTCTTCCTTAGAGGAATTGGCCTCGAATCTGTCTTGGCGGGTTTAACCACCAACGTTGGTTCGGGTGAACCTTTAATTCCCTCAATTAACTCTTTAAGGATGGTCTTGACTTCGTTCGTAAAGGACGTCTTGAGGGCGGCCATAGCCGTATTCAAGTCATCCCTTGTGACCGAAGTCAAGGCCATGGCCTCCGGTTGCCCATGGGGAACTCCCTCATCATCTTCCATACTCTTCGGGTGGTGAAACCCTTAATAAAGAGACGTGGCTCTGATACCAATTGAAAGGATCGATATGGTTGACTAGAGGGGGGTGAATAGGCAACGACCACTTTTTAATTTATCTTAACAAGTTAGGGTTAGCAACACAAAGGTTCTCTAAAATGACAACAAGGAGGTGAACCTATATGATGCTACCAACTATAAGCACTAAGGCAAGTAAGAGATAGTCAACAACAAAAGCACACACAATGTAAAGATTAGAGATAACCGCAAGTGGAACCAATGAAGACGAGGATGTGTTACCGAAGTTCCTTCCCTTTGAGAGGAAGTATGTCTCCGTTGGAGCGGTGTGGAGGCACAATGCTCCACAGTAAGCTACTAGGGCCACCGTATTCTCCTCACGCCCTCACACAATGCAAGGTACCGTGATTCCACTATAGGTGCCCTTGAAGGCGGCGACCGAACCTTTACAAACAAGGTTGGGGCAAACTCCACACAAAGCTTGGAGGCTCGCAACAAGACCACGGAGTTTCACCACAATGGGATGTGGCTCCGAGGTGACCTCAACCGTCTAGCGTGCTCAAACACCCAGGAGTAACAAGATTCGCAAGGGATTAGTGGGGGGAATCAATTTTCTCTTGGTGGAAGTGTAGATCTAGGCCTTCTCAACCAATCCGGTCGTGGTAACGATTCCGACAATAGAAAGGGGTAGGATAACAGAGCATGATCTATCGAGATGCACATGGGTGACACGGTGGTTTTAGCGAGTTCGGGCCTCTCACGGTGGAGATAACAACCCTACGTCTCGTGCTCCGAAGAGGCTTTGTTTTATCTGTCATGGACATGAGTTACATGGTATAGAGAGAGAGCCAGAGCTCGAGGGAAAGAATGAGCCCGAAGGAGGAGAAGAAGATCGCCCCTAGCTATGTGGAGGGGGGTGGCTTATATAGAGTGCGCCACCTCCTCACCTCTTATGTTACAAGATGGGGCATTGATGCCATAATGTCAACCCACTACAGATTTCTTGCCGACTGTTGGTATTTGTATGACCGAGTGAGTCATACGGCCGAGTGGATGACTGTCATCCGAGTGGATGGTATGTACTTGTCTGAGTGGATCCGTACCGAGTGGATTATATGTTGTCACGATCCAGTAGGAATTTCCCTTGTAGTCCTTTAAACTAATAATGAGGTGCCCTTGGGTAGGACGTATTGGTCAGACCTATGACCCTACCCTAGGGCTATATCCCCGTCATTAGCCCCCGAATGGATCAGGGTCCGAGTGGTGAAGGTGTCGATGCAAATCTTGTAGCAGCAGACCAAACTTGAACGTGCTTCAGGGCCTTGCAAAATTATGCGTTGATTGACGTCTTCATCATTCACCCTGATCGATTCCGCTGAGTAGTACGTCCGAGTGAACTTAAGAATTGAAGTAGATCCGAGTGACCAACAGGATCTTGAGACTCTGACTGACTGCTGGTAGTCGGTTGGAATCTGTTGAACTTGGATGTTGTTGGTGGACCTGACCAAGCAGAATGTTTCTTTTTTGTATTTCTCTTCTAGTGGGGGCACGCTAAGTGCACCCACTCGGTGTAGTCCCCGAGCCTCTGTCGGACTAGATGAGTCTGGCAGAGGGTTTAAGACTTCCAGTGCTCGTTATGTTGAATGTTTGTAGAATCTGCATCATATGATTTCTAGATCAAAGTCAAGTCTCCGAGTGTATTTTTTAACTTAGGCGATACGGGGTCGGAGCTAAGTTCCCGAGTGTGGGGCATGTCTGTACTCGGAGTAGTTTTTAACTTAGGCGATACAGAGTCGCAACTAAGTCCCCGGGTGTGGAGCATGTCCGCACTCAGAGTTGTTATTAACTTAGGCGATACAGACTCACAACAAAGTTCTCGAGTATGGAGCGTGTCCGTACTTGGAGTAGTTTTAACTTAGGCGATACAGACTCGCAGTGAAGCCCCCGAGTGCAGAGCATGTCCGCACTCAGAGTTGTTTTAAACTTAGGCAATACAAAGTCGCAACTAAGTTCCCAAGTGTGGAGCGTGTCCGTACTCGAAGTAGTTTTAACTTAGGCGACACGGAGTCGCAGCTAAGTCCCCGAGTGTGGAGCATGTCCGCACTCGGAGTAGTTTGAACTTAGGCGATACGGAGTCGCAGCTAAGCCCCCGTGTGTGGAGCATGTCCGCACTCAGAGTTGTTTTTAACTTAGGCGATACAGAGTCGCAGTGAAGCCCCCGAGTGCAGAGCATTTCCGCACTCAGAGTTGTTTTTAACTTAGGCGATACAGAGTCGCAGCTAAGTTCCCGAGTGTGGAGCATGTCCGTACTCGAAGTAGTTTTAACTTAGGCGACACGGAGTCGCAGCTAAGTCCCCGAGTGTGGAGCATGTCCGCACTCGGAGTAGTTTTGAACTTAGGCGATACAGAGTCGCAGCTAAGCCCCCGAGTGTGGAGCATGTCCGCACTAAGAGTTGTTTTTAACTTAGGGATACAGAGTCGCAGCTAAGTTCCCGAGTGTGGAGCGTTGCCGTACTCGAAGTAGTTTTAACTTAGGCGACACGGAGTCGCAGCTAAGCTGAGCGGTGGCGCGCGGGGCAGCCGAATGATGAAGACATGCCACACGGAGTGGCGATGCGCATGACATCCGAGTGAGGTAGAGGATTCTAGCTGAGTGGCAACGCGCGGGGCGGCCAAGTGATGTATGTCGAGGACGCGTCCGACCCACTGACGGCACACGGGGCGTCCGAACACGTGAAAACGCATGAATGATCGTTGTGGCGACTGAGCCTGAGCAGCGACGAGGATGGCGCACGGATGCGTCAAGTAACCTGTGTATGAAAAATAGCACAAGCCAGCATAAAAAATTATCAAAGTAATACGATCTTTTCTAAAATAGTTCATGTAAATTGCACCCATAGACACCCACTGGGTGTGCCACGTGATTGCTGGTTCGGAACCAGCAAGAGTCTAAAAGAGTGAAGGATCCGGCTGAACTCGTTTGAGTACTGGACCCAAACGAAGCGGAAATGAAGTGTTCCCACATAAAAATAAACAACCGAGTGCAGAGGTACACTCAGGGGCGTGGCCTCCGAGTGAACGTCATGTGCGACTTCCTCGACACTCGATAATGTAGAAACGATTATTTAATAGAATGTAGTCTGTGAAAAAATGACTTAGCTGCCTGACGACGCGCAGGGCGGTCGAGCGAAGTAGACACGTCCGGCGGAGTGGCGACGTGTTGGGCGGTCAAGCGATGAAGACGCGTCTAGCTGAGTGGCGACACGCGGGGCGGCCGAGTGACGACGCGCAGAGCAACCAGGTGACGAAGGAGCCTCCAGCCGAGTGACGACACGCGAAGCTGCCGAGTGACGAAGGAGTCTCGAGCCGAGTGAGGATGGCTTGTCTTGCTGACTGGCGACGCGCGAAGCTACCGAGTGCTGACGACGGATCCGAGTGAGGGACGACGCGCAGGGCGGCCGAGCACTGACGATGCGTCCGACTGAGTCACAGCATGCATGGCGGCCGAGTGATGATGACGCGTGTTCGACCAAGCACCGACGCGCAGAGCGGTCGAGAGATGACGGCGCGTCCAGTAGAGTGACGGTGCACGGAGCGGCCGAGTGAGGATGGAGCGTCCGACTGAGTGGCGATGCGCGGAGCTGCCGAGTGATGATGACGCGTCCAGTAGAGTGATGGCGCACGGAGTGGCCGAGTGACGATGGAGCGTCTGGCTGAGAGGCGATGCGCGGAGCTGTCGAGTGATGATGACGTGTCCAGTAGAGTGACGGCGCGCGGAGTGGCCGAGTGACGATGGAGCGTCCGGACGAGTGGCGATGCGCGGAGCTGCCGAGTGATGATGGCACACGTCTAACTCAACGACAATGTGCAGGGCGGCCGAGTGATGACGACGCGCGTCCGACCGAGTGACAACGCGCAGAGCGGCCGAGTGATGATGATGCTTTCGACTGAGCGACGACATGCAGGGCGACCGAGTGATGATGATGTGTCTGACTCGAGTAGACAGTCCGTTCGAATAAACCGTTGTTCGGGGACGATGACGAACGAGTGACCCTGCCAGTTAGTAGCAAGTATAGCTGATAAGGTGTTTAACAAGGCAATTACCTGAGCCAAAACGATTAGCCCATGTTTACTGCATGGAGTTGATCCTCTAGCCAATTAACCCGGCGTTGAAGGCCACCACGTCCTTCCGTTTTCGTTTTTCCTGCATGTAGTTAATTGATCGACCAAGTGGTCATTTAACGCATGCACTTACCATCGGCATTGAACGACCGGCTAGTTACTCTCAACGTGACGTTTTATCCAGCATGCATGACGTGAGGTAATGTTATTTAGTCCATGCATGTGAAACTGAAGATATTTACTCCATGCATGACTGAGGTAAAGCTAGTTACTCTATGCATGCGAAACTGAAAACGTTTAATCCATGCATGCGAAACTGATCGCATTCAGTCCATGCATGAAGTCTGGCATAGATAATTACTGTATGCATACAAGGCAGAAAATATTGTGTCGAATGCACGGACCGGATCACTGAGATGCCGCTCCATGGGTTGCAGGCAGAGCCGATGCCACAAAACGGGGCTGCCATGTGTGGAAGCTCGACGGTGGTGTCCTAGAGGCCGAAAACGACGGGATGGATCGCGTCGTGGCCGTTTGCAGGGGCTCGATGATGATGTCGCAAATGAGTATGATGCATCGACGCGTCGGTGGCCGTTTGCGTGGCAACGATGAAGCAGCCGACGCCGGAGGCCGCACATGGCGATGATGAAGCAGGCGACGCTGGAGGCTGCGCGTGGCAACGACGAAGCGGGAGGCACCGGAGCCGTGTGTGGCCACGATGAAGTGGGTGGCGCCGGAGGCTGCGCGTGACGACGACGTAGCGGGCAGCGCCAGAGGCCATGCGTGGCGACGACGAAGCGGCAGGGACGAAGCTAAAGGTTGATAATATTCCTTGTATGTGATCGGATGGATGTGTGCTTCCTTTTTGTTTGAGACTCTTTGTTTGTGGTGAGATGAACAGTATGAAAAATGTGTGAAAGTGTGAAGATCCAATCGAATAGAGGGCACTAGCGGAAATCGATCTTCCGCTGGTGGTTGAAGAAATAACCATATGCATCATGGCTCAATAGACACTATGCCCCAAGGTGGGCGCCAACTGTTGTGGTAACGATTCCGACAATAGAAAGGGGGTAGGATAACGGAGCATGATCTATCAAGATGAACATGGGTGACACGGTGGTTTTAGCGAGTTCGGGCCTCTCACAGTGGAGATAACAACCCTACGTCTCGTGCTCCGGAGAGGCTTTGTTTTATCTGTCATGGACATGAGTTACATGGTATAGAGAGAGAGCCAGAGCTCGAGGGAAAGAATGAGCCCGAAGGAGGAGAAGAAGATCGCCCCTAGCTATGTGGAGGGGGGTGTCTTATATAGAGTGCGCCACCTCCTCACCTCTTATGTTACAAGATGGGGCATTGATGCCATAATGTCAATCCACTACACATGTCTTGCCGACTGTTGGTATTTGCATGACCGAGTGAGTCATACGGCCGAGTGGATGACTGTCATCCGAGTGGATGGAATGTACTTGTCTGAGTGGATCCGTACCGAGTGGATTAGATGTTGTCACGATCCAGTAGGAATTTCCCTTGTAGTCCTTTAAACTAATAATGAGGTGCCCTTGGGTAGGACGTATTGGTCAGACCTATGACCCTACCCTAGGGCTATATCGCCATCAAATCCCTAGGAAATCAACAAGTTCGATTGGCTAGGGAGAGAGATCGGGCACTTTTGAGCTTAGGGAGAAACAATGGAGCTTTGGAGGGTCAAATGTAGGGTTCTTGAGCAAGAAGAACCCTTTATATAGTGGGGAGGGGGGAAATCCAACCGTTTCCCACTCACAGCACGAGTCCAGCGGTACTACCGTTGGCTGCAGCAGTACTACCGCTCAGCCCATGGTAGTGCAAAGACACTACCATGCCAACCACCGGCAAGAAAGTCTTCGCAAAAAGTCCGACGAAATACAACCGCAAGGAAGGCGGTACTAAAGTCCTGGAGCGGTACTACGGCTGACCAGGGACGGTACTACCGCTAGCTCGAGTGGTACTACCGCTGGGGCTGGCGGTACTACCGCTGGGGCTGGCGGTACTACCGTCAGCTCCAGCGGTACTACTGCTAGGCCCAGCGGTACTACCGCTAGGGACAGCGGTACTACCGCTAGGAGACCCTTTTGCAAGAAGAGATAAACCAGAGATGGGAACAACTCCAAAGTTTCAAGGAAAGGGGATGGAGATAAAGTGTGTGTGTGCAAAATTGATTCCACCCAAACCTTTCCACTACGGATCCCCTCTTAATAGTACGATGTTCCTATGACTCAAAAACCACCAAAGATAATCGTAGAGGACACCGTGCTTCTGTTCCACGGAGGGTGCCGAATCGTCTTGTGCCGTTGTTATGTATTATCTGAAAGCTTAATGCACACGATTAGTCCTTTAAGGTACTGCCATCAATCGCCAAAATTACTTAGGCATAAATATGCCCTAACACCTCCGATGAGAGGAGTGTTGGTGATGACGATGGCGACGATTTCCCCGTTTGGGAGGGAAGTTCTCCTGGCAGGACGACCCTGTCGGAGCTCTAGATTGGTTCTGCTCAAGTTCCACCTCGTGGCGGCGGCGATTCCTCCCGAAAGCCTCCTCCTGATTTTTTCTGGAAGGAAACCCTCCTTATAGCAAAAGGCTTGTGTCCCCTTGGTGGCTCCCCTCTGGTACTTCGTCCGCCCAGTATTTTTTATAAATTCCAAAATAATTCCTTGTTGATTTTCACGGCTTTTGGAGTTGCGCAGAATAGGCATCTCAAACTTGCTCATTTTTCAGGCCAGAATTCCAGCTGCCGGCATTCTCCCCCTTCATCTATACCTTGCAAAATAAGAGAGAAAATGCATAAGTATTGTACCGTGAAGTGTAATAATATCCCATAAAGCGATAAATATCAACATGAAAGCATGATGCAAAATGGACGTATCAACTCCCCCAAGCTTAGACTTCGGTTGTCCTCAAGCGAAAACCGAGATCAATAAATAAGCCCACATGTTTAGAGAGAGAGGTGTCGACAAAACAAGATATTGACATGCAGGCACCATGATCATAATCAGAACAACAATATCATCATATAATCTCTTATGCTAAAGTGATAATTCCTTCACAAAGTAAAGTATGGATCAAGAACCTTATTGAGAATTAACAACCAATAGCGTATAGTCACTGAAGCAATTGCAATTTATCATAGCATCGGAAAGAGTCAAGTAAGAGCTTGTAAAGAAAATCCACATACTCAATCATCCTTTCGTCTTCTACAATTGCTACAACTCACGTGGTACTCATGAGATCAAAGTTTCAGTCGGACACAGAGAAAGATAGGGGCTTATAGTTTTGCCTCCCAACTATTTACCTCAAGGGTAATGTCAACAATAATAATTCATGAATACTTACTTCCAAGTTGACATATGAATATAGATCTTTCCCTAGCACATGACGTTAGCCAATATAATGGCGAAATAAGGAATTGGTGTAGATCACCATGACTCTTTCAAGGGTAACAAGTAAAGGTACAAGATAGGCCCTTCGTAGAGGGAAGCAGAGGTTGTCATGCACTTTTGAGGTTTGGATGTGTGTCCTCTTAGTGTGAAGGAACGTCACTTTATATTGCCTCATGTGATAAAGAACTTTATTATGCAGTCTGTCGCTTTTATGTCTTCCTCATCACAGGTTCGTACAAAGCTTATTTTCCACACATTAATAGATCATACATATTTAGGGAGCAATTTTTATTGCTTGCACCGATGACAACTTACTTGAAAGATCTTCTTCAATCCATAGGTAGGTATGGTGGACTCTCATGGCAAAACTGGGTTGAAGGTTTATGGATGCACAAGTAGTATGTCTACTTAGTGCGGAAGTTTTGGCTGATATGAGGTGGAAGCAAGCGTCGCATGCTAAGGGATCTTATTAATATAACATTGTTTGGAACCAAGCAAACATAATTCATTATGTTGTCTTCCTTGTCCAACTTCTACTTCTAAGCATGTAATAGTTTAATGAGTGTTCACAATCATAGATGGTGCCCAAGATGATATATTTATATGTGAACCTCTCCTTCTTTATTACTTCCTATTAATTGCAACAATGACCAAGGTCTACGTTTGTCCACCCACAACAAGTTTCAATCAACATTCTTTTTATATGTGAAGCCATCACTTCCCATAAGATCATTACATGATCTTTCATGCTTTTGTTCTTTATTATTCTTTTCTTTAGATAATGGCATGAGGCAAGGCCTTTAACTAAACACTCTTTATTATAAGACTCACAAACTCGGATACAATGGGGGTGACACAAAGCAAAACTCAAGCCTAAAACACTAAGAACTTTATTCTACTAGAGAAAGATAAAACCAAAAAGGATCGAACTAAGAAAAAGGTAAAGGCAAAAGATGTGATGGTGATACGATACCGGGGCAACTTCCCCAAGCTTGGCACAAGCCAAGTGGATTGCCCATACCCGTGCTTAGTCTTCCTTCGGAGGTGACGGTGGTGGAGTTGTTGCAACCTGGGTTTGATCCTCCGTCTTCCAAGGCATAGGTGCTCCATCATGGAAAGATGATCGAGTCTCCGGAATACTCAAATCTGCAACCAACCGTATTGATTTAAATCTATACTCATACTCATAGTTTTGGTTCTGCGGGTCATAGATCTGGGCTTGGAGGTGATCAATTCTGTCATAGAGCCTGGAGAGGTGTTTCCTGATGTCATTGGCATAAATCTTGTGCTTGTTGGTGAACTCCATGATCATCATGTGGTTGGCGTTGAGTCCGTGTTCCACCATCCCTTGGCACTTGCACACTTGTTGCTCCATTGCTTAGAGCCTCGCCTCCACTCTTCCGGTCTTCTTGGGCCCCTCAACATCACGGATGTGCAGCACCCCCTCACGCATCTTGATAGATTGAGGGTGTTGCAGCACTCCCGCGAGGTAGGGATTGATGACCTTCTTGAAGAACTTGTCCTTCGGAGCTCTTGGGGACGCCATAGCGATCTAGATCTGTCTGCACAACAGGTCGAAACAAAAACAGAGGAAATTTGTGTGATATGAGGGTCAGACCTTTCGGGAGAATATATAATGATTTTTTCCCGACCAGAAGGAGTACTCCGCAAGAAAATGGAGTCCGGGAGGCACACGAGGTGGTCACAAGCCCCCCCAGGCGCGACCATGGGGGTGGCCCGCGCCTGGCAGGCATGTCGCCTCCTCGTGCGCTTTCCGAACTACTTTAAATTTTTCTAAAAAATTCCAAAACGGAGAAAAATTCCTACTGGAAAAGTTTTGGAGTCGGTTTACTTACCGAATCACATACCTCTTCGTTTTCGGAGTCTGAAACAGGCTGATAAATATCCCTTATGCACTCCTCCGGAGTTATGGTATTGATAATATTGCTTTCAACATTTATGGGAGTACGTGAGATATAATGCTTGATTCTTTGCCCATTTACCACTCTCGGAAAATTATCTTCCGTGTTGTTGATCTTGATGGCACCGGAACGATATACTTCCTCAATAATGTAAGGACCTTCCCATTTAGAGAGAAGCTTGCCTGCAAAAAATCTTAAACGAGAATTATATAGCAAGACATAATCACCTACATTGAACTCACGTTTTTGTATCCTTTTATCATGCCATCTCTTAACCTTCTCTTTAAACAACTTGGCGGTTTCATATGCCTGAGTTCTCCATTCATCAAGCGAGCTAATATCAAATAACCTATTCTCACCAGCAAGTTTGAAATCAAAGTTGAGCTCTTTGATTGCCCAATAAGCCTTATGCTCTAGCTCAAGAGGTAAATGACATGCTTTACTGTAAACCATTTTGTACGGAGACATGCCCATGGGATTCTTATAAGCAGTTTTATAAGCCCGCAGTGCATCATCGAGCTTATTATACCAATTCTTTCTAGACCTATTGAAAGTATTTTGCAGAATTAGTTTAATCTCTCTATTACTTAGCTCTACTTGACCACTGGACCGAGGATGATAGGGATATGCAATTCTATGATTGACATCGTACTTAGCAAGCATTTTACGGAAAGCACCATGAATAAAATGTGAACCACCATCAGTCATTAGATATCCAGGGACTCCAAAATCTATGGAAAATAACTTCTTTAAGCATCCTGATAGAGGTGTTGTGATCAGCACTACTAGTTGGGATAGCTTCTACTCACTTAGTAACGTAATCAACAACAACTATGATATGAGTATACCCATTGGATTTTGGAAAAGGTCCCATATAATCAAAGCCCCAAACATCAAATGGTTCAATGACAAGTGAATAATTCATAGGCATTTCCTGACATTTACAAATCATACCTATTCTTTGACATTCATCGCAAGACAAGACAAACTTACGGGCATCCTTGAAGAGAGTGGGCCAATAGAAACCTGATTGCAATACCTTGTGTGCAGTTCTATCTCCCGCATGGTGTCCTCCGTAAGCCTCGGAGTGACACTTCTGTAGGATATGTCCCAATTCATGCTTAGGTACACAACGTCTAATAACACCATCTACTCCTTCCTTATAAAGGTGAGGATCATCCCAAAAGTAATGTCTCAAATCAAAGAAGAATTTCTTCTTTTGCTGGTATGTGAAACTAGGTGGTATATATTTGGCAACGATATAGTTTGCATAATCAGCATACCACGGTGTACTACGTGAAGCATTGATGACATTCATTTGCACATCAGGAAAGCTATCATCAATAGGTTGTGGGTCATCAAGAACATTCTCCAACCTAGACAAGTTATCTGCTACGGGGTTCTCAGCACCCTTCCTATCAACAACGTGCAAATCAAATTCTTGTAGCAAGAGAACCCATCTGATAAGTCTAGGTTTAGCATTTTTATTTTCCATGAGATACTTAATAGCAGCGTGATCAGTGTGAATAGTGACTTTGGAATCAACTATGTAAGATCTGAACTTTTCACATGCAAACACGACTGCGAAAAATTCCTTTTCAGTAATAGCATAGTTTCTTTGGGAAATGTCTAGAGTTTTACTTGCATAGTGAATAACATTCAACTTCTTAGCAACTCTTTGTCCTAGAACAACGCCAACAACATAATCACTAGCATCACACATGATTGCAAAAGGTAAGTTCCAATCAGGTGGTTGAACAATAGTTGCAGTTATCAAGGCCTTTTTAAGTATTTCGAAGGCTTCCTCACAATCATTATCAAAAACAAAAGGAATATCCTTTTGCAAGAGATTGGTAAGAGGCCTAGAAATCTTAGAAAAGTCCTTAATGAACCTTCTATAGAAACCAGCATGACCAAGGAAACTTCTTATACCTTTGATATCTGTAGGGCATAGCATTTTCTCGATCGCATCAACCTTAGCCTTATCGACTTCAATGCCTCTTTCAGAAATTTGATGTCCTAAGACGATGCCTTCATTAACCATAAAGTGGCACTTCTCCCAATTCAAGACAAGATTGGTATCTTTACATCTCTGCAAAACTCGATCAAGGTTGCTGAGGCAATCATCAAAAGAAGACCCATAAACGGAGAAGTCATCCATGAAAACCTCAACAATCTTTTCACAGAAGTCAGAGAATATAGCCAACATACATCTTTGAAAGGTAGCAGGTGCATTACATAAGCCAAAAGGCATACGTCTGTAAGCAAAGGTACCGAAAGGGCAGGTGAAAGTGGTTTTCTCCTGATCAGATTGAGCAACATGTATTTGGGAGAAACCAGAATAACCATCTAGAAAGCAGAAGTGTGTGTGTTTAGACAATCTTTCTAGCATTTGGTCGATAAAAGGCAAAGGGTAATGATCTTTCCTAGTGGCTTTATTCAATTTCCTAAAATCGATCACCATCCTATAGCCAGTAATAATCCTCTGTGGGATCAATTCATCTTTATCATTAGGGACAATGGTAATACCTCCCTTCTTAGGGATGCAATGCACCAGACTCACCCAATCACTATGAGCAACAGGATAGATAATACCTGCTTCCAGGAGCTTTAGTATTTCTTTTCTTACTACCTCTTTCATCTTAGGATTTAATCTCCGTTGATGATCGACAACTGGTTTGGAATCAGGATCGGTTTTAATTTTGTGCTGGCATAAAGTGGGACTAATGCCCTTAAGATCATCAAGAGTATATCCAATAGCCGCACGGTGCTTCCTCAGAGTTTTTAGTAACTTCTTTTCTTCATGCTCTGAAAGGCTAGCACTAATAATAACAGGATATATCTCTTTTTCATCAACATAAGCATACTTAAGAGTATCATGCAACTGTTTAAGCTCGAACACAGGATCACCCTTTGGTGGGGGTGGATCTCCAAGCAGTTCAGCAGGCAAATTATGTTGGAAATATGCCCTAGAGGCAATAATAAAATGGTTATTGTCATATTTCCTTGTTCATGATATTCGTCTATTGTTCATGCTATAATTGTGTTAACAGGAAACAGTAATACATGTGTGAATAAATAATCACAATGTGTCCCTAGCAAGCCTCTAGTTGGTTAGCTCGTTGATCAATAGATGATCATGGTTTCCTGATCATGGGCATTAGATGTCATTGATAACGGGATCACATCATTGGGAGAATGATGTGATGGACAAGACCCAATCCTAAGCATAGCACTAGATCGTATTGTTCGTATGCTAAAGCTTTTCTAAATGTCAAGTGTCTTTTCCTTCGACCGTGAAATTGTGCAACTCCCGGATACCGTAGGAGTGCTTTGGATGTATCAAACGTCACAACGTAACGGGTGACTATAAAGGTGCACTACGGGTACCTCTGAAAGTGTCTGTTGGGTTGGTACGAATCGAGATCGGGATTTGTCACTCCGCGTGACGGAGAGGTATCTCTGGGCCCACTCGGTAGAACATCATCATGAGCTCAATGTGACTAAGGAGTTGGTCACACGATGACGTGCTATTATGATGGGTAAATAGCTTTGGCATATCATCGTTGTGGCTATCACATAGGTAAGAAAGCGTTCTTGCTAGAAACCCAAATCAGCCACGTAAAACTTGCAACAACAATTAGAGGACGTCTAACTTGTTTTTGCAGGGTTTGATATGTTATGTGATATGGCCAAAGGTGTGATGTTGCATGTATGATGTATGAGATGATCATGTTATTGTTATAGGTTTCACGACTTGCATGTCGATGAGTATGACAACCGGCAGGAGCCATAGGAGTTGTCTTAATTTATTGTATGAGATGCAACGCCATGTGCTTACTACTTTTACTTCATTGCTAACGGTTAGCTATAGTAGTAGTGATAGTAGTAGTTGGCGTGACGACTTCATGGAGACACGATGATGTAGATCATGATGATGGAGATCATGGTGTCACGCCGGTGACAATGATGATCATGCGATGCCTGAAGATGGAGATCGAAAGAGCAAAGATGATAATGGCCATATCATGTCACTATATGATTGCATTGTGATGTTTATCATGTTTTTCATCTTATTGCTTAGAACGACGGTAGCATAATAGGATGATCCCTCTTAGAATTTCGAGAACGTATTCCTCTAAGTGTGCGCAGTTGCGAAGGATCGTTGTCTCGAAGCACCACGTGATGATCGGGTGTGATAGATTCTAACGTTCGCATACAACGGGTGTAAGCCAGATTTACGCACGCGAAACACCTAGGTTGACTCGACAAGCTTAGCATGTACAGACATGACCTTGAATACAAGAGACCGAAAGGTCGAACATGAGTCGTATGGTTGAATACGATCAGCATGAAGTTGCTCACCATGGTGACTAGTCCGTCTCACGTGATGATCGGACACGGGTTAGTCAACATGGATCATGTATCACTTAGATGACTAGAGGGATGTCGATTTAAGTGGGAGTTCATACTTAATTTGATTAAATGAAATTAATTGTCATGAACTTAGTCTAAAAGTTGTCTTTATAAATATTGTAGATGGCCAACGTCAATTTCAACGCATTCCTAGAGAAAAACAAGCTGAAAGATGATGGTAGCAACTATGCGGACTGGGTTCGCAACTTGAAGCTCATCCTTGAAGCAGCTAAAAAGGCTTATGTCCTTGATGTTCTGCTAGGTGACCCTCCCGCTCCCGCAGTAGCCCAGGACATTCTAAACGTCTGGCAAACGCGGAGTGATGACTACTCTCTGGTTAGGTGTGGCATGTTGTACAGTTTGGAAACAGGGCTCCAAAGGCATTTTGAGCAACATGGTGCATATGAGATGTTCCAAGAGCTGAAACTAGTTTTTCAAGCTCATGCCCGTGTCGAGAGATATGAAGTCTCCGACAAGTTCTTTAGCTGTAAGATGGAGGAGAACAGTTCTGTCAGTGAGCACATACTCAAAATGTCTGGGTTACACGGTCGTCTGACTTCACTTGGAGTCGAACTTCCGGATGATGCTATAATTGACAGAATCCTATAGTCTCTCCCACCAAGCTACAAAAGGTTTTGAACTACAACATGCAAGGGATGGAGAAGACCATTCCCGAGTTGTACTCGATGCTCAAGTCTGCAGAAGTAGAAATCAAGAAAGAGCATCAAGTGTTGCTGGTCAACAAGACCACTAGTTTCAAGAAGGGCAAGGGTAAGAAGAACTTCTAGAAAGACGGCAAAGCCGTTGCCGCGCCCGGTAAGCCAGATGCCGGGAAGAGGAAAAAGAATGGACCCAAGCCTGAGACTGAGTGCTTCTATTGCAAGGGAAAAGGTCACTGGAAGCGGAACTGCCCCAAATACTTAGCGGACAAGAAGGCCGGCAACGTTAAAGGTATATGTGATATACATGTTATTGATGTGTACCTTACCAGCGCTCGTAGTAGCTCCTGGGTATTTGATACCGGTGCTGTTGCTCACATTTGCAACTCAAAGCAGGAACTGCGGAATAAGCAGAGACTGTCCAATGACGAGGTGACGATGCGCGTCGGGAATGGCTCCAAGGTCGATGTGATCACCGTCGGCACGCTACCTCTACATCTACCGTCGAGATTAGTTTTAAACCATAATAATTGTTATTTAGTACCAGCTTTGAGCATGAATATTGTATCAGGATCTTGCTTAATGCGAGACGACTACTCATTTACGTCAGAGAATAATGGTTGTTCTATTTATATGAGTGATATGTTTTACGGTCATGCTCCGCTGGTGAATGGTTTATTCTTAATGAATCTCGATCGTGATGTTACACATATTCATAGTGTGAGTACCAAAAGATGTAAAGTTGAAAATGATAGTCCCACATACTTGTGGCACTGCCGCCTTGGTCATATCGGTGTTAAGCGCATGAAGAAGCTCCATACTGATGGACTATTACAGTCTCTTGACTTTGAATCATTTGACACATGCGAACCGTGCCTCATGGGCAAGATGACTAAGACTCCATTCTCAGGAATAATGGAGAGAGCAACCGACTTATTGGAAATAATACATACTGATGTGTGTGGTCCAATGAACGTTGAAGCTCGCGGTGGCTATCGTTATGTTCTCACTCTCACCGATGATTTGAGTAGGTATGGGTATATCTACTTGATGAAGCACAAATCTGAGACGTTTGAAAAGTTCAAGGAATTTCAGAGTGAGGTCGAGAATCAATGTGACAGAAAAATTAAGTGTCTACGATCTGATCGTGGAAGAGAATATTTGAGTCACGAGTTTGGCACACACCTAAGGAAGTGTGGAATTGTTTCACAACTAACGCCGCCTGGCACACTGCAACGCAAAGAAGTGTCTATACATCGTAATCGCACTTTCTTAGATATGGTACGATCTATGATGTCTCTTACCGACTTACCGCTACCATTTTGGGGATACACATTAGAAACTGCAGCATTCACTTTAAATAGGGCACCGTCTAAATCCGTTGAGACGACACCGTATGAACTATGGTTTGGCAAGAAGCCTAAGTTGTCGTTTCTTAAAGTTTGGGGCTGCGATGCTTATGTGAAGAAACTTCAACCAGAAAAGCTCGAACCTAAAGCGGAGAAATGTGTATTCATAGGATACCCTAAGGATACTATTGGGTATACCTTCTATCTTCGATCCGAAGGTAAAACCTTTGTTGCCAAGAACGGATCCTTCCTAGAGAAAGAGTTTCTCTCGAAAGAAGTAAGTGGGAGGAAGGTAGAACTTGATGAGGTAATTACACCCCCTCTCGAACAGGAAAGTAGCGCAGCACTGGAAATTGTTCCTACGGCGCCTGCACCAACTGAAGAGGAAGTTAATGATAATGATCATGAAGCTTCAGATCAAGTTACTACTGAACCGCGAAGGTCCACAAGGGCACGCTCCGCACCAGAGTGGTACGGCAACCCTGTGATGGAAATCTTGTTGTTAGACAACGGTGAACCTTCAAACTATGAAGAAGTGATGGCGGGCCCGAATTCCAACAAATGGCTTGAAGCTATGAAATCCGAGATAGGATCCATGTAAGAAAACAAAGTATGGACTTTGATGGACTTGCCCGATGACCGGCGAGCCATAGAAAATAAATGGATCTTCAAGAAGAAGACTGATGCAAACGGTAATGTAACCGCTTATAAAGCTCGACTTGTCGCAAAGGGTTTTCGACAAATTCAAGGAATTGACTACGAAGAGACTTTCTCTCCTGTAGCGAAGCTGAAATCAGTCCGAATGATGTTAGCAATTGCCACCTTTTATGATTATGAAATTTGGCAAACGGACGTCAAAACAGCGTTCCTTAACGGGAACCTTAAGGAAGAGTTGTATATGATGCAACCGGAAGGTTTTGTCGACCCTAAGGGTGCCAACAAAGTGTGCAAGCTCCAACGCTCCATCTATGGGCTGGTGCAAGCATCTCGGAGTTGGAACATTCACTTTAATGAGGTGATTAAAGCGTTTGGGTTCATACAGGTTTACAGAGAAGCCTGTTTGTACAAGAAAGTGAGTGGGAGCTCTGTAGCTTTCCTCATACTGTATGTGGATGACATATTATTGATGGGGAATAATATAGAGATGTTGGAGAGCATAAATGCCTATTTGAACAAGAGTTTTTCAATGAAGGACCTTGGAGAAGCTGCATACATATTAGGCATCAAGATCTATAGAGATAGATCGAGGCGCCTCATAGGTCTTTCGCAAAGTACATACCTTGACAAGATATTGAAGAAGTTAAATATGGAAAAGTCAAAGAAAGGGTTCTTGCCAGTTTTGCAAGGTATGAGATTGAGTAAGACCCAGTCACCGACGAAGGCAGCAGATAGAGAGAAGATGAGTACTGTCCCCTATACTTCAGCTGTAGGCTCTCTAATGTATGCCATGCTGTGTACCAGACCTGATATAAACCTTGCCATAAGTTTGGTAGGGAGGTACCAAAGTGATCCCGGTATAGAACACTGGACAGCGGTCAAGAATATCCTTAAGTACCCGAAGAGGACTAAGGAGATGTTTCTCGTTTATGGAGGTGACGAAGAGCTCGTCGTAAAGGGTTACGTCGACGCTAGCTTCGACACAGATCCGGATGACTCTAAGTCACAGACCAGATACGTATATGTTTTGAATGGTGGGGCAGTGAGCTGGTGCAGCAGCAAGCAAGAAGTCATGGCAGCATCTACATGTGAAGTGGAGTACATAGCTGCTTCAGAAGCGGCTCATGAAGGAATTTGGATGAAGGAGCTCATCACCGACCTTGGAGTGGTTCCAAGCGCGTCGGGTCCAATGAAACTCTTCTGTGATAACACTGGGGCCATTGCCATAGCCAAGGAGCCCAAGTTTCACCGGAAGACGAAGCACATCAAACGCCGCTACAACTCCATCGAGGACCATGTCGAGAGTGGAGTAATAGAGATTTGTAAAGTACACACGGATCTGAATGTTGCAGACCCATTGACTAAACCTCTTCCACGAGCAAAACATGATCAACACCACAATGCTATGGGTGTTCGATACATCACAATGTAACTAGATTATTGACTCTAGTGCAAGTGGGATACTAGTGGAAATATGCCCTAGAGGCAATAATAAAATGGTTATTATCATCTTTCCTTGTTCATGATAATCGTCTATTGTTCATGCTATAATTGTATTAATAGGAAACAGTAATACATGTGTGAATAAATAGATCACAATGTGTCCCTAGCAAGCCTCTAGTTGGCTAGATCGTTGATCAATAGTTGATCATGGTTTCCTGATCATGGGCATTAGATGTCATTGATAACGGGATCACATCATTGGGAGAATGATGTGATGGACAAGACCCAATCCTAAGCATAGCACTAGATCGTATTGTTCGTATGCTAAAGATTTTCTAAATGTCAAGTGTCTTTTCCTTCGATCGTGAGATTGTGCAACTCCCGGATACCGTAGGAGTGCTTTGGATGTATCAAACGTCACAACGTAACTGGGTGACTATAAAGGTGCACTAAGGGTACCTCTGAAAGTGTCTGTTGGGTTGGTACAAATCGAGATCGGGATTTGTCACTTCGCGTGACGGAGAGGTATCTCTGGGCCCACTCGGTAGAACATCATCATGAGCTCAATGTGACTAAGGAGTTGGTCACACGATGACGTGCTATGGAACGAGTAAAGAGACTTACCGGTAACGAGATTGAACAAGGTATAGGTATACCGACGATCCAATCTCGGGCAAGTTCTATGCCGACAGACAAAGGGAATTGTATATGGGATTGATTGAATCCTTGACATCGTGGTTCATCCGATGAGATCATCGTGGAGCAAGTGGGAGCCACCATGGGTATCCAGACCCCGCTGATGGTTATTGGCCGGAGAGGTTCCTCGGTCATGTGTGCTTGTCTCCCGAACCCGTAGGGTCTACACACTTAAGGTTCGATGACGCTAGGGTTATAGGGAATTGTTATACGAGGTTACCGAAAGTTGTTCGGATTCCCTGATGAGATCCCGGACGTCACGAGGAGCTCCGGAGGTAGGACGGATGGTTTTGGACACCAGAAATGTTTCGGGCATCACCGGTAATGTACCGGGACCACCGGTAATGGTCCCGGGGGTCCACCGGGAGGGGCCACCAGCCCCAAGAGCTAGCATGGGCCAAAAGAGGGAGGGCAACCAGCCCAAAGTGGGCTGGTGCGCCTCCCACAAGGAGGCCCAAGGCGCAGGAGGTGGAGAAGGGGGAAACCATAGGCGCTGGTGGGCCTAAGGCCCACCTAGGGGTGCGCCACCCCCTCCCCCTGCCCTGGTCGTCACACCTCCCATCTGGGGGGCTGCCGCACCACCTAGGGTTGGAACCCTAGGGGTGGCACCCCTCCCCTTCTCCTATATATAGTGGGAGTTTTGGGGCTGTTTTGCACACAGTTTTCCCTCTCCCTCGGCGCAGCCCTGCCCCCTTCTTCCTCCTCTCCCACGGTGCTTGGCGAAGCCCTGCCGGGAGACCTCATCTCTCCATCGACACCACACCGTCATGCTGCCGGAGATCTTCCCCAACCTCTCCCTCCTCCTTGTTGGATCAAGGTGCGGGAGACGTCACCGGACTGCACGTGTGTTGAACGCGGATGTGTTGTGGTTTGTCACTAGATCGGAATCACACCGCAATCTGAACCGCCGCGAGTACGACTCCATCAACCGCATTCTAGTAACGCTTCAGCTTAGCGATCTTCAAAGGTATAAATATGCACTCACCCCTCTCTCGTTGCTGGTCTCTCCATAGGAAGATCTGAATATGCCGTAGGAAAATTTTGAATTTATGCTACGTTACCCAACAAATTATTCTTAAGGATAGGATGTTGTTCAAAGATAACTCTATCTATCTCATTCCTTTCATCCGTATGCATATCATTTTCATGCTGAAGCAAGTATTGCTCTAAAGGATCAGTAGGAGGCACAACAATAGGAGCTAGAGCAATAATTTCATCCGTACTAGGCAACTCTTTTTCATGAGGTTGTCTACCAAACTTGGAGAAATTGAACTCATGTGACACACCTTCAAAGCCACCAGTGACAGTTTGCTTCTCACAGTCAATATGAGCATTGACAGTATTGAGAAAAGGTCTGCCAAATATGATGGGACAAAAGCTATCTTGTGTGGTAGCAAGAACGAGAAAATCAGCAGGATACTTCGTTTTACCACACAAGACCTGAACATCTTTAACAATTCCCAAAGGGCAGATAGTATCTCTATTGGCAAGCTGAATAGTGACATCAATAGGTTCCATCTCAACAGGTGCAATCTCATCTCTAATTTCATCAAATAAGGATTGAGGTATTGCACTAACACTAGCACCCACGTCACATAAACCATGATAACAATGATCTCCTATCTTAACAGAAACAACACGTGTGCCAACAACAGGCCTATGTTTGTCTCTAGCATGTGGTTTAGCAATTCTAACAGCATCTTCACAGAAGTGAATATCATGGCCATCAACATTGTCGGACAGGAGATCTTTGATAATAGCAATGCTAGGTTCAACTCTAATTTGCTCAGGGGGTGTAGGTGTTCTAATGTAGCCCCTACGTATCACAATTGAAGCTTTAGAATGATCCTTTATTCTAATAGGGAAAGGTGGTTTCTCAATGTAAGCACTAGGAACAATAGGATCATTATAAGCGATGACTTTCTCTTCAACTGGATTGGGTTTAACTACATTGACTTCTAAGGGAGGATAATATTTAAACCACTTCTCTTTAGGGAGATAAATATGAGCAGCAAATGATTCACACAATGAAGCTACTATCTCAGAGTCATTTAGCGCTAAAATCACAAAAAAGTATTTGTTTCAAGAGAGGATTTAACGCAATCAAACTTGAAATTCATACCTGACTCCTTACCTTCATCAAACTCCCAATCTTCAGAGTTGCGTTTAATTATTTCCAATAAATTCCATTTGAAGTCAATATCTCTCTTCATAAAAGAACCGGTACGAGAAGTGTCAAGCATGGTGCGATTATCATGAGAAAGCCGAGCATAGAAGTTTTGAATGATAATTTCTCTCCAGAGCTCACGGTTGGGGCATGAATATAACACTCATTTAAGCCTCCCCCAAGATTGAGCTATACTTTCTCTGTCACGAGGCCAAAAATTATAAATATAATTCCGATCACGATGTACCAAATGCATAGGATAAAACCTTTGATGAAATTCCAATTTCAATCGGTTGTAGTTCCATGATCCAGTATCATCACATAGCCTATACCATGTCAATGCTTTATCCCTCAAATATAAGGGAAAGACCTTCTTCTTGACCTCATCCTCGGGCAAGCCTGCAAGCTTAAATAAACCACAAACTTCATCTACATAGATTAGATGCAAGTCGGGATGTGATGTTCCATCTCATGTAAAAGGATTAGCCAGCAGTTTCTCAAGCATACCCGAAGGAAATTCATAGCAACTATTTTCAGTAGGTGCATCAGGTTGAGGAGAAAATCCTTGTGCTTCCGTTCGAGGTGAAGATACCTCGAACAAGCTCCTCAAAGGATTAGTTTCCATAGTAACAAGTGACAATAAATTTCAGCACACTATATAAATGTTTCCTTACCAAATTCCACTTACCAAAGGCGCTTCACTCCCCGGCAACGGCGCCAGAAAAGAGTCTTGATGACCCACAAGTATAGGGGATCTATCGTAGTCCCTTCGGTAAGTAAGAGTGTCAAACCCAACGAGGAGCAGAAGGATTTGACAAGTGGTTTCAGCATGGTATTCTGTGCAAGCAGTGAAATTATCGGTAACAGATAGTTGTGTGATAAGATGATTCGTAGCAAGTAGCAAGTAACAATAGTAACAAAGGTGCAGCAAGATGTCCCAATCCCTTTTGTAGCAAGGGACAAGCCTGGACAAACTATTATAGGAGATAAAGCGCTCCCGAGGACACGCGGGAATTTCGTCAAGCTAGTTTTCATCATGTTCATGTGATTTGCGTTCACTACTTTGATAATTTGATATGTGGGTGGACCGGTGCTTGGGTGCTGCCCTTACTTGGACAAACATCCCACTTATGATTAACCCCTCTCACAAGCATCCACAACTACGAAAGAAGAATTAAGACAAAGTCTAACCATAGCATCAAACTAGTGGATCCAAATCAGCCCCTTACGAAGCAACGAATAAACTAGGGTTTAAGCTTCTGTCACTCTAGCAACCCATCATCTACTTACTACTTCCCAATGACTTCCTCTAGGCCCAAATAATGGTGAAGTGTTATGTAGTCGACGTTCACATAACACCACTACAGGAAAAACAACATACAACACATCAAAATATCGAATGAATACCAAATTCACATGACTACTTATAGCAAGACTTATCCCATGTCCTCAAGAACAAAAGTAACTACTCACAAAGCATAATAATGTTCATGACCAGAGAGGTATTGAATAGCATCAAGGATCTGAACATATAATCTTGCACCGAGTAATCCAACTAGCATCAACTACAAAGAGTAATTAACACTACTAGCAACCTTACAAGTACCAATCGGAGTCGTGAGATGGAGATTGGTTACAAGAGATGAACTAGCATTTGGAGATGAGATGGTGCTGATGAAGATGTTGATGGTGATGAGTCCCCTCCGATGAGAGGAGTGTTGGTGATGACGATGGCGACGATTTCCCCTCCTGGAGGGAAGTTTCCCCGGCAGGACGACCCTGCCGGAGCTCTAGATTGGTTCTGCTCAAGTTCCGCCTCGTGGCGGAGGCGATTCCTCCCGAAAGCCTCCTCGTGATTTTTTTGGGAACTAAACCCTCCTTATAGTAAAAGAGGGGAGCCAGAGGGCCAACGGGGAGCCCACAAGCCCCCTAGGCGCGGCCAGGGGGGTAGGCCGCGCCTAGCAGGCTTGTGGCCCCCTGGTGGCTCCCCTCTGGTACTTCTTCTACCCAGTATTTTTTATAAATTCCAAAATAATTCCTCGTTGATTTTCACGGCTTTTGGAGTTGCGCATAATAGGTATCTCAAACATGCTCTTTTTTCAGGCCAGTCTTCATGTAAACCTTGCAAAATAAGAGAGAAAAGGCATAAGTATTGTACCGTGAAGTGTAATAACAGCCCATAAAGTGATAAATATCAACATGAAAGCATGATGCAAAATGGACGTATCACTCAACATAAAGACAAATGAAAACTATCATGATGTATGCAAATGTATGCCTCTGCCAGTGTAGCAGGATATGCAATGAAACTAGTGCGTCATGTAGCAATAATAAGGGCAAGGCCCAACTAGCATGCGGCTCCTCGATCAAGCAAAAGCATGTATGACATGAAGATCAAGTCATGATACGGTGGATGTTGCATGGCAATGTATCTCGGAAAGGCTATGGAAATGCCTTAATAGGTAGGTATGGTGGCTGTTTTGAGGAAGGATATAATGAGGCTTATGATGACAGAGCGTATCATGCCAAGGGTTTGGATGCACCGGCGAAGTTTGCACCAACTCTCAATATGTGAAAGGGCAATGCACGGTACCAAAGAGGCTAGCAAAATATGGATGGTGGAAGTGCCAACAATCGAATACTCGCATTAGTTTGAAGAACTCATGCACTTTTAATCGATAACTCTCTATCTAGTTAGGAGATTCACAAAGAGACAAGTATCCCGAGGAGGATTGTTTGGGGGTTTGGTTATCATTGCGCATCCTCGACCCATGATAACGCGAGGGTACTCTATATATTCCAACCCCTCCAGAGGTTATTGATCCATCTAGTAGCTAGAGTTCTCAACTAATTTTTTAGTTTTTGAAAATACACACGGATTTCCTGAAATACGACACCTGTCACTAATAGGCTCAAGCTCTTGACACCAATAGTCCAAAATTACTCAAATCAATACCTCAAAACTATTGCAAGTGACTACTATACTTAAATAGCAACCTTAATTACCTAATCATGCAAGACACACAACTCAGTGCAATAAGCCAACTCTCTAAACAAGATAAGCATGATAAATCAAGAGAGTTCCAAAAGCAACCTAAATAAAAGCTCTTAAAAAGATAAAGAATGAAAACTAAGAGCTAAGCATGACAACAACTATGAAAAGATAAAGAACACACAAAAAGATAAGCATGAAAACTTATGTTGTGTTCTAGGGTGGAGTGGAGCGTGTTTCTCTCCCAAACAAAGAAGTCTAGGTTCTGACTTGTTATGAACAACAAGCAAAAATAAAACAAACTAAAAATTAAAGAGCGGGACACTCCAAGCATAGCACATAACATATGAAGTGATAAAAATATAGCATGGAGAAGGACGAACTGATGATTGTTGATGGAGAAGGGGATGCACGGGGGCATCCCCAAGCTTAGACGCTTGAGTCTCCTTGAATATTTCTTGGGGGTGCATGGGGGCATCCCCAAGCTTGAGCTCTTGACCCTCCTGGATCTTCTTTCATCATCTTCCATCGCATACTTGAAAACTCCCTTCATACGAAACTCATCATAAGTTGATTAGAGTGGTTAGTGCCCATAATAAAATAATTTATTCTCTACTGGAAATAAAGATTTTCATGAATAGCTACTGTTTCTCAAGATTGCTAAAATGTTTTTACAAAGAAAAAGTGTGACACCCTGATTTTTGCAACTTTTTCTTTCCAAAACCTTTTGGGTTTTTACTTGCAAACGTGGTTGATTTTCAAATCTTTTCAACTAATTTGGATTTGTGAATCTCTGAATTTTTTTTCCAAGTAACCCAAAACCCTCGTCATCTTGCCAAAACATTTCTACCCCTCTCTTGGATCAATTTCCAATATTGAATCCTTTCCAATAATTCTTTTCTTTATTTGGGGAATTATGGCATCACCATGGGTTGTGAAGCAACTTATAGTTTGGATGATCTATAGACCCCCAAACTTTTTCCACATATTCTTATAATTATATGATTCCAAAATCTCCAAAAGTATTCCATTACCCAATGCAAAATTCTGGCAGAATAATTATTTCTTTTCTGACCAGAATTGCCCCATTGTGAAGCAATCCCATCTTTCCTACCCTGGAAAATTCCCAATAAATTCCCCAAGCTTCGAGGGTTCCTATCTAGCCACAATATCCAAAAATATCATCTGGTACAGTACAAATTTTGAGCAGGAGAGCTGTGTCAAGTTTCTGCCGATTCTGAACCTTTGTAAAGGAAGTACGAGCTAGGGATGCACAAATGATCTACAATTTTTGTGGCATGTGTGCACTACCAAATAACTTCTCTCCACCAAGTTTCATCCTCAGCAGAGCATGCATGTGAGTGCCTCAAGCTCATTTCCATTCTGGACCAGAATGGTGGTTTCCAAAGGAGCTATGCTCATTTCTTCTTCAAACTTTCTCAAACTTTGCCAGTTTGAAGTCCTTCCAAAGCAGATAAGCCTAGACACCGTCACCAGATCCATATCTATCCCATTTCACTCTAGAAGCTCCTCAAGTTTGCATGTAGAAGTTGTAGCTGAAGCTACACTTCACAGATGAGTGGATCTGCTCGAGCCAGTGGTCTAGGGTGACTAAATGGAGGAGAGTCGACGCTATGGACAAGGTTTGGCAGGCGTGCGTGGCCTCCTGGGGCCACAACCGTGGTGAGCACACTGCTAGCATGACAGAGCGCTGATACGTCTCCAACGTATCTATAATTTTTGATGGTTTCATGCTATTATCTTGTCAAACTTTGGATGTTTTGTATGCCTTTTATATATTTTTTGGGACTAACTTATTAACTCAGTGCCAAGTGCCAGTTCCTGTTTTTTCCATGTTTTTGATCCCTTTTAGAGGAGGATTTCAAACGGAGTCCAAACGGAACGAAAATGCCAAAAAGATTTTTTTCAAAACAAAAGAAGATCGGGAAGCGTGAGAATCAAGGCAGGGGGCCAGCAGGGACCCCACAAGCCCCATAGCCGCGGCCAGGGGGCCCGCGCCTCCCTGGCTTGTGGGCTCCCTGGAGCTCCTCTGCCCTAGATCTTTCACCTATAAATTCCCTAAAATCCCAGAAAAAATCAGGAGATCATCGAAAGTACTTTTCCACCGCCGCAAGCTTCTGTCTCCGCCAGATCCCATCTGGGGCACGTTCTGGTGCCCTGCCGGAGGGGGGATTCGGATACGGAGGGCTTCTTCATCAACACCATGACCTCTCTGATGATGCGTGAGTAGTTCACCATAGACCTATGGGTCCATAGCTAGTAGCTAGATGGCTTCTTCTCTCTCTTGGATCTTCAATACAAAGTTCTCCATGATCTTCATGGAGATCTATCTGATGTAATCTTCTTTTGCGGTGTGTTTGTCGAGATCCGATGAATTGTGGATTTATGATCAGATTATCTATGATTCTTATTTGAGTTTCTTCTGATCTCTCTTATGCATGATTTCATATCCTTGTAATTCTCTTCGAGTTGTGGGTTTTGTTTGGCCAACTAGATCTATGATTCTTGCAATGGGAGAAGTGCTTGGTTTTGGGTTCATACCGTGCGGTGACCTCACCTAGTGACAGAAGGGGTAGCGAGGCATGCATCATGTTGTTGCCATCAAGGGTAAAAAGATGGGGGTTTCATCATTGGTTTGAGTTTATCCCTCTACATCATGTCATCTTGCTTAAGGCGTTACTCTGTTCGTTATGAACTCAATACACTAGATGCATGCTAGATAGCGGTTGATGTGTGGAGTAATAGTAGTAGATGCAGAAAGTATCGGTCTACTTGTCTCGGACGTGATGCCTATATGTATGATCATTGCCTTAGATATCGTCATGACTTTGCGCGGTTCTATAAATTGCTTGACAATAATTTGTTCACCCACCGTGATATTTGCTATTTTGAGAGAAGCCTCTAGTGAACACTATGGCCCCCGGGTCTACTCCACACCATATATTCAGCCTTACTCTTTTTCTTCTTTGCACTTTCCGCCTTCAGATCTCACTTTGCAATCAAACTTGAAGGGATTGACAACCCCTTTATAGCGTTGGGTGCAAGCTCTTTTGTGTTTGTGCAGGTACTCTGGACTTGATGAGATTCTCCTACTGGATTGATACCTTGTTTCTCAAACTGAGGGAAATACATACTGCTCCTGTGCTGCATCACCCTTTCCTCTTCAAGGTAAAAACCAACGCAAGCCGAGTCTCCGTCAATGTGTCAATCTCTGGCACTGTTGTCTGTTGCCATAGCAAGCGCGCGCTTTGCATGGCACCCGCGTCAGATCTGCTCGCCCGAGCTATGTTTCGCCGCCCCCCCCTTGTCCTTGGTGCCGACAGCGTCCCTAGCAGCCGTGTGGCATCTCCTGAATCCTCTCGGTCGCCGGAGAGGGCCGCCGCCACTCCCAGCCAAGCTCCGCCACGGGCAAAACAGTCGGCTTCGGCCACTGTTGTCGTCCACGAGCTCTTAATGGCTTCAGACGCGTCCTATCATCTCTCTGCCCTCCTCCATCACCTCAGCCCACTCTGCGACGGCCAGCTCACCGTCCTAGATCTAGTGGCCGGACCGAGCCTCACCGCTTCGGGAGAAATCGGCGGAGCTCGCCGCTGGCCTATATAAGAGCTTGCCCGGTCTCTCCGAGCTATTCACCCCTCCCCATCCACCTCCAATGAGCCTCCCGAGAAGCAAGCCCGGGCCGAGAGGCCCTCTGGACTCGAAATCTCACTAGAGCTCCGCCGCTTGCAGCCTCCTCGTCGCTAGCATCATCTTCTCCACCCAGAGCCCAATTTACCTCACCTTCGAGCTCAGGGCATCCCCCTGGTGCTCCCCAACCTCTCGCCCAAGCTGATCCTCGCTGGAATCGACTTCTCCGACGACCAACCGAACATCGCGTCCGCCGGAGAGGAAGGGGACGACACTGTCTGGCCATCTCTTGTCACGCTGCGGGTACGTGCGTGTTCGTCTTGGAGCAGCCGATCGATTCCCCCAATCTCCAGCACTACCATCGTCTCTATCACCGACGACCATCGCCGGAGCGCCGCCCCGTCTTTGTTTCCTTCCGCCTCTCTTTGTTTTAAACCCGCACGGCCCACCTATCAGCGACCCAGGCCCACGCCAACACGGTATAAGAGGAGGCACCCTCCACTTTACGCTTTCGACGTGGCCCCTGTCTAGATTTTCTAATTTCTATTTAAATTCCAGGTTTGACCAGTAACTTTGACCTCTTTTAACTTTTTATTTATAAGTCCAATTCAGTTGATTCTTTTTTCATTGAGTTGGTACCGAGCCCCTTTATTTTCTGATAAACTTTGGTATTTTTCCTATAATTACATAATTCATGGTTGAAAAAAATGTATTACGTGACATTTCTATTTGCAATTCAAAAATATTTTCAGAAGGAAACTTTGGTGAATTTGAAGATCAGGAGTGTTTGAACAACCCAACAGAGCAAGGCAAGCCATGATACCCATGTTATGTAGTATTTCCATAGCATTGCATACTTTCATACATTATGCCCATTTATTTTCTGTAGGATAATTCATAGTAAGTTATTTAAAATGCTTAGTTGCTCATTGATATGAACCACTGTATTTGAAATAACTTAGTGGTTGATCTAGAGTCACCTATCCGGGCTTAACCGTGGAACCACATTTGCCGGTATGGGACGGTCGTGACTTGGGCTGATCGTGTACTTTTCACCGGTACCTCCAAAGATGGAGGGTTATGCATGCGCGCTACCCCGATCAGGTAGGCGGTGATAACCCTGTGAGCCCAGTTGAGTTGTTTTGGGTCCGTGACCATTTGGGACAGTTTAGTTTGGCCACGATGGTGGCAGGTGTCATGAGGACACAATGGCCACCCAGGGCAGGACTCCGGGGAGGATGAATCCTGGTGGTACGATGAGAGAGTCACGGGTCAGGTAGGTTTTGTTGGAGCAATGCTGGTCCACTCGAATGGGATCACGAGGCCAGGTGCTTCGTGGTGTGGGTAAAGTGTGCAACCTCTGCAGAGTGTCAAAATCTATTCGAATAGCCGCATCCACGGTATCGGACAGCCCGTCCAGACCTCAGTAGATGGTCAACCACATCAGTGTTAGTAATGATGGAAGAACTCCTCACAAGATTGGATATGCTCGATGAGTATTCCGGGTGTTGTGAAACAACCTGGATAAGAGTAAGTTGGTAACTGGTACAATTAGTAAGTTGCTTTAGTAATTAACATATTGATTGGCATGCTGTTGTTTACTGCATTACTTGGTTCTCGTGAGCTTGCTAGTACATTCAAAGTACTCACCTGGCATATCATGCCAGATGCAGGAGAAGCTGAGGACGGAGGTCCTGATGGTTCATACTAGGATGTGTCCACAGCAGTGTCCCTATGGATGGAGTTGCCGCTATGTTCTGCTACGCCGTAGAAGTACTTAGTAGTTTCGAGGCCCCGATATGTTTCATAAACAATGTAGATACTATCGCAGCACCGAGGGTTCCTTTGGCCTCGCTATCATTGTAAAATATGAGCTTGTACCCGAAAGCTATCAATAAAGTCAGTTTAGTTTTGTTCCAAGTTGTTGTGTGTTTCCAGAAGACATGATCTCTGGGCTGGAAACATTGGTAATCCGGTTCTCTGAATCGGGGTGCCACAAAAAGCAAGCTTAAGATTTCCAAAACGATGAAAACGCAAAACGTTGCAGAATCTGTGAAACACAGAACAACATGTAGTAAATAATTTTTTTGGGGCACTTCTTTAACTCAAATCAAAAAACTCAGAACAGACGCCAGAAAGACAATTATATAAAGCATATTGTAAAAACAATTCAGATCAAAAATATGATCTGGTGATTTTTGGCGAATTTTTCCGTCAAGCAGACAAAATTTGTTTCCGGACAGCATGTCACAACTTTTGAACTTTCTTGCAATCGGAGGCTAAAACTTGGCACAAAGCTTGAAAATAAAGATATAATGATGCTGCTACAGTAGTAACAAGCATCAAGACCACTAAAACTGAAATTAAAATCAATTTGGGTTGCCTTCCACCAAGCGCTTTCTTTTATGCCTTTGAGCTAGGCATGATGCGAAAAGAAGGATCAAAATTCATCAAAGTCATTGGAATCATCAAAACCTTCAAACGGATCCTCAACAAGTTCATCCTCATTTTTCCTAGCGAACGGGTACGTACCTTTTGCTTTCCCACGTAAGCGTATGTGTCCTTTACCTATATCAATGAAGCCTTTCATGGCTCGGAGGAAGTCCCTTCCAAGCACTATGTTTCCTTGGTTTGGCTTCATGATTAAGAAATCAACTGTTGCATTCCTTTTAGAGAATGTAACCTGGACATCTTTTACCTTTCCCTGGATCTGAGAAATATCCTCATTAGCATGTTCATGATAAGATGAAAAAATTCCATGTTTAAAAGGCTTAGAGAATCATAAACAATTTTGGGCATTGTAGAAACCATGGATCCAATATCACAATAAGCAAGGAAGTCTTGGTTAGAGATGCTAATTCTAACAAAAGGCTTCGAGTCATCATCTATTTTCAAAATCTTTTTCTTCTCAACCATGGGTTTCTCTCTTTCTCTTAAGTCTAGAGCATCTATTCTTCTTTAAATTGTAGCAAGTCTATCTATAATAGTGTCAAATCCATGATCATAAACAAGGTATTTAGATAGACCATATATAATATTAAGAGCTCTAGCCTCATCACACTCTAAAAAATGTCCATCAGTTATAATATCAAGACTGTGTTTACACCATATAAAAATACCATGATAAAAATTTCTAAGCACAATTTTTTAGGTATCCAAGGCATAATTCTTTTATGTGCTTCAGAAATTCTATCCCAAGCCTCCTTCATATTTTCTCCATTCTTTTGATGGAAATCTAGGACCTCAGATTTCCTCAAAGCGTCAAGCCCTAACATGTTGGACTAAGCAAAAAGGACAACTAAAAGCAAACCAACTAATTTTTTTGTGGTTTTTGGTATAAGACTCTAAAGCAAAAACTAGAAAGCAAACTAACAAGACTAAAAAGCAAAGGTAAAAGATAGTGTGCAACTCCCCTATCTTGAAGACTGGAGTCCCCGACAACGGCGCCAGAAATTTGCTTGATGACGAGTTGATGGATATAGTTCTCGCCCCTCGTTGGTTCCCCAAGTGGAAGGTGGAGATGTAGTCAGCAGCAGATTTCCCTTACACGGGGACTGTAAGGTTTATCGAACCAGGAGGACTCCGAGGATCAACAAGTAGGGGTCCACTGCTCTGGCGCTAGCAGAAGACGTGGACCTGCACACACAACAAATAATTTCGCTCCCAATGAGTACATATAGGTTGTCAATCTCTCCGGCCTTGTAGTTTTCAAAGGATCAAAACACAAGTGGGAATAGTGATAGTGATTGCAACAAAAAAGAAAATAAAAGCATTAAATGATGGAGGTGTACACAATGGTGGTAAGATGGACCAGAGTCCCATGATGTTCACTAGTGATGTCTCTCTCCCAAAAGACGATAAACAACTATGCTGGGTAAACAAATTATAGCTCGGCAATTGACAGGATTATAAATGCACCGCAATGCTAAGCATGCTACAAGAAAGTTAGAGGTTCAAAAGTAATGGGCAGTACGCCAAGACAAGTAGACCATTTATCCATCAGCATCTACTCTCTAATCATCCACCTTGAGATATCTATCCAGAACATCTCGCTGGTATTAAGTTGCGAGCCCCACCCAAAGTGTAAACTCAAAGCAACGGACAACTGCATTAACGAACTTCGCGTAAGGTAAACAATCCTTGCAACCATGGTCACAAGCACCGTTGTTTTCTCCCTCATGGCAACAACACATCCCCTAGTCTCATGTTTTTGTCACTGAAGCTAGACATCATGGGGCATGAACCTACAATCATGCATAACACTCCCTCTTGGAGTCACAATCTACTACTTGGCCAAAGCAATAAAAAGCAACGGAGAACATGCATGAATTACTCAAGAACATAATATAAAATGAGAACAAAATATGTAACTCATCACAATCTGAACATAATCTCATAATCCATCGGATCCCAACAAATGCAGCATAGCAACAGGTAAATTACATAGATGCCTTGATCATGTAGGGCAGCTCACAAGGGCTATACATTGAAGCACAAGATTGGAGAGAAGACATCACATAGCTACTGGTCATAGACTCATCGTCCAAGGAGGACTACTCACGACACGTCCGGGAAGCGTCCATAGTGGTGGAGAAGCTCCCGGAGGTCAATCCTCCCTCCGGCAGGGCGCCAGGAAGAGGTCTTCTGACGTTTCCGATCTCGGAAGCGCTGTCGCGGCAAAACGGTGGAGAAATTCATGATTCTGGATCTGTTCATAGGGTTTTCTCTCGGAGAGGTAAATATAGGCCGAAGGAGGGCACCAGAGGAGGTGGGACCCACCAGGTGGCCTGGTGGCGCGGCCAGGAGGGAGGCTGCGCAGGGTGGCCGCCTGGACAGGGCCTGGCCCCGTGTGGCCCAGCTTTGGTGCTCGTGAAGCTTCCATCACGCTGATTTTTATATATTTTTCTCGGGATTTTTGGGGCTATGGAAATTGGGGTAAAAGTCCCTGCAAAAAAGACATCAGCTGACAAAAACTGGCACTGGGTGCACTGAGTTAGTAGGTTAGTCCAAATATGTGTAAAAAGGTATGAAAGTGTAGCAAAACATATAACAATGTCACCCAAAAGAGCATGGAACAAGCAGAAATTATAGATATGTTTGGGACGCATTAATTGTGGAGTAGTAATTAGAGGATGGGTTCCGAGAGTGACAGAAACTTAAACCCTAGACTATGCACTACTTCGTAAGGGGCTGATTTGGATCCCTATGTTTAATGCTATGGTTAGAATTTATTCTTAATACTTTTCTCGTAGTTACAGATGCTTGCGGGAGGGTTAATCATAAGTGGGAGGTTTGTTCAAGTAAGAATAGAACCCAAGCACTGGTCCACCCACATATCAAATTATCAAAATAGAAAATATCGAATGCGAATTAACCCAACATGACGAAAGTGACTACATGAAATTCCCTTGTGCCCTCAAGAATGCTTTGCCTATTATAAGAAATTTTTCTAGCCTGTCCTTTGCTCTGAAAGGATTGGGCTACCTTGCTGGACCTATTTTTACTTTTGCTACTTGTCACTTGTTACAATTATCTTGCTATCAAACAACTTGTTACCACTATTCCAGTGCTTGCAGAAATTACCTTACTGAAAACCGCTCGTCATTTCCTTCCGCTCCTTGTTGGGTTCGACACTCTTACTTATAGAAAGGACTAGGGTTGACCCCCTATACTTATGATTCATTATGTTCTAGGCGGCATGAGTTGTGAAACAATTCCACACTGTCTTAAGTGCATGCCAAACTCATAACTCAGATATTCTCCTCCTCGACCAGTTTACATGAATTTAATCTCCTTGTTGCGATGATTGTCAACTCCACTCTGAAATTGCTTAAACTTTTCAAACGTTTCAGACTTGTGCTATATCAAGTAAGTATACCCATATGTATCAAATCATCAGTGAAGGTGAGAAAGTAACAATTTCCACCGCATGCCTCAACAATCATTGGACCGCACACATCAGTATGTATGATCTCCAACAAGTCAATTGCATATTCCATTGTATATGTCAAGTCATTCAAAATCAAGTGACTACAAAAGTCCAACAGCAAGGATCTTCTTCATGCGTTTTACACCAATATGATCTACGCGACGGTGCCACAAGAAAGTTCTACTATCATTAATAACTCTACATCTTTTGGCATCAATATTATAAATATGTGTATCATCACTATCGAGATGCAACAAGAATAAATCATTCATATTAGGTGCATGACCATAAAAGATATATTACTCATATAAATAGAACAACCATTCTTTGATTTAAATGAGTAACCGTCTCGCATTAAAAAAGATCGAGATATAATGTTCATGCTCAACGTTGGCACCAAATAACAATTATTTAGGTGTATCACTAATCCCGATGGTAATCGAAGAGCGAGTGTGCCGACGGTGATCACATCAACCTTGGAACCATTTGCCACGCGTATCGTCACTTCATCCTTTGCCAGCCTCTATTTGTTCCGTAGTTCCTACTTCAAGTTACAGATATGAGCAAGCGAACCGGTATCAACTACCTAGGCACTACTATGAGAGCTAGTAATATAGACATCAATAATATGTACATCATATATACCTTTGTTGATGTTGCCAGCCTTTTTATCGGCCAGATACTTGGGGCAGTTCCACCTCCAGTGGTCGGTTCCCTTGCAATAAAAGTACTCGGTCTCAGGCTCGGGTCCAGCCTTGGGTTTCTTCACGGGAGCACTAACAGCTTTACCGTTCTTCTTAAAGTTACCCTTCTTTCCCTTTCCCTTCTTGAAACTAGTGGTTTTATTCATCAACACTTGATGCTCCTTCTTGATTTCTACCTCCACGACTTTCATCATCGCGAATAGCTCGGAGATGGACTTGTTCATCCCTTGCATGTTATAGTTCATCACGAAGCTCTTGTAGCTAAGTGGCGGTGACTAAAGAACTCTGCCACTGACCATCTCAGGTGGAAGCTCAACTCCTAGGTGAGTCAAACAGTTGTAGTACCCAGACATTCTGCGTATGTGCTCACTGACAGAACCATTCTCCTCCATCTTGTAGGCAAAGAATTTATCGGAGGTCTCATACCTCTCCATCTAGGCATTTGCTTGAAAAACAAAGTTCAACTCCTAGAACATATGATATGCTCCATGACATTCAAAATGCTTTGAAGTCCCGATTCTAAGCCATACGACATGGCACACTGAACTATGGAGTGGGGATCAGCATGCACCTGCCAAACGTTCACAACATCCATAGATGAAAATGGAGGGGGCGACGCACCAAGCGACACATCAAGGACATAAGCCTTTTGCGAAGCCGTGAGAATAATTATGAGATTACAGACCTAGTCCATAAATTTACTTCCATCATCTTTTAGCTTAAATTTCTCTAGGAACGGGTTAAAATTCAGGGGAGCTACTGCGCGAGCCATTGATCTACAACATAATTTGCAAAGACAACTTAGACTATTGTTCATGATAATGAGTTCAATTAATCATATTACTTAAGAACTCCCACTCAAATCAACATACCTCATGTTGTCCAAGTGTAACATGACCCAAATTCACCAAGCCAATTTTGATCATCACGTGAGATGAGGTGGTTTCAATGGTGAACATCTCCATGTTGATCATATCTACTATATGACTCATGTTCATCCTTTTGATCTCTTGTGTTGTGAGGCCATGCCTGTACATGCTAGGCTCGTCAAGTTTTACCCAAGTGTTCTGCATGTGCAAAACCGGCTTACACCCCTTGTATACGTACGTAGAGTCTATCGCACCCGATTATCACATGATGCCTCAAAATGACGAACCTTAGCAATGGTGCACACTTGTGGAGAACACAATTTTATCTTAAAATTTTAGTGAGGGATCATCTTATAATGCCATCGTCGTCCTAAGCAAAATAAGATGCATAAACGTATTAACATCACAAAGAAATCAAAATAGTGACATGATATGGCCATTAGCTTGTGCTTTTGATCTCCATCTCCAAAGCACCGACATGATCTACATTGTCACCGGCATGACACCATGATATCCATCATCATGATCTCCATCATCGTGTCTCCATTGAAGTTGTGGAGCCAATTATGCTTATACCACTATTGCTAACTCATAGGGATGAAGTAAAGCAAAAAAGGCACAAATAATTAAACACAACCCTATGGCTCCTGTCGGTTGCCGTACTCATCGACATGCAAGTCATGATAATCTATACAAAACATGATCATCTCATACATCACATATAGCTCGTCATGTCCTTTGCCATATCATATCACAACATACCCTGCACAAACAAGTTAGATGCCATCTACCTTGTTGTTGCATGTATTACTTGGCCGCTATGGATGACTAGCAACAACCATTCTTACCTACGCAAAGCCACGATGGTGATATTCAAGCTGTTATTTAACCTTCTACAAGGATCACCTCCATAGAATCCGATTCAACTAAAGTGGGAGAGACGCACACCTGCCAGCCATCTTTATGCAACACGTTGCATGTGAGTCGATGGAACCGGTCTCTCGTATGTGGACGAGTATGGTTGGTCTGAGCCGCTTCATCCCACAATATTGTCGAATCAAAATAAGACTAAGGAAGTAATCAATCTGAACATCAACGCCCACAAACACCTTGTGTTCTACTCGTGCATGTTGTCTACGCATAGGCCTAGCTCATGATGCCACTGTTGGGGAACGTCGCATGGGAAATAAAAAAATTCCTACACTCACCAAGATCAATCTATCGAGATCAACATCTACGAGAGGGACAGTGCATCTACATACCCTTGTAGATCGCTAAGCGAAAGCATTAAGAACGTGGTTGATGTAGTTGAATGTCTTCGCAATCCAATCATGATCCGTCCCGTGATCCAATCACGAACGTCCCGATCAAGTCTTGAACGGACGACACCTTTGCGTTCAACACATGTACAGCTTGATGACGCCTTCACCTCCTTGATACAACAAGCAATGGTGAAGAAGAAGCTTGAGTTCCCGGCAGCACGACGGCATGGTGGCAGCGATGGTGGAGCTGTCCTGGCAGGGCTTCGCCAAGCGGTGCCGCGACAGAACTAGAGAGGAACTACAAGAGAGGGAGGATGGCAGCACCACACCTATTTTCTGGTGCTGCTGCCCTCCCTCTCCTCTAGTATATATAGGATAAAGGGAGGAGGAGGTCGATGCCCTAGGATTTCCCATATGGTTTGGCAGCGGACACCAAGTGGCTTGGCCCCCAATGAAGGAGGGGAGGCGGCCACCTCTAGTCCAGCCCTCCTCCTTGGTCACATGGGCCTTAGGTGGGAGGGGCGGCCAGTCCACCAAGGGGCTGGTGCGCCACCTCTCACTGCCCATGCGGCCCTTCGGGGCAGGTGGACCCCTAGAACTCTTCCGGGACCTCCGTCACAAAACCGGTAACCTTCCAGTACTCGAACACCAACTTCCCATATATCAATATTTACCTCCGGACCATTCCGAAGATCCTCGTCATGTCTAAGATCTCATTCATGCTCTTAACAACCTTCGGTCACCAACACAATAAGTCAACTATATTAGATCGTTACTGGACGTTAAGTGTGTAGACACTGCGGGTTCGAGAACTATGCAACCATGACCCAGAGTCCTCTACGATCAATAACCAACAGAGGCACCTGGATGCCCATATTGGTTCCTACATATTCTACGAAGATATTTATCGGTCAAACCATGATGTCAATGATTTAGTTAATCCCATATGGAGTTCCCTTTGTCCATCGGTATGTTACTTGCCCGAGATTTGATCGTCGGTATATCCATACCTAGTTCAATTATGTTACTGACAAGTCTCTTTACACAATCCTCAATACAAGATCTCATGACTAACTCCTTATTCACATTGCTTGCAAGCTTACCATGATGTTGTATTATCGAGTGGTCCCCGAGGTACCTGTGTGTCACACAGAGTGACAAATATCAGTATTGATCCATGCCAACTCACCAGACACCCTTGGAGATACCTGTAGAGCACCTTTATAATCACCCAGTTACGTTGTGACGTTTGATACAAACAAGAAATTCCTCCGGTGTAAGTGAGTTGCAAGATCTCATGGTCATAGGAACAGATACATTGACATGCAGAAAGCAATAACAGTAAACTGGATACGATCAAACGTTATGCTTAAGGTTTGGATCTTGTCCATTACTTCATTCTCCTAATCATGTGATCTCGTTATAAAATGACAACTCATGTCTATGGCTAGGAAACCTTAGCCATCTTTGACCAACGAGCTAGTCTAGTAGAGGTTTACTAGGGACACTTTGTTGTCTATGTATCCACACATGTATTTGAGTTTCCAATCAATAAAATTATAACATGGCTAATAACCAATTATCATGAACAAGGAAATGTAATGATAACCACTTTATTATTGCGTCTAGGGCATATTTCCAACATAGGTCAAATACATACTATGGTGTGATTTATACGTGTTTAATTATTATACATATACATACAAGTCATAGCATGTTTTGAGCATACGTACAAGCCATAGCAAAGAAATGATAAAGACATAAAAAATGACAGCTTGTCGGTGCATTGGCCACATGCACATACAAAAAGAAGCATTTGACCCATAACGCACGGAAAGATGTCAAAACAATTGGCCTCCCAATTATAGAACCATATATGAAGCACCATGCACGTGCAAATAGAAGCACTTGGCCCATGTTTGATGCCTCTCACTAGCTCCTACAATCCTACTATGATGCTAGTATGAGTTTAGAGCATCTCTACCCGCTGTGGCCCCACGAGGCGTTTTTTCGGCTTCATGGGGTTGCCCGGCGGAATTATTGCACTCGGGGCGGAAAAATTTCCAGTCGTCCCCCACCCCAGCAGGACACATGCACACAGAAAGAGAGAGAGAGAGAGAGAGAGAGAGAGAGAGAGGAGAGTTTCTTTTTTTGCATGCACATGGTGGGCCTAACAGAAAAAGGGAGGACAGAGAGAGAGAGAGGAGAGAGGCTGACCGGTGGGGTTTGTGCATAAAAAAATAGCGTCGGACGTCCCCAAGCAACCCCTGAGGGGCTGGGTTTGGCCTGCTATCATCGGGGCTAGTTTTGGCCAAAGCAGCCGCTAAACAAGGAGTTGGGGCACGGTTTGGGCCAATTTTTTGCCGTCGGCGCTAAAAAAGGTGTCGTGGGGGCCTGTTTGGAGGCGAGTCGAGATGCTCTTAGTACCACCTCGTTTCCCATGGAAGGAATGAGTGCCTATAAAAAGAACCACAATGCAGGACTGCCCAATGCATTACAGCTCTGTTTTGGCGGTGATGACAGTAGAATCTTTTCCCCTTTTGGTAGCAATGGAATAAACAAAAGGTTGTTTGTTGCTTTATTATTTGATGGGTGACCGACTGTATCAAGTTACCCAACAAGTTCAGTCATGGGTACGATTGAAGACCCATGGTAGGGTCGTGGGTCGGTGGTGCACCCGATAATAGTGTTGGCACACGAACACATCACTTTGTAGCCTCGACGACGGGCTGATGCACCACAACTCATCTCAAAGGAGATCCGCATGGAAACGTGGTACGCAAGCAACCAGGCGGGTGCTTTTGAGGATCCGAAACCCCGCATGTTTAGGAGGGACCCCGTCATGGTGCGCGACAGTTATGGGATGTCCGATAAAGGTAAAATATGATATATTGATTTGTTTGATTGTGTGTTGTTCAATCGGTCGTCACCTCTTATCTATATAAGTGGGGGACGGACTTACTGTACAATAAAATGACTTGTGTTGCCGTCCAAATCACAAAAAATAACCAAATACGGACTCTTCATGACCTCCGGGCTGGATGTCCCGCCGGAGGCCCGGATGATCCGGCATCCGGCCAAGCCCAGGTTTCTGACAGCACCACATTGATCGGGCTATAATCTTTCCATATGACCTCGAATTAAGACAATTATTACATCATTTTGATGAGACAAACTTTTTTGTTGTTGAGTACTTTTCGATCTGAGACAATCTTGATGGGGGTTTGGGGGTGTTTTCGAACATGTGCAGTAGCAAAAGTTACCCGGATCGTTCGGGCTTCACCCGGATCATCCGCGCGCATGTGTATCATCCAACTTCAATGGGCTCAAAAATTATGGTTGTGTTGGCTTACACGGATGATAGCCCGGACGTTCGGGCCGTTCGTGTGGCCTTCGGCCGGATGATTCAGATCCTGGTTCGGATGATCTGGTCATGTCCTATTACAACGCACATATTTGGCTATGACTTTTCCATACGACCTCTAATTAAGACAACTTTTATTTCAAATTGTCCATTTCGACGAGACGAAGATTGTTCATGTTGAATCTTTTTTTGTCTGAAGCCATCTTTATTATGTTTTTGGTCATGTAAAAAAATGGTGTCAACACATGCCCCCGTGTTTTTGGGCAAAGCTTATGCGCCGAAAATCAACTTGCAAGGAAATTGCTCTAAGGACGATGCCAACACTCCATCGGCCATTTATCTGTAATTAGGACAGTAAGTATATATCAGCCATTTTATTTCTTAGGGTGATAATTGTGTATGGGCCATTTGAATTAGCAACAAAAGTGTAGCTAATCAAATGTATGATGATTTGGTAATATCCTTTCATGATGTAAGAAATTATATTGCATTCCTGGATTAAAATAATCCCATGGAGGGTAACCAACCATATCTGATGAAAAATTTCATGGCATAGGCATTAATGGCATAGTTGAAGAACATGGATATCACTTGAACCGAAGATTTTGATGGGCAAAACATCGGCTTGGTTGCTCGGAGCCTTCACTCTTCTCCTTCTTCACCTTTCCTCACTTTTTGCAATTGAAGCTTGCAGATTATTCATATTTTGAATACTTCATTTGGGAACACATGCCATGTTCCTCTTCTCAAGTTCTTGTGCACTAAGCTTTTGCAATTTGTTCCTTTTCCAATATGATAAGTCGAGTGAGCACCCCGGGTGTGATTTTGTTTGAAGCAATGACAATTCCTTTACCTTGTGCACTCTCAGCTTCTTCTCTTTAGATTCGACACTTGATTGCCTTGCCTCATCGCCTTTATTAGCCAATTTCAACATTTTAATTGTCTCTTTTTCATTTCAGATCAAATCAGAAATAGCACATTTACAACCATCTCTTTTAACGCGGTAAACTTTCTTGACCACCTCTTTCTTCTTCCTTGAGCTCTGGACCGATTCCTTGTGATTGAGACGGTATTTGACTTGTGATTGTTCATCAAATGTTGATCTTCTTGAAGCTGCATAATGTTGGTGAGATGATCTAACATAAGATGGAGAATGTGCCCTTGTATCATACCTGTCCCATGATGGATATGGATCTAAAGGACAAGGAAGGCATCCACGGGATTAGCATTGGTGGCTCAAAATATGGATATGAATATGATGCATTGAAATTTTCTCTTTGCCAATATCAGTCTTCAGATTTGCGCTTAGGGAGTGATCTTGATGCTTTTGAATTACTTGGCTGATAAGCAATCTTCTCCCCCCTTATCTTCTGATATTTATCTTTTGAATTACTTGTGCAAAACAGACTTTGGATTTCTTGCACTTGTGGTTATTGCGACCTTTATCTTCTTTGGTTTTGTTTGCATCGATCTTTGGGTTCTCTTGTTGCCCTCGAGTCCTTGGCTTCTTCATTATAACTTCAATATGACTCCTGCCTTCAATAATATTTCTATTGCACTGTCGAACAACTTCTTTACTTGAAAGCTTGATCCCGTTATCCGTTGTTTTTACCTTCTCATGTTTGAATGGATCGGTTTGAAGCGGCCAATGCAAAAACCGTTTGCCACCATGACCAATCATAATATACTGGTCATCTCTTGGTGTCTTAACAAGTCCCTTATCAATGGACGATTTAACTATTTGATGAAACATAGCGCGATCCTCAAAATTATGTTTGAATGAATCATGTAACTTACAATACATCTGTTCTTGGATTGATGGCTTGACAGGCTGATCAAGAATTCTAATGTAATTATATTTCAGCAACAAATCAAATATTTTATCACACATGCTTGAATTGAAGGTATACTTCTTGTTTTCTAGCCGATCTTGATGTGTGAACGTCTTTGGAAGTAAGCAAATGAATGGTTCAGATTTGGAATCTCCTCATTCGACTATTCATTGTGTTTTCCACTCTATCTTCGATGTCTTTGGATAAGACATTATATTAGCATCGGTTTTCTCAAAAGAATTAACCTTGGCTTTAAATTTATGAAACAAAAATATTTAGAACACACATGTCTCAATTGAGACCAAGTGCAAGCTAAGTAAGAAACAAGCAAAGCTACCCAATTAGATATGAACTTGAAATAAAGCAATGGAAAAAAAATCTTTGGTTGCAATAAGTCTCTATCTATCTCTATGAATGATACAACATTCTGACCGATATAGTCTGTAATGGTTTTATTGCCATTAAAAAAATTACTCTTCTTCATTGGTCTTTCAAAATTACAATGAATTTTTTTTAATAGAATCATCAACAATAGAGTTGCGACCAAATCAGAAAATAGGTAAATCAATTGCTAGACAGACCTCTTCAAATATATTGGGAGAGCATGATGGTTGTGTGATATGAAGAATAGTTTGCTCCACTTTTGAATAACTCTCCAATGCCTTGTCGTTTTATTTTTCTTGAATAGGTTTGTTACATGTACTAGTTGATTCGGCTTTTTGAATAACCGAATTACATTTGTTATATGAACTATTATTATTTCTTTCTTTAATTTGCAAGGTTGTTTGTTCTTGTCTAAATTCAAAAAATATTGCAGCTTGGCGATCCTTAATTTTTTTCCATCTGATTCCAATCACCTCTTCATGGGATTCCCCCCCCCCCCAAAGTTTTGAGACTCTTTCGATAATGACGTTCCAAAACTTTGCAATTTCTTAGGGGTACCGATGTCGCTCAAACTACGTCGGTATTTTCCCCAAAGAGGAAGGGATGATGCAGCACATCAATGATAGGTATTTTCCTCAGTGATGAGACCAAGGTTATCGAATCAGAAGTAGAACCACGCAGCACTATGTAGACAAGAAATTGATAGAACAACAAATAATTATGACGATATCGAAGACAATGATCATGTATATAGGCATCACGTACAAGATTGGTAGACCGACTCTTGCCTGCGTCTACTCCTATTACTCCACACATCAATCACTATCCATCATGGATCTAGTGTATTAAGTTCATGGAAAAATGAAGTAATGCAATACGAACGATGACATGATGTAGACAAGATCTATTCATGTAGGAGTAGACCTCATCTTTTTATCCTTAATAGCAACGATAAATGAGTGCCTTGATGCCCCTTCTGTCACTGGGAAAGGACACCAAGGACACCACAAGATCGAACCCATCACAAAGCACCTCTGCACATTGCAAGATAAATAGATCAAGTTGGCCAAACAAAACCCAAATATTGGAGAATAAATACGAGGCTATAATAATCAAGATTGGATATATAATTGAAGGCATAATATGATCATAAACTCATTGTTCATCCGATCCCAACAAACACACCGCACAAAAGCATTACATCAAATAGATCTCCAAGAGACCATTGTATTGAGAAACATAGAGAGAAGAAGCCATCTAGCTACTTCCTACGTACCCGTAGGTCTGATATGAACTAATCATGCATCACTGGAGAGGCACCAATGAGGATGATGAACCCCTCCATGATCGTGTTCCCCTCCGGCAGAGTGCCGAAATAGGGCTCTAGATTGGATCTCGTGGTTCTAGAACTTGCAGCGGCTGGAATTGTTTTTCGTCGACTCCCTTAGGGTTTCTGGAATATTGGGGGATTTATAGGGTGAAGAGGCGATGCAGGAGGCCACCGAGGAGGGCACCACCCACCAGGGTGCACCTGGGCTTCCATGCGCGCCCAAGTGTCTCGTGCTCCCCTCAGAACCCCCCTGTGGTACTTCTTTGGCCCATCGTGTGTCTTCTTGCCTAGAAAAATTTCCAAAATGTTTCTTTGCGTTGGACTGCATTTGGTACTGATTTTCTGCAAAGTAAACAACAACTGCCACTGGGCACTATGTCAATAGGTTAGTCCCAAAAAAATGATATAAATTTGCTCTAAAATGATTGTAAAAAATCCAAGAATGGTAACATAACAGCATGGAACAATAAAAAATTATAGATACCTTGGAGACGTATCAGCATCCCCAAGCTTAATTCCTGCTCGTCCTCGAGTAGGTAAATGATAAAAATAGATTTTTTGATGTGGAATGCTGCCTATCATGTTCACCACATATTCTTTTCTTTGTAGCGTGGACACATGGACTTTTATATGGTTCAAAGCAATAGTGCCCAATGCCAGGTACGATCATAGTGCCTCCTAGTTGGTGATTTTAATAAGAAAAATGGAGACACATAGTAAAAAAAGTGCATAAAGTAAATAGAAATGCCCTTCGCAGAGGAAAGTAGGGATTTATAGATGTGCCAAAGCTCAAAGCGAAAAATTTAGAGATAAAACATTTTGGGAGGTATACTTTTCCCATCAACGAGAACAATTTAGTGATCCCCATACTTTCCATGCTAGATACATCATAGGCGGTTCCCAAACAGAAAATAAAGTTTATTCCTTTTCCACCATTTCTTTCACATTCCACGACTAGCCTTATCCATGGGTACCATCCATACCAACACTTTCCAAGGAATTTATTATTTGAGAACATTTTTTTTATTTCGGGACTGGGCATCCGTATTACCTGCATACTCTCGTGCAATGACAAGTGAATGAACACTCATCTTGAGAATAACACATCTAGCATGAAAAAATATAAGCCACCCTTCACCGCCTCATGAGTTAGTACGGGTACAAAAAACAAAAATTTATTTTGAAAATTAGAGATGGCACATACAAATTTGATTAGAGCGGCAAGGAGATACCGCATATAGGTAGGTATAGTGGACTCATATGGCAAAACTAGGTTTAAGGAGTTTGGATGCACAAGTAGTATTCCTACTTAGTACAAGTGAAGGCTAGGAAAAGTTTGGGAAGCATCCAACCAAGAAACGAAAAAAAGTAAACAAACATTGAGCATAACTAACACCGAATAATGCACCTAAGTAAGATATAATTTCATTGCATAACTATTGACTTGCGTGCTTGCATAGGGAATCACAAACCTTAACACCAATATACTTAGTAAAGAATAATTACTTATCAACATGACTCACATATCACTGTCATCATATCTCAAAACTATTACAAGGAATCAAGTCTAATTTGTCCAATGATCTTCATGAAAGTTTTTATTATATCCCTCTTGAATATCTATCACTCTGGGACTAGTTTCATATGTTGCTTTTGCTTTTGACAAGCTCAAATAATTTAAGTGAATATCATGAGCATAAATTTTTTCATCACTCAAAATAATCTAAGTGAAGCATGAGAGGATTTCTTCGAACATGATAAAGCACACCATGCTCAAAAAGATATAAGTGAAGTAGTAGAGTAATTCCATAGCTCTAAAATATTTTAGTGAAGCACACAGAGCAATTCTAACAAATCATAGCATATTTTGGGTCTCTCAAATAGGTGTGTCCAGCAAGGATGCAAATGACAAACTAAAAAGAAAAACAAGCAAAGACTCATATCATACAAGACGCTCCAAGCAAAACACATAATATGTGACGAATAAAAATATAGTTTCAAGTAGAATACCGATGGTTGTTAGAAGAAAGAGGGGATGCCAGTCGGGACATCCCCAAGCTTAGTTGCTTGATAATTCTTGAATATTGTCTTGGGGTGCAGAAAGCATCCCCAAGATTAGGCTTTTGTACTCCTTATTCCTTCATCCATCATGATCTCACCCAATACTTGAAAACTTCAATGACACAAAACTTAACTAAATTCTAGTGAGATCCGTTAGTATAATAAAGAAACAATTACTACCTTAAGGTACTATTGCAAACCATTCATATTATAATATTGCATTATATATACTGTATTCCAACTTTACCATGGCTCATACCACCCAATACAAGTCATAGATTCATCAAAACAAGCACACAATGCAACGAAAACAGAATCTGACTTAAATAGAACAGTCTGTAGTAATCTGTACTATAGCCATACTTCTGTAACTCTAAAAATTCTGAAAAATTAGCAAAACATAAATAATTTGTATCAAAATAATTTTTCAAAATTTCATCGCATTATCATGCTCCAGTAAAAAATGAAAATTTGTGCACTGGAGACAAAGTTTCTGTTTAAGATTCAGCATTCTTTCTACTCATCTTATGAATTATCCGAAAGGTCTTACTTGGCACAAACACTAAATAGAACATAAAAACACAATCATAACAGAAGCATAATTGTGCAAACACTCAAAAACATAAAGCAAAAAAGCAAAACTAAATTTATTCATTGGGTTGCCTGTAGGGGAACGTCGCATGGGAAACAAAAAATTTCCAACGCACACGAAGACCTATCATAGTGATGATCATCTACGAGAGGGGAGATCGGATCCACATACCATTGTAGATCACTAAGCAGGAAGCGTTAAGAAATGAGGTTGATGTAGTCGAACGTCTTTGCGATCCGATCATGATCCGTCCCATGAACAACGTCCCGATCTAGTAATGAACGGACGACACCTCTGCGTTCAGCACATGTACAACTCGATGACGATATCCGCCTTCTTGATCCAGCAAGAGAGACGAAGAGGTAGCTGAATTCTCCGGCCACACGATGGCGTGATGGTGATGGTGGTGGAATTTACTCCAGTAGGGCTTCTCCGTGCCGGACATATCTAGCTACGGAGTGTCAAAGTTGTGGAGGGGGGGAGGGCTGCACTTTGGCTTGAGTGACAAAAGCCTTTCTCCCCTCCACTATATATAGGAGGGATGGAGGGGGAGGCGCCCTAGGGAAACCCTAGGGTTTCGGCCGGCGCAAGAGGGAGGAGGGAGGAGTCCTCCTCCAATTCCACTTGGAAGGAGGAGTCATCCTTCCCCAAATCGGATTCGCCTCCTCTCCCTACCTTTTTCTCCACATTGGCCGACCTAGGACTTCTTGGGCTGCCCACTAGCCCACTAGGGGCTAGTGTGCCACCCTTGGGTCCCTTTTGGTCTTCTCCCGGGTGAGTGGCCTCTCCCGGTAGAACTCCGGAACCCAATCATCATTTCGAGTACTTTCCCGGCAATGCCCGAAAACTTTCCGGAAGCCAAATGGATACTTCCTATATATCAATCTTCGTCTCTGGGCCATTCCAGAAACCCTCGTGATGTACGATATCTCATCCGGGACTCCGAACAACCTTCGGTTACCAACATAAATAATTTAACTATACCGAAAACGTCACTGAACCTTAAGTGTGCAGACCTGTGGGTTCGAGAACTATGTAGACATGACCGAGACACTCTCGAGTCAATATCCAATAGCGGGACCTACATATTCTACGAAGATCTTATCGGTTGAACCTCTATGTCAAGGATTCACACGATCCCGTATATCATTCCCTTTGTCCTTCGGTATGTTACTTGCCCGAGATTCGATCGTCGGTATCGCCATACCTATTTCAGTCTCGTTACCGGAAAGTCTCTTTACTCGTTCCGTAATACAAGATCCCATGGCTAACTCTTTAGTCTCATTGCTTGCATGGCTTGTTTGTGACGTTGTATTACCGAGTGGGCCCCGAGATACCTCTCCGTCACACGGAGTGACAAATCCCAGTCTTGATCCATGCCAACTCAATGGACACCTTCGGAGATACCTGTAGAGCACCTTTATAGTCACCCATTAACGTTGCGACATTTGATACACACAAGATATTCCTCTGATGTTAGTGAGTTACATGATCACATGGTCATAGGAATGTATACTTGACATGCAGAAAACAATAGCAACAAAATAACACGATCACATGCTACGTTTATAGTTTGGATCTTGTCCATCACATCATTCTCCTAATGATGTGGTCGTGTTATCAAGTGACAACACTTGTCTATGGCTAGGAAACCTTAGCCATCTTTCATCAATGAGCCAGTCAACTAGAGGGTTACTAGGGACAGTATTTTGTCTATGTATCCACACGTGTATTTATGTCCATTCAACATAATTATAGCACAGATAATAAACGATTATCTTGAAAGAGGAAATATAATAATAACTATTTTATTATTGCCTCTAGGGCATATTTCCAACAGTCAATGTAACAAATTTAACACCCATACAATTCTGGTGTTGGTCATGTTTAGCTCGTGGAAGAGGCTTAGTCAGCGGTTCTACCACATTCAGATCTGTGTGCACTTTGCAAATATTTATGTCTTCCTCTTTGATGTAATCGCGGATGGCATTGAAGCGTCATTTTATATGTCTGGTCCTTTTATGAAACCTTGGTTTCTTGGCTAGAGCAATGACACCAGTGTTGTCACAGAACAGATTTATTGGATCAAGTGCGCTCGGCACAACTCCAAGATCTGTCAAGAACTGCTTCTTCCAGACACCCTCCTTAGCCGCCTCTGAGGCAACTATGTACTCAGCTTCGCATGTAGAATCAGCTACGACGCTCTGCTTGGAACTGCACCACCTTACCACACCCTGATGACGAGTTGATGGATATACTTCTCGCCCCTCATTGGTTACCCCAAGTGGAAGGTGGAGATGTAGTGAGCAACAAATTTCCCTTACACGGGGACTATAAGGTTTATCAAACCAGGAGGACTCAGTGGATCAACAAGTAGGTGTCCGCTGCTCTGGCGCTAGCAGAAGACGTGGACCTACACACACAACAAATAACTTTGCTCCCAACGAGTACAGAGAGGTTATCAATCTGGCCTTGTAGTTTGCAAAGGATCAAAACACAAGCGGGAATAGTGACAGTGATTGCAACGGAAAAGTAAATGAAAGCAGTAAATGATGGAGGTGTAAGCAATGGTGGTGATATGGACTGGAGTCACATGATGTTCACAAGTTATGTCTCTCTCCCAAAAGACGATAAATAACTATGCTTGGGTAAACAAATTACAGCTGGGCAATTGACAAAATTATAAACGCACCACAATGCTAATTATGCTACTAGAAAGTTAGAGGCTCAAAAGTAATGGGCAGTACGCCAAGACAAGTAGACCGTTTATTCATCAGCATCTACTTACTAATCATCCACCTTGAGATATCTATCTAGAACATCTCGCTGATATTAAGTTGCGAGCCCCACCCACAGTGTAAACTCAAAGCAACGGACAACTGCATTAACGAACTATGCGCAAGGTAAACAATCCTTGCAACCGTGGTCACAATCACCGTTGTTTTCTCCCTGGTGGCAAGAACACATCCCCTAGTCTCATGTTTCTTTCACTCAAGCTAGACATCAGGGGGAATGAACCCACAATCATGCATAATGCTCCCTCTTGGAGTTACAATCTACTACTCGGCCAAAGCAATACAAGGCAATGGAGAACATGCATGAATTAGCTAAGAACATAATTGTCGGCGATACTAGGTCGACACCTATGGGCAACGTGATACCCTTGTGATCGCAGGGTGGGGAAAGACAACGTCAAGAGCAGACCTAACGATCAACACCTGACAAGCCTTTTTACCCAGGTTCGGGCTGCTTACGCGTAAAACCCTACGTCCTGCTCGTTTGGTCGTGTTAAGCGTTCTTTTGTTGTTTGTTTACACTGATGATAACCGTCTTCTTGACCGGCCTCCAAAGAGTCTAACCCCTCTTGAATGAGCTAAGGGCCTCCTTTTATAGGCAAAAGGGGTCACCTACAGTGCTCGATGGTAGGTTCACGAGATGTTACAGTGAACCTAGAGCGGCGCTTATCCATCTACCGCTGTCAGGTGCATTAAATGCACGTCTTATCCTTGTCAGCTAAGTGCTGGTAAACACTGCTGCGGCAACAAAATTCCTGCCTTGGCGCTAGGAATTCTTCTTGTTACTTCTCTGGTTTGCATCGGTTTTTCCCTTGAAGAGGAAAGGGTAATGCATCATAGGAGCAGCAAGTATTTCCCTCAGTTTGAGAACCAATGTATCGATCAAGAAGGAGGGCCTTGTCAAGTCCACAGTACCTGCGCAAACACAAACAAGCTTGCACCCAACGCTTCAAAAGGGTTGTCAATCCCTTCAAGATTTTTTTGGGATCTTGCGGAGACAGAAGCTTGCGGCGGCGGAGAAGTACTTTCGATGATCTCCTGATTTTTTTGGGATTTTTAGGGAATTTATAGGCGCAACCCCTAGGTCAGGGGGCGCTCAGGGGGCCCACAAGCCTGGGTGGCGCGGCCTACCCCCCTGGCTGCGGGGTGGGGGCTTGTGGGGCCCCTGAGGCTTCCCTGCTTTGGCTCCCAAGCTTCCCGATCTTCTTCCGTTCCAGAAAAAATCTTTTCGGGGATTTTCTTCCGTTTGGACTCCGTTTCAAAATCTCCTCTGAAAGGGGTAAAAAACATGGAAAAAACAGGAACTGGCACTTGGCACTGAGTTAATAAGTTAGTCCCAAAATATATATAAAAGGCATGCAAAACATCCAAAGTTTGACAAGATAATAACATGAAACCATCAAAAATTATAGATACGTTGGAGACATATCAAAGACATGTGTCTAGGTGTTTCGACACCTGGACGCCCTGCTGGCGCATGCGGAATGCGCTAGAACTCGGGGGGCGATGGCACTGTGGCAAGGGCAGTCGCCCTCCTGTGCCTAGCCACGTCATCCCGGCAAGGGTGCTTGCCAGGGCCTTGGGTGTTCATCCCGGCAAGGAAGCTTGCCGGGGACTTCGGTGTCTTCCCGGCGAGGGAGGCTCGCCGGGGTCTTGTGCTTGGTGCGTTCATCACGTCCATCAAACGGACGTGGCCTTGGGCGCGTTCCCGGAAAGGCAGGCTTGCCGGGGCCTTGGATATCTTGGGGGTGCGTCTTGTCTGGGGTCTACCACGCCCTGCCGTCAGGGGATCTTCACGCCCGTGCACAAGTTTGGGGAACTGGAGACCCCAGTATTTAGTGCACCAACAGGAGCCCTCGGGCCTGGGTCACACACGCGCTCGGAGAGTTGTTGGTCCAGGCCCAAAGAGGTGCACGGGCCTTCGTGGCTGGATCTGCTGGCGGTTTCCCTTGCCCACGCTGTGCATTGATCGTGCGGAGTGGGGAGTTGTGCGTGCAGTGACCGAGGCGGCCGTGAGCATGGGGAATCGTCGGTGGAGCAGGCAAAGGGTCGGCCCGCGCCCCCATAAGAAGGGGAAACACGAGCCCTCCTAGCCCACTATTCCGAGTCCTTTTCCAATCTCAAACGCCGCCGCCGTCGCCACCTTCTACTAGAGCGTCCTCACGCCTCCCCTTCCTCCCCGCGGTTCCGCCTCGGGCGACAACGTCCATCTTCCGTTGTCACCATGGCGCCGAAGACCTTCGGGGGAAAGGGCGCTACTTCGGAGAAGGATTTGGCGAGTCTGCGGAAGAAGCACACCATCTTCCCCAAAGGCCTGGATATGGCCACCTTGAAGAGTCGCTACCAAATCATGTGGGCGGCCGAGACGAAGGCGCATCCGGTCACCAAGGTGCTCCCCGGGACGGGAAGCGGGGGGCCGGACCAGTTCCCTTTCTTTACCGACTATTTCTTCTGCGGGCTTTGCCCGTAATTCTCGGAGTTCTTCCTCGACCTCGTGCACACTTATGGCTTCCGCCTCCTCGACTTTACGCCGAATGCACTAACGTGCACGTCCATCTTTGCGCACCTCTGTGAGAACTTCGTTGGGATCACCCCAAACACAACTCTCTTCTGCCACTACTTTTCTCCTCGCATCCAGGGCGGGGAGGCCCTTTCGGGCTCCATCGCCTGGGACCAAGGAGGCGTACCTGGGAGGTACCCTTCGCGAGAAGTGGGACAAGTGGCGGGGGAAGTGGTGCTGGATTTGTCAGGAGGGATACCCGCCCTGTTGCGAGCCCAGGACCTCCAGGATTGCGTCCCGGGGAGAGGGCTGGAGTGATTTGTCCCCTGACGAGGATAAGTTGACCATCGCCACCACCAGGATCCTACGTCTCAGGGCCGTGGGGTTGACGATGGAGATTGTGGACGCTGACTTCATTCGCAGGCACATCGGCTCCCTCCATTACAGGGGAGGGAGGCCGGCTTCGGCCTTCGCGAATATGGCGGATGTCATGCGGCTGCGACTGGGGGTGGACAACAACCTGACGGCCATGGAGCTCGGGTACTTCTGCCAGAAGTTGTTCAGTTCTGAGGTGCAGATCCGGCTGCCGCATGGGGTCCTTCTATTGTGCAACAGCTCGGCCTTGAGCAATCTCACGGCGATGATGCCGGATTGCGATGCGCACGGTGTGGTCACGACCTGATTGGAGCCCGCGGCCAAGGTGGTCTCGTCCTTCTTCGATGGATGGTCGGAGGCCCCTATCCAGGAGGAAAAAGGCCTCGTCCGCGATACCACAGCCGCGGAGGAGGCGCACATTACCCGCCGGATGGAGGAGCATAGCCTCGCCATTGGGGCTGGGCACGCAGGCTCCCATGGCAGGGAAGCGACTGGGAGAGAGGCGCCACCACAAGCGAAGCTCGCCGGGGGTTCTGGTGGTTCGGCTGCCAGGGCCCATCCAGAAGAAAGGACGGATGCCGCCGGGACGCAGGAGAGGGAGGAGGAGACGGAGGAGTGCCTGGCGCGTCGAAAGCCCAAGTAAGTGCTTCGTCGCGTCACCTCCAATATCCCGGTCCGGCAAAGTCCACCTGTCGCGCCCGTCAAACGTCCGAGGGTGGTGCACCCTTCGACGGATGCCGAGGCGGAGGTGGATTATGATATCTTGATCTTGAGCTCGGAGGAGGAGGATGACGAGTAAGAGTTCGATCCTCCGACCCCTCCCCTCATTCTTGCTTGCTTGGTATTCTTGTTGACTTGGTATCATCGCCCATTCACAGGGACACTCAGACGCTGGCCCAAAGGTCGGCGAAGAGGGCTAGGGTGTCAGCCTTCGACGAGCCGTCGGTGAAGGTGGATGCACCGGATGGCGGGGTGCCTCCAGCAAGCCCCCGACACACGACCGAAGGCGATCCATTGGTGGGTGTCGACGTGTCGGCTGGTGAGGGACCCCCGGCGGGCGCCACAGAGCCAAGCAGCGACAATCCCTTGGTGGACGCCCCGAAAGTTCCGCCGGCGCTTTCGGCCACTCTTGTGCCCAGCCCCCGACAGAGGCCCAACGTGCATCGCCTGATCCTGTGGTGCTCGAGGACGAGCCCCCGGCAACGGAAATCGCCGGGGAGGGTGCAGCTACCATCCACCAGTCGGAGGACGGTGAGCGCCTACCCGGAAGCATCCGCAAGTTGAGTCTCGAGTTTTCTCCTTGATTATCTTGCCTGATTTCGACCATTCCTCTGCTTTTTCCTGCCCCTCAGATCCTTCTCCCGTGGAGGAGATGGACGTCGATGCCGTGGTTACAGAGGTCGCCCGCGAAGCGGCGGCTGAGGCCTCTGAAGCCATGGCGCGCGAGGCCGCCCACGAGGAGCAGGATATCCAGGAGCCCGCAGAGGGGCCTGTTGAGGGTCCGGAGGCACCCACTGACGATTCTCCACCTGCCGCGGGCGGGGAGACCGCCAAGGGCGAAGAATCCCAGTCCACCGGTGGGGAGGTAGGCGGCGATCAGCCCCCCATCCCGAGGACATCCCGGGCAGCGCGTACCTTCGTGCCGGCGAGGAGATATTCGTCGTCCCACCGGGGGCGGAGCTATCGAGGGCCTTGGTGGAGGGGGAGAAAGTCGACGCGGAAGTCTCCGCCGTCATTGGCCTCGATGCTCCAGTGGGGTTGGAGCTCGACGGCGGAAAACTCAACGGGGAGCAGCTCTTCCTCTCCATGAGAGACCACGTCGGCCTGTTGGGGAACGTTGCATGGGAAACAAAAAATTTCCTACACACACCAAGACCTATCATGGTGATGTTCATCTACGAGGGGGAGAACGGATCCACATACCCTTGTAGATCGCTAAGCGAGAAGCATTAAAAACCACGGTGGATGTAGTGGTACAACTTCGTGATTCAAATCACCGTCGTCCCACGATCCGTCCCGATCTAACACCGAACGGACGGCAGCTCCGCGTTCAGCACATGTACAGCTCGATGAAGATCTCCACCTTCTTGATCTAGCAAGAGAGACGGGGAAGTAGATGAGTTCTCCGGCAGCGTGACGGCCTGTCGGTGATGGTGATGATCTATTCCTGCACGGCTTCGCCCGAGCTCCGCAGAAATCCGATCTAGAGGAAGAACTATGAGGTATAGGTTTGAGTTGCACGTGGCAAAGTTCTGTCTCAAAAGCCCTAAAACCACCAGTATATATAGGAGGAGGGGAGGGGCTAGCCTTGGGGCTCAATGTTGGAAATATGCCCTAGAGGTAATAATAAATTACTTATTATTATATTTCCTTGTTCATAATAATCGTTTATTATCCATGCTAGAATTGTATTGATTGGAAACTCAAATACATGTGTGGATACATAGACAACACACTGTCCCTAGTGAGCCTCTAGTTGACTAGTTCGTTAATCAAAGATGGTCAAGGTTTACTGGCCATAGGCAAGTGTTGTCACTTGATAATGGGATCACATCATTAGGGGAATCATGTGATGGACAAGACCCAAACTATGAACGTAGCATATTGATCGTGTCCTTTTATTGCTATTGTTTTCCGCGTGTCAAGTATTTGTTCTTATGACCATGAGATCATATAAATCACTAGCACCGGAGGAATACCTTGTGTACATCAAACGTTGCAACGTAACTGGGTGACTATAAAGGTGCTCTACAGGTATCTCCAAAGGTGTCCGTTGAGTTAGTATGGATCAAGACTGGGATTTGTCACTCCGTGTGATGGAGAGGTATCTCGGGGCCCACTCGATAATACAACATCACACACAAGCCTTGCAAGCAATGTGACTAAGTGTAAGTCACGGGATCTTGTATTACGGAATGAGTAAAGAGACTTGCCGGTAAAGAGATTGAAATAGGTATCTGGATACCGACGATCAAATCTCGGGCAAGTAACATATCGAAGGACAAAGGGAATGACATACGGGATTATATGAATCCTTGACACTGAGATTCAACTGATAAGATCTTCGAAGAATATGTAGGATCCAATATGGGCATCCAGGTCCCGCTATTGGATATTGACCGAGGAGTGTCTCGGGTCATGTCTATATAGTTCTCGAACCCGCAGGGTCTGCACACTTAAGGTTCGGTGACGTTTTGGAATAATTGAGTTGTAGGTGTTGGTAACCGAAAGTTGTTCAGAGTCCCAGATGAGATCCAGGACGTCACGGGGAGCTCCGGAATGGTCCGGCGATAAAGATTGATATATAGGAAGTCCAGTTTTGGTCACCAGAAAAGTTTCGGGCTCATTGGTAGTGTACCGGGAGTGTCAGGAGGGGTGCCGGGGACCATCGGGAGGAGTGTCACGCCCCAAGGGGTCTCATGGGCTATGGGAAGAGATAAACCAGCCCCTAGTGGGCTGGAATAATCTCCCACTAAATCCCATAAGGTTTGAGAAGGAAAAAACACAAGGTGGAAAGAGTTTCCAAGTGGGAAGGTGGAATCCTACTCCAAGTAGGATTGGAGTAGGACTCCTCCACCACCAATTTCGGCCAAACCTTGAGGGTTTGAGGCTGCCTCCTCCCCTCCCTCCCTCCTATATATACTAGAGGTATTGAGGGTTTTTGAGACACAACTTTGCCACGTGCTGCTCGACCCTATACCACGCAGTTTTTCCTCTAGATCGTATTTCTGCGGAGCTTAGGCGAAGCCCTGTCGGAGTAGATCATCACCACCACCGGCGCGCTGTCACGCTGCCGGAGAACTCTTCTACCTCTCCGTCCCCTCTTGCTGGATCAAGAAGATGGAGTTCGTCATCGAGCTGTACGTGTGCTGAACGCGGAGGTACCGTCCGTTCGGCATTAGATCGGGAAGGATCGTGATTAAGTTCGCGGGACGCATCGTGATGAAGTTCGCGGGACGCATCGTGATGAAGTTCGTTCGACGGATTGTGATGATATAGTACGACTACGGCGATCTGAATCGCAGAAACGTTCCACTACATCAACCGCGTTATATACGCTTCCGCTTAGCGATCTACAAGGGTACGTAGATCCAATCTTCCTCTCGTAGATGATCATCACCATGATAGGTCTTCGCACGCATAGGAAATTTTTTGTTTCCCATGCGATGTCCCCCAACAGTGGCATCATGAGCTAGGTTCATGCGTAGATGTTATCTCGAGTAGAACACAATAGGTTTTGTGGACGGCGATGTTCGATTTGCTGCCCTCCTTAGTCTTTTCTCGATTCAGCGGTATTGTTGGATTGAAGCGGCCCGGACCGACATAACTCGTACGTTTACGAGAGACTGGTTTCATCGATTGACATGCAACCTCGTTGCATAAAGATGACTGGCGGGTGCCTGTTTCTTCAACTTTAATTGAATTGGTTTCGACTGAGGCGGTCCTTGGAGAGGTTAAATAGCCATTTGCACATCTACGTTGTGGTTTTCGCGTAATTAAGATGTGATCATACTAGATAGCCATAACAACCACGTAAAACATGCAACAACAAATTAGAGGACGTCTAACTTGTTTTTTGCAGGGTATGCTTGTGATATGATATGGCCAATGACGTGATATGATATATTGGATGTATGAGATGATCATGTTGTAATAGTTAATATCGACTTGCACCTCGATGCTACGGCAACCGGCAGGAGCCATAGGGTTGTCTTTAAACTAACGTTTGTGTTTGTAGATGCGTTTACTATATTGCTAGGTTGTAGCTTTAGTAGTAATAGCATAGATTGCACCACAACCTTGATGGCGACACGTTGATGGAGATCATGATGATGGAGATCATGGTGTGGCGTCGGTGACAAGAAGATCGTGCCGATGCTTTGGTGATGGAGATCAAGAAGCACAAGATGATGACCATATCATGTCACTTATGAATTGCATGTGAAGTTAATCCTTTTATGCACCTTATTTTTCTTAGAACGACGGTAGCATTATGAGGTGATCTCTCACTAAAATTTCAAGATGAAATTGTGTTCTCCCTGACTATGCACCGTTGCGAGAGTTCGTCGTTTTGAGACACCACGTGATGATCGGGTGTGATAGACTCAACATTCACATACAACGGGGGCAAAACAGTTGCACACACGAAACACTCGGGTTAAACTTAACGTGCCTAGCATGTGTAGACATGGCCTCGGAACACATGAGACCGAAAGGTCGAGCATGAATCGTATAGTTGATATGATTAGCATAGAGATGCTTACCACTGAAACTATTCTCAACTCACGTGATGATCAGACTTGAGTTAGTGAATTTGGATCATGTACCACTCAAATGACTAGAGATATGTACTTTGTGAGTGGGGGTTTATTAAGTAATTTGATTAGTTAAACTCTGATTATCATGAACATAATCAAAAGGTCTTTGCAAATTATGATGTAGCTTGCGCTATAGCTCTACTGTTTTTTATATGTTCCTAAAGAAAATTTAGTAGAAAGATGATAGTAGCAACTTTGCGGACTGAGTCCGTAAAACTGAGGATTGTCCTCATTGCTGCCGAGAAGGCTTATGTCCTTAATGCACCACTTGGTGTGCTCCACCTCGAGCGTCGTTTGTGGATGTTGCGAACATCTGACATACACGTTTTTATGACTACGTGATAGCTCAGTGCGTAATACTTAATGGCTTAGAAGCAAGGCGCCAAAGACGTTTTGAAACGTCACGAAACATAAGAGATGTTCTAAGAGATGAAATTGAGATTTCATGCTCGTGCCCTTGTTGAGAGGTAAGAGACCTCCGACAAGATTATTTGTCCACAAAGTAAAAGAGGAAAGCTCAATCGTTGAGCGTGTGCTCACATCGTCTAAGTGCAACAATCGCTTGAATCAAGTTGGATTTAATCTTCCAGATGAGATAGTGATGGTTCTCCAAAGTCACTGCCACCAAGCTGCTAGAGCTTCGTGATGAACTATAAACATATCAAGGATAAATATGATGATCCTTGAGCGATTCGCAATGTTTGACACTGCGAAAGTAGAAATCAAGAAGGAGCATCCATTGTTGATGGCTAGTAAAACCACTAGTTTCAAGAAGGGCAAGGACTAGAAGGGATACTTCATGAAATGGCAAACCAGTTGCTGCTCCAATGAAGAAACCCAAGATTGAACCCAAACTCGAGACTAAGTGCTTCAGTTATGAGGGGAACGGTCACTGAGGCGGAGCTATCGTAGATACTTGGTAGATAAGAAGGCTGGCAAAGTCGACAGAAGTATATTTGATATACATGATATTGATGTGTACTTACTCGTACTCCTAGTAGCACGAGGGTATTGGATACCGGTTCGGTTGCTAAGTGATTAGTAACTCGAAATGAAAGCTACGGTATAAATGGAGACTAGCTAAAGGCAAGGTGACGATACGTGTTAGAAGTGTTTCCAAAGTTGATGTGATCAAACATCGCACGCTCCCTCTATCATCGGGATTGGTGATAAAACCTAAATAATTTTTATTTGGTGTTTGCGTTGAGCATGAACATGATTGGATCGTGTTTATTGCAATACGATTATTCATTTAAAGAGAATACTAGTTATTCTATTTGCTTGAATAATTACCCTCAATGGTTTATTGAATCTCGATCGTAGTGCTACACATGTTCGTAATATTGGTGCCAGAAGATACAAAGTAATAATGACAGTACCACTTAATTGTGGCACTGCCGCTTGAGTCATGTTGGTGTAGAACGCATGAAAAAACTCCATTCAGATGGATCGTTTGGACTCACTTGATTTTGAATCACTTGAGGCATGCAAATCATACCACATGGGCAAGATGACTGAAGGCCTGGTTTTCATTGAGATGGAATAAGAAAGTAACTTGTTGGAAGTAATACATTTTTGATGTGTGCAGTCCAATGAATGTTGAGGCACGTAGTGGATATCGTTATGTTCTTACTTCACAAATGATTTGAGTGGATACAGGAGTATTTACTTGATGAATCACAAGTCTGAAATATTGAAAAGTTCAAAGCTGTTTCAGAGTGAAGATCAAAGTGACAAGAGGATAAACTGTCTACGATATGATCATAGAGATGAATATCTGAGTTGCGAGTTTTGGTACACAGTTAAGACAATGTGGAAATTGTTTCGCAATTCCTGCCACCTAGAACACCATAGTGTGATGGTGTGTCCGAACGTCATAGCCACGCCCTATTGGATATAGCGCATACTACGATGTCTCTTATCGAATTACCACTATCGTCTACGGGTTATGCATTAGAGACAACCGCATTCACTTTAAATAGGGCATCGCGTATTTCCGTTGAGATGCCACAGTAGAGACTATGGTTTGGAGAAACCTAAGCTGTCGTTTCTTATAAGTTTGGGGCTATAATGCTTATGTGAAAAAGTTTCAGTCTGATAAGCTCGAACCCAAAGCGGATAAATGCATCTTCATAGGATATCCAAAACAGTTGGGTGCATCTACTATCTCAAATCCGGAAGCGAAGTGTTTGTTTCAAGAAACGGGTCCTTTCTCGAGGAAAGGTTTCTCTCGAAAGAATTGAGTGGGAGGGTAGTGGAACTTGATGAGGTTAGTGAACTATCACTTCAACCAGTGTGTAGCAGGGCATAGGAAGATGTTCCTATGGTGCCTACACCAATCGAAGTAGAAACTAATGATGGTGATCATTGAGCTTCGGATCAAGTTACTACAAACCTCGTAGGTCGACAAGGCCGCATAATACTGCAGAGTGGTATGGTAACCATGTCTTGGAGGCCATGTTGTTGAACAACAATGAACCTACGAGCTATGGAGAAGCGATGGTGGGCCCGGATTCTGACAAATGGCTGGAGGCCATGAAATCCAAGAGAGGATCCATGTATGAAAACAAAGTGTAGACTTTGGGAGAACTACTTGATGGTCGTAGGACTATTAAGTAAAGATGGATCTTTGAAAGGAAGACAGACGATGATGGTGAAAAGTCACCATTAAAAAAGGCTCGACTTGTCGCAAAGATCTTTTCGACAAGATCAAAGAGTTGACTATGATGAGACTTTCTCACTCGTAGCGATGCTAAAAGTCTGTGGAATTATGTTAGTAGTTGCTGCATTATTTATGAAATATTGCACATAGGATGTCAAAACATTGTTTCCTCGACAGTTTCCTTGAGGAAAGGTTGTATGTGATACAACCAGAAGGTTTTGTCGATCCTAAGGATACTAACAAGTATGCAAGCTCCAGCGATCCTTTTATGGAGTGATGCAAGCATATCGGAGTTGGAATATACGCTTTGATGATCAAAGCTTTTGGGTTTGTGCAAGGTTTATGAGAAACTTGTATTTCCAAAGAAGTGAGTGGGAGAACTATAGAATTTCTGATAAGTATATGTGGTTTACATATTGTTGATCGGAAGTAATGTAGAATTTCTGCAAAGCATAAAGGTTGTTTGAAAGGGGTTTTTCAAAGGAAGACCTGAATAGAGCTACTTAAACATTGAGCATCAAGATCTATGGAGATAGATCAAAAATGCTAAACAGAACTTTCAAATGAAATGCATGCCTTGACAAGTTTTTGAAGGAGTTCGAAATAGATCAGCAAAGAAGGAGTTCTTGGCTGTGTTGTAAGGTGTGAATATGAGTAAGACTCAAAAGCACGACGATGGCAGAAGAAAGAGAAAGGACGAAGGTCGTCTCCTATGCCTTAGCCATAGACTCTACAGTATGCCATGCCGTGTACCGCACCTGATGTGTGCCTTGCCACAAGTCTGTTAAGAGGTATAGAGAGTGATCCAGGATTGAATCACTGAACAGCGGTCAAAGTTATCCTTAGTAACTAATAGACTAAGGATTTTTTCTCGATTATGGAGGTGGTTGAAGAGTTCATCATAAAGGGTTACGTTGATGCAAGCTTCGACACTAATCCGAATAACTATGAGTAGTAAAACAGATTCGTATAGTAGAGTAGATATTTGGAGTATTTCAGAATAGCACGTAGTAGCAGTATCTATAAGATGACATTAAGATTTGTAAAGCACACACGGATCTGAAAGATTCAGAACGGTTGACTAAAACCTCTCTCACGAGCAAGACGTGATCAGACCCTAGAACTATATGGGTATTGGATTCGTTAAAATCACATGGTGATGTGAACTAGATTATTGACTCTAATTCAAGTGTGAGACTGTTGGAAATATGCCCTAGAGGTAATAATAAATTAGTTATTATTATATTTCCTTGTTCAGAATAATCGTTTATTATCCATTCTAGAATTGTATCAATTGGAAACTCAAATACATGTGTGGATACATAGACAACACAATGTCCCTAGTGAGCCTCTAGTTGACTAGTTCGTTAATCAAAGATGGTCAAGGTTTCCTGGCCATTGGCAAGTGTTGTCACTTGATAACGGGATCACATCATTAGGAGAATCATGTGATGGACAAGACCCAAACTATGAACATAGCATATTGATCGTGTCGTATTATTGCTATTGTTTTCTGCATCTCAAGTATTTGTTCCTATGACCATGAGATCATATAACTCACTAGCACCGGAGGAATACCTTGTGTGCATCAAACGTCGCAACGTAACTGGGTGACTATAAAGGTGCTCTACAGGTATCTACAAAGGTGTTCATTGAGTTAGTATGGATCAATACTGGGATTTGTCACTCCGTGTGACAGAGAGGTATCTCGGGGTCCACTCGGTAATACAACATCAAACACAAGCCTTGCAAGCAATGTGACTAAGTGTAAGTCACGGGATCTTGTATTACGGAGCGAGTAAAGATACTTGCCAGTAACGAGATTGAAATAGGTACGCGGATACCGACGATCAAATCTCGGGCAAGTAACATATCGAAGGACAAAGGGAATGACATACGGGATTATATGAATCCTTGACACCGAGGTTCAGCCGATAAGACCTTCGGAGAAGATGTAGGATCCAATATGGGCATCCAGGTCCCACTATTGGATATTGACCGAGGAGTGGCTCGGGTCATGTCTACATAGTTCTCGAACCCGCAAGGTCTGCACACGTAAGGTTCGGTGATGTTTCGGTATAGTTTAGTTATAGGTGTTGGTAACTGAAAGTTTTTCAGAGTCCCAGATGAGATCCAGGACTTCACGAGGAGCTCCGGAATGGTCCGGAGGTAAAGATTGATATATAGGAAGTCCTGTTTTGGTCACGGGAAAAGTTTCGGGTTCATTGGTAGTGTACCGGGAATGCCGGGAGGGGTGCCGGGGACCATCGGGAGGGGTGTCACGCCCCAAGGGGTCTCATGGGCTATGTGAAGAGATAAACCAGCCCCTAGTGGGCTGGAATAAGTTCCCACTAAGGCCCATAAGGTTTGAGAAGGAAAAAACACAAGGTGGAAAGAGTTTCCAAGTGGGAAGGTGGAATCCTACTCCAAGTAGGATTGGAGTAGGACTCCTCCACCTCTAATTTTGGCCAAACCTTGAGGGTTTGAGGCTGCCTCCTCCCCTCCATCCCTGCTATATATACTAGAGGTATTGAGGGTTTTTGAGACACAAATTTGCCACGTGCTGATCGACCCTATACCACACCATTTTTTCTCTGGATCGTATTTCTGTGGAGCTTAGGCGAAGCCCTGCCGGAGTAGATCATCACCACCACCGGCGCGCTGTCACGCTACCGGAGAACTCTTCTACCTCTCCACCCCTCTTGCTGGATCAAGAAGATGGATATAGTCATCGAGTTGTACGTGTGCTAAATGCGGAGGTGCCGTCCGTTAGGCACTAGATCGGGAAGGATCGTGATGAAGTTCACGGGACGCATCGTGATGAAGTTCGCGGGACGGATCGTGATGAAGTTCGCGGGACAGATTGTGATGAGATAGTACGACTACGGCGATCTGAATCGTGGAAACATTCCACTACATCAACCGCGTTATATACGCTTCCGCTTAGCGATCTACAAGGGTACGTAGATCCAATCTTCCTCTCGTAGATGATCATCACCATGATAGGTCTTCGTGCGCGTAGGAATTTTTTTGTTTCCCATGTGACATTCCCCAACACTAAAGGGAGCCCCAAGGGCGCCAGCCGAAGGAGGAGATGGACTCCCACTCCAATTCGGTTTGGAGGAGGAGGAGTCCACTCCTTCCTTCCCACCTCCCTCTTTCCTTTTTTACTTTCTTTTGGTTTTTTCTTCTTGTGGAGCCATAGCCCACTTGGGCTGGCCTCACCAGCCCACTAAGGGCTGGTGCACCACCCTAGGGCTACTGGGCTCACTCCCGGGTGAGTGGCCCCCTCCCGGTGAATACCCGGAACCCGTTCGTCACTCCCGGTACACTACCGGTAATGCCTGAAATCTTTTCGGTGACCAAATGAAACCATCCTATATATCAATCTTTGTTTCTGGACCATTTCGGAAACCCTCGTGACGTCCTTGATCTCATCCAGGACTCTGAACAACATTCGGTCACCAACACCTATAAATCAACTATACTAAAACGTCACCAAACCTTAAGTGTGCAGACCCGACGGGTTCGAGAACTGTGCAGCCATGACGCGAGACACTCCTCGGTCAATATCCAATAGCGGGACCTGGATGTCCATATTGTATCCTACATATTCTATGAAGATCTTCTCGGTTGAACATCTGTGCCAAGGATTCATATAATCCCGTATAACTTCCCCTTTGTCCTTCGGTACGTTACTTGCCCGAGATTTGATCGTCAGTATTTCTATACCTATTTCAATCTCGTTACTGGCAAGTCTCTTTACTCGTTTCGTAATACAAGATCCCGTGACTTACACTTGAGTAACATTGCTTGCAAGGCTTATATGTGATGTTGTATTACCGAGTGGGCCCTGAGATACCTCTCCGTCACACGGAGTGACAAATCCCAGTCTTGATCCATGCTAACTCAACGGACACCTTTGGAGATACGTGTAGATCACCTTTATAGTCACCGAGTAACGTTGTGACATTTGATACACACAAGGTATTCCTCCGGTGTCAGTCATTTACATGATCTCATGGTCATAGGAATGAATACTTGACACGCAGAAAGCAATATCAACAAAATGACACGATCACATGCTACGTTCATAGTTTGGGTCTTGTCCATCACATCATTCTCCTAATGATGTAATCCAGTTATCAAGTGACAACACTTCATATGATTAGAAAACCTTAACCATCCTTGATCAACTGGCTAGCCAACTAGAGGCTTACTGGGGACATTGTTTTGTCTACATAACCACACATGTATCTATGCTTTCATTCAATACAATTATAGCATGGATAATAAACGATTATCTTTGAAACGGGAAATATAATAATAACCATTTTATCATTGACTCTAGGGCATATTTCCAACAGTCCCCCACTTGCACTAGAGTCAATAATCTAGTCTCACATTGATATGCGATTTACATTGGAATGAATCTAACACCCTTACAGTTCTGGTGTTGATCATGCTTCGCTCGTGGAAGAGGTTTAGTCAGCAGATCTGCTACATTCAGATCTGTGAGCAATTTGCAAATATTTACGCCCTCTCCTTCGACGTAGTCGCGGATGAGGTTGAAGCGTCATTTGATGTGTCTAGTCTTCTTGTGAAACCTTGGTTCCTTTGCTGAAGCAATGGCACTAGTGTTGTCACAGAACAGAGTTATTGGATTTTGTGCGCTCGGCACAACTCCAAGATCCGTCATGAACTGCTTCATCCAGACACCCAACTTAGCTGCCTCTGAGGCAGCCATGTACTCCGCCTCACATGTAGAATATGCTACGCCGCTTTGCTTGGAACTGCACCAGCTTATCGCACCTCTATATTAAGAATAAATATCTATCCGGTTTGAGACTTAGAGTCATCCAGGTCAGTGTCAAAGCTTGCATCAACGTAACCCTTTACGATGAGCTCTTCGTCACCTCCGTAAACGAGAAACATTTCCTTAGTCCTTTTCACGTACTTCAGAATATTCTTGATCGCCGTCCAGTGATCCACTCGTGGATTACTTTGAAACCTGCCTGCCATACTTATGGCCAGGCTAACATGATAGACCCTATGGCTGAAGCATAGGGGATGGTACTCATCTTTTCTCTATCTTCCGCATTTACTAGACACTGAGTCTTACTCAACTTTATACCTTGTAATACTGGCAAGAACCCCTTCTTGGACTGCTCCATTTTGAACTTCTTCAAAACTTTATCAAGGTATGTGCTTTGTGAAAGTCCTATTAGGCGCCTCAATCTATCCCTATAGATCTTAATGCCTAATATGTAAGCAGCTTCTCCTAGGTCCTTCATTGAAAAACATTTGTTCAAGTAATCTTTTACGCTCTCTTAAAACTCCACATTGTTTCCAATCAGCAATATGTCATCCACATATAATATTAGAAATGACACAGATCTCCCACTCACTTTCCTGTAAATACAAGATTCTCCAACAACTTGTATAAACCCAAATGCTTTGATCACCTCATCAAAGCGCTTATTCCAACTCCGAGATGCTTGCACCAGTCCATAAATGGATCGCTAGAACTTGCATACTTTGTTAGCATTCTTTGGATCGAAAAAACCTTCGGGTTGCATCATATACAACTCTTCCTTAAGAAAACCATTAAGCAGTGACGTTTTAACATCCATCTGCCAGATTTCGTAATCGAAAAATGCAGCTATTGCTAACATGATTTGGACGGACTTAAGCATCGCTACTGGTGAGAACGTCTCATCGTAGTCAACTCCTTGAACTTGTGAAAAACCCTTTGCCACAAGTCGAGCTTTATAAACGGTCACATTACTGTCCGCGTCCGTCTTCTTCTTAAAGATCCATTTGTTCTGAATAGCCTTGCGACCTTCAGGTAATACTTCCAAAGTCCACACTTTGTTTTCATACATAGATCCTATGTCGGACTTCATGGCCTCCAGCCATTTGTTGGAATCCGGGCGAACCATTGCTTCTTCATAATTCGCAGGTTCATTGTTGTCTAACAACATGATTGATAAGACAAGATTACCGTACCACTCGGGAGCAGTACGTGATCTTGTCGACCTGCGTGGTCTGGTAGTAACTTGATCTAAAGCTTCATGATCATCATCATTAGCTTCCTCCTCAACCGGTGTCGCCTCGACAGAGGATTCCCCCTGCCCTGCGCCACCACCTAGAGGGAGCAGAGGTTCGACAACCTCATCAAGTTCTATCTTCCTCCCACTCTATTCTTTCGAGAGAAACTCCTTCTCCAGAAAAGCTCCATTCTTAGAAACAAACACTTTGCCCTCAGATCTGAGATAGAAGGTGTACCCAACTGTCTCCTTTGGGTACCTATGAAGACACACTTTTCCGCTTTGGGTTCCAGCTTTTCAGGCTGAAGCTTTTTGACATAAGCATCACATCCCCAAACTTTAAGAAACGACAACTTTGGCTTCTTTCCATACCATAGCACATATGGTGTCGTCTCAACAGATTTTGATGGTGCCCTATTTAAAGTGAATGTAGCTGCCTCTAATGCATAAGCCCAGAATGATAACGACAAATCGGTAAGAGACATCATAGATCGCACCATATCTAACAAAGTACGTGTACGATGTTCGGACACACCATTATGATGTGGCGTTCCAGGAGGTGTCGACTGTGAAATGATTCCACATTGTCTTAAGTGAGCACCAAACTCGAAACTCAGATATTTGCCCCCACGGTCAGAACGTAGGAACTTGATCTTCTTGTTATGATGATTTTCAACTTCACTCTGAAATTGCTTGAACTTCTCAAACATTTCAGACTTGTGCTTCATCAAGTAGATATATCCATACCTACTCAAATCATCAGTGAACGTGAGAAAATAACGATATCCGCTGCGCGCCTCCACACACATTTGACGCACACATCAGTATTTATGATCTCCGACAAGTCACTTGCACGCTCCATTGTTCCAGAGAACGGAGTCTTAGTCATCTTGCCCATGAGGCATGGTTCGCATGTGTCAAGTGATTCAAAATTAAGTGACTCCAAAATCCCATTGGTATGGAGTTTCTTCATGCGCTTTACTCCAATATGACCTAAGAGACAGTGCCACAAAAACATGCCGCTATCATTGTTAACTCTACATCTTTTGGTCTCAATGTTATGTATATGTGTGTCATCACAATCAAGATTCAATATGAACAAACCTCTCACATTGGGTCCATGACCATAAAAGATATTACTCATAAAAATAGAACAACCATTATTCTCTGACTTAAATGAGTAACCGTCTCGCAATAAACAAGATCCAGATATAATATTCATGCTTAACGGAGGCCCTAAATAACATTTTTAAGTTCATAACTAATCGTGATGGTAACTGAAGTGAGATTGTGCCGACGGTGATTGCATCAACCTTGGAACCATTTCCCACGCACATCGTCACTTCATCCTTCGCCAGCCTTCGTTTATTCTGCACTTCCTACTTCGAGTTGCAAATATGAGCAATAGAACCGGTATCAAATACCCACGCACTACTACGAGAGTTGGTTAAATACACATCAATAACATGTATATCACATATACCTGATTTTCTTTGGCCGCCTTCTTATCAGCCAAATACTTGGGCCAGTTGCGCTTCCAGTGACCCATCCCCTTGCAATAATAGCACTCTGTTTCCGGCTTAGGTCCAGCCTTGGGTTTCTTCGTCGGATTGGCAATAGTTTTACGCTCTTCTTGGAGTTACCCTTCTTTCCTTCGCCGCTTCTCTTAAAACTAGTGGTCTTATTGACCATCAACACTTGATGCTCTTTTCGGAGTTCTGACTTTGCGACTTTCAGCATCGCGAATAACTCGCCGGGTGACTTGTTCATCCCTTGCATGTTATAGTTCAAAACAAAGCTCTTATAGCTAGGTGACAGTGATTGAAGAATTATGTCAGTGATAGCCTCTTGCGGGAGTTCAATCCCTAGCTCAGCTAGACGGTTTGAGTACCCACACATTTTGAGCACATGTTCACTCATAGACGAATTCTCCTCCATTTTGCAAGCATATAATTTATCGAAGGTCTCATACCTCTCGATCCGGGCGTTTTTCTGAAAGATAAACTTCAACTCCTGGAACATCTCATATGCACCATGACGCTCAAAACGTCGTTGAAGTCCCGGTTCTAAGCCATACAAGACTGCACATTGAACTACTGAGTAGTCCTCCTTACGCGTTTGCCAAGCGTTCAAAACATCTTGGTCAGACGTAGCGGGTGGTTCATCTCCCAGCGCAACATGAAGGACATAATTCTTTTTCCCATCTTGTAGGATGCGCCTAAGATTACGTGCCCAGTCTACAAAGTTGCTTCCATCATCTTTCAACTTAGCTTTCTCTAGGAACATATTGAAATTCAGGGTTGCTACTGCGTGAGCCATTGATCTACAACATAAAATATTGCAAAGTGGATTACACTATGTTCAAGACAATTAGAGTTTAACTAATAAAATTACTAATAAACTCCCACTCAAATAGACATCCCTCTAGTTACTTGAGTGTGGCATGATCCAAATTCACTAACTCAAGTCTGATTATCACGTGAGTTGAGTATAGTTTCAGTGGTAAACATCTCTATGCTAATCATATCAACTATATGATTCATGCTCGACCTTTCGGTCTCTTGTGTTCCGAGGCCATGTCTGCACATGCTAGGCTCATCAAGTTTAACCCGAGTGTTCCACGTGTGCAACTGTTTTGCACCCGTTGTATGTGAACGTTGAGTCTATCACACCCGATCATCACGTGGTGTCTCAAAACGACGAACTGTCGCAATGGTGCACAGTCGGGGAGAACACAATTTTATCTTGAAATTTTAGTGAGGGATCGCCTTATAATGCTACCATCGTTCTAAGCAAGATAAGGTGCATAAAAGGATTAACATCACATGCAATTCATAAGTGACATGATATGGCCATGATCTTGTGCTTCTTGATCTCCTTCACCAAAGCACCAACACGATCTTCTTGTCACCGGCGCCACACCATGATCTCCATCATCGTGTCGCCATCGAGGTTGTCGTGCTATCTATGGTATTACTACTAAATCTACAACCTAGCAATATAGTAAACGCATATGCAAACACAAACGTTAGTTTAAAGACAACCCTATGGTTCCTGCCGGTTGCCGTTGCAACGACGTGCAAGTCAATTTAACTATTACAACATGATCATCCCATACATCCAATATATCACATCATGTCTTTGGCCATATCACATCACAAGCATACCCTGCAAAAACAAGTTAGACGTCCTCTAATTTGTTGTTGCATGTTTTACGTGGCTGCTATGGGTATCTAGTATGATCGCATCTTACTTACGCAAAAACCACAACGGAGATGTGCAAATTGCTATTTAACCTCTCTCCAAGGACTGCCTCGATCAAATCCAATTCCACTAAAGTTGAAGAAACCGACACCCGCCAGTCATATTTATGCAACGAGTTGCAGGTTGGTCGATGAAACCAGTCTCTCGTAAGCGTATGAGTAATGTCAGTCCGGGCTACTTCAATCCAACAATAACACCGAATCGAGAAAATACTAAGGAGGGCAGAAAATCGAGCATCAACGCCCACAAATACTTTTGTGTTCTACTCGAGATAACATCTACGCACGAACCTAGTGTTGGGGAACGTCGCATGGGAAACAAAATTTTTCCTACTCGCACGAAGACCTATCATGGTGATGTCCATCTACGAGAGGGGATGTGTGATCTACGTACCCTTGTAGACCGTACAGCAGAAGCGTTAGTGAACGCGGTTGATGTAGTGGAACGTCCTCACGTCCCTCGATCCGCCCCGCGAACTATCCCGCGATCAGTCCCACGATCTAGTGCCGAATGGACGGCACCTCCGCGTTCAGCACACGTACAGCTCGACGATGATCTCGGCCTTCTTGATCCAGCAAGAGAGACGGAGAGGTAGAAGAGTTCTCCGGCAGCGTGACGGCGCTCCGGAGGTTGGTGATGATCTCGTCTTAGCAGGGCTCCGCCCGAGCTCCGCAGAAACGCGATCTAGAGGTAAAACCGTGGAGATATGTGGTCGGGCTGCTGTGGCAAAAGTTGTCTCAAATCAGCCCTAAAACCCCACTATATATAGGAGGGAGAGGGGGGAGCCTTGCCTTGGGGTCCAAGAACCCCCAAGGGGTCGGCCGAGCCAAGGGGGGGGGAAGGTCTCCCCCCCCAAATCGAGTTGGACTTGGTTTGGTGGGTGGGAGTCCTTCCTTTCCTTCCCACCTCCTCCTTTTTTTTATTTCTCTTTGATTTTTCTTCCAATGCGCATAGGGCCCTTTTGGGCTGTCCCACCAGCCCACTAAGGGCTGGTGCGCCACCCTCAAGGCCTATGGGCATCCCCGGGGTGGGTTGCCCCCCGGTGAACTCCCGGAACCCATTCGTCATTCCCGGTACATTCCCCGTAACTCCGAAAACCTCCCGGTAATCAAATGAGGTCATCCTATATATTAATCTTTGTTTCCGGACCATTCCGGAAACCCTCGTGACGTCCGTGATCTCATCCGGGACTCCGAACAACATTCGGTAACCAACCATATAACTCAAATACGCATAAAACAACGTCGAACCTTAAGTGTGCAGACCCTGCGGGTTCGAGAACTATGTAGACATGACCCGAGAGACTCCTCGGTAAATATCCAATAGCGGGACCTGGATGCCCATATTGGATCCTACATATTCTACAAAGATCTTATCGTTTGAACCTCAGTGTCAAGGATTCATATAATCCCGTATGTCATTCCCTTTGTCCTTCGGTATGTTACTTGCCCGAGATTTGATCGTCAGTATCCGTATACCTATTTCAATCTCGTTTACCGGCAAGTCTCTTTACTCATTCCGTAATACAAGATCCCGCAACTTACACTAAGTCACATTGCTTGCAAGGCTTGTGTGCGATGTTGTATTACTGAGTGGGCCCCGAGATACCTCTCCGTCACACGGAGTGACAAATCCTAGTCTTGATCCATACTAACCCAACGAACACCTTCGGAGATACCTGTAGAACATCTTTATAGTCACCCAGTTACGTTGCGAAGTTTGAAACACACAAAGTATTCCTCCTGTGTTAGTGAGTTATATGATCTCATGGTCATAGGAACAAATACTTGACACGCAGAAAACAGTAGCAATAAAATGACACGATCAACATGCTACGTCTATTAGTTTGGGTCTAGTCCATCACGTGATTCTCCTAATGACGTGATCCAGTTATCAAGCAACAACACCTTGTTCATAATCAGAAGACACTGACTATCGTTGATCAACTGGCTAGCCAACTAGAGGCTTGCTAGGGACAGTGTTTTGTCTATGTATCCACACATGTATATAAGTCTTCATTCAATACAATTATAGCATGGATAATAAACGATTATCTTGATACAGGAATTATAATAATAACTTTATTTATTATTGCCTCTAGGGCATAATTCCAACAGTCTCCCACTTGCACTAGAGTCAATAATCTAGCCCTCACATCATCATGCGAATTACATTGTAATAAATCTAACACCCATATAGTTCTGGTGTTGATCATACTTTGCCCGTGGAAGAGGTTTAGTCAGCGGGTCTGCTACATTCAGATCCGTGTGCACTTTGCATATATTTACGTCCTCCCCTTCGACGTAGTCGCGTATGAGGTTGAAGCGTCGTTTGATGTGTCTGGTCTTCTTGTGAAACCGTGGTTCCTTTGCTAGGGAAATGGCACCCGTGTTGTCACAGAACAAGGTTATTGGATTCAGTGCGCTTGGCACTACTCCAAGATCCGTCATGAACTGCTTCATCCAGACACCCTCCTTAGCCGCCTCCGAGGCAGCCATGTACTCCGCTTCACATGTAGAATCTGCTATGACGCTCTGCTTGGAACTGCACCAGCTTACCGCACCCCCATTAAGAATAAATACGTATCCGGTTTGCGACTTAGAGTCGTCCGGATCAGTGTCAAAGCTTGCATCGACGTAACCTTTTACGGCGAGCTCTTCGTCACCTCCATACACGAGAAACATCTCCTTAGTCCTTTTCAGGTACTTCAGGATATTCTTGACCGCCGTCCAGTGATCCACTCCTGGATTACTCTGGAACCTACCTGCCATACTTATGGCCAGGCTAACGTCCGGTCTTGTGCACAACATTGCATACATGATAGAACCTATGGCTGAAGCATAGGGGACGGAGCGCATATGCTCTCTATCTTCATCAGTTGCTGGGCACTGAGTCTTACTCAATCTCGTACCTTGTAAAACTGGCAAGAACCCTTTCTTGGACTGTTCCATTTTGAACCTCTTCAAAACTTTATCAAGATATGTGCTTTGTGAAAGTCCTATCAGGCGTTTTGATCTATCCCTGTAGATCTTAATGCCTAGAATGTAAGCAGCTTCTCCTAGGTCCTTCATAGAGAAACTTTTATTCAAGTAATCCTTTATGCTCTCCAAGAAATCTACGTTGTTTCCAATCAGCAATATGTCATCCACATATAATATTAGAAACGCCACAGAGCTCCCACTCACTTTCTTGTAAATACAAGATTCTCCAACCACTTGTATAAACCCAAATGCTTTGATCACCTCATCAAAGCGCTTGTTCCAACTACGAGATGCTTGCACCAGTCCATAAATGGATCGCTGGAGCTTGCACACCTTGTTAGCATTCTTAGGATCGACAAAACCTTCGGGTTGCATCATATACAACTCTTCCTTAAGGAAACCATTAAGGAACGCCGTTTTGACATCCATCTGCCAGATTTCATAATCGAAAAATGCAGATATTGCTAACATGATTCTGACGGACTTAAGCATCGCTACGGGTGAGAATGTCTCATCGTAGTCAACTCCTTGAACTTGTGAAAAACCCTTTGCCACAAGTCGAGCTTTATAAACGGTCACATTGTCGTCAGTGTCCGTCTTCCTCTTAAAGATCCATTTGTTCTGAATAGCCTTGCAGCCCTCAGGTAACACTTCCAAAGTCCACACTTTGTTCTCATACATGGATCCTATGTCGGATTTCATGGCTTCTAGCCATTTGTTCGAATCTGGGCCCACCATTGCTTCTTCATAATTTGCAGGTTCATTGTTGTCCAACAACATGATTGACAAGACGGGATTACCGTACCACTCTGGAGCAGCACGTGGTCTCGTCGACCTGCGTGGTTCGACAGAAACTTGAACTGGAGTTTCATGATCATCATCATTAACTTCCTCCTCAACCGGCGTCGCAACGACAGAGGTTTCCCCTTGCCCTGCGCCACCATCCAGAGGGATGAGAGGTTCGACAACCTCGTCAAGTTCTATCTTCCTCCCACTCAATTCTCTCGAGAGAAACTCCTTGTCGAGAAAAGCTCCGTTTTTAGCAACAAACACTTTGCCCTCGGATTAGAGATAGAAGGTGTACCCAACTGTCTCTTTCGGGTAACCTATGAAGATGCACTTTTCCGCTTTGGGTTCCAGCTTTTCAGGCTGAAGCTTTTTGACATAAGCATCACATCCCCAAACTTTAAGAAATGACAACTTTGGCCTTTTGCCATACCACAGTTTGTATGGTGTCGTCTCAACGGTTTTTGATGGTGCCCTATTTAAAGTGAATGCAGCTGTTTCTAATGCATAACCCCAAAATGATAATGGCAAATCGGTAAGAGACATCATAGATCGCACCATCTCTAATAAAGTACGATTACGACGTTCGGACACACCATTACGCTGTGGTGTTCCAGGCGGTGTCAACTGTGAAACAATTCCACATTGTCTTAAGTGAGCACCAAACTCGAAACTCAGATATTCACCCCCACGATCAGACTGTAGGAACTTGATCTTCTTGTTACGATGATTTTCATCTTCACTCTGAAATTGCTTGAACTATTCAAATGTTTCTGTGCTTCATTAAGTAGACATAACCATATCTACTCAAATCGTCAGTGGAGGTGAGAAAATAACGATATCCGCCGCGTGCCTCTACGCTCATCGGACCACACACATCGGTATGTATGATTTCCAATAAGTCACTTGCACGCTCCATTGTTCCGGAGAACGGAGTTTTAGTCATCTTGCCCATGAGGCATGGTTCGCACGTGTCAAGTGAATCAAAGTCAAGTGACTCCAAAAGTCCATCGGCATGGAGTTTCTTCATGCGCTTTACACCAATATGACCTAAGCGGCAGTGCCACAAAAATATGGCGCTATCATTGTTAACTCTAACTCTTTTGGTCTCAATGTTATGTATGTGTGTATCACTATCAAGATTCAATATGAACAATCCTCTCACATTGGGTGCATGACCATAAAAGATGTTACTCATAGAAATAGAACAACCATTATTCTCTTACTTAAAAGAGTAACCGTCTCGCAATAAAAAAATCCAGATATAATGTTCATGCTCAACGCAGGCACTAAACAACAATGATTTAAGTTCATGACTAATCCTGATGGTAACTGAAGTGAAACTGTGCCGACGGTGATTGCATCAACCTTGGAACCATTTCCTACGCGCATCGTCACTTCATCTTTCGCCAGCCTTCGTCTATTCCGCAGTTCCTGTTTCGAGTTGCAAATATGAGCAACAGAACCGGTATCGAATACCCATGCACTACTACGAGAGCCGGTTAAGTACACATCAATAACATGTATATCAAATATACCTGATTTTTCTTTGGCTGCCTTCTTATCAGCCAGGTACTTGGGGCAATTGCGCTTCGAGTGACCCATACCCTTGCAATAGTAACACTCTGTTTCAGGCTTAGGTCCAGCTTTGGGTTTCTTCATTGGATTGGCAACAGGTTTGCCGCTCTTCTTTGAATTACCCTTCTTGCCTTTGCCGTTTCTCTTGAAACTAGTGGTCTTATTCACCATCAACACTTGATGCTCTTTACGGAGTTCAGACTCTGCGACTTTCAGCATCGCAAACAACTCGCCGGGAGACTTGTTCATCCCTTGCATGTTGTAGTTCAACACAAAGCCTTTATAGCTTGGCGGCAGTGATTGAAGGATTCTGTCAGTGATAGCTTCTTGCGGGAGTTCAATCCCCAGCTCAGCTAGACGATTTGAGTACCCAGACATTTTGAGCACAGGTTCACTGACAGACGAATTCTCCTCCATCTTGCAAGCATAGAATTTATCAGAGGTCTCATACCTCTCGATCCGGGCGTTCTTCTGAAAGATAAACTTCAACTCCTGAAACATCTCAAATGCTCCATGACGCTCAAAGCGACGTTGAAGTCCCGGTTCTAAGCCATACAAGACTGCACATTGAACTATTGAGTAGTCCTCCTTACGTGCTAACCAAGCGTTCTTAACATCCTGATCAGCCGTAGCGGGTGGTTCATCTCCTAGCACAGCATTAAGGACATAATCCTTCTTCCCAGCTTGTAAGATTAGCTTAAGATTACGAGCCCAGTCTACAAAGTTGCTTCCATCATCTTTCAACTTAGCTTTCTCTAGGAACGTATTAAAATTCAGGGTGACTGTCGCGTGAGCCATGATCTACAACACAAATATATTCAAAGTGGACTTAGACTATGTTCAAGACAATTAGAGTTTAACTTAATCAAATTACTCGCTAAACTCCCACTCAAAAAGTACATCTCTCTAGTCATTTGAGTGGTTCATGATCCACTTACACTAGCTCAAGTCCGATCATCACGTGAGTTGAGTATAGTTTCAGTGGTAAGCATCCCTATGCTAATCATATCATCTATATGATTCATGATCGACCTTTCGGTCTCTTGTGTTCCGAGGCCATGTCTGCACATGCTAGGCTCGTCAAGCTTAACCCGAGTGTTCCGCGTGCGCAACTATTTTGCACCTGTTGTATGTGAACGTTGAGTCTATCACACCCGATCATCACGTGGTGTCTCGAAACGACGAACTGTAGCAACGGTGCACAGTCGGGGACAATTTCGTCTTGAAATTTTAGTGAGAGATCACCTCATAATGCTACCGTCGTTCTAAGCAAAATAAGGTGCATAAAAGGATTAACATCACATGCAGTTCATAAGTGACATGATATGGCCATCATCACGTGCTTCTTGATCTCCATCACCAAAGCACCGGCACAATCTTCTTGTCATCGGCGCCACACCATGATCTCCATCAACGTGTCGCCATCGGGGTTGTCGTGCTACTCATGCTATTACTACTAAAGCTACATCCTAGCAAAATAGTAAACGCATCTGCAAGCACAAACGTTAGTTATAAAGACAACCCTATGGCTCCTGCCGGTTGCCGTACCATCGACGTGCAAGTCAATATTTTCTATTACAACATGATCATCTCATACATCCAATATATCACATCACATTGTTGGCCAAATCACATCACAAGCATACCCTGCAAGAACAAGTTAGACGTCCTCTAATTTTGTTGTTGCATGTTTTACGTGGTGACCATGGGTATCTAGTAGGATCGCATCTTACTTACGCAAACACCACAACGGAGATATATGAGTTGCTATTTAACCTCATCCAAGGACATTATCGATCAAATCCTATTCAACTAAAGTTGGAGAAACCGACACTTGCCAGTCATCTTTGAGCAACGGGGTTACTCGTAGCGATGAAACCAGTCTCTCGTAAGCGTACGAGTAATGTCGATCCAAGCCGCTTCGATCCAACAATACCGCGGAATCAAGAAAAGACTAAGGAGGGCAGCAAAACGTACATCTCCGCCCACAAAACTTTTATGTTCTACTCGAGAAGACATCTACGCATGAACCTAGCTCATGATGCCACTGTTGGGGAACGTCGCATGGGAAACAAAAATTTTCCTACGCGCACGAAGACCTATCATGGTGATGTCCATCTACGAGAGGGGATGTGTGATCTACGTACCCTTGTAGACCGTACAGCAGAAGCGTTAGTGAACGCGGTTGATGTAGTGGAACGTCCTCACGTCCCTCGATCCGCCCCGCGAACTATCCCGCGATCAGTCCCACGATCTAGTGTCGAACGGACGGCACCTCCGCGTTCAGCACACGTACAGCTCGACGATGATCTCGGCCTTCTTGATCCAGCAAGAGAGACAGAGAGGTAGAAGAGTTCTCCGGCAGCGTGACGGCGCTCCGGAGGTTGGTGATGATCTCGTCTTAGCAGGGCTCCGCCCGAGCTCCGCAGAAACGCGATCTAGAGGTAAAACCGTGGAGATATGTAGTCGGGCTGCCGTGGCAAAAGTTGTCTAAAATCAGCCCTAAAACCCCACTATATATAGGAGGGAGAGGGGGGAGCCTTGCCTTGGGGTCCAAGAACCCCCAAGGGGTCGGCCGAGCCAAGGGGGGGAAGGTCTTCCCCCCCCCAAACCGAGTTGGACTTGGTTTGGTGGGTGGGAGTCCTTCCCTTTCCTTCCCACCTCCTCCTTTTTTTTCTTTCTCTTTGATTTTTTTCCAATGCGCATAGGGCCCTTTTGGGCTGTCCCACCAGCCCACTAAGGGCTGGTGCGCCACCCTCAAGGCCTATGGGCTTCCTCGGGGTGGGTTGCCCCCCGGTGAACTCTCGGAACCCATTCGTCATTCCCGGTACATTCCCGGTAACTCCGAAAACCTTCCGGTAATCAAATGAGGTCATCCCATATATCAATCTTCGTTTCCAGACCATTCGTGAAACCCTCGTGATGTCCGTGATCTCATCCGGGACTCCGAACAACATTCGGTAACCAACCATATAACTCAAATACGCATAAAACAACGTCGAACCTTAAGTGTGCAGACCCTGCGGGTTCGAGAACTATGTAGACATGACCCGAGAGACTCCTCGGTCAATATCCAATAGCGAGACCTGGATGCCCATATTGGATCCTACATATTCTACGAAGATCTTATCGTTTGAACCTCAGTGTCAAGGATTCATATAATCCTGTATGTCATTCCCTTTGTCCTTCGGTATGTTACTTGCCCGAGATTCGATCGTCAGTATCCGTATACCTATTTCAATCTCGTTTACCGGCAAGTCTCTTTACTCGTTCCGTAATACAAGATCCCGCAACTTACACTAAGTCACATTGCTTGCAAGGCTTGTGTGTGATGTTGTATTACCGAGTGGGCCCCGAGATACCTCTCCGTCACACGGAGTGACAAATCCCAGTCTTGATCCATACTAACCCAACGAACACCTTCGGAGATACCTGTAGAGCATCTTTATAGTCACCCAATTACGTTGCGACGTTTGATACACACAAAGTATTCCTCCGGTGTTAGTGAGTTATATGATCTCATGGTCATAGGAATAAATACTTGACACGCAGAAAACAGTAGCAATAAAATGACACGATCAACATGCTACGTCTATTAGTTTGGGTCTAGTCCATCACGTGATTCTCCTAATGACGTGATCCAGTTATCAAGCAACAACACCTTGTTCATAATCAGAAGACACTGACTATCGTTGATCAACTGGCTAGCCAACTAGAGGCTTGCTAGGGACTGTGTTTTGTCTATGTATCCACACATGTATATAAGTCTTCATTCAATACAATTATAGCATGGATAATAAACGATTATCTTGATACAGGAATTATAATAATAACTTTATTTATTATTTCCTCTAGGGCATAATTCCAACACCTAGCTCATGATGCCACTGTTGGGGAACGTTGCACGGGAAACAAAAATTTTCCTACGCACACAAACACCTTTCATGGTGATGTTCATCTACGAGAGGGAGACCGGATCCACATACCCTTGTAGATCGCTAAGCGGGAAGCGTTAAAAGACGCGGTTGATGTAGTTGTACAGCTTCGTGATTGAAATCACCGTCGTCCCACGATCCGTCTCGATCTAGCACCGAACGGACGGCACCTCCGCGTTCAGCACACGTACAACTCGATGACGATCTCCGCCTTCTTGATCCAGCAAGAGATACGGGGAACCAGATGATTTTTCCGGCAGGGTGATGGCACGCCGGTCATGGTGATGATTTATTCCTCCAGGGCTCCGCCCGAGCTCCGCAGAAATCCGATCTAGAGGAAGAACTCCGAGGTATAGGTTTGAGTTGCACGTGGAAAAGTTATGTCTCAAAAGACCTAAAACCTCAGTATATATAGGAGGAGGGGAGGTGCTAGCCTTAGGGCTCAAGGGAGTCCCAAGGGCGCCGGCCGAAGGAGGAGATGGACTCCCACTCCAATTCGGTTCGGAGCAGGAGGAGTCCACTCCTTCCTTCCCACCTCCCTCTTTCCTTTTTTCCTTTCTTTTGGTTTATTCTCCTTGTGGAGCCATAGCCCACTTGGGCTGGCCTCACCAGCCCACTATGGGCTGGTGCGCCACCCTAGGGCTACTGGGCTCACTCCCAGGTGGGTGTACCCGTAACCCATTCGTCACTCCCGGTACATTGCCTGTAATGCCCAAAATCTTTCCGGTGACCAAATAAAACCATCCTATATATCAATCTTCATTTCTGGACCATTCCGGAAACCCTCGTGACGTCCATGATCTCATCCGGGACTTCGAACAACCTTCGGTCACCAACACCTATAACTCAACTACACTAAAACGTCACCGAACCTTAAGTGTGCAGACCCTGCGAGTTCGAGAACATTGCACACATGACCCGAGACACTCTTAGTTCAATATCCAATAGAGGGACCTGGATGTCCATATTGGATCCTACATATTCTACGAAGATCTTATCGGTTGAACCTCTGTGCCAAGGATTCATATAATCCCGTATAACATTCCCTTTGTCCTTCGGTATGTTACTTGCCCAATGTTCGGGCATAGTTTACGCCTAAGTAATTTTGGTGATTGATGACAGTACCGTAAAGGACTAACCGTGTGTGTTAACGTTTCAGATAACACACGTCAACGACACAAGACGACTCGCCTCCTCATTCATGGAACGGAAGCACAGCGCTCTCTACGATGCTCTTTATTTGAGTCATAGGAAATCCGTACTATTAAGAGGGGAACCATAGTGGAAAGGTTTGGGTGGAATATATCTTTGCACGCGCACACTTCACATATTCTCCCTTACCTTCATCTTTGGAGCGGCCCCCGCCACTGTGTTTCTTTCCTCCTTGCAAAATGGTCCCCAGCGGTAGTACCGTTGGCCCTAGCAGTAGTACCGCTGGAATGCTAGCGGTAGTACCGCTGCAGCCAGCGGTAGTACCTCCCCTGGTCAGCGGTAGTACCGCTCCAGGAGCTTAGTACCGCCTGCCTAGCGGTTGTTCATGGACGGACCTTTTTGCGAAGACTTTCTTGGCGGTGGTAGTTCTTTTGCACTACCAGGGGCCCTGCGGTAGTACCGCTGGGGTCAGCGGTAGTACCGCTGGGGCCAGCGGTAGTACCGCTGGAATGCGAGCGGTAGTACCGGTGGAGCTCGGGCACAGAGTGGGAAAACGGTCTGATTTTTTCCCCCACTATATAAAGGGTTCTTCTAACTGTGGAACCTTATCTCTTACCTTCCCAAGCTCCATTGTTGCGCCCCAAGCTCAAAAGTGCCCGATCTCTCTCCCTAGCCAATCAAACTTGTTGATTCTTTAGGGATTGGTTGAGAAGGCCTAGATCCACACTTCCACCAAGAGAAAAGTTGATTCCCCCACCAATCCCTTGCGGATCTTGTTACTCTTGGGTGTTTGAGCATCCTAGACGGTTGAGGTCACCTCGAAGCCATATTCCATTGTGGTGAAGCTTCGTGGTCTAGTTAGGAGCCTCCAAGCTTTGTGTGGAGTTTGCCCCAACCTTGTTTGTAAAGGTTCGGTCGTCGCCTTCAAGGGCACCTATAGTGGAATCACGATACCTTGCATCGTGCGAGGGCGTGAGGAGAATACGGTGGCCTTAGTGGCTTATTGGGGAGAATTGTGCCTCCACACCGCTCCAACGGAGACGTACTTCCTGTCAAAGGGAAGGAACTTCGGTAACACATCCTCGTCTCCATCGGTTCCACTTGTGGTTATCTCTAACCTTTACTCTGTGTATGCTTATATTGTTAACTATATCTTGCTTGTCTTAATAGCTCTCGTTGTTAGCTCCATTAGGGTTCACCTCATTGTCGTAATATTTGTGAACCCATATGTTGTTTACCTTAACTTGCTAAGATTAATTAAAAAGTGGTCGTTGTCTATTCACCCCCCCTCTAGTCAACCATATCGATCCTTTCAATTGGTATCAGAGCCACGTCTCTTTATTAAGGGTTTAACCACCCAAAGAGTATGGAAGGCGAAGAGGGAATTAACCATGGGCAACCCGAGGCCATGGACTTGACTTCGGTCACAAGGGACGACTTGAATACGGCTATGGCCGCCCTCAAGACCTCCTTGACGAACGAAGTCAAGACCATGCTTAAAGAGTTAATTGAGGGACTTAAAAGTTCACCCGCACCGTCTATAGTGGTTAAACCCACTGTCACCGATTCGGAGGCCAACTCCTCTAAGGAAGCGGCTAAAGGTATGCGACCTTCCTCATCTCACGAAAAGGATGGGACTAGAACATATGCCTCAGTTCCACCCCCATGGTCTATGGAGGATCCGTTCCCGCACCTCGTCTTAATCCTGTTGGTCCTCCTCCTAAGCTTGTGAAAGGTGACTTTGCTAACTGGGTATTTTCTATTAAGTCTTATTTGAATCACAGATCAACAAACTTGTGGAGAATCATCAAGCAAGGATATTATCCCCATGATCCAAGCAACCTCACTCCAAGAGAAGATGCAGACAATCAATACAATCACTCTGCTTTGTTTATTCTCTAGTCTGCAGTGCCACCTGAAGATCTTCCTCACTTGCGTCCCTTCACTTTGGCCAAGGATTGTTGGGAGCATATTATGGTGTTCTACAAGGGAAGCTCAAGCATTCAACGATCCAACTATGAAGTGATACTTGATAAGGCCGATGAGTTTGTGATGAAGGAAGATGAGGACCCTCGTGATCTCTATCGGAGGGTGACTGCTATTGCTGTGGCGCTCAAGGATCATGGGAGCAAGGATGTGGATGATACATGGGTCAAGCGCAAGTTCCTTAAAGCCATCATGCCTTTCAACAAAGCCATGTCATCTGTCATTCGTCAGCGGCCAGACTTCCACTCCTTGTCTTCCAGTGAGGTGTTGGATGAATTCATTGCAATGTCAATCATGAACGAAACAGCCGACAATGCTCTTGCTCGTGTTCGATCAAAGACAACTTCACCCAACCTTGCGTTGAAAGCAAAAGCAATGCTTGAATAAGAAGAAGAAGATGAGGAAGAGGAGGGCTGCCCTGAAGACACAAAGTATGCCTATCATGAGCACATGGCTCTTGCATCAAGGCAATTCTGGGGCAACAAGAGGAACTCAAGACCCACCTTCACCAAGAACAACTCGAGTGGATTCAAACCCAAACAACGAGTAAGGACATGTTATAACTGTGGTAACTTGAGTCACTTCGTGGCCGAATGTCCCTATGAGAAAAGGGAAGACAACGGAGGCAAGCTCATTCGCAAAGACAAAACCAAATCATTTCCAATCAAGAACAACTTTGTGAAGAAACCTCACCCAAAAGGGATGGTGGCCCTTGAAGAGTATCCTTCATATGATGATGGTGATGATGATGATACAGTGTCAACGGCAACTGTTGCTATTGCCACTACCTCTCCCCAAAAGGTGTCTCTCTTCAACGCCCCCAATGAGAACCACATCGCCAAGTGCCTCATGGCAAAAGGTATCAGTCAGGTAACTCCCATCATTAAGACCAACATTGCTTCTGCTCCTTCATTGTTAAATTGTGTTGAAGATAGTGATGTTGGGGAACTTAATGAGCATGATCTTGACAAGTTTTTGTGCACTATTAAGGGAGAACCCAAGAAGCACTTTGTTGCTCTCTTGGAACAACTGGGTGAGGCCACTGACCTCATTGAGTCTCATGAGGAGACCATCTCCGAGCTTCAGGGACACAGTCGTGAATATGCCGATGAAATTGCCGAATTATCTAATGCTCTAGAAGAGGAGCGTACTCTTCGTTTGGCTCTTGAGGAGTCATATAACGATGACTGCGCTAAAATGCAAAAGAAACTAGATCATGATGTTGTTCTCACTCGTATGCTTAAGTCTGAAAAGTATGCTCTTGGGGTTGGCCATGACAGACTCAAAGAGGAGTTTGACACACTTGACAAGGCCCACAAGGTCTTGAAAGGTGCTCATTTCTCTCTGAAAGAGTCTCATGATCAACTCCAAGCAAAGCTTACCAAGGAGATCTCTACTTGCCCTCCCTTTGTGTTAATTGATAATGCTTGTGCAACTAACCCCTATTGTGAGCATGTACATCTTGTGGAGGAAAATGCCAAGTTAAAGGAGAAACTTGAGAAGGGCCTTGTGGCATGCATACAAGGTGAGAAGAGTCTGAACGACCTCTTGAGCACTCAAAAGGGTGTTGTAGGAAAGGAGGGACTTGGACTTACCTCCAAGTCAAAAGGTGAAAGGAGGAACAGGAACAAACAATCTCCCACCCTCATGGACATCTTTGTCAAAGAGGGTGAGGGGACTCAGAAGGTGAACAGGAACAAGGTGGACTATGGAAACCTCAAGAAGGGCAAAACCATTCCTACTAACACAGCCGACAAATTCAATTCTTCATATGTCTTATGTTGTGCTAGTGATGGGCATGTTTATGCCAGATTTGTTGGTTCCTACGATGAGGATATTGAATGGCTATCTGGGTTCCTAAGACCCTTGTCTCTAACATGAAAGGACCCATTAAAAATGGGTACCTAAAACCAAGCCTTGATCTATTGCAGGAGTTTGCTTCCGGTGGGTGTCATGGTTGCTCGATAGTGGAGCAACAAATCATATGATCGGAAGCAAGGACTTAGTGGTGGATGTGCATCCTTCTCCATCTATGCCCGCCCATGTCCAATTCGCCGATGCATCCTCTTCAAAGGTATTGGGATTTGGTAAGGTGGTCATCTCTCAAGATTTATCTATTGAGAAGGTCATGCTTGTTGAGTCACTTGCCTACAATTTACTTTCGGTTCGTCAACTCGCAATTATGGGTTTTTCCACATTCTTTAATCTTGATACTCTGGTCCTCCTGAGGAGCAATACTCTTAAAGTAGCCTATGTTGGACATGTCAAAAATGGTCTTTATGTGGTGAACTTCTCAAAGTGACCCACTAAGACTGCGACATGTTTGATGGCTAAAGTTGACGTGGGCTGGCTTTGGCATCGCCGTTTAGCTCATGTCAATATGAGATCTTTGCAAAGTCTTCCGACAGGGGACCATATTCGTGGACTAACAAATGTGAGCTTTGCTAAAGATCATGTTTGCAGTGCCTGCATTGAAGGAAAGATTCATGAAACTGCTCATCGTCCAACGACTCTTATCTACACTAAGAGGCCTTTGGAACTTCTCCACATGGATCTGTTTGGTCCTCCATCATTTGATAGTCTTGGAGGCAGAAAGTATTGCTTAGTGATTGTTGACGACTACTCAAGATATACCTGGGTATATTTCTTTAAAAAGAAGAGTGACACTCAACAAACGGTCATCAACTTTGCTAAGGAAGCACAACGTCAACATGAAGCAAAGATCTTGATGACTAGAAGTGACAACGACACCGAGTTCAAGAACTACACCTTAGATGAGTTTCTAGGTGATGAGGGAATAAAACACCAATATTCTGCACCATATACCCCTCAACAAAACGGCATGGCAGAAAGGAAGAACCGGACCTTGATAGACGCTGCAAGGAGAATGATGGCAGATTTCAAATCTCCATATAACTTCTGGGCAGAGGCCATCAACACAGCATGTCATGCATCCAATCGGCTCTACATCCGCAAAGGCTTGAACAAGACTCCGTATGAGATTCTAACTGGAAACAAACCCAATCTCAAGTACTTCCGGGTATTCGGTTGTAAGTGTTTCATTCTCAAGAAAGGTGCACGGTTAGCTAAATTTGATTCTAGAGCACAAGAGGGTATCTTTGTTGGTTATGCTACAAACTCTCATGCTTACCGTGTCCTCAACAAGTCCACCGGACTAATTGAGGAGACGTGTAACGTAGAGTTTGATGAAAATAATGGCTCCCAAGTGGAGCAAAGTGGTCTTTGTGATGTAGGTGATGAAATTCCTCCCCAAGCCATAAGAAGAATGGGGATTGGTCAAATACTCCCCATTGAGGAACCCCTTGTGGCCGAAGGAGAAGGACAATGCTCTACTCAAGTGGAGCCATCACCTCCACAAGCCCCACATGCTTCTGATGAACAAAGAGAAGTCTCTCAACAAAATAAACAAGCTCAAGGTCAAGATAAATTGCCCAACAATGATGATGTGTCTCAGGATATTCAAGCACTACCCCAAGACTCCGAACCTGCTCATGATCAAGATCAAGTGCAACCCCGAGATCCAAACCAAGTAGAAGCACAAGATCAAGATCTAGAGCAACCACAAATACAAGAACAAACTATTGAACCTGCTCAAGTCGAAGGACAAGATGATCATGAGACTGTCTCACAATTCCCTTCTGGAGCACCAACAGCCGCCTCAAGACGCAAGGGCAAGCGAAGGAAACAAGTCGATGCTCCCCCGTTATCCAATGAAGAACTCTTGGAGCATCGAGCAGCCAAGACTGCGAACAAGCTGAGAGTCAAGTCACATCTTATGAAGAATGTACTTGGCAGTTTAAAAAGGGGAGTATCCACCCGTCAACAGATTTGGAATTATTTTGAGCATCACGCGTTTGTCTCGTATTGTGAACCTCAACAGGTACAGGAAGCGCTCGATGATGAGGATTGGCTTATGGCGATGCACGAAGAACTTAACAACTTCGAGCGCAACCAACTCTGGGATTTAGTGCCTAGGCCAACAGAGGAACATAATGTCATCGGGACCAAATGGATATTCAAGAACAAGCAAGATTCCAATGGGATTGTGATTCAAAACAAGGCAAGATTGGTGGCTCAAGGCTACTCCCAAGTCGAGGGTATCGACTACGGTGAAACCTTTGCCCCTGTTGCTCGTCTAGAATCTATTCGCATGTTGCTTGCATTTGCTTCTCATCATAACTTCAAATTACAACAAATGGATGTGAAAAGTGCCTTTCTTAATGGTCCTTTGAATGAGTTGGTCTATGTCAAACAACCCCCGGGATTCGAACATCCCAAGTTCCCCAATCATGTGTACAAACTTAATAAGGCACTCTATGGCCTTAAACAAGCCCCACGCGCGTGGTATGAGTATCTTACTGAGTTGTTACAAGATCGTGAGTTTGAAATTGGGAAGATAGATCCCACTCTTTTTACTAAGAGGGTTAAAGGGGATTTGTTCATATGCCAACTATATGTTGATGATATTATCTTTGGCTCTCCTAACATTTCCTTCAATGAAGAATTTGCTGCACTAATGACTGAGAAGTTTGAGATGTCCATGATGGGAGAGTTGAAGTTCTTCCTCGGGTTCGAGATTACACAAGGTCTAGAAGGGACATTCATCAAACAAGCCAAGTACACTCAAGACATGCTCAAACGGTTCGAGCTCGAAGATGTCAAACCGGTCAAGTTCCCCATGCCAACAAGATGCAAGATTGACAGTGATCCCAATGGTAAAGCAGTGGATCAAAAGGTATATCGATCCATGATTGGATCCCTCCTTTACATTTGTGCATCTAGACTGGATATTATGTTGAGTGTAGGGATATGTGCACGGTTTCAATCCGCACCAAAAGAAAGCCATTACATGGCTGTTAAGCGAATCTTTCGATATTTGGCTCATACCCCAAACTTTGGCCTTTGGTATCCCAAAGGAGCAAACTTTAATCTAGTTGGCTATTCTGACTTAGATTGGGCAGGAGATTGTGTGGAGAGGAAGTCAACGTCTGGAGGATGCCAATTCCTTGGTCGCTCAATGGTAAGTTGGTCGTCAAAGAAGCAGAATTGCGTCTCCTTATCATTCACCGAAGTTGAGTATGTGGCAGCTGCAAGTTGTTGTGCACAGTTGCTATGGATGAGGCAAACTTTAAAGGATTATGGTGTCACTTGTGACAAAGTGCCTCTTCTATGTGACAATCAAAGTGCTATCAAGATTTCCCTCAACCCAGTGCAACATAGCAAAACCAAACATATTGATATTCGCCATCACTTCATTTGTGAACATATCAAGCTAGGTGATATTGAGGTTCATTTCATCCATACTGAAGAGCAACTTGCAGATATTTTCACTAAGCCTCTAGATGAAGCAAGGTTCCGGGAGTTAAGGCATGAGCTAAATATCATTGATTCAAGTAATGTGGATTGAAACTAGGCATGTTGCACCTCACTTTGTATTCCATCTTGGTCTAGATGTAGGCATGGACATAGGGGGAGTGTTGTTCTCTCAATGAACTTTCCCTCCCCCCATTATGCATAAATCAATCTAGTCTTTCACTTTAGCCATTGTCAAATGGCACTTGTGCTTCAAAGACGAGCATTGGTCATGAACCCAAGGATAATTCTTCGCGGTGTCATACCATTGTCTCAAACATAGGTGGCCTCGGCCACCGCCCCTCCCACCTTTCTTTCGTATAGAAGAAAGGATATACTATGACAAGTTAGTACATATTTCTAGGTGCTATCTCTTTTTACTTACTTGTCATTTGCCCAAGTTCTTCTCTTATCCTAGGCCGCGTTGTGACATTTGCAGCGGTACTACCGCCACGGGTAGCGGTACTACCGCCAGGACCCCAGCGGTACTACCGCCAGGGATGGCGGTACTACCGCCAGGATTCCCATCTAACTCAACCGTCTAGGAAATTTTTAGGGCTCTCTCAAGGGGGAGCGGTACTACCGCCAGGACCCCAGCGGTACTACCGCTGCATCCAGCGGTATTATCACTAGGTCCATAGCGGTACTACCGCTGGCCCGTACCCCTTGGGCTATATAAAGGAGGGGGAGCCCGTTTTTCCCAGGCTCTTTCTTCTTCCTCGCGGCTCCTCCCTCCCCTAGCCCAAAATCCCCCTGTTTTGATCTCGTTTCGTGGAGCTCTTTCTCTCCGTTGGATTGGAGGGGTTGCTCCACTTCTCCTTCCTCCTCCAAGGGCCATGAATCCCGGTAAAGCTCCTCCCCTTCTTCTATTGGTTGATGTTCTTGTTCTAGGGTTAGGAGCATTGGGGGATTGGATCCATGTCTTTGATCTTGTGCCTTGTTCTTGGAGGGCATGAAGGAGATATTTGAGGGGAGTGTAGGTCCTATGAATCGTTGCTGATTATTTTGCCATGCCCTAGGATTTACTTGTTTTAGATCAAGCACTTGAACTATGTTTGGATTAGATCTAAAACTTGCTCTCTCTTGCCTAGGCATGTACTTATTTCGGTGATACCTGTGATCCTCATGTGAGTAGGGCTGTGGTGGAGTTCTTAGTGTTCATATACAGCCCATGCCCCTCGTAAAAATCATGTAGCCCTATGCATGAGGTCTATTTTATCTGTCAGATCTGAAAATCAAACTCCAGCGGTACTACCGCCAGGGGTAGCGGTACTACCGCTAGGACCCCAGCGGTACTACCGCCAGGGGTAGCGATACTACCGCCAAGAGGATTCACTGTGCATTCTTTTCATGTGCTTGGCAATGAGTGTTTATTTTTCTGCTTTTTCTAGTTCATTGCCTTGACTCTTTTTGTCGCTTCTTTTTGCTGTGTGTTTTGTGTCACAGGTGGTTCTCGCCGTTCGAACCCCCCACGGGACACGCAGTCCAAGCACTATCGCAACCAAGAAGCTCCAGAGGGGTCTGCCACTTCAGGTCTACAACCCAAAAAGCAGTCCTTCAAGAAGACCGCGAACAAGGATAAGGGGATCAATGTCTGAACAATGCCCCCCAAGGACTTTCTACGGTTTCGCACTCAGAACCATTATCTCAAAGAGAAGCCTGTGATCAAGAATGTTGACCATGTTTGGGCAAAGGATCACTGCAGGATCTACCGTGATATTGTCATGCATTTCAAGAAGAACTATGTCCCCGTTCAGTGGATTGACCTAGCTCATCTTCAGCAGAACCTGGACTATTTTGGTGATGCCCTCTCTCTGATTGACAAACTGGGCATCAAGGACATCATCACTTTCAAGACAGATTTTGACCCCACTGTTGTTGCCCAGTTCTATGTCATGGTCCACTTCTCTCCAGATGAAGAGCGCTCTATGGTGTGGATGACTGGGACTCAGAAGATGACCGGTACCTGGCGTGAATTCATGACATTCCTCAAGGTTGACTTCCAGGGAGCTGATACTCCACTTGGGTCGCGTCCTCATGCTGCAGCCCCCACCGATAGGCCCCCCCGCAAAGGACAGATTGCAACAACTCTATGTGAGGAAGGGTGTGCTCCCCAAGCATCTGGACATCATGCATCGGATCCTCCGCAACACCCTCTTCCCTCGCATTGGTAACTTCGACGAGGTTCATGGCTCTTTGGCTGAGATGCTGCTGCTTTGTGAGGAGGCTATGCCTAAGGAGTCTGGCCCTCTTGATATTTCTGATGTGATGTTCACGGAGCTCTGGAACTGCATCATCATGCGTAAGGTTCCCATCTACGGGCCCTATCTGTTTGCTTATATTCGTCAGAAGTGGCAAGATACTTATCCGCAGGAGGTGCTCTACGTTCAGTCTGACTACATTGTGCACGACCCGATCAAGCTTCGCGTCAAGGATAAATGGGCCAACCCATCAACTTCCTCTCAAGACATGGATACTGACACAGAGACTGCTGCTGACAGAGGAACCGCCTCTCAGTCCCGCTCTTCTGCCATGCCATCTTGGGCCATCAAACTGCAGGATAAGATGAAGACTCTATTCTGTATGCAGGCTAAGGGTCAGTACCAGACGCACGTGGCTCAGAAGGAGAGCCGCCAGAGGCACAAGCGTGTTCTAAGGACTCTTGATGTGGACATCTCCAGCGGATCAGAGGACGACATCACTCTAGAGGCTACTTGGATGCAGGCTCAAGGTTACCAGTGGTCTGGCGATGAGGAGGAAGAGGAGGAGCAGGACGATCAGGAGGGTACCGACGAGTCTGGCGATGCTGAGGATGAGGAGTAACCACCTGTGGCATTAGGTGTGCCCCTTTTTTGGGGTCTTGTGCCAAAGGGGGAGAGAGTCTAGGAGTTGGATTTGCTTTCAGAGTTCGAACTTTGCTTTGCTTTGCTTTCTTTCGTGATTTGCTTCGAACTTGGTTTGCTTCTAGTTTGCTTTCGTTTGTGAGACATGAACTTATGTGAGATTTATTTCCATCATATGCCGTGAGTCATATGCCCCGTATTGTCATATATCTCTATCTTTTTGTTCTCATCCTATTCTCTGTGCAAATCCGGTATTGTCATCAATCCACCAAAAAGGGGGAGATTGTTGGGGCATAGTTTATGCCTAAGTAATTTTGGTGATTGATGACAGTACCGTAAAGGACTAACCATGTGTGTTAAGGTTTCAGATAACACACGTCAACGGCACAAGAAGACTCGCCTCCTCATTCATGGAACGGAAGCACGACGCTCTCTATGATTCTCTTTATTTGAGTCATAGGAGGGGAACCGTAGTGGAAAGGTTTGGGTGGAATATATCTTTGCACGTGCACACTTCGCATATTCTCCCTTACCTTCATCTTTGGAGCGGCCCCCGCCACTGTGTTTCTTTCCTCCTTGCAAAATGGTCCCGAGCGGCAGTACCGCTGGAATGCTAGCGGTAGTACCGCTGAAGCCAGCGGTAGTACCGCTGGCTGGCGGTAGTACCGCTCCAGGAGCTTAGTACCGCCTGCCTAGCGGTTGTTCGTGGACGGACCTTTTTGCGAAGACTTTCTAGGCGGTGGTAGTGCTTTTGCACTACCAGGGGGCCAGCGGTAGTACCGCTGGGGCCAGTGGTAGTACCGCTGGAATGCCAGCGGTAGTACCGCTGCAACCAGCGGTAGTACCGCTAGTCGGCGGTAGTACCGCTGCAGCCAGCAGTAGTACCGCTGGAGCTCGGGCAGAGAGTGGGAAAACGGTCTGATTCCCCCCCCACTATATAAAGGGTTCTTCTAGCTGTGGAACCTTATCTCTTACCTTCCCAAGCTCCATTGTTGCGCCCCAAGCTCAAAAGTGCCCGATCTCTCTCCCTAGCCAATCAAACTTGTTGATTCTTTAGGGATTGGTTGAGAAGGCCTAGATCCACACTTCCACCAAGAGAAAAGTTGATTCCCCCACCAATCCCTTGCGGATCTTGTTACTCTTGGGTGTTTGAGCATCCTAGACGGTTGAGGTCACCTCGAAGCCATATTCCATTGTGGTGAAGCTTCGTGGTCTAGTTGGGAGCCTCCAAGCTTTGTGTGGAGTTTGCCCCAACCTTGTTTGTAAAGGTTCGGTCGCCGCCTTCAAGGGCACCTATAGTGGAATCACGATACCTTGCATCGTGCGAGGGCGTGAGGAGAATACGGTGGCCTTAGTGGCTTATTGGGGAGCATTGTGCCTCCACACCGCTCCAACGGAGACGTACTTCCTGTCAAAGGGAAGGAACTTCGGTAACACATCCTCGTCTCCATCGGTTCCACTTGTGGTTATCTCTAACCTTTACTCTGTGTATGCTTATATTGTTAACTATATCTTGCTTGTCTTAATAGCTCTCGTTGTTAGCTCCATTAGGGTTCACCTCATTGTCGTAATATTTGTGAACCCATATGTTGTTTACCTTAACTTGCTAAGATTAATTAAAAAGTGGTCGTTGTCTATTCACCCCCCCCCCTCTAGTCAACCATATCGATCATTTCACCCAAGATTTGATCGTCAGTATCTCTATACCTATTTCAATCTCATTACCGGCAAGTCTCTTTACTCGTTCCGTAATACAAGATCCCATGACTTACACTTGATTCACATTGCTTGCAAGGCTTATATGTGATGTTGTATTATCGAGTGGGCCCTGAGATACCTCTCCGTCACACAGAGTGACAAATCCCACTCTAGATCCATGCTAACTCAACAGACACCTTCGGAGATACTTGTAGAGCAGCTTTATAGTGACCCGGTAATGTTGTGACATTTGATACACACAAGGTATTCCTTCGGTGTCAGTGAGTTACATGATCTCATGGTCATAGAAATGAATACTTGAGACACAGAAAACAATAGCAACAAAATGACACGATCACATGCTATGTTCATAGTTTGAGTCTTGTCCATCACATCATTCTCGTAATGATGTGATCCAGTTATCAAGTGACAACACTTGCATATGGTCAGAAAACCTTAACCATCCTCGATCAACTCGCTAGTCAACTAGAGGCTTACTAGGGACATTGTTTTGTCTATATATCCGCACATGTATCTATGCTTTCATTCAATACAATTTTAGCATGGATAATAAACGATTATCTTTGAAACAGGAAATATAATAATATCCATTTTATCATTGCCTCTAGGGCATATTTTCAACACGGCCAGCTCCAAGCCTTGTACCGCGTCAAGAGGGAGAAGTTGGACTCCCGGGAGGCGGTCATCAAGGTGGTGGAGGAGGTGTTTGAGAAGCGTTTCGAAGAAATGCGGGCTCATTTCGACGAGGCCTACAAGGCGCTACAGGCCGAGCGTGAGAACCTGAAGGCCGAGGGTCAAGCGCTCAGCCTTCGGTCAAACGACGCCCGGAAGGAGGAGGAAGAGTGTGGGCACCGAACCGTAGCCGAGGAGGCCCGCCTCACCAACATCCGGATCAGTCTGGATGATCACGAGAAGGAGCTCGCTGCCCGTGAGCAGGCACTCAGCGAGGGGCTCCGTGCCAAGGGCGAGGAGGTCAAGAAACTGGTGGCGCAGCATACTCACGAACTGGCGGGCTGATAACCCACAGGTATAGGGGATCGCAACAGTTTTCGAGGGTAGAGTATTCAACCCAAATTTATTGACTCGACTCAAGGGGAAGCCAAAGAATATTCTCAAGTATTAGCAGTTAAGTTGTCAATTCAACCACACCTGAAAGATTTAGTATCTGCAGCAAAGTACCAGTAGCAAAGTAGGGTGATAGCAGCAGTAGCAACGGTAACCAGTAGCAGCAAAGTAACAGTAGTAGCAACAGAGTAAGAGTAGCAGCAGCAAAGTAACGTAGCAAGGACCAGTAGTAAAAGACTCGTAGGCATTGGATCGGTGATGGATGATTATGCCGGATGTGATTCATCATGCAACAGTTATAACACGGAGAGATAAGTAACTAGCTCTAGTTCATCAATCTAATGTAGGCATGTATTCCGTATGTAGTCATATGTGCTAAGGGAAAAGAACTTGCATGACATCGATTGTCCATCCCTCCCGTGGCAGCGGGGTCCTAATGGAAACTACGGGATATTAAGGTTCTCCTTTTAATAAAGAACCGGACCAACGCATTAACACTTGGTGAATACATGAACTCCTCATACTATGGTCATCTCCGGGAGTGGTTCCGGCTATTGTCACTCCGGGGTTGTCGGGTCATAACACATAGTAGGTGACTACAACTTGCAAGATAGGATCTAAAACACACATATATTGGCGACAACATAATAGGTTCAGATCTGAAATCATGGCACTCGGGCCCTAGTGACAAGCATTAATCATGGCAAAGTAGTAGCAACATCAATCTCAGAACATAGTGGATATTAGGGATCAATCCCCGTCAAAACTAACTCGATTACATGATAGATCTCATCCAACTCATCACCGTCCAGCAAGCCTACAATGAAATTACTCACGAACGGTGAAGAGCATCATGGAATTGGCGATGAAGGAAGGTTGATGATGACGATGCCGACGATTTCCCCTCTCCGCAGCCCAGAACGGACTCTAGATCTGCCCTCCACATGAAGAACAGGAGGTCGCGGCGCCTCCGTATCGCAAAACGCGATGAACTCTTCTCCTTGATTTTTTTTCTGGGCGAGACGGACTAAATAGAGCTGAGATTGGAGGAGGTGGAGCAACGTGGGACCCACAAGCCTGGTAGACGCGGCGGGGGGTGTCCGCGCCTCCTGGGCTTGTGGCTCACCTCCTCCGGTGGATCCTTGCGCAGGTATTTTTCATATATTCCATGAAAATTCCTCGTAAGTTTTCAGGTCATTCCGAGAACTTTAGTTTTTGCACAAAAACAACACCATGGCAATTCTACTGAAAACAGCGTTAGTCCGGGTTAGTTCCATTCAAATCATGCAAATTAGAGTCCAAAACAAGGGCAAAAGAGTTCGGAAAAGTAGATACGACGGAGGCATATCAACTCCCCCAAGTTTAAGCCTTGCTTGTCCTCAAGCAATTCAGTTGACAAACTGAAAGAGACAAAAGAAAAACTTTGACGAACTCCATTTGATCTTGTTGTTGCAACTATGTCTAACTCATAACCAGAATTTCAGCAAGATCACAAGCAAACCACATAAGCAAATGACATCTAGGTCTCACGGTAAACTCATATCAATGGCATAATCAACTAGCGAGCAAATAATAATAACTCTCAAACGTCAACACTTCAAGCAAAACAATCAAAAAGCGGTATGAACAGATGGTATCTCGCTAGCTCTTTCTGAGACCGCAAAACATAAATGCAGAGCACCTTCAAAGACCAAGGGCTTACTAAACATTCTAATTCATGGCAAAGAAGATCCAGTGTCAGTCATACTCAACACAGTTAAAAGCAAAGCATAAAAATGACAGAGGTGCTCTCTAATTGGTGCTTTTGTAAGAGGAGGATGACTCAACAGGAATATAAATAGACAGGCCCTTCGCTGAGGGAAGCATTGATTTGCAGAGGTGCCGGAGCTCAAGCTTTGAAAACGGAGATAATAATTTTGGGTGGCATGCTTTCATTGTCAAAGAAATGACTAAGAGTTCTGAACATCTTCCACGCTACACATTCTATAGGTGGTTCCCAAACAGAAAAGTAAAGTTTTCACTCCCCCACCACCAATCAATCACACTCCACGGCTAGCCGAATCCTCGGGTACCGTCCATACCAACATCAATCCTGGGGGAGTTTGTTTGCAATTATCTTTTTCGATTTGAGCATGGAACTGGGAATTCCAATTACGAGCCCCTTTCTCGTAAATGATAGTGAATAAACACATATCGAGGATAACACACCTAGTATGGAAGATACTAATAGCCCCCTGTCACCACATGAGCGGTTCGGGGATGCAAAACAGATTATTTCTTGAAGATTTAGTGAGTGTCACATGCAAATTTACTTGGGACGGCAGGTAGATACCGCACATAGGTAGGTATGGTGGACTCATATGGAACAACTTTTGGGTTTATGGAAGTGGATGCACAAGCAGTGTTCCTGCTTAGTACAAGTGAAGGCTAGCAAAAGACTGGGAAACGACCAACTAGAGAGCGACAACAGTCATCAGAATGCATTGAGATTAACTAGCATTGAGTGCAAGCATGAGTAGGACACAAATCACCATGAATGTTGATTTTGTTTCAACTACATGCGTAAAAATGCGCCAAGTCAAGCCACTTGAATCATTCAAAGGAGGATACCATCCTATCATACTACATCATAGTCATCTCAAAATTCATGTCGGCAACCAAGACAAATCATTATAAGCTCCTAGCTAATTAAGCATGGCATCAGCAACTATGATCTCTAAGTTGTCATTGCAAACATGTTTCTCTCACAACAAAGCTAAATCTGGAATGATGAGTTAGTCATATTTACAAAAAAATAAATAGATAGAGTTCATACCAGCTTCTCCAGGCTCAGTCACTTCATCATATATCGTCATTATTGCCTTTCACTTGCACGACCGAATGATGTGAACAATAATAAGAGTGCTCGTGCATTGGACTAAAGCTGGAATCTACAGGCAAACACAAAGGAGAAGACAAAGTAATATGGCTCTTTTAACAGATAAGCAGATATGCATGCGAGAGCCACTAAACATTGTAACCATGGTCTTCTACCTTGACCCAAAGAAAAAGAAAACTATTTACACGGGAAAGCTCCCAACAAGCAAAACAAAAAAATAAAATATTTTTGGGTTTTCTCAAACTAGACAGACACACGAAAAGAAAACGAGAAAAATAAAATAACTAGCATGGACGATACAGTGGCAAAGTGTGAACACCGACGAACAAAGTGAAAGCATAAGCAAGAATGTAAAGTCGGCGAGAAACACGTACTCCCCCAAGCTTAGGATTTTGGCCTAAGTTGGTCTACTCCCAAGGAGGGAAATAACCAGCTCCGGTGTACTCCAGAGTGGACTCAGGATGCCACTGTTGTGTGAGCTCCTCTGGCTCCCACTGATAAACTAGCGTCTGGTACTCGACTGGTTGCTCGGGCACGGGCACATGTGGTTGAGCCAAGCCAGAATATTCCTAGATGTACGAGGGCATAATAATGTACCTGCCTGCATGAAGATTGAACAAAGAAGGAGCAGGCAAAGTAATAGTCTCACGAGTACCCTCACTAAATACCAGGTTATAAATCATCCTTATATTTATATCTCTATCAAGAAAGTCATGGCGAACCATGCTATCATAATCTAGATATCTCTCGGGAAGAAGAATCTCTTCTTCCTCGTCCAGTCTAATAGGTATCTCAAAGTGTCTGGCAAGACGGGTAGCATAGATACCTCCATAGACAACACCTTTAGAACGGTTCATGTTCAACCGTTGAGCTACTATAGCGCCCAAGCTATAAGTTTTATCGTCATAAAGGGCTTCGCGCAAGACCGCAAGACCTGGGGAGCTAAGGGACCCAGCTCTCCCACGGCCAATCAAACATTTTCCCACAAATAGTGAGAAGTACCGAAGCACGGGAAAATGTATGCTAGCAGCTCTAGCGCAAGACACTCCTCTCTCCTCTCCTACAGCAATTGTATCGATGAAAGCCTCCAGGTCCCGTGGACGAGGTTCATGAATATCCCCAACAAAAGGAAATTTGCAAATATTGCAAAAATCCTAGAGTGACATGCGCTAGGGGATATCGTATAATTTGAACTCAACCATAAGAGGATTCTTTCTCAGATAGAAGTTAAAGCTTTGTACGAAGATATTAGTAAGGAGGAGGTATTGCAGACACTTATCTTCAACGAAGGCGGTAAGGCCTGCGTTCTCCACCAAGTGATGAAAGTCCTCATAAAGTTCGGCGGCGCGTAAGAACACATCGCTTGGCCATTCGCACGCTCGAACTTCGATACTTGGGCTTCTTCTCACTTCCATCATCCTTGGGGTCACGGCTTGAAGAGCCTCTTAAGAACCTCCTCATCTTTTCCCTTTTCTATCTCTGAAAATTTCTGAAATTTTTAGTGACTCTAAGGAAAAGTGAACAAGGCTCAACAAAAACTCATAGCAACTACTCACACAAGTGCCTAGAGGCCATATTACGCATCAAAACTACTTGGGACTAGCTAAAATTAGCATGCAAAGCTCAAGAACATAGTCACCAAGGCAGCAAAACTACGCGAAGTATAAGGCACTAGAGCAAAAACTAATTGGACCAATGGAGGAGTTACTTACCAAGGAGTAATTGCCCCAAAACAGTTCGGAGAATGGTGCTTTAGGCAAGGAGATCGAAAATCCTAGCAAGAAGATCAAGAACACGGGTTTGAGCTGCGAAACGATTTTTTCTGGAGGTAGGAGAAGCAGATGGGATCTAGAATGAGTGGAGGGGGTGCACGTGGCCCCCACAAACTAGGTAGGCGCGGCCAGGGGGTGCCCGCGCCTCCAGGGCTTGTGGCTCACTGGTGCAGCCCCCAGACTTGCTCTTCGTCTTAGTATTTTTCAAAAAATCCAGAAAAAATCATACTTGATTTTCAGGACGTTCGAAGAACTTTTATTGTCGGGGTACTTTTCCACGGGATGCTAAAACAAAAAACAGGGAAAACTAAACTAAATCTATTAATTTTCTTCTAAGCAACTGAAGGTGAAAGCTTGGAACAGAGGTTTGTGACTTCTCGATTCATCCATCTCATGGTCATCGACAGAAATCCGTTAATGAGGTTGATCAAGTCTCCTTGATAAACTTTTCGAATCAGAAAAGAAGACGGAGAATTTTCGAATAGTCACTAGCTCACCACAATGGGGATGTGTATCTCCCCAACACACAAATCATACTTCATCTTAACAGGAGGAATAGGGCATTCAGAGCTCCCAATAAGAATCGATAAAGTTTTTTCGATAGCATTGATGCAGTGTACTCGATATTGTTTCTTTGGAAAGTGCACCGTATGCTCACTACCGTTGACATGGAAAGTGACATTGCCTTTGTTGCAATCTATAACAACCCCGACAGGGTTTAAAAAGGGTCTTTCGAGGATGACCGCCATGGCATCGTCCTCGGGAATATCCAGAATAACAAAGTCTGTTAAGATAGTGACGTTAGCAACCACAACAGGCACATCCTCGCAAATGCCGATAGGGAAAGCAGTTGATTTGTTGACCATTTGCAGAGAGATTTCAGTGGGTGTCAACTTGTCCAGTTCAAGCCTACGATAAAGAGAAAGAGGCATAACACTAACACCAGCTCCAAGATCGCATAACGCAGTTCTAACGTAGTTTCCTTTAACGGAGCAAGGTATAGTGGGCACACCGGGATCACCTAGTTTCTTAGGAGTTCCACCCTTGAAGGTATAATTAGCAAGCATGATGGAAATCTCAACCTCAGGTATCCTCCTCTTATTACTCACAATATCCTTCATGTACTTAGCATACGGAGACATTTTGAGCATATCTGTCAAACGCATTTGCAGAAAGACAGGTCTAATCATTTCAACAAAGCGCTCAAAATCCTCATCATCCTTTTTCTTGGATGGTTTGGGAGGAAAGGGCATGGGTTTCTGAACCCATGGTTCCCTTTCTTTACCATGCTTCCTAGCAGTGACGTCATTCTTATCGTATCTTCTATTCTTAGGCTGTGGGTTATCAAGATCAACAGGGTCAATCTCCACATCCTTATCATTGCTAGGTAGAGCATCTTCATGAACATCACTATCGATATTATCATTAGGCTCATGTTCATCACCTGATTGTGTTTCAGCATCAGAGATAGAGACATCGTTTGGACTCTCAAGTGTAGCAGCAACAGGGTTGCTAGCGTGCAACTTCCTATCATCTTTCTTCTTCTTTATAGGATTACTAGGTGCATCAGTGCTAACTCCTTGAGAATCTTGTTCAATTCTCTTCGGATGACCCTCCTGATACAAAGGTTCCTGAGTCATTCTACCGCCTCTTGTGACGACTCTGACAGAATTGTCATTCGGCTCATTGAGCAAGTCATTCTGAGCTTGAAGTACTTGTTCTACCTGAGTAGTAACCATTGCGGCATGTTTACTCAGAAGTTTAAGATCATTGACATTTGTGTCCACACAAGCACTTAAATGACTAAGCATACCAGCATTCTGTTCCAATTGTCTGCTAACATAATCATTGAAACTTTGTTGTTTGGCAACAAAGTTATCAAATCCATCCAGGCATAGGCTAGCAGGTTTATCAAAAGGAATATCACTTTCATCGAACCTACGAAGAGAATTTATCTCTACTACCTGTATCGGGTTATCAAGACCATAGATCTCTTCGATAGGTGGTAGATTTTTTACATCTTCAGATTTAATGCCTTTCTCTCGCATAGATTTCTTAGCTTCTTGCATATCTTCAGGACTGAGGAATTGAATACCTCTTTGCTTCGGAGTTGGCTTTGGAGGTGGTTCGGGAATAGTCCAAGCATTCTCATTGCACAAGATATTATTCAATAGGATCTCAGCTTGTTCTACGGTTCGTTCCCTAAAAACACAACCAACACAACTATCTAGGTGGTCTCTAGAAGCATTGGTAAGTCCATTATAGAAGATATCAAGTAGTTCATTCTTCTCGAGAGGGTGATCACGCAAAGCATTCAACAACTGGATGAGCCTCCCCCAAGCTTGTGGGAGACTCTCTTGTTCAACTTGCGCAAAGTTGTATATTTCCTGCAAGGCAGCTTGCTTCTCATGGGCAGGGAAATATTTTTCAGAAAAGTAGTAGACCATATCATGGGGGCTATGCACACAACGAGGAGCAAGAGAAGTGAACCAGGTCTTAGCATCATCCTTTAGCGAGAAAGGAAACGGCTTGAGGATATAGTAGTGGCAGATCTTTTCCTCACTCGTGAATAGGGTGGCTATATCGTGCAGTTTGGTAAGATGGGCTACAACCGTTTCAGACTCATAACCGTGAAAAGGATCATATTCGACCAGAGTAATTAACTCAGGGTTGACAGAGAATTCATAATCCTTATCGGTCACAAAGATAGGCGAAGTAGCAAACTTCGGGTTGTATTTCATCCTAGCGTTCAGAGATTTTTCTTTCCACTTGCGTAGTAATTTCTCAACATCATAGCTATCCTTACACGCAAGAAAATCCTCAGCTATCTCTCCCTCCATAACATAACGCTCAGGCAAATCAGGCAATTCAGGCATAATAGCATGTTCTACTTCAATAGTATCAGCAGTTTCAGAGGTATCATCACATCTAGCAACAACTCTAGCAATTTGTGCATCAAGGAATGCACCTAGTGGCAAAGCAGTATCAAGCATAGCATCATCAGGCAAAGCAGTATCAAGCATAGCATCATCACAAGCATCATGGGCAGCAGAAGTAGCATCATCAAGCACAGACGACCTATCAAGATTTCTAGCAGGAGGTGATGTCGCAAACTTACTCATAACTGAAGGTGAATCAAGTGCAGAGCTAGATGGCAGTTCCTTACCTATCCTTGTAGTGGAGGGAAAGACTTTAGTTCTTGGATCTATCAGATTCCTCATAGTGATCAGCAGACGTAAATCCCAAGTGACTCAGAGAATATAATTGTGCTTCCCCGGCAACGGCGCGAGAAAATTGTCTTGATAACCCACAAGTATAGGGGATCGCAACCGTTTTCGAGGGTAGAGTATTCAACCCAAATTTATTGATTCGACTCAAGGGGAAGGCAAAGAATATTCTCAAGTATTAGCAGTTGAGTTGTCAATTCAATCACACCTGGAAGATTTAGTATCTGCAACAAAGTATCAGTAGCAAAGTAGGGTGATAGCAGCAGTAGCAACGGTAACCAGTAGCAACAAAGTAACAGCAGTAGCTACAGAGTAACAGTAGCAGCAGCAAAGTAACGTAACAAGGACCAGTAGTAAAACACTCATAGGTATTGGATCAGTGATGGATGATTATGCCGGATGTGATTCATCATGCAACAGTTATAACAAGGAGAGATAAGTAACTAGCTACAGTTCGTCATTCTAATGTAGGCATGTATTCCATATGTAGTCATACGTGCTTAGGGAAAAGAACTTGCATGACATCTATTGTCCATCCCTCCCGTGGCAGCGGGATCCTAATGGAAACTACGGGATATTAAGGTTCTCCTTTTAATAAAGAACCGGACCAACACATTAACACTTGGTGTATACATGAACTCCTCATACTATGGTCATCTCCGGGAGTGGTTCCGGCTATTGTCACTCCGGGGTTATCGGGTCATAACATATAGTAGGTGACTACAACTTGCAAGATAGGATCTAAAACACACATATATTAGCGACAACATAATAGGTTCAGATCTGAAATCATGGCACTCGGGCCCTAGTGACAAGCATTAAGCATGGCAAAGTAGTAGCAACATCAATATCAGAACATAGTGGATATTAGGGATCAATCCCCGTCAAAACTAAATCGATTACATGGTAGATCTCATCCAACTTATCACCGTCCAGCAAGCCTAGATGAGATTACTCACGAACGGTGAAGAGCATCATGCAATTGGCGATGAAGGAAGGTTGATGATGACGATGCCGACGATTTCCCCACTTCGGAGCCCAGAACGGACTACAGATCTGCCCTCCAGATGAAGAACAGGAGGTGGCGGCGCCTCCGTATCATAAAACGCGATGAACTCTTCTCCTTGATTTTTTTTCCGGGCGAGACAGACTAAATAGAGCTGAGATTGGAGGCGGTGGAGCAACGTGGGCCCCACAAGCCTGGTAGGCGCGGCCAGGGGGGTGGTCGCGCCTCCTGGACTTGTGGCCCACTCGCTCACCTCCTCCGGTGGATCTTTGCAAAGGTATTTTTCATATATTCCATAAACATTCCTTGTAAGTTTTCAGGTCATTCCGAGAACTTTTATTTCTGCACAAAAACAACACCATGGCCATTCTGCTGAAAACAGCGTTAGTCCGGGTTAGTTCCAATCAAATCATGCAAATTAGAGTCCAAAACAAGGGCAAAAGAGTTCAAAAAAGTAGATACGACGGAGGCGTATCACGGACCAGTTCAAGGGCGACCTCGATGCCCGGGATTCGGAATACGCCGGCAAGCTCCAGGAGATGACCGACCGAGCGTCTGCCGCCCAAGTCGCCAAGGATGGGCTCACCAGGATGGTGAAAGAGCTCGAGGAAGAGCTCGATGTCCTTCGCGACAAGGTATCAATGCTTTCTTCTGTGAGGGACAAGGCCCTCGCCATCTTGGAGGATGCCGAGGCCGCTGCTACCAACAAGGCCACCTAGGTCCGCAGTGCCAACGCCTCCCTGGACGCCTTGCGGGCTAAGTTGACCTCCACGGAGGAGGCACTCAAGGAGGGAGTGGCCCGGGAGGAGGATCTGACTCGGAAGCTCCAGGTCTCGGCGGAACAGCTTGACACCACTTCTGTCGACCACGGCAAGTACGCGAAGGTCGTCAAGTTGTGGACGTGGCGCCTTTTTAACGCCGCGTCTGCCATCGCTGATGAGCTGGCCACCATGGACCTTGAAGGCCCCGGCTATGCTCCTTCTCTGGAGGCTCCTCCGAGCGTCAACTTGGCCTTGTTCTTCGAGAGTTTGACCGACACCCTGAAGCGTCTCCAGGCCGAAGAGACGATGCGGCAGGCAAGGCCCGGCGGCTGTGCCGGAACGTCCTCCTCAAAGTGCTTACCAAGCTGGCGTACAGGAACCCTGATTTGAATCTCTCCATGGTACGCCTGTCGAAGGAAGTGGACCCCAAGCCATTTGAAGACAAGGTCATGCCTATCGTTGACAGGATAGACAAGGTTAAAATGGTGCAAGGTCCACGTCGGGACTAGCCTCCGTGCCCTTTGTTATTGTAATCTATGCTTTGAACATAATATTTGCTACTCGTAGTATACTAAGTACTCCGTTTGGGAGAGTAGTGTTGCCTTTCCTCTATCACCTATTTCCCTCTTTCCTGCGATACTTTGCCGGGGGCCGTCACTGCCAGCGGGATATTTAACTCCCTTCCGGGCCTCGTCGTGGGCCGCCGAGCATGCTTTTTACAAAAGAGGTGTGCTGGAAAAGTCACCTTGATTGTTGAGCGCTCTTCGAGGCGACTTTTGGGAGGCTAGTGATAGCGATCCCCGGCACACAGGTTTTTCCGTTTGAGAGAAAGTGAGGGCGTTTTAGAGAGGAGAGGAGCGTACTCACCCAACGGCTTACCCATCAACTTACTCAAAGTGTCGGCAACTTTCCTGCCGGCTGCATTTACTTCTTTCGGCTTTGAGTGGGTTATCTTGGCAATTGTTGCTGCTGTGGGCATCCCCACTATCTTCCCCCTGGCAAACTTGTGCGTAGGGGTTATACATGTCTTTCAAAGGGAAGAATAGAGGGGAAATATCCGCCCGGGCTATGGTCCCCTTGTTAGTTCATGCGTTTCACAAAGTCATAGATGCATGCATGTTTTCTATCATGAGGATCTATATGATGATGCGGAACGCTATGCTTTATTTGACTGCACTCAGGGTCTTCCCCTGGCTTTGTACAAAGGATTACATGCAACTTCGGCAAGACTTGTACAAAAGGTGGTCGCCGGTTAGCCCGGCAACCTCTCCCTACGGGTAGAACTTCCGAAGATACTCTATGTTCCAGGAGTTGCTCACCGGTAAGCGATCTTCGGTCTCCAGGCGGACAGCGTCGGGCCTGGTTACTCGCACTACCCGATATGGGCCTTCCCACTTTGGCGTCAACTTGTTGGTATTCTTGGCCGACTAAACGTGCCTAAGAACAAGGTCGCCTTCCTCGAAACTTCTGGCTCGTACCTTGCGGCTATGATAGCGGCGCAAGGCTTGCTGGTAGCGAGAGACTCGCATAGCCACGTGAATCCGAGTCTCCTCGAGGAGCATTGCGTCATATGGACGCAATTGCTCTTGCTCCAGCTCATCATAAGCAAGCACCCGATGTGATCCATAAGTGAGTTTCGTGGGAATAAATGCTTCTTCCCCGTATACCAGGGAGAAGGGTGTCTGGCCGGTGGCTCGATTTGGCGTCGTTCTGATTGACCAAAGAACCGCCGATAGTTCATCAATCCAGTGCCTTCCATGCTCGCGTAGCTTGTCAAAAGTTCTAGTCTTGAGCCCGCACAGTACCTTGGCATTTGCTCTTTCGGCTTGACCATTGCTCCTTGGGTGAGCGACGAAAGCGAAACATATTTTGCTGCCGAGGTCTTGGGCGTATGGCATGAAGATGCGGCTCATGAACTGGGTGCCATTGTCGGTGATAACCCTGTTCGGGATGCCGAAGCGACAGACTATCCCCTTGAAGAACTTGACAGCTGACTGTGTTGTTACCCTTATGGCTGGCTCCACTTCTGGCCACTTAGTGAACTTGTCGATTGCGACATACAAGTACTCAAAGCCCCCGGTGGCGCGGGGGAAGGGCCTGAGGATATCGAGCCCCCAGAAGGAGAATGGCCACGACAGAGGGATTGTTTGGAGAGCTTGCGTTGGCTGATGAAGCTTTCTTGAATGGAACTGGCATGCTTCACACTTGGTTACTAGTGCAGTTGCATTATGGAGGGTTGTCGGCTAGAAGAAACCTTGTCGGAACGCCTTCCTGGCAAGGGCCCTCGACCCTATGTGTGATCCACATATCCCTTTGTGAATTTCGGCCAACAGCTCCAGTCCTTCCTCCTGGGGGATGCACTTTAGGTTCATGCCATTCAATCGCCTCTTGTAGAGGGCATCATCCACAAGTTGGTACATGCTTGACTGGCGAGCGAATTTTTCTGCTTCTTTGGGTTCCTCAGGAAATTCCCCAGTTTGGAGGTATCAGACTATGTAATGCACCCACGCCGGAGCGCGCGGCTCGACACCGAGGAGCAATGGCATGTCTTCTGCCGGGGTGGGATCCCCCCCGGCAGGGTCTGCTTCTGGTCCGGCATCCTCTTCCGCGACAAGGTCCTTACCGGGGTTCCTCGGTAGGTCTGACGGGAGGTACTTTCCGGAGTTGAGCTTCTTCCTCTTGTCTGGCTTGGTTGATGGTGCCACGGAGGGTTGAGTCAGCCGTAGCACGAAAGTCCCTGGTTCCACAGGAAGTTTAAGTGTTGCACGCTTTGACACGTCGTCTGCGATGGTGTTTTCGGCACGAGGTACGTGCTCCATTGATACGTCTCCAACGTATCTATAATTTTTTATGGTTTCATGCTATTATCTTGTCAAAATTTAGATGTTTTGTATGCCTTATATATATTTTTTGGGACTAACTTATTAACTCAGTGCCAAGTGCCAGTTCCTGTTTTTCCATATTTTTGACCCCTTTCAAAGGAGGATTTTGAATGGAGTCCAAATGGAATGAAACTGCCAAAAAGATTTTTTCTGGAACAAAAAAAGATCGGAGAGCCGGAGAATCAGGGCAGGGGCCCACCAGGGACCCCACAAGCCCTCATGGCGTGGCCAGGGGGAGGCCGCGGCCCCCTGGCTTGTGGGCTCTCTGAGGCCCCTTTGCCCTAGGTTTTGCGTCCATATATTCCCTAAAAATCCCCAAAAAATCAGGAGATCATCGAAAGTACTTTTCGGCCGCCGCAAGCTTCTGTCTCCGCAAGATCCCATCTCGGGCACGTTCTGGTGCCCTGCCGGAGGGGGGATTCGGATACGGATGGCTTCTTCATCAACACCATGACCTCTCCGATGATGCGTGAGTAGTTCACCATAGACCTACGGGTCCATAACTAGTAACTAGATGGCTTCTTCTCTCTCTTGGATCTTCAATACAAAGTTCTCCATGATCTTCATGGAGATCTATCCGATGTAATCTTCTTTTGCGGTGTGTTTGTCGAGATCCTATGAATTGTGGATTTATGATCAGAATATCTATGAATCTTATTTGAGTTTCTTTAGATCTCTCTTATGCATGATTTCATATCCTTGTAATTCTCTTTGAGTTGTGGGTGTTGTTTGGCCAACTAGATCTATGATTCTTGAAAATGGGAGAAATGCTTGGTTTTGGGTTCATACCATGCGATGACCTCACCCAGTGACAGAAGGTGTAGCGAGGCACACATCGTGTTGTTGCCATCAAGGGTAAAAACATGGGGTTTTCATCATTGGTTTGAGATTATCCCTCTACATCATGTCATCTTGCTTAAGGCGTTACTCTGTTCGTCATGAACTCAATACACTAGATGCATGCTGGATAGCGGTCGATGTGTGGAGTAATAGTAGTAGATGCAAAAAGTATCGGTCTACTTGTCTCGGACGTGATGCCTATATGTATGATCATTGCCTAAGATATCGTCATGACTTTGCTCGGTTCTATCAATTGCTCGATAGTAATTTGTTCACCCACCGTAATACTTGCTATTTTGAGAGAAGCCTCTAGTGAATACTATGGCCCCGAGGGTCTACTCTACACCATATTTTCAGCCTTATACTTTTTACTTCGTTGCACTTTCCGCCTTCAGATCTCACTTTGCAAACAATCTTGAAGGGATTGACAACCCCTCTATAGCGTTGGGTGCAAGCTCTTTTGTGTTTGCGCAGGTATCGCCAGCTCTTCGCGCATCTTCCGATTGCGCACGTTGTGGTGGAACGCGCTGATGACGGTGGCTGGGTGGATGTCCGAGATGTTGTGCTTGATGCGGCTGAACCTCTGGATGTACTTGCGCAGGGGCTCACCCTCCTTCTGGGGGACGAGGTGCAAGTCACTTTCCTGACCAGGAGCTCTGTGGCCGCCGGTAAAGGCGCCAACAAAGTCGTGGCACAATTCCTTCCAGGAGGAGATGGAGTTCTTGGGGAGGTGCATCAACCACGACCTGACGTTGGGCTTGAGCACCAATGGGAAGTAGTTGGCCAGTATATTCTCGTCTCGCCCCCCAGAAGCCTGCACCGCGATGGTGTAGACGCTGAGGAACTCTGACGGATGGGTCATGCCATCGTACTTTTCCGGGATCTCCGGCTTGAAAGTACGGGAGCTGGGCCACTGGACGCGCCATAATTCGTGGGTAAACGCTGCACAGCCTACCTCGTAGGGTAGGTGGCCAGGGTACCCCGAAACCGGTGCGCTAGCGGCGGTCCCAGCGCGCATATCTGATTGACGGTGTGACACGTCTCCAATGTATCTGTAATTTTTGATGGTTTCATGCTATTATCCTGTCAAACTTTGGATGTTTTGTATGCCTTTTATATCTTTTTGGGACTAACTTATTAACTCAGTGCCAAGTGCCAGTTCCTGTTTTTTCCATGTTTTTGACCCCTTTCAGAGGAGGATTTTAAACGGAGTCCAATCGGAACGAAACTTCCAAAAAGATTTTTTCCGAAACAGAAGAAGATCGGGAAACTTGAGAACCAAGGCAGGGGGCCACCAGGGACCCCACAAGCCCCCTAGCCGCGTCCAGGGGGGCCAGCGCCTCCCAAGCTTGTGGGCTCCCTCGGCCACCTCTGCCCTAGGTCTTTCGCCTATATATTCCCAATAATTCCAGAAAAAATCAAGAGATCATCAAAAGTACTTTTCCGCCGCCGCAAGCTTCTGTCTCTGCAAGATCCCATCTGGGGCACGTTCTGGTGCCCTGCCGGAGAGGGGATTCGGATACGGAGGGCTTCTTCATCAACAACATGACCTCTCCGATGAGGCATGAGTAGTTCACCATAGACCTACGGGTCCATAGCTAGTAGCTAGATGGCTTCTTCTCTCTCTTGGATCTTCAATACAAAGTTCTCCATGATCTTCTTGAAGATCTATCAGATGTAATCTTATTTTGTGGTGTGTTTGTCGAGATCCGATGAATTATGGATTTATGATCAGATAATCTATGAATCTTATTTGAGTTTCTTCTTATCTCTCTTATGCATGATTTCATATCCTTGTAATTCTCTTCGAGTTGTGGGTTTTGTTTGGACAGCTTGATCTATGATTCTTGCAATGGGAGAAGTGCTTGGTGTTGGGTTCATACTGTGCGGTGACCTCACCCAGTGACAGAAGGGGTAGCGAGGCATGCATCGTTTGTTCCCATCAAGGGTAAAAAGATGGGGTTTTCATCAATGGTTTGAGTTTATCCCTCTACATCATGTCATCTTGCTTAAGGTGTTACTCTGTTCGTCATGAACTCAATACACTAGATGCATGCTGGATAGCGGTCGATGTGTGGAGTAATAGTAGTAGATGTAGAAAATATCGGTCTACTTGTCTCAGACGTGATGCCTATATGTATGATCATTGCCTTAGATATCATCATGACTTTGCGCGGTTCTAGCAATTGCTCGACAATAATTTGTTCACGCACCATAATATTTTCTATTTTGAGAGAAGCCTCTAGTGAACACTATGTCCCCCGGGTCTACTTCACACAATATTTTCAGCCTTACACTTTTTCTTCGTTGCACTTTCCGCCTTCAGATCTCACTTTGCAATCAATCTTGAAGGGATTGACAACCCCTTTATAGCATTGGGTGCAAGCTCTTTTGTGTTTGTGCAGGTACTCTGGACTTGACAAGATTCTCCTACTAGATTGATACCTTGGTTCTCAAACTAAGGGAAATACTTATTGTGCTGCATCGCCCTTCCCTCTTCAAGGGAAAAACCAACGCAAGCTCAAGATACTACAGAAGATTTATGTTGTCATGGCACGGCGCGTCCCGCGTCGCCGCTCGATGAGGGTGCGGGCGTCTTCCTCGCGCCGCTCGCGGAGAATGTCCCACTGATCGCTGCGGTGGCGGTGGTCTGAAGACCCAGTCGAGTCTTCAGAGACGATGACCCGTTCCCGCCGCCGTGGAGTAAACTGCACGGTGGCGGTGGGAGCCACTATGTTCTCGGCACGGTCACAAGCGTGTTTGCTGGAGAGTCATTTCGATGTCCCCGCCTGTCGCGGCTGGTCTCCATCGGTGACCGTGAGGAGGCTCTGGATGGTGGCCCTCCAGTCCCTTTGCTTGTCCGTCGGTGGAGGGAAGTCGGGGAGCAGTTGAGCCCGCTTTAGTGCTTCCGCCGATATGGGCGGCGGCGAGATGTGCGAGGACCTCATGGGGCTCTCACTTCTAACCGTGTTAGAAGGAGCTCCCTGTTGACCACGCGGTGGCTCGCCGGCCCGCGCCGTAGCAGTGAGGGTCTGCCTTCTCGGCGTACCTCGAGAATGGGGTCCAGGGGTCCCCCTAGGTGGGGGCGGATCGCCGTCCTCCTGGGGCGATCCGTCCTGCATGGCCTGAGAAGGCCGCGAAGTATGGGCTCTCTTGGGCGCCATGAAAGGCGCCGACGCGTCTTTGGAAGTGGCCGCGTCATCGGTTGGTCGCGCGGCCGTGTCCTTCGACATACCAGGGGGAGGATGATCACCGCAGCCACGGGCGACTTCACTCGCCTGGGTTTGCTCTCCAGAATGTTGCGGAAGCTCGGCGCCTCCACCTTCTTGTCCTGCGGCCGTAGCTTCTCCTTCCCCCGCCGGGGCTGGGGGATTGGGTACGAGGGCGTTGGTCGCCGGAGCGCCCCTCCTCTTAGGGGGCATGGCGATGAGGAAGAGGTGGTGCGCTGATGGCTAGGTCAGGTTAACGCAATCTTTCCCCCTACCTGGCGCGCCAAATATGTCAGCGATGCTAGGTCGACACCTATGGGGATCAACGTGATACCCTTGTGATCGCAGGGCGGGGAAAGACAACGTCAAGAGCAGACCTAACGATCAACATCCGACAAGCCTTTTTACACAGGTTCGAGCCACTTACGCGTAAAACCCTACGTCCTGCTTGTCTGGTCGTGTTAAGCATTCTTTTGTTGTTCGTTTACAATGATGATAACCATCTTCTTGACCGATCTCCAAAGAGTCTAACCCCTGTTGAATAAGCTAAGGGCCTCCTTTTATAGGCAAAAGGGGTCACCTACAGTGCTTGATGGTAGGTTCACGAGATATTACAGTGAACCTAGAGTGGCGCTTATCCATCTACCGCTGTCAGGTGCATTAAATGCACATCTTGTCTTTGTCAGCTAAGTGCTGGTGAAGACATGTGTCCTGGTGTTTCGACACCTGGACGCCCCGTTGGCGCATGCAGAATGCACTGGAACTCGGGGGGGTGGCACTGTGGCAAGGGCGGTCGCCCTCTTGTGCCTAGCCACGTCATCCCGGCAAGGGTGCCTGTCGTAGCCTTGGGTCTTCGTCCCGGCAAGGAAGCTTGTCGGGGGCTTCGGCTGTCTTCCCGGCGAGCTCGCTCGCCGGGGTCTTGTGCTTGGTGCGTTCATCATGTCCATCAAACGGACGTGGGCTTGGGCGCCTTCCCGGCAAGGCAGGCTTGCCGGGGCCTTGGATATCTTGGGGGTGCGTCTTGTCTGGGCTCTGCCATGCCCTCCCGTCAGGGGCTCTTCGCGCCCGTGCACAAGTCTTGGGCACTAGAGACCCTAGTCTTTAGTGCACCGACAATAATATAAAAGGATAATCAATATATAACTTAGCACAATCTGAACATAATCTCATAATCCATCGGATCCCAGCAAACCGAGCATAGTAATAGTAGGAAAATTACATAGATGCCTTGATCATGTAGGGCAGCTCACGACGGCTAATCATGGAATCACAAGATTGCAGAGAAGACATCACATAGCTACTGGTCATGGACTCATGGTCGAAGGAGCACTACTCACGGCGTCCGGGAAGCGTCCATGGCGGTGGAGAAGCTCCCGGAGGTCAATCCTCCCTCCGACAGGGTGCCGGGAACAGGTCTCCTAATGCTCCCGATCTCTGAAGCGCTGCGGCGGCGGAACAATGGAGAAATTCGAAATTCTGGATATGATGGAAGGGTTTTCGATTGGAGGGGTAAATATAGGCCAAAGAAGGGCGTCAGAGGAGGTGGGGCCCACCCAGGCGGCCTGTGGGCGCGGCTAGGGGCCAGGCTGCGCAGGGAGGCTGCGTGGGCAGCCCTTGGCTCCCCTATGGCCCATCTTTGGTGATCTGGAAGCTTCTGTCACGCTGGTTTTTATATATTTTTCTTGGGATTTTTGGGGTTGTGTAAATTTGGGTAAAAGCCCCTGCAAAAAAGACACCAACACACAGAAACTGGCACTCGGTGCACTGAGTTAGTAGGTTAGTCCAAATATGTGTAAAAAGATATAGAAGTCTAGCAAAACATATAACAATGTCACCCAAAAGATCATGGAACAAGCAAAAATTATAGATACGTTTGGGACGTATCAACATCCCCAAGCTTAATTCCTGCTCGTCCTCGAGTAGGTAAATGATAACACAATAATTTCTGTGGTGACATGCTAACACACATATAAGAACTTCAAAGTAAAGCAAGTAAGATATGCAATTCAAGTCAAGACAATAACAAGCAAGAGTCTATATCTAGTATTGAAATTAGCAAAGTAAGAACATAAAGGTGCAACAGCTCTCGCTGTCCGTGACTCGAATGTCTCCAAATGGTGTTTGCGTGCAAGAAATGCGAGATGGGTTGAGAGTATAAAATATATTTTGAATTCAGAACTCAATCTACTAAACTTCACACTTGGTCTCCTTGGGAATCTTATTTTGACTCATCCCGAGACCACTAGTCTGGCACAAGTCAAAATGATCCTCTCCCTTTCGACTTTGAGCACTCATGCAATGCATGAGCGCAAGCAAGATATGTTGGCACTTAGGATGGAAAAGAGAATAATGATGGGGAAGGAAGACAAAAAGGTGTGAATGGCTCACATCAATGAGGACAACCATAGGCGAGAGAAAGCCAAATGATAGATATGATGGGAAGAGTAGGGATTGCCATGCAATGGATGCACATATGAGCTAAGGTAAGCTCTCCAATGGAACTAGTGGGGGTGCATCCAACTTGCTTGCTCATGAAGACCTAGAGCTCATTTGAGGAGGCTCGTCATTGGAATATACAAGCCAAGTTCTATAGTGTAAGGGTCCCCACATAGTTATGCATGAATGATAATCTCTATGGAGTACAAATATAGCAATGGAGTACGAGTGTGGATCCTTCAAAAGGAATAGTAGCGTTGCCCCTTCTCTCTTTTTTTCTTTTTTTTTCATTTTCCTTTTCTTTTTCTTTCTGTTTTATTTTTATTTTTTTGTGGCCTCTTTGGCTCTTTCTATTTATCTCTCATTTGTCCTCTTTGGGATCTTTTCATTTGTCCTCTTTCGGATCTTTTAATTTGTCCTCTTTGGGATCTTTTCCTCATTTAAGGGAAACACTCTATATTTTACAAGAATAAAAAGAAGATCTTCACACTTCATAAGAAGTACTCAACATAAAGACAAATGAAAACTATCATGATGTATGCAAATGTATGCCTCTGCTAGTGTAGCAGGATATGCAATGAAATTATCGCGTCATGTAGCAATAATAAGGGCAAGACCCAACTAGCATGTGGCTCCTCGATCAAGCAAAAGCATGTATGACATGAAGATCAAGTCATGAGATGGTGGATGTCGCATGGCAATGTATCTCGGAAAGGCTATGGAAATGCCTTAATAGGTAGGTATGGTGGTTATTTTGAGGAAAGATATAATGAGGCTTATGATGACAGAGCGTATCATGCCAAGGGTTTGGATGCACCGACGAAGTTTACACCAATTCTCAAGATGAGAAAGGGCAATGCACGGTACCGAAGAGGCTAGCAAAATATGGATGGTGGAAGTGCCAACAATCGAATACTCGCATTAGTCCGAAGAACTCATACACTTATTATTGGTAACTCTCTATCTAGTCAGGAAATTCATAAAGAGACAAGTATGCCGAGGAGGAGTGTTTGGGGTTTGTTTATCCTTGCGCATCCTCGACCCATGGTAACGTGAGGGTATTCTATATATTACAACTCCTCCAGAGGTTAGTGATCTGTCTAGTAGCTAGAGTTCTCAACTAATTTTTAGTTTTTGAAAAACACATGGATTTCCCAAAATACGACACCTATCACTAATAGGCTCAAGCTCCAGGCACCAATAGTCCAAACATCACTCAAATCAATACCTCAAAACTAATGCAAGTTACTACTATACTTAAATAGCAACCTCAATTACGTACTCATGCAAGACACACAACTCAGTGCAATAGGCCAACTCTCTAAACAAGATAAGCATGATAACTCAAGAGAGTTCCAAAAGCAAGCTAAATAAAATTTCTTAAAAAGATAAAGCATGAAAACTAAGAGCTAAGCATGACAACAGCTACGTAAAGATAGAGAACACACAAAAAGATAAGCATGAAAACCTATGTTGTGTTCTAGGGTGGAGTGGAGCGTGTTTCTCTCCCAAACAAAGAAGGCTAGGTTTCGACTTGTTACGAACAACATGCAAAACTAAAAAAAAGTAAAATAAAGAGCGGTACGCTCCAAGCATAGCACATAACATATGATGTGATAAAGATATAGCATGGAGATGGATGAACTGATGATTGTTGATAGAGAAGGGGATGCACCGGGGCATCCCCAAGCTTAGACGCTTTAGTCTCATTGAATATTTCTTGGGGTGCATGGGGCATCCCCAAGCTTGAGCGCTTGACACTCCTAGATCTTCTTTCATCATCTTCCATCGCACACTTGAAAACTCCCTTCATAGGAAACTCATCATAAGCTGATTAGAGTGGTTAGTACCCATGATAAAATAATTTATTCCTACTGGAAATAAAGATTTTCATGAAAAGCTACTGTTTCTCATGATTTCCAAAAGGTTTTTGCAAAGGAAAAGCAAGCTTAAGATTTGCAAAATGATGAAAACGCAAAACATGGCAGAATCTGTGAAAAACAGAACAACTTGTAGTAAATAATTTTTTCGGGGCACTTCTGCAACTCAAATCAAAAAACTCAGAACCGATGCCAGAAATACAATTATATAGAGCATGCTGTCAAAACAATTCAGATCAAAAAGATGGTCTGGTGATTTGTGGTGACTTTGTCTGTCAAGCAGTCAGAATGTGTTTCTGGACAACTTGTCACAACTTTTGAACTTTCTTGCAATCAAAGGCTAAAACTTGGCACAAAGCTTGAAAATAAAGATACAATGATGTTGCTACAGTAGTAACAAGCATCAAGACCACTAAAACTGAAAGTAAAAACAAATTGGGTTGCCTCCCAACAAGCGCTTTCTTTTATGCCTTTGAGCTAGTCATGATGCAAAAACATCAAGTATTATCAACTCCATAACAATAACTTGCCCGAATACCGGACTCATAAGGTAACTTAATCTTCTTTCAAGGGAACTGTTCCATTCCCTTTTTAAGGCTAAATTGGAATCTAATGGTTCCTTCTTTCATGTCAATGATAGCACCAACGTTGCGGAGAAAAGGACGTCCCAAAATAATTGCACATGAGGGATCACACTCAATGTCCATAATAAGAAAATCAACGGGCACATAATTATCATTGACAACAATAAGAACATCATCAATTCTCCCTAAAGGTTTCTTTATGGAAGAATCAATAATACGAACACCAAAAGAACATTGATCAAAAGGTTTCAAATCAAGCATATCATACATTCTTTTGGGCATAACGGATGCACTAGCTCCAACATCACATAAAGCAAACCAAGAGATATTATTCAATTTAATTTTGACCATAGGATCCCAACCATCTTCTAGTTTTCTAGGAATAGAAGTCTCTAGCTTGATCTTCTCCTCCCTAGCTTTGATAAGAGCATTGGTAATATGCTTTGTGAAGGCAATATTGAGTGTACTAGTGTGGGGGTCTTTAGCCATTCTTTGCAAAAAAACTGATAAGTTCAGAAAGACTACAATTGTCAAAATCAAGATTACTACCATTAATTAAAGTGGTGGTAATGTCATCTGAGCTCATTATTTTGGTAGTCTCTAAATTCAAAGGACCTTCTTGTCCTATAGTTGAGGTATTAGCATCACCGTTAATAGGTCCATTGGGACTAGGGGTGTGATGGGTGCTAAAAGTTTTGAGATCCTCAACAACTTGCATAGTAGAGATGGTAGTATGTGTGGGAAGGCTCTTAAGCCTATCTCCCTTTTCTTGAGATACAACCACTTCGGGTTTGGCTGCCATTTGATTTATCGAAGTGGCCTGTGTGTGAGAGATATTGGAAACTTGGGTCTCCGTGGTGGTGAGTCTAGTTTGGAGATTGGAAATCTCACTATTGAGGCTCTCAAGTTGTCTTTTAATGTTTTGCAAGATAGAAGAATGCTCATCTAATTGTCTAGAGAAGGCCTTGTTTTGTTCATATTGGGTGTGCATATAATTCTTTGTAGCCTTCTCTATCTCTAAAAGTTTTTCATAACTAGGCATTCTTCTATCATTAGGAGTGTAACTATAGGTGTTGATGTTCCCATGGTTGTTGGATGGGACAGGTCTAGGATTGATACCAAAATCACTCCTATAAGCATTATTATTAAAGTTGTTCCTAGATATAAAATTAACATCAACTTGCTCTCTTTCTTGAGAAACTAAAGAATTTAAAGGAACATCATGAGGATCAATAGGAGCTTGCTTAGTAAATAAAGTCATGATCATGTCAACCTTATCATTAAGGGAGGAGATCTCCTCAATAGAGTTTACCTTCATACCTGTTGGAGCTCTCTCGGTGTGCAATTGAGAATAATTTGTCATCATCTCATCCAATAGCTTTGTGTCAGCACCAAGTGTAGTTGACATAAAGGTTCCTCCCATGGCCAAGTCTAATAGATTCCGCGAGGTAAAGTTCAATCCTGCATAGAAAGTTTGTATAACCATCCAAGTAGTCAAACCATGTGTAGGGAAATTCTTAGCAAGAGATTTCATACGTTCCCAAGCTTGAGAAACAAGTTCATTATCCAGTTTCCTAAAATTCATAATGTTACTTCTTAACTGGATAATCTTAGCAGGCGACTAATACTTCCCAATAAAAGCATCTTTGCACTTATCCCAAGAATCAATGCTATTCCTAGGCAAAGGTTGAAGCCACACTTTAGCTCCTCCTCTCAAGGAGAAAGGAAAAAAGCTTAAGTTTAACAATATCACCATCTACCGCTTTATACTTTTGCATATCACAAAGCTCAACAAAATTATTCAAGTGGAAAGCAGCAGCATCTCCAGCACCGGAGAATTGATCTTTCATAAAAAGGTTCAGTAAAGAAGGTTTAATCTCATCGGAGGTAGCCCGAGTGGCAGGAGCAGCAATAGGAGTGCAGATAAAGTCATTTTTGTTGTGACTACTGAAGTCACACAGCATGGTGTTTTCAGTGGAACACATAGTAGCAGCAACAACAAAGAAACTAATGTTTTTTGTGGTTTTTGGTATAAGACTCTAAGGAAAAAACTAGAAAGCAAACTAACAAGACTAAAAAGCAAAGGTAAAAGATAGCGTGTAACTCCCCTAACTTGAAGAGCGGAGTTCCCGGCAACGGCGCCGGAAACTTGCTTGATGACGAGTTGATGGATATACCTCTCGCCCCTCGTTAGTTACCCCAAGTGGAAGGTGGAGATGTAGTCAGCAATAAATTTCCCTTACAGAGGGAGTGTAAGGTTTATCAAACTAGGAAGTCTCCGAGGATCAACAAGTAGGTGTTCGCTGCTCTCGCGCTAGCAGACGACATGGACATGCACACACAACAAATAACTTTGCTCCCAACGAGTACAGAGAGGTTGTCAATCTCTCCGGCCTTGTAGTTTGCAAAGGATCAAAAGACAAGCGGGAATAGTGATAGTGATTGCAGCGGAAAAGTAAATGAAAGCAGTAAATGATGGAGCTATAAGCAATGGTGATGATATGGACCGAAGTCACATGATGTTCACTAGTGATGTCTCTCTCCCAAAAGATGATAAACAACTATGCTTGGGTAAACAAATTACAGCTCGGCAATTGACAGAATTATAAATGCACCAAAATGCTAATTATGCTACTAGAAAGTTGGAGGCTCAAAAGTAATGGGCAGTACGCCAACACAAGTAGACCGTTTATTCATGAGCATCTACTTACTAATCATCCACCTTAATATATCTATCCAGAACATCTCGCTATTATTAAGTTGCGAGCCCCACCCAAAGTGTAAACTCAAAGCAACGGACAACTGCATTAACGAACTATGCGTAAGGTAAACAATCCTTGCAACCGTGGTCACAAGCACCGTTGTTTTCTCCCTGGTGGCAACAACACATCCCCTAGTCTCATGTTTCTGTCACTCAAGCTAGACATCAGGGGGCATGAACCCACAATCATGCATAATGCTCCCTCTTGGAGTTACAATGTACTACTCGACCAAAGTAAAACAAAGCAACGGAGAACATGCATGAATTACCTAAGAACATAATATAAACGGATAATCAAATATATAACTCATCACAATTTGAACATAATCTCATAATCCATCAGATCATAGCAAACCGAGCATAGCAATAGCAGGAAAAGTACATAGATGCCTTGATTATGTAAGGCACCTCACAAGGGATAATCATGGAAGCACAAGATTGGAGAGAAGACATCAGATAACTACTGTTTATGGACTCATGGTCCAAGGAGGACTACTAACAGCATGTCCGGGAAGCGTCCATGGCGGTGGAGAAGATCCCGGAGGTCAATCCTCCCTCCGGCATGGTGCCGGGAAGAGGTCTCGTGACGCTCCCGATCTTGGAAACGCTGTGGGGGCGGAGCGATGGAGTCGCAATTCTGGATATGATGGAAGGGTTTCCGATCGAAGGGTTAAATATAGGCCAAAGGAGGGCGTCGAAGGAGGTGGGTGTTGGGGAACTTTGCATGGGAAACAAAATATTTCCTACGCACACGCAATACCTATCCATGGTGATGATCATCTACGAGAGGGGAGAGTGAATCTACATACCCTTGTAGATCGCTAATCGGAAGCGTATATAACGCGGTTGATGTAGTGGAACATATTTGTGATTCAAATCGCAGCCGTCTCGCATCACGATCCGTCTCGCGATCCCATCACGATCCATCCTGATCTAGTGCCAAACGAACGGCACCTCCGCGTTCAGCACACATACAGCTCGATGACGGATCCCCGCCTTCTTGATCCAGCAAGAGAGGCGGAGAGGTAGATGAGTTCTCCAGCATGGCGACATGGTGGTGGTGGTGGTGGATATATTCCAGCAGGGCTTCGCCTAAGCATCGCTGAAAAACCGATCTAGAGGAAGAACAAATCTAGAGAGAAGTAGAGGGAGCACGTGGCAATTAAGGTTAGCCCTCAACTCTAAAACCTCTAGTATATATAGGAAGGAGATAGGGGAGGAGGCAGCCTCAAACCCTCAAGGTTTGGCCGAAATTGGAGGAGGAGGAGTCCTACTCCAATCCTACTAGGAGTAGGATTCCTCCTCTCCACTTGGAAACCCTTTCCATCTTTTCCACCTTTGGGTTTCTTTCCTTCCCACCTCCAATCGACCTTGGGCTTTAGTGGAGGCTTCGTTCGTCCCACTAAGGGCTGGTCCACGTCATCCCACAGCCCATGAGACCCTTTGGGGTGGGTGGGCCCACCTGGTGGACCCCCGGAACCCATTCGTCACTCCCAGTACACTATCGAAAATGTGTGAAACTTTTCTGGAGTTCAAAAACGACTTTCCTATATATCAATCTTTACCTCTGGACCATTCCAGAGCTCCTCGTGATGTCCAGGATCTCATCCAGGACTCCGAACAACCTTAGGTTACCAACACCTATAACTCAACTATACTGAAACATCACCGAACCTTAAGTGTGCAGACCCTGCGGGTTCGAAAACTATGCAAACATGACCTGAGACACTCCCTGGTCAATAACCAATAGCGGGACCTGGATGTCCATATTGGCTCCTACATATTCTATGAAGATCTCTATCGGTTTAACCTCTATGTCAAGGATTCAACTAATCCCGTATGATGTTCCCTTTGTCCTTCAGGATGTTACTCGCCCGAGATTCGATCGTCGGTATCTCCATGCCTAGTTCAATCCCGTTATCGGCAAGTCTCATTACTAGTCCGTATTACAAGATCCCGTGACTAACTACTTAGTCCTTTGCTTGCAAGTCTTATTGTGATGTTGTATAACCTAGTGGGCCCCGAGATACCTCTGCGTCACACGGAGTGACAAATCCCAGTCTTGATCCATGCCAACCCAACAGACACCTTTGGAGATACATGTAGAGCACATTTATAGTCACCCAGTAATGTTGCGCCGTTTGATACACACAAGGTATTCCTCCGGTGTCCGGGAGTTGCATGATCTCATGGTCATAGGAATAGGTACATTGACATGCAAAAAACAGTAGCAATAAACTGACACGATCATATGCTACGTTTATAGTTTGGATCTTGTCCATCACATCATTCTCCTAATGATGTGATCCCGTTATCAAGTGACAACACTTGTCTATGTCTAGGAAACCTTGACCATCTTTGATCAACGGCCTAGTCAACTAGAGGCTCACTAGGGACAGTGTGTTGTCTATGTATCCACACATGTATTTTAGTTTCCAATCAATACATTACTAGCATGGATAATAAATGATTATCCTGAACAAGGAAATATAATAATAACCAATTTATTATTGCCTCTAGGGCATATTTCCAACAGACTCCCACTTGCACTAGAGTCAATAATCTAGTTCACATCACTATTTGATTGCAATGAATCTAACACCCGCACAGTTATGGGGTTCGATCATGTCTTGCTTGTGAGAGAGATTTTTAGTCAACGGGTCTCAACCTTTTAGATCCATGTGTGCTTTACAAATCTCTATGTCATCCTATAGATGCTGCTACCATGCGCCATTTGGAACTATTCCAAATGACTGCTCCACTATATGAATCTGGTTTACAGTAGTTATTCAGATTAGTGTGAAAGCTTGCATCGACGTAACTCTTTACGATGAAATCTTTAATCACCTCCATAATTGAGAAAAAAATTCCTTAGTCCACTAGTTACTAAGGATAACTTTCACCGCTGTTCAGCGGTTCAATCTTGGATCACTCATTGTACCCCTTGACACACTCATGGCTAGGCACACATCAGGTGCGGTACACAACACGACATACTTTAGAGCCTACGGCTAAGGCATAGGGGACGACCTTCGTCCTTTCTCTTTCTTCTGCCGTGGTCAGGATTTTTGAGTCTTACTCAAAATCACACCTTACAACACAGTCAAGAACTCCTTCTTTAACTGATCCATTTTGAACAAAAAATCTTGTCAAGGTATGTATTCATTGAAAGTTTTATCAAGCGTCTTGATATACCTCCATAGATCTCGGTGCTCAATGTTCAAGTAGCTCAATCTAGGTTTTCCTTTGAAAAACTACTTTCAAACAACCCTTTATGCTTTCTAGAAATTCTACATTATTCCCGATTAACAATATGTCAACCACATATACTAATCGGAAATACTATAGTGCTCCCACTCACTTCTTTCGAAATACAAGTTTCTCATAAACTTTTATAAAACCAATAACTTTGATCATCTCATGAAAGCGTATATTCCAACTCCGAGATGCTTGCTCCAGTCCATAGAAGGATCACTGGAGCTTCCATACTTGTTAGCATCCTTAGGATCGACAAAACCTTCTGGTTGTATCACATACAACCTTTCCTCAAGGAAACCATCGAGGAAACAATGTTTTGACATCCTATGTGCAAGGTTTAATAAATAATGCAACAACTGCTAACATAATTCTAACAGACTCTTAGCATCGCTACGAGTGAGAAAGTCTCATCATAGTCAACTATTTGAACTTGTCGGAAACATCTTTGCGACAAGTTGAGCTTTCTTAATGGTGACTTTCACCATCATCGTCTGTCTTCCTTTTAAAGATCCATCCATACTTAATAGTCTTATGACCATCAAGTAGTTCTTCCAAAGTCCACACTTTGTTTTCATACATGGATCCTCTCTCGGATTTCATGGCCTCGAGCCATTATCGGAATCCGGGCCCACCATCGCTTCTCCATAGCTCGTAAGTTCATTGTCGTCCAACAACATGACCCCCAAGACATGGTTACTGTACCACTCTGGAGTAGTATGTGACCTTGTCGACCTACTAGGTTTGTAGTAACTTGATCCGAAGATCCATGATCACTCTCATCAGCTTCCACTTCAATTGGTGTAGGTGCCACAGGAACAACTTCCTGTTCCCTGCTACACACTTGTTGAAGTGGCGGTTCAATAATCTCATCAAGTTTGACCATCCTCCCACTCAATTCTTTTGAGAGAAACTTTTCCTCGAGAAAGGATCCGTTTCTAGAAACAAACACTTTGCTTCCGGATCTGAGATAGGAGGTATACCCAACTGTTTTGGGTGTCCTATGAATATGCATTTATCCGCTTTGGGTTCGAGCTTATCATGCTGAAGCTTTTTCACATAAGAATCGCATCCCCAAACTTTTAAGAAACTACAGCTTAGGTTTGTCCAAACCATAATTCATATGGTGTCATCTCAATGGAATTATGTGGTGCCCTATTCAAAGTGAATGCGGTTGTGTCTAATGCCTAACCATAAACGATAGTGGTAATTCGATAAGAGACATCATAGTATGCACCATATCAAATAGGGCGCGGCTATGACGTTCGGACACACCATCACACTATGGTGTTCCAGGCGGCATGAGATGTGAAACAATTTTCACATTGTCTTAATTGTGTACCAAACTCGCAACTAAGATATTCATCTCTATGATCATATCGTAGACATTTTATCCTCTTGTCACGATGAACTTCAACTTCACTCTGAAATTACTTGAACCTTCCAATAATTCAGACGTGTGTTTCATCAAGCAAATACACTAGTATCTACTAAATCATTTGTGAAGTAAGAACATAATGATATCGACTGTGTGCCTCAGCATTCATTGGACTGCATACATCAAAATGTATTACTTCCAATAAGTAACTTTCTTGTTTTCTCTCACTGGAAAAACGATGCCTTCATTCATCTTGCCCATGTGGCATGATTTGCATGTCTCAAGTGATTCAAAATCAAGTGAGCCCAAACGATCCATCTGCATGGAGTTTCTTCATGCGTTTACACAAATAGACATGGTCCACATATCTCAAACATTTCAAAAACGAGTGAGCCCAAAGATCCATCATTATGGAGCTTCTTCATGCGTTTTATACCAATATGACTCAAGCGGCAGTGCCACAAGTAAGTGGTAGTATCATTACTAGTTTGTATCTTTTGTCATTAATATTATGAACATGTGTAACACTACGATCGAGATTCAATAAACCACTGAAGGTTTTCATTCAAGCAAATAGAATAACCATTATTCTCTTTAAATGAATAATCGTATTGCAACAAACACGATCTAATCATGTTCATGCTCAACGCAAACACCAAATAACACTTATTTAGGTTTGACACTAATCTCGATGGTAGAGAGAGCATGTGATGTTTGATCACATCAACCTTGAAAACACTTCCAATACATATCGTCACCTCGCCTTCAGCTAGTCTTCGTTTATTCTGTAGCTTTTATTTCGAGTTACTAACACTTAGCAACCGAACTAGTATCTAATACCCTGGTGCTACTAGGAGTACTAGTAAAGTACACATCAATATCATGTATATCCAATATACATTTGTCGACTTTGCCAGCCTTCTCATCTACCAAGTATCTAGGGTAGTTCCGCCTCAATGAACATTCCCCTCATAACAGAAGCACTTAGTCTTGGGTTTGGGTTCAACCTTGGGTTTCTTCACTAGAGTAGCAACTTGTTTGCCGTTTCATGAAGTATCCCTTCTTGCCCTTGCCCTTCTTGAAACTAGTGGTTTTACTAACCGTCAACAATTAATGCTCCTACTTGATTTCTACTTTCGCGGTGTCAAACATCGCGAATAGCTCAAGGATCATCATATCTATCCTTGATATGTTATAGTTCATCACGAAGCTCTAGTAGCTTGATGGCAGAGACTTTGGAGAACCATCAACATCTCATCTGGAAGGTCAACTCCCAATCGATTCAAGCGATTGTTGCACTCAGACAATCTGAGCACATGCTTAACGATTGAGCTTTTCTCCCTTACTTTGTAGACAAATAATCTTGTCGGAGGTCTCATACCTCTCAACAAGAGCACGAGCCTGAAATCCCAATTCATCCCTTGGAACATCTCGTATGTCCCGCAATGTTCGAAACGTCTTCAGTGCCTCAATTCTAAGCCGTTTAAGCATTATGCATTGAACTATCATATAGTCATCAAAAACGTGTATGTCAGATGTTCGCAACATCAACAAACGACGCTTGAGGTTCAGCACACCGAGCGGTGCATTAAGAACATAAGCCTTCTGCGTAGCAATGAGGACAATCCTCAGTTTTTGGACCCAGTCCACATAATTGCTACTATCAACTTTCAACTAAATTTTCTCTAGGAACATATCTAAAACAGTAGAGCTACAGCGCAAGCTACAACATAATTTGCAAAGACCTTTTGACTATGTTCATGATAATGAGTTCAATTAATCATATTACTTAAGAACTCCCACTCAAATAAACATCCATCTAGTCATTCGAGTGGCGCATGATCCAAATCCACTAACTCAAGTCCGATCATCACGTGAGTTGAGTATAGTTTCAATGGTGAACATCTCCATGTTGATCATATCAACTATATGATTCATGCTCGACCTTTCGGTCTCTTGTGTTTTGAGGCCATGTCTGTACATGCTAGGCTCATCAAGTTTAACCCGAGTGTTCCGCGTGTGCACCTGTTTTGCACCCTTTATATGTGAACGTTGAGTCTATCACACCCGATCATCACATGGTTTCTCGAAATGATGAACTGTCGCAATGGTGCACAGTCGGAGAGAACACAATTTTATATTCAAATTTTAGTGAGGGATCACCTTATAATGCTACCGTCGTTCTAAGCAAAATAAGGTGCATAAAAGGATTAACATCACATGCAAATCATAAGTGACATGATATGGCCATGAACTTGTGCTTCTTGATGTCCATCACCAAAGCACCGGCATGATCTCCATCGTCACTGGCTCTACACCATGACCTCCATCATCATGATCTCCATCATCCTGCCACCATCGATATTATCGCGCTATCTATGATATTACTACTAAAGCTACAACCTAGCGATATAGTAAAAGCATTTGTAATAACAAACGTTAGTTCAAAGACAACCCTATGGCTCTTGCAGGTTACTGTAGCATTGACGTGCAAGTCGATATTTAACTATTACAACATGATCACCTCATACATCCGATATATTGTATCATGTCTTTGGCCATATCACATCACATGCATACCCTGCAAAAACAAGTTAGACGTCCTCTAATTTGTTGTTGCATGTTTTACGTGGCTGCTATGGGTATCTAGTATGATCGCATCTTACTTATGCAAAGTCACAACGGTGATATGCAAATTGCTATTTAACCTTCTCCAAGGACCGCCTCGGTCAAATCCGATTCAACTAAAGTTGAAGAAACACACACCCGCCAGTCATCTTTATGCAACAAGTTGCATGTCAGTCGATGAAACCGGCCTCTCGTAAGCGTACGAGTAAAGTTGGTCCGGGCCGCTTCAATCCAAAAATACCAACCAATCAAGAAAAGACTAAGGAGGGAAGCAAATTGAACATCAACGCCCACAAACTCTTTCGTGTTCTACTCGAGATATCATCTACGCATGAACCTAGATCATGATCCACTGTTGGGGAACGTTGCATGGGAAACATAAAATTTCCTACGCACACGTAATACCTATCCATGGTGATGATCATCTACGAGAGGGGAGAGTGAATCTACATACCCTTGTAGATCTCTAAGCGGAAGCGTATATAAAGCGGTTGATGTAGTGGAACATCTTCGTGGTTCAAATCGCAGCCCGTCCCGCGATCTCATCACGATCCGTCCCGCGATCTCATCACGATCCACCCCGATCTAGTGTTGAATGAACGACACCTCTGCGTTCACCACACATACAGTTCGATGACAATCCACGCCTTCTTGATCCAGCAAGAAAGGCGGAGAGGTAGATGAGTTCTCCAACATGGCGGTATGGTGGTGGTGGTGGTGGATCTATTCCAGCAGGGCTTCGCCTAAGCGCCGCTGAAAAACCGATCTAGAGGAAGAACAAATCTAGAGAGAAGTAGAGGGAGCACGTGGCAATTAGGGTTAGCCCTCACCTCTAAAACTTCTAGTATATATAGGAGGGAGGGAGGGGAGGAGGCAGCCACAAACCCTCAAGGTTTGGCCGAAATTGGAGGTGGAGGAGTCCTACTCCAATCCTACTAGGAGTAGGATTCCTCCTCTCCACTTGGAAACCCTTTCCAACTTTTCCACCTTTGGGTTTCTTTCCTTCCCACCTCCAATCGGCCTTGGGCTTTAGTGGAGGCTTCGGTCCTCCCACTAAGGGCTGGTCCATGTCCTCGCACAGCCAATGAGACCCTTTGGGGTGGGTGGGCCCACCTGGTGGACCCCCGGAACCCATTCGTCACTCCCGGTACACTACCAGAAATGTCTGAATCTTTTCCGGAGTTCCAAAACCACTTTCCTATATATCAATCTTTACCTCCAGACCATTCCCAAGCTCCTAGTGACATCCAGGATCTCATCCGGTACTCCGAACAACCTTCGCTTACCAACACCCATAAATCGACTATACTGAAACGTCACCAAACCTTAAGTGTGCAGACCCTACGGGTTCGAGAACTATGCAGACATGACCTGACACACTCCCCGGTCAATAACGAATAGCGGGACCTAGATGTCCATATTGCCTCCTACATATTCTACGAAAATCTCTATCAATTGAACCTCCATGTCAAGGATTCAATTAATCATGTATGTTGTTCCCTTTCTCCTTCGATATGTTACTTGCCCGAGATTCGATCGCCGGTATCTCCATACCTAGTTCAATCTCGTTACCGGAAAGTCTCTTTACTCGTTGTGTAATACAAGATCCCGTAACTAACTCCTTAGTCACATTGCTTGCAAGGCTTATTGTGATGTTGTATAACCGAGTGGGCCCCGAGATACCTCTCTGTCACACGGAGTGACAAATCCCAGTCTTGATCCATGCCAATCCAACAGACACCTTTGGAGATACCTCTAGAGCACCTATATAGTCACCCAGTAACGTTGCGACGTTTGATACACACAAGGTATTCCTCCAGTGACAGGGAGTTGCATGATCTCATGGTCATAGGAACAGATATATTGACATGCAGAAAACAGTAGCAATAAACTGACATGATCATATGCTATATTTATAGTTTGGGTCTTGTCCATCACATCATTCTCCTAATGATGTGATCCCATTATCAAGTGACAACACTTGTCTATGGCCAGGAAACCTTGACCATCTTTGATCAACGAGCTAGTCAACTAGAGGCTCACTAGGGACAGTGTGTTGTTTATGTATTCACACATCTATTTGAGTTTCCAATCAATACATTACTAGCATGGAAAATAAAAGATTATCCTGGACAAGTAAATATAATAATAACCAATTTATTATTGCCTCTAGGGCATATTTTCAATAGTGGGGCCCACCCAGGCGGCCTATGGGCGCGGCCAGGGGCCAGGCCGCGAGGGAGGCCGCCTGAGCAGCCCTTGGCTCCCCTCTAGCCCATCTTTGGTGATCTGGAAGCTTCCGTCACGCTGATTTTTATATATTTTTTCTAGGGATTTTTGCGGCTGTGGAAATTTGGGTAAAAGCCCCTGCAAAAAGACATCAGGAGACAAAAACTGGCACTGGGTGCATTGAGTTAGTAGGTTAGTCCAAATATGTGTAAAAAGATATAAAAGTGTAGCAAAACATATAACAATGTCAACCGAAAGATCATGGAACAAGCAAAAATTAGAGATACGTTTGGGACGTATCACACCCCCATTAAGAATAAACACATATCCGGTTTGTGACTTAGAGTCATCTGGATCAGTGTTGAAGCTTGCATCGATGTAACCCTTTACGATGAGCTCTTCGTCACCTCCATAAACGGGAAACATTTCCTTAGTCCTTTTCAGGTACTTCAGAATATTATTGACCGCTGCCGAGTGCTCCACTCTTGGATCACTTTGAAACCTGCCTGCCATACTTATGGCAAAGCTGACATCCGCTCTTGTTCACAACATTGCATACATGATAGACCCTATGGCTGAAGAATAGGGGACGGCACTCATCTTTTCTCTATCTTTTGCAATTACTGGGCATTGAGTCTTAATCAACTTTATACCTTGTAACACAGTCAAGAACCCCTTCTTGGATTGTTTAATTTCGAACTTCTTCACAACTTTGTCAAGGTATGTGCTTTGTGAAAGTCCTACTAAGCACCTTGATCTATCTCTATAGATCTTTATGCCTAATATGTAAGCAGCTTCTCCCAGGTCCTTCATTGAAAAACTTTTATTCAAGTAATCTTTCATGCTCCCCAAAAATTATATATTGTTTCCAATCAGCAATATGTCATCCACATATAATATTAGAAACACTATAGACCTCCCACTCACTTTCTTATAAATACAAGCTTCTCCAAAAACTTGTATAAACCCGAATGCTTTGATCACCTCATCAAAGCACTGATTCCAACTCCGAGATGCTTGCACCAGTCCATAAATGGATCGATGGAGCTTGCATAATTTGTCAGCATTCTCTAGATCGACAAAAACTTCGGGTTGCATCATATAAAACTCTTCCTTAAGAAACCCGTTAAGGAATGCCGTTTTGACATCCATCTACCAGATTTCATAATCGAAAAATGCAGCTATTGCTAACATGATTCGGACGGACTTAAACACCGCTACGGGTGAGAATGTATCATCATACTCAACTCCTTGAACTTGTGAAAAACCTTTTGCCACAAGTCGAGCTTTATAAACTGTCAAATTGCCGTCCGCGTTCGTCTTCTTCTTCAAGATCCATTTGTTCTAAATAGCCTTTTGGACTTCAGGTAATACTTCCAAAGTCCATACTTTGTTTTCATACATAGATCCTATCTCGGAATTCATGTCTTCTAACCATCTGTTGGAATCTGGCCCCACCATTGCTTCTCCATAATTCACAGGCTCATTGTTGTCTAACAACATGATTGACAAGACAGGATTCCCGTACCACTGAGGAGCAGTATGTGTCCTTGTTGACCTACGAGGTTCGATAGCAACTTGATCTGAAGCTTCATGATCACCATCATTAGCTTCCTCTTACACTGGTGTTGCCTCGACGGAAATTTCTTTCTGCCCTAAACCACCATCTTGTTGAAGTAGAGGTTCTACAACCTCATCAAGTTCTATCTTCCTCCCACTCAATTCTTTCGAGAGAAACTCTTTCTCAAGAAAATCTCTGTTCTTAGCGACAACAACTTTGCCCTCGGATATAAGATAGAAGGTATACCCAACTGTTTCTTTTGGGTAACCTATGAATACACACTTTTACCTTTGGGTTCCACCTTTTCAGGCTCAAGCTTTTTGACATAAGCATCACATCCCCAAACTTTAAGAAACGACAAATTTGGCTTCTTGCCATACCACAACTCATATGGTGTCATCTCAACGGATTTTGATGGTGCCCTATTTAAGATGAATGCAGCTGTCTCCAATGCATAGCACCAAAATGATAACGGCAAATCGGTAAGAGGCATCATAGAACGCACCATATCTAATAAAGTACAATTAGGACGTTCGGACACACCATTGTGCTCTCGTGTTCAAGGCGGTGTCAATTGTGAAACAATTCCATATTGTCTTAAGTGAGCACCAAACTCGAAACTCGGATACTCACCTCCTCGATCAGATCGTAGGAACTTGATCTTCTTGTTACGATGATTTTCAACTTCACTATGAAATTGCTTGAACTTTGCAAATGTTTCAGACTTGTGCTTCAACAAGTTGATATAACCATACCTACTCAAATCGTTAGTGAAGGTGAGCAAATAACGATTTCCTTGCGCACGTCTATGCTCATCGGTCTGCAAACATCAGTATGTATGATCTCCAATAAGTCATTTGCATGCTCCATTGTTCCAGAGAACGGAGTCTTAGTCATCTTGCCCATGAGACATGGTTCGCATGTGTCAAGTGATTTAAGATCAAGTGACTCCAAAAGTCCATCAGCATGGAGTTTCTTCATGCGTTTTACACCAATATGACCTAAGCGGGAGTGCCACAAGAAAGTGGCGCTATCATTATCAACTCTACATCTTTTGGTCTCAATGTTATGGACATGAGTGTCATCACTATCGAGATTCAATATGAACAAACCCCTCACATTGGGTGCATGACCATAAAAGATATTACTCATATAAATAGAACAACCATTATTCTCTGACTTAAATGAGTAACCGTCTCGCGATAAACAAGATCAAGATATAATGTTCATGCTCAACACATGCACTAAATAACAATTATTTAAGTTCATCACTAATCACGATGGTAACTGAAGTGAGATTGTGACGACGGCGATCACATCAACCTTGGAACCATTTTCCATGTGCAACGTCACTTCATCCTTCGCCATCCTTCGTTTAGTCCGCAGTTCCTGTTTCGAGTTGCAAATGTGAGCAACAGAACTAGTATCAAATACCTAGGCACTACCATGAGAGCTGGTGAGGTACACATCAATAACATGTATATCAAATATACCTTATTTGGCGTTGGCTGCCTTCTTATCGGCCAAATACTTGGGGCAGTTCTGCTTCCAGTGACCAGTCCCCTTGCAATCGTAGCACTCAATTTCCGGCTTGGGTCTAGACCTGGGTTTCTTCATCGGAGGGGCAACAACTTTTCCACTCTTCTTGGAGTTACCATTCTTCCCCTTGACATTGGTCTTGAAACTAGTGGCCTAATTGACCATCAACACTTCATGCTCCTTCTGGATTTCTGACTCTGCGACTTTCAGCATCGCAAACAGCTCGAGAGTGATTTATTCATACCTTGCATGTTATAGTTTAACACAAAGCCTTTGTAGCTTGGTGGCAGCGACTGAACAACTCTGTGAGTGATAGCCTCCGGCGGGAGAGCATTTCCCAGCTCAGCCAGACGGTTAGAGTACCCAGACATTCTGAGCACATGTTCACTGACACACTCGTTCTCCTCCATTTTGCAAGCATAGAACTTATGAGAGGTCTCATACCTATCGATCCGAGCATTCTTCTCAAAGATAAAATTCAACTCCTAGAACATCTCATATGCCTCATGACTCCAACACGTCTTTGAAGTCTCGGTTATAAGCCATACAAAACTGCACAGTGAACTAACGAGTGGTCATCCTTGCGCGTCTACCAGACGTTCATAACTTCAGGCAATGCAGGTTGGGGTGGTTTAGCACCTAGCGGTTAATCAAGGACATATGAATTTTGGGCAGCTTGAAGGATGATCCTCAGATTACGAGCCCAGTCAACGAAGTTGCTTCCATCATCTTTCAACTTAGCTTTCTCTAGGAATGCATTAAAATTCAAGGTTGCTACTACACGAGCCATTGATCTACAACATAAAATTTTGCAAAGATTACTTAGACTATGTTTAAGAGAATTGAGTTTAACTAATCGTATTACTAATAAACTCCCACTCAAATAGACATCCCTCTAGTGATTCGAGTGATGCATGATCCAAATCCACTAACTCAAGTCTGATCATCACGTGAGTTGAGATTAGTTTCAATGCTGAACAGCTCCATGTTGATCATATCAACTATATGATTCATGCTCGACCTTTCGGTCTCTTATGTTCCGAGGCCATGTCTCTACATGCTAGGCTCGTCAAGTTTAACCCCGAGTGTTCCACGTGTGCAACTATTTTGCACCTGTTGTATGTGAACATTGAGTCTATCACACCCAATCATCATGTGGTGTCTCGACACGATGAACTGTCGCAACGGTGCACAGTCGGGCAGAACACAATTTTATCTTGAAATTTTAGTGAGGGGTCACCTTATAATGCTACTATCATCCTAAGAAAAATAAGGTGCATAAAAGGATTAACATCACATGCAAATCAAAAGTGACATGATATGGCCATGAACTTGTGCTTCTTGATCTCCATCACCAAAGTACCGGCATGATCTCCATCGTAATCGGTGCCACACCATGATCTCCATCATTGTGCTTCCATCGAGGTTGTCGCGCCAACTATACTGTTACTACTAAAGCTACTACTAGCGATAAAGTAAAGCATCTCCAAGCGCAAATATTAAAGATAACCCTATGGCTCGTGCCGGTTGTCGTAGCATGGACGTGCAAGTCGATATTTAACTACTACAACATGATCATCTCATACATCCAATATATCATATCATGTCTTTGGCCATATCACATCACAAGCATACCCTGCAAAAACAAGTTATACGTCCTCTAATTTGTTGTTGCATGTTTTACGTGGCTGCTATGGGTATCTAGTATGATCGCATCTTACTTATGCAAATCCACAAGAGTGATATGCAAATTGCTATTTAACCTTCTCCAAGGACCGCCTCGGTCAAATTCGATTCAAACAGACACATGTTAGTCATCTTTATGCGACAAGTTGCATTTTAGATGATGAAACTGGTCTCTCGTAAGCGTATGAGTAATGTTGGTCCGGGCCGCTTCAATCCAAGAATACCGTCGAATCAAGAAAAGACTAAGGTGGGCAGCAAATTGAACATCAACACCCACAAACTCTTTCTGTTCTACTCGAGATATCATCTACGCATGAACCTAGCTCATGATGCCAGTGTAGGGGAACATCGCATGGGAAACAAAAAATTTCCTACGCACACGAAGACCTATCATGGTGATGATCATCTACGAGAGGCGAGATCGGATCCACATACCCTTGTAGGTCGCTAAGCGTGAAGCGTTCAGAAATGCAGTTGATGTAGTCGAACGTCTTCGCGATCCGATCACGATCCGTCCCACGAACTCCATCCCGATCTAGTACCGAACGGATGGCACCTCCGTGTTCAGCACACGTACAGCTCGATGGCGATATGTGTCTTCTTGATCTAGCAAGAGAGATGAAGAGGTAGCTGAATTCTCCGGCAGCACAACGGCGTGATGGTGATGGTGGTGGAATTTACTCTGGTAGGGCTTCACCGTGCCGGACGTATCTAGCTATGGGGTGTCGAAGTTGTGGAGGGGAGGAGGGCTGCACTTTTGCTTAAGTGCCAAAAGCCTCTCTCCCCTCCACTATATATAGGAGGGAGGGAGGGGCGGTGCCCTAGGGAAACCCCAGTGTTTTGGCCGGCGCAAGAGGGTGGAGGGAGGAGTCCTCCTCCAATTCCACTTGGAAGGAGGAGTCCTCTTTCCCCAAATCGGACTAGCCTCCTCTCCCTACCTTTTTCTCCACTTCGCCGACCTAGGCCTTCTTGGGCTGGCCACCAACCCACTAGGGGCTGGTGTGCCACCCTTGGGCCCCTTTTGGTCTTCTCATGGGCAAGTGGCCCCTCCCAGTAGAACTCCAGAACCCATTCGTCATTCCCGGTACTTTAGCGGTAATGCCTGAAAAGCCAAATGGATACTTCCTATATATCAATCTTCATCTCCGGACCATTTCGGAAACCCTTGTGATGTCTGGGATCTCATCCAGGGCTCCGAACAACCTTCGGTTACCAACATCTATAATTCAACTATACTGAAAACGTCACCGAACCTTAAGTGTGCAGACCCTGCGGGTTCGAGAACTATGTAGACATGACCGAGACACTCTCCAGCCAATATCCAACAACGGGAACTGGATGTTCATATTGGATCCTACATATTCTACGAAGATCTTATCGGTTGAACCTCTATATCAAGGATCCCGTATATCATTCCCTTTGTCCTTCGGTATGTTGCTTGCCCGAGATTCGATCGTCGGTATCATCGTACCTACTTCAATCTCGTTACCGGCAGTTCTCTTTACTCGTTCCGTAATACATGATCCCGTGGCTAACTCTTTAGTCAGATTGCTTGCAAGGCTTGTTTGTGATGTTGTATTACCGTGTGGGCCCCGAGATACCTCTCCATCACACCGAGTGACAAATCCCAGTCTTGATCCATGCCAACTCAACGGGCACCTTCGGAGATACCTGTAAAGCACCTTTATAGTCACCCAGTAACGTTGCGACGTTTGATACACACAAGGCATTCCTCCAGTGTCAGTGAGGTACATGATCTCATGGTCATAGGAATGTTTACTTGACATGAAGAAAACAATAGCAACAAAATAACATGATCACATGCTACATTTACAGTTTGGGTCTTGTCCATCACATCATTCTCCTAATGATGTGATCCAATTGACAACACTTATCTATGGCTAGGAAACCTTAACCATCTCTGATCAACGAGCCAGTCAACAAGAGGCTTACTAGGGATAGTATTTTGTGTATGTATCCACACATGTATTTATGTTTCCATTCAATACAATTATAGCACGGATAATAAACGATTATCTTGAAACTGGAAATATAATAATAACTATTTTATTATTGCCTCTAGGACATATTTCCAACATAGCCTCCCAACAAGCGTTATTGTTTTACGCCCCTAGGTAGGCATAACACATAGATTGCAAGTATTGTCATCCTTGAAGGATGATCCATAGGTTTACCTCATAATAGATTCATACAAAAATTTAATCTTGGTTCTAGGGAAGTGTTCCATACCCTTTCTTAGTGGAAACTGAAATTTAATATTTCCTTCTTTGATGTCACACGGCACCTATAGTACGTAAAAACGGTCTACCAAGTATAGTGGTACAAGACGGATTGCAATCAATATCAAGGACAATAAAGTCTATGCGCACATAATTAATATTTTCAAGAATAAGAACATCATTAATTATTCCCAAAGGATTTTTAATAGTAGAATCCGCCGAGTGCAAATTAAGAGAACATTCTTCAATATTGGTAAGACCAAGCACATCACAAAGAGACTTAGGAATTCTGGAAACACTAGCACCCAAATCACATACACCATTGCACTTATAATTTTTAATCTTGATTTTGATGGTAGGTTACCGTTCATCATGCAATTTTCTAGGAATAGAAACTTCTAATTCCAGCTTTTCTTCAAAATCTTTCATCATGGCATCAACAATATGTTTAGTAAAAGTTCTATTTTCTTCATAGGCATTAGGTGAATTTATCATGGATTGCAACAAATAAATACAATCAATCAAAGACCAAAATAGTGGGTGCATCACTAGTTAAAGTCTTGACCTCTCCAAACCCACTTTTATCAAAAAATTCAACAATATTTTCACCCTCTGAATTATCGGGATGCCTTCTAGCTAAGGTTCACTCATCTCAAGTCCTTTTTTCTTCAATCTTAACATTACTAAACAAGGAATCAATAGAAGAAACACCAATCATTTGAAGATCTTCATTATTTTTATAAAAGCAATCACTAGAAAACGGTTCTTTTCTTACTTTCATCCATAGAAAAATATAAAGCTTTAATTGATTCCTCTACTTTAGGAACAAAAAATTCAACTTGAGATTTTCCACATCATGAGAAATTCTATCGATACTTCTAGCCATATCATCAATCTAACTCAACTTTTCTTCTATCGTAGTGCTGAAAACTTTTTGAGTATTGATAAATTATGTAATATTATTCTTAAGATCAGAGGGGTTCCTATTATTATTATAAGATGAATTACCATAGGAATTACCATAATTATTAGAGGAATTTCGAGGAAAAAGCCTAGAATTGAAATTTCCTCTATAAGCATTATTGTTGAAATTGTTTCACGAGATAAAATTCACATCTATGGCATCACTATTTGGTCAATCAAAGTAGACAAAGGCACATCATTAAGATTAATAGGAGCATTTTTATTAGCTACCAATTTCATAAGAGCATCGGGTTTTTTCACTCAACGTACTAATTTCTTATACCGAATTAACTTTTTTACTAGTAGGTGCCCTTTCTGTATGCCATTGTGAATAATTTGCCATGATATTATCTAGAAACTTAGTTGATTCACCCGAAGTAATCTCCATAAAAGTACCACCTACGGTGGAATATAAAAGATTTCCAGAGACAAAATTCAACCCCGCATAAAAAAATTGTATGATCATCCAAAGATTTAACCCATGAGTTTGGGAATTCCTTGGAATCAATTTCATTCTTTCCCAAGATTGTGCAACATGTTCTTTCTCATGTTGCTTAAAATTCATGATTTGAGTTCTAAGAGAAATATTTTTTGTAAGCAGAAAATACTTAGTGATAAAAGCATCTTTGCACTTATTACAAGAATCAATATTATTGAGAGGCAAAGATGAGAACCAAATATTAGCACGACCACACAAAGAAAATGGAAATAATTTCAACTTCACAATATCATTGTCCACATATATTTTTTTGCATGTCGCATAATTCTACGAATGTGTTTAGATCGGATGAGGCATCCTGATTTCGAGTGCCGGAAAATTGCTCCTACATAACAAGATTCAACAAAGCGGTATTAATATCATAAGACTCCGTATTAGCGGCGGGAGGAACAATTGGAGTGCAAATAAAATAATTATTGTTGGTGCTAGATAAGTCACACAACTTGGTGTTCTCTTGGGTCATCGTGAATATGCACTCAAGAACATATCTAATGAGAAAACATCAATTTTTTGTGAAGTGGAGGAGATGAAAACGAGAGGCAAATGGCAAATAATGTAAATTGCAAGGAGATGATATTTTTGATTAGGAACCTCATAATGTTGAAGATGTCTCCCCGGCAACGGCGCCAGAAATTCCTTTTCATGTCGCTCGAACTATGTCGGTATTTTCCCCCAAAGAGGAAGGGATGATGCAGCACAACAACGGTAGTTATTTCCCTCAGTGATGAGATCAAGGTTATCGAACCGGAAGGAGAATCACGCAACACTATGTAGACGGCGCCTGCACACAAATAACAAACGCTTGCAACCCGACGTAAGAGAGGGGTTGTCAATTCCTTATGGTTAAAAAGATAGATAGTTTGATGATAGTTTGGATAAATAGATCTCTCGTAAACGCGAAATAAAAGAAGTAACAAAAAGGTGCATCAAGGTATTTTTGTGTTTTTGATAATATAGATCTGAAAATAAAGTTGCAAATAAAGGAAAAGTCAAATAGCAATATATATCTGAAAGTATATGATGATGAAATAGACCCGGGGGCCATAGATTTCACTAGTGGTTTCTCTCACGAAAATAGCAATGGTGGGTGAACAAGTTACTATTGGGCAATTGATAGAACAATAAATAATTATGACGATATCCAAGACAATGATCATGTATATAGGCATCACGTCCAAGATTAGTAGACCGACTCCTGCCTGCATCTACTACTATTACTCCACACATCGACCGCTATCCAGCATGCACCTAGTGTATTAAGTTCATGGAAAAACAGAGTAATGCAACAAGAACGATGACATGATGTAGACAAGATCTATTCATGTAGGAATAGAGCCCATAGTTTTATCCTTAATAACAACGATACATGTGTGCCTTGCCACCCCTTCTGTCACTCAGAAAGGACACCGCAAGATCGAACCCATCACAAACCACCTCTTCACATTGCAAGATAAGTAGATCAAGTTGGCCAAACAAAACCCAAATATCTTAGAAGAAATATGAGGCTATAATAATCAAGATTGGATATATAATTCAAGGCAAAATCTGATCATAAACTCATTGTTCATTGGATCCCAACAAACAGACCGCACAAAAGCATTACATCAAATAGATCTCCAAGAGACCATTGTATTGAGGAACATAGAGAGAATAAGCCATCTAGCTACTACCTAAGAACCCATAGCTCTGATATGAACTACTCACGCATCATCGGAGAGGCACCAATGAGGATGATGAACCCCTCCCTGATCGTGTTCCCCTCCGGCAGAGTGCCGAAATAGGGCTCTAGATTGGATCTCGTGGTTTTGGAACTTGCGGCGACTGGAATTGTTTTTCGTCGACTCCCTTAAGGTTTCTGGAATATTGGGGGATTCATAGGGCGAAGAGGCAATGTCAAAGGCCACCCAGGAGGGCACCACCCACCAGGGCGCACGTGGGCTTCCTGGCGCGCCCATGTGGCTGGTGCTCCCCTGGGAACCCCCTCTGGTACTTCTTTGGCCCATCATGTGTCTTCTGAACCAGAAAAATTCTCCAAAAAGTTTTATTGCGTTTGGACTCTGTTTGGTACTGATTTTCCGTGAAGTAAAAAAAGCAAAAAACAACAATTGGCATTGGGCACTATGTCAATAGGTTAGTCCCAAAAAATGATATAAAGTTGCTATAAATTGATTGTAAAACATCCAAGAATGGCAACATAACAGCATGGAAAAGTCATAAATTATAGATAAGTTGGAGACGTATGAGGTACGTTGGATGCTAGGGCACTAGGAAAATGCATCATTTTGCATAACTCTAGCTTTTATAGCAGAAAAATCATGAGGCTTCCTACTTTCTATTAGTTCATGGCGAATAGAGTTGCATAAATCCCAAGGGAATGTAAGCTTGTTCTCAATTACCCAGTGTGGATATGGTTGCCCCCGATGCTTTTAGACTCTTTGGGCAATGAGATATTGCCAAAAATATGTAATTGTGTAGGGGGAATATGATATGACATGGTAGTAGGTGAAGGCATTTGTGCTCGTGCATAAGTTTCACTTATCCAGCCATGAGTGCGTAGGTGCAAAGCCAAATTATGGGCATCAACAGTTGTGTATAGTGCCAAAAAGTTAGGAGCATAAGAGCATCTCTAGCAGACACCATATAATGCCCCGACCGACAAAATAACCACCAAAATACGGGTCTGCATGGAAAATGCTGCCCGATCAGACCCCACAAACGTGTTCGGCCCATAAACTTTTTTGAGGGGCGCGGAAAAATCACCTCCCCGACCCGTGAAAACACACGTACCCGCCTCACCTATACGGTGCCCTGTATCCGAGGAAAGCGGTTGGCGGGAGGGACATTTCAGCTCGTGCCCTTTCCCCACCCCCTTCCACCGTCGCCCCGCCATTGGTTCCACCCGTCCACTGCCGGAGATTCCAGCCAAATCTGTGCGCTGCGGGGGCACCCCTGCCCTATTTCGTTGAGTCGCTGCACCGGCTCCCCCGGATTCCTCAATCCAGGGACGGAGAGCCACCGTCAGAGATGGAATTGATCTTGTGCGAGAATTTTTTGCTCGATGATTCATCTAATTTGGATGACTCGTATGTTGAGATGATGCTTCTCACATTTCACCAGCAGATTTTGGTGATGGCCCTTGCCGTGAAGGAGCACGAACACGAGAACCAAAAATGACGGCGAGGATCGACCGTCGGCCGTCTTTGCATTCCTTGAAATCGCCATCTCGGGAACGAGATGCTGATGCAAGACTACTTCGGGCCAATCCAACATATCCGCCACACCTTTTCCGAAGAAGGTACCGTATGCGCAGATCCCTCTTTGTGAAAAAATTTCAAGCTTGTGAGGACAATTGTTGATATTTTACTCAAAGAAGAAATGTCACGGGTTTGAAGGGATTTAGTGCATATCAAAAAATCTCGACAGCTATGCGGGTAATTACATACGGCATTCCGGCTGACTATGCCTATGAGTACCTTCGCATTGGTGAAGATAGTACAATTGGGTTAGTGTGTAGGTTTGCCAAAGTGACCATCCGTGTCTTTGGTCCTGAATATCTTCGGGCACCATACGAGGAAGACAAAAAAATTGATGGCATTTAATGATAGAAGTGGTTGGCCTGGCATGCTAGGAAGCATAGATTGTATCCATTGGACTTGGAAAAATTGCCCAAAGGCATGGCAGGGAATGTATTGTGGCAAGTCTCGTGATGCAACAATTCTGTTAGAGGCCATAGCATCACATGATTTATGGATTTGGCATTGCTTTTTTTGTATGCCGGGTACTCTCAATGATGTCAATGTGTTGCAAGAGTCTGATTTGTTTGCTAGGAAAGAGTCTGAATTCGCAAGGGCACAAGAGGCAGCCCGAGAAGATATTGAAAGAGCATTTGGGGTTTTGCAATCTAGGTTTGCCATTGTTCGTGGTCCTACTCAGTTTTGGGACAAGCGATCCTTGAAAAACATCACGACATGATGTGTTATTCTTTGCAATATGATTATCGAACATGAGAGAGCCATGAACTTGGAGTTCTTCTATGACAATGTGGGTAGCCGTGTCAAACACCTAAAGACCCTAACTTAATTAGAGTTTTTCTTCATACCTACAAGGAGATTTAAAATGAAAACAACCACTGGGAACTTCAGAAGGATCTCATTAGGCACTATTGGCAAAGGGTTGGGCAGTAAACACATTCCATTTTTCCATTCATTCTCATTTCATTCATGTGTGATTTGTATATGGGACAAGTTTTGTATTGAAATATTTAGTTTGCTTTGGTGATTTGAATAATTATTATACTTCGGATGATTATTGCATTGTAATATTGACTTTTTTCTTATATTGCACATTAGCAATTCTGATTTATGGGGTTTTCAGTTTGCGGGTCCACGCGGCGCGCCCGAGCATACCCCGCATAGTTGACCCGTAAAAGAGCATCTTCTGCAAATATCCTTTTTACGGGTCCATTTTGCGGGGTCTCACTCTGCCCGCGTCTGCGCCGGACCGCAAAACCGCTTTTCCATGAACTATAAACGACTTTTGCAGGTCAGCTTTATACGGGGTCTGCTAGAGATGCTCTAAGCCATAGTATATGGTGTTTGAGGGTAATTGGCCGAATAACTAGTAGTAGCATGGCCAATGCCTCTATCCACCGTCATGTTTGGATTAACATATTGCAAGTTATTAACTGATGAATAAAAGGTTGAAACACTATGTTGCAGAATATTGGAAGTTTCTACATTGGGTGTCTCAACTTGATTAACCCAAAGCATCATGTTGTTCATCGACATATATATATTTGTGGGGTTGACGATGCATGGGAGTTGGAATACATATGTTGCATGCCGCTAAAATTATATGAAGTTGAAGCATGGATATTAGTCCGAAACGGATGTTGCACATAATTAGATGCATGATTGATAAAACTAGGGCTAGACTATACATTATGCTCACTAAACGATCTAGCAACAACATATGCATTATTTGCATCTACATAATTGAATTGGGTATTCATATTACCTTTGTAGATTGCAAACCCTAGATGATGATCTCTTTGTAGGAAGAATGGGTTGTAGACCGTTCAAAGCTTCGTCCCTAACGGAGTCGCCAAAACGGCAAAATATGTGTTCACACACGAACACATCATTGTGTATACTCGACATCGGGGGTGATGCACCACAGCTCACATCGAAGAATACCCGTCCAGAAGCGCGGTACGCAAGCAATCCGGCGGGTGCTTTTGAGGACCCGAAACCCCACATGTCCGGGAGGGACCCCATCAAGGCGTGCGGCGGCTATGGGCTGCCCTAGGTCGACCTGATCGCCCCTAGGGCCTCATGGATCACTTCCCTCCTTCACGAAGAACAAACGAAGAGTGAGGAAAAAGAAGAACGAGTGAGAGATATAAAGGTAAAGGTAAAGGATGATAGATTGATTTGTTTGATTGTGTGTTGTTCAATCGACCGTCAACTCTTATCTATATAAGAGGGGGTGAACTTTCCGTATAATAAATGGACTTGCCTTACCGTCCAAATCACAAAGAACTAATCAAATACGGATTCTTCACGACCTCGGGGCCGGATGTTCGCCTGGAGGCCCAGATGATCCAGCCAAGCCTAGATATGCGACAACAACATATTGATCGGGCTATAAATTTCACATACAACCTTGGATTAAGACGACTATTATATCAAAATCTTCCGTTTCGATGAGACAAACAGTTTTTCCGTTGAATACATTTGATACGAGGCTCTCTTGAGGAGTTTTGGGGCTGTTTTCTAACATATGCAGAAGAGAAAGTTGTCCGAACATCGAGACTCTTGTCCAGATCGTCCGAGCTCCACCTGGATCATCTCGACACCACCCGGATCATCAGGCTTCAGTGGAATCGAAAGGTATGGTTCTGTTAGTTTACCGGGATGGTAGCCCAGACATTTCATTCGTTCGTGTAGCCTTCGACTGGATGGTCCATCTCCCGACCGGGATTATCCGGTCATAGACTACTACAACACATAATTTTGTCTCTAAAATTTTCATATGACCTCGGATTAAGACGGTTTTTATATCAAAATCGTCCTTTCGACGAGACGAATATATTTTATGTTGTATATTTTTCCATGCGAGGCCATCTTAATTATGTTTTTGACCATGCGAAAAACTGATGTCAACAAGTAGTATCGGGCATGGGTTTGGTTGAGGTCGATCAGGCCGAACACGAACCGACTGCCAGGTTGATCTCAAGCCTTCGCATCAACTATTTTTCTTCTCATTTCCATTTTCCCAGACCCTCTTGTTGGAAATATACCCTAGAGGCAATAATAAATTGGTTATTATTATATTTCCTTGTTCATGATAATCGTTTATTATCCATGCTAGAATTGTATTGATTGGAAACTCAAATACATGCGTGGATACATAGAAAACACACTGTCCCTAGTGAAACTGTAATGGACTAGCTCGTTGATCAAAGATGGTCAAGGTTTCCTGACCATAGACAAGAGTTGTCATTTGATAACGGGAACACATCATTAGGAGAATGATCTAATGGACAAGACCCAAACTATGAACGTAGCATGTGATTGTCTTAGTTTATTGCTATTGTTTTCTGCATGTCAAGTATATGTTCCTATGACCATGAGATCATGCAACTCTCAAACACCGGAGGAATTCCTTGTGTGTATCAAATGTCACAACGTAACCGGGTGACTATAAAGGTGCTCTACAGGTATCTCCGAGGGTGTTTGTTGGGTTGGCGTGAATCAAGACTGGGATTTGTCACTCTGTATGAAGGAGAGGTATCTCTAGAGCCCACTCTGTAATACAACATCACAAGAAGCTTGCAAGCAATGTGACTAAGGTGTTAGTCATGAGATCTTGTATTACGTAACGAGTAAAGAGACTTGCTGGTAACAATATTGAACTAGGTTTAGAGATACCGATGATCGAATCTCGGGCAAGTAACATACCGATAAACAAAGGGAATAGTATACGGGATTGATTGAATCCTTGACATCATGGTTCGACCGATAAATATCTTCGTAGAGTATGTAGGGGCCAATATGGACATCCAGGTCCCGCTATTGGTTATTGGCCGGAGAGTGTCTCGGTCATGTGTGCATAGTTCTCGAACCCGCAGGGTCTGCACACTTATGGTTTGGTGACGATTTGGTATTAATGACTTATGTGTGGTAGTTACCGAAAGTTTTTTGGAGTCTCGGATGAGATCCCGGACGTCACAAGGAGCTCCGGAATGGTTCTAATGTAAATATTTATATATGGGAAGTCATATTTTGGCTACCGGGAAGCTTCTAGAAGGTTCCAAATACTTCCGGAGGAGTCCGGAAGTCCACGAAGGGTTCCAACACATCGTAAGGGTTTGCATGGGCTGAGAAGAGATGTCGTGGCCTTATAGTTGGGAAAGGTGGAAAGTCCACCTTTGTATGGAAGGGAAGGAAGGGGACTAGGATTCCACCTCGTCCCCCCCCCTTGGTTGTGCCCTAGGGCTTGGAGGGGTTGTTCCCTACGCCCCTTCACCTATATAGAGAGAGGATGGGGTGCCCCAAGAGCACACATGAAGCCCTTGCCGTCTCCTCCATTTGCTGTTCCGGTAGCGCTAGGCGTAGCCCTGCCAGGATAGCACCACCACAACCGCCATGACATCGTCGTGTTGCCAGAGAAATCATCTACTACTCCGCCCTCGCTCGCTGGATCAAGGAGGCGGAGATGTCATCGAGTTATACGTTTGTTGAACGCGGAGGTGTCGTCCGTTCGGTGCTTGATCGGGAGTTCATGGCATGAATCGTGTTTGGATCGCGAAGACGTACCACTACATCAACCGCGTTCTTTAATGCTTCCGCTTACGATCTACAAGGGTATGTAGATGCACGTTCCCCTCTCGTAGATGGTCATCACCATGGATAGATCTTGTGTGTGCGTAGGAAATTTTTTGTTTCCCATGCGACGTTCCCCAACAGTGGCATCATGAGCTAGGTTCGTGCGTAGATGACATCTCGAGTAGAACACAAAGGAGTTTGTGGGCGTTGATATTCATATAGCTGCCTTCCTTAGTCTTTTCTTGATTTGGCGGTATTGTTGGATGAAGCGGCCCGGACCAACATTACTCGTACGCTTACGAGAGACCAGTTTCATCGACTAACATGCAACTTGTTGCATAAAGATGATTGGCGGGTGCCTGTTTCTCCAACTTTAATTGAATCAGATTTGACCGCGGCGGTCCTTGGAGAAGGTTATATAGCAACTTGCATATCACCGTTGTGTTTTTTGTAAGTATGATGCGATCATACTAGATACCCATAGCAGCCACGTAAAACATGCAACAACAAATTAGAGGACGTCTAACTTGTTTTTGCAGGGTATGCATGTGATGTGATATGGCCAAAGACATGATACAATATATTGGATGTATGAGATGATCATGTTGTAATAGTTAAATATCGACTTGCACGTTGATGCTACGGCAACCGGCAGGAGCCATAGGGTTGTCTTTGAACTAACGTTTGTGATTACAAATGCTTATACTATATCGCTAGGTTGTAGCTTTAGTAGTAATGTCATAGATAGCGCGGTAATAGGTGGCACGATGATGGAGATCATGATGATGGAGGTCATGGTGCAGAGCCGATGATGATGGAGATCATGCCGGTGCTTTGGTGATGGACATCAAGAAGCACAAGTTCATGGCCATATCATGTCACTTATGATTTGCATGGGATGTTAATCCTTTATGCACCTTATTTTGCTTAGAACACGGTAGCATTATAAGGTGATCCCTCACTAAAATTTGAAGATAAAATTGTGTTCTCCTTGACTGTGCAGCATTGCGACAGTTCATCGTTTCGAGACACCACGTGATGATCGGGTGTGATAGACTCAACGTTCACATACAACAGGTGCAAAACAGTTGCACACGCGGAACACTCGGGTTAAACTTGACGAGCCTAGCATGTGCAGACATGGCCTTGGAACACAAGAGACGGAAAGGTCGAACATGAGTCATATAGTAGATATGATCAACATAGAGATGTTCACCATTGAAGCCAACTTAACTCACACGATGATTGGACTTGAGTTGGTGAATTTGGATCAAGTGTCACTCGAATGACTAGAGGGATGTCAATTTGAGTGGGAGTTCTTAAGTAATGAGTAATTGAACTTATTATCATGAACATAGTCAAAAATGTCTTTAAAAAATATGTTGTTGCTTGCGTTGTAGATCTACTGTTTTTATGTGCCTAGAGAAAACTTAGTTGAAAGATGATAGTAGCAATTATGCGGACTCGGTCTGTAAACTGAGGATTGTCCTCAATGCTGTGCAGAAGGCTTATGTCCTTAATGCACCGCTCGGTGTGCTGAACCCCGAGCCTCATGTGTGGATGTTGCGAACATCTGATGCTTAACGGCTTAGAATTGAGGCGTCGAAGACATTTTGAACGTCACGGAACATATGAGATGTTCCAAGAGCTGAAATTGGGATTTCAGGCTCATGCCTGCGTTGAGAGGTATGAGACCTCCGAAAAGACTCTTGGCCTGGGAAGTAAGGGAGAAAAGCTTAATCGTTGAGCATGTGCTTAGATTCTCTGAGTACTACAATCGCTTGAATCGAGTGGGAGTTGATCTTTGAGATAACATAATGATTGACACAGTTCTCTAAACTCACTGTCACCAAGCTACTGAGCTTCATGATGAACTATAACATGTCACGGATAGAGATGATGATACCTGAGTTATTCACGATGTTTGAAACCGTGAAAGTAGAAATCCAGTAGGAGCATCAATTGTTGATGGTTAGTGAAACCACTAGTTTCGAGAAGGGCAAGGGCAAGAAGGGATACTTCATGAATGGAAAACAAGTTGCCTCTCAAGTGAAGAAACCCAAGGTTAAACCCAAACCCGAGAGTAAGTGATTCTAATATGAGGGGAACGGTCACTCAAGCGGCACTACCCTTGATACTTGGTAGATGAAAAGGCTGGCAAAGTCGACGAAAGTATATTGGATATACATGATATTGATGTGTACCTTACTGATGACCCACAAGTATAGGGGATCAATCGTAGTCCTTTCAATAAGTAAGAGTGTCGAACCCAACGAGGAGCATAAGGATCTGACAAGTGGTTTTCAGCAAGGAAAAATCTGCAAGCAGTGAAATTATCGGTAACAAGTGATTGTGTGGTGAGATGATCCGTAGCAAGCAGCAAGTAGCAAAAGTAGCAATGGTGCAGCTAAGTGGCCCAATCCCTTTTGCAGCAAGGGACAAGACTGGACAAAGTCTTATCGGAGGAAAAACGCTCCCGAGGACACACGGGAGTTTCTGTCATGCTAGTTTTCATCATGTTCGTATGATTCGCGTTCGTTACTTTGATAGTTTGATATGTGGGTGGAAAGGCGCTTGGGTACTGCCCTTACTTGGACAAGCATCCCACTTATGATTAACCCCTCTCGCAAGCATCCGCAACTACGAAAGAAAAATTAAGACAAAGTCTAACCATAACATTAAACTAGTGGATCCAAATCATCCCCTTACGAAGTAACGCATAAACTAGGGTTTAAGCTTCTATCACTCTAGCAACCCATCCTCTACTTACTACTTCCCAATGCCTTCCTCTAGGCCCAAATAATGGTGAAGTTTTATGTAGTCGACATTCACATAACACCACTAGAGGAAAAACAACATACAACACATCAAAATATCGAACAAATACCAAATTCACATGACTACTATTAGCATGACTTATCCCATGTCCTCAGGAACAAAAGTAACTACTCACAAAGCATAATCATATTCATGACCAGAGAGGTAATGAGTAGCATCAAGGATCTGAACATAAACTCTTCCACCAAGTAATCCAACTAGCATCAACTACAGAGAGTAATTAACACTACTAGCAACCTTACAAGTACCAATCGGAGTCACAAAACGGAGATTGGTTACAAGAGATGAACTAGGGTTTGGAGATGAGATGGTGCTGATGAATATGTTGATGGTGACGAGTCCCCTCCGATGAGAGGAGTGTTGGTGATGACGATGGCGACGATTTCCCCCTCCGGGAGGGAAGTTTCCCCGGCAGGATCGTCCTGCCGGAGCTCTAGATTGGCTCTGCTCAAGTTCCACCTCGTGGCGGCGGCGAATCCATGAAAAAGCTCTTCCTTGATATATTTTTTGGACGAAACCCTTCATATAGCAGAAGAGGGGGGTCAGTGGGCCAGCAGGCTGCCCACAAGCCCCCTAGGCGCGGCCAGGGGGTGGTCCCGCCTAGCAGGCTTGTGGCCACCTGCTGGCGCCCCTGTGGCGCTTCTTCGGCCCAGTATTTTTTATAAATCCGGAAAAAAATCCTCGATGATTTTTTGGCGTTTGGAGTTGCGCAGAATAGGTACCTCAAAATTGCTCCACTTTCAGGCCAGAATTCCAACTGTCGGCATTCTCCCTCTTCATGTAAACCTTGCAAATTAAGAGAGAAAAGGCATAAGTATTGTACCGTGAAGTGAAATAATAGCCCAAGAAGCGATAAATATCAACATGAAAACATGATGCAAAATGGACGTATCAACTCCCCCAAGCTTAGACCTCGCTTGTCCTCAAGCGAAGGCCTAGCTCAATAAATATGTCTACATGTTTAGGGAGAGAGGTGTCAACAAAACAAGATACGAACATGCATGCATCATGATCATGATCAGAACAGCAATACCAACATATAATCTCTCATGCTAAAGTGATAATTCCTTCACAAAGCAAAGCACGGATCACGAACCTTACCGAGAAATAACAACCGATAGCATGTAGTCATGGAAGCAATTGTAATTTATCACAACATCAGAAAGAGTCAAATAAGAGCTTGTAAAGCAAATCCACATACTCAATCATATTTTCATTCTCTACAATTGCTACAACTCACGTGGTACTCGTGAGATCAAAGTTTCAGCTGGACACACAGAAAGATAGGGGCTTATAGTTTTGCCTCCCAACTGCTTACCTCAAGGGTAATGTCAACAATAATAATTCATGAATGCTTACCTCCAAGTTGACATATGAATATAGATCTTTCCCAAGCATATGACGTTAGCCAAGATAAAGGCGAAACAAGGAATTGGTGAAGATCACCATGACTCTTTCAGGGACAAAAAGTAAAGGTACAAGATAGGCCCTTCGCAGAGGGAAGCAGAGGTTGTCATGCGCTTTTGAGGTTTGGATGTGTGTCCTCTTAGTGCGGAGGAACGTCACTTTATATTGCCTCCTGTGATAAAGAACTTTATTATGCAGTCTGACGCTTCTATGTCTTCCTCATCACAGGCTCATACAAAGCTTATTTTCCACACACTAATAGATCATACATATTAGGGAGCAGTTTTTATTGCTTGCACCGATGACAACTTACTTGAGGGATCTTATTCAATCCATAGGTAGGTATGGTGGACACTCATGGCAAAACTGGGTTGAAAGTTTATGGATGCACAAGTAGTATCTCTACTTGGTGCGGGAGTTTTGGCTAATATGAGGTGGAAGCAATCATCACATGCTAAGGGATCTCTAGTCATATAACATTGTTCGGAACCAAGAAAACACAATTCATTATGTTGTCTTCCTTATCCAACATCTACTTGTAGGCATGTAATAGTTTAGTGAGTGTTCACAATCATAGATGGTGTCAGAGATGATATATTTATATATGAACCTCTCCTTCCTTATCACTTCCTATTAATTGCAACAATGACCAAGGTCTACGTTTGTCTACCCTCAACAAGTTTCAATCAACATCCCTTTTATATGTGAAGCCATCACTTCCCATAAGATCATTATATGATCTTTCATGCTTTTGTTCTTTTCTCAATCTATTAATCATGGCAAGAGGCAAAGCCCTTCAACTAAGACACTCTTTATTATATGGCTCACGAGCTCGAATACATCGGGGGTGACACAAAGCAAAACTCAAGACTAAAACACTAAGACTTTAATCTACTAGAGAAAGAGAAAACTGAAAAGGAAAACTAAAACATAGGTAAAGGCAAAAGATGTGATGGTGATACGATACCGGAGCAACTCCCCCAAGCTTGGCACAAGCCAAGGGGATTGCCCATACCCATGTTTAGTTGTGTTCCTTTGGTGGTGATGGTGGAGGAGTTGTTGCAACATGGGCTTGATCCTCTGTCTTCCAAGGCATAGGTGCTCCATCATGGAAAGATGAATAGTCTCCGGAATCCTCAAATCTGCAGCCAACCATATTGATTTAAATCTATACTCATACTCACAGTTTTGGTTCTGCAGGTCATAGATCTGGACCTGGAGTTGATCAATCCTGTCATAGAGCCTGGAGAGGTGCTTCCCAATGTCATTGGCATCAATCCTGTGCTTGTTGGTGAACTCCGTGATCATCATGTGGTTGGCGTTGAGTCGACGCTCCACCATCCCTTGGCACTTGAAGACTTGTTGCTCCATTGCTTCGAGCCTCGTCTCCATGCTTCCGGTCTTCTTGGGCCCCTCAACATCACGGATGTGCAACATCCCCGCACGCATCTCGATAGATTGAGGGTGTTGCAGCACTCCCGTGAGGTAGGGATTGATGACCTTCTTGAAGATCTTCTCCTTCGGAGCTTTTGGGGAAGTCATAGCGATCTAGATCTGCAACAGAAACAGGCTCGAGACGAAAAACAGAGGAAATCTGTGTGATGTAGGGGTCATACCTCACGGGAGAATATATATTGATTTTTTCCAGACCAGAAGGAGTACTCCGCACGAAAACGGAGTCCGGGAGGCGCACGAGGTGGCCACAAGCCCCCCACGCGCGACCAGGGGGTGGGCCCGCATCAGGCAGGCTTGTCGCCTCCTCGCGCACTTTTCGGACTACTTCCAATTTTTGTATTTTTTCAAATATTCCAAAACGGAGAAAATTTCCTACCGGAAAAGTTTTGGACACTGTTTTCTTATCGAATCACATACCTCTTCGTTTTCGGAGTCTGAAACAGGCTGATAAATGTCCCTTAGGTATTCTTCCGGAGTTATGGTATTGATGATATTGCTTTCAACATTTATGGGAGTACCTGAGATATAATGCTTGATTCTCTACCCATTTACAACTGTCGGACAATTACCTTCCGTGTTGTTGATCTTGGTAGCACCGGAACGATATACTTCCTCAACAACATAGGGACCTTCCCATTTAGAGAGAAGCTTGCCTGCAAAGAATCTTAAACGAGAGTTATATAGCAAGACATAATCACCTACATTGAACTCACGCTTTCGTATCCTCTTATCATGCCACCTCTTAACCTTCTCTTTGAACAACTTGGCATTCTCATATGCCTGAGCTCTCCATTCATCAAGCGAGTTAATGTCAAATAACCTCTTCTCACCGGCAAGTTTGAAATCAAAGTTGAGCTCTTTGATTGCCCAATAAGCTTTATGCTCTACCTCAAGAGGTAAATGACATGCTTTACCGTAAACCATTTTGTACGGAGACACGCCCATGGGATTCTTATAGGCAGTTCTATAAGCCCACAGTGCATCATCGATCTTCTTAGACCAATTCTTTCTAGACCTGTTGACAGTCTTTTGCAGAATTAGTTTAATCTCTCTATTGCTTAGCTCTACTTGACCACTGGACTGAGGGTGATAGGGAGAAGCAATTCTATGGTTGACATCGTACTTAGCAAGTGTTTTACGGAAAGCACCATGAATGAAATGTGAACCACCGTCGGTCATTAGATATCTAGGGACTCCAAATCTAGGGAAAATAACTTCTTTAAGCATCCTGATAGAGGTGTTGTGATTAGCACTACTAGTGGGGATAGCTTCTACCCACTTAGTGACGTAATCAACAGCAACTAGGATATGCGTATACCCATTGGATTTTGGAAAAGGTCCCATATAATCAAAGCCCCAGGCATCAAATGGTTCAATGACAAGTGAATAGTTCATAGGCATTTCCTGACATATACCGATATTACCTACTCTTTGACATTCGTCACAAGACAAGACAAACTTTCGGGCATCCTTGAAGAGAGTAGGCCAATAGAAACCTGATTGCAATACCTTGTGTGCAGTTCTATCTCCCGCATGGTGTCCTCCGTAGGCCTCGGAGTGACACTTCTGTAGGATCAGTCCCTGTTCATATTCAGGTACACAACGTCTAATAACACCATCTACTCCTTCCTTATAAAGGTGAGGATCATCCCAAAAGTAGTGTCTCAAGTCAAAGAAGAATTTCTTCTTTTGCTGGTATGTGAAACTAGGTGGTATATATTTGGCAACGATATAGTTTGCATAATCGGCATACCACGGTGCACTACATGAAGCATTGATAACATTCAATTTCTCACCAGGAAAGCTATCATCAATAGGTTGTGGGTCATCAAGAACGTTCTCCAACCTAGACAAGTTATCTGCTACGGGGTTATCAGCACCCTTTCTGTCGACAACGTGCAAATCAAATTCTTGTAGCAAGAGAACCCATCTGATAAGTCTAGGTTTAGCATCCTTCTTCTCCATGAGGTACTTAATAGCAGCGTGATCAGTGTGAATAGTGACTTTGGAGTCAACTATGTAAGACCTGAACTTTTCACATGCAAACACGACTCCTAAAAATTCCTTCTCCGTAGTGGCATAGTTTCTTTGGGCACTGTCTAGAGTTTTACTAGCATAGTGAATAACGTTCAACTTCTTGTCAACTCTTTGCCCTAGAACAGCACCAACAACATAATCATTAGCATCACACATGATCTCAAAAGGCAAGTTCCAATCAGGTGGTTGAACAATAGGTGCAGTTATCAAAGCCCTCTTAAGTATTTCAAAGGCTTCCTCACAATCATCATCAAAGATAAAAGGAATATCCTTTTGCAAGAGATTGGTAAGAGGCCTAGAAATCTTAGAGAAGTCTTTAATGAACCTTCTATAGAAACCAGCATGACCAAGGAAACTTCTTATACCTTTGATATCCGTGGGGTATGGCATTTTCTCGATTGCATCAACCTTAGTGTCGTGGGTATATGTCTGATAGTAGAAGTACAGGGTACGAAAGTATATGGGCAGAGTCGTAGCTACAGCGAGGATGTATGAGTTCAGGCCCCTCTACGGTGGAGGTAAAAGCCCTACGTCTCAGTGCTCTTGGGAGCTTTGTGTCGAGTGTACTAAGGGATTGCAGGAAGTGCCAACCCATGTACCAGTGGTGAAGGGCGGCTTATATAGAGTGAGCTGCCCTTCATAATGGTCTGGTGGACAAAGGTGGAGTAGTGGCGAGTAAAGGCTGGCGTTACTGGTAACGTAAGCCTTAAATGTTAGTTATGGTGCATGAAAACGTATGACCGTTGCCCTCCTGGGAGGTTACGATGTACAGAGTGGATTCTAGTCGGTACGTTAGATATGCTCCGAGTGGATCGTCGCCAACTGGATGATGGGGGCGTCCTTAGTTCAGTCGGAACTGTTTAAGGGCCTTGTCCCCTATGAAGGGTAGTCCTTGGGTAGGACCTATAGGGCAGACCTATGACCCTACCCTGGGACTATAACCCCATCATTAGTCCCTGAATGGATCAGGGCTGGAACGATGAAGTGATGTTCGGAGTTTGGAGCCGACTGGTATTGAGGTGATCTTAGCGTTGTCTGCCTCGATCCATTTTATCTTTGCGGCTAGTGATCCGAGTGAATATGCAAGCGAAACGAACTGTGAGGGTCCGATTGCTTCCGCGGAATCTTTCGACGTGACTGGTCATACTGACAGCGCCGGATTTTCCGGGATCCTCAAATTTCGGTTGCCGCGCGCTCAGCGGGGATGACGACATCGCCATCGAGTAGATTTCGCCTCCTCGATTACCGTGCCGTGATCTTCTCCACTAATCTTGCAGCGGTCGGTTGGGAGGATAAGATCTTTGGCCCACCTGTAGGTGACTCAGTCGAAGGCCTTTTAAAGCCTTCCCGGCGGACCTTCCTCTTGCGTTGCTTGTCTTCCTCCCATAGATCTCGCCTCCCCGCAACTCCCTGCACACCTCTAGCCACCTCCTTCCCCTCCTCCTCTGCGGATCCGCCGCACTCGCCATGACGAAGGGGCAGACCAGCAAGCTCGAGGCGAAGAAGAAGAAGAAGGGGGCGGCCTCCACTCAGCGGCGGCAGCGGGCGTTGCCGGCGGGCTGGATCCAGGGGGACTTCCTCCCCTCCACGGTGAGGGAGACCGACGTGCTGGAGCTGGTGGAGCACGACATGGTCGTCAATAAGCTTGGAGGCTGCCGGAAGGCGAGATGGAGCCGGCGCCGAGGGAGGGGGAGCGCGTCGTGCTGCTCAGCCACGTGGCCAGAGGTTTCTCCCTACCTCCCCATCCTTTCTTCCGAGGTATTATGAACTACTTCGGGGCGCAGCTCCATCACTTTCCACCAAATGCGATAGCTCATCTTTCCGAATTCATCACCCTCTGCGAGTGTTTCATAGGATGTCCTCCCCACTGGGGGCACTTCAAATATGTTTTATCCGCTAAATCTCAAGTGGTTAAGAAGCTTAGCCAGTCTGATGATAAGACACACATCCTCCAGCTCTAGGGGGGTTTAGGATTTCAGAAGAAAACGAAAATTAGTTATCCCTCCCTTCAGCTATCCGAATCGGTTAGGAACTGGCAATCGTCCTGGTTCTATTGCCAGCACATTGCCTGCCCGAATGCTCCGAGTGGGTTACCACCCTTCAGTTTAGACCGTCCGGGCCCTCCCAGGAAGCTAGCGCTCTCTAAGGGAGAAAAAAACCAGATCCAGCCTTTGATCGACGCGCTGATAGCCGTCGTTCGGAAGGGTGTCACCGGCATGGACCTGTTGGAGACTTTTCTGGGTCGACGCATCCAGCCGCTCCAGGCCCGAGACCACGCAATGTGCATTACACGGGGCCTTCGGATACCACTCGGTCCCATCCTGAAGACGTGAGCGAGGAGACAGTGGGTGCGTGGGTCCGCAGCATCACGGGCACATGTGATAACCCCGTGGGAGCTCGGCGGGTGAAGGCCTTCCGTGCCCAAAATCCTCCTCCGAATGAGGTGAGTACATGTTGTCGAGTGCCTTTAACCTTCTCGGTTTTATTGCTTTTCTGGTCTCACCGACTGACGTTGCCGGCTGTGTTTTGTGCAGGAGTGGACGAACTGGCATTCTCCAGTCTCAGGTGGGGATCCGATTGAGGAAGAAGAAGGTAGCATGGAGGGTAGCACGGGTAGTGCCGTGTACGTCTCTGACAGTAGGGAGACGGAGGAGGAAACAGAAGAGGAGGAGGAGGAGAGTGAAGAGCAGAGCTCGTCACCCTCACCACTAGAACTCCGAACGAAGCACCGTCATGACCCCGCTGTTCCGCCGGCTCCTCCCGTGGCTCCGAGTGCTCGGAGTGTGAAGAGAACTAGGGGTTCTTCTGTCGAGCCCGTGGATCAGCCGTCCAAGGTGGCTAAACACAGCGGGTCTAAACCCCAGAAAGCTTTGCCCCGGATGAGGATCGTTGTTCCGGTCGCCTCAGCGTAAGTATCTTTGCTCTTCCATCTTCCTTCAGTATCCGATTGGACTCTTCTTTTTGGGAATTCATGTTTACCCGTCGAATGGATTTCACTCAACAAAGCTGCTACCTCCGCTACCTCTCTGCCGCGTCAGGGTGACGATCCCATGGACACTAATGACGCCGCCAAGTCCCACCAAGGTATGTTGTCACGACTCCGAGAGCTGTATTACCGTTTCGCGAGTGCTGTCTTTGATCTTGATCTTTTTCTGTACTTTTATTTTGTTCACTCGGGCTTCCTTCGGAGGTGATCCATCTGGACGACGACGACAAAAGGGGGTCGGAGCCAGCTTTGGCGCTTGTCCCTGGGGTTATCCAACCTGCTGCCAACCCTGCCATGAGCGTGCCACCGACTGGGACGATGGCCTTCACGGCGGAACCGACTGGAGCAGAGCTCGGGATGCCCATGGAGCTCGAGATTCCTAGGACGCCTTCTGCCACGCCGGGTGTGTCGACTATCCACTATAATGCCCGACGCCTCCCGGAAGATCAAGTAGGAGCCGCCAAGGACGCCATGGTACAAGTGGAGCTGATGCTGGGCGAAGCCAAGGGAGCATATGACTCCCTTGCGTCCCTGTACAAGAAGAGCTTGGAGCTTCGGGATGATATCCGAGTAAGTGCGCTAGTAAGTGTTTACATTCCTCTTGGTTCCCACTCGGGGTTTTGGCAAGATACTCAGATACAGTAGGTTAATTTTCCAGTGGGTTCACTCCGAGTGAACCCAGTGGGTGTAGTACACGAGACTTCTGTCGAGTGTTTGCACCGGAAGTTGTCTTTATATGTATTTTCCATAATATCTACAGATCAGAGATGATCTTCCCGAATGGTACCAGTGGGGGCATGCCGAGTACACCCACTGGGTGTAGTCCCCGAGAGTAGTGTTACTCGGGTCGAGTAACAGTAGTCTCATAGTGTTGTTGGTTTGCTATGGAGCTCAATGGGACCGACCTGTTCGAGCTTCATACCAGTGGGGTCACTCTCAGTGAACCCACTGGGTGTAGTCCCCGAGACCGCTGTCAATTGCTTGCATCGGCAGGGGTCTGAAGAATCTTGAGAATTGATTGTTTTGTCATATCTGTCAAGACTTCTTCCTTGTTGAATCTGGCTGATCCTCCATATGTGTCTCTTTGACAAAAGACTTGTGAAATGGGATCGGCCTATACCGCTCTGATGGCTGAGAAGACTCAACTTGCTGCCGACTTGGAGGTAACGGCGAATGATATGGCTGGCACGAAGAAGGTTCTCGCTGAACGAGAAATATCTTTGGAGAAATCTCAGGAGACTAACAATGCACTGTTAGCCGAGTTAGAAAGTATGAAGAAGGAGAGATCTGAATAGGTGGGCCAGCTGAAGTCAATGAACGCTCGGTGCAAAGCGCTGGAGAATTACGTCGGCGACTGGGCGAAGAAGATGGTCGCACTGCTTGGTGGTAAGTTGCTTGCCGAGTGCTCTTAGACTTTGGAGTTCACTCCGTGCTTATTTTCTCCGTGTCTTTTCTTTGCAGATTTCTGTCGAGACGTTGAAGCCGAGACCGCCGAAATTGAACCGGCGCTTGGGCAACGGAATGTTCCACTCGGTGATGAAGCTAACCGGGACATGTTCCGACTGAATACCCTCCTTAACAAGGTGGGTCCTTTCGTTGGTCGCCTGAGAGAAGTTGTTGGCCGAATTGACAAAGAGTTGTGGCCTGAAGAGGACTCCCGGAATGAGATCGAGGGGTTGATGACTCGACTGGAGGATGTTCCAAGCACAGTGCGGGCATGGAAGAAGTCTGCCGCTCAGTGTGGCGCGGACGCGGCGCTGTCTCTGGTCCGAGTGCACTGTAAGGAAGCCCGTGAAGGCAAGATGAAGACGTTGCAGGTCGCCAACACCAAGAAGCTTCGATTTGAAGACTTCATGGAGACCTTCCTCGACACGGCCACTCGGATTGCAGATGGAATCGACCTCGACACCTTCGTGGAGCCTGCCAGCCCCGGCGATGCTTGATTGACTTTATGCTGAACGTGCATTTACCTCGGTATACCGAGTGGAGTTTGTATTAAACTTTGGCCACTGCTGTTGGCCGGTACATTCGTGGCTCAGTGTGGATAAACTTGATTCACACCGAGCCGACTGATTGTTGAACTCAATTTGAATTCGAACCGGATCTTTTGCTCTTCTTTCGCTGAGTTTTTTTGACACGATTTTGGCTCGTGGTTTTTGTTTAGGCGACTCAGCTAAGCCTCCGAGTGTAACTTGTGTGCCCACTCGGAGGAAGCTCTTTACTTAAGCAACTCTGCTTCACAGCTAAGTCCCCGAGTGTGACTTGAAATGCACACTCGGAGTAAGTTGTTTGCTTAGGCAACGCTGGGTCGCAGCTAAGTCCCCGAGTGTGACTTTTGGTGCACACTCGGAGCAAGTTGTTTACTTAGGCGACTCTGGGTCGCAGCTAAGTCCCCGAGTGTGACTTTTGGTGCACACTCGGAGCAAGTTGTATACTTAGGCGACTCTGGGTCGCAGCTAAGTCCTCGAGTGTGACTTTTGATGCACACTCGGAGCGAGTTGTTTACTTAGGAGACTCTGGGTCGCAGCTAAGTCTCCGAGTGTGACTTTTGGTGCACACTCGGAGCAAGTTGTTTACTTAGGCGACTCTGGGTCGCAGCTAAGTTCCCGAGTGTGACTTTTGGTGCACACTCGGAGCGAGTCGTTTACTTAGGCGACTCTGGGTCACAGCTAAGTCTCCGAGTGTGACTTTTGGTGCACACTCGGAGCGAGTTGTTTACTTAGGCGACTCCGGGTCGCAGCTAAGTCCCCGAGTGTGACTTTTGGTGCACACTCGGAGCGAGTTGTTTACTTAGGCGACTCAGGGTCGCAGCTAAGTTTCCGAGTGTGACTTTTGGTGCACACTCGGAGTGAATTGTTTACTTAGGCGACTCTGGGTCGCAGCTAAGTCTCTGAGTGTGACTTTTGGTGCACACTTGGAGCAAGTCGTTTACTTAGGCGACTCTGGGTCGCAGCTAAGTCACCGAGTGTGACTTTTTGTGCACACTCGGAGCGAGTTGTTTACTTAGGCGACTCTGGGTCGCAGCTAAGTCTCTGAGTGTGACTTTTGGTGCACACTCGGAGCAAGTTCTTTACTTAGGCGACTCTAGGTCGCAGCTAAGTCTCCGAGTGTGACTTTTAGTGCACACTCGGAGCAAGTTGTTTACTTAGGCGACTCTGGGTCGCAGCTAAGTCTCCGAGTGTGACTTTTGGTGCATACTCGGAGTTAGTTTTTTAGACCGGAGTCTGCAAACGCGGAAGAATTTTGAATCGGCAAGAAATTAATCCGCTTTGTATTACTTCGATGACATTTGTTCTTTACATTGTCTCTGTCGGCGGTTATGTGTAGAAGCGCTTCAGTAGATCTCCATTCCATGCTCGCGGCTCGTCCGTCTCCCTGTCGAGGTTGTAGAGTCGATACGCTCCGTTGTTCAGCACCTTAGAAATGATGAACGGTCCTTCCCAAGCGGGAGCCAACTTGTGTGGTCTCTGTTGATCCACTCGGAGCACCAGGTCGCCTGCTTGGAACGTGCGGCTCCTGACGTGCCGCGCATGAAATCGCCGCAGATCTTGCTGATAAATTGTTGAACGGATCAATGCCATCTCGCGCTCCTCTTCTAAAAGGTCTACTCCGTCTTGCCTGGCTTGCTCTGCTTCGGCTTCGGAGAAGAGTTCGACTCGTGGAGAGTTGTGAAGCAAGTCACTCGGAAGGACTGCATCTGCTCCATAAACGAGGAAAAACGGGGATCGTCCTGTCGATCTATTCGGAGTTGTTCGGAGGCCCAACAGCACCGAAGGCAGCTCGGTGACCCATGCGTCAGCGGCATGTCCAACTTCTCGCGGGAGTTGAGGCTTCAACCCTTGAAGAATGAGTCCATTCGCCCACTCCGCTTGTCCATTTGTTTGGGGGTTCACAACGGATGCAAAATCCACTCGGATACCTTGGCCTGCGCAAAAACCTTTGAACTCGTTCGAGTCAAAGTTTGTGCCATTGTCGGTGATTATGCTGTGTGGAACCCCATATCTGGCGATGATGTCTCTGATAAATTTGATGGTTCTAAGGGCATTAAGCTTCTTGATTAGCTTGGCTTCAATCCACTTGGTAAACTTGTCGACTGCTACCAGCAGATGGGTGAATCCTCCTTGGCCTGTTCTGAATGGTCCGACTGTATCTAATCCCCACACGGCGAACGGCCAAGAAAGGGGAATTGTCTTCAGCGCGGACGTTGGCTTGTGGGACTTGTTTGAATAGAACTGACAGCCTTCACAACGGTCGACTATATCTTTTGCCATTTCATTCGCCTGCAACCAGAAGAAACCAGCTATGAATGCTTTGGCGACGATTGCCCTTGAGGAGGCATGATGGCCGCAGGTTCTCGAGTGAATTTCTTCCAAAATTAACTGACCCTCCTCAGGAGAGATACACCGCTGAAGGATGCCTGAAACACTTTCTCTGTATAACTGGTCATCAACGACGGTGAAGGACTTCGACCTGTGAACGATCTTCCTAGCTTAGACCTCGTCTTCTGGTAACTCTTGCCTCAGGATGTACGCAATGAATGGTACAGTCCATTCGGGAATGACAGCTAGAATATCCATGACCAGGTCGACCACAGCGGGAACCTCGACTTCAGTCTGATCTGTTGAGCTGTTCGGTTGCACAGGTTCCTCTGTAAAAGAATCTTATTTTACCGAGGGGAGGTGTAAGTGCTCGAGGCACACATCACTCGGGACAGGTCTCCGTGTGGATCCAAGTTTTGTCAATTCATCTGCTGCTTGTTTTTTCAGTCGGGGAACATGGTGAAGTTCCAGACCTTCGAACTTCTTTTCGAGCTTTCTTATTGCGTTGCAGTATGCAGTCATGGTGGGGTTCCTTACATCCCACTCCTTCATTACTTGATTAACCACTAGATCCAAGTCGCCATAGACCATCAGGCAACGGACGCCGAGTGTGATGGCCATGCGCAAGCCGTAAAGGAGAGCTTCATACTCTGCTTCGTTGTTGGAAGAATCAAAATGGATCTGCAACACATACTTGAGTTTATCACCTTTCGGGGATATGAGCACTACGCCGGCACCGGAGCCATTCAACATCTTGGACCCATCGAAGAACATGGTCCAATGAGCCGAGTAGATGTGAGTCGGTTGCTGTTGTTCTACCCATTCTGTTATGAAGTCAGCAAGAGCTTGAGACTTTATAGCTTTCTTGGCTTTGAACTTGATGTCGCAGTATAGCATCTTCATTGCCCACTTTGCCACTCGGCCTGATGCGTCCCGATTGTGGAGAATTTACGACAACAGAGCATCAGATATGACAGATACTGAGTGGTCTTGGAAATAATGAGCCACCTTCTTTGCAGTCATGTAGATCCCATAAATAAGCTTTTGATAATGGGGATACCTCTGCTTGGAAGGAGTCAGGACTTCGGAAACATAATATACTGGTCGCTGAACCTTGTACGCTTTGCCTTCTTCTTCGCGTTCGACTGTCAGAACGGTGCTGACAACTTGATTTGTAGTCGCGATGTACAAAAGAAGGGGTTCTTTACTGAGCGGGGTAGTAAGAACCGGCTGGGTGGAAAGCAGGGCTTTGAGGTTGTCGAATGCGGTTTGGGCTTCGTCTGTCCACTCGAAGGTATCCGACTTCTTCATGAGTCGGTACAGAGGTAACGCCTTCTCGCCGAGTCGAGCGATAAACCTGTTCAAAGCCGCTAGGCAACCTGTGAGCTTTTGTACGTCATGTACTCTTATCGGCCGCTCCATTCGAACAATGGTCCCGATCTTTTCGGGGTTGACATCGATCCCTCGTTCGGAAACGAAGAAACCGAGTAACTTCCCGCTGGGAACGCCGAATGAACACTTGGCTGGGTTGAGCTTGATATCGTACATACGTAGGTTGGCGAATGTTTCTGCCAAGTCAGTCAGCATGTCAGAACCTTTGCGTGACTTGACTACGATATCGTGCATATATGCCTCCACATTTCGACCAGTCTGGTCTAGGAGGCATTTTTGGATCATTTGCATAAAAGTTGCTCCTTCATTTTTCAAACCGAATGGCATAGTGATGTAACAGAAGCACCCGAATGGGGTGATGAAAGATGTTCTTAATTCATCTGGACCATACAGATGAATCTGATGATAGCCCGAATAGGCATCAAGGAAGGATAAGCGCTCGCAACCCGCAGTCGAATCAACGATTTGATCAATGCGGGGGAGCGGGAAGTGGTCTTTCGGACAGACCTTATTAAGGTGCTTGAAATCGATGCACATACGGAGAGACTTGTCCTTCTTGGGCACCATGACAACATTAGCGAGCCACTCGGAGTGGTGTACCTTGCGAATGAAGTTGGCTGCCAGAAGTTTAGCTACCTCCTCTCCAATTGCTTCTCTCTTGTGCGCGGCGGACCGCCGCAGGTGTTCTCGGACGGGCCGAGCGGCAGGGTCCACATGCAGTCGGTGCTCAGCCAACTCCCTGGGTACACCTTGCATGTCGGCAGGCTTCCATGCAAAAATGTCCCAGTTATCACGGAGGAATTGGATGAGCTCGGCTTCCTATTTTGGATCAAGGGTGGTGGAGATGTTTGTTGGGGCGGCGGTGGCATCCGCCGGGTGGATGCTTACTTTCTTCGTGTCTCCCGCCGACTGGAATGCGGACTCGGAAGCTGGCTTCTTTGAACGCATCAGGTCGGCGGGGTCGGCAATCTTGTTGTACTCATCCAACTCGAGTACAGCCATCTGATGGTCTGCAATTCTCGACCCCTGTTGCAGACACTCCTCTGCCCACTGCCGATTGCCTATGACAGTAATCACGCCTTTGGGACCAGGCATCTTCAGCTTCAAATATACATAACATGGACGGGCCATGAAACGTGCGTATGCCGGACGGCCCAGAATGGCATGGTATGCACTCTGGAAGTCTACCACCTCGAATGTTAACTTCTCTTTGCGGAAGTTCTTGTCAGAGCCGAAAACGACATCCAACGCAATCTGGCTGAGTGATTTGGCCTTTCTTCGTGGGACGACTCCATGGAATTGCATACTGCTCTCGCTAAGTCTAGACATCGGAATGCCCATCCCCTTGAGAGTATTGGCGTACATGATATTCAAGCCGCTGCCGTCGTCCATGAGGACTTTGCGCAGCCTAACTCCTTCCACCACCAGGTCGACGACCAGAGCTTGCCTCCCTGGGGTGGGTACGTGTGCTGGGTGGTCTGACTGATCAAAAGTGATTGCAGTGTGTGACCACTTAAGGAACGTGGGAATGGATGGGGTTGCCATGTTTACCTCCCTGTTGACCAGCTTCAGTCGACTTTTGCTTTCTACATTAGCAAAAATCATTAACGTTGCATGAACTTGAGGGAACGGATCCTCCTTGTCCTCATCATCTTGCTCGGTGTCTTTCTCACTCGGTTGTCCTTCACCGAATCCTTGGATCAGGAGGCGACACTGCCGAGTGGTATGTTTCGGCAATATGACATTGCCTTCTTCATCCGTCTTCGTGTGGATTGGACACGGTTGATCTAGGATGGAATTTTCTGACTGTTTCTTCTTGGGGGTGTACTGTAGTTTCCCCTTGCCTTTGAACTTAGCGTTTGTAATGACTGCCGCCTCTGCTTGCGGAGTGCATTGGGCTTTCTGTTTCAGCTTCCGACTTCTGCTCCCATCTCCGTCAGCGACTGACTTATGCTTGCCGCTACGTATGCGGTCCTCCTCTTCGCCATTTGCATAGCGCGCGGCTATCTCCATCATCTTGCTCATGGAGATGTCGCCTGTCCGACCAAACTTCAAGTATAGATCTCTGTATCGAACGCCTGCCTTGAAGGCGCAGACTACTTGGTGTTCTGTAACATTCTCCACCGTGTGGTAGAGGGTTGTCCAGCGCTGGATGAAATCACGCAAGGGCTCGTTTTTCTTCTGGACACAGTGCCGAAGCTCTGTGAGACCAGCAGGGCATTTGCACGTACCCTCGAAGGTCCTGATGAAGATTCGGGACAGATCTGCCCAACTGTAAATGCTTGATGGAGCTAACTGAATTGGCCAAGCTCGAGCCGAACCGTCGAGCATCAGTGGGAGATGTTTCATGGTGACATGGTCATCTCCGCCACCGATCTGGACCGCCACTCTGTAGTCGTCTAACCAAGTTTCTGGTTTGGACTCTCGTGTGAATTTGTTGACTCCCGCCGCCAATAAGAAGTTGGGAGGGATGTCAGCCGAGCGAATGGCCCGACTGAAACACTCGGGACCAGAAACAACGGTCCTGCTTCCACTCGGATGATCTCTATCATGACCATCATGGTGGGCTCGGCTTCTATCAACCTTCTTCTGAGTGATATACCCTCTTGCATCAGGCCTTTGATCATGCGCGTCACCGCCCGAACGATGACCATCGTAATGCCGAGGTCCGTAAGGCCCACTCCGCGGAGGAGTACGCGAACGGCGACGATCTTTGGGATGAGACCGAATGGAAAGCGGTTTCCGACTCTCGTCCGTGGAACGATCGTTCCAGAGGCTGCCCCCTCTGCGACGCTGGTAAGAGCCGGGACTGAAAACCGACCGATTGTTCGCTTGAACGGAACTGTTGTGGATCTTGTTGTGCGACTGGGAGACCGCCGAGTTTTGCTGCTGCGCCGTATGTAACAAGGCACGGATCTGCTCGATTCCTCTACCAGCCTCCGAATCAGTCGGCTGGAGAGAGTCAGCGATCCTGGCGGCTGCAGCCAAGTTGAGGATGGGTGTGCGGAACACCTCGACGTTGCTCTGGCGAGCGCATCGACCGGAAGAACGAGGGTGCTGACGACGAGCGTCGGATGATTCTCCGATCTCACCCTTGTTCCGACCAGTCCTGGAGGGACTTCCGTGGGAATCGGCCATGAGTACTTCGGCTGCAGGCCCGTGACCCTGATACTCGGAAGGTAGCTCAGTCGGAACTGACTCCAAGCACTGGGATGACCGCGGGACCACAACCGATTCGAGCACCGCCACTTGAGAGGACATGTTTTGTCGCGCTAGGGCGTGTCGCACCCAACGCTGGAGCCGCGAACGACCGGATCGCTTGTTGCGGCGCGTGACGGGGGCGAAGATCGACACTGGGGTCGATGGCTGGAGAAGAAGAACGCCGCAGGAACTGGCACGGAAGTGCGTAGCCCCGCGACTCGAAAGCGTCTCGACGTCGAGGGGCGCATCCTGAAGCCATGCCGAATCATCGGCGATGAAGGAGAGTGCACCGAAGAGGATCTCATGACCCATGCACAGATCTCCGCCGGATGACATGATAAAAAGATGAAATCGCAAACTCGCCGGAAGTCGCTTAGACGTCTGCCCCACGGTGGGCGCCAACTGTCGTGGGTATATGTCTGACAGTAGAAGTACGGGGTACGAAAGTATATGGGCAGAGCCTTAGCTACGGCGAGGATGTATGAGTTCAGGCCCCTCTACGGTGGAGGTAAAAGCCCTACGTCTCAGTGCTCTTGGGAGCTTTGTGTCGAGTGTATTAAGGGATTACAGCAAGTGCCAACCCCTGTACCAGTGGTGAAGGGCGGCTTATATAGAGTGTGCTGCCCTTCATAATGGTCCGGTGGACAGGGGTGGAGTAGTGGCGAGTAAAGGCTGGCGTTACTGGTAACGTCAGCCTTAAATGCTAGTTATGGTGCATGAAAACGTATGACCGTTGCCCTCCTGGGAGGTTACGATGTACATAGTGGATTCCAGTCAGTACGTTAGATATGCTCCGAGTGGATCGTCGCCGACTGGATGATGGGGGCGTCCTTAGTTCAGTCGGAACTGTTTAAGGGCCTTGTCCCCTATGAAGGGTAGTCCTTGGGTAGGACCTATAGGGCAGACCTATGACCCTACCCTGGGACTATAACCCCATCACTTAGCCTTATCGACTTCAATACCTCTATAAGAAATTTTATGTCCTAAGACGATGCCTTCATTAACCATAAAGTGTCACTTCTCCCAATTCAAGACAAGATTGGTATCTTTACATCTCTGCAAGACTCGATCAAGGTTGCTGAGGCAATCGTCAAAAGAAGACCCGTAAACGGAGAAGTCATCCATGAAACCTCAACAATCTTTTCACAAAAGTCGGAGAATATAGCCATCATACATCTTTGAAAAGTGGCAGGTGCATTATATAAGCAAAAAGGCATACGTCTATAAGCAAAGGTACCGAAAGGGCAGGTGAAGGTGGTTTTCTCCTGATCAGATTGTGCAACTGGTATTTGGGAGAAACCAGAATAACCATCTAGAAAGCAGAAGTGTGTGTGTTTAGACAACCTTTCTAGCATTTGGTCGATAAAAGGCAAAGGGTAATGATCTTTCCTAGTGGATTTATTCAATTTCCTAAAATTGATCACCATCCTATAGCCAGAAATAATCCTCTGTGGGATCAATTCATCCTTATCATTAGGGACAACGGTAATGCCTCCCTTCTTAGGGACGCAATGCACCGGACTCACCCAATCGCTATGAGCAACAGGATAGATAATACCCGCTTCCAGGAGCTTTAGTATTTCTTTCCTTACTACCTCTTTCATCTTAGGATTTAATCTCCTTTGATGATCAGCAACTGGTTTAGAATCAGGATCAGTTTTAATCTTGTGCTGGCATAGAGTGGGACTAATGCCCTTAAGATCATCAAGAGTATATCCAATAGCAGCACGGTGCTTTCTCAGAGTTTTTAGTAACTTCTTTTCTTCATGCTCTGAGAGGCTAGCACTAATTATAACATGATATATCTCTTTTTCATCAAGATAAGCATACTTAAGAGTATTAGGCAACTGTTTAAGCTCGAACACAGGATCACCCTTTGGTGGGGGTGGATCCCCAAGCAGTTCAAGAGGCAAGTTATTCTTAAGGATAGGATATTGTTCTAAGACAACTCTATCTATCTCATCCCTTTCATCCATATGCATATCATTTTCATGCTCAAGCAAGTATTGCTCTAAGGGATCAGTAGGAGGTGCGGCAATAGAAGCTAAGGCAATAGTTTCTTCCTTACTAGGCAACTCCTTTTCATGATGTTGTCTACCAAACTTGGAGAAATTGAACTCGTGTAACACACCTTCAGAGCCAACAGTGACAGTTTGCTTATCACAATCAATATGAGCATTGACAGTATTGAGAAAAGGTCTACCAAATATGATGGGACAGAAGCTATCTTGTGCGGTAGCAAGAATGAGGAAATCAGCAGGATACTTCATTTTACCACACAAGACTTCAACATCCCTAACAATTCCCACACGGCAGATAGTATATCTATTGGCAAGATGAATAGTAACATCAATGGGTTCTATCTCAACATGTGCAATCTCATCTTTGATTTCATCATATAAGGATTGAGGTATTGCGCTAACACTAGCACCCACGGCACATAAACCATGATAACAATGATCTCCTATCTTAACAGAAACAACAGGCGTGGGGTTTAGCAATTCTAGCACCATCTTCACAGAAGTGAATATCATGTCCCTCAACATCGTCGGATAGAAGATCTTTGATAATAGCAATGCTAGGTTCAACTCTAATTTTCTCAGGGGGTGTAGGTGTTCTAATGTAGCCTCTACGTATCACAGTTGAATCTTTAGAATGATCCTTTATCCTAACAGGGAAAGGTGGTTTCTCAATGTAAGCATTGGGAACAACATGATCATTATAGGCAATGACTCTCTCTTCAACTGGATTGGGTTTAATTACATTGACTTCTAAAGGAGGATAATATTTAAACCACTTCTCTTTGGGGAGCTCAATATGAGCAGCAAATGATTCACACAATGAAGCTACTATCTCAGAGTCAAGTCCATACTTAGCGCTAAAGTCACAAAAAGTATTTGTTTCAACAAAGGATTTAACGCAATCAAACTTGAAGTTCATACCTAACTCCTTACCTTCTTCCAGCTCCCAATCTTTAGAGTTGCGTTTAATTCTCTCCAATAAATTCCATTTGAAGTCAATATCTCTCTTCATAAAAGAACCGATACAAGAAGTGTCAAGCATGGTGCGATCATCATGAGAAAGCCGAGCATAGAAGTTCTGAATGATAATTTCTCCCGAGAGCTCATGGTTGGGGCATGAATATAACATTGATTTAAGCCCCCCCCCCCAGCTTGAGCGATGCTTTCTCTGTCACGAGGCTAAAAATTATAAATATAATTCCGATCACAATGTACTATATGCATAGGACAAAACTTTTGATGAAATTCCACTTTCAACCGATTGTAGTCCCATGATCCAGTATCATCACATAGCCTATACCATGTCAACGCCTTATCCTTCAAAGATAAAGGAAAGACCTTCTTCTTGACCTCATCCTCGGGCAAACCAGCAAGCTTAAATAAACCACAAACTTCATCTACATAGATTAGATGCAAGTCTGGATGTGATGTTCCATCTCCTGTAAAAGGATTAGCCAGCAGTTTCTCAAGCATACCCGAAGGAAATTCAAAGCAAATATTTTCAGTAGGTGCAGCAGGTTGAGGAGAAACTGTTTTTTCTTCCGTTCGAGGTGAAGATACCCCGAACAAGCCCCTTAAAGGATTAGTATCCATAGTGACAAGTGACAATAAATTTCAGCACACTATATGAATGTTTCCTTACCAAGTTTCACTTACCAAAGGCGCTTAACTCCCCGGCACCGGCGCCAGAAAAGAGTCTTGATGACCCACAAGTATAGGGGATCAATCGTAGTCCTTTCGATAAGTAAGAGTGTCGAACCCAACGAGGAGCAGAAGGATCTGACAAGTGGTTTTCAGCAAGGAAAAATCTACAAGCACTGAAATTATCGGTAACAAGTGATTGTGTGGTGAGATGATTCGTAGCAAGCAACAAGTAACAAAAGTAGCAACGGTGCAGCAAAGTGGCCCAATCCCTTTTGCAGCAAGGGACAAGCCTGGACAAAGTCTTATAGGAGGAAAACGCTCCCGAGGACACACTGGAATTTCTGTCATGCTAGTTTTCATCATGTTCACATGATTCGCGTTCGTTACTTTGATAGTTTGATATGTGGGTGGACCGGCGCTTGGATACTGCCCTTACTTGGAAAAGTATCCCACTTATGATTAACCCCTCTCGCAAGCATCCGCAACTACGAAAGAAGAATTAAGATAAAGTATAACCATAGCATTAAACTAGTGGATCCAAATCAGCCCCTTACGAAGTAACGCATAAACTAGGGTTTAAGCTTCTGTCACTCTAGCAACCCATCATCTACTTACTACTTCGCAATCCCATCCTCTAGGCCCAAATAATGGTGAAGTGTTATGTAGTCGACGTTCACATAACACCACGAGAGGAAAAACAACATACAACACATCAAAATATCGAACGAATACCAAATTCACATGACTACTATTAGCATGACTTATCCCATGTCCTCAGGAACAAAAGTAACTACTCACAAAGCATAACCATATTCATGACCAGAGATGTAATGAGTAGCACAAGGATCTGAACATAAACTCTTCCACCAAGTAATCCAACTAGCATCAACTACAGAGAGTAATTAACACTACTAGCAACCTTACAAGTACCAATCGGAGTCGCGAGACGGAGATTGGTTACAAGAGATGAACTAGGGTTTGGATTTGAGATGGTGCTAATGAAGATGTTGATGGTGACGAGTCCCTTTCGATGAGAGGAGTCTTGGTGATGACGATGGCGACGATTTCCCCCTCCGGGAGGGAAGTTTCCCCGGCAGGATCGTCCTGCCGGAGCTCTAGATTGGTTCTGCTCAAGTTCCGCCTCGTGGCGGCTGCGAATCCAAGAAAAAGCTCTTCCTTGATTATTATTTTTCGGACGAAACCCTTCATATACCAGAAGAGGGGGGCCAGTGGGCCAGCAGGCTTCCCACAAGCCCCCTAGGCGCGGCCAGGGGGGTGGCCACGCCTAGCAGGCTTCCCACAAGCCCCCTAGGCGCGGCCAGGGGGTGGCCGCGCCTAGCAGGCTTGTGGCCACCTGCTGGCACCCCTCTGGCGCTTCTTCGGCCTAGTATTTTTTATAAATCCGGAAAAAAAATCCTCGTTGATTTTTACAGCGTTTGGAATTGTGCAGAATAGGTATCTCAAACTTGCTCCACTTTCAGGCCAGAATTCCAGCTGCCGGCATTCTCCCTCTTCATGTAAACCTTGCAAAATAAGAGAGAAAAGGCATAAATATTGTACCGTGAAGTGAAATAATAGCCCAAGAAGCGATAAATATCAACATGAAAACATGATGCAAAATGGACGTATCACTTACTAGTACTCCTAGTAGCACCAGGGTATTAAATACCGGTTCAGTTGCTAAGTGTTACTAACTAGTACTCCTAGTAGCACCAGGTGTATTGTAAGTAATTCCAAGGTTGATGTGATCAACATCGCACGCTCCCTCTACCTTCGGGATTAGTGTTAAACCTAAATATTGATTGGTGTTTGCGCTGAGCGTGAACATGATTGGATCATGTTTATCGCAATAAGATTATTCATTTAAAGAGAATAATGGTTACTTTGTTTGCTTGAATAAGATCTTCAATGGTCTTGCACCTAAAATGAATGGTTTATTGAATCTCGATCGTAGTAATACACATGTTCATAGTATTGGTGCCAAAAGATACAAATAGTAATGATAGTACCACTTATTTTTGGAACTGCCGCTTGAGTCATATTGGTATAAAACGCATGAAGAAGCTCCATGTTGATGGATCTTTGGGCTCACTCATTTTTGAATTGTTTGAGACGTGCGAACCATGCCTATTGGTGTAAATGCATGAAGAAACTCCATGCAGATGGATTGTTTAGACTCACTTGATTTTGAATCACTTGAGACATGCAAATCATGCCACATGGGCATGATGACTGAAAGGCCTCGTTTTTCCAATGAGATGGAACGAGCAAGTGACTTGTTGGAAATAATACATTTTGATGTATGCAGTCCAATGAGTGCTGAGGCACGCAGTGGATATCTTTATGTTATTGCTTCACTTATAATTTGAGTAGATACAAGTGTATTTGCTTGATGAATCACAAGTCTTAAATATTGAAAAGTTCAAGTAATTTCAGAGTGAAGTTGAAGATCGTCGTGACAAGAGGATAATATGTCTACGATGTGATCGTGGAGGTAAATATATATCTGAGTTGCGAGTTTGGTATACATTTAAGACAATGTAAAAATTGTTTCACAACTCATGCCACCTGAAACACCATAGTGTGATGGTGTGTCCGAACGTCATAGCCGCGCCCTATTGGATATGGTGCATACTATGATATCTCTTATCTAAATACCACTATCATTTTGGGGTTAGGCATTAGAGACAGCCGCATTCACTTTAAATAGGGCGCCACATAATTCCGTTGAGATGACACCGTATGAACTATGGTTTGGAAAACCTAAGCTGTCATTTCTTAAAAGTTTGGGGTTGCGATGCTTATGTGAAAAAGTTTCAGCATGATAAGCTCGAACCCAAAGCAAAGAAATACATCTTCATAGGACACCCAAAACAGTTGGGTATACCTCCAATCTCAGATAAGGAAGCAAACTATTTGTTTCTACAAAAGGGTCATTTCTCCAGAAAAAGTTTCTCTCGAAAGAATTGAGTGGTAGGATGGTGGAAACTTGTTGAGGTTATTGAACCGTCACTTCAACCAATGAGTAGCAGGGCGCATGAAGATGTCCGTGTGGCGCCTACACTAATTGAAGTGGATAGCTGATGATGGTGATCATGAAGCTTTGGATCAATTTACTATCAAACCTCGTAGGTCGACAAGGAAACGTACTTCTCCACAGTAGTACGGTAATCCTGTCTTGGAGGTCATGTTGCTGGACAACAATGAACCTACGAGCTATGGAGAAGCAATGGTGGGTCCGGATTCCGACGAATGACTGAAGGCCATGAAATTCGAGATAGGATCCATGTATGAAAACAAAGTGTAGACTTTGGAAGAACTACTTTATGGTCGTAAGGCTATTAAGTAGAAGTGGATCTTTAAAAGGAAGACCGATGATGATGGTGAATGTCACCATTCAGAAAGCTCGACTTGTTGCAAAGAGGTTTCCGACAAATTCAAGGAGTTGACTATGATAAGACTTTCTCACCCGCAGCAATGCTAAAGTTTGTTGGAATTATGTTAGCAGTTGCTGCATTTTTCAATTATGAAATCTTGCATATGGGTGTCAAAACATAGTTTCCTTGACGGTTTCCTTGAGGAAAGGTTGTATGTGATACAACCAGAAGGATTTGTCGATCCTAAGGATACTGACAAGGATGCAGGCTCCAGCAATCCTTCTATGGACTGGAGCAAGCATCTCGGAGTTGGAATATACGCTTTGATAAGATGATCAAAGTTTTTGGTTTTATACAAGGTTTATGAGAAAAAACTATTTCCAAGAAAGTGAGTGGGAACACTATAGAATTTCTGATAAGTATATGTGGTTGACATATTGTTGATCGAAAATAATGTAGAATTTCTGAAAAGCATAAAGGGTTGTTTGAAAGGTGTTTTTCAAAGAAAAACTTGGATTGAGCTACTTGAACATTGAGCATCAAGATCTACACAGATAGATCAAGACGCTTGATATAACTTCCAATGAATACATATCTTGACAAGATTTTGAAGGAGTTCAAAATGGATCATTCAAAGAATGAGTTCTTGACTGTATTGTAAGGTGTGAATTTGAGTAAGAATCAAAGACCGACCACAGCAGAAGAAAGAGAAAGGACGAAGGTCGTCCCCTCTGCATTGGCCATAGGCTCTATAGTATGCTATGGTGTGTACCGCACCTGATGTGTGTCTTGCCATGAATCTGTCAGGGGGTACAAAAGTGATCCAAGAATGGATTACTGGACATCAGTCAAAAGTTATACTTAGTAACTAGCGGACTATGGATTTTTTTCTCGATTATGGGTTGTAAAGGGTTACATCGATGCAAGCTTTGACACAAATCCGGATAATTCTGAGTAGTAAACCGGATTCATATAGTGAAGTAGACATTTGAAATTATTTCAAGTAAAGCGTGGTCAGGGCCGACCCTGGGGGCGGGAGGGGCGGCTGCCCCGAGCCCCCAAGTACAGGGGCCCGACAGTGCATGCCTGGCCAAGGAAGGGCAGAAACGAGTAGGAACGAACGGATGTAGCCCATGACTAGTCCACTGGCCAAAAAGTTTCAGAGTGCCACGATCCATATTCTATTTCCAGGATCCCAATCGTGAGTTCATGGCGCTGGACGGGGAGCCACAATACGCCGCCGAACACCGCTCTCTAGGTCCTCGTTTATTCTCCTTATTAATTATATATGTCTCGCTGACTCACCCAAATTAGTTTTCCACAAACCCTAATCCAAGGCCACGATGGTCGATGGTAGGTTGCAGGTGATCTACAATTCATGTCGCCCTTTAATGGATATAAACCATGATGGCACGCAGTCTGCCCTTGATGCCTCTCGGCCTCTTCTTCAATCAAATCTATCTTGGCTGCTCCTACCAGTGCTCTACAATTCTGGCGTCGTTCCTCAACAACCAAGCCATCAAGGTGTATAATTTCGGTCCTTTTAAGTACAGAATGGATATGTACCATACCTAGAAAATATATATAGTATATCATGTTACTTTTCCTAATTAGACTGTGCTACACAATTCTATCATTTGCTAGAACAGGGAGATTTAATGTAGAAATGTGTGTAGCAAAAGTTCATGTTTAGTATGGAATTGTTAGAGGAAATCCATATTGATAAATTGACAATGATTTGCATCTCTAATTTTTTATAAATTTTTAATGTACTATATATATATATATATATATATATATATATATATATATATATATATATATATCAGTATGTTGTAATGAAATATTCAATTTGATCGCATTTAAATGTTTACTAGTAACATTCCCTATACGTAGATTATTATTTTGATGATTATACTAAGGCCAGTGGTTCTAGTCTTGCCTTGGGTCCCCAAAATCACAAGACCGGCCCTGAGCGTGGTAGAAGAATCTACAGTATGACATAGATATTTGTAGAAGTACACACGGATCTGAATGTTTCAGATCCGTTGACTAATAACCTCTCTCACAAGCAAGACATGATCAAACCCCAGAACTGTAAGGGTGTTAGATTCATTACAATCACATAGTGGTGTGAACTACATTATTGACTCTAGTGCAAGTGGGATACTATTGGAAATATGCCCTAGAGGCAATAATAAATTGGTTATTAATATATTTCCTTGTTCATGGTAATAGTTTATTATCCATGTTAGAACTGTATTGATTGAAAACTCAAATACATGTGTGGATACATAGACAACACACTGTCCCTAGTGAGCCTTTAATGGACTAGCTCGTTGATCAAAGATGGTAGGTTTCCTGACCATAGACAATAGTTGCCATTTGATAACGAGATCACATCATTAGGAGAATGATGTGATGGTCAAGACCCAAACTATGAACGTAGCATGTGATCGTCTCAGTTTATTGCTACTGTTTTCTACATGTCAAGGATCTGTTCCTGTGGCCATGAGATCATGCAACTCCTGGACATCAAAGGAATGCCTTGTGTGTATCAAACGTCACAACATAACTGGGTGACTATAAAGGTGCTCTACAGGTTTCTGTGAGGGTGTCTATTGGGTTGGCGTGAATCAAGACTGGGATTTGTCACTTCGTATGACGGAGAGGTATCTCTAAGGCCCAATTGGTAATACAACGTCACAAGAAGCTTGCAAGCAATGTGACTAAGGAGTTAGTCACGAGAGCTTGTATTACGGAACGAGTAAGGAGACTTTCCGGTAACGAGATTGAACTAGGTACAGAGATACCGACAATCGAATCTCGGGCAAGTAACATACCGATAGACAAAGGTAATATTATACGAAATTGATTGAATCCTTGACATCGTGGTTCGACCGATAAATATCTTCATAGAATATGTAGGATCCAATATGGACATCCAGGTCCTGCTATTGGTTATTGGCGGGAGAGTGTCTCGATCATGTCTGCATAGTTCTCGAACCCTCAGGGTCTGCACACTTAAGGTTTGGTGACGATTTGATATTAATGAGTTATGTGTGGTAGTAACCGAAAGTTGTTTGGAGTCCCGGATGAGATCCCGGAAGTCACGAGGAGCTCTGGAATGATTCGGAGGTAAATATTTATATATGGGAAGTCATATTTTGGCTACGGAAAAGTTTTGGATTTTTTCGGTATTGTGTCGGGAAGCTTCTAGAAGGATCTGGAAATTTCCAAAGGAGTTCGGAAGTCCACCAAGGGTTCCACCATGTCCCTAGGTTTTGCATGGGCTGAGAGGAGACGTCATGGCCTTATTGGGCCAAGCGCACAAGTCTCTCAAGGCCCATGCAGTTGGGAAAGATGAAAAGTCCACCTTTGTATGGGAGGGAAGGAAGGGGACTAGGATTCCACCTCCTCCCCCCATGGATGCGCCCTAGGGCTTGGAGGGGCTGTTCTCCACGCCCCTCCACCTATATATAGAGCGGAGGGGGCGCCCCAAGAGCACACACGAAGCCCTTGGCGCCCCTCTCTCTCTCCCTAGATTTATTTCTCCTCCATTTGCAGTTTCGGTAGCACTAAGCGTAGCCCTGCCGGGATAGCACCACCACAACCACCACCACGCCATCGTGTTGCCGGAGAACTCATCTACTACTCCGCCCTTGCTCGCTAGATCGAGGAGGCACAGACGTCATCGAGTTGTACGTGCGCTGAACGCGGAGGTGTCATTCGTTCGGCGCTTGATCGGGAGTTCATGCCAGGAATCGTGTTTGGATCGCGAAGACATACCACTACATCAACCGCGTTCTTTAACGTTTCCGCCTCCCGTTTCCAGGTCCCGCCAGCGTTCTTTGTCGGCGTTGTTCGGGCCCGGATCCTTCGGTTGTTTCGTCCTCTCCAGGCTATGGCTCGTTGGCATCCCATCGGCTACGCCCCCGGTAGCTCGGATCTGCCTTCCCTTCCACCTCATGGCTTGTCGGTGGCCATCGCCTCCTCCATGTCGGCTCTCTCTACCCTGTTGTCTTCTCACCCTGTCCACCTTCACAGCATGCTAGTCCCATATCTCGCATTTTTCAACGACGCCTGATGCCACCCTTCGACGATAGGCGCAATCCTCCCCCCCCCTAAGGTGGTGGTCTCGATCCTAATATGGCGGCAATGGAATTGCTCGGACTCACGCGAGGGCAAAATTCCAGGTCGGCTCACTGTTACGGACGTCGTTTCCATTCTTGTAGGCGCTACTATTCTAGGTCCTATTCTTTTGATCGGATGGCGGTGCGTCATGGCATCACTCATCTTTTTGAAGGCACTATCTTGCTTGTTTGCGATGCCTCCGCTGTTGACTGCATATGTTCGACGTCATGCATGTTCGGCCTACCCCTTTGTCTTAGGCATAGTGGGATTATTTGTGGCTTTTTCTCTATTCGAGGTAAGCATCTCTTGTCTCTCATGTATGTGTTTGTTGAATACCATGCCTACATGTGTTCGTGCCATGTGTTGTGCGTGTTTCGGCCTTCAGGTACCATGCTCACGCCTTCTCATGCATGTGTCGTGACATGCATAGACGGATTTGGGCCCGAGGCAGCCCAGGCCATTGCCTGGGGCGTGGAAAAACTTCCTAGGCCAGCCCAGTAGCCAAGAAAACTCAGTCCGCACTGCCCCTCGCGGCGCGTGGAGCCGCGATAGACAGGCCGGCCCATTTTGTTCTTTTTTTTTGTTTTTAGAGAGAAATGGAAAATATGGGACCACGAGGGTTCGAATGAAGAACCACCTCGTGTAGCAGTTGGCTCTAACCATCCTCCATGATCAGATTTGTGTAAATATATTTCAGTCCATAATTTTACTGTCAATGCTAGCTCGGGTCTATGCTTTTTATTTTCTTATCATCCTTTTTTGTTTTCTTTAATGCGCTATTTTAAAAAATTCGTGAACCTTTTTGTTTTGGCCTTTTTCCATTTTAAATTTCATGATTTTTTAAAACCAGCGGACTTTTCTTTTAAATCAGTGAACTCTTTCCAAATTTGATGAACTTTTTTCAAAATTGATGAATTTTTTTCAAATTCAATGATTTTTTTTCGAATTCAGTGAACTTCTTTTCAAATCCGATGAAATTTTTCAGATTGTATGAACTTTTTTGAAAAATTCTTGAACATTTCTACAAAACCCGTGAAAATTTTGAATTCACAAAAGTTTTCGTTAGTTTGGAGTTTTTCATTTTTGTTTCATATTTAACCAAGGGCTGACTGAAGCGAGCTGGTCACCAGTGATCGATAGGCCGGCCCATGGAGCGATGTTGTGTGGGCGCGAGCGTTTTGCCTCGTCCTAGACGTAAGTTTTCATATTTTACATCTATTATTAACTAGTTTTACCTGCTATCTTATGCACCGATTTACATTTCAAAATTGATGATTGAAGGTTTAGCTATTTCTCTATTGAAGATGTAGTCATGGAAGGCTCAGATCATCCAATCCTTTGATTTGGTGTCAATCATTTGTATCATCTATATATGCTACATGTTGTTTTTTAATTTGTTTTGCTTTATTAGTTGACCAATCATCGAACAAATGTTGTCATTGAATATTATGTTTGATTTCTTTTGTTGTCATTGAATATTATGTTTGATTTCTTTCGTATGCCTTGGAACTAGAGTTTTTTCTACGCAGATTTTATCCATTGGTTACGCAGATTTTATCCATTGGTTTCTGGTCCGCCATCGTGTTATGTGACGTATCTTTTCAAGTACTCATTTTGTTTCTAATATGTAAGCTTTATGTATTCATGAAAAAATAAACGACATTTTGAGTATGACATGTTTAGGACATAATTTTGCATGAACTTCACATGACATGGTTCGGTTTTCAAGGAGAATCTGGCATCACCGACAGGATCTCCGAACCAGCAAGTTCACGAACACCCAACAGTAGCGAAATGAGCTGCAGTTTATTCCTTTTCTTGAGAAACACAGTATAGCTGAACAGCTAGCACACGCCAAAACGCACGTGAATAAACTCAAGAAATAAGACAAATCTTTTCTATATCAGTGTATGGGAATGGGATCACACATACAACATATAGCCTGCCTATTCATCCTACATTATCTCCAATTGTGTACAAAAGAATACCCAAGGCTCGGTGTCATCTTCTATAAGATTATGTGAAGACAGGTAACGCCTCTACCCGCCACATCATCTCCAACATATATAGCATGACAAACCATGCAAAATCAGAGGCTGTCATCGAGGTCTTTCCTACCCTGCTTTCGTCGCTGGGAGGACCGGTGCCGACATGACTTCAAGCTCCTCCACGGGGTTACATGGGATATAGCCAGAGTTCAGCGAAAGAATCAGGTGGGCAGCCAAGAGATGGGGAAACCTGCTAATCTCGGGCTGCCTTGTTTTTCCAAGCAGCAATTGGCTTTGGAATGCTGTCAAAAAGAGGGAGGGCGAAAGCGTCTGGCTTCAAGCTCCACTTGCTTGCTGACCATATGGAGGAGCCGCTGCTGCTCTCTGGCTCTTGGAACTCAGGGGTGCTCGACGATTTCTTTACGGTTTGAAGCCCGCCGTCAAACGAAGGCTCTGACATCGCGATAAGATTCTGATGGCTCTTGTTCATGTCTGGTCGAGTGCCCGACTTTGGCCTCAATGCGAGGCCTTTCCCCGCCCGTGACAACAAGGCACTGCCATTTTCCTCCCTAGGTAGCAACTCGCCGTCAGCTTTCGGGCGCCTCCTTACTGGTCTTTCGCCGTCTCCATTCTCCTCAGACTCGCCATTCACAAGAGAACCTATTGTCTGGCTTCTGGGTTTCCTATGCTCAAACATGAACGTGTTGGGATTTGGTGTCTCTGCGGACCAAGGCTCGTCAACCAAGGAAATTGATTTGCCTTTTCCATATAATGCTATCTCGGTGCCTTCCTGTGTCGGATTCCTCTTTGGAGGTGGTGTGAGACCATAGTATCCCTGCAAAAGGCTCATGGCTGGGGAGACTTTGTGTCTTGGTGTTCGCAAAACTGAATCCAATAGATCATCATGAAGACGCCGTGGAGTACATTCCCTGAAATAACATTATCATTGTTATACCTGATGATACATAAAGTAGAGCCAGCAAAAAATGTAATGGTTCGAACAGAAAACATAGTTCAAGAAGTGTTGTAAAATCTAATCTAAAAGGCAGAAACAAAAGTTATTTGCGATCTCAAGTAGAAAAGAATATTAGAACATGTAATAGAATATGGATGCAATATTGTTGTAGTCGGACGCTCGTAATGAATGCTATACTGTTGACTTTGTTTCAGAAAGTGACCAGAATCAACACGTCTTGTACAAAGGAGAATATTGTGGGCAGTATGCGTAAGCACAAGAACATGGAGGGTTTGAGACATGTTCACAGGTCCGTCAAAATCTGTTTTCTCCATTTTCCCTGCCTTCAAGGCCCTTATTGTGTCAGCTTAACTTATGCACAATATGGTCAATTTATGAACTGTAGGGCATGGAAATTGATAGCACAGGCAAATACTGCCAAAATAAACATGCAATCATCCACTCATACAGTCAGAATCCAAAATTCTGAAGTTATGTAGTAACCGCCAAACTGGTTAATGGCACGTCGCAGGGATAAATTGGCTAATGATTTTTTTTGCAACTCCAACTCTTTCTATAACGTGAAACGACTTACATCATGCATGCATTCGTGAAGGAAAAGCTTCATGCAAAAGAAAAACCTTAGTTTCGTACAAGAGACATGGTTAAGATTAAATAAGGTAATAATCCTGGCAATACTTCAAGTGTCTAAGGAGGTGCTGAAACGATAAGATAACTTTGCATGAGACTACGAGACGATACTCCCATTGCATTCCAGCTTCACTTAACGCTACAACTTTGCATGACATGATGATAGTATCATAGTAGTTCATAGCCGATCCAGAACTACCGTGACCAGCACTCAGATAAAATGCAATGCAGAATACTCATTTGATCCTGATACACATCTGAAAAAACTCGAAGCGATGTAGTAACAGTTCTTGACTATCGATACACACAACACTAAGCTGAACACTTGATAAACAGCACTGCGACGTGCCAACTCACTAACGGCATGACTTAAAAGTAACAACATGTTAATGCCTTTCCAGAAGAAAAAGGTAAGCAACATACTAACGCAAAAACTATTATTCTCTATACCTGTCACCACACTCGTATGAACCATTCTGCTGGAAAGGCGAATGAGGATGCCTTCCCGGGAGCGGAATCCGTAGTGTCTTGTGGGCAAACATCTGGAGGTCAGTGGAGAGGCTATTCAGCCTCTTGACGTCGGCTACCTACGCGTCAAAATACACAAATCATTCAAACACCTTATCATCGTCAATATGCTACCTCTGCCTGAAGCAGCTAGAAGTTAAACACTGTTACATTTTATATCCCCTTCTGGTATTCCAATGTATAGTAATATAAAAGAGCAGTCCCGTCGCATTACCTCGACTCCGTACTTGATGGCGACGCCGGCGAGGGTGTCGAACTTGCCGACCCGGTGCAGCATGTACTGGCCGCACGACGACATGGGCAGCGACGACGCCGACGACGGGGAGGTGGACTGCGACGGGGACCCCGACCAGGACTGGTCGGCGGCGGCTAGGGCGGCCGCGGCGTCCGCCTCCTCGATCTCGCAGAGGCGGCCGTCGAAGAACCCATTCGCGCGCGGAAAGGCGTGGTCTTTGGGCAAATGGGGGCGGCTCATGACATCCGGGGGCGCCGCTGGGGGCGGATCTGGGCGCGGGCGGCCCGGATTCGCGGGCGGGGCGCCGCGGGCTCGCCGTCCGATGCGGCGGATTCCGGCGGCCGCGGGGGTGGGGGGTGGATGATGGCGCAGGAATTGGCGACCGGGGAGGAGGGAGGGAGGGAGGAGAGGGGAGGCCGGGTGCGGAGGAGAGAGAGAGAGAGAGCTCCCACGAGGTTGTTTTGTTTGACGCGGCTCGGGGTCGGGGGAGAAGGGGACGCAGGAAAAAGAAACGTGGCACTCCTCCGTCTCCTCTTGTGAAGCATTTGACAGTTCAGCTCCAAACTTGTAAAAGAAAAACGTTCCGCAGTTTGACGGTTCAGATATGGTTTGAGCTGGCCGCTACTATATCACTTGGCTTATACAGTTATTGCACTTCGGATGTTGTTGTTTTCTGACTTGCAGTTCGGATGGTTGGCTCGTTCTGTATTTCGGCCAAACTGATCTTGTTTTTAGAAGAGAAAGTTCTTACCAAAAGTTTTTTTTTTAAGTTTCTCAAACACCATCTATACATCTGGGTTGACTGGCACCCCTTATATCCAGTCATATATGGGACAGATATGGAGATAGACCGGACGTCTTTTTTACATCAGAATGCTAGACCACATCGTCCTACTTGCTCTCTTGTGCAAGTGGTTGGGTAATTCCCAAAACGTGAAAAGGTTGTCAAGCTTTCTATCCTCCTAGTTACAAGATTAAAATACATCCCACGGGCCATAGGTTTACTAATGACATCTCTCCAAGTTGACAAGTGTAGAGTGATAAACAAATGACAATTGGACAACGATTAAATTGCAATATTAGTATTTATCATTATGGTCATTCATGGTGCAACCTTATGTAGGTATTACGTTTATGATATGTAAACCATTCTTCAACTGCATCTACAACTAATATTCCACCCTAAGACCATTATCCAACATGCATCTTGAAGTATTAAGTTTATGATAAACACAACATTGCAATAAGCATAATGACATAACATAGATAGTAAAACTATCATCCACGTGTGATAAAAAAAACTAATTATTTTATCCTTAGTGTCAACAATACAATATGTGTGTTGTATATTGTCAGGACCGGTTTCCAAATAAAATAAATTTGTAGAAAATCAACCATGAATGTCACCAGTGTAGAAAAATATTTCCCACTAATAGACCAATCTTGATACAGAAACTAGTACTACTTAATATTAAACAGAGTAGAGCGGAGGTTGCTCTACAGTTTATTACAACACGTTCAAAGTCTCATAAGGATGGATATGTTATAGTGGTCATGGCATAACTCTACTGCTCGTAATAAAGTGGGCATGTCACATATGAGTGAAGTGACATGGCATAAGTTCTACTACGCGCCAAGCGTCAGAGTGAGGCTTGACGATTTATTCGTGGTGGCGGAAGAGGTGAAATAATACAACGACGGACTCCATGATCGCAAGACTGACTCGGACTCCTCTAGGCGTCGGACTCGCTATCGAACTCTTCATCCATGAGGTCTCATTCATTCATATCTGGCCACATCAACAGACGAGTGAGTACTTCGAAAAGTACTCGCAAACAGTTTGCACAAAAGATAAGATGCATACAACAATTTTAATATGCAGGGTTAAATACCACGGTTATCATGATAAAGGTATCGGTAGAAGTTAAGTTAGAGTAGATAAGTCGGGCGGTAATCCTCTCGAAATATCCAAGCAGAAAAAGGTGCACCGATTAGGTGTGTGAAGCAACGTCTCGAAAGGTTAACACGTAAAATAAATAACCACCGTCGGGCGTCTAAGCGACACTGCATAGAGGACATAATAATATAACAAGCCGCAGTAGGGCCTCTTAGCGACGCCACGGAAAGGGCATAAATAAATAACAAGCCACAGTCGGGCATCTTAGCGACGCCACAGAAAGGGAATAAATAAATAACAAGTCACAGTCGGGCGTCTTGGCGACACCATAGAGAGGGCATAAATAAATAACAAGCCACAGTCGGGCATCTTAGCGACACCACACAAAGGGCATAAATAAATAATAAAGGATTATCCGGGTGTTATAGCCAACCCTCACGATATTTCGAATAACCATGTTTCCATTAAGTTAATTTCCCACATCATCGTGAGATGTTCATAACCATTATTTATAAACCAGAACTTATGCTCCACGGACCGACACTAAGACCGACACTTGACATGTCAACCAGCCGTCCTGGACCGTGGACACGACTACTCGAATAGTTTTGGTTCTGCACACGGTCTACTCTTTACCCACAGCCAACGGGTTACAATGGTCACTAGGACTAATCCCGCGTACGGTATTTTAGAAGCGAACACTCAGAACCAGTACACACCCATTTTTACCCCCACAAAGACCGGTCTCACCCAGGCTACGCTGCCAGGGAAAATCCATAAGACGGGGAGGCTCCAACCTCGACTAGCATGGGTTGGAATTTATACCGCACAATACAATGGAGTGCCCTCCCTCTCGGTCCGAGACCGAAAACACCCATGCCCCTGACCGGATGACTGGATTTAGTCCAGGGCCATGGATACCTTCATCCCGACCCCTCTACTTGGTGTGTAATTAATAATAGGTTCACGACCGACTACACCGCATTCCCTTTGGGAAAAACTATGGAAACCCGAAATAAAAGGTGACACACTAACAAGACTCGATCTAGGTCGATACTGGAGTTATTTAATTTTTTTATCTCACCGCGATCATGCATCCGGCATGACCAGGAGACAACCTATCATGTCCCGCATGACTAGGCTATCCACGGCCTCTCACAACCACATGAGTCATCATAGTCACATATTGAGTATATAAGTAATATGCAAGGTGTTAGTTACTCTGGCAGGTGATTAATAAAAATTTATTAGCAAACATCACATCAAAAGTTCAAACATGCTTGCTTGGTTCCACGTAGTCGGGATCAAGCTCGGTAAAGTTGGCGACGGCGTTTCCCTCGTCGGAATCTACGTCACACATACCATATTCTATCGTAAGTGCTAGGGCTCAAATTACTATCTCCAAATATTTTTAAATGAATATGAAAATAAACTAGACAACAAGAGAAAAAAATTGTGACAAGAATCACTGAAAAAGCCTTTGTGGTCTAAAATATATGAAGGAATTGGCACGAGGGACTAATCTGTGATAAAACAGAAACTCCCCACGGGGCGGACTGAAAAGTCAAAAGCATTTTTTAGAAAAAACACGCAGGCCAGAAGGGGAAGGCCTATTCCGCAACAATGCACCTTCGGAAAATGTTTCAGAAAAGAAAAGGATCCTGACGAGGGGGCCCACCCATCAGGTTTGAACTTCCACCGGAGACAAAGGCTTGCGGTGGTCGCCGACAACGACCCAAGGCAGGGAAGGGGCATCCAGGGGCACATGTGTACTCACCGTGTCCTTCCGCGTCGATGGCGGGTGGAGCTGGTCGTCGGCGAGCACCATGTCGATAGCGTCTTCTTCTCCGGCAGACGGCGGCATCAAGCGTCACACGATCACACCAGAGGGTGCTCCTGCCATGAAATTGAGGCGCGGCTTAGGGGACTGGACTCGACACAAGTCTAGTGGCCAATTTTGGGGTGCTCAGCTCCACTCACCAGAGAGAATTTTGTCGGGACGCCAGGCGGATCGAGGCGACCGGAGTGTGGGAAGAAGACCTCCCTGAGGCTCTTCTTTGGCTTGGGCGAGGCTCCTAGAGGAGGGGGAGTGGTGCTGAGGGGCTAGGTTGCTCGGGGCCTCCTGTTTATAGGGGTTGCGAGGAGGTTGCCGTGACGGAGTTAGCTCCGGTGCCGATTAGGGAGAACGGCGGGGTCAACAGGGGCTTAGGGTGTCGGGGTGGTCAACTACACTCACCTGTGCTCCATTTTTGCACTAACTCGAGAGGATTAAGCAGCGGGGCCTGGCATCAATGGAATGGTGGTCGGCGGCCATGGCGGCTGCACGAGCGTGTGATACGTCCCAAATGTATCTCTAATTTTTTTTTGTTCCATGACCTTTTGGGTGACATTGTTATATGTTTTGCTACACTTTTATATCTTTTTTACACATATTTGGACTAACCTACTAACTCAGTGCACCAAGTGCCAGTTTTGTCTGCTGATGTCTTTTTTGTAGGGGCTTTTACCCAATTTCCCGAAGCCCCAAAAATCCCGAGAAAAAATTTAAAAATCAGCGTACCGGAAGCTTCGAGATCATCGAAGATGGGCCAGAGGGGGGCCAGGGCCTGCCCAAGCGACCTCCCGGCGCGGCCTGGCCCCTGGCCGCGCCCACAGGCCGCCTGGGTGGGTCCCACCTCTTCTAACTCCCTCCTTTGGCCTATATTTACTCCTCCAAGAGGAAACCCTTCGAGATGATCCAGAATCGCGAATTTCTCCATCGTTCCTCCGCCGCAGCGCTTCCAAGATCGGGAGCACCAGAAGACCCCTTCCCGGCACCCTGCCGGAGGGAGAATTGACCTCCGGGAGCTTCTCCACTGCCATGGACGCTTCTCAGACGTGTCGTGAGTAGTCCTCCATGGACCATGAGTCCATGACCAGTAGCTATGTGATGTCTTCTCTCCAATCTTGTGCTTCCATGATTAATCCTTGTGACCTGCCCTACATGATCATGGCATCTATGTAATTCTCTTACTATTGCTATGCTCGGTTTGTTGGGACCCGATGGATTATGAGATTATGTTCAGATTGTTATGAGTTATATATTTGATTATCCTTTTATATTATGTTCCTTAGTGATTCATGCATGTTCTCCATTGCTATTTATTGCTTTGGCCGAGTAGTAGATTGTAACTCCAAGAGGGAATGTTATGCATCATTGTGGGTTCATGCCCCTCGATGTCTAGCTTGAGTGACAAAAACATGAGACTAGGGGGTGTGTTGTTGCCACCAGGGAGAAAACAACGGTGCTTGTGACCACGGTTGCAAGGATTGTTTACCTTATGCATAGTCCGTTAATGCAGTTGTCCGTTGCTTTGAGTTTACACTTTGGGTGGGGCTCGCAACTTAATACCGGCAAGCTGTTCTGGATAGATATCTCAAGGTGGATGATTAGTAAGTAGATGCTGATGAATAAACGGTCTACTTGTCTTGGCGTACTGCCCATTACTATTGAACCTCTAACTATCAAGTAGCAAAATTAGCATTGTGGTGTGTTTATAATTCTGTCAATTGCCCAACTATAATTTGTTTACCCAAGCATAGTTGTTTATCGTATTTTGGTAGAGAGACATCACTAGTGAACATCATGTGACTCCGGTCCATATCACCACCATTGCTTACACCTCCATCATTTACTGCTTTCATTTACTTTTCTGTTGCAATCACTATTACTATTCCCGCTTGTGTTTTGATCCTTTGCAAACTACAAGGCCGGAGAGATTGACAACCTCTGTGTACTCATTGGGACCAAAGTTAATTGTGTGTGTGCAGGTCCACGTCTTCTGCTAGCGCCAGAGCAACGAACACCTACTTGTTGATCCTAGGAGTCCTCCTGGTTCGATAAGCCTTACAGTCTCCATGTAAGGGAAAACTTGCTGCTGACTACATCTCAACCTTCCACTTGGGGTAACCAACGAGGAGCGAGAAGTATATACATCATGTCGTCATCAAGCAAAGTTTTCTGGCGCCGTTGCCGGGGACTTTAGTCTTCAAGATAGGGGAGTTGCACACTATCTTTTACCTTTGCTTTTTAGTCTTATTAGTTTGCTTTATAGTTTTTGCTTTAGAGTCTTATGCCAAAAACCACAAAAAAGTAGTTGCTTTGTTCTTGCTTGTTGCTTCTGCTATGGGTTCCACTCAGAACACCAAGTTGTGTGACTTCACTAGTCACAACAACAATGACTTTATATGCACTCCTATTGCTGCTCCCGCCACTGGGGCTACCTCCTATGAGATTAAACCTGCTTTACTGAACCTTGTTATGAAAGATCAATTCTCCGGTGCTGGAGATGATGCTGCCTTGCAATTGAACAATTTTGTTGAGCTTTGTGATATGTAAAAATATAAAGAAGTAGATGGTGATATTGTTAAACTTTAGCTTTTTTCCTTTCTCCTTGAGAGGAGGAGCTAAAGTGTGGCTTCAATCTTTGCCTAGGAATAGCATAGACTCTTGGGATAAGTGCAAAGATGCTTCTATTGGGAAGTATTACCCGCCTGCTAAGATTATCCAGTTAAGAAGTAACATTATGAATTTTAGGCAACTGGATAATGAACACGTTGCTCAAGATTGGGAACGTATGAAATCTCTTGTTAAGAATTGCCCTACACATGGTTTGACTACTTGAATTGTTATCCAAACTTTCTATGCAGGATTGAACTTTACCTCGCGGAATCTATTAGACTCGGCCGCGGGAGGAACCTTTATGTCAACTACACTTGGTGCTGCCACAAAGCTATTGGATGAGATGATGACAAATTATTCTCAATGGCACACCAAGAGAGCTCCAACAGGTAGGAAGGTAAACTCTATTGAGGAGATCTCCTCCCTTAATGATAAGGTTGACATGATCCTGACTTTACTTACTAAGCAAGCTCCTATTGATCCTCATGATGTCCTTTAAGTTCTTTGGTTGCTCAAGAAAGAGAGAAAGTTGATGTTAATTTTATCTCTGGGAACAACTTTAATAATATTGCTTATAGGAGTAATTTTGGTAGCAATCCTAGACCGTTTCCATCCAACAACTATGGGAACAACAACACTTATCCTAACACCAAAAACTCCACTTATGAATTAGAGAGCATGCTTAAAGACTTTATCACTTCTCAAAAGGCCTTCAATAAGAATGTATAAGATAAACTAGAAAAATTAGATAGTCTCTCTTTGAAGGTAGACAACATAGCTCATGATGTAGAGATGCTTAAAATTAGAACTTCCCCACTTGAGGAAAGGAACACCAGACCCATGAATGCTATCCAAGTCCAAATTAATGAGAACATAAGAATGCTAGCCAAACTTAAGGATAGATGGGCTAGAGAAAAAGAAGAGGAAGAGAGAATTAAGAGCCTTCCTACACACACTACCCTTGCTACTATACAAGTTGTTGAGGATCTCAAAACTTTTAGCACCCATCACACCCCTAGTCCAAATGGACCTATTAATGGTGATGCTAATACCTCAACTATAGGACAAGAAGGTCCTTTGAATTTAGAGATTACCAAAAGAATGAGCTTAGATAAAATTATTACCACTTTAATTAATGGTAGTAACCTTCATTTTGACAATTGTAGTCTTTCCAAAGTGATCACCTTTTTGCAAAGAATGGCTAAAGACCCCCACACTAGTACACTCAATATTGCCTTCACCGAGCATATTACCAATGCTCTTATCAAAGATAGGGAGGAGAAGCTCAAGCTAGAGACTTCTATTCCTAGAAAACTAGAAGATGGTTGGGATCCTATGGTCAAGATTAAATTGAATAATATCTCTTGCTTTGCTTTATGTGATGTTGGAGCTAGTGCCTCCGTTATGCCCAAAAGAATGTATGATATGCTTGATTTGAAACCTTATGATCCATGTTCTTTTGGTGTTCGTCTTGTTGATTCTTCCATAAAGAAACCTTTAGGGAGAATTGATGATGTGCTTATTATTGTCAATGATAATTATGTGCCCGTTGATTTTCTTATTATGGACATTGAGTGTGATCCCTCATGTCCAATTATTTTGGGACGTCCTTTTGTCCGCATCGTTGGTGCTATCATTGACATGAAAGAGGGGATCATTAAATTCCAATTCCCCCTTAAAAATGGAATGGAACACTTCCCTAGAAAGAAGAATAAGTTACCTTAGGAGTCCTTTACTCGGGCAAGTTATTCTTTTGGAGTTGATAATACTTGATCTTTTTGCATCATGCCTAGCTCAAAGGCATAAAAGAAAGCGCTTGTTGGGAGGCAACCCAATTTGTTTTCACTTTTAGTTTTAGTGGTCTTGATGATTGTTACTACTATAGCAACATTATTGTATCTTTATTTTCAAGCTTTGTGCCAAGTTTTAGCCTCCGATTGCAAGAAAGTCCAAAAGTTGTGACATGTTGTCCAGAAACAGATTATGTCTGCTTCACGGAACAATTCGCCAAAAATCACCATATCATCTTTTTGATCTTAACTTTTTCAACAGCATGATCTATATAATTTCCTTTCTTGCATCTGTTCTGAGTTTTTTGATTTGAGTTGCAGAAGCACCCAGAATAAATTATTTACTACATCTATTCTGTTTTTCACAGATTCTACCACGTTTTGAGTTTGCAAATCTTAAGCTTGTTTTTTCCTTTGCAAAAACCTTTTGGCAATCATGAGAAACAGTAGTTTTCATGAAAATATTTATTTCCAATAGGTAATGAATTATTTTATCATGGGTACTAACCACTCTAATCAGCTTATGACGAGTTTCGTATGAAGGAAGTTTTCAAGTATGCGATGGGAGATGGTGAAAGAAGATCCAGGAGTGTCAAGCGCTCAAGCTTGGGGATGACCCCATGCACCCCCAAGAAATATTCAAGGAGACTCAAGCGTCTAAGCTTGGGGATGCCTGTAACGACTAAGATGCGTCCCTTTCCTATTTTGGGGGTGATGCCTCAAAAGGGAAAGGGGCGCATCTGAACGTTTCGCAAGCGAGATAATCATAACATTACATAACTGAAGAATGACAAGTAGGGCATACGCTTGCCATCTGAAAATGGTTTAGCATAAAGCTTACATGCACACAATTATTCAAAGCATAGTTTAGTCCCGCTACGGACAACATGAAACAAGTAAAACTATGACATCCCGCATGCTGGCCCACAATCGCGACCAGGGCCTCATTCCTCTGGATAGTTCACGTACAAACGGCCAGAGTCCTCATCGAACTCCCACTTCAGCTGGTTGTCTTCAGGATCTCCTGCGTCGGGCATACCTGTACCTGTTGGGGTTTGTAGTAATCTGTGAGCCATAGGGACTCAGCAATCGAATGACCTTGGTATCGAATCTAGCCAAGTTATTAGGTGAGGAAGGTTTAGTGTATTGGTTTGCAACAACCTAAGCATATATGGTGGCTACCTTACAATGATCAGAGTAATCATATGGTGGTCTACGCGAGCGATCGAAGACTAGATTGATCACTAAGTGATCCTGAACAGCTACCTACGTCAATCATAATCCCACCATGTTCTCGATCGAAGAACGATCTCCGAAGGAGACAGTCACGGTTACGCACACAATTGGCAGTTTTATTAGAGTTACTTCAAGTTGTCTAGAACCGGATGTTAACAAAATATCCACATTTGCCACATAACCAAGGGCACGACTTCTCGAAAGATTAAACCCTACAGGGGTGCTCCAACTAGTCCATCACAAACTACCACGGGCCGCAAAGTAATCCTCTATCATGAAACTCGTGATCTCGTCGGACTCCTTAGAGGAAAACCTCAACGTTGAGGAGACCCAAAGTTTCACCGGAATCCCTATACGCAAGATATATCGCTAAGGTAAGACAAATCTAGCAGGACCTCCCAACGTGTCGACGACCTTGATAAGAGCCGCGTATCTCAGTCTCGGGACACTCGATAAGCTATGCACACGGTGCCTGATAGAAATCACTCAAGTTGCCCTGAGTTGGCCCCGCACAGTGCTCTAGTTTGGACCAACACTCATGAGGAGCACTGGCCCGGGTTGTTGATTAATTCCTCGGGGTAGCTATTCCCTATGCAAATTATTATTAGGTTATTAGCAAATTAAAACCAATGTTGGGTCCTGCCGGACAAGCCTTAACACTACACGATTTATCAAGGGGGTCCCCATAACAACCCTGAACGTGTTAGGAGCGATCAGTTATGGAATCAAACACCGGTAACCAAAACTATGGCGGCAACAACGGAACAAATCACCCGGCAAAAGTCTAGGTCTTCCGTTATTTACCAAATATATAGGTGCATTAATCAAATAGCAGTTTTAACATAATGATATCAAAATACCCATGTTATCACATGAGACAGCTGGCACGTGCAACTAGCAAAGTTACTCATTAGAGGTTGAGCAAGCCTACTGAAAGTGCGTTATATCGACTAGAGGGGGGGTGAATAGGAGATTTTTAGAATTTCATCACTGAGGAAATTCCTCACTGATGACTAACTTACAGCGGAAACAGTAAAGGATCAGACATGCAAACGTTCACAACAGCAGTATTTCAGAGTGAAGAATGTGAAAACAGATTGCACAGTAAGCAGGCACGCAGAATACAGATGATGATTAACTATCGTGAAGAATTTGGGGTTGAGGAAATTCAGAGAAAGTCTTCAGCAAATTCTTCAAACAGTCACAGTGAAAGTCATCAACACATAATACAGGGAAAGTAAAGAGTTGAGGAATTAGAACCCGTTTCTCAGTGAAGACAGTCGTTGATGACCCAGTTCCAACTGCTGTGACAGTCGTACATCTGGTTTGGAGCGGCTTGGTATTGAAACCAAAGGACACCGAGTCTCGGGACACATAGTCCCTACCGTATTCTCCTTGAGCTAAGGACACACAGTCCTCGCCCAACACTCGTGGTAAGTCTTCAGGGCAGACTTCCAAACCCTCACAAACTTGGTCACTCGACGATCCACAATTAACTGCTGGAATGTTCTAGACCATGACGCCTAACCGTCTGGAGGATGCACAGTCCTCAAAGGTAAAAGGCTTCAGTCCCACACAGGAACAACTTCTTCAGTGATGCTCAATCACTAGGTTTGGTTTGTGGTTTCGGTGGGTGGTGTATTTCCTCACTGATGAATTACTCTCGAAGACTCTAAGGTATTTGGGTTGCTCTTATGACAAGTGTCAGTTTCTAACGAAGCAGACAACCAGCTAGTGGTTGTGGGGGTGGCTATTTATAGCCTGGGAGCATCCCGACATGATTTGATACTAATGCCCTTAAATAATTTGACCGTTGGAGTGGATAAGACCAGTGACTTGGCGTGGTTATCGAAACGGTCAGAACCCTCAACTGTGAGAGTCCTCATGTCACTCATATTCCTCACTTGAGGGTTTTGGTAGGATTAGGCTTGGGTTGAGCATCATGAGGAAATTCATTCCATAGTGTAACCACGACCCCCTTTAACAGTACGGTGTTCCTATTACTCAAATGCGAAGAAAGTAAAACAGAAAGTGTAAATCTTCATGCTTCAAATTCTTCAGAATGATTTTCTTCATGAACCACCGGACTTCTCAATATCAATATCTTCATGAGGAATATCAATTTCATCGCAGATTCCTCGCGATTCATTTCTTCAGCTTCAGACCAATTTCTTCATCTGAAGACATATATTTTTAGGGGTCGATATTCTTCAAATATCTCAAACTCCTCAATGACTTATAGATCCTGTGTACACTTACAAACACATTAGATACTTAACCTATAAGTCTTCAAACCACCAAAATCACTAAGGGGCACTAGATGCGCTTACAATCTCCCCCTTTTTGGTGGTTGATGACAATTTGGTTAAGTCTTCAACAGGGATCAAAAATATGAAGTGTAAATACTCATTTGAGGAATTTGAAAACAAGATTCGGAGAGACTCCCCCTGAAGATGTGCATACCTTGAGGATTTTGCTTTTATAGCATATGCACATTGATGATTTATATCACGGAGATCTCCCCCTGAGTCTTGTAAATCATGCATATATGTAACATATCATATGAAGAAAATGAAGATGCATGATGACAAATGGTATCTGACGAATTCCAGCATGCGTGCATTAAACTTGAGGAATAAGCATGCGAAGAAAAACGTTCAAAAGCGTCAGAGTACCATCGGGCCTAAGTTACAACTCATTACATAAATACTTCAGAAGAGCCAAGAGTTTGTAACTTAAATATAGTTTATAAGCCCCAAAAATATCTCATTTGAAGACTAACTCTCGAGTTTCTCCCCCTTTGTCATCAAGTGACAAAAAGGGACAAACTGAGGACTAACGTCCGTGAAGACTTCATTTCTTGGCGGTTGAGGAAGAGCCGTAATGCTTCTTGGGAGTAGTCTTCTTCCTTGGGCCGGTTGCAGTGTCGAGCTGTTCTTCATCAGATTCAGCAGTGTGGAATGAAGAAAAGGAGCTGTCTTCAAGGTCTGGCACTGGAATGGGCCTGAACTTCTTCTTGGGAGGCCACGACTAGTCAAAGTCTCGCTCAAAGTCTATTTCTTCAAGATCACTCTGAGTCTTCAGATGTGCAAGTGTAGCCCAGGTGCGATCGAAAACCTCATGCAGATAGTGATGGTTAATCTTCATAGAGTTCTGTGTTTCAGTGAGGGTTTTCACAATGGCACCAAACTGGCGTTTGACCCATTTGTGGTTGCGATCCACCTTCTGGTGAATATTGAGGAGGAGCTCTCTGGTATTCAGCACGCGAGGAGGAAGGGGGCTTGCCGGACGAGTCTCAGTATCATCCCATGAAGAATAAGCTTCTGGCTCTCGAAGCTGGCCATCCAGGGGCCTACTGCCTTCTTCAATCACTGATTTTCCTTTTCCTTCAATGGGCTCGAAAGTCTTCTTGTTGACCCGGATAGGAGGCATATAACCAACATGGTTTTGACAATCAGCATGAAAGTTGATACCTGTCCTTGTCCTGATGAATCTCATGATCCACGGGGCATATATCTTGTGATCAAAGGGGCACATGGCATTGTCGGCCAAAGTCCTCAAGAAGAAATCATGGATATTGATAGGAATACCGTGAATGATGTTGAAGAGGATATTCTTCATGAGGCCTACAACATCTTCTTCATCGTCATGGCCTTTGATTGATGCGAGCACACTGCAGAGGATTCTGTAGACAGACCGAGGTGTGTACTTGAGCTCGTGGACGAGGAAGGTTGTTCTTGAAGATTTGCCTGCAGCCAAAGGCTTCATGAGGACTTCCATCATTCCATTTGGCAGCTCACGCTCACCATAAAGCTTCACAGCCCCATCTGAGGGAATTGGTACGGGCAGTTCTCTGAGGAGTTCAGAAGCAGGAGCCTTGTAGTGAGTGTTTTGTGACATCCAGTCAAACACCCAAGTGTTGATGTCTTCAGCGTTGCCAGATATGTGAAGAGTGGCATAGAACTGAAGAATAAGCTCGCTGTTCCAGTCTGATATGTCTGAGCACATTGGGAGCAAACCTGCATCGTGGAGTACACTGAGGACCGGCTCCAGGCAAGGTATTGCTTCAAGCTCAACATGAGGAATATGCCTGTAATGGAATATCTTGTTGCGTCCACAGAGCACAGAGGCATGGTAGTTCATCTGAGTCCTTGTCCAAAACTTCAGATGCCTCATTTGAGGCTTGTCATAAGGGTTCTCTCCGATGAAGTACATGCGTTCTTCAAAGAAATTTTCTTTTTGAAACTTTGGACGCTTGGAGAATGGCTGACGCTGAACTGGCTGAAGATTTTGCTGAGGAATAGGGGAGGAGACAACAATAGCAGCCTCTGGGTTGAGCACAATGAATGCATTGTCTTGGGCGGGTACATTTTCTTCAGCATTTTCCTCAGGGTGAGGAATTTCATCAGCTGGTACTTCATGCTGAGGAGATGATGCTTGCTCTCGCTGAGCTTCAGGCTGAGGAATTTCTGCTTCTTTCTCAGTTGGAGGGGTTGGATCAGCCTGTTCCTCATCTTGAGGAGTCTTCTCAGAGTGTTGAATTTCATCAGCATGAGGATTTTCAGCTTGTTTTTCCTCAGCTGGCTTTGTGGCAGACGCAGTTTCATCAGCTGGTGCAGCTGATGCTTGAACAGTTTCTGTCTGAGGAATAAGAGGTTGAGGACTGTCGTCAATCTGAATTTCCTCATCAGTGTGTTCCTGAGGGGCGACATCCTTCATTTCCTCATCTGCCTTCGTAGCTGGGTCATCAATGTGACAGCCCGATGCCGACGTTCCAGAAGCTTCCCCTCTCTTTCCGTTTTCGTCGTGTGGCTTATTTTAATTGTCGTGTCATCATCGCATCATGCGCATCATCAGCATTGCATCGGTGTCTCTGTTGCCGCCCGTTTTCAAAACTTGCATTCGTTAGTAGTCGCCGGTTCTCGTCGTTGTCCGATCCGAGCTCAAACGCACACGCACGCGCCCGCGACACCGTTGGAACCCTGTTTTTAAAGTGCGGTTAAAACTTTCTCTGATCGGGTTGGGATTCGACGTGCGGTCGTGATTAGTTATAGCTAGGTCGCCTGTCGAATTTCGTCGCGATCGGAGACCGTCTGGTACCTGAACGGTCGCCCGTAGCGGCACCGTCTTCGGTTATTCGTCGGACGTCTGTCGGTATTTTTAAAACCGTGCCGCACCGCCCGTTCTCCCTCTCGTCTCCGGATATCTACACAACACGGCCGCGTACCCATACCCGCGTTCAGAATCGTCCGAATCCGACCCCGCGGTTGGATCCGGAACGAAATTCCGGTTAACCGAGCCCCCCATTTGTCTATAAAAACCCCCTCCTCCTTAATTTTTAGAGAGCCTTCCTCAAAATCCTCCTCAATTTCCGCACCCCACCAAACCCTAGCCTCTCTCCTCCCACCTGCCTCCCTCCTCCCGCCGCCGGCCCGCTAAGCCCGCGTGCGGCCCGCCCGAGCCCGAGCCGCCGCCGCCCCGATCTGCAGTGGATCTCCCCGCGCCCGAGGCTGCCGCCGTCAGCCGCCGCCGCCCCACGCTGCCGGGGCCTCGTCACCCTTCCTGCCCGCGCGCGCCTCCGGTCGCCGCCAGCCGTGCCGCCCCGCATCAGGCCGCCGCCTCGTGCCTCTCGCCGGCCTGCCCCGTCGCCGAAACTCCCCGTTCGAGCTCCTCGTCGCCGGGAACGGCGCCCCTCGGCCGGATCCGGGCGGGCCGAGGCCGGATCCGCCGCCAGCTGCCGCAACCTCGCGCCCTCTCGCCGGCCCTTGCGTCGATACTGCCCTGGAGGTCGCCGCCGCCATGGCCTGGCCTCGCTCCAGCGGGTGACGGGAGTAGCCGCCGCGCCGTTGACCCCGCGCGTGGGCCCCGCTGGCCCAGCTTCCCCAGCGCCTGAGCCGGGCCCAGCAGCCGGGTAGGCCTCGCCTCGCCTCGGCCCAGTAGAGCTGCCCCAGGCCGGCCTCCTCTCCAACCGGCCAGGCCCAAGCGGCCAAGGTAGCTATCCCTCGCCCCCTGCGCACCTTACCTGTGTGAACCCGTTCGGCCCATTGTGATTTTGGCTTGATTTGGAATTAATATAATTCCAGATAAGAGGTTAGATTTTAAACGCCCGTATCTTTAGTTCCGTTAGTCGGATCGCAGCGTGTTATATATCGTTTTGGGGTAGCTTCGCGAGTAGAACACGTTTATCCAACTTGCATATTTATTTGACGCTGTTTAGAGTGCCTAATGCCTCGTTTTACGTGCTGATTAGCTAGGATCCGTTCCGTAGTTAATTTTCGTGTGTATCCGGATTGCCCGTATGCCATAGATTTAATGTCCATGTTTTAGGGACCATATTTCTACGTATTTTAGAGCGGTCACTCGTATTTTTCCGTGTAGAGTTTTGCCGGTAGTTTATTTTCCCGTTTAGAGGTATTATCTCGCATTATTGTGTAGCGTTATTTTGAGTTGCAAACCCCACTTATTTTATATGTTTTCGGGGTAGAAAAATCCCGTGGATTTTTCTGTGCAATTAGTTTTAGCTTTCGAGGAAGTTAGTTCGCGAGATATTTTGCCGTGATGCCCTTTTGTTTAATTCGTAGGAGTTATTCCGTGCCTCGTTTGAATTAGTTGTCAACTAGAGAGTTGATCTCGGATGTTTTGTATAGCCTCTGGTATTTTTAGTTGCAATAGAAATGCATGTTTAGGTGTTGTTTGACTGCCCTCAAGTTGCTTGAATAGTGCTGTTTCAGAGGAGCTGAAATATTTCTAAGTCTGGAATCTGTTGTTATTTTGTTGCTGTCTTGTCTTGCTTGTATCTTGTGATCTGTAGCTCTTTTGGAGTTGGTCCAATGGAGTTAGTTGTTCCCCTTGTGTTCCTCTAGCATGCTGTTAAGTTTCATGCCGTTTGGAGTCCTGTAGCTATAGGTTTTTCTGCTGTCAATGTTGCTTCAGGCTGAAAACTGCACTTTCAGGAGGTGATATTTTCACTAAGTCTGAAATAGTGCGTCAGATGCCATTTTGTGTCTTCTTTTCCTAGTGCTCCTTGTTGCCACGCTAGTTGTTGTCAGCTGTTCGTAGTAGTGCTTCTTGCCCTCTTCCGTGCCATGCCTTGCTTGAGCTCATCGGAGTTGTGTAGCCGAAGTTGCGAGGCGTAGAAAGTGCTATGTGGCTGTTTTTGGCAGATTGTAGTGTTTTCTCGTTTTGCTCGTAGTTTTTGAACCGTAGCTCCGTTGTGATCGTGTCCTACATGAAACTTGCTTAGAATCTCGTGTAGTTTCTTTTTCTCTTTCTGTTTGTATGTGATGAAGTGTTCGTAGCCGCCGTTGCACACATTTTGCATTCATGCCATCATATCTTGCGGTGCTTGTATCTTTTGATCCGTAGCTCCGTTGGAGATGTTCTTTACGTGTAGATTGCTTGCCTTGACGCGTAGAATCACGTGAAACTATTTGTTTTGCTGTTTAACAACCAATTAAATGCATTAATTCAGATCTGGGCAGAATTGTAAATTAACTTGTGAGGTCGTCTCGGAGGTGCTATATGTCATTTCCGACCTCACTTAAAATGCCTAGATAGGTAGTTTTTTTTCCGCTTCACCTCTTGCATGTTTGACAACATTAGTATTGCGTGTAGATAACCGGGAGTGAACTAAATAATTAACGTGAAGTTTCGTCAATATGCAACTCGTTGCATATTGAACTTCACTTAATGTGTAGTGTTTGATTGTGTGAATTGTCATGCCGTGACTTGCATGTATTCGGTAGCTCATGCATCATATGTGTTGTGCACCGTGTGGTGAATTTCGTGTGTTGATTCCTGTTTCTGGTTTTCCCCGTCTCGATAGAGTCCGCAAGCGTGTCGGATGTGAGGACCCGTTCGACTACGTCGGTTCGTCTGCTTCTCGGAGGCATTCTTCTTCCAAGCGGGATCTCAGGCAAGAGGATCATTTCCCCAGATACCATTACTATCATTGCCATGCTAGTTTTACCGTTGCTACCGTCTATGTCTCGTTGCCTACCACATGTTAAATATCAGCCTCTCAACAATGCCATGTTAACCCTCAACCTGTTCAACCTAGCAAACCACTGATTGGCTATGTTACTGCTTGCTTAACCCTGTTGATAGCGTTGCTAGTTGCAGGTGCAGATGCTTCCATGTGAAAGCATGGGTTCCTTGTTATATCACCATATTAAATGCTATATAATTTAATGGACCTATATACTTGGTAAAAGGTGGAAGGCTCGGCCTTTCTAGCCTGGTGTTTTGTTCCACCTTTGCCCCCTTAGTTTCGGCTACCGGTGTTATGTTCCATAAATGAGCGCTCCTAACACGATCGGGGTTGTTATGGGGACCCCCTTGATAATTCGTTTTAGATTAAAGCTGGTCTAGCAAGGCCCAACTTTGGTACTACATTTGCCTAAACACCTAATAAAATTGCATAGGGACTTTCCGGACCCCGAGGATAATTTAATCAACCCCCGGGCCAGTGCTCCTCATGAGTGTTGGTCCAAACTAGAGCCGTTTGCGGGGCCAACCCGGGGCAACTCGGGAGATTTCTAGCAGGCCACCGTACGCTGTGCTTATCCGTCGTGTCCTGAGAACGAGGTACGCGACTCCTATCGGGATCGTCGACACGTCGGGCGGCCTTGCTGGATTAGTTTTACCTTTGACGAGATATCTTGTGCATCGGGATTCCGGTGATGCTTTGGGTAATCTCAGGGTTGAGGTTTTCTACTAGGGAATCCGACGAGATCGCGAGCTTCGTGATTGAGGATTTCTATGCGGCTTGTGGTAATTTGTGATGGACTAGTTGGAGCACCCCTGCAGGGTTAAATCTTTCGGAAAGCCGTGCCCGCGGTTATGTGGCAACGTGGAAGCTTTGTTTAACACTGGTTCTAGATAACTTGAAGTTAACTTAATTAAAACTTGCCAACTGTGTGCGTAACCGTGACTGTCTCCTTCGTGAGTTCCCTCTCCGATCGAGGACACGGTGGGGTTATGTCTGACGTAGGTAGGTGTTCAGGATCATTCTTTTGATCATGAGTAGTTCACGCCCGTTATGCGTGGATCTTTCCCCTCTTACTTCTTGTACTCGTAAGTTAGCCACCAAATATATGCTTAGGCGCTGCTGCAACCTCACCACTTAACCATACCTCACCCATTAAGCTTTGCTAGTCTTGTTACCTTTGGAAATGAGATTGCTGAGTCCCCTGTGGCTCACAGATTACTACAACACCAGTTGCAGGTACAGGTAAAGGTTACATGACGCGAGCGCGTTGATTGTTCATTTGGAGTTACTTCTTCTTCTTCTTCTTCATCGATCTAGGATGGGTTCCAGGCCGGCAGCCTGGGATAGCAAGGATGGACGTCGTTCTTCTTTTGTCGTCTGTTTTCGTCCGTAGTCGGACCCTGCTCTTACTCTTGATGATTATGTAATGTACTGATGTGACTCTGATGTAGCTTGTGGCGAGTGTAAGCCAACTCTTTATATATCTCTTCTTTTCAGTACATGTACTTGCAACGATATCCATTCTTGCGACACGACGAGATGCGCTTCTATCCCTGACGAGGCCTCGTGCCAAATTGAGGATAGGGTCGCATCTTGGGCGTGAGAATCAATGACGACCATCTCATAGGAAGGGGTGACATTGAGAGGCACCGGGTCCAGAGGAGCAATTTCTTCAATTTCTTTGAGGCGCTTTGTCTCTGTATCTTCTACTGCCGAGGAGGCTTTTCTCTTCTTGGCTTCCTTTTCAGCAGCCCTTGTTTTCTTCACGTTTGATGCAGAAGGAATTATCTTCTTCACCTTTGAAGCTTTTGATGAAGGTGTTCTTTCTTCAGTTTCTTTAGCTGGTATTGAGGAACCAGCTGGAACAAAGTCATCAGCCTGCTTTGATGAAGCAGCTGGATCAGGAGCAGTCTCATCAGCGGCAGCAATTTCATTAGTCGGAGTTTTCGTGATGATTTCTTCAATGGCCGGTTCATCAACACGGCTCTCTTGGTGTACTTCCTCAGCCTGAGGAGTTTCCTCCTCCTGAGGAGATTCATCTGCTGGCTCCTCAACCAAGGGCTGAGGAGTTGGTGCTCGGGGTGCGGTTCTCTTGTTGTAGTCATCAACAGCACTAGTGGCCAGCTTGATGAAATTGCTCTTGAGGCTTTTGCGATCTGACAGCTTGGCGTACTTGTCAGTCAATTTCTGCAGCTCTGTCTGTGTTGTCACCAGTGCATCAGGAGTCAGTTTGAGGAGATTCTGCCTGAGGAATTTCTCCTTTTTGATCTTTGCAACTTTTGCCTTCCTAGCCTGCTGTTCTTTCCACTTGGCTTCATTTATGAAGGTGGCCACCATGTGGCTGATGCCAGGAGGAAGTTTCAAATCATCTATCGGAGTATTTGGGTCCTCATACCAGATATTGATGTAGTCAAGGAGGACCTTGGGGTCCATGGCCAGAGGAATAGCATTGCCTGATGCTTGAGCTACTCTTTCTTGCTTGTTTCTGATGATGGCTTGCAGGGTTTCATCATCATATTCATCACTTCCCTTTGATGCAGACGGGACTGTGATGATTTTGCTAGGGCTGGGAAGAGGTGCATGTTTAGCAGTTGCCAAAGTCTTCACAGGAGGTGTTGAAGACTTTGTCTCTGAGATGGTTGCGGCTGGGAGTGAGGAGCTTGAACTGGCGGTCGTAGGCTTCATGACATGCTTCTGTACTGGTCCCTCTTGAGGCTTTGGAGGTGGAGCTGAGGATTTTGATGCTGAGGAGATTGGCACTGAGGGTTTTGGCGCTGATGGTTTTGGTGTTGAAGGTTTTGGTATGAGGGTTTTGGTGCTGAGGGTTTTGTGACAGAAGCCTGAGCAGACTTCTCTTGAGGCTTGGGATCCCTTGGCTTTGATGGCACAGACTGCATTTGAGGAATTTCTGAGCCTGAGGTTTCTGCAGCTGAGGAATTAGCAGCACCGGAGGCAGCAGCTGAGGATTCATTAAATTTTCTTACTACAGCTTCTGCCTGCTTCTTGAGCTTGTCCACATGCTTTTCTTTCTCATCTGGATAGTCATCAATTGTCATGTGGCTTGAGGGATGTGCTACTTGATGATCCTCAAGTGGGGCCCTTCTACCAGGAGGCTTCAAAGCAAATTTCTTCGCATATATGGGAGTCACAAACCTGTACTCCTTCCATTCCTTCGCCCATCGGCATTCAATCTTCTACAACCGTATCTTTCTCTTGGCCATTGTCTCATTTTCATCAGGCGTACAATAGTCCAAGTAAATGTCCTCAGGGATATCAGCAGCTGTATTTTGCTCAAGTTTCTTTCCTCCCTTCTGCTTTCTGTCTTCCTCCATTTTCCTCAGTTGAGGATTTTGCTGATGATTTTGAACTCTTGAGGATTCTGATGAGCCTTGAAGAGTTTCTTCCAGAAACGCTGCAAATGAGTTAATGTGATGAGAACCGAGAGATTCATCAGCTGACATGTGTGTACCTGTGAACAGAGTATAGTTGCGAGGAATTTGGAGAGGTCATATGCGTTCTCAGATTGGAAGAAAATGAAAAAGTTTGACAGTTTGAGGAATATAACCAGTGGTTGAGGAATTTGCCTAAGCATACTGTTCTTGGGTTCCAGAGTTGTACAGATCCGAAAATTCGCACAATTGAGGAATCTCATGAAAATCTTAGATGCTTAGCATAGTTCATCAATGATTGTGGTGATAGGTAGTGTTTGAGGAATCAAGTGCGCATCGTATCTTGAGGAAAAACAGATTTCACATAGAAGATGTAAAATTTCAGATCTAATCTGCTGTAAAAATGGGATATATTTACCCTGGAAGGTGCGCACGAAGAACAAAGAAAGTTGTGTTGGAGAGGCTCTTCGTTCGAGTGTCCAATGCACCCTAACTTGGCGACAGAGGACGTCTACGGCAGCGGCGGACGAAGATGGTCCGACTCCGGCGTGGTTCCGGTGACGGAGAAGTCGAGGCAGTGAAGCTCTTCCTCACCGGCGACGAGACTACCAGCGGTGGCGCTAGGGTTCGGTGGAGTGTGCTGTGGCAGGAGAGCGATGAGGCGAAGAAGAGGATGCCGAGGGGGATAAGGACATATTTATAGCCAAAAGTTACTGTTGGCGCGAGAATGTCGGACCAAATAGCCCCTGCCTCTACGTCTCCGCATGACACGTGTAGCTCCCGTACGATGCGGTGGAGATAGTGGAGATCGTGGTTATCCGATCGTGGGAAGTGGGGGTTCAGTTACTGTGTCTTTAAAGAAACAATTTTTGAAGATTTGAGGATTTTCGTTACAAAATCATCAGCTGACAAGGACGCAGTGAGGATTTTGAACAAGGTTTCAAGTAGAACGCATATGAAGAATTGAATAGACTGGATGAGTATAGCATAGAGGGAAAGTAGGGTCCAATCACATTCACTTAGCAGAAACATCAACTTGAAGAAATAGCAATAAGTGAATGTTGTTGAGGACTAGAAATCACAGTCTATCTAGTCAAATGGAAGTCATCAAGTGTTTTTGAGGATTTTTGTAATAAATCATCACAATGAAGAACATATGTTTTGAAGAAAAACGCATTGTGAGGAAATTGATCATTTGAAGAAAATCAACTTGAGGAATTTCACATTGGGCGGTGGCGTGACCCACCATATAAGAATGTTGATTACAGACGCCGCGTACAATTGTCGTAGGGCCCTGAGAATCAATTTCTTCGTTAATTTCTTCACATTCAGAGTGACATTCTTCACGAGTTGAAGAAAATCGTTTCATCATGTGTTGCACATCTAAGTCATCAACTTTGCATAAGTGTTAGGATGTGTGCATGTTTTTACAAAACATTTGAAGACTCTAAGATATTTAGCTCACACCGCAACTTGCAAAACCTTTTCTCATCCAAGGGCTTAGTGAAGATATCTGCCAGTTGATCATCAGTCTTCACATGGTCGATGAGGATATTGCCCTTGAGGACATGGTCCCGAAGAAAATGATGACGAATCTGGATGTGCTTGGTCTTCGAGTGATGTACTGGGTTGTATGCAATCTTGATAGCACTCTCATTGTCACAGTAGAGAGGTACATTCTTCATGTTGATGCCGTAGTCCTTGAGGGTTTGCTTCATCCATAGCAATTGAGCACAGCAAGAACCAGCAGCAATGTACTCAGCTTCGGCAGTGGAGAGTGATACGCAGTTCTGCTTCTTTGAGGACCAGCAAACTAGTGATCTTCCGAGGAAATGGCATGTGCCAGAAGTTGACTTGCGATCCACACGGTCACCAGCATAGTCTGAATCAGAATACCCTACCAGATGAAGATTGGAGCCCTTGGGATACCATAATCCTAGTGTTGGTGTGTGAGCTAAGTATCGAAGAATATGTTTCACAGCCTTATGGTGTGATTCCTTCGGTTTTGCTTGAAAACGTGCACACATGCAAACACTAAGCATTATATCTGGCCTAGATGCACATAGATACAATAAGGAGCCAATCATAGAACGGTATACCTGCTGATCGAAATCTTTACCATTTTCATCAGTGCCGAGGTGGCCGTTGGTAGGCATCGGAGTCTTGGCACCTTTGCATTCATGCATGTTGAATTTCCTCAGAACATCCTTGAGGTATTTCTCCTGTGATATGAAGATTCCATTGCTTTGTTGACGAATTTGAAGACTTAAGAAGAATTTCAGCTCCCCCATCATGCGGATATTCTTCACTCATCATGTAGGCAAATTCATCACTGTATCTTTTGTCAGTACAGCCAAATATGATATCATCGACATATATTTGACATACAAACAGCTCAGTATCATAGGATTTTGTGAAAAGAGTTGGATTGAGTGAACCAGGTTTGAAGCCTTTCTTCATGAGGAATTCCTTCAATGTATCATACCATGCCCGAGGGGCTTGCTTGAGGCCATACAGAGCCTTTTTGAGTCTGAAGACTTTGTCTGGATTCTTTGGATCCTCAAAACCTGGAGGTTGAGCAGCATATACTTCTTCCTCAAGTTTACCATTGAGGAATGCACTTTTCACATCCATTTGATATAAGGTGATGTTATGATGATTAGCATAAGCAAGTAGTATTCGAATAGCTTCAAGTCTAGCAACAGGTGCAAAAGTTTCATCAAAATCTATTCCTTCAACCTGGGTGTAGCCTTGGGCTACAAGTCGTGCCTTGTTCCTTACCACTTGACCGTCCTCATCTTGCTTGTTTCGGAAAATCCACTTGGTGCCGATGATGTTGTGCTTGCGAGGACCTGGTCGTTTGACGAGCTCCCATACGTCATTCAGCTTGAATTGAAGAAGTTCGTCTTGCATAGCTTGGATCCACTCCGGTTCCAGAAAAGCCTCAGCAACTTTTGAGGGTTCTGTGATGGATACAAAGGAAAAGTGCCCACAAAAGTTAACTAAGTGTGAAGCTTTTGAGCGAGTGAGAGGACCCGGCGCGTTGATGTCATTGAGGATTTTTTCAAGTTCTACTTCGTTTGCAATCCTCGGATGAGCTGGTTGAGGATTTTGTCTGGGCTGAGGAAGTGGTGCTGGTGCAATTTCCTCAGGAGCATCTTCTTGGTTTTTATCAGCGATGGGGATCGTTTCTTCACCAATTTCTTTAGTGGGGACAATGTCTTCAGTAGGCTTAAGCTTTATTGCTTCCTTAGGAGACAACTTATCTGGATCAGAAGGCAATTGCTCTCTTTGCGAGCCATTAGTTTCATCGAACCGCACATCTACAGTCTCAACAACTTTGTTGTGATAGTTGTTGAAGACTCTGTAAGTGTGCAAGTCCTTTCCATAACCGAGCATAAAACCTTCATGTGCCTTAGGTGCAAATTTTGAGCTATGGTGAGGATCTCTAATCCAACATTTTGCACCGAAGACTTTGAAATAACTTACATTGGGTTTCTTGTTAGTGAGGAGTTCATATGAGGTTTTCTTGAGGAATTTGTGAAGATATACCCTGTTGATGATATGACATGCAGTGTTGATTGCTTGAGGCCAAAAGCGACGAGGAGTCTGATATTCTTCAAGCATAGTTCTAGCCATTTCAACCAGAGTCCTGTTCTTCCTTTCGACGACACCATTCTGCTGAGGAGTATAAGGAGCAGACAATTCGTGAGTAATACCAAGTTCATCAAGATAATCATCAAGACCAGTGTTTTTGAACTCGGTTCCATTATCACTCCTGATATGTTTGATCTTGATGCCAAAGTTCATCGAAGCCCTTGAAGAAAATCGTTTGAAGATTTCCTGCACTTCAGTTTTATACACTATGATATGCACCCAAGTATATCTGGAATAATCATCAACTATGACGAAGCCATATAAAGATGCTGCATTGGTTAGTGTGGCATAGTGAGTAGGTCCAAATAAATCCATATGAAGCAATTCGAATGGACGTGTAGTGGTCATGATGATTTTAGAGGGATGCTTGGATCTGGTCATTTTCCCAGATTCACAAGCACCGCAGAGATGATCCTTGAGGAATTTTACTGATTCGATGCCGATGACATGCTTCTTCTTCGCGAGCGTGTGCAAATTCCTCATGCCTGCATGACCTAGTCTTCGGTGCCACAACCATCCTTCTGAGGTTTTTGCTAGTAAGCCATCCTTCTGACCAGTCATGTGATGTGTGCAGCCACTATCAAGAACCCACTCAGTATTCTTGGGTTTGTCATCCTGCAGATGAATTAGTACAGCTTACCATCTCATATGCTTCATATTTGAAGAATATGATACTAATTTCATCAGATCAGTAATTTCATCATAACAGAAATGTAAGGACGTGTGAAATATTTCTATTTCATCAATCATTAGCTTGCGTCCTATCAAGCATTTCTTCAGGTCTCCAGCAAATTCTTCAGATGATGATTTTCATCTGGAGACCTGACCTGCAGAAGTGATTAGTTTGATTTCTTCACCACCGACATCTGAAGGGGTGGCAAAGCGTTCATCATCCCGCGAGCACCATATGAGAAAGGTGGCATTGAAGCTAATGCACTTCTCTTAACAGTAGGGGGGTTAAAGTACTCATATGAATATGCAGAGAACTGGTTTGAGGATTTATGAACATAATGATTTGAGGAGTAACGCTCATATTCATATTCCTTGTAGTTTCCCTGCATGTTAGAAGCATAAGCACGGGTACGAGCATAGTTTTGACCAGTTGAGGATTTTGATCCTCTTGAAGATTTTGGTCCTCCTGAGGAATTTGATCTGGGGTTCAGATTCTTCAGTGGTGGTGTCATGAGGACATTCACCTAAAGATTTTCAAGACACCTTTTGGGAACCCAGATTTTCCTCAGAGGAGGGCCATTCCTGCAGTTAGTTCCAACATATCGAGCAAATACTTCACCAGATTGATTTTTGAACAGTTTATAGTTGGAATCAAATGATTCATCCGAGGAATAGGATAATTCACATGAAAAGCCAGTTAGATTAGATGGATCAAAAGGAGGCCCAGTAGCAGCAACCCATGAGGTTTTGGGATACTGCTCAGGTTTCCAATAAGATCCATCAGCATTTAATTTCCTCTCAAAGGAAATTCCTTCTTTCCTCGGGTTCCTATTCAAGATCTGCTTTTTAAGCACATCACAAAGGGTTTGATGTCCTTTGAGGCTTTTGTACATGCCTGTCACATACAATTCCTTCAACCCTGCATTTTCATCAGTAACATTTGTGTTTTCCTCAAGTGAGGAAATAGACACAACATGTGCAGTTGAAGAATTTGTAGCAATGGTAGCATTTGATGATTCTGGTGAGGAATTAGCAGTTTCGCGTTCAATGCATTTAAGACATGGAGGAATAAATTCAACTTGACTAGCGCTGATCTGTTGAGCTAGTAATGAATCATTTTCCATACGAAGATCATCATGAGACATCCTCAGCTTCTCAAGATCAAGCTTCCTTTGAAGAAATTCATAGGAAAGCTTCTCATGATCAGTGAGGAGTGTATCATAACGATCCTAAAGATTATCAAATCTAGACTGAAGACTTTTCATGTCATCAGTGAGGATTTGGGTAAGGTTCATTTCGTCATTCAACAGATCATCACTTTTGTCTAGCAGTTTTTGAAGCTTTTCCAGAGCAGTTTGTTGTTTAGTGGCAATGATAGCAAGTTTACTGTAACTGGGTTTCTTATAATCGTTAGGTTCACAGTCACTTGAATCAGAGGAGGAGGCATTATTTGTACCTTCGAACCCTTTGCCATGAAGCAATAGGTTGGAGTGAAGTCATCAGCATAGTCATCAGTATGGATGGTGCAATCATTTTCTTCAAGATTGAAGATTGAGTTGCTGACGAAAGAGGTTGCTAGTGCAAGGCTAGCCTGTCCAGATTTTGAGTCTTCTTCAGAACCTTCTTCTTCATCACCTTCCTCTGATTCTGCCTCGGAGTCCATTTCCTTGCCAATAAGTGCCCGAGCCTTTCTGAAACTAGTCTTCTTGTGTGATGAGGGCTTTGAAGATGAAGATTTTGAAGATTTCTTCTTCTTCTTCTTCGAGTCATCAGAACTGTCATCCTTGTATTTCTTCTTCTTTGATTCGTTTCCCCAACGGGGACAATCAGCAATGTAATGACCTGATTTCTTGCACTTGTGACAGGTGCGTTTCTTGTAGTCCTCAGATGAAGATTCTGATTTCCTCATGTCTCTTCTTGAAGATTTACCGAACTGACCACGTCGTGTAAATCTCTGGAATTTCCTCACGAACATTGCAAGCTCCTGTCCAAATTCTTCAGGGTCACAAATGCTGTCATCTGTGTCTTCTTCTTGAGATGAGGAAATTGCTCTAGCCTTCAGTGCATGTGGTCTGGAATAGCTTTGTCCATATAGATCTCTCTTTTCTTCTAGCTGGAATTCATGAGTATTTAGCCTTTCAAGTATATCAGCTGGATCCAGCATCTTGTAGTCTGGTCTTTCTTGAATCATCAGAACTAAAGTGTCAAATGAAGAATCCAAAGATCTCAGCAGTTTCTTCACAACTTCGTGATCAGTGATGTCTCGAGCTCCCAGTGCTTGCAGTTCATTTGATATGTCAGTGGGGCGATCAAAGGTGTCTTGGCAGCTTTCATTGTCATGTCTCTTAAAGCGATTGAAGAGATTGCGAAGAATATCAACACGAGAGTCACGCTGGGTTGATACTCCTTCATTTACCTTGCACAGTCTCTCCTAGATCAGTGTTGCAGAGCCCAAAGCACTTACTCTTCCAAACTGGCCTGGGCTCAGATGGCCACAGATGATGTTCTTCGCTTGAGAATCGAGTTGCTTGAATTTCTTCACATCAGCCACAGTGACACTGGCATAAATGATGGGGATGCCATTTCCCACAATATACCAGAGATTATTATCAATAGCTTGTAGATGCATTTGCATTTTGTTCTTCCAGAAGGGAAAGTTCTTTCCTTCGTAGGTAGGACATGCTGCTGTCACCTTAAACATGCCTGCAGTCGACATAACTAAAACTCCAGGTGGTTAAACCAAAATCACACAGGACAAGGGAGTACCTTGCTCTGATACCAATTGAAAGTGCGTTATATCGACTAGAGGGGGGTGAATAGGAGATTTTTAGAATTTCATCACTGAGGAAATTCCTTTTGAGGAAATTCCTCACTGATGACTAACTTACAGCGGAAACAACAAAGGATCAGACATGCAAACATTCACAACAACAGTATTTCAGAGTGAAGAATGTGAAAACAGATTGCACAGTAAGCAGGCACGCAGAATACAGATGATGATTAACTATCGTGAAGAATTTGGGGTTGAGGAAATTCAGAGAAAGTCTTCAGCAAATTCTTCAAACAGTCACGGTGAAAGTCATCAACACATAATACAGGGAAAGTAAAGAGTTGAGGAATTAGAACCCGTTTCTCAGTGAAGACAGTCGTTGATGACCCAGTTCCAACTGCTGTGACAGTCGTACATCTGGTTTGGAGCGGCTTGGTGTTGAAACCAAAGGACACCCAGTCCCGAGACACACAGTCCCTACCGTATTCTCCTTGAGCTAAGGACACACAGTCCTTGCCCAACACTCGTGGTAAGTCTTCAAGGCAGACTTCCAAACCCTCACAAACTTGGTCACTCGAAGATCCACAATTAACTGCTGGAACGTTCTAGACCATGACGCCTAACCGTTTGGAGGATGCACAGTCCTCAAAGGTAAAAGGCTTCAGTCCCACACAGGAACAACTTCTTCAGTGATGCTCAATCACTAGGTTTGGTTTGTGGTTTCGGTGGGTGGTGTATTTCCTCACTGATGAATTACTCTCGAAGACTCTGAGGAATTTGGGTTGATCTTATGACAAGTGTCAGTTTCTAACGGAGCAACCAACCAGCTAGTGGTTGTGGGGGCTGGCTATTTATAGCCTGGAGTGGATAAGACCAGTGACTTGGCGTGGTTCTCGAAACGGTCAGAACCCTCAACTGTGAGAGTCCTCATGTCACTCATATTCCTCACTTGAGGCTTTTGGTAGGATTAGGCTTGGGTTGAGCATCATGAGGAAATTCATTCCATAGTGTAACCTCAAGCCCCTTTAACAGTACGGTGTTCCTATTACTCAAATGCGAAGAAAGTAAAACAGAAAGTGTAAATCTTCATGCTTCAAATTCTTCAGAATGATTTTCTTCAGGAACCACCGGACTTCTCAATATCAGTATCTTCATGAGGAATATCAATTTCATCGCAGATTCCTCGCGATTCATTTATTCAGCTTCAGACCAATTTCTTCATCTGAAGACATATATTTTTAGGGGTCGATATTCTTCAAATATCTCAAACTCCTCAATGACTTATAGATCCTGTGTACACTTACAAACACATTAGATACTTGACCTATAAGTTTTCAAACCACCAAAATCACTAAGGGGCACTAGATGCACTTACACCTACTTAGCCAAACAACATTTGCTAGGAGAGGGAGGTGTCACTACAACAGAACCCACCATCTAGCAACACTTTTTTCCGTATCTAATTGTCCACATATCCGTTGTTAGAGTCTTTACCAACGGTTTGGGATGTGTAGCCTTATCCAGTGTTGCTAACGCAAATTGCAACGCTTATACCGTCGTTGGTAAAAGGGACCGTTGCAAGAGTGCAACACATAAAACTGGGTTGTGCAACACTTTATATGTTGGTGCTTAATGTACAAGAATCAAAATACCATTGCTTGGCAACGGAGAATTTGCAACACTTCAAGTTTGATACATATATAATGTGAATAATGTTAATTTATATATATATTGACAACAATTAAATAAGTGCCCCGCATAATCTTGATAAATATGTATCTCAAGTGAACAAAAAACAAGAGAATATACTCTCATAAGGAAGAAATTATATATTAGACAAAACGGTTGGATTACAATAGTGAATATTACATAAGGAAGATTATACAAATGTGATGCATTTTATTGACAACAAAACTTACACTAAAAGCATCCATCAACATCCCTACAACTTAACTACAACTTAACCAAGAAACATCATCTAAGAGAAACATCATCCCTACAACTTAACTAAAACTGAGAGCATCCATCATCATCCTCATCGTCATAAACAGGAACATCATCATCATACTTGCAGTATACTTGCGATATACCCATATAATCATCCATTTATCTTTAGAATCTACAAAAAAACTGTTAACACACAATGCATTGACATGTTACAAGTAGTAACAGAGGTAGGATATTAGTCGCTTATCCGTACCAACAGTAATGCAGTTTTCGCGGCATCATACAAAATCTTAAGTTTTCAAAGTGCCATATCGACATGCACTGCCCAGAATTAATTTGTAAGCTCAGCACCATCGATTTAAATTTAGGAGCACAACATGGAATTGTAACAAGAGCTACATCTCCGTAATAATTTTTCAGGCTCTTCAAGAATATTTTAGTTCCTGCCAGGAGAAAATGGAAGTTATCATAGGATCCAAATGAAACAACTTGTAAAGGAATTACAAAAGCTTCATAAATGCTATTATCGTACTTCCATATAGAAGATGAAAGGAGAATAGTCCTAAATGAGGTTGCTGAGACTACACAATCAAAACTCTATTTGTACCTCGATCAAACACCAATATATTGAAAACGATTGATTGTTGAGGTCGATCACCAGCGAACAATTATGTAGCACCATCTTTAAATAATGTGTCTTATTTACATAAATCAGAGGAAGCAGATTAAATTCAATTAACAATAAGTATTTTATAGAGTAGATTGCATTGCATAATAGTATTGCCACATAAAATAATTATATTATATTCATAATTCTAGAAGTACAATATTACAGTATTAGATCTGAAATGTTCTTTATCCCCTGTCCATATGTACTGATGACAATGAAAGCTCATATATTCTTAAAGTACATGGAAGTAAATGAGTAAACATGTAACAAAAATAGAAATAGGCGCTAATGAGGGTTATACCCAATAACTACTGGAGGAGAATTGAAGTTTGTATCAATATGTCAATAATTTATGGAGTCTTGCAACAAATACAGTTCAGGCAGCTCACTTCTCCGCGTCCTGCTGTAGATAACATATCAGCCATGTTAGATATAAACCTACACTTTCCGTTGCTTCTAAGCAATATTATTGATAAAAAGTCTTAAAGACCGGATTAACTGCTGATGCTTCGAACTAAATGTAAATCATCCGAGTGCCAAAATATGAATTTGGAACTTGGTTGGCCAGGTAGGATACATAAAACTGATGAATACTTGGCATTAACACTGATGAAGAACGAACCTGAACGCCTGCAACTGACTGGAGGGGGCAGAGTTTGGTCGGAGCTACACACAAAACCATCATCCCACATCATAAGTGCAAGCCGGACTCAATCCTTGACTTTGTGTCCTCCAATAATCGAGAAGACTGCTTGAATCAAAGAGCAGGAAGAAGAACAACAATAAAATCTACTGTGAAACAGGGCCATAAACCTTTTGCCGACACCATATTCATTGATGCTTTATAAGCCACCCTGAATTTTTTTGCGAGTGCTTAGATGTATTAGGAGTCTCATTTATTAAAAGTCAGATAATTCACAAAGTGTTGTGGTGACAGTTCAATTCATTTTTTCTAGTGTATCAACAATCACTACAATGGCCTGAATCATGACTCTCTTTTTTTTTTGCCTGGTAATCTTGAATTTTTCAGTATGCCCAGATTTTAAGCAAAATTAAACACCAAGAAACAGAAATAGGCATGGAAACAAACTTAATGTGATGAAAAGAAGGCTAAGCTGGTCTCTTTAAGCCTTTATCATCATCAAATATGAAAGACATTTTGTTATTGGGATCTAGTACGTAGACTACGTAGAGGGAACTGTTGTTGTAGTTTTAATGATAATGAACTTCATAACATCAGGAATAGCTCACATATTAGTTTTAAAACTCAAGATGAAAGGTTAAGACTTCAGATATATCGTTCACATACCTTGAAGAAAATATTACAGGCTAACAACTGCATTGTATGCACTAATACATCTGTTGCATTGCTCAAGTAGGATTTAATAAGAACTGCACCAGATAACTGATAAAAAAGTTCAACAAAATGTAGAGAAGCAGTGTCTTCAATAAGTTTGGGAGCCTGAGAGGCTGAGATTGGCTGGAACATTTCATAACTACAACACAAGAAGACGCGAATGCCCTTTTGGCTGCAGAACTCCTTTTCCGAGAACTGTTGTGTAAAGTAATTTCAGTAAAATCACCGTCTATGGCTTGATGTTAATCCTGACCTTCTGTAACAGCAAGGTGATGTAGGTAGCAACACCAACCCTGAAATCAGACACTTAAACAATGACAGGATAAGATTACATTATGTGAAGTGAAATGGTACGTGATATTATGAATACTACAAGGTCCATATTAGCATGAAACGTAATTAACCTTGTATTAGGCTTTTGGGTTCCACGTGAGGGAATCAAGCTAGTGGGGTAATGGGCCAACTAGACCTAGGTTATATGAATTGGCGTGATGTTCTTTGCTCAAACAACTCCGACACTACTATTAATGCATGTGCCTAGTACACCTGCCAAGTAAATTGGGTGCGCAGATGTAATACACATGACCTGATATGGATCTGCCAGTGGACAGCGTGACGGCTGCTACTTCTGGGTGGAACGAGGGATGCGGTTGCGTGTGCTTGTTTTAAAAAACAAAAAATCTCAAACATGTGGGCAAGCTTGAGCCTATTCATGGCCGTACCTTAGATCCACTGCTGGTCGCAGGGGAGCTGTGACGAGGGGCGACACACCGTGATACAGGGACGCACGAGAGTGGTGACGACGGACGTCGCGCTGGGACAGAGGATCGCACGGGGGTGATGAGCGGCAGCGTGCTGGGACGAAGGATCGCGAGGGAGTGGTGAGGGTGGCGTGCCTGGATGCAGGTAGGTCGCCGCCGTGCAAAACAGTGGAAACGACTGACGAGGGGCGGCGGCCGGCATGGTAAGATCAAGATGAATAGAGGAGGCTGTGAATAAGGAAACCTAGATCAACCGTAAGATCCAACTTGTGCCGGGCTTGTGAAGAGGTTGGGTTAGTACATCGGCCTACCTATGGGTCACGACCTGCAAGCCTACAACCGTACAACGCATATGCTACAATGTTTATATGCGTATCTATTGCAAATTTTGCAACATATAATTAAAATGTTGTAGATTACATGTTGCTTTATAGGGGGCATTCTTGTAGTGTGTTTGAGGTTCATGGCAAAGACAGGTGGCATTTATATCAAGTGGTAGGCAGCGAGCATGTAACGAAGGAAACGTGATTCTAAGCATAACAAAGCTAGATACGGTGTCAAGGTCACGGTCATCTTGCTTGTGATGTCTTAGCTTGGAACTGCTCTTGATCTTCCTGCACGTACTCTCCAGAATCCACGTACTCGCTCTCCGTTCCCGATGCTACCCAAGATAAGATAACAACCAATGAACACCGGCAAAGCATAATGCAACAATCAATATGATGCATGTGTGAAGAAGGAAGCATGCATCACTATTCTAGTCACTTTCATATGCATTAGTTGAGTTAATTAAATTCTGGACATAACCTCATATTAAGTTATCTTGACATGCATGAATATGGCATGAGCATATGCATCACGAGAAAACGATGCAAAAGCATATAAATAACATAGAGAACGGAGTCACGGATCAATCGGAAACTACAAAACAAGTTTCAAAGGCCTACGGTTCAAAACAGACACAAACACACTCTGTGGGCACTCCCTGGTGTTACCAGGTTGCCACATGATCAAGCAACAAAATATAAGTGGGGTGGTGCATGGGAACACACCACACCATCAACAATGCCCACACAAGCTTCAAATCAATGCAAACATACAATGTGTTTCCAACAACAACATAGCAGTTTGTCTACAAGATTTAAAGTACCTACATCCATCTAAATGAATCAAACAAGATATGAGACAGAAGCCATCCAAAAACTCTACAACACTGAACAAGAAGCTATTGTAAAGGAATCACCCATGAGAAGATCTATAGACACTAACTTGGACAAAATATCACAGATTCTGGGACTTAGTGAAAATCACAGCTTTTCACCAGCTGCTTATGCTTTGAAGCATTTTGGCAGCCTCCAAAATGATATCTACACGAAGTGTATAAGCATGAAATTTAACAGGGAGCTAAACAAACATAAAATCTCACAAACATTAGTTTGTTGCATCGGCTAATTCCCAACACAAGAGCTAATTCACACAAGACAATAGGGGAAGAAAATAACATCACATTCCGAGACTTAGTGAAATTCACAAGGTTTCACAAACCTGTCAGTTTCAGCCAAGTGTCCACTTTTACAGGGCACAATAGGTGCATACAAATTCCTAAGAACAAAACAAAAGCCCCATGTTGTAGAGGGGTTCACCCACTACCATTCCATCAAGGAATCATCCACAAAGGGTCAAGGCACCACCTAATGTAAAGCTCTAAACATGGCATAATATCAGAAAATAAAAGTTTTATGAAGTTGCTCTAAAGTGAAATCTGATTGCACCAATGGATTCCTGGGATGATTCTACCCCAAAATCATATATCATACATGGGTACTTGCATGTAACAACAATGCACAAAGCTAGCTCGAAGATATCACATAGAATCCTATAAGCTACAATGACTATCATCACATGTGAACACTAGCACACATTGCATCACCTACACATGCACATGCACTAGGACAAGAACAACATATATAGGCGTAGCATGGGTCCACTAACATGTCACGCTATCATATAGAAATGTGGTTATCCACACACACACATACATGTGCACTCACATACACATGCACATGTGTATATGGACTCACACCACACCATCTACACCTACACATGCACACACATAAGCACTACTCACACCACACCACATGACTAGGTGCAACATGAGGGGTTAGGCCCTCTTGCTCAAGTGTATGTGCACCCTCATGCACACACACACACACACTCACATGTCTACACACATACACTCATGTGCACACACACACTAGGCCTCAAAATAATAAAACAACATCAACACACCCCTTGGTTTTAAAAAGAAACAACACAATACTATGCAGCAAAATAAAAAAAAGAAATCAACAAACAAAAATAAAAACAAAAGGGGGGAGTGTGAGGTTCAAACCCACACCCCCTGGTGCCAACGCACACACACACACCACTGGGCTACGGCTACGGTGCTTACCAGAGAGGGGAACATAAGCAAGCTAACCCTCTGTGGCGCTGCCCTGCTACTTGCAAAAAACAAGAAAAAGAAAGGGCGCCCGCAGGGGATCGAACCCACGACGCACTGCGCTTGCGCACGCTCGGTTGCTACTGCGCCACGGGGAAGGATCTTACCAGAGAGGGGGGTGGTGCCCTCTTGAGCGGCCCCTCTGCTGTGTTACAAACCACGACAGGAACCAAAATAGGGGAAGCTCTCCGGTGGCTCTTCGGCGACCAAATCCTACGACGGCTACCACGCGGGGGAAGAGGGAACCCTAGGGTATCCATTCCAGGGGCTAGCTCCCTGGGAGGAGACCCACGGCGACGGCTCGATGGCACGCTACCTACGGCGACGGCTTCGACAGCTACGGCGACGGCTACGCGCGAACAGAGCCCCTACGGCGAGGAGAAGAGGAAGGAGGAGGAAGGAGTTGCCCATCCTACGCGACGAGGAGGAGAAGAAGGCCCGACGAGGAGGGAAGAAGAGGCGATGCAGCGGCGACCCTCTGCTCCTTCCGCCCGAGACAACGACGGCGAGGAGGGGCCGACAAAGGAAGGGATCAACCCTCCTAGCACAGGGAACGGGTTGGAGAAGGCTCCTGCATCCTGGCGGACGCCTCGAATGCTGCGGGGGAGGCTGCCGGCGACGAGGAGAATAGCGAGGATCGGCACGCTCTCTGAATTCTCTCCCTCTCTCTCTGAACTCTCTCTCGAGCATTACCTGCAGAGGGGAAGAAGGAGGGAGAAAGGAGGTGGCTGATACGTCTCCAACGTATCTATGATTTTTGATGGTTCCATGTTATTATCTTGTCAACTTTGGATGTTTTGTATGCATGAATATGCTATTTTATATCTTTTTTGGGACTAACCTATTAACTTAGTGCCAAGTGCCAGTTTCTGTTTTTTCTGTGTTTTGACCTTTTTCAGAGGAGAATATTAAACGGAGTCCAAACGGAATAAAACCTGCGGAATGATTTTTTCCATAACAAAAGATACGCACGGAACTTGAGAACCAAGGCAAAGGACCCCGGGGGAGGTCACAAGCCCCCTAGGCGCGGCATGGGGGGCGCGCCTAGCAGTCTTGTGGGCCCCCCGTGGCTCCTTTGCCCTACTTCTTCCGCCTATAAATTCCCTAAAAATCTGAAACTCCCACAAAGAGCCTTGAAAATACTTTTCCGCCGCCGCAAGCTTCTGTCTCCGCAAGATCCCATCTAGGGCACGTTCTGGTGCCCTGCCGGAGGGGGATTTGGCCACGGAGGGCTTCTTCATCAGCACCATTGCCTCTCCGATGATGCGTGAGTAGTTCACCACAGACCTTCGGGTCCATAGCTAGTTGCTAGATGGCTTCTTCTCTCTCTTGGATCTTCAATACCAAGTTCTCCATGATATACATGGAGATCTATCCGATGTAATCTTCTTTTGCGGTGTGTTTGTCGAGATCCGATGAATTGTGGATTTATGATCAGATTATCTATGAATATTATTTGAGTCTCCTCTGATCTCTTATATGCATGATTTCGTATCCTTGTAATTCTCTTCGAGTTGTGGGTGTCATTTGGCCAACTTGATCTATAGTTCTTGCAATGGGAGAAGTGCTTGGTTTTGGGTTCATACCATGTGGTGTCCTCACCCAGTGACAGAATGGGTAGCGAGGCACGCATCATGTTGTTGCCATCAAGGGTAAAAAGATGGGGTTTATATCTATTGCATGAATTTATCCCTCTACATCATGTCATCTTGCTTAAGGCGTTACTCCGTTTGTTATGAACTCAATACACTAGATGCATGCTGGATAGCGGTCAATGTGTGGAGTAATAGTAGTAGATGCAGAAAGTCTCGGTCTACTTGTCTCGGACGTGATGCCTATATGTATGATCATTGCCTTAGATATCATCATGACTTTGCACGGTTCTATCAATTGCTCGACAGTAATTCGTTCACCCACCGTAATATTTGCTATCATGAGAGAAGCCTCTAGTGAACACTATGGCCCCCGGGTCTACTTCACATCATATTTTCAGCTCCACACTTTTACTTAGTTGCACTTTCCACCTTCAGATCTCACCTTGCAATTAATCGTGAAGGGATTGAAAACCCTTTATAGCGTTGGGTGCAAGTTTGCTTGTTTTTGCACAGGTACTTTGGAAACTTGTCTTGATACTCCTACTAGATTGATACCTTGGTTCTCAAACTGATGGAAATACTTACTGCTACTGTGCTGCATCATCCTTTCCTCTTCAAGGGAAAAACCAACGCAAGCTCAAGAGGTAGCAAGAAGAATTTTTGGCGCTGTTGCCGGGGAGTATCAAGTCAAGAATAGTCTCCCTTCAACGTGTCAATTTCTGGCGCCGGGGACTATTCTTGGTGAAGCTTATCCAAGTAACTGTCGCAAACTCATCACTTGCATTTACTTTTTTGCCTTTTGCCTCTCGTTTTCCTCTCCCCCACTCCTGAAAAAAAAAATTACAAACATATTTGCCTTTTTCGTTCGCCCTTTTCTTTCGCTTGCTTTCTGTTCGCTTGCGTGCTTGTTTGCTTGCTGAAGTCACCATGACTGAAAACACCAAATTGTGTGACTTCTCGAATACTAATAATAATGATTTTATTAGTACTCCGATTGTTCCCGCCACTAGTGCAGAATCATATAAATCAATGCTGCTTTGCTGAATCTTGTTATGAAAGAGCAATTTTCCGGCCTTCCTAGTGAAGATGCCGCATCCCATGTTAATACATTCATTGAGTTATGCGATATGCAAAAGAAGAAAGATCGAGCAAAAACTTGGTTTTCATCTTTACCCAAAAATAGTATTGATTCCTGGAACAAGTGTAAAGATGCTTATATATCCAAGTATTTTCCACCGACTAAGATTATCTCTCTCCGTAATTATATCATGAATTTTAAGCAACTAGATCATGAACATGTTGCACAATCTTGGGAGAGAATGAAGTTGATGATTAGAAATTGTCCCGCTCATGGCTTGAGTCTTTGGATGATTATACAAATCTTCTATGCTGGTTTGAATTTTTCTTCTAGAAATATCTTGGATTCCGCCTCTGGTGGAACTTTCATGGAAACCACATTAGGAGAAGCTACAAAACTCCTAGACAATACATGACAAACTATTCTCAATGGCACACTGAAAGGTCACCTACTAGTAAAAAAGTGCATGCTATAGAATAAATTAACTCTTTGAGTGCTAAGATGGATGAGTAAATGAAATTGTTTGCTAGTAAAGGTGCTCCTCTAGATCCAAATGATATCCCTTTGTCTTCCTTGATTGAGAATAGCAATGAGATCTTGCATGTTAATTTTGTTGGTAGGAATAATTTTGGCAACAACAATGCTTATAGAGGTAACTTTATTCCTAGGCCTTTTCCAAGTAATTAATCCCTCTAATAACTTTGGCAATTCCTACAACAATGCTCATGGAAATTACAATAAATTACCCTATGATCTTGAGAGTAATATTAAAGAGTTTATCAACTCGCAAAAGATTTTCAATGCGTCCATAGAAGAAAAACTGCTCAAAATTGATGACTTGGCTAGGACCGTTGATAGAAAGTCTCTTGATATTGATGCTTTGAAATTGAGATGTGCTCCTCCCAAGATTAATATGGATGAAACTTTGAAATATATGCGTGTTTCCATGAATGACAATAAAGAAAGAACCGCCCAAATTCGTGCTAGACATGAATGGCTTAAAAAGGCGTGTTCTCGTGATGAGAATCACGAATATCTTAACGTGCTTGGTGTGACTCCCATTGAATCCTTGTTTTCTAATGTCAATCCTAATGATGATGGGGCTGGATATGAATCCACTTTGGTTGAAAAACTCCCCAATGATTCGGAGTCTATTTGTCTTGATGCTAAAAGCATTGAAAGTGGAGTAGAGGATATCAAAACTTTGAGTAGTGATGAAATTACTACTTTGGATTTCAAGGAATTCAATTATGATATTTGCTCTTTGATTGAATGTATTTCCCTGATGCAATCCATGCTAAACTCTCCACATGCTTATAGCCAAAATAAAGCCTTTACCGATCATATCGTTGGTGCTATGGTGAAATATCTTGAAGAGAAACGTGAGTTGGAAGTATCTATTCCTAGAAAACTTCATGATGAGTGGGAACCTACTATCAAAATCAAGATTAAAAACTATGAATGCAACGCTTTGTGTGATTTGGGTGCTAGTGTTTCCACTATTCTAAAGTCTTTATGTGATGTTCTAGGCATCAACGAGATTGATGAGTGCTCTCTTAATTTGCATCTTGCGGATTCTACTGTTAAGAAACCTATGGGAAGGATCAATGATGTTCTTATTATTGCAAATAGGAACTATGTACCCATGGATTTCATTGTGCTTGATATTGATTGCAATCCGACATGTCACATCATTCTTGGTAGACCTTTCCTTAGGACTATTGGTGCTATTATCGGTATGAAGGAAGGGAATATTAGATTTCAATTTCCATTAAAGAAGGGCATGGAACACTTTCCTAGAAAGAATATAAGATTGCCTTATGAATCCATGACGAGGGCTACTTATGGTTTGAGCACCAAAGACGACGATACTTGATTCTATCACCTTATGCCTAAGTAAGGGCGTTAAACAATAGCGCTTGTTGGGAGGCAACCCAATGAATTTATCTTTCTTTTTGCTTTCTGTTTTGTTGTGTCCACACCATCATAATTATGTTATGATTATGTTTTTTGTGTTTCTTTTTGTGTTTGAGCCAAGTAAAACCTTTATGACTAGTTTTGGTGATGGTTGTTTGATCTTGCTGAAAAAGACAGAACTTTGCGCTCACGAAATTATTTTTCATTCCTATCGAGAAAGAGATTTTGGGTTGATTATTTTTGCTGCTGGTTGATATTCCAATTTCCCTAATTTTCATAATGTTTCAAAAAATTTGAGATACCAGAAGTATACGAAGTATATAGATTGCTACACACTGGTCTGTTTTTGACAGATTCTGTTTTTTGTTGTGTTGACTGCTTATTTTGATGAAACTATGGATAGTATCGGGGGTACTAGCCATGGAAAAGTGAGAATACAGTAATATAACACCAATATAAATATAAATCAAGATTACTACACTACCTAAAGAGGTGGTGGTTTGTTTTTCTTATGCTAATGATATCACGAGTTTCTGTTTAAGTTTTGTGTTGTGAAGTTTTCAAGTTTTGGGTGATGTTATCATGGACAATGGGATAAAGAGTGGAAAGAGCTTAAGCTTGGGGATGCCCAAGGCATCCCAAGCCAAATTCAAGGACACCAAAAAGCCTAAGCTTGGGGATGCCCCGGGAAGGCATCCCCTCTTTCGTCTTCAATCCATCGCTAACGTTACTTGGATCTATATTTTTATTCGCCACATGATATGTGTTTTGCTAGGAGCGTCATGTATTATAGAAGTCTTTTCTTTTTGTTGTGTCACAATCATCCTTGCTGCACACCTTTTGAGAGAGACATGCATTCATCATGAATTTGCTAGAATACTCATTGAGCTTCACTTATATCTTTTAAGTTAGGCAATTTAGCTCGCATGTGCTTCACTTATATCTTTTGAGCTAGATAACTTTGCTCTAGTGCTTCACTTAGATCTTTTTAGAGCAAGGCGGTGTCATATTTTGGAGAAATAAAAACTCTCGATCTTCACTTATATCTTTTTGAGAGTGCTCTCTCTGAGTAACTTGGTAGTTGGCGTGTGCCATGAAAGAGTCCTAAAGATGATATGCATCCAAAGAGGATATAATAAAAACTTCCATATTCATGTGCATTGATTAGTAAAGAGAAGTTTGATTCCTATCAATTAGTTTTGAGATATGGGTATGGTAATATTAGAGTTATGTTAGTCGGGTGTTGTGAATCTAGAAATACTTGTGTTGAAGTTAGTGATTCCCGTAGCATGCACGTATGGTGAACCGCCATGTTAGGAAGTCGGAGCATAATTGATTTATTGATTGCCATCCTTTGTGTTGCGGTCGGGATCGCGCGATGGTTAACACATACCAACCCTTCCTCTAGGAGTATGCGTTTAGCACTTTGTTTTGATTACTAATAAAACTTTCGCAATAAGTGTATGAGTTCTTCATGACTAATGTGAGTCCATGGTATAGATGCACTTTCACCTTCCACCATTGCTAGCCTCTCTAGTGCCACGCAACTTTCGCCGGTGCACAAACCCACCATATACCTTCCTCAAGACAGCCACCATACCTACCTATTATGGTATTTTCATAGCCATTCCGAGATATATTGCCATGCAACTCCCACCATTCTGTCTCATGACTTGTGTCGTCACTCTCATATTGCCATTGCATGATCTTAAGATAGCTAGCGAGATGTTTCAACGTCATACGCCAAGCTAGATCGTTGCACATCCCGGTACACTGCCGGAGGCATTTCCTATAGAGTCATCATTGTTCTAAGCATTGAGCTGTGAGTAAATAAAAGTGTGATGATCATCATTATTAGAGCATTGTCCCATGTGAGGAAATAAAAAAAAGGCCAAAGATGCCCACCAAAAATATATATGAAAAGAGGCCAAAGAGCCCAAACAAAAAAAGGAGAGAAAAAGAGAGAAGGGACAATGGTACTATCTTTTTCCACACTTGTGCTCCAAAATAGCACCATGTTCTTCATGATAGAGAGTCTCTTTTTTTGACACTTCCATATACTAGTGGGAATTTTCATTATATAACTTGGCTTGTATATTCCAATGATGGGCTTCCTCAAAATTGCCCTAGGTCTTCGTGAGCAAGCAAGTTGGGTGCACACCCACTAGTTCTCCTTTTGAGCTTTCACACACTTATAGCTCTAAGTGCATCTGTTGCATGGTAATCCCTACTCATTTACATTGATATCTATTGATGGGCATCTCCATAGCCCGTTGATACGCCGAGTCGATGTGACCATCTCCTCCTTTTTGCCTCACAACCTCCACCACACTCTATTCGACCTATAGTGTTAGATCCATGGCTCACGCTCATGTATTGCGTGAGAGTTGAAAAAGTTTGAGAAAGTAAGAGTGCGAAAACAATTCTTGGCCAATACCGGGGTTGTGCATGATTTAAATTCGTTGTGTGGGGATGATGGAGCAAAACAATACTATATGATTTTGTAGGGATAACTTTCTTTGGCCTTGTTATTTCAAAAGTTCATGATCACTTTGCTAGTATGCTCGAAGTACTATTGTTTTCATGTCAATAGTAAACTATTGTTTTGAATCTTACGCATCTGAACATTCATGTCACAAGAAAGAAGTTACAAAGGACAAATATTTTAGGTAGCATTCCACATCAAAAATTCAGTCTTTATCACTTCCCTACTCGAGTACGAGCAGGAGTTAAGCTTGGGGATGCTTGATACGTCTCCAATGTATCTATGATTTTTGATGGTTCCATGCTATTATCTTGTCAACTTTGGATGTTTTGTATGCATGAATATGCTATTTTGTATCTTTTTTGGGACTAACCTATTAACTCAGTGCCAAGTGCCAGTTTCTGTTTTTTCTGTGTTTTTGACCTTTTTCACAGGAGAATGTTAAACAGAGTCCAAACGGAATAAAACGTGCGGAATGTTTTTTTTTTCATAACAGAAGATACGCAGGGAACTTGAGAACCAAGGCAAAGGACCCCGGGGGAGATCACAAGCCCCCTAGGCACAGCCTAGGGGGCATGCCTAGCAGGCTTGTGGGCCCCCCGTGGCTCCTTTGACGTACTTCTTCCGCCTATAAATTCCCTAAAAATCTGAAACTGCGAGAGAGAGCCACGAAAATACTTTTCCGCCGCCGCAAGCTTCTGTCTCCGCAAGATCCCATCTGGGGCACGTTCTGGTGCCCTGCCGGAGGGGGGATTCGGACACGGAGGGCTTCTTCATCAACACCATTGCCTCTCCGATGATGCGTGAGTAGTTCACCACAGACCTTCGGGTCCATAGCTAGTATCTAGATGGCTTCTTTTCTCTCTTGGATCTTTGATACAAAGTTATCCATGATCTTCATGGAGATCTATCCGATATAATCTTCTTTTGCGGTGTGTTTCTCGAGATCTGATGAATTGTGGATTTATGAGAAGATTATCTATGAATATTATTTGAGTCTCCTCTGATCTCTTATATGCATGATTTCGTATCCTTGTAATTCTCTTCGAGTTGTGGGTTTCGTTTGGCGAACTTGATCTATAATTCTTGCAATGGGAGAAGTGCTTGGTTTTGGGTTCATACCGTGCGGTGTCCTCGCCAAGTGACAGAAGGGGTAGAGAGGCACGCATCGTGTTGTTGCCATCAAGGGTAAAAAGATGGGGCTTATATCTATTGCATGAATTCATCCCTCTACATCATGTCATCTTGCTTAAGGCGTTACTCCGTTTGGTATGAACTTAATACACTAGATGCTTGCTGGATAGTGGTCGATGTGTGGTGTAATAGTAGTAGATACAGAAAGTGTCGGTCTACTTGTCTCGAACGTGATGCCTATATGTATGATCATTGCCTTAGATATCATCATGACTTTGCGCGGTTCTATCAATTGCTCGACAGTAATTCGTTCACCCACCGTAATATTTGTTATCATGAGAGAAGCCTCTAGTGAACACTATGCCCCCCGGGTCTACTTCACATCATATTTTCAGACCTACACTTTTACTTTGTTGCACTTTCCACCTTTAGATCTCACCTTGCAATTAATCGTGAAGGGATTGACAACCCCTTTATAGCGTTGGGTGCAAGTTTGCTTGTTTTTGCGCAGGTACTTTGGAAACTTGTCTTGATACTCCTACTGGATCGATACCTTGGTTCTCAAACTGAGGGAAATACTTACTGCTACTATGCTGCATCACCCTTTCCTCTTCAAGGGAAAAACCAACGCAAGCTCAAGAGGTAGCAGTGGAGACGGGGAAGGGGAACCCTAGCACGCACGCCGAGGGGGAGGTGCTAAATAGGGGAAGGGTTGACGGCCTCGACGTTCGTGAAACGACGGACGCGAGCTCTCTCTCTCTGAACCTGACGGAAAGCATGGAGGAAGGGGACGCCGTCAGAGAAAGAAGAGAGGGACGGGGAGAAGGCCTTTGGGAGAGAGAAAAGAAGGCGAGGCCCAGGTGAGGAGGAGTAGGCCGGCCACCTGGGCTTCTCTCATAAAGAAAACGGGGGGGTTTTCTTTTTAAATAAATAAACCCAAACAAAAACTCACAATGCCAAGAAGAGGGTTTGTTTAAAAAAATAGCTACGGGCCGAGGGATTTAAGCCCTAATTAAATAAAATACAAACCACATTTTTGGTGCAACTAAGTTATACACAAAACATGAATTAATATACTATTTTTATTAAAAAAACAAATGTATTGAAGCTTAAAAACAACAAGACAACAACCCCCTCAACCACATTTTAAAACAGGTTCTAACAAGGTTTAACACACAAGTTTAAAAATAAAAAAGAGAAAGGCTTTGCATAGTTTGGCAAGCATTGTAGTTTAAAGCTTGTTTGGAAACAAAGTTTGAAGACACCACAACATCACATCACACCAAAGCAAGTTATCACAAACAAGATGGAGTTGAACACAATGCACTTGAAAGGGATGCCATGATGCAAGATGATGACATGAAATGAAGCCACATGAAATGATAAACTTATATAACATCCACAACATGGTTCACAAGCTAGGAAAGGATCCAAATAAGGAAATAATTACATCTGGGCTGTTATAATGCCCCCATGCATCCCCTTGTCTATCAACAACCATCAGTTCGTCCATCTCCATGCTATATTTTTATCACTTCATATGTTATGTGCTATGCTTGGAGCATCCCGCTCTTTACTTTTTAGTTTGTTTTAGTTTTTCTTGCTGTTCATAACAAGTCGGAACCTAGCCTACCTTGTTCGGGAGAGAAACACGCTCCATTCCACTCTAGAACACAACATAGGTTTTCATGCTTATCCTTTTTTGTGTGTTCTTTGTCTTTCCATAGCTGCTCTCGTGTTAGCTCTTAGTTTTCATGCTTACCTTTTTAAGAGCTTTTATTTAGGTTGCTATTAGAACTCTCTTGAGTTATCATGCTTATCCTGTCTAGAGAGTTGGCTCGTTGCACCGAGTTGTGTGTCTTGCATGAGTAGGTAACTGAGATTGCTATTTAAGTATAGTAGTAACTTGCAATAGTTTTGAGGTATTGATTTGAGTAATCTTTGGACTATTGGTGCCAAGAGCTTGAGCCTATTAGTGATAGGTGTCGTATTTTGGGAAATCCGTGTGTTTTTAAAAACTAAAAATTAGATGAGAACTCTAGCTACTAAATTGATCGCTAACTTGTGGAGGGGTTGGAATATATAGAGTACCCTCACGTTACCATGAGTCGAGGATACGCAAGGATAACCAAACCCCCAAACACTCCTCCTCGGGGTACTTGTCTCTTTATGAATTTCCTAACTAGATAGAGAGTTACCTATAATAAGTGTATGAGTTCATCAGACTAATGTGAGTATTCGATTGTTGGCACTTCCACCATCCATATTTGCTAGCCTCTTCGGTACTGTGCATTGCTCTTTCTCACATTGAGAGTTGGTGCAAACTTCGCCGGTGCATCCAAACCCATGACATGATACGCTCTGTCATACATAAGCCTCATTATATCTTTCCTCAAAACAACCACCATACCTACCTATTAAGGCATTTCCATAGCCTTTTCGAGATACATTGCCATGCAACATCCACCATCTCATGACTTGATCTTCATGTCATACATGTTTTTGCTTGATCGAGGAGCTGCATGATAGTTGGGCCTTGCCCATATTATTGCTACATGACGCGCTAGTATCATTGCATATCCTGCTACACTGGCAGAGGCATACATTTGCATACATCATGATAGTTTTCACTTGTCTTTATGTTGAGTACTTCTTATAAAATGTGATGATCTTATTTTTATTCTTGTAAAACATATAGTGTTGCCCTTAAGTTAGGGAAAGATCCCAAAGAGGACAAATTAAAAGATCCCAAAGAGGACCAATGAGAGATAAAAAAGAAAGAGCCAAAGAGGCCACGAAAAATAATAAATAAATAAATAAGAAATAAAAAGAGAGAAGGGGGAAACACTACTATTCCATTTGAAGATCCACACTTGTACTCCATTGCTATTTTTGTACTACATAGAGATTATCATTCATGCATAACTATGTGGGGACCCTTACACTATAGAATTTAGTTTGCATATTCCAATGATGAGCCTCCTCAAATGATCTCTAGGTCTTCATGAGCAAACAAGTTGGATGCATCCCCACTAGTTCCATTGGAGAGCTTACTTCAGCTCATATGTGCATCCGTTACATGGCAATCCCTACTCCTCACATCATATCTATCATTTGGCTTTCTCTCGCCTATGGTTGTCCTTATTGATGTGAGCCTTTCACACCTTTTTGTCTGCCTTCCCCATCATTATTCTATTTGCCATCCTAAGTGCCAACATATCTTGCTTATGCTCATCCATTCATGAGTGCTCAAAGTCGAAAGGGAGAGGATCATTTGGACTAGTGCCTGACTAGTGGTCTGGGGATGAGTCAAAATAAGATTCTGAAGGAGACCAAGTATGAAATTTTAGTAGATCAAGTTCTCAATTTAAAAAACATTTTATGATCTCAACCCCTCTCGCACTTCTTGCACGCAAACACCATTTGGAGACATTCGAGTCACGCACAGCGAGAGCTCTTGCACCTTTATGTTCTTACTTTGCCAATTCCAATACTAGATATAGACTCTTGCTTGTTATTGTCTTGACTTGAATTGTATATCTTACTTACTTTACTTTGAAGTTCTTATATGTGTGTTAGCATGTCACCACAGAAATTATTGTGTTATCATTTACCTACTCGAGGACGAGCAGGAATTAAGCTTGGGGATGTTGATACGTCCCAAACGTATCTATAATTTCTGCTTGTTCCATGATCTTTGGGGTGACATTGTTATATGTTTTGCTACACTTTTATATCTTTTTACACATATTTGGACTAACCTACTAACTCAGTGCACCCAGTGCCAGTTTCTGTGTGTTGATGTCTTTTTTGCAGGGGCTTTTCCCAGATTTTCGAAGCCCCAAAAATCCGGAGAAAAATATATAAAAATGAGCGCACCAGTAACTTCCAGATCACCGAAGATGGGCCAGAGGGGGGCCAGGGCCTGCCCAGGCTACCTCCTAGCGTGGCCTGGCCCCTAGCCGCTCCCACAAGCCGCCTGGATGGGTCCCACCTCTTATGACGCCCTCCTTTGGCCTATATTTACTCCTCCGAGAGGAAACCCTTCGAGAGGATCCATAATCGCGAATTTCTCCATCATTCCGCCGCTGCGGCGCTTTCGAGATCGGGAGCACCAGAGACCCCTTCCCGACACCCTGTCGGAGGGAGGATTGACCTTCGGGAGCTTCTCCGCCGCCATGGACGCTTCCTGGATGTGTCGTGAGTAGTCCTCCTTGGACCATGAGTCCATGACCAGTAGCTATGTGATGTCTTCTCTCCAATCTTGTGCTTCCATGATTAGTCCTTGTGAGCTGCCCTACATGATCTAGGCATCTATGTAATTCTCTTGCTATTGCTATGCTCGGTTTGTTGGGATCCAATGGATTATGAGATTATGTTCAGATTGTTATGAGTTATATATTTGATTATCCTTTTATATTACGTTCCTTAGTGATTCATGCATGTTCTTCGTTCCTATTTATTGCTTTGGCCAAGTAGTAGATTGTAACTCCAAGAGAGAATGTTATGCATGATTGTGGGTTCATGCCCTTCGATGTCTAGCTTGAGTGACAGAAACATGAGACTAGGGGATGTTTTGTTGCCACCAGGGAGAAAACAACGGTGCTTGTGACCACGGTTGCAAGGATTGTTTACTTTACGCATAGTTCGTTAATGTAGTTGTCTGTTGCCTTGAGTTTACACTTTGGGTGGGGCTCGCAACTTAATACCGGCGAGATGTTCTGGATAGATATCTCAAGGTGGATGATTAGTAAGTAGATGTTGATGAACAAACGGTCTACTTGTCTTGGCGTATTGCCCATTACTATTGAACCTCTAACTATCAAGTAGCATAATTAGCATTGCGGTGCGTTTATAATTCTGTCAATTGCCCAAATGTAATTTGGTTACCCAAGCATAGTTGTTTATCGTCTTTTGGGAGAGAGACATCACTAGTGAACATCATGTGACTCCGGTCCATATCACCACCATTGCTTACACCTCCATCATTTACTGCTTTCATTTACTTTTCAGTTGCAATCACTATTACTACTCCTGCTTGTGTTTTGATCTTTTGCAAACTACAAGGCCGGAGAGATTGAAAACCTCTCTATACTCGTTGGGAGCAAAGTTAATTGTGTGTGTGCAGGTCCACGTCTTCTTCTAGCGCCAGAGCAGCGGACACCTACTTGTTGATACTAGGAGTCCTCCTGGTTCGATAAACCTTATAGTCTCCGTGTAAGGGAAAACTTGCTGCTGACTACATCACAACCTTCCACTTGGGGTAACCAACAAGGAGCGAGAAGTATATACATCATCTCATCATCAGCATGTCGTGTCCTGCTCAGGCCACGTCGATGGCTCTACAGCACACGCTTGGGTGGGGGACAACCACGCGTAGGCTCCAGAGGGAAACGTCGGTGTTGGACGGTGTTGGTCCTCGATGGGGTTCATTGACGACCGTAGCGATCGGCTCTGCCGTCGTGGAGGGGTTTGCGGTCGGTATGCGAGCTCACCACCGACACTCACAAGGGGCCAAACGAATGAACATCGCTAGGTATAAGGGAGGAGCACGGTGGCAAGATACCACTGCAGCTACTGTAGAGACTCACACTGCAATTCACGTGAGCTCTGAATGTCGGAATCTCTGAAACAGTAAAGTCTAAAACTCTGAAAATTGACTAGCAATAGTGCACACCAGGTGCTTGACTAAATGCTAGAGGGCTCAAAACAAATTCTCTGGGGTTGAAACTTGGAGGCCTTATCTATTGAGGCTACTAGTGGCTCCGTGAATTTTTCCAGAACTTTTGAAGCAAGGCAGGGGAGGTAACTAGCAAGAAAGAGTTTTCTGGTCGAATTTTCTTTTGAAGACAATTTGAAAATTTTAAACTAGGGACGAGAAGATTTTTGCATAAATTGGATGTAGGTACTAAGGTGTACTAGGGGAAATTTATTTGAGGTCAAACTCAAAGGAAATCTGGTACTTTCTTTGTAAATTTTGAGACCCCAAGTTAAAAGGCAGAAAAAGTTTAATAAGTATTTTAGGAAAAAATATATTTTTCCTGGTTGGCAAAAAATAGAAAAGTTGAATTGCCTTCCTAGGTGAGAGAGAAACTTTAGAGGAGAAAGTTTTGAAAAGCAAGGCAAGCCAAGAGTGAAATAGTTCTCAAGTTAAAACATTTGAAAAATAATTCCTCCAAGGTGTTCCCACATAAAATAATGAAAATGCCAAGGAGAACTTTTAGTAGGAAAGAAACCTCAACAAAAATATCTGAAGACCAGATCCAAAGTTGATTTGGAGTTTTGGTCAAAAATATTTTGGAAATCCACTTTGAAAATAATAAAAATTAGTAAAATCCAAATTGAAAATTTGTGGGAGTTACATTTATTTGTGTCACTAGGATATAGTTCACCGCGAGGTTGAACCCACTACTATGCACCACTCCCTTTGAAGAACTGTCCATCAAACTTGGCCAAAGTAGACAAACAAACCGGAGAGCATTCAAAGCTACTTAATCATATAACAAAGAATCTTCAAAAGATTCATTATATTTCACTGAACAATCTAATCATAAAGTAACAAGTTATCATGTCCGAGAAAACAGAGAGGGGGGGTCATCTAGCTACTTCTAAGGATCCTAAGATCCTAAGGGAACTACTCACACATGGTCATAGAGGCAGTAAGGTTGATGAAGAAGCCTCTAGTGATGCATTCCCCCTCCCTCAGGGTGTCAAAAAAGGCCTCCATGTTGGATCTCCTTAGAACATGAACTTGAGGCGACAACAAAAATCAATTTTTTTTGGCCCCGAGGGTTTCTAGATTTATAAAATTTATAGGAGAAAGGTAGTGCATAGGGGGGCATGTGGCCTAATGGCACAAGTCAATCCCTCATAGTGTCACTTGGTTGTGACCTCAAGTAGGTCCCGCATTTTCGCAAATCTTCATGACACTGAAAATATGTTTTAAATCCTGTCGTCTTTTTACCTTTGTAAATATGGATTTACTGGAAATTCAAGACCATGCAGAAAACAACAACTCGCTCTAGGCACCAGCTTAATAGGTTAGTCCAAAAAATTATTATAAAAAATGTTAAATAGTGTTATAATAGCATAAAACAATAAAAAATTATATATGTGCTTGATACATATCAACATCCCCAAGCTTAATCACTACTCGTCCTCGAGCAGGTAGATAATAAAACTAAAACAATTATGTGGAATGGTACCTAGTATAATCTTGACCAAATGATGTAAGGTGTTTGTGAACTGATACGTTTATTTCGCATCACTATTTTCTACTATAATTTATCATATTTCATAGATATATTTCACATGACGGTGCAATTGTGATGTCTTTTCAATCTTAAAGTGCAAATAATACACAAAGAGGGAAATCACTGAACAACTAGAAATCTGGACCAAAAATACAACACAAGAAAAAAACAATTTTCCGGAGCTCCAAATGCAGTTGGGATTTTTGAGGAATTAGTTTGGAATATAAGAGGAATATTGGAACGAAGATGGTCCAGAGGGGACCCACGAGGCCTCCACGTGTCCTAATGGCGTGCCCTACGCCCTAGTTGCGCCCCATGGCCCCGTGGAGCTCTGGTGGCTCCCCTACCAATGCCTTTTGGCTATAAAATCCAATTCAACCTATAAAAAATCATGGAAAATCCTCGGGACTTTCCGCCGTAGTCTGCGAGGCATAACTTGGGAGGAGAACTCTTCCCCTCTGACAGAATTATCTTGCGAGAGAAACTTCCATTCGTGAGGGGGGAATTGAAGCTCCCACCATCACTAACACTCCGTTCATCATGGGGATCGATATCTTCGCCAACACAATCTCATCTCCAAACCCTAGTTCATCCCTTTTGTTCAATCTTTGTATGAAACCTCAGATTTGTAACTCGGCGTTATGTGTGTTGATTACACCTTGTAATTTATGCATAGGAGATTTATTGGTGAAAGGTTGTTGAGTTCGGATTGTTCATCATGTATTTATAGCTACTGGTCATGATCCATATGATTTGTTGTGAGTCATTTATTCTTGAGGACATGAGAGAAGTTTCGTTACTAGTAATCATGTGAAGTTAATTATCGTGCAATGTTTTGATGATATATTGTGTTGTTTTTCAGTGGTGTTATGCGAACTTCGACTACATGGCACTTCACACCATCTTTGGGCCTAGGGAAAATCATTGAGGAATTAGTTTGTAGATGATGGTGTGCGGGAGTGATAGAACCTAAACTCTAATTTATGAATTGTTCCATGAGAGGTTGTTTCGGATCCAATAGTTTAATGTTATGATTAGTTTTATCTTAATTACTTCTTTGGTGGTTGCATGGAGAGTATAATTATAAGTAGGTATTTATCAAGTTAGACTAGTATCTTAGCTCCGGTCCACCTACACAACACTTACCGAAGCAATGGACGATAACTTAAAGAATCGTGGTAAAAGTAACTTGATAAGCTTCCCATGTGTCCCCAAGAGAGCTTTAGCTATTATAAGAAATACCATCGAGTTGTCTTAGTATACATAAATATTGGATCAGTTGTTGCACATTATTACTCTTGATACTATTTCCCTTGTTACAAAATATAGAAATAATTTGCTACCCATGGTGGCAGTTACACATGGCCCCAATTTTTTATCTCTAATTAATTTGATAAATTATTTTGAAATATGAAAAATAACTCTATGGCAAAAATATCGTGGTATTGGACCAGCTAGGCAAGCAAACATGTAATTATGCCAAAAAGGAAAGGAAAAAGACTGAGAGAAGTGAGAAACGGCCTTTCTACACAACGAAAAGACAATTGTGTCAAAAATGTAACAAAAAAGACAAATCAAACTGAGAAAAGGTCATTCGTATACAACAAAAATGCACTTGTGCCAATGTCATTGGAACCTGACACCTCATATATCAAAAAAGACGCTTATACCAAAGGGTGTGTAGCTACCACCATGCATAGGAAATTGCCTCTCTTACAAAATAATATTGATATCAAACTATCTTGGCATTTATAGTGAAACCTTTATGAAAACTACTTGCCAATTCCTTTTGCCCCTCGTTGGTTTCGACACTCTTACTTATCGAAAGGACTATGATAGATACCCTATGGTTGTGGGTTATCAAGACTCTTTTATGGTGTCATTGCTGAGGAGTTTAGAGCTCTTGGTAAGTGGAATTTGGTAAGGAAAACTTTTACCGTAGTGCTGGATTTTTTTGGCTACCACTATGGAAGATAATCCCTTAAGAGGCTTGTTCGGGGTGACTTCTTCACATGCACAAGTGGTGAGGGAGCAACCTCTACCTACTAAAAATATCTATTTTGAAATTCCCCTTGGTATCAGATATGTCTCCAAAGTATCTATAATGTTTTACTCTTTCATGCTATTATTTTATCATACTTTGTATACAATTTTATATCATTTTTTGGGACAAACCTATTAACTCAGTGCCTAGTGCCAGCTGCTATTGTTTGCATGTTTTCTTGTTTTTCAGAAAACAAATACTAAACGGAGCACAAATGTGACGAAACTTTTGTACGATTTTTTCTAGACCAGAAGACACCTAGAAGCTTCGGGGGAGGATGAGAAGACCTACGAGGAGACGGTAATACAATAGGGCATGCCGAGGGGGTAGGCACATCTTGATGTCTTGTGGTGCCCTCGTGGCTCCGTATAACATAATTCCAACTCTATTAGTTCCCAATTATTGCAAAACCCCAGATCAAGACCTGAAAACTATTTTTCCGCCGCCGCAAGTTTCTGTTATTCCGTGATCCCATCTAGAGGCCTTTTCTGGTACTGTATCAGAGGGGGAATCGATCACAAAGGCCATCTAAATCAACCTTGTTGCCTCCATTATGATGTATGAACAGTCTACCACAGACCTACGGGTCCATAGTGATTAGCTAGATGACTTATTTTATTTTCAATACCATGTTACCTTCGGAGATCTGTTTGATGTAACTCGTTCATGCGGTGTGTTTGTTAGGATCCGATGAATTGCGGGTTTATGATCAGATTATTCACTGAAAGTAATTGAATCTTTTCAATGGTATTAAGTGAATACTCTCTAAATTGTTTTATGTGTGATTTATATAGCTATGTAATGCTTTCTGATGCATGGATTTTCTTTGGCCAAGTTGATCTATCGATCTTCAATGCAAGTGGTGCAAAGTACTGGGTTAAATCTTGCGGTGTCCTCACTCGGTGATAGAAGGGGTAGCGAGGCATGTATTGTATTGTTGCTCCTAAAATAAAATGATGGGGTTTAATCCTATTGATTGGTTTTATTATGTCTACAATATATCATATCGCTTAAAGTGTTACTCTCTTCGTATGAACTTAATTACCCTATATGCAGGCAGGAGTTGGTCAATTGGTGGAATAATAGTAGTAGATGGAGGCAGGAGTCGGTCTACTTGTCGCGGACATAATGCCTATGTATTTGATCATGCCATGAATAACGTCATAACTATGCGATTTTCTATCAATTTCCCAACAGTAATTTGTTTACCCATCGTATGCCATGCTTTTAAGAGAGAAGCCTCTAGTGAAAATTATGGCCCCGGGTCTATTTTAATCATATTACAAAAACCAAAAATACCTTTCTGCAATTTATTTATTTTTATTTTACTTTGTAATTTATCTATCTACTCCTAATTTACTCCTTGTAGCAAATGAGAACAAAGCTGGCGAAATGGGCGAGGCCAAATAGGCCAGCCCCTTAGCATGCCGGCACGACCCGCCATGGGTCAGACATGACACATGTTAAACGGGACGAGCCCGACATGCGACACACCCTAGGTCGTGCTTGGGCTGCTAGGATAAGCACGCGGGCTAACACAACATGACCCGGTTTATTTTTTTACTTTTATTTTCTTATATATGTATATATGCTTAATACAACCCAGTTTGTAAAAATATGCAAGAAAATATCCCAACATGCCAAAAACAAGTTGGGCCTATGTGCCTGGCGTGCCAACGCGTCGGCTCGATTAACACATGGGTCGTGTTTGGGCTGCAAGCTACGACATGCGGGCCAACACAACACGGACCGGCTATTAAATGTGCCACGACGGGCCATGCCGGACCAGATACAATTACAATGGGCTGGGCCGTGTCGGGTGAGGCAGGCCCGTTTGGTGAGCTCTACATGAGTACAAGGAGATTGACAACCCTCTTGGCCGCGTTGGCTGCAAGTATTGGCTCTTTTGTGCATAGGTGTTGCTGACAGTTGCTTGCTTGATTCTCCTACTAGTTTGATAAACCATGGTTCTGAACTGATGGAAATACTTTTTACTACTCTACTACATCACCCTTCCACTACGGCGAAATCCCAACGCCATCACAAGTAGCGAAAGTATTTCTCGCACCGTTGTTGGGGAGTATCATCAAACAACCACAAGGTTCCATCACACAAATTATCAATTACTTGATTTACTTTTTATTAGCTTTTGTTTTATCTTTCATAAAAACAAAATATAAAATATTTGTTTACTTCTTTGCTTTATTACTTGTTTGCCACTATGTCTTGTCCTTCTAGCAATGTTTCTCCTGATTTAGAAGTACTTTATTTCAACCAAAAGCATGGAGAGAACCTAAAATATGCTTGGCTCATCATAATATAATTCCATCATAATGCTACTATACAAATGACATGAAGATTTTTCTTCGAATTTTTTATGTGGGGCTCACTAGGCCTAAAAGACAAATTCTTGATTTCCTTGCCAAAGGAAATTTTATTGATACTCTCAATGATGCCCATGAGATAATAAAGGGGATTGTCAGGATCCGTTCTCCACCACGTATGCCTCCTTATACTCATGAAGGAATTTAAATCTTAGAAAATCTAGGGGATACGTAGGAAAATGTGATTGTAGTTTAAAAATTAAATGAACCAACTAAAACCCTGACGTCTACTACACGACTTTATTCTTGTAGGCTATGTTGGGTCTCCAAGCGCAGGGTTTTGTAGGACACTAGCAATTTTCCCTCAAGTTGATGACCTAAGGTTTATCAATCCGTGGGAGGTGTAGGATGAATATGGACTCTCTCAAACAACCCTGCAATCAAATACAAAAAATCTCTTGTGTCCCCAACACACCCAATATAATGGAAATTTGTATAGGTGCACTAGTTCGGTGAAGAGATAGTGATACAGGTGTAGTATGGATAGTAGATATAGGCTTTTGTAATATCAAAATATAAAAAAGCAAGGTATCAAGTGTAAAACAACGAGCAAAACATTGTATACATGCTTGGTAATAAGGCCTAGGGTTCATACTTTCAGTACTGCAATCTCTCAACAATGCTAACATAGTAGAATCATATGATCATCCCTCAACGTGCAACAAAGAATCACTCCAAAGTTCCTATCTAGCGGATAACAATACGATTAAATTGGTGTAGGTAGTAGAACCACCTCAAACTTTTTCTTTTTTATTAACCTTTTGAGCTATTCCTATAAGTGTCACAAACAACCCTAGAGTTCATACTAGAATAACACTAATGATACATATCAATCAACCGTAATGTCACCTAGATACTCCAATGTCACCTCATGTATCCATGGGTAAATTATGCAACATGCATCAAACAATATCAGATCTATCATATTCAATCCAACACAAATAACTTCAAGGAGCAGCCCAAGATTTATATCGGATTACATAGTATGAAAACATGCAATCAACCCCTATGCATAGATCCATAAGTTCACCGAAATCTGCAAGTTGATGCCATAACATATATCAAGTGAATCACTTGAATACCCCAATGTCACTATGGGTATCTGCATGCAAGACATACATCAAGTGTTCTCAAACCAAAAAATTCAATCCAACATAACGAGATCTTAAAGGGAAAGATTCAATTCATCACAACAAGATAGCAAGGGAGTAACATCATATGATCCAAATAGATTAACAAGGCCCGTGATACATCAAGGTCATGCCATCTCAAGAACACGAGAGAGAGAGAGAGAGAGAGAGAGATTTAACTCATAGCTACTGGCACATACCCTCAACCCCGAGGGTGAACTACTCCCTCGTCGTAATGGCCTCCGTCGGGATGATGAGTATGGCCACCATAGACGATTCCCCTCTCCGGAAGGGTACTCGAAAGGCTCTAGACAGGTTTTTCATTGATACAGAGAGTTGAGGCGGCGGAGCGAAAGTTCTTTCTTTATTTCTGGGGTTTCTGGTATATATAGGATTTTTCAGCATTGGAATCACGCCAAATGGATCCATGTGGTCCCCACAAGCCATGAGGGCGCGGCTTAGGGGGGCGTCGTGTTGGCTTGTGGCCCACAGGTGTCTCCCCTCTGGTGGTTCTTTGCTCAAATATTCCTTATTTCCTCTAGAAAAAATATAAAAATGTTTCGGGCGATTCCGAGAACTTTCATTTTCTACACAAAAAATAACACCAGGGTAGATCCGCTGAAAACAACGTTAGTCCGGGTTAGTTCTAAATAAATCATATAAAGTGCATCAAAATCATATAAAAGTATTGTAAACATAGGCAAACATGACATGAATAGTTCATAAATTATCGATACATTGGAGATGAATCAACATCCCCAAGCTTAATTCCTAGTCGTCCTCGAGTAGGTAAATGATAATAGAAATAATTTATGAAGTGTGAATGCTAGCATAGTATATAAGTTCGATCAATGATGATTTCAACCACTTTTATAGTATCATAACCAGCAAGTATTTATCATAAATATTCTCATGATTGAGTAGCAATTAATTCACATGTCATGGTTCAAACAATGCATTCTCTTGAAATTCAACATCATATTTTCTTAGTCATCAAACAATTTCAATGCATCATCAGGTCTAAGTAAGAGCTCCACGTGCTCAATTATCATATAGTATTCTATGATTGCTAATACTCGAGACATATTTTTAGAATAAATAACATCCATCTAACACAGAGAAAGATAGGCGCTTAATGCATCGCCTCCCAACATATTTATCATAAAGATAGTTGTCAACAATAATGGATCTGATCTAATATATTTGTGTGGATATATATATATGTTTGGATCTTTCCCCACCACATGGTGCTTGCCAACGAAAAAACTAAGGTTGTAATAACAATTTGACTCAACATGAAAAGTAAGTAACATGAAAGTAAATGGATTGTCCCTTCGTGGAGAGAAGCAGGGATATGCAGAGTTGCAAGAGCTCATTGTTATAGAATAGAGATGAATATGTAACTTTGGGTGGCGTGCCTTTCCTATCAACTTCACAATTGAGTTTTCAATATCTTCCATGCTAATCACATTATTGGCGGTTCCCAAACTGAAATTTTACTCCCTCTCCAGCATTCAAACATATTCCTTGGCTAGCCGTATCCACGGGTGCCCTACAAACAATCAACTTTCTAGGAGGGGTTCTTGTTTATTTATTTTCGTGTTATGCAGGACTAGGGATCCTTTTTACCAGCCTCTCTCGTGCAATGACAAGTGAATAAACACTCATCTTAAGAATAACTCACTTAGAATGGAAGATAATGACCGCCCCATCGGTCCATGAGCGGTACAAGCGCACAAAACGGATGTTTATTTGAACGATTAGAGGTGACACATGCAAATTTACTTGGAATGGCAGTGAAACACCATATATAGGTAGGTATGATGGACTCTCATGGAAGAAACTTCGTTAAAGGATTTGGATGCACAAGTAGTATCTCTACTTAGTACGAAGTTTTGGCTAGCAAAAGGTTCTAAACAAGCACCACATGTTGGAGGATCCATAACAATATAACTTCTATGCGAATATACCCAAATATAACCATTAGTTGTCTTCCTTGTCCAACTTCAACTATTTGATCAAGTTTGAAAATAATTAATGGGTATTCACAATCATAAAAGATGTCCAAGATAATATATTTATATGTGAAAGTTCTTTTTCTTATACTAGTCATTCATGAATTGCTTGTATGACCAATACTAGGATTGTCAAACTTCAATAGATTTTACATTCTAAAAAAAATGTGAAACTACTCCTAAGAATACAGCATATTGATACTTTCATATTTATGATATTTCATTCATTCACAATTTACTATTAGGATGTAACCTAAACACAAGAGTAAACATCAAACTACTCTCAAAAGATATAAGTGGAGATCAATGAGTAGTCAAACAATTAAATAGCTATGTGAGGACTCTCTATAAATAAATACTTTCATATATGAGTATTTTATTCAAACAAAAAATAAAAAAATAAACTCCAAGAATAGCACATACCATGTGGACAAATAAAAACTTAGGTTCAACATAGACTAATCGATATTTGTCGACGAAAAGAGGTGGGATGCGTAGCATCCCCAAGCTCGGATGCTTGACATTTCTTGAAATATTTACTTGGTGTGCCTTGGGCATCCCCAATTTTGAGCTTTTGTATCTTGTTCAATCCTCTCATATCCCAGTTTCACCTTAGCCTCAAAAACTTCATCCACGCAAAACTTGAAAAAGAACTTGCGAGATAAGTTAGTACATATAGGAATAAATCAACACTTCATGTACTGCCAAGACAAGTTGCATAATAATTTTCAAACATTAGGTACTGTATAGTCTCATTTACACAATTTATACCTACCAATATAAGCCATGAAAACTCTAGGATAAGTAGGTAACAAAACTATGACAGCAATCTGTCCAAATAGAACAGTCTTTAGCAATTTATTAAAATAGTGTACTTTTGTAACTCCAAAAATTGAGAAAATTAGGACATGATAAATAATTTGTATGAAAGTACTGTCTAAAAGTTTCAAAAACTTTCCACATTCCAGTAAAATCTAATAATTCAAATACTACACCAAAAGTTTTATGTTTTTGTACATCACACTTCACACATGTAATTAGAGCATTAAAAAGACAATTCTTGGCCTTCCGGTGCACCCGCAAGCTTAGACATTTGAGTATTCCTTGTATATTACCTTGGGGTTCATTTTTCATCCCCAAGCTTAGTTTCTTTTTTATGCTTATTCATCAAATATCAGTATCTCATCCAAAACTAGAAAACTTCAATCACAAAAAACTTAACGGGACTTCATGAGATGGGTTAGTGTGATAAAGATAGACCATTCACTTAGGTACTATCAAGACAAGATTCATAATTGGCATCACATGATACCTAATGTATTATATGATTCCCATAATTTATATCACTAAATATAACCAACGGAAACACTAAAACAAGCAAACTATGCATGCAAAACAGAATCTGTGAAAAACAGAACACTGTGTGAACATCTGCACAAATACCATACTTCCCTGCCTCTAAAAATTCCGAAACATTCGAACAATGCAAAGAATTTGCATAACAAAACTGTATACAAATTTCTGAATTTTTTGACGCTCCAGTAAAATCAGAGAAATTTTGTATTAACGTAAAATTTTCTGTTTTTGCACATAATCAAATAGCAAGTATCCATACTATCCCAAAGGCTTTACTTGGCACTTTATTGAAATAAAAGCTATAAAACAATATTACCAAAGTATATTAATCATGTGAACACACAAAAACAGAAAGGATAAATATTTTGTTGTCCCCAATAAGCGCTTTTCTTTAATGCCTTTTAGCTAGGCATGATGATTTCAATGATGCTCGTATAAAAGTAGTAACTGAGGCATGCAAGAGAGCATCATGAATCACGTGACAAGAACATTTAAGTCTATACCACTTCCTATGCATAGTTATTTTTCAAGCGAACAATTTGTTGTAGCAATAATCAACTTGCATAGGAAGGAAATACAAGCATGACTTCAAAACTTTGAACACATAGGGAGGAAACTTGATATTATTGCAATTCCTACAAGCATATGTTACTCCCTCATAATAATGTTCAGTAGCATTATGAAGGAATTGAACAATATAACTATCAAATAAACCATTATATTCATGATGCACAAGCATAGAATATTTATTACTACCCACACAAGCAAAATTCTTATCATTCATACTAGTGGGAGCAAACTCAACAAAATAACTATCATGAGATACTTGACTCATATAATCCATGTGAATATTAAAATCATGATGACAAGTTTCTTGATTATCCTTATTATTTATATAATAAATGTCATCACAATAATCATCATATAAAGGAGGCATGATTTCATCATAATAAATTTGCTCATCAAAACTTGGGGGACTAAAAATAGCATCTTCATCAAACATATCATCCCCAAGCTTGTGGCTTTGCATATCATTAGCATCATGAATATTCAGAGAATTCATACCAAAAATATTGCTACCATGCTCATAATTCAAGGATTTCACATTAAGCATTTTTATAAATTCTTCCTCTATCAATTGAGCACAATTTTCTGAACCATCATTTTCATGAAAGACATTATAGAGACGAAGCAAATGAGGCAACCTAAATTCCATTTTTTGTAGTTTTCTTTTATAAAACCAAACTAGTGAACAACAAGAAACTGAAATATTAATTGCAAGATCTAAATATATAAATTCAATCACTCACCTCCCCGGCAAAAGTGCCCGAAAAGAGCTTGATGTCTACTACACAACTTTATTCTTGTAGACTATGTTGGGCCTCCAAGCGCAAAGCTTTGTAGGACAGTAGCAATTTTCCCTCAAGTGGATGACCTAAGGTTTATCAATCCATGGGAGGTGTACATTAAGATGGTCTCTCTCAAACAACACTTCAATCAAATATAATAATTATCTTGTGTCCCCAACACACCTTATACAATGGCAAATTGTATCGGTGCACTAGTTGATGAAGAGATGGTGATACAAGTGTAGTATGGATAGTAGATATTGGTTTTTGTAATATGAAAATATAAAAACAGCAATGTAGCAAGTGTAAAACAGCGAGTAAAACATTGTATAAATGCTTGGTAATAGGGCCTAGTGTTCATACTTTCACTAGTGCAATCTCTCAACAATGCTAACATAGTAGAATCATATGATCATCCCTCAACATGCAACAAAGAATCACTCTGAAGTTCCTATCTAGCGGAAAACATAAGATGAAATTGGTGTAGGTAGTAGAACCACCTCAAAGTTATTATTTCTGATCAATCTTTTGAGCTATTCCTATAAGTGTCGCAAACAACGCTAGAGTTCGTACCAGAATAACACCCATGATACATATCAATCAACCCTAATGTCACGTAGATACTCCAATGTCAGCTCAAGTATCCGTGGGTAAATTATGTGACATGCATCAAACAATTTCAGATCTATCATATTCCATCCAACACAAAGAACTTCAAGTATCACCCCAAAATTTCTATTAGAGAACATAGTACGAAAACGTGCAATCAACCCCTATGCCTAGATCCCCAAGGTCACAATAATCTGCAAGTTGATGTCATAACATATATCAAGTTAATCACTTGAATACCCCAATGTCACTAAGGGTATCCACATGCAATACATACATCAAGTGTTCTCAGACAAAAAAATTCAATCCAACATAACGAGATCTTAAAGGGAAAGATTCAATTCATCGCAACAAGGTAGCAAGGGAGTAACATCATATGATCCAACTAGATTAACAAGGCCCGTGATACATCAAGATCAAGCCATCTCAAGAACACGAGAGAGAGAGAGAGATTGAACACATAGCTACTGGTACACACCCTTAGCCCCGAGGGTGACATACTCCCTCCTCGTAATGGCCTTTGTCGAGATAATCAAGATGGCCACCGGGAATGATTTCCCCTCCCCGACAGGGTACTGGAAAGGCTCCAGATAGGTTTTTAATCGATACATAGAGTTGCGACAGCGGAGCGAAATTTCTCTCTTTATTTTTGGGTTTCCTGGTATATATAGATTATTTTTGTGTTGGAATCACTCCAAACGGAGCCACATGGGCCCCGCAAGCCACCAGGGCGCAACCTAGGGGGCGCCCTATTGGCTTGTGGCCCACAGGTGGCTGCCCCCTGGTGGTTCTTCGCTCCAATATTGCTTATTTCCTCGAGAAAAAAATATAAAAAAAGTTTCGGGCGATTCCGATAACTTTCATTTTGTACACAAAAAGAACACCACGGTAGTTCTATTCAAAACAACGTTATTCCGGGTTAGTTCTAAATAAATCATATCAAGTGCATCAGAACCATATAGAAGTATTATAAACATAGGCAAACATAGCATGAATACTTCATAAATTATCGATACGTTGGAGAAGTATCAAACCGTTAGTGCAAACTTGAACCGTATGAACTCACTTCTTACCGTTTGTAACAAAAGGCTTGATACCCTTGAAAAAATTGATGCATTGCTCCCGGATAATATCAGAAAGCGTAAAGAACCTCCGTATTTCGATAAAGGGCCAGCTTAAAGGACGTGGATGTCACCTAGAGGGGTTGAATAGGTGCTTTAAAATAATTACGGTTCAGGCTTGAATAAATGTAGAATAAAACTAGCATTTGATTTGTCATGCAGAAAACCTAAAACAATTAGGCTCACCTATGTGCACCAATGTGGGGACCCCGACTTACTAGTCAAGAATCGCCGTGCTCAGTGATCCCAGAGATCAATGCTCACCGAACACAGATACTGAATAAAGAGTCTTACATCCAAGTACCGATTATTACAACACGTGACCGAAGGGTCAAGTTCACAAGACGGAGCCTAAGGCCAAATCACACGAGTACACTAATAGCGGAAAACAAAGGGGCTAAGCGGGTGCCCATGCCATCAAGCCTACACCGACAGGCATTCTGACTCGGAAGCGTCCTAGTTCGCAGGGGTGTCTCCGAAGACGTACTCATCTCCAAACTCTGGTCCTTCCATGCCTGGTCAATAACATAACCAGTGGCAAGCCAATGAGTACTTTGAATGTACTCGCAAACAGCCCATGATATAATCAACGAAAGTGAAGGATAACAATATCATGCATTTCTAGTGTAACTCATGTGGGTGGAATGATCATGAATATGCATCAAGTTAAAGAATTACTTTTGAAGAACAGGTTACAAATATCAATATATCTGCCGAGGGCTGAACCATCCAGGTTTACCCTATATGCCAAGTCACCGAACTTGGCCATATCATTGCTATCATAGCAACACCTTTCTCATCACATACACACACACACACTCACGCACTTGGTTTATGCGGAAATATCAGGACATAGTTTAAGCAGGATTACCCAACTGTCCTTGACCGTGGACACGGCTATTCGAATAGTTTACACTCTGCAGAGGTAGTACGCTGGACCCACGTGATCTGGGAAACTTCCGTGTCATCCACGACTCGCGGTATATCACATACCCGAGGTAAGTACCCGATCAATGCCTTTCCCCTGACGATACTAGACAAAGAGGTCCACTCGATTGGTACCTAGCCCACATGTTGTATGTCTTACCAACTCTAGACAGTACCAACCATGCGGGGACCAACGGTGTGACTGGAACTCATAAAAATGGCATAGTCGTCCTACCCGGCACGACCCCATCACGAGAGTGACCACACATCACTCCCACCACTAGTAATGTGGCTCTTTGCTAGCACCGACCAGAGTAATTAACATAGCCCCGTACCATAAGGGGTAACGTGGTCGTACTGGTAAGGTTGGGACGGTCGACACATCATAAATCTAATCCCATTTCCGAAACCTTACTCACACAAATACCGGGTGCATCACTTCACCAAAAGTGACCACCTAACTCATCATCACCCTCATGCATTAGTGGCACCCGACGGAGTTTTCATAAACTCTTGCTTTATGACAACATCATGCTCATGATAGTACTACTGCTACCTTTACTTGTCAACATGGTATTAGCATGACCCTCAAAGGGTAGGGTCAAGCTCAATGCAAAATACTCCGGAGGAGGCTTCGGTAAAATCATATCAAATGATTACCAGCACTTATGATCACATGCAACCGGAATACTTGCCATTTAACATGCAAAGTAACATATGCTCAGTCATGGTCAAAGGGCTGGTTGCCTTGGTCAGCTAAGTATCTGGGGTCTTCGAGGTCTTTCGCTCCGATTCCCTCGTCACACGGATTTTCTATCATCGACAAAACAATACATAAGAAATAGCTCACACAGAAACAGTCCACAAAGTCATTTTAAAAATGTTCCCTATTTTTGATAAATCTAAGATATCATTTAAAAAATATTTGCCTTAGTTTTCCCTGAAGGAATATTTTTGAAAACAACCAAGCAGAAGCAAAACTTTTACATTTTAGCCCTTTTTTTTATTATAAAATAGAATAGTTGCTGGAAAAATTCATCTAAGCATATCATTAAATACTACACATTTTTAGAAAAATAACAGTGGAAGAATTATATTTTTACACTGGTTAAATGTTTTTATAAAAATCTTAGAAACCAGGGTTTAAAATAAAAAAGAAAAACAGGCTAACTTTGGCCTTGCTCGGCCCAGAGCTGGGCTGGCCCATGGCCAGCCGACGGGCTGCCCAGGCGCGCGCGCCGTCAGGTTCGAACCTGACGTGCGGGGCCGTGCGGTCAGTGGCCGAGGCCAGCGCAGTGGAGGAGGATGGGCCACCGACATGTGGGGCACACCTGTTGGGGTCGTCTCCTATCTCCGGGCAGAGAGGAGGAGGAGGATGCCGACGAGGTTGCCGACGCGATCATGCACCAATGAACACGGGAATGGGTTTGCCTGACCGTCGCCTACTTCCTGGTGGTCGAAACAACGACGGGGAGGCAGGGGTTCGCCGGCGACGAGGAGGCCCTGGCGGAGGAGTTTTGGGAAGTGGTCGAGGGGGTGGCTAGAGACACGGAAAAGCTCGGGAGAGTTGGGGGAAAGCTTCCTCGGATCAAGGGGGTAGTTTGGTGGGTCGAGGGGCGCACGAGCCGTCGTGTAGCCGGAGATCGATCGGAGCTCCGAGGCGGAGGGGCCTCGGTCGATCTCGAGCACCGGGGCTCTGCTGGTTTGCTGGGGTGGCTAGGGAGGTACTAGTGATCGTGGCGAAGCTATCTGAGGGGTGCTGGAGCGAGGGGGAGGGCTATTTATAGGCCCGCGATGATGAGCAGATTCGGGAGCGTAGGTGACTCACTGTGGCGCGCATGGGGGTGCAGAGAGAGGTTGGGGTTGAAACCACGGTCTCAGGACGTAGTATTGGATTGCCCGAACCATCTGCTGTAGAGAGAGAGGGGGGAGAGTCGAGCATTCGTGGCCGCGCAACAATGGCCGGTTCTGGAGCGCACGGGCACGAGTTGCGCGAACTCTAGCGTGAGAGAGGAGGGACCCTTAGGCTTGCCCGACGCAGAGGGGTTGTCGGGGAAGAGGTTGGACATCTCGGGGGAGGCTGGAACTGGCCGAGGGCGTCGCCCCACCTCGGTGACTCCCTGTAGCGCGCCAAGAGCGCAGTTTTGGCATGCCACGGCATGCTGGTGCGCTCCGAGGCACTTTGGACGTGTCTAGCATGTCCTGGCACTTACTGGGGGTGTGGCTAGCCGTTTGGTTTTAGTGGGAGCTTCGGCTGGTCAAGGGAGGCAAGAAATACTAGTGCTGCCGGTCATGAACTGAGGTCTGAATTGGGGTTTTTGGCCTTTCTTCTTAGAACCAGTGAGGGGCCAATTGACTGGGGTTAGATACAGTTTCTGGCCACTTAATCTAAGAGTTTGAAGCAAAGGAGTTTGGTTTAGCTGTGGCTAAGGTGGCTTTTTCCTATCTGCCAGAAGGTGTTCGACAATGGTTTTAGGGGGTTGCACCCCACCAATGGTGCTGAGACTTAACAGGTGTGGTTTTGGTGGTAAACCAATGAGTTCCACCAAATTTGAGCTCCATAGGATAAGTTTAGCTTTGTAAACTTGAAAACACTCCAATATGACCAGATCTGTTCCTTCCAAAGGGAGTATGGGCAAACTAAGTCCCACAAATCCCATTTTTGGTGTGGAACCATCATTTGAGGTATTAGGCACTCCTGGAAAGTTTTAGCCTCATTGGACAAACTTTGCTATGTAGCGTTGCTCTAACTTGATTCTGGACAGACAGGGTTTTTGGGTTATTTGGGGTCCTTATCCACCTTTGATCAAGGTGAAACTTTATGTGGGCTCCAAACAAGGCTTAGGGATACCACTGGAATTTTCTAGGAATTTATTAAGAATATTTCCTTTGGAAATATCTCGAAATGCCAAAACAGACGGAAATAGCTTTTATAGTTTTAATCAATAAATATAATATAAAATGGGGTTTAAAATCCTATGTATGGAAAATATATGTCCTTCTGTTCATCCCTAAATTTAATCAGATTTTTCCAAGGCAGAAAAGTATTTTCCCATGTTGGAATACCAATTCTAGCCTGAGAAATGGACAGGTTATTTAATTAGAAAAATAATCACAAAAATAATTATTTTTGTGGTTTTGAAATATAAAGATAGGCAAAAATCAGATTACCAAATATGAGTAGAAGCACTGCTTGCTATCAAGGACATGTAGTGCAACTCAAGGTGGTTTTACTTTGGTCAGCAAAGGTTTTTGGAAATCAGTATAATACGAAAGGAATTTTGGGGTTTTAAAACCTCACATGATCAAGCATACAAGCATACAATGTCAATCATGGCACTCACAACATTAGTTTTGAAAAAGTTTTAACAAGCTCAAAATTTTACAACACAAACAAGTGATAGCAAAAACAGGGTGTGACAGACCCTTCCCCCTTACAAGAATCTCGTCCCCGAGATTCCTAAGCTAGGTGCTAAAAAGGTCTGGAAACTCAGATCGGAGATAGTCTTCACGCTCCCATGTAGCTTCGGCTTCGGTGTTGTTGCTCCATTGAACCTTGAAGTACTTGATGGTGCGGCTTCGGGTGCATCGCTCTGCTTCATCCAGAATGCGGATTGGCCTCTCGCGGTAGGTGAGATCAGACTGAAGGTCAATGGCCCGGTGATCAATGTCCGTGTAAGGATCGGAACGACTTGGCATCTGTAGACACTTCCGAAGCTGTGACACGTGGAAAACGTTGTGCACACCCGAAAGTTCCGGAGGTAACTCCAACTGATAAGCGACCTCTCCACGCCTTGTCGTGATCTTGAATGGCCGAATGAACCTTGGAGCGAGTTTCCCCTCAAAGTGGAAACACTTGGTTCCCTTGAGAGGTGTGACACGGAGGTACACCAGATCTCCGGGAATGAACTCCACATTCCTACGGCGAGAGTCCGCATAACTCTTTTGTTGCGACTTGGCTGCCTTCATATTTTCTTGGACTAGTTGCACCTTCTCTTCTGCCCGGTGCAAAACTTCTGGTCCGAAAATCAGACCGTCTACGATTTCTGACTAGTTGAGCGGGGTGCGGCATTTCCGTTCGTACAACACTTCGAACGGGGCCATCTGGAGACTAGACTGGTAGATGTTGTTGTATGAAAACTCAGCGAACGACAGGCAGTCTTCCCATTTGGCTCCGTGCGCTAGGACGCATGCACAGAGCATATCTTCGAGTATCTGATTCACTCTTTCCGTTTGTCCTCCCGTCTGCGGGTGGAAGACGGTGCTGAAAGAGAGCTTGGTACCGAGGGCTTCTTGAAGTTTCCTCCAAAACCTTGAGGTGAACTGCGTGCCTCAGTCATATACAATCTCCTTGGGAACTCCATGAAGGCTTACTATGCGCTCGATATAGACACTAGCCAACTTGTTCCCGTCATAAGTGGTGTTGACACGGATGAAATGGGCCACTTTGGTCAAATGGTCGACAACAACCCATATCGAGTTATGGCCCTTGCTAGACCTTGGTAGGCCGGTAATGAAATCCATCCCTACTTTGTCCCACTTCCATTTCGGCACCTGGAGAGGTTGTAGCAGTCCCGCGGGTCACTGATGCTCAGCTTTAACTTGCTGACACACAATACACTTGGCCACATATGATGCGATTTCCCTCTTCATGTCGTGCCACCAGAATCTTTCTCGGAGACCTTGATACATCTTGGTACCACCGGGGTGAATGGAGTAGGGTGTATCATGGGCTTCCCGTAGGATGAGTTCCTTGAGTTCAGCCTTATTGGGTACGCATAAACGTTTCCCAAACCCCACCACTCCGTGATCATCCTCCAAGAATCCTGGGGCCTTGCCTTCTGGAATCTTCTTCTTGATACCCTCGGTGCTCCTGTGACCCTTCTGGGCTCCCTTGATGTTGTCTTCTAGCGTTGGCTTGACCCCGAGGTTATCTAGGAATCCTGGTTCCACCAGTTCCAATCCGAAGTTCTCCAATTCTTTGTATAAGGCAGGTTGCCTTTCCTTAAGCATGACGTTTAAGGTGCTGGTCTTCCGATTCAAGGCATCAGCCACTACATTTGCCTTACCAGGGTGATATTGAATGCTGAAGTCGTAGTATTTGATTAACTCCAACCATCTCCATTACCTCATATTCAATTCCCTTTGGGTGAAGATATACTTTAGACTTTTGTGGTCGGTGTATATTTCACATCGCTTCCCCAGAAGGTAATGTCGCCATGTCTTCAGGGCATGCACTACTGCTGCCAATTCGAGATCATGGGCGGCATAATTTTCCTCATGCGGGCGCAGTTGCCGTGACAAGTACGCCACGACCCTGCCATCCTGCATTAGAACCCCACCTAGCCCGGTCCTTGAGGCATCGCAATATATCACGAACTCCTTGCTGATATCTGGAGTGGCCAATACCGGGGCGGTGGTTAACCTCTTCTTCAACTCTTGGAAGCTTGCCTCACACTCCGGCGTCCATTCAAACTTCTTGACTTTCTTCAAGAGTTGAGTCATAGGTCGCGCGATGCGGGAGAATCCTTCTATGAACTTGCGGTAGTATCCTGCGAGTCCGAGGAAGCTCCTGACTTCCTTCACGTCGATTGGCGATTCCCAATTGGTTACCGTGGTAATCTTAGAGGGATCATCTGCCAATCCACTTGTTGTCATGGTATGACCTAGGAATCCAACTTCGTTCAGCCAAAACTGGCATTTGCTGAACTTGGCATACAGTTGGTGCTCTTGAAGCTTTTCCAATACTAGCCTCAACTGTTGCTCATGCTCTTCTTCAGACTTGGAAAAGATTAATATGTCGTCAATGAATACGACGATAAACTTGTCCAGGTATTCCATGAAGACCTTATTCATGAGGTACATGAAGTAAGCTAGCGCATTCGTCAATCCAAAGGACATGACAGTGCATTCGTATAGACCGTACCAGGTCACAAATGCCGTCTTCAGAATGTCTTCGGGTCGAATATTTAGTTTGTAATATCCAGATCGAAGGTCGATCTTGGAGAATACCTTTGCTCCATTCAGATGGTCGAACAAGTCTTCAATCTTGGGGAGTGGATATTTGTTCTTGATCATGACCTCATTGAGAGAACGGTAATCGATGCAAAGTCGTATAGTCCCATCCTTCTTGGACACGAAGAGAACAGGAAATCCCCAAGGTGACGCACTTGGACGAATAAACCCTTTCCTGAGTTGCCCATCCAGTTGCTTCTTTAACTCCGCTAGCTCTTCGGATCCCATCCTATAAGGATTCTTATAAATAGGGCTTGATCCTGGCATGAGTTCGATCATGAACTCGATGTCTCGGTCAGGAGGCATCCCTGGTAGCTCATCAGGAAAGACATCTGGGTATTCACAGACTATTGGCACTTGGTCGAGTCCTTCCTCAGATAGGTTGTTAACTCGTGGCACTCGAGTGGGTACTGGCTCAGAGACATACTTGACTTTGACCCCTTGGTCACTTGTCATGGTAATGGCTCTGTTAGCACAGTCCAAGATACTCTGATGCTTGGCCAACCAGTCCATACCGAGGATTACCTCTAGGCCTTGCGACTTAAGCACAATGAGATCCGCTGAGAAGCTCGTCCCATTGATAACTATCCCGACCTTCCTACACCCTAGGTTGGTCCTCAAAACTGCTCCCGGGGTTTGAATTGCCATATGCCCACGAAGCAAGGTAGGTTCTAGACCACACTTTTCCGCAAACTTTTGCGTAACAAAGGAATGCGAAGCACCACAATCAAACAATATTGTTGTTGGGGTAGAGTTGACGAGGAACGTACCCAGAATGCAGTCCGGGTCTTCCCGTGCCTCTTCTGCGGAGATATGATTAATCCGCCCCTTGCTGTGATACTGCTGGTTGCGGGGAGCCTGGTTCCTGCCTAGTGCTCCTTGGCCTGGATTTGGCGCATTGGGGCGCGGAGCATCGGGTTTCTTATTGGGGCGCTTACTGGAATAGTGCCCTGGTTGTCCACACCCGAAACAGGTAACTTGTGCTGGAAGGTTGGTCTTGCCCCCACCGTTGTTTGGCGGAGTGCTTGCTGGCTTGACGCTGACTTGCTGAGGTTGGTAATTCTGGCGAAATGTTGGATGCTTGTACTGCTGCTGCTGATAGTTGGGTCTTGCTGGGGCTGACTGCCATAGTCGTGGTTTCGAGCTAATCGGTCCTCCACTACCCATTAGTTTGCGCTTACGGTGTCGTCCATCGCACGACGCTTGTCTTCCAACATAAGAGCCTTATTAACCAGGTCATTGAAGGTCCGACATTCGCAAACAACCAACTGATATTGGAGTGACTGTTGCAGTCCTTCCATAAAGCGCTCCACTTTGGCAGCCTCAGTGCTGACATCTTCAGGTGCATACCTTGATAGAAGGTTGCACTTCCGCAAATACTCCTTGACTGATCCACTGCCTTGCCTTAAGGTTTGGAATTCCCGCTTCTTAATGGTCATCATTCCCGGAGGAATGTGAGTGGCGCGGAATCCATCCTTGAACACGGCCCAAGTGATGACTTGCCCGGCTCGCATTATCTGAAATCCATCCCACCAGGCTCTGGCCGTGCCTCCGAGACAGTGGGTTGCATAGAGGACTTTTTCGTTGTCGTCGGTGCACTTGACCAGTGCGAGAAGGTCTTCAATAGTGTGGATCCAGTCATTGGCATCCAAGGGCTCAGTCATCTCCATGAATATGGGCGGCGTAGTCCGCATAAACTCAGAGAGAGTTGAGCGACCGTTGCCATTCCCGTTCTGCGGTGGGTGGTTTACCAAAGTTTGTGCCAGCTGCCGGATAGCGGCATTGTTGGCTTGACGCTCCTCCCGAAGAGCTTGAAGGAACTGAGCCATGGTCAAGCTTTCAGGGGGAGGCGGCGGAACATCGTCTTGCTGCACATGGTGATCTCCAGCTTGAGCTTCCCCTCCGGTTCCCTGCTGCTGTCCTGAAGAGGCAGAGCCGGGGTTACCGAAAGTGCTGTTGTGAGTTGCATTCACCATCCTGTCAAGGGAGTAGACAGGTCATTTTTTGTCGAATTGGTTGCACTCGAAAAGGATGACGTGCAAGGTTTTTATGACAAAGGTTTTAAAAAAGAACTGTTGCATTAATTTAAAACAAGTGATGTAGTCGCTCACAAGCTGCTTAAGGCAGAATGCGACTTGCATCCAACAAGTGCACACAACATCCGGGTCATAAAATCCTGATATAAGAACTCCTACGTTCGGTACATCCTATGCTGCTAAGCGATCGACTGCGCGGTCTCATAAGCCGGCTCTGTGGGATATTCGTCATCATCTTCCTCTCTGTCTTCATCTTCATTAGTGCTTCCCTTCCTCGAGGGAGTAGGGGAAGGAAGCAGACCATCACGACGTCTCTTGGTTGGTGAGATAGCGAAGAGCTCGGTGTACTCTTCTGCGGTTAAACGACGACTCTGAAGGGGAACAGCCTGAAGCGGGGGTATTCCTCCTCGGAAAGCAAAGCAAGGTGATATTACGGGTGCTCCTTCTTTCTTCACCTTGTGGTTCTTCATCTTCTCCATACGAAGTAGGTCCTTAACTTGGTGCAGCTCTTGGCGGATCCTAGTCGACTCCTTGATCAAAAGATGCGTCAAGGTGTCTGAGGAGAGGCTGAAGTACGTCTGAAACCTTTATGGCATCCCGTCCTCAGATGAGGGGTTGAGTGTCCAACTCCCGTCTACCTTATCCTTAACAAAAGGTAGGTGACGAGTAGCAGGCTCGTTCGCCATCTCAGGAAGGATGTCGCGGAGTCGCACGAGTGCCTCTCGTGTTGACCACGACCAACATCAGATCCTCCATTTGTGGCCCTTCAAAGAACCAGCTAGTTGGGGAGTCATTAGCCTTCACTATCACGTCCACGTGATACTCCTTGGTGTCGGCGTTGACCCAGTGTTCGTGGTAGAGAAAGACGGGCGTGCGGCGCACTTGACACTTCTCGAGGCTATCACTCAAAAGCAGAGGAAAGCCCGTTTCCAGAAGCGTCTCGGGTACGGCGGCCATCTACAAGGTGTAAAGGAGAGGGTTAGAAATATATAGTGGGGGCGGTTCTCGGGTCATACTATGTTCACTAGTTGTTTCGGCTATCGCCCATGCTACCTAAGGCTTCCTATAGTCAGGATGGCTCTGATACCTGCTCTGTGGGGACCCCGACTTACTAGTCGAGAATCGCTGTGCTCAGTGATCTCAGAGATCAATTCTCACCGAACACAGATACTGAATAAAGAGGCTTACATCCAAGTACCGATTATTACAACACGTGACCGAAGGGTCAAGTCCACAAGACGGAGCCTAAGGCCAAATCACACGAGTGCACTAATAGCGGAAAACAAAGGGGCTAAGCGGGTCATCCACGACTCGCGGTATATCACATACCCGAGGTAAGTACCCGATCAATGCCTTTCCCCTAACGATACTAGACAAAGAGGTCCACTCGATTGGTACCCACCCCACATGTTGTACGTCTAACGAGCACCAACTCTAGACAGCACCAACCATGCGGGGACCAACGGTGTGACTGGAACTCATAAAAATGGCATAGTCGTCCTACCCGGCACGACCCCATCACGAGAATGACCACACATCACTCCCGCCACTTGTAATGTGGCTCTTTGCTAGCACTGACCAGAGTAATTAACATAGCACCGTCCCATAAGGGGTAACATGGTCGTACTGGTAAGGTTGGGACGATCGACACATCATAAATCTAATCCCATTTCCGAAACCATACTCACACAAAAACGGGGTGCATCACTTCACCAAAAGTGACCACCTAACTCAACATCACCCTCGGGCATTAGTGGCACCCGATGGGGTTTTCATAAACTCTTACTTTATGACAACATCTAGCTCATGATAGTACTACTGCTACCTTTACTTGTCAACATGGTATTAGTATGACCCTCAAAGGGTAAGGTCAAGCTCAATGCAAAATACTCTGGAGGAGCCTCCGGTAAAATCATATCAAATGATTACCGACACTTATGATCACATGCAACGGGAATACTTGCTATTTAACATGCAAAGTAACATATGCTCAGTCATGGTCAAAGGGTTGCTTGCCTTGGTCAGCTAAGTATCCGGGGTCTTCGAGGTCTTCCGCTCTGATTCCCTCGTCACACGGATTTTCTATCGTCGATAAAACAATACATAAGAAATAGCTCACACAGAGACAGTCCACAAAGTCATTTTAAACATGTTGCCTATTTTTGATAAATCTAAGATATCATTTAAAAAATATTTGCCTTAGTTTTCCCTGAAGGAATATTTTTTTAAACAACCAAGCAGAAGCAAAACTATTTAATTTTAGCACTTTTTATTATTATAAAATAGAATAGTTGCTGGAAAATTCATCTAAGCATATCATTAAATACTACACATTTTTAGAAAAATAACAGTGGAAGAATTATATTTTTACACTGGTTAAATGTTCTTATAAATATCTTAGAAACCAGGGTTTAAAATAAAAAAGAAAAATAGGCCAACTCTGGCCTGGCTCGGCACAGAGCTGGGCTGGCCCATGGCCAGCCGACGGCATGCCCAGGTGCGCGAGCCGTCAGGTTTGAACCTGACGCGCGGGGCCCTGCGGTTAGTGGCCGAGGCCAGCGCGGGGGAGGAGGCTGGGCCACCGACAGGAGGGGCACACCTGCCGTGGTCGTCTCCTACCTCCGGCCAGAGAGGAGGAGGAGGACGCCGACGAGGTTGCCGACGCGCTCATGCTCCAATGAACACGGGAATGGGTTTGCCTGACCGTCGCCTACCTGCTGGTGGTAGAAACAACAACGGGGAGGCAGGGGTTCGCCGGCGACGAGGAAGCCGTGGCGGAGGAGTTTCGGGAAGTGGTCGAGGGGGTGGCTAGAGACACGGAAAAGCTCGGGCGAGTTGGGGGAAAGCTTCCTGGGATCAAGGGGGTTAGTTTGGTGGGTCGAGGGGCGCAAGAGCCGTCGTGTAGCCGGAGATCGACCGGAGCTCCGAGGCGGAGGGGCCTCGGTCGATCTCGAGCATCGGGGCTCTGCTGGTTTGCTGGGTGGCTAGGGAGGTACTAGTGATCGTGGCGAATCTATCTGAGGGGTGCTGGAGCGAGGGGGAGGGCTATTTATAGGCCCGCGATGGTGAGCAGATTTTGGAGCGCCGGTGACTCACCATGGCGCGCATGGGGGTGCCGAGAGAGGTTGGGGTTGAAACCACGGTCTCAGGACATGGTATTGGACCGCCCGAACCATCTGCTGCAGAGAGAGAGAGAGGGGAGAGTCGAGCATTCGTTGACGCGCAACATTGGCCGGTTCGGGAGCGCGCGGGCACGCGTCGCATGAGCTCTAGCGCGAGAGAGGAGGGACCCTGAGGCTTGCCCGACGCAGAGGGGTTGTCGGCGAAGAGGTTGGACATCTCGGGGGAGGCTGGAACTGGCCGAGGGCGTTGCCCCCACCTCGGTGACTCCCTGTAGCGCACCCAGAGCATAGTTTTGGCATGCCATGGCATGCTGGTGCGCTCTGAGGCACTTTGGACGTGTCTAGCATGTCCTGGCACTTACTGGGGGTGTGGCTAGCCGTTTGGTTTTAGTGGGACCTTCGGCTGGTCAAGGGAGGCAAGAAATACTAATGCTGCCAGTCATGAACTGAGGTCTAAATTGGGGTTTTTGGCCTTTCTTCTTTGAACCAGTGAGGGGCTAGTTGACTGGGGTTAGATACAAGTGCTGGCCACTTAATCTAAGAGTTTGAAGCAAAGGAGTTTGGTTTAGCTGTGGCTAAGGTGGTTTTTTCCTATCTATCAGAAGGTGTTCGACAGTGGTTTTAGGGGGTTGCACCCCACCACTAGTGCTGAGACTTGACACGTTTGGATTTGGTGGTACACCAGGGAGTTCCACCAAATTTGAGCTCCAAAGGATAAGTTTAGCTTTGTAAACTTGAAAACACTCCAATATGACCAGATATGTTCCTTCCAAAGGGAGTGTGGGCAAACTAAGTCCCACAAATCCCATTTTTGGTGTGGAACCCTCATTTGAGGTATTAGGCACTCCTGGAAAGTTTTAGCCTCATTGGACAAACTTTGCTATGTAGAGTTGCTCTAACTTGATTCTGGACAGACATGGTTTTGGGGTTATTTGGGGTCCTTATCCACCTTTGATCAAGGTGAAACTTTATGTGGGCTCCAAACAAGGCTTAGGGATACCACTGGAATTTTCTAGGAATTTATTGAGAATATTTCCTTTGGAAATATCTCAAAATGCCAAAACAGACAGAAATAGCTTTTATAGTTTTAATCAATAAATATAATATAAAATGGGGTTTAAAATCCTATGTATGGAAAATATATGTCCTTCTGATCATCCCTAAATTTAATCAGATTTTTTCAAGGTAGAAAAGTATTTTCCCATGTTGGAATACCAATTGTGGCCTCAGAAATGGACATGTTATTTAATTAGAAAAATAATCAAAAAATAATTATTTTTCTGGTTTTGAAATATAAAGATAGGAAAAAATCAGATTACCAAATATGAGTAGAAGCACTGCTTGCTATCAAGGACATGTAGTGCAACTCAAGGTGGTTTTACTTTGGTCAGCAAAGGTTTTTGGAAATCAGTATAATACCAAAGGAATTTTGGGGTTTTAAAACCTCACATGATCAAGCATACAAGCATACAATGTCAATCATGGCACTCACAACATCAGTTTTGAAAAAGTTTTAACAAGCTCAGAATTTTACAACACAAACAAGTGATAGCAAAAATAGGGTGTGATAACCAACAACTTATGATAAGTGATAGTGCGTTATATCGACTAGAGGGGGGTGAATAGGTGATTTTTACAAATTCATCACTGAGTAAATTCCTAGTGAGGAAAGTCCTCAGTCACGAACTGACTGCAGCGGAATAAGTACGCAAAAAGATGTGCAAAACAGTTATACCTTAGTCGTCAGAGTGAAATGAAATGTTCAGGTTATATAGGTCGCATGATCAGGATAAGGAGGCGACGAATAACTTAAGTGAAGAATTTGAGGTGAGGAATTAGAGAAAGTCTTCACTCAAATTCTTCAAAGCGTAAAGATCAAAGTCATCAACATACAATTGAGGAAATGAAAGACTTGAGGAATTAGAAACCATTGCTCGATGAAGACAATGATTTGACGACCCAGTTCCAAGTGATGTGATAGTCTACTTCTGGTTTGGAGCGGCTTGGTATTTAAACCAAAGGACACATAGTCCCTACTGTATCCCCCTTTATCTAGGGACACACAGTCCTCGCCCAACACTCGTGGTAAGTCTTTAGGGTAGACTTCCAAACCCTCACAAACTTGGTCACCCGGTGATCCACAATTCACTGCTAGATGCTCTAGACCATGACGTCTAACCATCTGGAGGATGCACATCCCTCAAAGGTAACAAGCATCGCTTCCACACAGGAACAATCTCTCTAGTGATGCTCAGTTACTTTGGGGGTTTTGGGTTCTGGTTCGGGTGTTTGGGGTTTTTCCTCACTGATGATTTTCTCTCAAATTCTTCGAGGAGTGGATTGCTCTCAAATGACAAGTGTTAGTTTCTCTCGCGGAGCAGCCAACCAACTAGAGGTTATGGGGGTGGCTATTTATAGCCGGGTAGCAATCCCGACATGAATTGACATTAATACCCCAATGATATGATTGTTAGATGGATAAGGTTGGGGACAGCTGGCACGCAGCGCAGCAACGGTCGGAACCTTTCAACTATGAAAGTCCTCATGTCACTCATGTTCCTCACGGGTAGGTGATTCGCACTGGTGAAGACCTAACGCCTCAGTTAGAGACAATTCCTTCGAGGCCAGAAGAACTTTGTCTCTGTCATTGAAGAATTTGACTAAGCTGTTGAAGATTTCCAAAGGCTTCATCTAAAGGGTTTGAATGTAAAGGCTTTGAGATGAGCATCACTTGGAAACTTTTCCTTAGTTTTACCTCAACCCCCTTTAACAGTACGGTGGTCCTATGCCACAGAATACAGAAAGTGAAGCTATGAAAACGAAAGTCTTCATGCTTCAAAGTCTTCACATCGATTTCTTCACGGACACACCAATTTCCTCACTTTCAAAGTCTTCATAGGAAATACCAAAGTCTTCAGCCAAAGACATAAATTTTTAGGGGTGGATATTCTTCGAATAACTCAAACTCCTCAGCAACTTATAGAGCCCGTGTGGACTCACAAACATATCAGTCTCTTAACCTATAAGTCTTCAATACACCAAAATCACTAAGGGGCACTAGATGCACTTACAATCTCCCCCTTTTTGGTGATTGATGACAAATAGGTTAAGTTTTCAACAGGGATAATAATATGAAGTGTAAATACAAAGTTTGAGGAATTTGAGTCCAAGATATAGAGAGACTCCCCCTGAAGATGTGCATATTTGAGGAATTTGCATTGGACTGCAAATGCACATTGAGGATTTATACCATGAAGATCCCCCCTATATCTTGTAATCCATGTAGGCATTTGACATATATAATTTGAGGAAAATGAAATGCATGATGGAAAGTGGTGTCTCACGAATTTCAGCATGCATGCATTAATTAGTATGAGGAATAATCATGAAAAAACGGTTCAAAAGAGTCACACCACCACCGGGCATAAGTTTACAACTCATACAACCAAAGGTAAATATAGTTCAAAAGCCCATAAAGATAAAATAGACCCGCTTGAAGACTAACTCAGATTTCTCCCCCTTTGTCATCAAGTGACGAAAAGGCATGAAACTGAGGACTAACGCCCTTGAAGAATATCACTTATATGTTGGAGGAGGAGCGTTGGGGTCGTTCATCGCAGCAGTGTCGTGAAGTTATTCAGCTTCATCAGTGATGCGTGTTGAAGAGAATGAGCTGGCCACCAGTTGATGACCAGGAATCTTCTTGAACTTCTTCTTTGGAGGCCAGGACCAGTCAAAGTCTTGCTGGAACTCCATTTCAGTGAGTTCCTCAGAGGTTTTGAGGTGAGACAGAATGGACCATGTGCGATCAAAGATCTCATGAAGATAATGGTGATTTTTCTTCACTGCATTCTGAGTCACGTTGAGGTCTTTCACAATGGCACCAAACTGCCGCTTGACCCATTTCTGGTTGCGGTCAACCTTCTGGTCAAGACTTAGTAGGAGCTCACGGTGAGTCTTCACATGCGGTATAGTTGGGCTTGGAGGTTCTTGTGATGCAATGTCGTCATTGGTGGCGTATGACGCTGCTTTGCGAAATTGAACATCAAGGGGCCGAGTTCCTTCATCGATCATAGATTTTCCTTTGCCTTCAATTTCGTTAAAGAAGCTCTTGACGACTTCAATTGGAGGCAAGTAAGTGTGGCGATTCAGAATGTCAGCCTTGTAAGCAATTCCCGACCTTTTCTTGAGGAATCTCATGATCCATGGCGCATAAGACTTCAGATCAAATGGTGAGAGAGCAGAGTGGGACAAAGTCCTCATGAAGAAATCATGAAGGTTTATGGGGATTCCATGTATGATGTCAAAGAGAATATTCTTCATGATGCCCACAATTTCTTCATTATTTGAGTCATGGCCCTTGATTAGACAGAAAGTTTTGGCTAAGATGTGGTATACTGTCATGGGCACATAGATCAAGTCCTTTGCAAGGAATGTGGTTCTTTGTGGGTGACCAGGTGTCAAAGGCTTCACGAGGACTTGCATCAGATGATTTGGCAAATCAGGTTCCTCATAGACGTAGCTGGCTCCTTCTGAGGGAATTGGTACTTGAAGAGCCCGAAGCAATTCAGTTGCAGGGGCTTTGAAGTGTGTATATTGTATCATCCAGTTCGGAACCCAAGTGTTGACATCTGTGACATCTCCTGAAAGGTGCAATGTAGCATAGAACTGAAGTATGATTTCTTCATTGCAGTCATAGATGTCAGCGTATAATTGCAGCAGTCCAGAATCATGAAGAACTTGAAGAACTGGTTCATAACAATGAATGTCCTCCATATCTCCATGTGGAATTTGCGTGTGAGGAAAGACATTTTCCTTGTTGATGAGTACACTACTATAGTAGTTCATCTGGCTAAGTGCCCAAAATCTGTTGCGTGTGAACTAAGGAGATTCATAAGGACTGGGACCAGTGAAGTAGTGATGTTCATCAAAGAATTTGGCCCTATCAAACTTTGGCATTTTTCCTTTGTAGGGCGGAATACCGTCGTTGAAGATTTGTCTTGAAGTGGCTTTCAAGTCTTCAGATATTTTCCGATTGAGGAATTTCAGCCACAACAACTGCAGACTGAGGATTATCTACACACGGTTCAGTTGGATTATCTTCAGTCTGAGGAACATGTTCTTCAATGTCACTCTTCTCAGCTGGAGGAATATCTCCTTGAGGAATATGTTGTATAGGTTCATCAGCATCTGGAATAGGAATTTCGTTAGTTGAAGTATTACGAGTATCTTCAGCTGATGCACCTGATTCAGTTTCCGGGACAGACTTCACTAGAGTGCTCTTTTCTTGAGACCCTTTGTGTATTTCAGTTGTTGTAGGGGATTCATGCACTTGAGGAATTGGAGTGGCCAATGGCAAGTTGTGATGAGCTTTTTCCCAAAATTCATCATGTATCACTAGTGTGTTGCAACCAATGTCCACATCTTCATCCTTTTCTTCATCATTCATCTCTATGTTCTGCTGAGGAGGAGGAGTTGAGACTTGAGGAATCGGATCAGCTCAAATTTCCTCATCAATGGGTGTGGAAGCAGCAGAGCGATTTTCTTCCATTTCTTCATCCCCTTCTTGGATGACATGCTCCACACCAAATGGCACCATCATATAGGCAGGTGCAACATTGATAGGGGTGGCATCAATTGGAGAAGGTGAGGAAGTTGTCAAAGTCCTCAAGCGCTTTGCTTCTGAGGACTCCGAGCTTGTTGAGGCTTTTCTCTTCTTGGCTACTTCCTTCTCAGCAGCCTTGGTTTTCTTCACTTCTATTGCAGAAGGAAGCTTAACTTTCTTCGCCATTGAAGGTTTTTGACCAGGAGGGGCATTTTATTCAGGCACGGTTGATCCAGTCGTCCTGTCTTGTACAGTTTCTTCAGGAGCAGCAATGTCTTCAGTTGTGTGATGACCCACAAGTATAGGGGATCAATCGTAGTCCATTCGATAAGTAAGAGTGTCGAACCCAACGAGGAGCAGAAGGAAACGATAGCAGTTTTCAGCAAGGTATTCTCTGCAAGTGCTATTAGTGACAGTAGTAGATAGTTTTGCAACAAGATATTTTGTAACAAGTGACAAGTAACAATAGTAACTAAGGTGCAGCAAGGTAGCCCAATCTTTTTTATAGCAAAGGACGGGCCGGAAAGTGTTCTTATACGAAGAAAGTGCTCCCGAGAACACATGGTGATTTTTATCTAGTCATGTTCATCATGTTGAATTGATTCATGTTCGTTACTTTGATAATTTGATATGTGGGTAGACCATTGCTAAGGTGTTGTTCTTACTTGAACAAACAACTAACTTATGATTACCCCCTCGTGCAAGCATCCGCAATTACGAAAGAAGAATTAAGATAAATCTAACCATAGCAGGAAACATGTGGATCCAAATCAGCCCCTTATGAAATAACGTGTAAACTTTGGTTTAAGCTTGTGTCACTCTCGTAACCCATCATCTACTTGTTACTCCACAATGCCTTCCCTTAGCCCCATAACATGGTGAGTACCGTGTAGCCAACGTTCACACGACACCACTAAGAGAAGCAACAACATACATATCATCAAAATATCTAATGAATGCCAATTTCACATGATTACTGGTGACAAGACTTATCCCATGTCCTCGGGAACAATAGTAACTACTCACACCTGATCAACATGTTCAAGATCAGAGGTATAATGATGGTGACAAAGGATCTGAACATAATATCTTTCACCAATTAATACAACAAGCATCAACTACAAGATGTAATCAACACTACTAGCAACCCACATGTACCAATCTGAGTTTTCGAGACAAAGATCAAACAAAAGAGATGAACTAGGGTTGGAGATGAGATGGTGCCGGTGTTGATGTTAATGAAGACTGGTTCTCCCATGAAGGAGGAAGCGTTGGTGATGACGATGTTGGAATTATGCCCTAGAGGCAATAATAAATATAGTTATTATTATAATTCCTGTATCAAGATAATCGTTTATTATCCATGCTATAATTGTATTGAATGAAGACTCATTTACATGTGTGGATACATAGACAAAACACCGTCCCTAGCAAGCCTCTAGTTGGCTAGCCAGTTGATGAAATATAGTCAGTGTCTTCTGATTATGAACAAAGTGTTGTTGCTTGATAACTGGATCACGTCATTAGGAGAATCACGTGATGGACTAGACCCAAACTAATAGACGTAGCATGTTGATCGTGTCTTTTTGTTGCTACTATTTTTCTGCGTGTCAAGTATTTATTCCTATGACCGTGAGATCATATAACTCACTGACACCGGAGGAATGCTTTGTGTGTATCAAACGTCGCAACGTAACTGGGTGACTATAAAGATGCTCTACAGGTATCTCTGAAGGTGTTAGTTGAGTTAGTATGGATCAAGACTGGGATTTGTCACTCCGTGTGACGGAGAGGTATCTCGGGGCCCACTCGGTAATACAACATCACACACAAGCCTTGCAAGCAATGTGACTTAGTAAAAGTTGCGGGATCTTGTATTACGGAACGAGTAAAGAGACTTGCCGATGAACGAGATTGAAATAGGTATGCGGATACTGACGATCGAATCTCGGGCAAGTAACATACCGAAGGACAAAGGGAATGACAAACGGGATTATATGAATCCTTGGCACTGAGGTTCAAACGATAAGATCTTCGTAGAATATGTAGGATCCAATATGGGCATCCAGGTCCCACTATTGTATATTGACCGAGGAGTCTCTCGGGTCATGTCTACATAGTTCTCGAACCCGCAGGGTCTGCACACTTAAGGTTCGACGTTGTTTTATGCGTATTTGAGTTATATGGTTGGTTACCGAATGTTGTTCGGAGTCCCGGATGAGATCACGGACGTCACGAGGGTTTCCAGAATGGTCCGGAAACGAAGATTGATATATAGGATGACCTCATTTGATTACCGGAAGGTTTTCGGAGTTACCGGGAATGACGAATGGGTTTCGGGAGTTCACCGGGGGGGCAACCCACCCCGGGGAAGCCCATAGGCCTTGAGGGTGGCACACCAGCCCTTAGTGGGCTGGTGGGACAGCCCAAAAGGGCCCTATGCGCCTAGGAAAGAAAATCAAAGAGAAAAGAAAAAAAAAGGAGGTGGGAAGGGAAGGAAGGACTCCCACCCACCAAACCAAGTCCAACTCGGTTTGGGGGGAGCCTTCCCCCTTGGACTCGGCCGACCCCCTTGGGGCTCCTTGAGACCCAAGGCAAGGTCCCCTCCCTCCCACCTATATATACGGATGTTTTAGGGCTGATTTGAGACGACTTTTCCACGGCAGCCCGACCACATACCTCCACGGTTTTTCCTCTAGATCGCGTTTCTGCGGAGCTCGGGCGGAGCCCTGCTGAGACAAGGTCATCACCAACCTCCGGAGCGCCGTCACGCTGCCGGAGAACTCTTCTACCTCTCCGTCTCTCTTGCTGGATCAAGAAGGCCGAGATCATCGTCGGGCTGTACGTGTGCTGAACGCGGAGGTGCTGTCCGTTCGGTACTAGATCGTGGGACTGATCGCGGGATTGTTCGCGGGGCGGATCGAGGGACGTGAGGACGTTCCACTACATCAACCGCGTTCACTAACGCTTCTGTTGTACGGTCTACAAGGGTACGTAGATCACTCATCCCCTCTCGTAGATGGACATCACCATGATAGGTCTTCGTGCGCGTAGGAAAATTTTTGTTTCCCATGCGACGTTACCCAACAGTGGCATCATGAGCTAGGTTCATGCGTAGATGTCTTCTCGAGTAGAACACAAAAGTTTTTGTGGGCGGTGATGTGCGTTTTGCTGCCCTCCTTAGTCTTTTCTTGATTCCGCGGTATTGTTGGATTGAAGCGGCTTGGACCGACATTACTCGTACGCTTACGAGAGACTGGTTTCATCGCTACGAGTAACCCCGTTGCTCAAAGATGACTGGCAAGTGTCAGTTTCTCCAACTTTAGTTGAATCGGATTTGACCGAGGAGGTCCTTGGATGAGGTTAAATAGAAACTCATATATCTCCGTTGTGGTGTTTGCGTAAGTAAGATGCGATCCTACTAGATACCCATGGTCACCACATAAAACATGCAACAACAAAATTAGAGGACGTCTAACTTAATTTTGCAGGGTATGCTTGTGATGTGATATGGCCAACGATGTGATGTGATATATTGGATGTATGAGATGATCATGTTGTAATAGTAAATATCGACTTGCACGTCAATGGTACGGCAACCGGCAGGAGCCATAGGGTTATCTTTATACTAATGTTTGTGCTTGCAGATGCGTTTACTATTTTGCTAGGATGTAGCTTTGGTAGTAATAGCATGAGTAGCACGACAACCCCGATGGCAACACGTTGATGGAGATCATGGTGTGGCGCCGGTGACAAGAAGATCGTGCCGGTGCTTTGGTGATGGAGATCAAGAAGCACGTGATGATGGCCATATCATGTCACTTATGAATTGCATGTGATGTTAATCCTTTTATGCACCTTATTTTGCTTAGAACGACGGTAGCTTTGTGAGGTGATCTCTCACTAAAATTTCAAGACGAAATTGTGTTCTCCCCGACTGTGCACCGTTGCTACAGTTCGTCGTTTCGAGACACCACGTGATGATCGGGTGTGATAGACTCAACGTTCACATACAACGGGTGCAAAACAGTTGCGCACGCGGAACACTCGGGTTAAGCTTGATGAGCCTAGCATGTGCAGACATGGCCTCGGAACACATGAGACCGAAAGGTCGATCATGAATCATATAGCCGATATGATTAGAATAGGGATGCTTACCACTGAAACTATACTCAACTCACGTGATGATCGGACTTGAGCTAGTATAAGTGGATCATGAACCACTCAAATGACTAGAGAGATGTACTTTTGAGTGGGAGTTTAGCGAATAATTTGATTAAGTTAAACTCTAATTATCTTGAACATAGTCTAAAGTCCACTTTGAATATATTTGTGTTGTAGATCATGGCTCACGCTGCAGTCATCCTGAATTTTAATACGTTCCTAGAGAAAGCTAAGTTGAAAGATGATGGAAGCAACTTTGTAGACTGGGCTCGTAATCTTAAGCCAATCTTACAAGCTGGGAAGAAGGATTATGTCCTTAATGCTGCGCTAGGAGATGAACCACCCGCTACGGCTGATCAGGATGTTAAGAACGCTTGGTTAGCACGTAAGGAGGACTACTCAATAGTTCAATGTGCAGTCTTGTATGGCTTAGAACCGGGACTTCAACGTCGCTTTGAGCGTCATGGAGCATTTGAGATGTTCCAGGAGTTGAAGTTTATCTTTCAGAAGAACGCCCGGATCGAGAGGTATGAGACCTCCGATAAATTCTATGCTTGCAAGATGGAGGAAAACTCGTCTGTCAGTGAACATGTGCTCAAAATGTCTGGGTACTCAAACCGTCTAGCTGAGCTGGGGATTGAACTCCCGCAAGAGGCTATCACTGACAGAATCCTTCAATCACTGCCGCCAAGCTATAAAGGCTTTGTGTTGAACTACAACATGCAAGGGATGAACAAGTCTCCCGGCGAGTTGTTTGCGATGCTGAAAGTCGCAGAGTCTGAACTCCGTAAAGAACATCAAGTGTTGATGGTGAATAAGACCACTAGTTTCAAGAGAAACGGCAAAGGCAAGAAGGGTAATTCGAAGAAGAGCGGCAAGCCTGTTGCCAATCCGACGAAGAAACCCAAAGCTGGACCTAAGCCTGAAACGGAGTGTTACTATTGCAAGGGTATGGGTCACTGGAAGCGCAATTGCCCCAAGTATCTGGCAGATAAGAAGGCGGCCAAAGAAAAATCAGGTATATTTGATATACATGTTATTGATGTGTACTTAACCGGCTCTCGTAGTAGTGCCTGGGTATTCGATACCGGTTCTGTTGCTCATATTTGCAACTCGAAACAGGAACTGCGGAATAGACGAAGGCTGGCGAAAGATGAAGTGACGATGCGCGTAGGAAATGGTTCCAAGGTTGATGCAATCGCCGTCGGCACAGTTTCACTTCAGTTACCATCAGGATTAGTGATGAACTTAAATCATTGTTATTTAGTGCCTGCGTTGAGCATGAACATTATATCTGGATCTTGTTTATTGCGAGACGGTTACTCTTTTAAGTCAGAGAATAATGGTTGTTCTATTTCTACGAGTAACATCTTTTATGGTCATGCACCTAATGTGAGAGGATTGTTCATATTGAATCTTGATAGCGATACGCATATACATAACATTGAGACCAAAAGAGTTAGAGTTAACAATGATAACGCCATATTTTTGTGTCACTGCCTCTTAGGTCATATTGGTGTAAAGCGCATGAACAAACTCCATGTTGATGGACTTTTGGAGTCACTTGACTTTGATTCACTTGACACGTGCGAACCATGCCTCATGGGCAAGACGACTAAGACTCCGTTCTCTGGAACAATGGAGCGTGCAAGTGACTTGTTGGAAATCATACATACCGATGTGTGTGGTCCGATGAGCGTGGAGGCACGCGGCGGATATCGTTATTTTCTCACCTTCACTAACGATTTGAGTAGATATGGTTATGTCTACTTGATGAAGCACAAGTCTGAAACATTTGAAAAGTTCAAGCAATTTCAGAGTGAAGTGGAAAATCATCGTAACAAGAAGATCAAGTTCCTACGGTCTGATCGTGGGGGTGAATATCTGAGTTTCGAGTTTGGTACTCACTTAAGACAATGTGGAATCGTTTCACAGTTAACACCGCCTGGAACACCACAGCGTAATGGTGTGTCCGAACATCGTAATCGTACTCTATTAGAGATGGTGCGATCTATGATGTCTCTTACTGATTTGCCGTTATCGTTTCGGGGTTATGCATTAGAAACAGCTGCATTCACTTTAAATAGGGCACCATCAAAATCTGTTGAGATGACACCATATGAACTGTGGTATGGCAAAAGGCCAAAGTTGTCATTTCTTAAATTTTGGGGATGTGATGCTTATGTCAAAAAGCTTCAGCCTGAAAAGCTGGAACCCAAAGCAGAAAAGTGCATCTTCATAGGTTACCCAAAAGAGACAGTTGGGTACACCTTCTATCTCAAATCCGAGGGCAAAGTGTTTGTTGCTAAAAACGGAGCTTTTCTCGAGAAGGAGTTTCTCTCGAGAGAATTGAGTGGGAGGAAGATAGAACTTGACGAGGTTGTCGAACCTCTCATCCCTCTGGATGGTGGCACAGGGCATGGGGAAACCTCTGTCGTTACGACGCCGGTTGAGGAGGAAGTTAATGATGATGATCATGAAACTCCAGTACAAGTTTCTGTCGAACCACGCAGGTCGACGAGACCACGTGCTGCTCCAGAGTGGTACGGTAATCCCGTCTTATCACTCATGTTGTTAGACAACAATGAACCTGCAAATTATGAAGAAGCAATGGTGGGCCCAGATTCCAACAAATGGCTAGAAGCCATGAAGTCCGAGATAGGATCCATGTATGAGAACAAAGTGTGGACTTTGGAGGTACTACCTGAGGGCCGCAAGGCTATTTAGAACAAATGGATCTTTAAGAGGAAGACGGACGCTGACGGCAATGTGACCGTTTATAAAGCTCGACTTGTGGCAAAGGGTTTTTCACAAGTTCAAGGAGTTGACTACGATGAGACATTCTCACCCGTGGCGATGCTTAAGTCCGTCAGAATCATGTTAGCAATAGCTGCATTTTTTGATTATGAAATCTGGCAGATGGATGTCAAAACGGCTTTCCTTAACGGTTTCCTTAAGGAAGAGTTGTATATGATACAACCCGAAGGTTTTGTCGATCCTAAGAATGCTAACAAGGTGTGCAAGCTCCAGCGATCCATTTATGGACTGGTGCAAGCATCTCGGAGTTGGAACAAACGCTTTGATGAGGTGATCAAAGCATTTGGGTTTATACAAGTGGTTGGAGAATCTTGTATTTACAAGAAAGTGAGTGGGAGCTCTGTGGCGTTTCTAATATTATATGTGGATCACATATTACTGATTGGAAACAACGTGGAGTTTTTAGAGAGCATAAAGGATTACTTGAATAAGAGTTTCTCTATGAAGGACCTAGGAGAAGCTGCTTACATTCTAGGCATTAAGATCTATAGGGATAGATCAAAACGCCTGATAGGACTTTCACAAAGCACATACCTTGATAAAGTTTTGAAGAGGTTCAAAATGGAACAGCCCAAGAAAGGGTTCTTGCCAGTTTTACAAGGTACGAGATTGAGTAAGACTCAGTGCCCAGCAACTGATGAAGATAGAGAGCATATGCGCTCCGTCCCCTATGCTTCAGCCATAGGTTCTATCATGTATGCAATGCTGTGCACTAGACCGGATGTTAGCCTGGCCATAAGTATGGCAGGTAGGTTCCAGAGTAATCCAGGAGTGGATCACTGGACAGCGGTCAAGAATATCCTAAAGTACCTGAAAAGGACTAAGGAGATGTTTCTCGTGTATGGAGGTGATGAAGAGCTCGCCGTAAAAGGTTACGTCGATGCAAGCTTTGACACATATCCGGACGACTCTAAGTCGCAAACCGGATACGTATTTATTTTTAATGGGGGTGCGGTAAGCTGGTGCAGTTCCAAGCAAAGCGTCGTAGCAGATTCTACATGTGAAGTGGAGTACGTGGCTGCCTCGGAGGCGGCTAAGGAGGGTGTCTGGATGAAGCAGTTCATGACGGATCTTGTAGTGGTGCCAAGCGCACTGAATCCAATAACCTTGTTCTATGACAACACGGGTGCCATTGCCTTAGCAAAGGACCCACGGTTTCACAAGAAGACCAGACACATCAAACAACGCTTCAACCTCATCCGCGACTACGTCGAGGGAGAGGACGTAAATATATGCAAAGTGCACACGAATCTGAATGTAGCAGACCCGCTGACTAAACCTCTTCCACGGCCAAAGCATGATCAACACCAGAACTGTATGGGTGTTAGATTTATTACAATGTAATTCACATGATGATGTGAGGGCTAGATTATTGACTCTAGTGCAAGTGGGAGACTGTTGGAATTATGTCCTAGAGGCAATAATAAATATAGTTATTATTATAATTCCTGTATCAAGATAATCGTTTATTATCCATGCTATAATTGTATTGAATGAAGACTCATTTACATGTGTGGATAAATAGACAAAACACCGTCCCTAGCAAGCCTCTAGTTGGCTAGCCAGTTGATCAAAGATAGTCAGTGTCTTCTGATTATGAAGAAAGTGTTGTTGCTTGATAACTGGATCACGTCATTAGGAGAATCACGTGATGGACTAGACCCAAACTAATAGACGTAGCATGTTGATCGTGTCTTTTTGTTGCTACTGTTTTTCTGCGTGTCAAGTATTTATTCCTATGACCGTGAGATCATATAACTCACTGACACCGGAGGAATGCTTTATGTGTATCAAACGTCGCAACGTAACTGGGTGACTATAAAGATGCTCTACAGGTATCTCCGAAGGTGTTAGTTGAGTTAGTATGGATCAAGACTGGGATTTGTCACTCCGTGTGACGGAGAGGTATCTCGGGGCCCACTCGGTAATACAACATCACACACAAGCCTTGCAAGCAATGTGACTTAGTAAAAGTTGCAGGATATTGTATTACGGAACGAGTAAAGAGACTTGCCGATGAACGAGATTGAAATAGGTATGCGGATACTGACGATCGAATCTCGGGCAAGTAACATACCGAAGGACAAAGGGAATGACATACGGGATTATATGAATCCTTGGCACTGAGGTTCAAACGATAAGATCTTCGTATAATATGTAGGATCCAATATGGGCATCCAGGTCCCGCTATTGGATATTGACCAAGGAGTCTCTCGGGTCATGTCTACATAGTTCTCGAACCCACAGGGTCTGCACACTTAAGGTTCGACGTTGTTTTATGCGTATTTGAGTTATATGGTTGGTTGCCGAATGTTGTTCGGAGTCCCGGATGAGATCACGGATGTCACGAGGGTTTCCGGAATGGTCCGGAAACGAAGATTGATATATAGGATGACCTCATTTGATTATCGGAAGGTTTTCGGAGTTACCGGGAATGTACCGGGAATGACGAATGGGTTCCGGGAGTTCACCGGGGGGGCAACCCACCCCGGGGAAGCCCATAGGCCTTGAGGGTGGCACACCAGCCCTTAGTGGGCTGGTGGGACAGCCCAAAAGGGCCCTATGCGCCTAGGAAAGAAAATCAAAGAAAAAGGAAAAAAAAAGAGGAGGTGGGAAGGGAAGGAAGGACTCCCACCCACCAAACCAAGTCCAACTCGGTTTGGGGGGGAGCCTTCCCCCTTGGACTCGGCCAACCCCCTTGGGGCTCCTTGAGCCCCAAGGCAAGGTCCCCTCCCTCCCACCTATATATACGGAGGTTTTAGGGCTGATTTGAGACGACTTTTCCACGGCAGCCCGACCACATACCTCCACGGTTTTTCCTCTAGATCGCGTTTCTGCGGAGCTCGGGCGGAGCCCTGCTGAGACAAGGTCATTACCAACCTCCGGAGCGCCGTCATGCTGCCGGAGAACTCTTCTACCTCTCCGTCTCTCTTGCCGGATCAAGAAGGCCGAGACCATCGTCGGGTTGTACGTGTGCTGAACGCGGAGGTGCCGTCCGTTCGGTACTAGATCGTGGGACTGATCGCGGGATTGTTCGCGGGGCGGATCGAGGGACGTGAGGACGTTCCACTACATCAACCGCGTTCACTATCGCTTCTGCTGTACGGTCTACAAGGGTACGTAGATCACTCATCCCCTCTCGTAGATGGACATCACCATGATAGGTCTTCGTGCGCGTAGGAAATTTTTTGTTTCCCATGCGACGTTCCCCAACAGACGATGGCTTCGATCTACCCCTCCCGGCGGGAAATTTCCCCGACAGAATCGCACTGCCAGAGAGAAAAAACTGCCTTTGCCCAGGTTTCCGCCTTGAGACGGCGGCGCTTCTCCCGAAAGTAATCTCTTGATTTTTTCTACAGTAAAACACACAATATAAGAGAAGATGGATGTCAGAGGGCCAGCAGGGGCCCCACAAGCCATCAGGGTGCGGCCAGGGGTTGGGCCGCGCCCTGTTGGCTTGTGCCCAGCTGGCGGCCCTCCTCTTGTGTATTTTTGTTCCAGAAATTCTTAATTATTCATGTAAGTGTATCTAGTGCCCCTTAGTGATTTTGGTGGTTTGAAGACTTATAGGTTAAGTGACTAATATGTTTGTGAGTATAAACAGGCTCTATAAGTCACTGAGGAGTTTGAGTTATTCAATGAATATCAACCCCTAAAAATGAATGTCTTCGGGTGAAGACTTTGGTCATTCCTTGAAGAATTTGATCACGGAGAAATTGCAAAGAACTTGATATTCCTCATGAAGATATTGAAGATGAGGAATTAGGTGTGTCCCGAAGAAAATACACTCAAGACTTTGAAGTTTGAAGATTTACTCTTTCTGTTTCATTTTCTTTATACTTGAGTCATAGGAACATCGTGTTGTTAAAGGGGGTAGAGGTAAAACTATGGAACGAATTTCCTCATGATACTCAACCCAAACCTACATCTACCAAATCCTCAAAGTGAGGAACATGAGAGTCATGAGGAATTTCACAGTGTAAAGTTTCGACCGTTGCCGCGTCACGCGCCACCTGTCCCAGACCTTATCCTCCCAACAGTCATATTATTAAAGGGCATTTATGTCAAATCATGTCGGGATGCTCCCAGGCTATAAATAGCCCCCCAACCACTAGCTAGTTGGCTGCTCCGAGAGAAACTGGCACTTGTCATTTAGAGCAACCCAAATTCCTCAGAGTCTTTGAGCGAAAATAATCAAGTGAGGAAATACCCCAAACACCCAAACCCAAACCAAAATCCAAGTGATTGAGAATCATTGAAGAAGTTATTCCTGTGTGGAACTGATGCTTGTTACCTTTGAGGACTGTGCATCCTCCACACGACTAGGCATCATGGTCTAGAGCATCCAGTAGTCAATTGTGGATCGCCGGGTGACCAAGTTTGTGAGGGTTTGGAAGTCTGCCCTGAAGACTTACTACAGTGTTGGGCGAGGACTGTGTTTCCTTAGCTCAAGGAGAATACGGTAGGGACTGTGTGTCTCGGGACTGTGTGTCCTTTGGTTTCCATACCAATCCGCTCCAAACCAGACGTACAATTGTCACAACAGTTGGAACTGGGTCATCAACAACTGTCTTCATCAAGCCACTGGTTCTATTTCCTCAACACTCTTATTTCATCAATTGCATGTTGAAGACTTTCATCTGTACTGTTTGAAGAATTTGACTGAAGACTCTCTAAATTTCTCACATCAAATTCTTTAGCTGAGTTATTCTTCAACTACTTATCGTGTACTTGTGACCTCTGCAAATTGATTCTCTGAAATCACGCTGAGTACTTTGCTTTAGACGTTTTTGCACTTCTGACTTAGTACTATTTCTGCTGCACTCAATTCATGACTGAGGACTTTCCTCACTAGGAATTTCCTCAGTGATGAAATTGTAAAAATTGCCTATTCACCCCCCCTCTAGTCGATATAACGCATTTTCAATTGGTATCAGAGCAAGGTACTCCCTTGTTCTGTGTGATTTTGGTTTAACCGCGTGGAGTTTTAGTTATGTCAACCGCAGGTATGATCAAGGTTACCGCAGGATGTCCTACCTTCGAAGGAAAAGACTTCCTCTACTAGAAGACCAAGATGCAAATGCATCTTCAAGCAATTGACAACGATCTTTGGTATATTGTGGAAAATGGTATTCCCTCCATCACTGCTACTATCACTACCGCTGATGTGAAGAAGTTCAAGCAACTTGACTCACAAGCGAAGAATATCATCTGTAGCCACCTGAGCAAAGGTAGTATGGCAGAGTTAGTGCTTTGGACACAACTAAGCTTATCTGGGATAGGCTATTCAAAGTCAATGAGGGAGTCTCAACACAGCGTGACTCTCGTGTCGATGTTCTTCGCAATCTCTTCAATCGTTTCAAGAGACTTGACAATGAAAGCTGCCAAGATACCTTTGATCGCCTCACTGACATCTCAAATGAATTGCAAGCTCTAGGAGCTAGAGACATCACTGACCATGAAGTTGTGAAGAAACTGCTACGATCTCTTGATCCATCATTTGACACACGGGTTCTCATGATCCAAGAACGAAGAGACTACAAGATGCTTGATCCTGCTGATATACTTGAGAGACTCAATACTCATGAATTCCAACAAGAAGAAAAAAGAGATATGTATGGACCAAGCTATTCAAGACCTCGTGGGCTGAAGGCTAAGGCTGTTTCCTCATCTGAAGAAGAAGATTCATATTGCAGTCTTGGTGACCCTGAAGAACTTGGACAGGAACTTTCAATGCTTGTGAGGAAATTCCAAAAGTTCACAAAACATGGCCAGTTCGGAAAATCTTCAAGAAAAGATATGAGGAAATCAGAACCTTCATCTGAAGACTACAAGAAAAGAACCCGCCACAAATGCAAGAAATCTGGTCACTGCATTGGTGATTGTCCTCATTGGGTGAAAGAATTAAAAAATAAGAAATACAAGGATGAAAGTTTTGATGACTCAAATAAAAAGAAGAAATCTTCAAAATCCTCATCTTCAAAGTCCTCATCGCACAAGAAGACAAGTTTCAGAAAGGCTCGGGCACTGATTGGCAAGGAAATGGATTCTGAAGAAGAATCTGAGGAATGTGATGAAGAGGAAGGTTCTGAAGTGGAGTCAGAATCTGGTGTGGCAAGCCTTGCACTTGATACCACATTCATCAGCAAGTCGATCTTCAATCTTGAAGAAAATGACAACGCCAACTACACTGATGAATATGTTGATGACTTCGCTCCAACCTATTACTTCATGGAAAAAGGTTCAAAGGTACCAAACCACACTTCCTCCTCTGATTCTAGTGACTATGAATCTGATGATTATCAAAAACCTCAAAAACCCAGTTACTGTAAACTTGCCAACATTGCCACTAAGCAACAAAGTTCTATTGAAAAGATTCAGAAAATGCTAGAAAAAAGCGATGATGTGTTGAATGATGAAATGAATCGTACTCAAGTCCTCACTGAAGATGTTCAAAGTCTTCAGTCTAGATTTGATAGTCTTCAAGATCGCTATGTCAGACTCTTTCCTGATCATGAGTAACTTTCCTATGAATTTCTTCAAAGGAAGCTTGATCTTGAGAAGTTGAGAATGTCTCAAGATGATCTTCGAATGGAAAATGATTCATTGCTCGCTCAACACATCAGTACCTCTTAGGTAGAATTCATTCCACCATGTCGGAAATGCATCGAGCGTGAAACTGCTAATTCTTCACCTGAATCATCAAATGCTTCTATTGCTACGAATTCTTCAACTGTTACTATGGTATCAAATTCTTCACTTGAGGAAACCACAAATGCTACTGACGAAAATGCGGGATTGAAGGAATTGTATGTGACAGACATATACAAAAGTCTCAAAGGGCATCAATCCCTTTGCGATGTGCTCAAAAAGAAGATTCTGAACACGAACCCGAGGAAATAGGGCATTTCCTTCAAGAGGAAATTGAATGCTGATGGATCATACTAGAAACCTGAGAAGTACCCCAAAACCTCATGGGTTGCTGCTAAAGGCCCTCCCATTGATCCATCTACTCTAACAGGCTTTGTATGTGAAATGTCCCATTCCTCTGATGAGTCATTTGACTCCAACTATAAACTGTTCAAAGATCAATCTCGTGAAGTATTTGCTCGATATGTTGGAACTAACTGCAGGAATGGACCTCCCCTGAGGAAAATATGGGTCCCCAAAAGTTGCTTGGAAAATCTTCAGGTGAATGTCCTCATGACACCACCAGTGAAAAACCAGAACTCCAGATCAAATTCCTCACGTGGACCAAAGTATTCACGAGTATCAAATTCCTCAAATGGTTAAAATTATGCTCTTACTCGCACTAATGCTTCTAATATACACGGAAACTACAAGGGACATGAATATGAACATTATTCCTCAAATCATTATGTTCATAAGTCCTCAAAGAATTTCTCTGCCTATTCATTTGAGTACTCTAACCCCCCCTATTGTGAAAAGAATTGCATTAGCTTCAATGCATCCATTCTCATATTGTCGTGGTTTTGTCACGGCAGATGTCCTCGTGAAAGGACTTAGTACTGGAGCCATCGCACCTTGGTGGCGACTCAAAGGGGTTAAGCGGGAGAGACACGGCGATTTACCCAGGTTCGGCCCCTCGTGAGGAGGTAAAAGCCTACGTCCTGCTTTGGTGTGTATTGATGTAGTTTCGATTACAAGGAGGGCGTAACTCGCCGAACCTAGCACTCGATGATTTCTAACCTGCCCTCTCCTCCCCTGGGACTCGCCTTTATATACAGGTCGAACCCCTAGGGTTTACAAGGGTACTTTCCTTCCTACAAATTGTGACGCCTGTGGTCTCTAAGTCGCCGTCCTCCAAAGCTTGGAGACCTTCCAGAAATAATAAACCGCCATACGACCTTGATCCGGCCAGGACAAGGCCCAAATAATCGTTTGGGTGAATGGCCTGATTGGTAACCCGACCCAACTAGGGCAGGTCATTCATAGGTAATATCCCCAACATTAGGCCCCAGATTGACTTGAACTTCTTTTTCACGCCAATACTTCTGCTTAATTGAAGGCGATTCATTCCTCATTTTTCTTCATACGTCAGAAATTGTAACCCGCCATTCTGGCACCGAAAACTCTTTAAGTCGCCAAACCATTTCCTGTTGGCCTCTTCTTATCCCTCGATTTTCGGGAAGACTGACATATCCCAACGGATCTTAGCGCACCGTTATCCCAAAATCTTCGGAACGCCTTTATAGTGAATCTTTTTATGCCCTGGCGGTTCCCGCTCACGGCGCCTCGATTCCAGTGCCCGCCCTGATAAATAGACGGGGGGACAGGACTGGTGCTTTCCACCTACCAGTCTCGTCAATCTCTTCCCCATTACCACAGCGAGGAAATCTCATCGCCTCCCGAGAGCTCTGCCGCCGATCGTACTTTCCGTCTTCGCCCGAGAAGCTTCGGCGCCGCCCATAAGCCTTCCGTCGTCGTCAAGCTTTGCACTGCGGCCAATCCGTCCGCCGTCGTTGACCACCGCATCGTCGTCGACCATCTCGCCGTTCGGTATGAACTCCACCGCCGCCGAAGACTTCTTCGCTCGACGGGACCTCTGTGCTTCTCCAACAACCTCCGTCACCGTCGGCCCCTTTCGTCCGAAAGCATCAGGTTATGCCTCCGCCCATTTTAGGAATAGATCCAACCTCCGCTTGAAGCTCCAGCCACTGCCATGTTCTTGATGTTCATTGCGAGCAGGTGTCGCCCACCTTAAACCGATTAGCATGAATGTCGATGAGATAGCCAATGCTTCGAATACCTTTATTTATCCGCTTTTACTCGTGAACCTTTAGAATAGTGTTTCATCAAGCGAAGGGCGTCATCTTTGCCCTGGTAATAAATTGCTACATCCAGCCATTTTCCTCAGGTTTTTTTCATGTGCCTGGTAGATCCATCATTTACCTACTGTTTGTAGAAATCTGTTTGTAGTCTTCACACTTTGATATTTTGAACGAACGTCTCCATCATCTTTAGAGAGCAGCTCTCGTGAATAGCCACACTCCGTAAGTCGCCATAGTAACCCAACTCGGCTTTTTGATATGGCGGGTCAAGCCCTTCCCTTAGTCCATGGACAAAGTACTTGGCGAGTTAAATGAACTTATTTTCACCCCTTACAGTAGATGTTCGAGGCATGTAAATTCATACTTTACTTCTTTGTAGCATGGGCACCGTCTTCAAAAGTGACTAGCTTCCTACCAAGGTTAATGACACCATACTAGCAGATTATGTGAAAACGGGCAACTTGGACCCTCAGAATGTTATCGGCTGGCGTACCGGGTTCAGAGAAGATCTTCCCAACCCCAAAGAAGGAGAGAGAGTTGTGTTCGTTGAGCACCTGGAGCGAGGTTTTAAGCCGCTCGGATCGAAGTTTCTTAGAGACGCTATGGCTTTCATGAACGTCCGCCTCCAGGATCTAGGACCTAACTCCATAAGTAACTTATGCCAATTCCAAGTGTTCTGTGAGGCGTATGTGCGGATTGAACCCTCTGTCCCCTTATTCTGGCACTTTTTCCATCTGAATCGCCAAACGGAATTTCACAATGGCCCCAGCCTGGAACTCGGCGGTGTCAACATCCAGCGCCGCAGGGATAGCCTGTTTCCCTCACTCGCCATGCCCAGCCATCCCAAAGGTTGGGGCGAGTCTTGGTTTTACTGTCAAGAGACCTCTCCTGCAGGCGAGAACAAGCTCCTGGGCTATAGGACAGATCGCCTTCCAACAAACTTTAAACTCACAGATAAGCTCACCGAGGAGGAGGAATCATAATTCATCCCAATATTGTTCGAGTTAAGATCCTTGACGAACAACGGCCTTATTGGGGTTGACCTAATCCGATGCTGGGTCGAATGGCGCATCCTCCCTCTGAGTTGCCGGGACGGGCTAATGTGCGAATTTGACGGTACCCTAGATCAACCTCAATGTTATTTCTGTACGGCTTTAACAGAAAAGGATATTGTCACCATCATCAAGAAGCTGACTGGCGAGCCTGCGGGAAAATGTGGCCAAATCGGCCTCAAACCTTTCTGCAAAATTAACCCGGCGCCCAAGGTGAGGAAATCTAACCCGCCTTTGGTCTTTACTTCTTATATTTCACTTGTATTGTGGTTTTTGTAACATATGCTATTTCATAAAGGCGATAAATTCTGGTCCAGGAAACCCAAAAGGCCAGCCATGAAAAATGTTAAGCCGCCCTCAAAGAAAACCAAGGGCAAGGGCAAAGCTGCTGCGGCTGAGCCATCCGAAGTTGATGAATCTCAAGTTCGTGATGCACTTTCGGAGGTAAAAATCCATCTTCTTTTCACTCGCCATCTACCACTATTAATCTTTGTATTTATATCTCTACCTCTTCTTGAAATAGAATGAAGACAACGAAAGCCAGGAGGACTCTGTTGAGGTAATTTATGTGTCTTCCGATTCCTCTCCTTCTCCACCTAAGACGGCCAGGCGAATTTGTGGGAAAGTTCCCTTCTCTCACCCAAATGCTTGTTTGCACCCAAATTTCCTACTGAAGAAAGCACAACATACTTCAAATTCGAAGACCCGAAGTCATTCCGGTGATCTGGTGTCTGGCTTACCAGCAACGAACAAGAGGAAACCAAATGAGGTATTTACGAATAACAATTCTTCATGTTTCTTTGGATCATGTCTGTAACCCGCCTATACTGTTGACATACAATTCTTGCAGAACTCTCCTCCTACATCCGGCGACTCAGTGATGTCGACACTTCCTCCAATGATTCGAGTTCCAGGGTAAGTATTTTGATAATCTTACTTTGAATCCTGAGGGTAATAAACTTTCAGTTCCTTAATGCGCTTCTTCCTTCTTTTAGGGCACAAGCCAAGAAAAGGAAAACCAGCGGATCAACTCCTGTCACAACTTCAGAACTTGTCAAAGAATCGGTGTCGATCCAGGACAACCCGGACCAAGGCGAGCCTGAAAATCAAATGGATCTTCCTGACTCGCCCAAGGAAACAATGGATGCCCCTAAGCCGCCAAGTCCATTGACGACAGCAGAAGATCCGAATGTTGTGGTTATTACTGGTACCGGCTTCTCTAAGCCGGCGGCAACAGTTTTGTCAAGGCATGTGGCATCCTCCTCTCAAGCCATTCCTGAATCTGGACTCTCCAAGGCGAAGCTTTCTGAGTATGAAAATCTGGAGTTCAAAGAACTCTGCTCTGGTTTTGCAAGTCGCCTGGAGGCGAGCTATGAGATGGAGAAAAGCCTACTACGGATGTTAAAAACAAACATGAGGTAAATTTTTTATATTGTATTACTCCCATTAACCCCCAAGGGCCGGGTCATCAGTAAAAAGATGAGCCGGGTCTTGAAAAATTTAGAAAAAACTTTGCGACCAGTAACCCCCAAGGGTCGGGTCATCAGTAAAAGATGAGTCGGGTCTTAAAAAAATTAGAAAAAACTTTGCGACCAATAACCCCCAAGGGCCGGGTCATCAGTAAAAAGATGAGCCGGGTCTTGAAAAATTTAGAAAAAACTTTGCGACCAGTAACCCCCAAGGGCCGGGTCATCAGTAAAAAGATGAGCCGGCTCTTGAAAAATTTAGAAAAAACTTTGCGACCAGTAACCCCCAAGGGTCGGGTCATCAGTAAAAAGATGAGCCGGGTCTTGAAAAATTTAGAAAAAACTTTGCGACCAGTAACCCCCAAGGGCCGGGTTATCAGTAAAAGATGAGCCGGGTCTTGATATTGTATAATTTCATCTGAAAAGAAAAAATTATACATTAGCCCCCAAGTGTCAGGGATATTGCTTGCAATAGTTCTGAGACTTGCCCTTGTTTTGTACTTTCAACAGGAAACTCTTGCTCAGACTGAATTGGCGCTTGGCGAGTTAAAGAAAAACTTATCTGGTCAGCAAGATGCCGAGCTAAGTCGGAGGAGAAATATCAATTGGCCTTGGCTGAGCTGGAAAAACTCAAAGTCGATTTGAAAAGAGCTCAAGCTGACCAAGATGCTGCCGTAAAAAGAGCAGAGAAGGCTGAAGCCAGGCTGGCCACTGTGCAACAAGAATTGTCCGGCTTAAAGCGTCATATTTCAAACATGACGCGAGCCGTCTTTGGTAAACTCACTCAAACCTTTGGTCTTTTCTTCCCCCTTTTTCCTTTTTAAATAACTTTTATCATAAGTCGCTGATTATCATGACCCCTTACTCAGGTCCGAGAGCCGCCAACCTTCAGGAAGATTGTGTGCTGATGCTGAAGGCGATTTACACGCTGACAGAGCAACTGTACACCAGCAGTGTCTTAACTGTCAAGGTTCTCATGGGTGCCAAAGAGCCTATAACTTCCATAAAGAAAATGCTTGGCTGCCTATCAACACTTCCTCCTCAGATTGGCGAGCTAACTAGGTCAGCCGCCCGAAAGGGTGTTCTAACTGCCTTGAGTCGCTGCTTGGCGTATGCCCCAGAGATCAACCCGGAAGAGGTAGCGGCACGCTTCCCTCAACTCAAAGACGATGGGTCAGAATTCGTTGAAGAGGACTATCAACGTGTTGTCAAGGATTCCCGACTGGCAGCAACCCAACTCGCAGCAAGTCTTGATTTATCAAAGTATTAGGCGGCTTATGATAGCAAAAACAAGAAGGTCAGCCCGCCAACCTTTGTGACGACCAGTTTAACTCCTCGGCGACCCAAAAACCCTTTCGACTTGGAAGCAGACTTGGCATCAATCCTGACTGATGAAGATGACTTCGCAGCTCTGGCCAAGTGCAACTAGGTATTGGGCGACTTGCAAATTGAGGTCCGCCAAAGCTCGCAGCAAAGTGATCCTAAGGCGCCAACAGAATAAACCTCATCAATTTGGCCTGAGAGCCATGTAATAGGTATTTTTCATAAGTCGATACTGCTTCTGTGATATTCTTTGAAAGAATCTTTATATCGCCCATAAGGTGATTTGAAATATTTGAGACTCCTTTATGATGCTTAACCCGCCATGGATGAAGTAATTCTAATCATCAACCTGACTTAGGCTTTGAAAACAACATATGTGAAACCAAATAAGCGATAACAAATATTTCCCAAAGGGATCAGAAAGAAAGGTAAAAAACCCTCAAGGCTATGCCATGAATAAAAGCAGCAATTTCGTCGGCTCATAAGGTCGTGACAGGATGAGGCGAGTCAGAAAACTCGAGCACACACCCTAAATGCAGGTTTCGTCGGCTCATAAGGTCGCGACAGGATGAGGCGAGTCAGAAAGCTCGTGCACACACCCTAAATGCAGGTTTCGTCGGCTCATAAGGTCGCGACAGGATGAGGCGAGTCAGAAAGCTCGAGCACACACCCTAAATGCAGGTTTCGTCGGCTCATAAGGTCGCGACAGGATGAGGCGAGTCAGAAAGCTTGTGCACACACCCTAAATGCAGGTTTCGTCGGCTCATAAGGTCGCGACAGGATGAGGCGAGTCAGAAAGCTCGAGCACACACCCTAAATGCATGATTCTGTCGGCTCATAAGGTCGCAACAGGATGATACAATTGCTCTTTAATGAAGAAGCCCCCAAGCCAGGGAGCATTTGTAACTTTATTACTTCATAATGAAACTGAAAAACTTACAAAATGTAGAGCTTAAGAGCTCAAGTGTAATAAGGCCGCAGGTGGGCAATATTCCAGGGGCGAGTTGACTCAGCCTCCGTGGTTGGCCGGTTAGGCCGGAGATCCACCAAATAGTAAGAGCCATTGCGGAGGTTCTTGCTGACGACGAACGGCCCTTCCCAAGGTGGTGACAACTTGTGCATGCCTGCACGATCTTGTATCAACCGAAGAACCAAGTCGCCTTCCTGAAAGGTCCGACTTTTAACCCGGCGATTGTGATAACGCCGCAGATCCTGCTGGTAAATAGCTGAACGGGCCGCAGCCAGGTCACGCGCCTCCTCTAAGGTGTCCAAAGAGGCTTGATGCGCCAGCTCATTGTCTTGTTCCACATATGCGGCGACTCTAAGTGAGTCATGCCTTATATCAGTAGGAAGAACAGCCTCTGCTCCATAGACCAGAAAGAAAGGGGTGAAACCCGTGGATTGGTTCGGGGTGGTCTGAATACTCCACAGCACTGAAGGTAGTTCTTCAACCCAACACCCTGGGGTTTTTTCCAGGGGAACCATGAGTCGGGGCTTAATCCCTCGTAAAACCTCCTGATTCGCCCGCTCTGCCTGCCCATTAGATTGTGGGTGAGCGACTGCAGAAACATCAAGTCGGATATGTTCTCGACGACAAAACTCCTGCATCGCCCCTTGGGACAAGTTAATACCATTATCAGTAATTATAATGTGCGGATGTCCAAACCGGAAAATCAACTTTTTCAAGAATTTGACCGCTGATTCCGCATCGCAAGCTCCAATAGGTTCCGCCTCAACCCACTTGGTGAACTTACCAACCGCCACCAGCAGGTGGGTCTTCTTGTTAGAGGACATTTTAAAGGGCCGACCATGTCCAGCCCCGAGACTACAAAAGGCCAAGTGATGGGGATCATTCTTAATTCTTGAGCCGGCACATGAGCTTGCCACCCATAACGTTGGCATCCTTCGCACCGACGAACTATATCTTCCGCATCTGCATGAGCCGTCAGCCAAAAGAAACCATGACGGAAAACCTTTGATACCAAAGAGCGTGACCCGGCATGATGCCCACAATCTCCGGAATGAATGTCATTTAAGATTATGCATCCTTCTTCGGAGGAAACACATCGCTGAAAAACTCCAGAGGCGCTCCGCTTATATAACTCGCCATTGATGATGACCATGGATTTGCTGCGTCGAACGATTTGGCGACCCAGAACTTCGTCTGCTGGTAACTCGCCTCGAGCGAGATAAGCCAGATAAGGAAGAACCCAATCCGGAGTGACATGGAGAGCCGCCACGAGCTGAGACTCAGGATCTGGTATTGCCAATTCCTCCTCTGATGGTAGAATCACGGATGGTTTATGTAAGATATCCAGAAAAACATTAGGAGGAACCGGCTTTCTCTGGGAGCCAAGTTGTGAGAGGCTGTCAGCTGCCTTGTTGAGGCGCCGATCAATATGGTCCACCTGATAACCATGAAAATGACCCGCCACATCAGACACAGCTCGCCTGTAAGCCGCCATCATGGGGTCCCGAGAATCCCAGGTACCCGAAACTTGTTGTGCCACCAAATCAGAGTCGCCAAAGCATCTGACTCATGTTAGATTCATCTCCTTGGCGAGTCGCAAGCCGTGAAGCAAAGCTTCGTATTCCGCCACATTGTTAGTGCACGGAAACATGAGTCGGAGAACGTAATAGAATTTATCTCCTTGAGGGGATACCAATACCACACCAGCCACCGAGCCTTCCAGCTGCCTAGATCCATCAAAATAAATAGTCCAGTAAGTGAGATCAGGCCGGTCTTCCGGAGCCTGTAACTCCGTCCAGTCGTTGACGAAATTAACTAAGGCCTGGGACTTGATGGCCGTGCGGGGAGTATATTGTATGTGATGGGGCCCAAGTTCTATTGCCCACTTGGCGATTCGCCCTGTTGCTTCCCGATTCTGGATGATGTCCCCAAGGGGGGCAGAGCTAACCACTGTGATAGGGTGTTCTTGGAAATAATGCTTAAGTTTTCGACTCGCCATAAACACCCCATATACCAACTTCTGCCAGTGTGGGTACCGCTGCTTGGAAAGAGTTAGCACCTCGCTGATAAAATATATCGGGCGTTGCACTAGGTATTCCTTCCCTTCCTCCTTTCTTTCAACGACCACTGCCACACTTCCTGCTTTGGAATTTGCCGTGATATACAGAAGCATGGGCTCCTTTTCAGTTGGGGCGGCCAGGAACGGCGGGTTAACCAATTGGCGTTTCAGGGCTTCGAGCGCCTCGTCTGCCTCATTTGTCCAAACAAACCGATCGGATTTCCTCAATAACTGATAAAGAGGGATCGCCTTCTCCCGAGGCGACTCACAAAATGACTTAGGTCCGCAATGCGACCCGCCAGTCGTTGAACTTGATTAACGTTCACCGGCTTTCCAAGGGATGTAACCGCTTCGATCTTGTCCGGGTTAGCTTCAATGTCGCGCTCCGATACCAGGAAACCCAGCAATTTCCCTGCAGGCACACCAAAGACACACTTGGTGGGATTTAGCTTCATCTGATATACCTGTAGATTATCGAACGTTTCCTTGAGATCCTCCAGTAGCGTCTCCCCCTGGCGGGTCTTGATCACAATATCATCGACATAGGCATGGACGTTGCAACCAATTTCGTTACGGAGGCAATTCTGGATGCAGCGTTGATAAGTCGCCCCCGCACTCTTGAGTCCAAAGGGCATGGACACATAACAAAAGGCCCCAAAGGGGGTTATAAAGGCTGTTTTCTCCTGATCCTCCACGGCCATCTTGATTTGGTGATATCCTGAATAGGCGTCCAGAAAGCACAATCGTTCGCATCCCGCCACCGAGTCAATGATTTGGTCGATGCGGGGAAGAGCGAAGGGATCTTTTGGACAAGCTCTATTGAGGTCTGTGTAGTCAATACACATACGAAAAGTACCATTCTTCTTGAGTACCAAAATCGGGTTAGCCAGCCATTTGGGGTGAAAAACTTCCACGATGAACCCGGCGACTAAAAGACGGGCAACTTCTTCCCCAATCGCCTTGCGTCGCTCCTCGTTAAATCTGCGAAGGTACTGCTGGATGGGTTTGCACTTTGGGTCAACATTAAGATGGTGCTCGGCGAATTCTCTCGGCACACCACGCATGTCAGAAGGTTTCCATGCAAAGATGTCCCGATTCTCACGGATGAATTCGATGAGCGCGCTTTCTATTTAGGGTCCAGACCCGTCCCAATGGTGAACTGTTTGGATGAATCACCAGGCACGAAATCGATTGTCTTAGTGTCATCCGTTGGTTTGAACTTGAGGGGCGACTCAGAATCTGTAGTCGGTTTCTTCAAGGGTGACATATCCGTCGGGTCAACATTGGCCCGATGGTGCTTGAGCTCTTCCGCAGCGCAGGCGACTTCCGCATAAGCCACGTCCCCTTCTTCACATTCCTTTGCAATCCTTTTATCTCCATCAACCGTGATGGGTCCTTTGGGACCAGGCATTTTGAGCTTGAGGTAGACATAGCACGGGCGAGCCATGAAGCGGGCGTAAGCCGGCCGCCCAAACAGCGCATGGTAGGGGCTTTTCAATTTGACCACCTCGAAGATCAGTGACTCCGACCTATAATTATGCGCAGTTCCAAACGCCACTGTGAGCCTGACCCGGCCTATGGGATAAGCCGACTTGCCTGGGACAATTCCGTGGAAAACCGTGGTTGAAGGCATCATGTCTTTTTCCAATAGATTCATCCTTTGGAAAGTGTCAAAGTATAAGATATTGATGCTACTGCCACCATCCATTAGCACTTTTGATAGGGTGTAACCCCCAACTTGGGGAGCCACGACCAACGCCAGATCACCCGGGTTATCAACTCTCGGTGGGTGATCCTCCCTGCTCCACGTTATGGTTTGCTCAGACCAATGGAGGTATCTGGGAAGCACCGGTTCAGATACACTGTACGCCCGGTGACTCACCTTCTTATCACGCCTGCAAGCATTAGTGGTGAAAACATGATACTGCCCATTACTTAACTGTTTGGGGTTGCTGCGGAAGCCCCCATTATCATCCTGACCCTGTGGAGCCCCCTGTGGGGGTGGCTGCTGGAAGGCTCCTGGCGGGTCATACCGCCGCTGGTGGTGCACCGGGTATTGGCCACCGCCTGGCTGTGGGCCTCCCTGAGAGCCCCCTCTTCGGGAAAACCACCAAAAGGGTTCTGTCTTTGGTTGGGTGCGGCGAATTGCTCCTGGCGCTGGTCCGGGTCATCATTTTGACTCTTCTTGATCGCCTCCGCCCGAAACTCTCGCATCACGAAGCAGTTTTCCCAAGAGTGAGTCGCCGGACCGTCTGCCGTGGCGTGGTGCGGGCAAGGGCCTTTGAGTAGCTCTTCGTAGTTACGCGGCCTCTTCCCGCTGAACCCCCGATTCTTCTTCTTGCCGTTGTTGGCGTTGGTATTGGCGACTAAGTCCGAGGGCTCCTCCTGCGGTCTCCGCTTGCCATTGGTCCCTTGATTGTGATGGTTACGCCCCTGGAACCGGGTATGATTTTTGGATGACTCGCCCTTCTTAGGCGAATTAGCCTTACCATCCTCGCCAGGATCTTTGGTATCATCGGCCTCAGCGTATCTAGTGAGGGTGTCCATCAGTTCTCCAATGTCTTGGACCTTTCGCTTAAGTCGCCCCAATTTTTGCACCAAGGGTTCGTAATGGCAATTATGCTCGAGGATGAGCACAGCTTGAGCCGCCGTAATACCATCTGACGAATGGATAATTTCTGCAACCCGCCGTGACCAATGGTGGGCCGACTCATCCGGGCGCTGAACGCAGTGCTGTAGATCGACGATCGTCATCGGACGTTTGCAAGTTCCTCGGAAGTTTTTGATGAAACGTTCTTTTAACTCGGCCCAGGACTGGATGGAATTGGGAGGTAAGTTTTTCAACCAAGTGCGTGCTGACCCCTCGAGCATCATCGTGAAGTATCTGGCGCAAACCGCCTCGTTCACGTCGAGCATGTCCATGGCGATTTCATAACTCTCGATCCATGACGCCGGCTCGAGGTCCGTATAATTAGGCACTTTCCTTGGCCCCTTGAAGTCTTTGGGCATCTTTTCGTTACGAAGGGCGGGGACAAGCATGGTACCCCAACTCTCCCTCCGCCCCCGACGAGGGGGGCCGGGGCGTCTTGGGTGTTCGGCAGATCCCAGCCCGGCGGGTTCCATTCAGGCGGGTTGTCCTGTGGGACGTGTCGCGGCCCGCTGTTTACGGCGGGCTGGTCCTCTGGCCGGCTCCTGGTCGAACTTGCCTGGGGGGTGGAATGCAACCTCTCGAGGCTATGTGAGAACTAGGCATTTTGAACCACCGCCGTCTTCAGCATCTCGATGGCGTTCCTTGCTTCTATCTCGGCAGGGGTGTTGCCGTGAATCGGAAGAGACTCCAGATGGCGAGTTGCGGCAAGCACGTTATCCACCGGGTTGGAAAAGTGGCCTTGAGGTGTCCGGAATCGGGGAATGTGCTCCTCAGCTGGCTGAGCCGGCGGGTTAAGTGGGCGGCCCGGTCCTCCCCCTGGGGCGGCTCCCGCCCCAGGGGTTCGTGGAGTGTCGAACAGGCGGGTCGGGTTGAGATCATGGGGCAGGCGACCCTGGTGTCTCTGCTGATGGACGGCGTCGGATGCGCGTTGTTGTCTTTCGAGCCGCCAGTTGTCAGTGTTCAAACGCATCCTTTCGGCCGTAATTTGGGCTTGCCGAGTCTTGGTCTTGGAGGACTCCATCTCGGCATCCCGATGAGCCTTTGCCACTACCTCTCTGAGTTTCGCCAGCTCCGTGTTTATCTCCTCCTGGTTTTCTGGCGTGAGGGGAGTCGCCATCAGCCTTGTGATCTTCGGCGCTAAATCCACGAGGACTGCGGCCGGGCTCCTGGATGTCTCGCCGGTTCCATCGCCTCCAGTAGGGTGTTGTGTGGGTTGCGTCGCCCCAGCCATGTAGATGGCGATTTGGCGGCGGGTTCGATCAAGGACTTCAGGGTCCATGGCCAGCGACAAGCCCCCAAGACAATCCCCATGCAGAGACCGGATTGAGTCTGAGTCGCCCATGGATGATTCGTCATCGGAGTTGACCGGTGTAGTTTCCTGAGTCGTCGAGCGCTCTGGCTCCTCCGATCCCTGCGTGAACCCCACAAAGACCGCGCGAGTCAAACTTGGCGTTATTACTGGGCAGACGTACCTGGCCGGCTCGACGATGTCGGTGGAGATGTCCGGCTCAGGCGCAGATGATCCAATCATGCCGATGAAGATGTTGATCTTGCCGAAGAGGACCCTGTAACCAGATTCAATCGAATCCGCTTCAGGTCCCCATTGCTGGTTGTCGATGTAGGTTATCCCGCGGCGGCTTCGAGTCATGAGCCCCGTCGCGTAACTCCCAAACCCTGGTAGGGCTCCCTTTGAGAACTCAACTCCACAGTGCGTAGGCCCCACGGTGGGCGCCAACTGTCGTGGTTTTGTCACGACAGATGTCCTCGTGAAAGGACTTAGTACTGGAGCCATCGCACCTTGGTGGCGACTCAAAGGGGTTAAGCAGGAGAGACACGGCGATTTACCCAGGTTCGGCCCCTCGTGAGGAGGTAAAAGCCTACGTCCTGCTTTGGTGTGTATTGATGTAGTTTCGATTACAAGGAGGGTGTAACTCGTCGAACCTAGCACTCGATGATTTTTAACCTGCCCTCTCCTCCCCTGGGACTCGTCTTTATATACAGGTCGAACCCCTGGGGTTTACAAGGGTACTTTCCTTCCTACAAATCGTGACCCCTGTGGTCTCTAAGTCGCCGTCCTCCAAAGCTTGGAGACCTTCCAGAAATAATAAACCGCCATACGACCTTGATCCGGCCAGGACAAGGCCCAAATAATCGTTTGGGTGAATCGCCTGATTGGTAACCCGGACCAACTAGGGCGGGTCATTCACAGGTAATATCCCCAACACATATGGTGCTCGCAGGATGATGAACTCTTTGCCACCCCTTCATATGTGGGTGGTGAAGAAATCGAACTAATCACTTTTGCAGGTCAGGTCTCGAGATGAAAGTCATTATCTGAAGAATTTGTTGGAGACCTGAGGAAATTGCTTGATTGGACGTAAGCTAAAACATGATGAAATGATCCATCATTTCACATGTCCTCAAATTTACTATTTTTGATGAAATTCAAGTCTGATGAAATTGATATCATATTCTTCAAATATGAAGCATATGTGATGGTAAGTTCTAATAATTCATGTGCAGGATGATAAACCCAAGAACACAGAATGGGTTCTTGATAGTGGATGTACAAATCACATGACTTATGATAAAAGCTTATTGATGAATATACCACGGACTCCATCACCACTGAAGCAAATCACCTACACTGACAAAGGTAAAAGCAAGGTATTGGGACTTGGTAAAGTGGCTATCTCTAAGGATCGGCACATGGACAAAGTCATGCTTGTCGAATCCCTTGGGTTTAACCTCATGTCAGTCTCAATGCTTTGTGATCTTGATATGATTGTCATCTTTGGAAAATATAGATGTGTAGTCATCATGGAATCTAACAAATCCAAAGTCTTCGAAGGCTTTAGGAGAGGAGACTTGTATATTGTTGATTTTTTCACACGTCCTCAACCAGCCATATGTTTACTAGCAAAAACCTCAGAAGGCTGGCTATGGCATCAATGACTTGGTCATGCAGGCATGAGGAATTTGCACACACTCGCGAAGATGAAGCATGTCATTGGCATCGAATCAGCCAAATTCCTCAAGGACCATCTCTGCGGTGCTTGTGAGTCTGGAAAAATGACCAGATCCAAACACCCCTCGAAGACTATCATGACTACTACTCGTCTGTTTGAATTGCTTCACATGGATCTGTTTGGACCTACTCATTATGCTACTCTAACCAATGCAGCATCTTTATATGGCTTTGTCATCGTTGATGACTATTCTCGTTATACTTGGGTCATTGCTTACAAAAATGAAGTGCATGAAGTCTTCAAACGATTTTCCTCAAGGGCTTCAACAAACTTCGACGTCAAGATCAAACACATCACGAGTGATAATGGGACATGATTCAAAAATACTAGTCTTGATGATTATCTTGATGAACTTGGTATTACTCATGAATTGTTTGCTTCTTATACTCCTCAACAGAATGGTGTCGTTGAACGCAAGAACATGACTCTGGTTGAAATGGCATGGACTATGCTTGAAGAATATCATACTCCTCGTCGCTTTAGGCCTGAAGCAATCGACACTTCTTGCCACATCATCAATAGGGTATATCTTCACAAATTTCTCAAGAAAAGCTCATATGAACTCCTCACTGACAAGAAACCCAATGTAAGTTATTTCAAAGTCTTTGGTGCAAGATGCTGGATTAGAGATCCTCACCATAGCTCAAAGTTTGCACCTAAAGCACATGAGGGTTTTATGCTTGGTTACGGAAAGGACTCGCACACCTATAGAGTCTTCAACACCTATCACAACAAGGTTGTTGAAACTGTATATGTGCGGTTCAATGAAACTAATGGCTCGCAAAGAGAGCAACTGCCTCATGTGCAAGATAAATTGACTCCTGGGGAAGCTATTAAGCACAAGGCTACTGAAGATATCATTCCTACTGAGGAACAACCCCTTGTTGAAGAAGTCGTCCCCAACACTGATGAAACTCAAGCAGGTGCACCTGAGGAAAATGCTACAGATCCAATTCCTCAGCCCAACCAAATTCTTCAACCAGCTCATCCAAGGATTGCAAATGAAGTGGAACTTGACAAAATCCTCGATGACATCAATGCGCCAAGTCCTCTCACTCGCTCAAAAGCTTCACATTTAGTTAACTTTTGCGGGCATTCCTCTTTTGTGTCTATCACGGAACCCTCAAAAGTTGTTGAAGCCTTCATGGAACCTGAGTGGATTCAAGCCATCCAAGATGAACTTCTTGAGTTCAAGCTAATGACGTATAGGAACTCGTCAAAAGACCAGATCCTCGCAAACACAATATCATCGGCACCAAGTGGATCTACCGAAACAAGCAAGATGAGGATGGCCAGGTTGTGAGGATCTTTAAGAAGAAGACAGACGCGGACGGTAATGTGACCATTTATAAAGCTCGGCTTGTGGCAAAGGGTTTTTCACATGTTCAAGGAGTTGACTACGATGAGACATTCTCACCGGTAGCGATGCTTAAGTCCGTCTGAATCATGTTAGGAATACTGCATTTTTTTATTATGAAATCTGGCAGATGGATGTCAAAACGGCGTTCCTTAATGGTTTTCTTAAGGAAGAGTTGTATATGATGCAACCCGAAGGTTTTGTAGATCCAAAGAATGCTAACAAAGTATGCAAGCTCCAGTGATCCATTTATGGACTGGTGCAAGCATCTCGGAGTTGGAATAAGCGCTTTGATGAGGTGATCAAGGCTTTTGGGTTTATACAAGTTGTTGGAGAATCTTGTATATACAAGAAAGTGAGTGGGAGCTCTGTAGAGTTTCTAATATTATATGTGGATGACATATTGCTGATTGGAAACAATGTGGAGTTTTTAGAGAGCATAAAGGATTACTTGAACAAATGTTTTTCAATGAAAGATCTAGGAGAAGCTGCTTACATATTAGGCATTAAGATCTATAGAGATAGATCGAGGCGCCTAATAGGACTTCCACAAAGCACATACCTTGATAAAGTTTTGAAGAAGTTCAAAATGGAGCAATCCAAGAAGGGGTTCTTGCCGGTGTTACAAGGTATAAAGTTGAATAAGACTCAGTGTCCGGTAACTGCAAAAGATAGAGAAAAGATGAGTATCGTCCCCTATGCTTCAGCCATAGGGTCTATCATGTATGCAATGTTGTGCACAAGACCGGACGTCAGCCTGGCCATAAGTATGGCAGGCAGGTTTCAAAGTGATCTAGGAGTGGAACACTGGGCGGCGGTCAAGAATATTCTGAAGTACGTGAAAAGGACTAAGGAAATGTTTCTCGTTTATGGAGGTGCCGAAGAGCTCGTCGTAAAGGGTTACGTCGATGCAAGCTTTGACACCGATCCGGATGACTCTAAGTCTCAAACCGGATACGTATTTATTCTTAATGGGGGTGCGGTAAGCTGGTGCGGTTCCAAGCAAAGCGTCGTAGCAGATTCTACATGTGAAGCGGAGTACATGGGTGCCTCGGAGGCGGCTAAGGAGGGTGTCTGGATTAAGCAGTTCATGACGGATCTTGGAGTTGTGCCGAGCGCACTAAATCCAATAACTCTGTTCTGTGACAACACTGGTGCCATTGCTCTAGCCAAGGAACCAAGGTTTCACAAGAAGACCGGACAAATCAAACGATGATTCAACCTCATCCGCGACTATGTCGAAGGAGATGACGTAAATATTTGCAAAGTGCACACGGATCTGAATGTTGCAGATCCGCTGACTAAACCTCTTCCACGAGCGAAGCATGATCAACACCAGAACTGTATGGGTGTTAGATCCATTCCAATGTAAATCGCATAGCGATGTGAGACTAGATTATTGACTCTAGTGCAAGTGGGTGACTGTTGGAAATATGCCTTGGAGGCAATGATAAAATAGTTATTATTATATTTCATGTTTCAAGATAATCGTTTATTATCCATGCTATAATTGTATAGAATCAAAACATAAATGCATGTGTGGATATATAGACAAAACAATGTCCCTAGTAAGCCTCTAGTTGACTAGCCAGTTAATCAAGGATGGTTAAGGTTTTCTGACCATATGCAAGTGTTGTCACTTGATGACTGGATCACATCATTGGGAGAATGATGTGATGGACAAGACCCATATTATAAATGTAGCATGTGATCGTGTCATTTTGTTGCTATTGTTTTCTGCGTGTCAAGTATTCATTCCTATGACCATGAGATCCTGTAACTCACTGACACTGGTGGAATACCTTGTGTGTATCAAACGTTGCAACGTTAGTGGGTGACTATAAAGGTGCTCTACAGGTATCTCCGAAGGTGTCCGTTGAGTTAGCATGGATCAAGACTGGGATTTGTCACTCCATGTGACGGAGAGGTATCTCGGGGCCCACTCGGTAATACAACATCACATATAAGCCTTGCAAGCAATGTGACTAAAGTGTTAGTCACGGGATCTTGTATTATGGAACGAGTAAAGAGACTTGCCGGTAACGAGATTGAAATAGGTAAAGGGATACCGACGATCAAATCTCGGGCAAGTAACATACCGAAGGACAAAGGGAATGGTATACGGGATTATATGAATCCTTGGCGCAGAGGTTCAACCGATAAGATCTTCGTAGAATATGTAGGATCCAATATGGACATCAAAGTCCCACTGTTGGATATTGACCAAGGAGTGTCTCAGGTCATGTATACATAGTTCTTGAACCCGTAGGGTGTGCACACTTAAGGTTCGGTGACGTTTCGGTATAGTTGAGTTATAGGTGTTGGTGACCGAAGGTTTGTTCGGAGTCCTGGATGAGATCACGGACGTCACGAGGGTTTCCAAAATGGTCCAGAAATGAAGATTTATATATAGGATTGTTCCATTTGGCCTCCGAAAAGATTTCGGGCATTACCGGCAGTGTATCGGGAGTGATGAATGGGTTTCGGGTTTTTACCGGGAGGGGGCCACCCGCCCGGGAGAGAACCTAATAGCCCATGGGTGGCGCACCAGCCCTTGGTGGGCTGGTGAGGTCAGCCCAAGTGGACTATTTCGGCCAAGGAAAGAAAATCAAGGAGAAAAGAAAAAAAAGAGGGAGGTGGAAAGGAAGGAAGGGACTCCTCCTTCCCCAAACCGAATTGGACTTGGAGTCCCTCCTCTCCCACTTCGGCCGACACCCTAGGGGCTCCCTTGAGCCCAAAGGCTAGCCCCTCCCCTCCTCCTATATATACTAGAGGTTTTAGGGTTTTTGAGACACAACTTTGCCACGTACAACCCTAAACCTCTACTTCGTAGTTCTTCCTCTAGATGGGTTTTCTGCGGAGCTCGGGCGGAGCCCTGCAGGAATAGATCATCACCATCACTGGCGCATCGTCACGCTGCCGGAGAACTCATCTACTTCCATGTCTCTCTTGCTGGATCAAGAAGGCGGAGATCGTCATCGAGCCGTACGTCTGCTGAACGCGGAGGTGCCGTCCGTTCGGTGCTAGATCAGGACGGATCGTGGGAAGACGGTGATTTGAATCACGAAGTTGTTCCACTACATCAACCGCGTTTCTTAATGCTTCCCGCTTAGCGATCTACAAGGGTATGTGGATCCGATCTCCCTCTCGTAGATGAACATCACCATGATAGGTCTTCGTGTGCGTAGGAAATTTTTTGTTTCCCAAGCAACGTTCCCCAATATTGCATGCCCTCCTAAACGTCAACCCAGGTTCTACCATCCTTCATTTCAAATGAGCAATATGATTTTTTTGCGAATACGCAAAGAACTACATATCATTTCATTGATAAGAAGGAGAAAAGTGTTACAACACAGAGGACAGGGGGCACCACACCAACAAGCAACACATCCAAAATTGTCGGGGGATGACCCCCGGGTACCCCAAAGGTGGCGAGTCGGACGGGGTGCCCGCCCGGGCCGGCTACTCCGACTCACACCCGTGGCCAACTGCTCCAGCCAGCAGGGTGCCCAGAGCCAACTACGATGCCCCATCGGACACGCACGGACGAACGGCCATACGCCGCGGTGGAGCACTATTGACGAGCAGTAGTGCGTTGTACACGCGTCAGGCAGTATCATCTACAGTGTAACTTGTCCCTTTGGCGCTGGTTTATAATTGCCTGAGGGGACAAGCATAGCCTAGCTCACAAGCTACACATAGCTTGGCATGTAAGCTACCCATTATAGCTTACATCTCAAGCAGCTTGGTATGTAAGCTACCCACAGCTCACATACCAAGCCACACACCCACACACTCGTGCCATATAAGGGGTCTCATGCCCACCACGTAAGGCATGGCCTCACTCTCTCACGTATGAGGCAAGAAGTCTATGGCTCTCCCCTTCCATACAGCTCAAGAGCAACCTTGTACTGCAAATATACCTCATATACATACATGCAGGAGTAGGGGTATTATCTCTCCGTAGAGCCCCGAACCTGGATAAACCACCGCGTGCTGCTATCCTTCTTGTCTCGGATCTTTCACGGCAACCTTGCTCTCACCTCGATTAGCCACCCCGTGGCATCTGTCCGGAGAAAATTATGACACTTGGCGCCCACCGTGGGGAGAGCTGCTGCTGGAAACGCGGTCCGGGCAGGACCCTTTTTCAGCATCACCACCGCAGCACTGTCGTCGTCTCTCCGGCGGCGCTCGGGGGCTTGACACCAACACGCCCCCGGGCCGGCCACACGGGACGGCATGTCCTCGCCGTTGACTTCTTCCACCTTCAGTCCGCTCCGATCTCCCCTAGGCCACACCTCCGCGCGCGGGCGGGATGGCCACCTCCACCTCTGTACGTGCACGCACTCGCGCCTAGCTAGCTAGCTAGCAGGCAAAGCCAATCCATCCGGTTGCGTGAGCGCCAGCTTGACTACCTAACGCGGCTCATGTGCATGCGGGTTGCAGCGTCGCGAATGCGGTCGCCCCGCAGCCGCGCGCGCCCACCGGCCTCCTTGGGCTCGTATGATCCTCGACACGGCTCTGACCCAGCCTCTCTTGATCGCGTCGCCTCGCCACTCCGGCCGGCTCCGTCCTGCGCCGCTCGACCACACCCGGCCCTACTCTGGTTCGCACTCGTCCAGCTGCCTGGCCATCTGCCGTTGCTCGACCGGCAGCCGCAGCACTGGCTAGCTGCGTGGCCGCGACGCTGGCTGGTCGCTGCCATAGCCTTGGCGCGTGCGCACGCATGCATGCATGAGCCGGCTGCTGCAAGGCCGCATGCACACATGCATTGCATGCGTGTGCTGCCACCCGACTGTGGTTTGTCCGTCTGGCTGACGTGGCTCGGCGCCCGCGCTCGTGCGCTCTAGCCCCTCCTGCGCGGCTCCGCCTCCGACCAGCAGGATCGCTGTTTCAGCCGGCTCCGGTCCCTCCTGCACCATGTCGCTCCCCCTGGCCTGCATCTGCGCCTAAGGTAGACCTCCCCCTCACCAACGACGGATCTGTCGACCTCCCCGCCGCGACCTGCGACCACGCCGACTCCCCACTCCGCCCCGCGTCACTCGTTGCCCACACCGGCTGCGCTCCGGTACGCCCGCCGGTCTGCATCGCGCGAGCCCCTATTCCGGCTCGCCGCGATCGGCTGCATTCCACTAGCCCGCCTCCGACTGCACCTTTGGTCAGCTGCCCGATACGGCCCGCCCCGCTCTGGACTCCTCCGCTCATGTGCGCCCCTGCGCTGCGTCCGCTAGCCTACTCCATGGAGGGCCGCGCCGGCTCCCGCACACGACCGGCTTGCCGCCCTGCGCGGGTCGCTCCTCCCACGCGCGCCAGCTCCTCGCCATAACACATGCATGGCTCTCCTCCCGCTGCGCGTCGTGACCCCCTCCGCAGCTGCTGCTCCTCTTCTGCGGCCACAATTATGTCTGCGTACGCGCGTCCATCCTCGCTCGGCGTCAGCGTGACTGGCCGCCCGTTTGCCCGCACCACGCAACCAACTCCACCTACATCGCCTCGCCACGAGCCTGCCTCGCATCCAGCCTGGCAGCGGCTGCCGGCACCCAGCGGTCCGGCTCCGCCTGCCCTGCCCCCCCCCCCCCCCCCCCCCCCCCCCCCCCCCCCCGCGCGCTTTTTGCCCCAGCGCCCCTGCACGCCATGGCTGCTCTCGCGCCCCTGCTGATCATCGACGGCTCCACGTCTAGCGCGTCTGTGCGCTCGCCCGACTCCTTTCCCATCTGCCAGGCCGGCTCCCGCGCTGCGCCGACCCATCGTGTCTGGCAGCGTCGCCCCGTGCCGCCTACTCCGCCCCGGCGTGCCCGCGGCCACACCTCCCACGCGCGTCCTCTGCGTACGCTGCCGACTCACCGCGGCCACGTCCCACCTCCACTCGGACCGCGGTCGGCTCCACCCTGCTCCGCCCCTTGTGCTCGCACGACCGGCTCTGCTCCTCTCCTTCCGTGTGCCTGTGCACGCCGGCTAGGCTGCCAACGCGGTCGCTCGCCCCGGGCTGGTCAATGGCCAGCACCGGCTCGCCACTCCTGCAGGTCAACTCCCACCCCGCGCGCCCGGGCCGACTCTGGCACTGCCCTCCCTACTTCTACGTAGACGGTTGCCCAAGAAAGGAAAATGAAAAAAGGGGTCGGTTGCCAAAAAAAGAGGCAAACCGTGCCCACCTGCCAGTGTCACCACTCGGTCGACTGACCCGCATCGTCGCCTCGCCGGCTGGCCTACCCGCCTACTTCGACATCGGGACGGCTCCAGCGGCCCATCCGCTCTGACGTCCGGTCGGTCCGATCACCAAAGGCTCGGCGACTACACCCAACGGTTGCGGCGACGAGCTCCGCTGGCAAAAGGCCATGATGGCTGCAAGCCGCATCGACTGTCATCGACAACAACCGTCTTGCTGACTCCGAAAAAGCAATATGAGCTCTTCAGTTGCATATTTTTGCACCATGCACAAAAGACGGATACCCCAAGCGACCCTCGGGGGCCATCCGTGCATTTTATTCAGCTGCTTTACTGTTCACCCCGACGCCAGCTAGTGTGTGCCCGGGGTTGGTCGCTTGGCCCAATACGTTCGTTCCCATGGGACGACTTAGTAGTGTGTACGGTACCGAAGGCCCACTCTTTGTCTCGGCTATGGTCCGCACCGCGGCTATCCGACTAGCAAGAGAAAAAGCTGGAGGTCACCACACGCAAAAAACGCCCGCGAAGAAAAGGACTTGGGCGACCCGGTCGTTTCATTTGTGAGTATCTGCTCGGTCGCGTCCGCTCCCAGAGTCCGAGTAGTGTACGCTCCATTCCGCGGCTCACTCTTCGCCTTAGCTACAGACCGGCTCCCAGCTGTCCGGCTGGCAAGAGAAAAAGCCAAATGGTGGAGAGAACATGAAAAAGACGAAAGGGAGCTCGGATGAAACCGAGTCGGCACCCTCTGCATAAAACTCGCACCGTTGGAACCAAATATTTGACATGTCCGCATCGACTAAACTTGTCTTTTGCACAATCATCTTCCCGGGAACCCCCCCCCCCCCATCGCCCGGACGGCTTCCGGCTGCTAGCTACTACCGTCCGGCTGGAGCCCTGCCGGTTGGGGCCTCGCCGACTGGGGCCTTGCCAGCTGCTGACTACTCCTGTCCGGTTAGAGCCTTGCTGGCTGTGACCTGTAGCCGGCCGCCAAGAGCAACTTTCGCTACAACAATAGCAAGAAGCATCTGCACGACTCTCCGAGTCGTCGGAGGCTCGAAAGCTACACCGACCGGGTGCGCTTGCGCGCTCTTGCTGGAAATAGCCACATGTGGACTTCGCGTCCACGCCTAGCAGGGCCTCGCGTCAACCAGCCGGCGGAATCCGCGTCCGCGCCCGATAGGGCCTTGCGCCCATCAGTCGGCGGACTCTGCGTCCGCGCCCAGCATCTTCGATGCCACCGTCTGCTTCAGCAAGAGCGAAGATCCTCCGCCCGACTCTTCGAGTCGCGCGGAGGCTCGGAGGCTATACCAAGTGGGTGCACTTGCTTGCCCCTGCTGGAAACAGCTAGCCGATGGACCCCGCGTCCACACCCGACAGCGCCTCGCGCGCACCAGCCTGCGGACCCCTCGGCCGCATCCGCCGGCGCCTCACGCCCATCAGCCGGCGGACTCCAAGTCCGCGACCGACAACGCCTCACGCCCATCAGCAGGTGGACTCCATGTTGGGAAACGTCGCATGGGAAACAAAAATTTTCCAACGCGCACGAAGACCTATCATGGTGATGTCCATCTACGAGAGGGGATTTCCGATCTACGTACCCTTGTAGATCGCACAACAGAAGCGTTAGTGAACGCGGTTGATGTAGTGGAATGTCCTCACGTCCCTCGATCCGCCCCACGAACCGTCCTGCGATCCGTCCCACGATCTAGTGCCGAACGGACGGCACCTCCGCGCTCAGCACACGTACAGCTCGACGATGATCTCGGCCTTCTTGATCCAGCAAGAGAGACGGAGAGGCAGATGAGTTCTCCGGCAGCATGACGGCGCTCCGGAGGTTGGTGGTGATCTAATCTCAGCAGGGCTCCGCCCGAGCTACGCAGAAACGCGATCTAGAGGTAAAACCGTGGAGATATGTGGTCGGGCTGCCGTGGCAAAGTTGTCTCAAATCAGCCCTAAAACCTCCGTATATATAGGTGGGAGAGGGGGGCCTTGCCTTGGGGCTCAAGGAGCCCCAAGGGGGTCGGCCGAGCCAAGGGGGGGAGTCCTCCCCTTCCAAACCGAATCCAACTAGGTTTGGAAGGTGGAGTCCTTCCCCTTTTTCCCACCTCCTCTTTTTTTTCTTTTCTCTTTGATTTTCTTCCTATGGCGCATAGGGCCTTCTTGGGCTGTCCCACCAACCCACTAAGGGCTGGTGCGCCACCCCCAAGGCCTATGGGCTTCCCCGGGGTGGGTTGCCCCCCCCCCCCCCCCCGGTGAACACCCGGAGCCCATTCGTCATTCCCGGTAACTCCGAAAACCTTCCGGTAATCAAATGAGGTCATCCTATATATCAATCTTCATTTCCGGACCATTCCGGAAACCCTCGTGACATCCGTGATCTCATCCGGGACTCCGAACAACATTCGGTAACCAATCATATAAATCAAATACGCATAAAACAACGTCGAACCTTAAGTGTGCAGACCCTGCGGGCTCGAGAACTATGCAGACATGACCCGAGTGACTCCTCGGTCAATATCCAATAGCGGGACCTGGATGCCCATATTGGATCCTACATATTCTACGAAGATCTTATCGTTTGAACCTCAGTGCCAAGGATTCATATGATCCCGTATGTCATTCCCTTTGTCCTTCGGTATGTTACTTGCCCGAGATTCGATCGTCAGTATCCGCATACCTATTTCAATCTCGTTTACCGGCAAGTCTCTTTACTCGTTCCGTAATACAAGATCCCGCAACTTACACTAAGTCACATTGCTTGCAAGGCTTGTGTGTGATGTTGTATTACCGAGTGGGCCCCGAGATACCTCTCCGTCATACGGAGTGACAAATCCCAGTCTTGATCCATACTAACTCAAAGAACACCTTCGGAGATACCTGTAGAGCATCTTTATAGTCACCCAGTTATGTTGCGACGTTTGATACACATAAAGCATTCTTCCGGTGTCAGTGAGTTATATGATCTCATGGTCATAGGAACAAATACTTGACACGCAGAAAACAGTAGCAACAAAATGACAAGATCAACATGCTACGTCTATTAGTTTGGGTCTAGTCCATCACATGATTCTCCTAATGATGTAATCCCGTTATCAAGTGACAACACTTGCCTATGGTCAGGAAACCTTGACCATCTTTGATCAACGAGCTAGTCAACTAGAGGCTTACTAGGGACAGTGTTTTGTCTATGTATCCACACATGCATTGTGTTTCCAATCAATACAATTATAGCATGGATAATAAACGATTATCATGAACTAAGAAATATAATAATAACTAATTTATTATTGCCTCTAGGGCATATTTCCAACAGTCTCCCACTTGCACTAGAGTCAATAATCTAGTTCACATCACCATGTGATTTCAACGAATCCAACACCCATATAGTTCTGGGGTCTGATCACGTCTTGCTCGTGAGAGAGGTTTTAGTCAATGGTTCTGAAACTTTCAGATCCGTGCGTTCTTTACAAATCTTTATGTCATCTTATAGATGATGCTACTACGTGCTATTCAAAAATGCTCCAAATATCTACTCTACTATACGAATCCGTTTCACTACTCATAGTTATTCGGATTAGTGTCAAAGCTTGCATCGACGTAACCTTTTACGACGAACTCTTTAACCACCTCCATAATCGAGAAAAAATCCTTAGTCTATTTAGTTACTAAGGATAACTTTGACCGCTGATCAGTGATTCAATCCTGGATCACTCTGTGTACCTCTTAACAGACTTGCTGCAAGGCACACATCAGGTGCGGTACTCAGCATGGCATACTTTAGAGTCTACGGCTAAGACATAGAAGACGACCTTCGTCTATTCTCTTTATTCTGCCGTGGTCGGGTTTTGAGTTTTACTCAAATTCACACCTTACAACGCAACCAAGAACTCCTTCTTTGCTGATCTATTTTGAACTCCTTCAAAAACTTGTCAAGGCATGCATCTTGTTGAAACTTCCATTAAGAGCTTTCTATCTCCATAGATCTTTGATGCTCAACGTTCAAGTAGCTCAATCCAGGTATTCCTTTGAAAAACTCCTTTCAAACAACCTTTTATGCTTCACAGAAATTCTACATTACTTCTGATCAACAATATGTCTACCACATATACTTATCAGAAACTCTATGGTGCTCCCACTCACTTCTTTGGAAATACAAGTTTCTCATAAACCTTGTACAAACCCAAAATCTTAGATCATCTCATCAAAGTGTATATTCCAACTCCGAGATGCTTGCACCAGTCCATTGAAGGATCACTGGAGCTTGCATACTTGCTAGTATCTTTAGGATCGACAAAACCTCCTGGTTGTATCACATACAATGTTTGCTCAAGGAAATCGTCGAGGAAACAATGTTTTGACATCCTACGTGCAATATTTCATAAATAATGCAGCAACTACTAACATAATTCTAACAGACTTTTAGCATCGCTACGAGTGAGAAAGTCTCATCATAGTCAACTGTTTGATCTTGTCGGAAACATCTTTGCGACAAATCGAGCTTTTCTTAATAGTGATTTATCACCATCATCATGTGTCTTCCTTTTAAAGATCCATCTTTACTCAATAGTCCTATGACCATCAAGTGGTTCTTCCAAAGTCTACACTTTGTTTTCATACATGGATCCTCTCTCGGATTTCATGGCCTCCAGCCATTTGTCGGAATCCGGGCCCACCATTGCCTTCTTCATAACTCATAGGTTCACTGTTGCTCAACAACATGACCTCCAAGACAGGGTTACCGTACCACTCTGTAGTAGTATGCGACCTTGTCAACCTACGAGGTTTGTAGTAACTTGATCTGATGCTCGATGATCACCATCATCAGCTTTCACTTCAATTGGTGTAGGCGCCACAGGAACAACTTCCTGCGCCCTGCTACACACTGGTTGAAGTGATGGTTCAATAACCTCATCAAGTTCTACCACCCTCCCACTCAATTCTTTCGAGAGAAACCTTTCCTCGAGAAAGGATCCGTTTCTAGAAACAAACACTTTGCTTTCGGATCTGAGATAGGAGATGTACCCAACTGTTTTGGATATCCTATGAAGATGCATTCATCCGCTTTGGGTTCGAGCTTATCGGACTGAAACTTTTTCACATAAGTGTCGAATCCCCAAACATTCAAGAAACGACAGTTTAGATTTCTCTAAACCTCAGTCTATACTGTGTCATCTCAACGGAAATACGCGGTACCCTATTTAAAGTGAATGCGGTTGTCTCTAATGCATAACCCATAAATGATAGTGGTAATTCGATAAGGGACATCATAGCATGCACCATACCAAATAGTGCATGGATATGACGTTCAGACACATCATCACACTATGATGTTCCAGGTGGCATGAACTGCGAAACAATTTCCACATTGTCTTAACTGCATACCAAAACTCGTAACTCAGATATTCATTTCTATGATCATATCGTAGACAGTTTATCCTCTTGTTACGACGAACTTCACTCTGAAACAGAATTGAACTATTCAATATTTCAGACTTGTGATTCATTAAGTAAATACTCTTGTATCTACTTAAATCGTCATTGAAGTAAGAACATAATGATATCCACTGCGTGCCTCAGCACCCATTGGACTCCATACATCAAAATGTATCACTTCCAACAAGTTACTATCTTGTTTCATCTCAATGAAAAACAAGGCCTTGCTCATGTGGTATGATTAGCATGTCACTAGTGATTCAAAATCAAGTGAATATAAAGATCCATCAGCATGGAGCCTCTTCATGCAATTTATAATAACATGACTCAAGCGGCAGTGCCACAAGTAAGTGGTACTATCATCATTACCTCGTATCTTTTGGCACCAATATTATGAACATGTGTAACACTACGATCGAGATTCAATATACCATTGAAGGTGATTATTCAAGCAAATAGAGTAACCATTATTCTCTTTAAATGAATAATCGTATTGCAATAAACACGATCCAATCATGTTCATGCTTAACGCAAGCACCAAATAACAATTATTCCGGTTTAACACCAATCCCGATGGTAGAGGGAGCGTGCGACGTTTTGATCATATCAATCTTGGAAACACTTCCAACACGTATCGTCACCTCGCCTTTAGCTAGTCTCCGTTTATGTCGTAGCTATCATTTCGTGTTACTAATCACTTAGCAACCGAACCGGTATCCAATACCCTCATGCTACTAGGAGTACTAGTAAAGTACACATCATGTATATCAAATATACTTCTTTCGACTTTTGCCAGCCTTCTTATCTACCAAGTATCTAGAGTTGCTCCGCCTCAGTGACTGTTCCCCTCATTACAGAAGCACTTAGTCTCAGGTTTGGGTTTAATCTTGGGTCTCTTCATTAGTGCAGCAACTGTTTTGCCGTTTCACGAAGTATCCCTTCTAGCCCTTGCCTTTCTTGAAACTTAGTGGTTTTACAAACCATCAACTATTGATGCTCCTTCTTGATTTCTACTTTCGCAGTGTCAAACATCGCGAATCGCTCAAGGATCATTGTATCTATCCTTGACATGTTATAGTTCATCACGAAGCTCTCACAGCTTGGTGGCAGTGACTTTGGAGAACCATCACTATCTCATCTGGAAGATTAACTCCCACTTGATTCAAGCGATTGTCGTACTCAGACAATCTGAGCACACGCTCAACGATTGAGATTTTCTCCTTTACTTTGTGGACAAAGAATCTTGTTGGAGGTCTCGTACCTTTTAACAAGGGCATGAGCATGAAATCACAATTTCATCTCTTTAGAACATCACTTATGTTCCGTGACGTTTCAAAACGTCTTTGGCGCCTTGCTTCTAAGCCATTAAGTATTTTGCACTGAACTATCGTGTAGTCATCAGAAACGTCTATGTCGGATGTTCACAGCATCCACAGACGACGCTTGAGGTGCAGCACACCGAGTGGTGCATTAAGGACATAAGCCTTCTGCGCAGCAATGAGGACAATCCTCTTCAAAGTTTGCTACTATCAACTATCAACTAAATTTTCTCTAGGAACATATAAAAACAGTAGAGCTATAGCGCAAGCTACATCGTAATTCGCAAAGACCATTAGACTATGTTCATGACAATTAGTTCAATCAATCATATTACTTAAGAACTCCCACTCAAAAAGTACATCTCTCTAGCCATTTGAGTGGTACATGATCCAAATCCACTATCTCAAGTCCGATCATCACGTGAGTCGAGAATAGTTTCAGTGGTAAGCATCTCTATGCTAATCATATCAACTATACGATTCATGCTCGACCTTTCGGTCTCATGTGTTCCGAGGCCATGTCTGCACATGCTAGGCTCGTCAAGCTTAACACGAGTGTTCCGCGTGTGCAACTGTTTTGCACCCGTTGTATGTGAACGTTGAGTCTATCACACCCGATCATCACGTGGTGTCTCGAAACGAAGAACTGTCGCAACGGTGCACAGTCGGGGAGAACACAATTTCGTCTTGAAATTTTAGTGAGAGATCACCTCATAATGCTACCGTCGTTCTAAGCAAGATAAGGTGCATAAAGGATTAACATCACATGCAATTCATAGGTGACATGATATGGCCATCATCATGTGCTTCTTGATCTCCATCACCAAAGCACCGGCACGATCTTCTTGTCACCGGCGTCACTGTTGGAAATATGCCCTAGAGGCAATAATAAATTAGTTATTATTATATTTCTTAGTTCATGATAATCGTTTATTATCCATGCTATAGTTGTATTGATTGGAAACACAATACTTGTGTGGATACATAGACAAAACACTGTCCCTAGTAAGCCTCTAGTTGACTAGCTCGTTGATCAAAGATGGTCAAGGTTTCCTGGCCATAGGCAAGTGTTGTCACTTGATAACGGGATCACATCATTAGGAGAATCATGTGATGGACTAGACCCAAACTAATAGACGTAGCATGTTGATCGTGTCATTTTGTTGCTACTGTTTTCTACGTGTCAAGTATTTGTTCCTATGACCATGAGATCATATAATTCACGGACACCGGAGGAATGCTTTGTGTGTATCAAACGTCGCAACGTAACTGGGTGACTATAAAGATGTTCTACAGGTATCTCCGAAGTTGTTTGTTGAGTTAGTATGGATCGAGACTGGGATTTGTCACTCCGTGTGACGGAGAGGTATCTCGGGGCCCACTCGGTAATACAACATCACACACAAGCCTTGCAAGCAATGTGACTTAGTGTAAGTTGCGGGATCTTGTATTACGGAACGAGTAAAGAGACTTGCCGGTAAACGAGATTGAAATAGGTATACGGATACTGACGATCGAATCTCGGGCAAGTAACATACCGAAGGACAAAGGGAATGACATACGGGATTATATGAATCCTTGGCACTGAGGTTCAAACGATAAGATCTTCGTAGAATATGTAGGATCCAATATGGGCATCTAGGTGCCGCTATTGGATATTGGCCGAGGAGTCTCTCGGGTCATGTCTACATAGTTCTCGAACCCGTAGGGTCTGCACACTTAAGGTTCGACGTTGTTTTATGCGTATTTGAGTTATATGGTTGGTTACCGAATGTTGTTCGGAGTCCCGTATGAGATCACGGACGTCACGAGGGTTTCCGGAATGCTCCGGAAACGAAGATTGATATATAGGATGACCTCATTTGATTACCGGAAGGTTTTCGGAGTTACCGGGAATGACGAATGGGTTCCGGGAGTTCACCGGGGGGCAACCCACCCCGGGGAAGCCCATAGGCATTGAGGGTGGCGCACCAGCCCTTAGTGGGCTGGTGGGACAGCCCAAAAGAGCCCTATGCGCATTGGAAGAAAAATCAAAGAGAAAAAAAAGGGGAGGTGGGAAAGGGAAGAAGGACTCCACCTTCCAAACCGAGTAGGACTCGGTTTGGGGGGGAGACCTTCCCCCTTAGGTTCGGCCGACCCCCTTGGGAGTCCTTGGACCCCAAGGCAAGGCTCCCCCTCCTCCTCCTATATATAGTGGGGTTTTAGGGCTGATTTGAGACAACTTTGCCACGGCAGCCCGACCACATATCTCCACGGTTTTACCTCTAGATCGCGTTTCTGCGGAGCTCGGGCGGAGCCCTGCTGAGACGAGATCATCACCAACCTCCGGAGCGCCGTCACGCTGCCGGAGAACTCTTATACCTCTCCGTCTCTCTTGCTGGATCAAGAAGGCCGAGATCATCGTCGAGCTGTACGTGTGATGAACGCGGAGGTGCCGTCCGTTCGGCACTAGATCGTGGGACTGATCACGGGATAGTTCGCGGGGCGGATCGAGGGACGTGAGGAAGTTCCACTACATCAACCGCGTTCACTAACGCTTCTGCTGTACGGTCTACAAGTGTACGTAGATCACACATCCCCTCTCGTAGATGGACATCACCATGATAGGTCTTCGTGCGCGTAGGAAATTTTTTGTTTCCCATGCAACGTTCCCCAACAGTGGCATCATGAGCTAGGTTCATGCGTAGATGTCTTCTCGAGTAGAACACAAAAGTTTTTTTTGGGCGGTGATGTGCGTTTTGCTGCCCTCCTTAGTCTTTTCTTGATTCCGCGGTATTGTTGGATCGAAGCGGCTCGGACCGACATTACTCGTACGCTTACGAGAGACTGGTTTCATCGCTATGAGTAACTCCGTTGCTCAAAGATGACTGGCGGGTGTCAGTTTCTCCAACTTTAGTTGAATCGGATTTGACCGAGGAGGTCCTTGGATGAGGTTAAATAGCAACTCATATATCTCCATTGTGGTGTTTGCGTAAGTAAGATGCGATCCTACTAGATACCCATGGTCACCACGTAAAACATGCAACAACAAAATTAGAGGACGTCTAACTTGTTTTTGCAGGGTATGCTTGTGATGTGATATGGCCAACGATGTGATGTGATATATTGGATGTATGAGATGATCATGTTGTAATAGAAAATATCGACTTGCACGTCGATGGTACGGCAACCGGCAGGAGCCATAGGGTTGTCTTTATAACTAACGTTTGTGCTTGCAGATGCGTTTACTATTTTGCTAGGATGTAGCTTTAGTAGTAATAGCATGAGTAGCACGACAACCCCGATGGCGACACGTTGATGGAGATCATGGTGTGGCGCCGGTGACAAGAAGATCGTGTCGGTGCTTTGGTGATGGAGATCAAGAAGCACATGATGATGGCCATATCATGTCACTTATGAATTGCATGTGATGTTAATCCTTTTATGCACCTTATCTTGCTTAGAACGACGGTAGCATTATGAGGTGATCTCTCACTAAGATTTCAAGACGAAATTGTGTTCTCCCCGACAGTGCACCGTTGCGACAGTTCTTCGTTTCGAGACACCACGTGATGATCGGGTGTGATAGACTCAACGTTCACATACAACGGGTGCAAAACAGTTGCACACGCGGAACACTCGGGTTAAGCTTGACGAGCCTAGCATGTGCAGACATGGCCTCGGAACACATGAGACCGAAAGGTCGAGCATGAATCGTATAGTTGATATGATTAGCATAGAGATGCTTACCACTGAAACTATTCTCGACTCACGTGATGATCGGACTTGAGATAGTGGATTTGGATCATGTACCACTCAAATGACTAGAGAGATGTACTTTTTGAGTGGGAGTTCGTAAGTAATATGATTAATTGAACTAATTGTCATGAACATAGTCTAATGGTCTTTGCAAATTACGATGTAGCTTGCGCTATAGCTCTACTGTTTTTATATGTTCCTAGAGAAAATTTAGTTGAAAGTTGATAGTAGCAAACTTTGCAGACTAAGTCTGTAAAACCGAGGATTGTCCTCATTGCTACGCAGAAGGATTATGTCCTTAATGCACCACTCGGTGTACTGCACCTCGAGCGTCGTCTGTGGATGCTGTGAACATCCGACATACACGTTTCTGATGACTACATGATAATTCAGTGCAAAATACTTAATGGCTTAGAAGCAAGGCGCCGAAAATGTTTTAAAACGTCACGAAACATAAGTAATGTTCTAAAGAGATGAAATTGTGATTTCATGCTTGTGCCCTTGTTAAGAGGTACGAGACCTCCAACAAGATTCTTTGTCCACAAGGTAAAGGAGAAAAGCTCAATTGTTGAGCGTGTGCTCAGATTGTCTGAGTACGACAATCACTTGAATCAAGTGGGAGTTAATCTTCCAGATGAGATAGTGATGGTTCTCCAAAGTCATTGCCACCAAGCTGTGAGAGCTTCGTGATGAACTATAACATATCAAGGATAGATACAATGATCCTTGAGCGATTCGCGATGTTTGACACTGCGAAAGTAGAAATCAAGAAGGAGCATCAATAGTTGATGGTTTGTAAAACCACTAAGTTTCAAGAAAGGCAAGGGCTAGAAGGGATACTTCGTGAAACGGCAAAACAGTTGCTGCACTAATAAAGAGACCCAAGATTAAACCCAAACCCGAGACTAAGTGCTTCTGTAATGAGGGGAACAGTCACTGAGATGGAGCAACTCTAGATACCTGGTAGATAAGAAGGCTGGCAAAAGTCGAAAGAAGTATATTTGATATACATGATGTTGATGTGTACTTTACTAGTACTCCTAGTAGCATGAGGGTATTGGATACCGGTTCGGTTGCTAAGTGATTAGTAACAAGAAATGAAAGCTACGGCATAAAAGGAGACTAGCTAAAGGCGAGGTGACGATATGTGTTGGAAGTGTTTCCAAGGTTGATATGATCAAACGTCGCACGCTCCCTCTACCATCGGGATTGGTGTTAAACCTGAATAACTGTTATTTGGTGCTTGCGTTAAGCATGAACATGATTGGATCGTGTTTATTGCAATACGATTATTCATTTAAATAGAATAATGGTTACTCTATTTTCTTGAATAATCACCTTCAATGGTTTATTGAATCTCGATCGTAGTGTTACACATGTTCATAATATTGGTGCCAAAAGACACGAGGTAATGATGATAGTACCACTTACTTGTGGCACTGCCGCTTGAGTCATGTTGGTATAAATTGCATGAAGAGGCTCCATGCTGATGGATCTTTATACTCACTTGTTTTTGAATCACTAGTGACATGCAAATCATACCACATGAGCAAGGCCTTGTTTTCATTGAGATGAAACAAGATAGTAACTTATTGGAAGTGATACATTTTGATGTATGCAGTCCAATGGGTGCTAAGGCACGCAGTGGATATCATTATGTTCTTACTTCACTGACGATTTGAGTAGATACAAGAGTATTTGCTTAATGAATCACAAGTCTGAAATATTGAATAGTTCAATTCCGTTTCAGAGTGAAGTTCGTCGTAACAAGAGGATAAACTGTCTATGATATGATCATAGAAATGAATATCTGAGTTACGAGTTTTGGTACGCAGTTAAGACAATGTGGAAATTGTTTCGCAGTTCATGCCACCTGGAACATCATAGTGTGATGATGTGTCTGAACGTCATAGCCACACACTATTTGGTATGGTGCATGCTATGATGTCTCTTATCGAAATACCACTGTCGTTTATGGGTTAAGCATTAGAGACAACCGCATTCACTTTAAATAGGGCACCACGTATTTCCGTTGAGATGACACAGTATAGACTGAGGTTTAGAGAAATCTAAATTGTCGTTTCTTGAAAGTTTGGGGCTTCGACACTTATGTGAAAAAGTTTCAGTCTGATAAGCTCGAACCCAAAGCGGATAAATGCATCTTCATAGGATATCCAAAACAGTTGGGTACATCTCCTATCTCAGATCCGAAAGCAAAGTGTTTGTTTCTAGAAACGGATCCTTTCTCGAGGAAAGGTTTCACTCGAAAGAATTGAGTGGGAGGGTAGTAGAACTTGATGAGGTTATTGAACCATCACTTCAACCAGTGTGTAGCAGGGCGCATGAAGTTGTTCCTGTGGCGCCTACACCAATTGAAGTGGAAGCTGATGATGGTGATCATCAAGCATCGGATCAAGTTACTACAAGCCTCGTAGGTTGACAAGGTCGCGTACTACTACAGAGTGGTACGGTAACCCTGTCTTGGAGGTCATGTTGTTGAGCAACAGTGAACCTACGAGTTATGGAGAAAGCGATGGTGGGCCCAGATTCCGACAAATGGGTGGAAGCCATGAAATCCGAGAGAGGATCCATGTATGAAAACAAAGTGTAGACTTTGGAAGAATTACTTGATGGTCATAGGACTATTTAGTAAAAAATGGATCTTTAAAAGAAGACAGGCGATGATGGTGATAAGTCACTATTAAGAAAAGCTCGACTTGTCGCAAAGATGTTTTCGACAAGATCAAACAGTTGACTATGATGAGACTTTCTCACTCGTAGCGATGCTAGAGGTCTGTTAGAATTATGTTAGTTGTTGATGCATTATTTATGAAATATTGCACGTAGGATGTCAAAACATTGTTTCCTCGACGGTTTCCTTGAGCAAACATTGTATGTGATACAACCAGGAGGTTTTGTCGATCCTAAAGATACTAGCAAGTATGCAAGCTCCAGTGATCCTTCAATGGACTGGTGCAAGCATCTCGGAGTTGGAATATACACTTTGATGAGATGATCAAAGATTTTGGGTTTGTACAAGGTTTATGAGAAACTTGTATTTCCAAAGAAGTGAGTGGGAGCACTATAGAATTTCTGATAAGTGTATGTGGTGGACATATTGTTGATCAGAAGTAATGTAGAATTTATGTAAAGCATATAAGGTTGTTTGAAAGGAGTTTTCAAAGGAATACCTGGATTGCGCTACTTGAACGTTGAGCATCAAAGATCTATGGAGATAGATCAAAAGCGCTTAATGAAAGTTTCAATAAGATGCATGCCTTGACAAGTTTTTGAAGGAGTTCAAAATAGATCAGCAAAGAAGGAGTTCTTGGTTGCGTTGTAAGGTGTAAATTTGAGTAAGACTCAAAACCCGACCACGGCAGAATAAAGAGAATAAACGAAGGTCGTCTTCTATGCCTTAGTCGTAGAATCTAAAGTATGCCATGCTGTGTACCGCACCTGATGTGTGCCTTGACTCAAAGTCTGTTGAGAGGTACAGAGAGTGATCCATGATTGAATCACTAGCAGCGGTCAAAATTTATCCTTAGTAACTAATGGACTAAGGATTTTTTTTTCTCGATTATGGAGGTGGTTAAAGAGTTCGTCGTAAAGGGTTACGTCGATGCAAGCTTTGACACTAATCCGAATAACTATGAGTGGTGAAACGGATTCGTATAGTAGAGTAGATATTTGGAGCATTTCCAAATAGCACGTAGTAGCAGCATCTATAATATGACATAAAGATTTGTAAAGAACGCACGGATCTGAAAGTTTCAGAACCGTTGACTAAAACCTCTCTCACGAGCAAGACGTGATCAGACCCCATAACTATATGGGTGTTGGATTCGTTGGAATCACATGGTGATGTGAACTAGATTATTGACTCTAGTGCAAGTGGGAGACTGTTGGAAATATGCCCTAGAGGCAATAATAAATTAGTTATTATTATATTTCTTAGTTCATGATAATCGTTTATTATCCATGCTATAATTTTATTGATTGGAAACACAGTGCATGTGTGGATACATAGACAAAACACTGTCCCTAGTAAGCCTCTAGTTGACTAGCTCGTTGATCAAAGATGGTCAAGGTTTCCTGACCATAGGCAAGTGTTGTCACTTGATAACGGGATCACATCATTAGGAGAATCATGTGATGGACTAGACCCAAACTAATAGACGTAGCATGTTGATCGTGTCATTTTGTTGCTACTGTTTTCTGCGTGTCAAGTATTTGTTCCTATGACCATGAGATCATATAACTCACTGACACCGGAGGAATGCTTTGTGTGTATCAAACGTCGCAACGTAACTGGGTGACTATAAAGATGTTCTACAGGTATCTCCGAAGGTGTTCGTTGAGTTAGTATGGATCAAGACTGGGATTTGTCACTCCGTATGACGGGGAGGTATCTCGGGGCCCACTCGGTAATACAACATCACACACAAGCCTTGCAAGCAATGTGACTTAGTGTAAGTTGCGGGATCTTGTATTACGGAACGAGTAAAGAGACTTGCCGGTAAACGAGATTGAAATAAGTATGCGGATACTGACGATCGAATCTCGGGCAAGTAACATACCGAAGGACAAAGGGAATGACATACGGGATTATATGAATCCTTGGCACTGAGGTTCAAACGATAAGATCTTAGTAGAATATGTAGGATCCAATATGGGCATCCAAGTCCCGCTATTGGATATTGACCGAGGAGTCACTCAGGTCATGTGTGCATAGTTCTCGAACCCGCAGGGTCTGCACACTTAAGGTTCGACGTTGTTTTATGCGTATTTGAGTTATATGGTTGGTTACCGAATGTTGTTCGGAGTCCCCTATGAGATCACGGACGTCATGAGGGTTTCCGGAATGGTCCGGAAACGAAGATTGATATATAGGATGACCTCATTTGATTACCGGAAGGTTTTCGGAGTTACCGGGAATGTACCAGGAATGACGAATGGGTTCCGGGAGTTCACCGGGGGGGGCAACCCACCCCGGGGAAGCCCATAGGCATTGAGGGTGGCGCACCAGCCCTTAGTGGGCTGGTGGGACAGCCCAAAAGAGCCCTATGCGCATTGGAAGAAAAAACAAAGAGAAAAGAAAAAAAAGGGGAGGTGGGAAAGGGAAGAAGGACTCCACCTTCCAAACCGAGTAGGACTCGGTTTGGGGGGGGAGACCTTCCCCCTTAGGTTCGGCCGACCCCCTTGGGAGTCCTTGGACCCCAAGGCAAGGCTCCCCCCTCCTCCTCCTATATATAGTGGGGTTTTAGGGCTGATTTGAGACAACTTTGCCACGGCAGCCCGACCACATATCTCCACGGTTTTACCTCTAGATCGCGTTTCTACGGAGCTCGGGCGGAGCCCTGCTGAGACGAGATCATCACCAACCTCCGGAGCGCCGTCACGCTGCCGGAGAACTCTTCTACCTCTCCGTCTCTCTTGCTGGATCAAGAAGGCCGAGATCATCGTCGAGCTGTACGTGTGCTGAACGCGGAGGTGCCGTCCGTTCGGCACTAGATCGTGGGACTGATCGCGGGATAGTTCGCGGGGCGGATCGAGGGACGTGAGGACGTTCCACTACATCAACCGCGTTCACTAACGCTTCTGATGTATGGTCTACAAGGGTACGTAGATCACACATCCCCTCTCGTAGATGGACATCACCATGATAGGTCTTCGTGCGCGTAGGAAATTTTTTGTTTCCCATGCGATGTTCCCCAACAGTCACGCCATGATCTCCATCAACGTGTCGCCATCGGGGTTGTCGTGCTACTCATGCTATTACTACTAAAGCTACGTCCTAGCAATATAGTAAACGCATCTGCAAGCACAAATGTTAGTTTAAAGACAACCCTATGGCTCCTGCCGGTTGCCGTACCATCGACGTGCAAGTCGATATTATCTATTACAACATGATCATCTCATACATCCAATATATCACATCACATCGTTGGCCATATCACATCACAAGCATACCCTGCAAAAACAAGTTAGACGTCCTCTAATTTTGTTGTTGCATGTTTTACGTGGTGACCATGGGTATCTAGTAGGATCACATCTTACTTACGCAAACACCACAACGGAGATATATGAATTGCTATTTAACCTTATACAAGGACCTCCTCGGTCAAATCCGATTCAACTAATGTTGGAGAAACCGACACTTGCCAGTCATCTTTGAGCAACTGGGTTACTCTTAGCGATGAAACCAGTCTCTCGTAAGCGTACGAGTAATGTCGGTCCAAGCCGCTTCAATCCAACAATGCCGCGGAATCAAGAAAAGACTAAGGAGGGCAGCAAAACACACATCACCGCCCACAAAAACTTTTGTGTTCTACTCGAGAAGAGATCTACGCATGAACCTAGCTCATGATGCCACTGTTGGGGAACGTCGCATGGGAAACAAAAATTTTCCTACGCGCACGAAGACCTATCATGGTGATGTCCATCTACGAGAGGGGATTTCCGATCTACGTACCCTTGTAGATCGCACAGCAGAAGCGTTAGTGAACGCGGTTGATGTAGTGGAACGTCCTCACGTCCCTCGATCCGCCCCGCGAACCGTCCCACGATCTAGTGCCGAACGGACGGCACCTCCGCGTTCAGCACACGTACAGCTCGACGATGATCTCGGCCTTCTTGATCCAGCAAGAGAGACGGAGAGGCAGATGAGTTCTCCGGCAGCATGACGGCGCTCCGGAGGTTGGTGGTGATCTAATCTCAGCAGGGCTCCGCCCGAGCTCCGCAGAAACGCGATCTAGAGGTAAAACCGTGGAGATATGTGGTCGGGCTGTCGTGGCAAAGTTGTCTCAAATCAGCCCTAAAACCTCCGTATATATAGGTGGGAGAGGGGGGGCCTTGCCTTGGGGTCCAAGGACTCCCAAGGGGGTCGGCCGAACCTAAGGGGGAAGGTCTCCCCCCCCAAACCGAGTCCTCCTCGGTTTGGAAGGTGGAGTCCTTCTTCCCTTTCCCACCTCCCCTTTTTTTTTCTCTTTGTTTTTTCTTCCAATGCGCATAGGGCTCTTTTGGGCTGTCCCACCAGCCCACTAAGGGCTGGTGCACCACCCTCAATGCCTATGGGCTTCCCCGGGGTGGGTTGCCCCCCCCGGTGAACTCCCGGAACCCATTCGTCATTCCTGGTACATTCCCGGTAACTCCGAAAACCTTCCGGTAATCAAATGAGGTCATCCTATATATCAATCTTCGTTTCCGGACCATTCCGGAAACCCTCGTGACGTCCGTGATCTCATACGGGACTCCGAACAACATTCGGTAACCAACCATATAACTCAAATACGCATAAAACAACGTCGAACCTTAAGTGTGCAGACCCTGCGGGTTCGAGAACTATGCACACATGACCCGAGTGACTCCTCGGTCAATATCCAATAGCGGGACCTGGATGCCCATATTGGATCCTACATATTCTACTAAGATCTTATCGTTTGAACCTCAGTGCCAAGGATTCATATAATCCCGTATGTCATTCCCTTTGTCCTTCGGTATGTTACTTGCCCGAGATTCGATCGTCAGTATCCGCATACTTATTTCAATCTCGTTTACTGGCAAGTCTCTTTACTCGTTCCGTAATACAAGATCCCGCAACTTACACTAAGTCACATTGCTTGCAAGGCTTGTGTGTGATGTTGTATTACCGAGTGGGCCCCGAGATACCTCCCCGTCATACGGAGTGACAAATCCCAGTCTTGATCCATACTAACTCAACGAACACCTTCGGAGATACCTGTAGAACATCTTTATAGTCACCCAGTTACGTTGCGACGTTTGATACACACAAAGCATTCCTCCGGTGTCAGTGAGTTATATGATCTCATGGTCATAGGAACAAATACTTGACACGCAGAAAACAGTAGCAACAAAATGACACGATCAACATGCTACGTCTATTAGTTTGGGTCTAGTCCATCACATGATTCTCCTAATGATGTGATCTCGTTATCAAGTGACAACACTTGCCTATGGTCAGGAAACCTTGACCATCTTTGATCAACGAGCTAGTCAACTAGAGGCTTACTAGGGACAGTGTTTTGTCTATGTATCCACACATGCACTGTGTTTCCAATCAATACAATTATAGCATGGATAATAAACGATTATCATGAACTAAGAAATATAATAATAACTAATTTATTATTGCCTCTAGGGCATATTTCCAACACTCCAAGTCCGCGCCGGCAGCGCCTCGTGCGCATCAGCCGGCGGACTCTAAGTCCGCACCGACAGCGCCTCGCGCGCACCAGCTGGCCGACTTCGTGTTTGACCCCGGCAGCGCCTCGCGCCCATCAGTCGGCGAACTCCAAGTCCGCACCAGCAGCGCCTCGCGCGCACTAGTCTGCGGACTCCGAGTTCGCCACCGATAGCGCCTCGGGCCCATCAGCCGGCAGACCACGCGTACGCCCCCGGCATCGCCTCACGCCCATCAGTTGGCGGACCATGCGTCCGCCCCCGACAGCGCCTCGCATGCACCAACCGGTGGACTCTGTGCCCACGTCCGGCAAGGCCCCGCGCCCATCGGTCGGCGGACTCCGTCTCCGCGCCTGACATCCTCAACGCCGCCATCTGCTTCAGCAACAACAAAAACCTCCGCCCAACTCTACGTGTCGCCCGGAGGCTCAGAGGCTACACCCAACGGGTGTGCTCGCACGCCCCCGCTGGAAACAGCCAGCCAGCGGATTCCGCATCTACGCCCGACAGCGCCTCACGCCCATTGGCTCGCGGACTCCGCGCCCTCGCTAGGCAGGGCCCCCACTGGAAGCAAGCCATGCGGGCTGCGGCCCGCAGCCGACCACCATCAACAATGACGACTATGAAAACCCTTCGCCCGACTCTCCGAGTCGCTCGAAGGCTTGGAGGCTACTGTCGAGGGGATGACCCCCGGCTACCCCAAAGGTGGCGAGTCGGACGGGGTGTCTGCCCGCCCGGGCCGGCTACTCCAACTCGCACTCGTGGCCGGCTGCTCCAGCCAGCTGGGTGCCCAGAGCCAACTACGACGCCCCATCAGGCACGCGCGGACGGGACGGCCATACGCCGCGGTGGAGCACTATTGACGACCAGTAATGCGTTGTACACGCGTCAGGCGGTATCATCTACAGTGTAACTTGTCCCCTGAGCGCTGGTTTATAAAGTACCCGAGGAGACAAACATAGCCTAGCTCACAAGCTACACATAGCTTAGCATGTAAGCTACCCGTTATAGCTTACATCTCAAGCAGCTTGGTATGTAAGCTACCCACAGCTTACATACCAAGCCACACACCCACACACTCATGCCATATAAGGGGTCTCATGCCCACCACGTATGGCATGGCCTCACTCTCTCACATATGAGGCAAGAAGTATATGGCTCTCCTCTCCCATACAGCTCGAGGAGCAACCTTGTACTGCAAATATACATCATATACACTCATGCAGGAATAGGGGTATTATCTCTCCGAAGAGCTCCGAACATGGATAAATCATCGCGTGCTGCTACCCTATCTCGTCCCAGATCTTTCACGGCAACCTTGCTCTCACCTTGATTAGCCACCCCTGACATCTGTCCGGAGAAAACGATGACAATTTTTTTGCCTAGCTCGAACTCTAGCCAAAGACAACGACGAGAAGGGACACAGGGCACCCAGACCGCGTCACGACCAACGCAAGGAACCTCCCATGCGACCACCACTCCTATCACTGATCGAATGAACGTACCCCCACCTTATGCACCTATGAGATGGCAAGTGGGATGCAGGACTCAGTCGTGCCGGAGAAGGAAAGCCTGAAGGAGACATCGACGATGTCATACACTGCGCACCAGATGTCCACGCCCTACGAGGCAGCCCAAACGAATACGACGCCCCACATCACATTCCAACACCATGGACCTCCGCGAGTACCCAAGACAACACCTTCATGAAGGGGGCGATGTCGAGACGTCGTTGTTGTCCGATCCGGCAAACCGGGCCTAAGGTTACCCATGGCAATATGAGCAAATTAAAGTGTGATGTTCATAACGTTCGATCACAACCAAAAAGAGATGGATGTTCATAGTTTTTACATGCGTCCAGTCACAAAAGATCCGATCCAACAGTCTGTGTGAAAGAAAAGGTATTTCATTCTACCACCTCCACCTCCTCACCAGTCGCCTCCTTCTCAGCCAATATCCTAACAGGGACGACGTGCACAGTCATCGCCTCATGAGGATCCAACTCGTTTATCCTCATGGTCTAACATCTTGTTATCCGCCGAAGCGGTTCACACATACCAACGAACACATAGTTGGCACCGAGTTAATGCGTTCTCGAGTTGTGGCGATGCCAAGTCGATGAAATGAAGCGACACTTCGTTGACGTCAGCGCGATATGAGATGTACCCTACGGTGAAGGTTGGGAACTGCCGTCTGAAGTGCCTGACGGCATAAAAGTAGGGCGGATGATATTGCTCTAGCCAAGATAGTGTGTTCATGGATGACGACGGCGACGCCCCGCGTCCCAGCCGAGCTTTGCCTTCCTTTTCATGCTGCACGATTGTAGCGTCGCAAGTTGATTTACGACAGCCAACTTCTCTAGGTCCTCCACTTCCACCAGCTCTAACAGGTGCTCGTACAGGTCCATGCAGCGTCAGACGATGAAAAGTACGGGAATTAGGGTAAAGGGCAACGATGATCAGAACAGAGAGGGTTAGGAAGGGCAGGGTTTGACACGAAAACAGTGCAGACCGCTTTAAATGCGCACGCTTCACCTTACTGTGAGTGAAAGAAGGATGTCGGAGTGGACGTGATGGGGCCCGAACTCCCACAAAGCCCCTAATTTGCAAGAAAACAAACAGGCAGACACACCTAGGGAACCATGTTGAATGGTAGATTACATCCGCGGACACCTATAGGACCATGTTGAATGGTAAATTACGTCCAGACAGCTCAGTCCAAACAATTGCGGGCGTTTGCTCTTACTCCTTTCTTTCTTTACAGTGACCATGCTCTAAGCAACATCACAGTATCATCAACTCATAATTGAATACCTGGGCTGGAGAAGGGTGATGTGGGAAATGCTAGCTTGCGATATTAACGTATAGATAACATAATTGAATACTTGGGCACTCAGATTTTTACATATACACCAGTTTATTGCTCCGCTCCACTTTTCTGGAACCAATAGTGACCTGAGTTACACCATGACAAAATTATTTCATCACGCTGCACACAATTGTTGCTTCACAAAAGGGTTCCTGTATGAAGAATGCCAAGAGGAGGAAAACACTGAAACCCACTCATCACTTTCTTTTTAACGTGTTTCAATTCAACTGGTCAAAATAAGTTGGCTCTTTCTAATGCAGCAAGTCTTCGGCCTCAACTCGTAAATTGGGTGGGTCAGCTGAGAGAAGTGGAATGAGAAATGCTCACCATTCAAGTTGGCAGTGGCCTATTTGAGCTATTTCGCTGGTCATACATTTCTTCACCCTCTCATCCACCATACTGTGGGGGCATCTCCACCATGGAGAATGTGATGCTCCGCGAAAGCCCAATTTGCTCCAAAGGCAAACTATGTACACTACCTCCGTAAACTGTACATCAGCGTGTGTGATTGCAGAATGTCCTGATAACAAATACAATGTTCAGTCTCCTGCTGTATGAAGACATCAAATAAAGGTAAAATTAAGTAGAAATGGCCTCTCGAGGCAGAGAGGGGCAAAGACAGAACATACGCGATCCAATATCACCAAGTACTTCTAGTTGTGGCGAATCGCAGTGCATCACCAAATTGCAGATATCACACAGATATATGACAAAGCAGGTGCTTAGTGATGTCAACTAATGGGCTCTCGAGGCTCATTAGTCACCCAAGTTGCTGGTGAAAACAGAAGCAGCAACTAATCAAGTCTCAACTCTCAAGGCTCTCAAGAAGGCTCTCGAGGCTCATTAGGCCCTGTTTCTTTAAAAAGTCCTAGGACTTTTTTTAGTCCCAACTAAAAAGTCTCTAGTCCCTACCCGTTTCTTTCCAAGGACTAAACATGGACTAGAGGTCATTAAATGACATGCAAAAAGACCATGTTACCCCTAGTAATATACTAGAAGTTATTAAATGACATGCTAAAAGTAGGGGCACTGTTGGAAAAAGTGCCAAAAAAGTCCCAAAAAGTCCCTCCCATAGGGACTTCTTCCTTTAGTCCCAAATACCCCCTTTTAGTCCCCTAAAAGTCCCTCCCGTTTCTTTCACATGGGACTAAAAGGGACTTTTTTTAGTCCCTACACCAAAAAAGTCCCTGGAAAGAAACACCCCCTTAGTCACCCAAGTTGCTGGTGAAAACAGAAGCAGCAACTAATGAAGTCTCAACTCTCAAGGCTCTCAAGAAGTTATAAGAAACCGTGGTCTCCTTTCACTGCTGGGCACTTCTTTTTTGTATTCAGTGATTTGAATGACAACAAAGAACACCATGAATCATGATACCTGCGTCAGGTAGACACCGACATGAGCAGTGACTGATTCCTTCACTGGATAGGCCAGTGGTGCAAGTGAGTGGGTCGTTTATACAGATTCAAGTGCAAATAAACGCACCCTACACCTGTCAGTGTGCCCCTGGCTCAGGTTACACCCCTTGTAAGGATCTCAAACCTTGGGGCTCAGGATCTATAGGTCTCGTATTGATTGAGTTCAAGTTACAGGCCTGCAGCGGACATTTATAGACTCATGACAATCAACAAATCCACTAACAGAGAGTTAATTATAGGAACATGGCCTTGCACAAATTATGAGGATACTACCTGTTGGGGTGACTAATGTAGAGCAAAAAGTCCACCTGGGGATGGAAAAGGATCCCAGGCATCTGCCAGGGGTGAGTCCCTGTCCTGGGTACCCACAGATCAACCGGTCAATTGATTATGTACAAAAAGACCTCTCAGGTGGTCTTTTGCGAGTGTCCTTCCCGTCAGATGGCAAACCACTGCTTGTGATCATGTGGTCTCTGGGAACACAACGGTTCTTGGACTGAGGGCAGAGCAAGACAGTTCCTCCAACAAGCACCAACCAATCAAGAAGAGCTAGTCAAACACTGTGCAATCAATGCCACGACAGCTACTTCTATAAGCAATTAAGCATAATGGGCTAACAAGGCCCCGTTCCATCAATTGCACCAGGCAAGCACCTAAAGGGCTGTCTCTGCTGACAATGTAACATGGAGTGCATGCAACTATCAGCAACATCAGTCTGCCAGCACATCTCTCTATTTACGAACCTGTACTTGTACTAAAATAAGGATCAAACATGATTGGATTCTCAGGTAACAGCTAAAGTAATTTATTCATCACAAAGCAAAAAAGACAAGCGCAACACCATACAATAATGATGTTTTCTCTGAGCTATCTATCAACCTACAATGCTCAGACCAACCAGAATAGACCAAATACCTTTTTTTCTCAAAACAAGCAAAAACAACCAAACACAGACTTGACTAAAAGCAAGGAGGCCATAGTAAAATCATGGTGGCTGCCTATAAAGAAGTAAGCTTCGGTAACAACTCATCCAAAAAGCAGTTATATTTATCTTAGCCAAATTGGCATAGAAATTTTATGCACTTGTTTTGGCTTTGGCTGTGTGTTTTACCTATGACTGAGCACAATTTGCCTTCACAAAAGACATTCAGCTAATGAGATTTTGTCCAATTTAATACTAATTGGCTCACACAAAGATTACGCACATTTAGAATGAAAAGTAATTCACACGTATAAGATCATCAAAGCCAACACAGACCACTTTTGAATGAACAATTAACAATATTGAGCAAGTGCAATAAGATGCAACAGCAAATGACATGATCGTTATCATTAATTTACAATGGTAGTTGTATAGTAAACCAAGATAAGATGAAATTCACTTCACCTTGAACTGCATATCTTCAAATGAAACTAGTCAGGAAGACTCAACCGCCTAAAGAATTCAAAAAGATGGAGATTTGATGTCCAGTAGAAGAAAGCTATCACAGGACCATCTCTGATGAACTACAAATTGCACAAAGGAAATCTGTTCAAAACAAGTAACGAATAACAATATGCAAGCAAATATGTACTTTGTATGAACGATTTCACCTTTCCATCTAGTATCAAAAGCTCGCCATCAACCCATCGAGGATTTTTGAAACCAGCATCTGCAACTCTCCTTTGCCCCTTGTACCTAGCAACCTGTGTCATGGTGTAAACATAAGATGAGCAGTTTGATGGTCAAAAGGTAAAATCATTAATCCTCTCAAAGAAAATACCACTCCAAGTTCTCTAGGGATGACCCCCTTATGAGGAAGCTGATAGTGTTTCCCAACTTTTGCACGGAAGACAACCTGGGATGCAAATAAGATCAAATAGAACTGAGTTAGTAATGGTATCATTACAAAGAAAATAGAATATCTACTTATGAGTGGACATATATTGATTACTAAGAAAAATAACTACCATATGTCGACTTCTACAACCTCCATGCTGTTAATATCCACGCCAGCATTGTATAGATCATTTTATTACGTATGGCAATATTCAGTTAATATCAGTGCTTAAATCAAATATTGCATAACTATTTCAACATTATCAAATATGCATCATCGTAAAACTGAAATAACCATCTCCAAGATCAGAACAATTTGAGCAAGGATGACATCAGCAGGAATTAAGGTGTCTTAATCAGCTCTAGTAATCAAACTCTCAGTTACTCTACATGACCACATAAAGATAAGAGAGGTCACGCAATGCAACTAAGAAACATAGCAAGGGGGTTCGACATGAAAAATTCAGAGGATGGGCGTGCAACTCCAAATATTGAGTATGGCGCCCCTAAGAATGTTCTGTAAAACAAAAGTTATTCCACAATTATCCAAGGATGTGGAATGCATGAAAACCCACACTTCTTACCAGAGAGAACTAGTAAATGCAAAATTAAACATCAATGTACCCAAAAAATGATGCATTTCCATTGCAAATGGGAAGGGAATAAATCAAAGCATAATACCTGCCCAGCTGGCACAAGATTATCCCCAGTCAATTTTGCAGCTTCGACGTACTCATAAAACTTAAGATCCAAGTGCTCCTCAGATGAATCATCCTCTTGCCATTGACCGAATTTCCGTTGTAAACTAAGAACTTCTGAGTCAAACCCAGATGCAGTCTCATATAGACCTGCCAAGATGTACCTTTTCAGCCAATACCGGTAAAAGAGAGAGGACAGATGATGATGTCATGAAAAGCTAAGTTGAAGAAATGATTAAGAATATACCACTAAGAGGATCTGAAGAGATGGGCATCTGAATACGGCTGAAGTGGGTAACTCCATATAGTTTTGGCTGAACCTTGTTATTAAGTTGCTTAATACCAAGTTGTAGTATCTGCAGCAGATAAGCTGAGGTCAAAACGTCTTCTTTCTTAATGTGACTCAGCAGCACTAGTAGAAAATGCATGCCCAGTATAAATATATATTTCAGGACTTAATGAATTAGTCGATATGTTTGTCTTCAAATACTTTGGATCAAAAAACAAAAGCGATACAAAAACGATTCATAGTATGTTCATGTCAAAAGGTGCTCGACACAGATAACTACTTTACTTAACAACCAATAGCCGACTTCAAAAGCCAGATGTTATATGTATTCTACAGATTTTTTTAATCGATGCACTTTATCATCAAGACAAAAGGTGTTACATTTTACAAAATGTAGTTCACCAATTTGCTAGAAATTTATAAAAAACACAGTTTGATGTTTTACCAGTTTGTGCAGATTAGCAACATTTAAAGAAAAACTTAAATAGCATAGGAAGTCCATAGTAAAAGTACTCCCACCGTCCCCGGAAATTGCTTTTGGAGCTCGGCCTCCAAATTCAAAATCCAAAATTCATGAAAATCCATACTTTTACAGTTCAAAAAATTCTGAATTTTTTTACAGATATACATCAAGGCATAACGCACAAGTGTGTAAATTTTCAAGTCAAAATACGTTGAAATGAAGGCTGTGCGGAAAAAACAAATCTGAGGCTTTTTAACACATGATACCATCATTCCAGGCCTTGAATTTGTCTTTTTTGTACAGGTTGCAATTCAAAGTATTTCATCGTGAATTTTTACACACATGTACAATACTCCCTCCGTTTCAAAATATAAGACCTTTTAAAGATTCCATTAAAAGAGTACATACGAAGCAAAATGAGTGAATCTATACTCTAAAATATGTCTATGTACATCCGTATGTAGTTCATAGTGCAATCTCCAAAAGGTCTTATATTTAGGAACGGAGGGAGTACATCCTTATATACATGCATATTTGTTTTCAGAATTTTTTGAAACCGAAAATTTTGAATTTTTTTCAAAATTTGCCCCCCATGGAGCTCGGGATCCAAAAGGCCTTACTCCTCCGTCCCATAATATAAGAGCGTTTTTGACACTAGTAGTGTCAAAAACGCTCTTATATTATGGGACGGAGGGAGTAGGTTATTTGTTCAAAAGCTATTGCAAAACAGCTCAGCATTACAATATTTACCGGTAGTTTCCTATTGCCCCCAGACAACTTTACACGATCAAACTTGAGATCACCATCCTGGTCGGTGGTACGGAAGCCAACTCGTTTCCTCGGATTCTGCTGAGGCTTTTCTGCAGCTGGCTTTTTACTGGATTGTTCTGTATAGAAGGTAAATGAAAAGCGGTCTCTCTTGTCTAATTTAGCTGGCATGCGTTCAAACGTTTTAGGTGATGACTGTGAAGCAAAATCCTTATCATTGTCAACCTCAATTCCAATCGATAACAACGCTTCAATATCACTTTCCTCACCAGACTCATCATTATTCTCTTCTGCAGAAACTATTCCTGCTTCTTCATTGTTATCTTCATCGCCAATATCTTGTGAAGATTCATTTTCGATCTCAGCTTCATCATTGTCATCATCATCCTCTGAAATCTGGTCAAATATTTTAATTATATAGTCCTGGTTGATGTTTTCCATAGGCGCTACCTTCAATATTTTGATCCTGGGAATTGGAGTTGAATCATTTGGCAAGTTTTTCAAACCAGCTGGACCAGCAGCAACATCACTATCATCACTATTTTGATCGTCCATGTTTATGCCTTCATCGTGTTCCTCGTGTTTAGCGCCTAAGGAACTGCTCGATATGTTTATGTTGTTGACATCTAGTTTTCCACTTAACATGTTTCGCAACTGATCCGAATCACTGACATCTGGTTTCAGATGCACTGCCTGGAATAGAAGCTTTATTTTGTTAGAAAATGAGCATGACTAAAAAACTAAGGCTAGCAAATTGCTACTCCCTCCATTTCTAAATATAAGACCATTTATAGATTCCAATACGAACTACATACGGATGTATATAGACATATTTTAGAGTGTAGATTCACTCATTTTGCTCCATATGTAGTTCATATTGGAATATCTAAAAAGGCTTATATTTAGAAACAGAGGGAGTAGATAGCAATTGTTGTAAGCTTATGGTTTATACCAAAACTAGGTCAGATCAGGTATAGGAATCATGTCATAGCACAGGACAACTACACTTGCCAGATACCATATAAATACCAGAGTTCAATATCAACGTGTTCGGACTAGTGGCCATAAGAAAACTAATAAGCAACTATGCTGAAAAGGCCATTAGCTCAAACTTATGAAGGATGTACTATATAAAAAGCCTTGCAAACATAACAATATCTATGGAAGTTGAAACATGGTATTTCATGTACATCAGAAAGATACCAGTGCTTGGATGGACTACAACTACATAACTCAAAGATGCATATAAAAAATTGTAATGTCTCGGTACTAGCATCATGATACTCTATAATGATATTGTCATATCAAAAGGCATAATGGATGCAATGGTGAGTTTACATGAGCATGAGCAAACACAGTAACTTGACATTCTACTTGTGCAATTTGTGATGAGTGGGAATGAGATTTTTTTTCAGTTGAGTATTAATTAACTGTCTTCAAAGTGTCAGTCAGCATACCTGCAGGTTATATCCTCCATTTGCCTCTGCAAAATAAATTTCGAATATAGGGTAACCATGGCCATCTGAAGCCAGCTGCCTGAACATATGTGAGAGAGAGTTAAAACCTAAGACTATTTTAACAAATAAAGCACATGTGATAATAATTCATTTCATGGAGAGCCCATTCCGATGAATATTTATTCATTTCTTTATTGCCCCAAGAGGGGCCCACCCTGGTGGGACCGAGAGAAAGAACCTTTCTCAATACAACTGTTGAAGTGTATATGTGGATTGCCTACCCCTTCCCATTAGTTCGGACTTTTGGTTGCGTTGGCTAGTGCATGAAACTTAACATGGTATCACAGCCTAAGGTCTTGAGTTGAAGTCCTGGCTTTCGTAATTTATCCAAAAATTGTTATTGACCCCCTTTGTGTCCACGCAGGGGGCGTTTGGTTCACAGGCGAGATTGGCTTGGCTGAGGATATACCTAACCACCTGGTTGGGGATATCCTCGTCCTTGTGTTTGGTTGTAAACTGGGAAATGGTTGCAGATAGACAATTTTATGTTTGGTCAGAAGGATGGGACATGGATATCATGTTGTGATGACCTCTTTGCGATGAAACAGTAAGATTACCCCATATATGTATAATTTGAAATTTTGTAATCAACTAATTATACAAAATATATATCATGGAATAGGTCAACAACACCATCCAAAAAATGTATTGCAACTCCACAATCCAAACATATCCATGCATACAGTCAAATGGATATAATCTAATTTGTCAAAAAGAGTGTCTAAAACTACGTCACATGCATTAGCAGATTAGAAGATTCATCGGATGGTGAGTCGAAGCCAATCTTGCTGTCTCATGTTACAGCCAGATGCAAATATGCTACTCTGAAAAATGTATCGCCGGAGACTGGAGGCAGTTGCCCCCGCGTCCGCACTCCAAATCGTAGCTGCCGCCACTGCCTTGTCCGTGTGGATAGAGTGTTCTATTAGTTCGGTAGGGGTGAGAGAAGAAAATAAAACGTTTGGAGGTCACCGAGCGTGGGTGGCTGCCACCATCCGCCAAAATTTTGCGGCTCCCCTTAGCCAGCTTTTGGAGGAATATTCCAGGGTATCTGGTTATCCTCAGCCTTCTTCACCATCAAACCAAACGATTGGTATCCCGTCCATAACTGGCTATCCCTATCCACTGGTTGGTTATCCCTTAAACCAAACACTACCATATAGGCCTCTTGAGCCATACCTCTCAGCATATTCACGTGTTGACTTCCCATGCCACACGTGAGGGGAGTGTTGAAGTGTATATGTTGATTGCCTAGCCCTTTCCATAAGTTCAGACTTTTGGTTGCACTGGCTAGTGCATGGAGCTTAACATGGTATCAGGGCCTAAGGTTCTTGAGTTCAAGTACTGGCTTTCACAATTTATCCAAAAAATTGCTGCTGCCCTCTCTGCGTCCATATAGGTCTCTTAAGTCATACCACTGAGTCTATTCATGTGTTGACTTCCCGCGTCACACGTGAGAGGGGTGATGAAGTGTATATGTGGATTGCATAGCCCTTTCCATCAATTCAGAGTTCGGACTTTTGGTTGCATTGGCTAGTACATGAAGCTTAGCAGCCTCTTGAACCTTTGAGTCTATTCATGTGTTGACTTCCCGCGTCACACGTGTGAGGGGGTGTTGAAGTGTATATGTGGATTGCCTAGCCCTTTTCGTAAGTTCCGACTTCTGGTTGCGTTGGCTAATGCATGAAGCTTAACATGGTATCAGGCCTAAGGTCTTGAGTACTAAGTCCTAGCTTCCGCAATTAATCCAAAAATTGTTGTTGCCCCCTCTATGTCCATGTATAGGCCTCCCATGCCTTTGAGTCTATTCACGTGTTGACTTCCCGCGTCACACGTGAGAGGGGATGTTGAAGTTTATATGCGGATTGCCATAGCCCTTTCAATAGTTCGGACTTTTGGTTGCGCTGACCGGTGCATGAAGCTTACGAAGAACCAGTGAATCGGAAAATGGCCACTATCGTCACCGATAAAATACTATCTTGTTGACTCAGGGCTCTATTCCAAGTAGACGTTGTAGACACTCTTCTTGTAAAAGAAAACACTCATTGAATCTCGTCTTTAATCTTTGGTTACAAGCTGAATATTACTATGGAGAGCTCAGTATTGAGAAACTGGAAATAGTCTAACAACTAAATGTAAGCTCGGAGTTCAGGAAATAGATAAATATACAGGCATCCGCCTAACTAGTGCTTACAGCATTGGAGTTGGAGAAATTACTGGTGACATTAATTGGTGCATAGTTTTAGTACTATTGAAACAGCCTTGTTACACCATCTTACAAACTATAATGTTCGGAAGGAAATAATTTCTTCTTGAGGCTCTTCATACACCACTGTTATTATGACCAAATGGATATAGTTATTTCTTTCATGTGGTAAAATAACAATGTCATTCTTAAGAATCCAAGTTCTGTTTCATCAATGGAAAATCATGATTTAACCCAGTTTCTTCACCATAAGCTTACTGATTTCACTACCATGCTTTCTATCACCTCAACATCTTAACACATTAATTCAACCAGAAACAAGCATACTCCACTCCTTATTTGGTCTCATTTCTCTAGTACTAACACCCACGACCAAAAATTTCAACTAATATGCAGTCATTTTGTAATGGCATAGACGCCTTCAGAGTGAACCCCTATGAGTAGCTAACCCACCCTATCACGGGGATTTTCTTTTCCATCTCTTTCCCAAAACAACATTAATAGTAACAAAACTATGAACTCAAGTCATCCATAAACATAATGCATGTACTGAAGGTGCACCTAGAAAATGATTGATCAAAGAAAATACACACAACTTGCAATATAGGACAAGAAAACTTAGTAGTTCCGACATACCAAACATGAACTTTTGAGTGTCGATAATAAATAACCAGAAAAAGCAATTACCTGATATCATAACTTTTTGCCACGTATCGACCATGTTCAGCGCTTATACGGATTATAAGACCATATGGATCAGACACACTTTCAGAAATCCCAGACCACCATCCCAACTGCATATGCTCTCAAGGATTAGGTAATGGCATTCTTTTGCACATGTGAAAAAGACACAAACAAGTAGAAAGGGTATCGTAAACTAGAGTACAAGGGCTAACAGAAACTTGGGAAAGCTACTCATTTACATGGCTATATTTTTATAACACGTGCAAATACTCTTCTTCTCTTCTCATGTGCATTCCAGTTTCCAAAACAAGAGATTCAGGCTTATTAGCCGGTAACCTGCCGCATGACTTTATCCTGCCTGAACTTTAAGATGCTAGGTTACAGTTATGGCCTTGTGGGACATAATCGGCATACATAAACAACAGTGCTAACAGAAGAATCAACTAGAAAAGCCACAGTGGGGGTACTAATAAGATGGATAACATGATTACCCTCTTTTAATCGCTCTGTTCAAGAATGCATGATGTTCTGCTCATGGTCTAGGCAACGATCTGATATGTGGCATGAGTTTATAGCCAGTGGGCATGTGATGTCATACCATACCATACCATACCATACCTCTTCAGCTTAACTTGGGTTTAATCCAGACTTAACTAAAATGGTACTCCGTGTGTGATACTGCATGTTACGTATTTCATAGTTGCTAATTTGTAGCCATAGAGTCTAAGAACACAAAAATAACAGACTGTTGAGCCTTTGTGTTACTAACCAGTCCTGCACCAGCGTGGTCTCTAATATAAGCTGCATCCAGATAGCGCTCCTCTTCTATGGCCCTCTGTGAGTTAAGACATTAGATAAACCGTGCTCAATTATCAAATTAATATCATACTACCAATCTACTCCTGGTATCATGAATCAAATCAGTTACTCTACTTGAAAGCATTCAGATTGGTTCCTCTTATCTACAGCGTAGTTATGGGAACTGGACAGGTAGATGACTCGGTCAGGCTCCCAGTTCATGGTCCCTGGTTGGATCACCGGAGCAGAACTAATACATGATGAATTGAAGTTATGCACAAAACTCAGAAGGCAAGTGTGTGATTGCTCCATTGTTCGGGACGTGGGCTCAAACCACCATCACTTCATATTTCATTTTATTATCCAACAGTTTGTTCCTCCAAGCAGATGCAACAGTTGCTAATTTCTAGACAGCTGTGTGAAAGAATTCCTGCTCAGCCTTGTTGCCGCTGGTTCATAACGGCCCAAAAGCACAAGTTATGAAATTGAACAGCCTGTCACAGCCAGTTGCAGCAACACTGAAATGAAAAAGTGACTGGTGATAGTCACTCTGTTACCAGTGGCATTTCAACAACTGACATGGTCTGATATTGCTGATTAAGATGGGGAAGGTAAATACAATAGGTGAGAGAAATTTTCAGTGGGAGTATGCCTTGATGGCCCCCATAAATGGGTTATCTCAGTTATTAGCTACTGTTTCCATCCAAAGCAGTAAGCTTGCCAGACATTCATCCCCGTGTAGCAGAGGACTATTTCACTAGCTATTGACAGGCATCTAACTAGGATATTTTAAAGTAATAATAAAGGAAGCATGACATCGCAAGCAAACTAAAATGATCAAAGGTGCCATTTATCATTAACCATACACAGACAAAAGAGCAGATATTTTTTATTTTCTTACATGTAACTCAGATACTGCTCTGCCAACAGTATCATTTCTTGATGTAGCAGCAATAGCTAACTTCAGTTTGTGGGCACTCCTATAGTCTTCTCTACACACAGCAGTGCGGAGTTGTAGCTGAAACACAATACACGGCCATCAGGAAATTTGCAATTTGATAGAAGTAAACATTAAGAGGGAAAATATATTGACAAAAAACAAAATACGCACATGGTATTATCAGCAATGCGCAAAGAACTAAGTTATGCCCAATATTGCCCATACATTTTTTTTAATTAGTCATGTACAGATATGACACAACCAGCACTCAATGGTTCCAATTCCAGATACAAAAAAACTGGCACACCTAATGAAAAACAATTCTAAAAACATCAAACATCATATAAAATGCAAATAAGCTCCTGGCTCTTCTTTATGTTGTCATGAAGTAAGACCTTTTTGCCAATAATACATGGCGGCCAATCATGAAGCTTAGTGGTGTGATTTCAGAAAGGTAGTTCAAACTGTAACTCCTATATTATCGTTGCTTCTACCGTAATTTGTAGCCCCAGCTCTACAATAAGAGCATAGGTGTTCTATCAGTCTAAACCACGGTATGATGCATGCTTTGTAAATCTATTAGACCACTGAGCCTATCAATGGTACGATGCATGCTTTGTGAATCTATTAGACCACTGAGCCTATCAGCAGTATGATGCATGCTTTGTGAATCTATTAAACCGTTGAGCCTATTAACGAAAGTGTATAGCGGTATAAGCATTGCAAACCTTCAATACAAATGTAGACACGGTATCTCTCACATGTTGTTGGCATGGTAACAGATGGCATAGGCCATAAATGGAACACATTATGGTGCTAAGCCCAAGATATAGCGTACCATCAATGGATTGATCTAACACGACATTAGTAGTTCCAAGACACACCAAAAAAAAAAAATTGGCGACTAATTCATGTTGATACTTGAGAAAAAAATGTGTCACTCCAAAGAAGCCAGTTTAAGTTTGAGCCTTGCTTCAGTAGTGCTTCAGCTCCCTAAGGAGTAAGTTTCTTCGGAACAGTTAATCGTCATCAATTGAGCTTATCGAGTATCGCATTTCCTAAATTTCTTCAGAACCTACTAGTTCCTAGGATAAGTCAAGTATAGATGGTCCGGCAGAAAAGGGCAATATGGAATTCGGGCATGGTCCATGGAGGACATTTGTACTGCTAAACGTTCCATGTTCGTAATCACATGTTATAAAAAAGACGATAACGGTGCTTTCTGTGCAAACCTCATCCATATTCACAAGTAGTGACTGATCAGTGAGAAAAATCAACCTGAAGTTCATCAACAAGGCGCTCGCTCTCCTGAACGAGGGCGAAGTGCTGCTTCCACCTCTCCCAGCTCCACTTCCCTTCTTCCTGCATCACGTCCACCTCCTCGCCGTCCTCCTCCACTCCCTGCCCTCTCTCCTCCAGTTCGTGAGAGCTCTCCGCTCCCGTCGACCGACCCGCCTCCTTCGAGGGGTGTACCGAGGGCCAGTAATTCCCGACGTACTCGCTCCACCGCCGCACGGCGCCCTGGAAGGCGTCGTGGAAGAGCGCGTCCCAGCCTCGGCGTCGCTCGCCGCCGGGGTCCGCACCGGGGCTGCGCGCGCTGCACCGAAACACCGAGGCAGCGTCGGAGGCGCGGCGAGTCGGCGCGGCGCCCGCCAGGCGGCGGACGCGGAGGAGGCGCTGGCCGCGGTGCGCGGCGAGGAACCGGCTAGGGTTGGGGTCCGGCTGCCGCGAGGACGAGGAGGGGAAGGAGGCGGCCGCGGCGGGCAGCGGCGCGCGGGGCGCGGTGTAGACGGACGCCATGGAGGCGGAGTCGGCACGGCCGCGGATGTGGAGGTGCAGGCCGCCGCGCGACGCACCGGAAGAATCGTGCTCGTGCGCTCGTGCCGCGTGGTCGCCTCGCGTTGTCTCCTTTCCTGTGGATTGGGTCGAGGGCGGGCGCAACTGATAAGACTTTCGCGGGGAGCAGACGAACCTCGTGGGGAGCGAACATGACGGGTGGGGCCTCAGCGAGCGAAACTTGTTTGCGGGCCGGGGCTCCGAGTTTTTGCGGCTAGATGTGCCTTGCTTGTGTCCTCGGAAAATGCTGTGGCGCTCACCGTGTCGGTACTCGGTACAAAGGAGGACGATGGTTGGTGGGGTCCGGCCACGTTCTTCAGAAGCGGGGCTTCTCGAATGCACCTCGTGTCGTCCGCGCCGGCCGAATGAACCGAGGGCCCGTCCATTTGCATCGGCTTTTCAAGTTTTCTCACATCAAGTCCTTACACTGTCATCATTTGGTGAAGTTTTTATTTTATAACCTTAAGCTGGTCGTAATGAGTAGTATCACGCTGGTTGTAATGGGTGATATCATATATTAATAAAAAAAATCTGAAATGAACCTTGAACTCATAGAGGCTAGCGAAATCGAACCCCGAAGTTCAAATCCCTAAAATCAGCACTCTCAACTGTCAAATCTTAGTCTAAATTAAACCCTGGAGTGGTTTTGGGTAGAAAAACACTTACGTGGCATAGTCAACCGGGATCCTTTGACTGGTGGGCCCTCGCTGACAGATGGGGACGTTGGAAGTGGGATAAATCGATTGGGGATTTCTCTTCTTAGCTAGGGTTTGCACGGCGGCGGCACGGAGACGCAGGGGCGATTGGAGATTTCTCGTCGGCGTACGGCGGTGGGCAGGGCGATGTCGTGGTCATCGGGGTCTTCCTCTGCCGGATTTTTTCACTGTTTTGACCTTACAGGTAAACATGAGCATAAAATGAACTCAGTCTGAAAATATTTTCGAATCTGACCCTTTTTAGAAACGCCAGAGTCCGTGGCGTTGCTGCTCCACGTAGAAACACCAGTCTAACGTGGCGTTTCTGACCTACATTCAAAAGTCAGTCTGCTGGACGTTGTAGCCTATATAGAAACGCCAAGTCCCATGGCGTTTCAGGCTATGTAGCAACGCCAAGGCGCATGGCGTTTCAATGCATGCGCTACTGTTCGCATCATGCAGGCAGGCATGCAGGCATGCGCCGCTGTTCGCAGCTACTGTTTGCTACTGGTCACTGCCCCTCTCTGCTCGTTTTTAAGTCTTGCATGCGAGCTACACTGTGCATGGGAGAAAAAATAATGCCCACTAAAGAGGATCGGAGGGAGTACAGTGCATGCATGCATGCAGGCAATGCAGAGGCAGGCACGCACACACACATAACTATGGGATGTGGCTATGGTGTGGCGTAGAGTAGCATGGATGATGAGCAGCAGTAAAATAAACTATTGTTGCTCCTGCTGGCACGGTGACACCGGCACAGTAGCTCATGCATGGTTATTTGCCTCAGAAACGCCAACGCGCATGGCGTTTCACAGAAGGCCAAAAACGCCACACTACACAGGCGTTTCTTAATAGGTCTGCAACGCCACGTTAGAGTGGCGTTTCTTAATATGGCTGCAACGCCATGGATTATGGCGTTTCAAGAAAAGGGTCAAAACGTGAAATTGTTTCCAAACGAGTTCGTTACGTGATTATCTTACCCCCCTCGGATCAAAATAGTGAAAAAACCCTCCTCTGCCCCCGGCTTCCGCCGTGCGTCTGGTAGGCGGGGCATGGATGCGAGGTCGCCGGTCCCATACCGCTAGGGCGCTATGGCGTATGAGCCGGCGAAGATGTGCCACTTCAACCCAAGGAGGAAGGCATCCAGATGGATTTCGTGGAGCGAGATGAATCCAGGGCGGCGGTACTATGCGTGTGTGGATGCAATGGTTTGTCTCCCCTGATTTTTGCTAGCATTTGTGTTCTTCGTCTGTTTCTAGCATTCCTTTGTTGATTGATTCGTTTTGTAATTGAATAGCATGGTGGTTGTGGTTTCGTTGAATCGCATGATCCTTCATTGCCAAAGATTTTTAGTGATTTAATTGGGGATTTGAGGAATGAGGTGTGGAAGCTGAAGGGTGATGGTCGTCTGGCTCTCGCTGAAGATGCATTTGGAGATGTCCATATGGCTGAAGATGAAGCAGGAGCAGACATGCTTCCTATGAATCTCCAAGAGCAGATGAAGGTGAAGAATGCAGAGCTGGATGCAATGAAAAACAAATATATAAATCTATTTTATGTGTTCACTATCTTTGTCCTTGGTTTAGTGTTAGGGAAATTTGTAGTTTAAAGAACAACGGTGTTGTGTGGTTTGTGTAATGTGTACTGGTTATTGCAGTGTGTGTGGTTTGTGTAATGTGTACTGGTTTATGCAAGTGCAATGTGCAATGAACTTGTTTATTATGTTTGTGTACTGGTTATTGAATTGGAAGATAGGTGCAATGAACAACAAAGTCTGATTATGTTTGTGCAATGAACAACAGAGTCTGCATATTATAAGAAATATGATTCATAAACAAGATAGGTGCAATGAACAATGTGCAATGTGCAATGAACAACAGAGTGTGCAATATTTAGAGTCATAAACAGGTAATATGATCTGCATCAGGTCTGCATATTACAAGATCACCAAAAGCATCAGGTGTGCATCGGGTTGTTACAAGCACAAAAGCATCAGGTGTGCATCGGGTTGTTACAAGCACAAAAGCATCAGGTGTGTTGTTACATCAGTAGTTGCCACTTTAAGTGAAGTATGAGTAAGATGGAATTGAAGAAGCGGGTCTGCCCCTCTTTGCTCCTCTTCCTCTGCCTCTCACAACTGCTGGATTTCCTGTTGGTAGAGCAGCTTGAGAAGGACCTGCTGCAGTTCTTGGTGCTGGAGCAACTTGAGAAGGACGTGTTGCAGTTCTTGGTGCTGGAGCAGCTTGAAGTACCGGCTGTTGTAGCTGTAGCTTTGTTTCTTGGAGGTTTAAACTGCCTTGTTGTTGCTGGAGATTGAGATGCAGGTTGAGAGCTAGATGATCCAGGAACATGAGAGCTAGTAACATTGCCAGTAGTGTCCTGAAAACATTGACAGTAATGTCAATCATTCACAACCATGAAAAATCATCTGAAAATAGTTATATTACCTCTGTTCTGGATCTTTTCTTGGCAGTCTTCACTAGATGGACATTTTTCTTCTTGCCTTTCTCTGGATTCTTTTTACAACCAGACTTGTTGTGCCCTGCTGTGCCACACATTGAACAAACTATAATTGTGCCATGCTTGCTCATTTTCTTGCCCACTGGTTTCTCATGCTCTTCCCTCTTCCTTGCATTCTTCTTGGGCCTCCCTGGCACCCTAACATAACCAGGTGCTTGTGGCATAGGATGAGCAGAAATAGGCCACATCTCCTCACCCTCCACAGGTTCCAAGCAGTGGTCATAAATTCTTTTGAATGTTTCAATGATGTAGCAAGGATCAATGTAGTCATCCACTTGTTTCTTGCACTTGTAGATTGATGCTATGGCATGAGAGCAAGGGAGGCCAGAGAGCTGGAAGTAACCACAGGAGCAAGTTCTTTTCTGCAAACTGACTGTGTATTGCCTTCTTCTCCGAGTGAGCAACTTGACTTCATACCCATCTTTTCCATTCCAGAGCACCTCCATGAACTGGGTTCTTGCTATGCTTGCTTGCAATTTTTTAAATATGCTAGGGCATATTTTTCCTTAAAAAATTTCACCTTTTGCCCTCTGCTCCTGAATCGTAGTATATATTTTCTTTCTTATTTTCTATTGCATGGAAATTATTGGATAGAACCTTGCATCCACAATTGCATGATTGAAAGACTCACGCAAATTGTTGTCCACCGATTCACACTTGGAACCAACAGGAAAATATGCCCTAGCCCAATGTGTGGGATCTGTTTTCATCATATCCTTGACACCATCTGATGTTTCTTGTGCAAACTTGGCTTTGTAGTAGTTGAAATCTTGGATGTTAGCTGCTTTGGCAACTGCCCAAAAAAAATGTGCCACTCATGTGCCCTGTGCTTCTTCCTCCAGTTGTCATAGATATGCCTAGCCCACATTATGTGCTCTGCATTTGGCAGATAATCACTCATGGCATTTATCAGTCCCTTTTGCTGATCTGAGATGAATACCCAACCAGCTCCATTGTTGTTAATATCCAGATCTTTAATGAGCAGTCCAATAAACCATTTCCATGACTCATTTGTTTCTTGCTCAACTACAACCCAAGCCACTGGATACATGTGATTGTTGGCATACCTGGCTATAGCACAAAGTAGTTCACCCTTCATAGCTCCTTTGAAAAAACATCCATATAATCCAATCACCTTCCTGCAACCAGCTTTAAATCCTTCCTTCAATGCCTTAAAGCATACATAAAAGCTCTGGAAAACATTTTGATCCATGATTTTTGGATCCAAACACACAGCCACAGTACTACCTGGATTACTCCTAAGAAGCTCCAACTGATAGTCAAAATCCCTGGTGTATTCATTCTTCAAGCCGCACATTAGTCTGTCCATAACAATCTTCTTTGCATGCTTGCATTTTGAGGTGGATACATCAACAAACATATCTTCCAACACAGTGCTTTTCATGTTGTTAATCTTCCACATTGGATTTGCAAGTATAAAGTGTTCATACCTTTGTGCAATAACCTTGGAGGTCACAAGTTTGTTCTCTCTATTTTGCGCACAATGGTGTTCATCATTCAATATAATGGCTTGGAATCTTCTTGTCCTTGATGTCTTTGCTACATAAATCAATGAAGGACGACCATCCCAGGCACACTTGGCCCTCACTCTGTCTCACTCTGACTTTTTGAACACGTTGCTTCTTTTTGTCACCATCCCATATCTCCTCAGTGCTTTCACAAATTGGCTCTTGCTTCTAAAGACCATTGACAACTCAAACTTTGGAATTTCTGTGTCATTCTTGTATCTTGGAAACCTGCTCTTCATCCTCACTGACTTTCCATCTGAATCTTCACTGTAAGAGTAGTCCTCATCTGATGAATCATAGTTCCAGTCCTTCTCATCTCCATCCAGTTGTTCCTCCATGTTTGCAATCAAATTAATTGGGACTGCTTCAGTGAGATCTCTTCCAATCCAACTTTTAGTATCTTTCATTATTTTTTAAAATTTCCTGGCATGCCTTCTTAGCTCTACCACTTCTGAAGATTCACCACTGTCCTCACTATGAGGCATGTATTCAGGGTCACTGTCATTGTCTTCACTATCAGTACCTGGAGCTGGCATCAAAGGTTGTTGTGAAGCAACAGGAATTGGGCTCACATCAGCAGTTTGTGGCATTGCATCAGAAACAGAAGCTTGACTTGGATTGCAAAGTTGGGAAAACACGGGCTCATCAATATTAGTAGCCACTGGATCATCAATATCAGTAGCCACTCGATGTCTCCTTGCTGTTGAATGCTTCACAACACTAGAAATTATTTCAGTAATAACACCTCTGTCATCAGGAACTAGAACAACATCTTCAGAGTCAACTTCAGCAGTCATGACAACAGGTTGATCATCACTTATATGCATTTCATCCTCAAAATCACTGCAACTACTACTATCATCAGTATCCTCCTCCCCATGGTACTCAACATAAACATTAGCCACTCCTCCAACACATACACACTCACCCATCTCAACACATTTCATGTCATCATTCAGAAATACCAATCCATATGCCAGAGCTTTCCCAGGAATGAGAAAATAAATCTTCATTGATTATTTCAGCTGCACATGATCCTTCAAGTAGCCTTTTACTTCCTGCAATGATACTTTGTCCCTCTCGATTTCCGAATACTCCTCGGCACCTCCAACATAATCTAGTTTCGGACTAATGCGGATGAACTCGCCTCCCGGATGAAATCTAACATTTAAAATCTCTGTCGGGTCCATGGTTTAACTGAAAATAAACACAACCATATCACTCTTCTGCGATACTAATACCATATAAACAGAAAAAATCGACTCCAAATCTAACAAAACCCCTTCTTTTCCCCTTGTAAACCCTAACCCTAATGCTATGGACAGAAGCCTCGAGACGGTGCCCAGAAGAGGAAGATTTCGGGACATACCTTTTCTCGTTGCTCGTTGCAGTTCGTCGTTCCGATCGTCGCCACTGCGGTCGATCATCCGCATGTCGCCATTGGCGCCGCCGTAGCAGAGGAAAAGTAGGGGAGGAGTAGGAGAGGCGCCTCCTCGGCTTCTAAGTTGGATGGGCTCCTTCGATTGGACTGGAAGGGTAGATAAGCCTGAGTACACGGGCTCTCTCATTGGGACGGCCCAGCTTGATCCCGCCTAACAGAGAAAAAAAGGAATCCCGGCTCTGTTTGTTTGGAAATGCCTCAAGGGTTTAATTTAGAGTGGGGTTTGACAGTTGAGAGTGCTGATTTCAAGGATTTGGACTTCGGGGTTCGATTTCGCTAGCCTCTACGAGTTCAAGGTTCATTTCAGACTTTTTCTTATATTAATATATGCATATGATACTAGTGTATGATACCACAATTGTAATATATAGTATCATGTGTTAGTATCATAGGGTGGATCATTTATTGTACATAGTACCACATCATTTAATATGATACGGTATCATTATATGATACTCAACCCTCTCTTTCTTCATTTAATTATATGACACCTCATCGAATTTTCCTAGTTGACATGCATGATACTACCTATGATACTCCTATTACGGGTGTCGTGGGACACGAACACCTATGGGACCAAAGGATCCCTTGTGGTTCAGCGGGGGAGGCGGGTGCGCGAAGAGCAGACTTAAAGATCGGGGCACGATCGTTTTACCCAGGTTCGGGCCGCTCGAAGGCATAAAACCCTACTCCTGCTTCGTGTTAATGGCGTAAAGATGATCAGTTGCTAAGCGTCGGTTCTCTAACTGGCTAACCTTCTCCCAAGTGCATGCACAGGGCCTCCTTTTATAGCTCGAAGGGGTCTCCTACAGTGGTAGCACAGGGTTCTCACGAGGTGCACAGTAAAACAGTGCACCCACAAGTTGCATAGTGTGTTACGGTGGTTCTGGCATCTTATAAGACGCATTTATTGCTTCGTCAGGTGCCCTAGAGATGGGACAAGGGTGCGTCCCATCGGCACTGTGCCCCTAGGTTCTGCTCAACACGCGTCGATCGGAACGACATGTATCAAGTGGCTAGGGGGAGCTGGCCGTTGCGCTCGCATAACGGTGCTTCAGGACCCTGCCAGGGTGAGGTATGCTGCTCCTTGCCGGGGTCTTGCTGCCTTCCTCCCAGCGAAGGGGCTTGCCGGGGCCTTGCTTTCGGTCTTCGGTCTTGAGGCTTCGGGTGCCTTCATAGTAGTCTTGGTGCGGCACTTCGAAAAGTGCCCTTGTCGGGGTTGTTGTCTTGCCGGGGGCTCTGCTACCCCCCTGCTCTGGATTTTGCTGGTTCTTTGCTAGCCTCCCCCGGCAGAAAGGGGCTTGCCGGGGTTGGCGCCTTGTTGTCAGCCTAAGGGGTTCTTGTGGGCTTCGCCCCTGTCTCTCGTTGTCCCTCGCAAGGTCCGCCGAGGGCTACTACTGCCCGTGCACAAGTCATGTGCGCTAAAGACCCATTCTTTAGCGCACCGATATGAGCCCTCGGTCTTGGGCCATACACGCGCGCGAGGCGTTGTTGGGCTAGGCCCAAACAGTGGACGGGTACGCGCGGCCGAGACTTGAGGCCTTGTTGGGCTTCAGCTTCACCTGCCAAGTTTTCCATTGCGCGCACTTGAATGCGCGTCGTGGGAGTTGTGCGCGGGATGGCCGAGTAACCCGTGCGGGGGGCGGGCCTACCATGATTGGTCGTTTCCGCCACGCGTGCTACATGCACAGCTGTGGCCAGACACGCGGCGCCCTAGACTTAAAGCCCCGACGAACGTCGCACCTCTGATTGGAGGAGTGAGGCGACCGCCTGCTCGCCCGTGATCGTGGGTGAGCGGATTGGTGGAAGCGGGCGATGGCTCTTGGAAGTGGGGAAGAGTCAGCCTCCACATCCCTCCCTATAAAACCGGGGGATTGCAAGAGGTGACGCTCATCCTTCTTACAAGAACATCTCCATCCAACTCCCATTCTTCATCTTCGTCTTGAGTAGTTCTGGCCCTCGACGATGGCTAGAGGAAAAGGGCAGCCCCCGCTCTCTACCTCAACAGCTAGGGGGTCTCGCTCGGATCATGCCATCGCTTCAGCTGCAAATGCGGAAGGTGGCCTGAGCGCCCGTGGCGGAAGAGGGGCGATGGGCCGCGGTCGCCACGGTGGTCGTGGACGGGGGAGACGGGGCGCTGCATCGGCACCTTCTTCGCCGTCGAACCCTGTCCCTGCGGGGACTCATGCGGAGGGGACGGTGTTGGAGTTCCTCGTCAAGCTGCGTGGTTGCATCAGGACCCGTCTCCGACTCCCTGACGCCTTCTCCAGGGTGATGGAGGAAGAGAAGCCTCCGATGTTGTGGATGCAGGCGCACAACTGTGTCAATGGCGTCGTGCAGGTGGTCGTGGAGCATCCGGAGCCTCGCCTCCTGCTCCTTGGGCGTGGGTGGAAGAGCTTCGCTCGCTCCCATAATCTCTAGGATGGGCACGTTCTTCGCTTCAAGATGGCGGGGTCTAACCTGCTCTCCGTCAAGGTATACGAGAGCTCAGGTATATGCCTCAGCTGCTGCGAAGAGAGCTCAAGCGGGACTGAAAGTCCTTCCTCGCGCAAAAGCGATGAGGAGGACTGCAATGGCTGTGACAGCGGCGACGGGTCAGAGCCTCGGCAGGTCAAGCTCGAGTACGAGGACTTGACCTTCGACTAGCCATCGGCTGCACCATCACCATCAGCCCGCGCCTCTCCTCCTCCCCTGTTGGGACTGACTCGCCGGTGGATCCGACGCTGCCTTTTTTTTCCACGCAACGCATGGTCCTCGGCTTCGGCATCCCTTCCGGTTTTGTTCTCCTCTACGCAATGGTGGTCCAGGAGGAGCGAGCCTGGGTTGTTGCTGCGGGCCTTGCCGCTTTTTCCTTCTTGTAGATGCCTCCTCGTGGCATAAGACAGAAATTATCTTAAGTTAGTAGGGCAACCACAACTATGTAATATATCGTATTGTCATGAATGAAAATGTATGCTATTTTCTCTGTCCATTTATCCTTGTATGGTGAAAGAAAAGCCCTACGCTATACTAGGCACCTGCCAGTGCGAACGACCCCTGCGAAGAATGCTTAGAGGACGGGTCCTCTGTAATCTGTCAAGGGTGTTCCTGCCGGAAAGCCACCTTGGCACGACCGACCTTGTCGGCGCGTACAACCCCGCGACGAGCGCTCGAAGGAACGGGTCTTGGGCTGCTCGTCGGGGACGTAGCCTTCGACAAGGTATCACGACAAGGCCCCCTTCTGTGTGCAGGTTCCTAGTACCGAAAAGGTCGAAAACTTCTAGGGAAAACAGATGCTTCATCGGTACCCTTGCCGGCACGGCTAACCCTGTCGCGAGGGTTTTGAGGAGGAGATCCTTAACAACCCGCTGGAGGTGTCGCTGTCGGCAAGGTTTCCTCGGCACTCCGAACGCCGCCGCTTAGGTTGCTGAGCAGGCTCGAAGCAAAACAAGGGTGTGCCCGGCTACGCCAAGTTCCCCTCATGGCAAGTCTCGGAAACTGGTTCATCGATCCTTGCCGGAGGTAAGCGTAAATCATAACTATGCATACCAACATATATAAAGACCGGTAAGAACTGTGAAACGCTTAACTTTTTTACTTATGCCGTGCACAAGATTGTGCTCGTCTTTGCGCGAAGGTTTATATGTCCTGCTGGCAAGACTTGCACAAAGGGAAGGTTGCCGGGAGCCCCCGGCATCCGATCTTCATGGGTCGCCGGCAAGAATGTTGCCGGTCTGGAGGTGGTCAGGGCAGCGTCAGGCCCCCTTGGGAGCGACAGGCCCCGACAAGGATGTATCATCTTGCCAGGGGTGCTCTCCATTGCGCCCTCGACAGCAGTCCACGCTCACAGGGGCGAGCTCGGTGGAACGAGTGTCTGGGGTCTAGCTGGAGCGCCCTGACACATCCTCGACAATGGCGCATTGATACGTCTCAAACGTATCTATAACTTTGGATGGTTTCATGCTGTTATTTTGTCATCTTTGGATGTTTTATGTACCTTTTATATCTTTTTTGGGACTAACTTATTAATTCAGTGTCAAGTGCCAGTTCCTGTTTTTTCTGTGTTTTTGACTCTTTTCAGATCTGATTTTGGAACGGAGTCCAAACGGAATAAAAACCCCGAAATGATTTTTTTCCCGAACGGAAGAAGATTAGGGGGCCTATGGGCCGAGCCAGGTGGGCTCCAGGGATCCCACAAGCTCCCACTCCCCCACCAAGGGGGAGGCGGCGATGTCAGGGCTTGTGGCCTCCCTGGCCGCCCACTGACCTAGATCCTTGGCCTATATATTCCCAAAAATACAGCAAAAAATCAGGGGAGCCTCGAAAATACTTTTCCGCCGCCGCAAGCTTCCGTTTCCACGAGATCTCATCTAGAGACCCTTCCCGGCGCCCTGCCGGAGGGGACTTTGGAGTTGGAGGGCTTATTCATCATCATCGCCCCTCCATTGACTCGTGAGTAGTTCACTTCAGACCTACGGGTCCGTAGTTAGTAGCTAGATGGCTTCTTCTCTCTCTTGGATCTTCAATACAAAGTTCTCCATGATCTTCATGGAGATCTATCCGATGTAATCTTGTTTGGCGGTGTGTTTGTCGAGATCCGATGAATTGTGGATTTGTGATCAGCTTATCTATGATATATATTTGAGTCTTTGCTGATTTCTTATATGCATGATTTGATATCCTTGTAAGTCTCTCCGAGTCTTGGGTTTTGTTTGGCCAACTAGATCTATGATTCTTGCAATGGGAGAAGTGATTGGTTTTGGGTTCTACCATGTGGTGACCTTTCCCAGTGATAGTAGGGGCAGCAAGGCACACATTAAGTAGTTGCCATAAAGGGTAAAAAGATGGGGTTTTCATCATTGGTTTGAGATTATCCCTCTACATCATGTCATCTTGCTTAAGGCGTTACTCTGTTCTTATGGACTTAATACACTAGATGCATGCTGGATAGCGGTCGACGTGTGGAGTAATAGTAGTAGATGCAGAAAGTATCGGTCTACTTGTTTTGGATGTGATGCCTATAGATATAATCATTGCATAGATATCGTCACGACTTTGCGCGGTTCTATCAATTGCTCGACAGTAATTTGTTCACCCACCGTCTTCTTGCTTTCATGAGAGAAGCCACTAGTAAACACTAAGGCCCCCGGGTCTATTCACATCCATCGTTTACACCTCCGCTTTTACTTTGCTTTGTTACTTTGTTGCTTTCAGTTCTCACTTGGCAAACAATCTATAAGGGATTGACAACCCCTTCATAGCGTTGGGAGCAAGCTTTTTGTGTTTGTGCAGGCTCTTGTGATACTCCTCCACTGGATCGATACCTTGGTTCTCAGACTAAGGGAAATACTTACCACCGCTACGCTACATCACCCTTTCCGCTTCGAGGGAACACCAACGCAAGGCTCCAAGGCCACGGGGGAAATCCTTTGCATACTTGCCTAGGAAGTCCCTTAAGGCGTAGCCGCAGCAGAAGGATTCCTGGTGCCGTTGGTGAGGAGTATCAAGTATTCTCCCGTCAACGTGCCTATTTCTGGGGCCATTGGAAGGTATTTTGTTGTAGTAGCACGCACCACCCCGGAGGGGTGCGCTCACTGGACAAGGTGTCGGGAGTCCTACCAGAGCTCCCGATGCGTACGCTCGACAACAACACGACACCCTGGAGGAGGTGCTTCCGCTGGAGTGCGTGCTGGCCCACGGGCCCTACTCCCCTCATCTTCGCCCGAGCCATCGTTGGATCAGGCGGTTGCGGACACGGCCGTGAGTCACTGAGCCACCATGGCCGCTCTCCCTTTGGAGGGTGCAGCGGTGGTCATGGTGGCGGAGTTGATGCCCCGATCCTCAGGTCAGAACAACGCACCTTCTCCTCCCCTACCTGGCGCGCCAAAGATGATGTGGGACACGAACACCTATGGGACCAAAGGATCCCTTGTGGTTCAACGGGGGAGGCATATGCATGAAGAGCAGACCTAAAGATCGGGGCACGATCGTTTTACCCAGGTTCGAGCCGCTCAGAGGCGTAAAACCCTACTCCTGCTTCGTGTTAATGGTGTAAAGATGATCATCTGCTAAGCGTCGATTCTTTGACTGGCTAACCTTCTCCCAAGTGCATGCCCACGACCTCCTTTTATAGGTCGAAGGGATCTCCCACAGTGGCAGCACAGGGTTCTCACGAGTTGCACGGTAAAACAATGCACCCACAAGTTGCATAGTGTGTTACAGTGGTTCTGGCGTCTTAGCAGACACATTTATTGCTTCGTCAGGTGCCCCAGAGATGTGACAAGGGTGCGTTCCATCGGCACTGTGCCCCCAGGTTCCGCTCGACACAGGTCGATCATAACGACACGTATCAAGTGGCTAGGGGGCAGCTGGCTGTTGCGCTGGCACAACGGTGCTTCGGGACCCTGCCGGGGGTGAGGTACGATGGAGCGTTGGCAGCTCTCCCGGCAAGGAGCTTGTCGGGGTCTTGCTGCCTTCCTCTCGGTGAAGGTGATTTGCCGATGCCTTGCTTTCAGTCTTCGGTCTTGAGGCTTCGGGGGCCTTCATAGTAGTCTTGGCGTGACACTTTGAAAAGTGCCCTTGCCGGGGTCGTTGTCTTGTCGGGGGCGCAGCTACCCTCTGCTATGGATTTTGTTGGTTATTTGCTAGCCTCCCCCGGCAGAAAGGGGCTTGCCGGGGTTGGCGCCTTGTTGTCAGTCCAAGGGGTTCTTGTGGGCTTCACCCCTGCCTCTCGTTGTCCCTGGCAAGGCCCTCCGAGGGCTACTACTGCCCGTGCACAAGTCATGGGCGCTAAAGACCCATTCTTTATCGCACCGACAACGGGCAACCTCATATACTAGTATCATGCATATGATACTGGTGTATGATACCACATCCGTAATGCATAGTATCATATGTTAGTATCATAGGATAGTTCATTTATTTCCATGCAAGATAAATAGTAGCACATCATTTAATATGATACAGTATCATAATATGATACTCAACCCTCTCTTTCTTCATTTAATTAGTTTTATCTTACCTTTTCGATTCAATTTTGTTGTTTCCAAGACCAATCTTTTTCGGTCGAACTTCATCTTTTACTTCGCACATCATATACATATTGTACCTTTTCTTTGTCTTCTTCTTGTTGGTTCAAAAATGACCGTTCAAGTGACGGATATTTTTGCTCGCCGCGTCTTCACGCACTACATTGTCCTTCTTCCACGTGTTCCTTAGAACCTGTGAGTTTCTCTTCGACACGGTTGCTTACATGTGTGCATCATCCTTTATTTCTTTACAACATCCAATCCAATGGATTGAGCAGAGCTAGACCCATTATTGTTCTTAATATTCTTCGTGGTTAATTGCAAAAAACCATCACATTTTGGGCTTGTGTTGCAGAAAACCACTTAGTCACTAATTTATTACAAAAGGCATCACACATTCAGTAATAGTTTTGCAAAAAAGCATTGATTGGGTGATTTAGTCTGTTTAATCACTTTTCTGACAAGTGAGGCCGGATTGTAAGGAGTTAACTTAGCAAAAAAATATGAACACACCCGTAGACCTTAAATAGAAAAGCAATCAACCCTCTCTCCTTCTATCTAGGACGTCGTGCTGCTCCGGGCGGCCGCTCTAGGTGCAACACAAGACGTGGCCGCATGAGCAGAAGTTTCCCTTGCTCTTCATCTTGTTACAATTAAGTGAGCTTCACTAGCTTGGCCGACGACCAAAATCGATGCAACGGCTTGTGTGTAGGTGTGTGCGTGCACATCTAGCAAAGAAAAACAATCAACCTGCTTGGCCAGCTAGCTTCACCGGCTGGGGCAACGCGCGATTAGAGCCGAAGGAGAGGAACAACACCGGCCCATGCGCCGCCGCGAGGTTGGCAGCATGCGAGGTGATCTCGAGTAGCGATGGTGGCAAGCAGTACGAGAAACGACGGAAGAGGCGGTGCACAACAAGGGTGTGGCTGCAAGCAGCGGCAACACGCAGCGGTGTTGCGATGACGGTGGGCAGCGACGCAGCCGCGAGTTCTACACAATCAAGGGAAGGGTTTGATTGCGGTTTTGTTTTTAGACCGAGGGGTGTTTGTATTTTTTTTGCCATGTGAGCATCTTACAATCCGACCCCACTGGTGAGAAAGTGATCAAACGAACTAAATCACTCAATCAGTGCTTTTTGCAAAAAAGATTATCAAATGCGCGATGGCTTTTGCAACAAATTAGTGACTAGGTGGTTTTCTACATCACCAGTCTAAAATGTGGTGGTTTTTTGCAATTAACTATCTTCCTCGTGGTGTTTTTAGTATCCTTGAGGACAACTTGTCACTTGGGTTTTCCATTCAATTTCATCCAACAACGTGAAAAAGTGAATGTCTTCTTCTCTACTTGATGGTATAATGTTGCAGCTAAAGTTGCATGGTTCAAACTCCAATGTTGGTTTCGTTCCGACCAACAACTTGTTTAATATAACCATCTAATTTTGTCATGACCTCTTGAATGAGTGACCATCTATGTTGGAGAGAGGTTGGGACATGGTTGGTAATGATTCTGTTTGAATTCACATAGTGTTTTTGCTCATGGTAAAGTTTGTCTCAGTATTTCTTTCTTTTTTGCTCGGTTCCACATATTTTGTCCATGCTCGTGTTACACCAACTTTCACACAACAAATCAACTTCAAAAATTGTGAATTTCGGACCTCTAGCCTTCAAAACTTTCGGAGCAACTTTCTTCTTCACTTTAGTGTGTAGTGTTTGCCCAAATTCAAACACCGAGGATTTTTGGTATCATCCATGGTAAATTGCAAAGACTCTTGACCATCCTTTGTCATGTCATGCAATAATTGTTCCTATAATATGCATCACAATTTAACTATCATCCTGCAAGGTTGATTTCATGGTATGATTAACAAAAGAATTACAAACGCAAGTATGACAGGGGTAAAAGATTGTATCTGTATTGGTTGGGCATTCCATCAAATAGCATGTGGGCATGCATGGAGCCAGCATTGCTCAACGTCGTCCGATGTGTTTGAAACCTCGTCGAGTTGGCTATCATGTAAGCGTTGGGTAGGGCTTGCGAGAAGCTCAAATCCGGGATGCCCATCTACTCTTACGATGTAACAGAGTCGGGCTTTGTCGACAAGTTGTTTGCCCCCGTGGCCATGACCTTCAGATTGGTCGCTATCATGGTAAAGTCCATGGCCTCATCAATTGGCACGAACGACATCTCACGACCGACGGCCTCCATAGTTGTTTGATACGTCTCAAACGTATTGATAATTTATAAAGTATACATGCCATGTTTACAATGATTTTATATGGTTTTGGTGCACTTTTATATGATTTTTGGGAATTAACATATTGACCCAGTGCCCAGTGTGAGTTTCTATTTTTTGGCTATTTTTTTCATAGAAAATCATATCAAATGAAGTCCAAAACCCACATTTTACGGTGATTTTTTTATGGACCAGAAGAGACCCACAGAGCATCGGAGAAGGACCATATGACACCCACGGGGCACAAGACTGGGTGGTACTACCCCTAGGGCACGCACCTGAGCTTGTGGGACCCTCGGGCACCGTGTGGCATGTCCAACACTGAAAATTCCTATATATTTCAGAACCCCGAAAGTTAACCTACATTAGTTTTTTGCCGTTGCATGCCTTTGTTTCGAAGCGATCTTATTCGTAGCTCTGTTCTGGCACCCTATTGAAGGGGCAAGTCATCACCGGAGACCATCTTAATCATCCCCACTGCCTCCATGACAAGGAGGGAGTAGTTCATCCCCGGGGCTGAGGGTATGTACCATTAACTATGTGTTTATCTCTCTCTTCTCATCTTGATAGGGCATGATCTTTATGTGCCGTGAGATTTGCTAATATAGTGGAATCATATGGTGTTATTTCCTTTGTTGTGATGAATCGAGTCTCAGCCTTTGAGGTTTCATTATTATCGGATTTAGTATATGAGGATTGTAGATCACTTGATGTATGTCTTGCATGTGGATACCCATGGTGATAATGGGGTATTCTATTGAGTCACTTGATATATGTTTTTTTAATCAACTTGTGGATTCTCGTGGTGACATTGGGGTAATCTAGCACATAGGTTGATACATGTTTTCATCACACTTTCTCTGATAGAAACTTTGGGGCAACTCTTTGAACTTCTTTGTGTTGGATAGGATACAATGAATCTAAAATTGTTCGATGTATATCGAATAATTAACCCACAAATACTTGTGGTGGCAATGGAATATCTAGACATTAGATTCGATTGATGTACATCATATGGTGTTATTGTAGTATGAACTCTAGGGATGTTTGTGACACTTATATGAATGGCTCGATATATTGATCGGAATGATAACTTTGAGGTAGTTTGTTACCTACAACAATTTCATCTTATGTTCTCTGCTATTGATAAGAACTTTGGAGTGACTCTTTGTCACATACTAAAGGAAATATATGTGATTAGATTATGCTAGCATTGCTGAGAGATTGCACTAGTGAAACTATGAACCCTAGGACTTGTTTCTAAGCATTTATATACTATTTTGCTCGTTGTTTGATACTTGCTACCTTGTTGATTTTAATTATCTATATTGCAAAAAACCTATTTCCACCATCCATATTACACTTGTATCACCATATCTTCGCCGAATTAGTTCACGTATACAATTTGCCATTGTATCGGGTGTACTGGGGACACAAGAGACTCTTTGTATTTTGATTGCAGAGTTGTTTGAGAGAGACCACTGCCATCCTACACCTCTTGCAGATTGATAAACCTTAGGTCATCCACTTGAGGGAAACTTGTTGTTGTCCTACAAAACTCAGTGCTTGGAGGCCCAACATAGTCTACAAGAATAAAATTACATAGTAGACATCAAGCTATTTATGGCACCATTAACAAGGAGGTTGAAGGTATGTATTTAGATCCTCCAACTGAATCTTTTAGTTTCTTGTTTTAACTAGTTTGGTTTTATAAAAAAGAAAACTACAAAAAACGGAAATGAAGTTGTGCCAATTTGATATCTTTGTAAATTCTTTCTTGAGAATGAAGGGTCGGAAAATTAGGCCAAAGTCTTAGAAGAAGAATTCAATAAAATGTTTGGCATAAAATACTTGAATTATAAGCATGATTGCAATGTTTTTAGTATGCTTTCTATGAATATCTATAATACTAATGATGATTGCACTAGTCATGATAAATGTTTCTTATAAGCATGTCAATTTCTGTGGAGTGCATAAACTTTGTGAAGACATGCCATTTAGGGATGATAGATTTTTTAAGAAGCATAAACATGACAAAACTAAAATGGTGTTTTAAAGTGATAGATGATTTTGCTATAAAGTTATGTTCTCGTCATCCCATTACTTGTGAACTTTGCAATAAAGTTGGTCGTCTCAATTTCCAATGCATGCTTTTTCATGTTCGAATCGTGGCCAAATGTTGCGATAACTTGGTCACCCTTCAACTTTATAATGAACTTTGCCTATTTTTGGCATGTGAAGAATTGTGATGTAAACATAGTTGGTTTGATATGTTCATTACTACTAAGGACACTCAAATTAATCTATAGGAAATCTATATGTTTTGTGTGGTAAATTGCAATGAGAATGCTTATATTACCAAATATAGAAAGAAAGGGAAACCAATGAAATATAAAATGAATACTAAAGGAAGAGTAAATATCTGCCAATATCCTCCTATTTTTCCAAATGATGAATTAGATAGCGAGGTGGAGCTTCCTATCTAACCAGTTTCTTCAATAAGAAGCTCGAAAAAAATTAATTGAACCCACACATAATGTGGTGAACAACAACAACAAGAAGAAGAAAAGAATGAAATGTAAAGGTAAAAAGGTATCTCTATCTAATAATGTTGCTCATATTATTGTTGAGAATGAATCAAAAGTATTGTGGAGGATGATACACTCGAGGATGATTTTATTATGCTTATTACTTGTCATGATAATTGTGATTGGGAAGATAATGATACTCCTTATAATATTTTTAATATTTTTGGCAGCTACTTGGAAAATTATGGTGATAATAATTGTTATACTATTGGTGCTATTCATACTATTAACGGTAATTGTGATTATGCCAATGAAATGCAAAACCACAAGCTTGGGGATGTTATGCTGAATGAATGATACATGTGATCTGCGTTGGGTTTTTCCCTGAAGAGGAGAGGGTGATGCAGCATAGCGTAGATAAGTATTTCCCTCGTCGAGTACCATGGTTATCGTACCAATAGGATAACCACGCAATTTCCCGTCTTCAGCGCCTACACACAAAAGAGCACACACTTGCACCCAACGCGAACAAGAGGGTTGTCAATCCCCTTGAACTCATTATTTGTAAGCAATAAGTAGTGTAGATGATAGTTGATAGTTGCAAATTGTAAAATAAAAGGAAAACAAATAAATGACAACAAGGTATTAAGAGTATTTTTAAATATATTTGTGAATAGACCCGGGGCCATCATTTTTGCTAGAGGCTTCTCTCTCGTAGAAGGCATATAGTGGGTAAACAAATTACTATTGGGAAATTGATAGAAAAGCGCATCATTATGCAATCTTTATTTATGGCAATGATCATTACATATAGGTATAACGTCCATAAGCAAGTAGACCGACTCCTACACGCATCTACTACTATTACTGTTGGGGAAGGTTGCATGTGAAACAAAAGTTTTCCTACGCACACGAAGACCTATAGTGGTGATGATCATCTACGACAGGGAGATCGGATCCACATACCCTTGTAGATCGCTAAGCGGGAAGCGTTAAGAAACACGGTTGATGTAGTGGAACGACTTCGCGATCCAAATCGCTGCCGTCCCATGATCCGTCCCGATCTAGCGCCGAATGAACGACACCTTTGTATTGCTCTGCATTATCATCCGTCCCGATCCAACTCCGAGATGCTTCCACCAGTCCATAAATGGATCACTGAAGCTTGCACACTTTGTCAGCATTGTGTGGATCGACAAAACCTTTGGGTTGCATCATATACAACTCTTCCCTAAGAAACCCGTTAAGGGACACCGTTTTGACATCCATCTGCCAGATTTCATAATCGAAAAATGCAGCTATTGCTAACATGCTTGTAGAGTACCTTTATAGTCACCCAGTAACATTGCAACGTTTGATACACGCAAGGCATTCCTCCGGTGTCAGTGAGTTACATGATCTCATGGTCACAAGAATGTATACTTGACATGCAGGAAACAATAGCAACAAAATGACACGATCATATGCTATGTTTATAGTTTGGGTCTTGTCCATCACATCATTCTCCTAATGATGTGATCTCGACATCAAGTGACAACACTTGTATATGGCTAGGAAACCTTAACCATCCTTGACCAACACGCTAGTCAACTCTAGGCTCACTAGGGACATTGTTTTGTCTATATATCCACACATGCATTTATGTTTCCATTCAATACAATTATAGCATGGATAATAAACGATTATCTTGAAACAAGAAATATAATAATAACTATTTTATTATTGCCTCTAGGGCATATTTCCAATAGTCTCCCACTTGCACTAGAGTCAATAATCAAGTTTCACATCTCTATGTGATTTACAACGTAATGAATCTAACACCCATACAGTTCTGGTGTTGATCATGCTTTGCTCGTGGAATAGGTTTAGTCAGCGGATATGCAACATTCAGATCCATGTGCACTTTGCAAATATTTATGTCACCCTCCTCGATGTAATCGCCGACGCCATTGAAGCGTCGCTTTATGTGTCTGGTCCTCTTGTGAAACCTTGGTTCCTTGGCTAGAGCAATGGCACTAGTGTTGTCACATAACAAGTTGATTGGGTCTAGTGCACTTGGCACTACTCCAAGATCTGACATGGATTGCCTCATCCACACACCCTCCTTACCTGCCTCTGAGGCAGCTATGTACTTCACTTCACATGTAGAATCAGCTACGACGCTTTGCTTGGAACTGCACCAGCTTACCGCACCTGTGTTAAGAATAAATACGTGTCCGGTTTGAGACTTAGAGTCATTCGGATCAGTGTCAAAGCTTGCATCAACGTAACCCTTTACGATGAGCTCTTTGTCACCTCCATAAACTAGAAACATTTCCTTAGTCCTTTTTAGGTACTTCAGAATATTCTTGACCGCCGTCCAGTGTTCCACTCCTGGATCACTTTGAAACCTGCTTGCCATACTTATGGCCAGGCCGACATCCGGTCTTGTGCACAACATTGCATACATGATAGACCCTATGGCAGAAGCATACGGGATGACACTCATATTTTCTCTATCTTCTGCAGTTACTGGACATTGAGTCTTACTCAACTTTATACCTTGTAACACAGGCAAGAACCCCTTCTGGGATTGTTCCATTTTGAACTTCTTCAAAACTTTATCAAGGTATGTGCTTTGTGAAAGAGCTATTAGGCGCCTTGACCTATCTCGATAGATCTTTATGCCCAATATGTAAGCACCTTCTCCTAGGTCCTTCATTGAAAAACGTTTATTCAAGTAATCCTTTACGCTTTCCAAAAACTCTACATTGTTTCCAATCAGCAATATGTCATCCACATATAATATTAGAAATGCTATAGAGCTCCCACTCACTTTCTTGTAAATACAAGATTCTCCAAAAACTTGTATAAACCCAAACGCCTTGATCACCTCATCAAAGTGTTGATTCCAACTCCGAGATGCTTGCACCAGTCCATAAATGGATCACTGGAACTTGCACACTTTGTCAGCATTGTGTGGATCGACAAAACCTTTGGGTTGCATCATATACAACTCTTCCCTAAGAAACCCGTTAAGGGACACCGTTTTGACATCCATATGGCAGATTTCATAATCGAAAAATGCAGCTATTGCTAACATGATTTAGACAGACTTAAGCATCGAAAAATGCATCCTTGAACTTGTGAAAACCCTTTGACACAAGTCGAGCTTTTAAAAACGGTCACATTACCGTCCGCGTCTGTCTTCTTCTTAAAGATCCATTTGTTCTGAATAGCCTTGCGACCTTCAGGTAATACTTCCAAAGTCCATACTTTGTTTTCATACATAGATCCTATCTCGGATTTCATGGCTTCTAACCATCTATTGGAATCTGGGACCACCATTTCTTCTCCATAATTCACATGCTCATTGTTGTCCAACAACATGATTGACAAGACAGGATTCCCGCACCACTCAGGAGCAGTACGTGCTCTTGTCAACCTGCGAGGTCCGATAGTAACTTGATCTGAAGCTTCATGATCACCATCATTAGATTCCTCTTCAACTCGTGTTGCCTCGATAGAAATTTCTTTCTGCCACGCACCACCATCTTGTTGAAGCAGAGGTTCTGCAACCTCATCAAGTTCTATCTTTCTCCCACTCAATTCTTTCGAGAGAATCTCTTTCTCAAGAAAAGCTCCATTCTCAGCGACAAACACGTTGCCCTCGGATTTGAGATAGAAGGTATACCCAACTGTCTCTTTTGGGTAACCTATGAAGACACACTTTTCTGCTTTGGGTCCCAGCTTTTCAGGTTGAATCTTTTTGACATAAGCATCACATCCCCAAACTTTAATAAACGACAATTTTGGCTTCTTGCCATACCATAGCTCATATGGCGTCGTCTCAACAGATTTTGATGGTGCCCTATTTAAAGTGAATGCAGCTGTCTCCAATGCATAGCCCCAAAATGATAATGGCAAATCGGTAAGAGACATCATACAACGCATCATATATAATAAAGTACGATTACGACGTTCAGACACACCATTATGCTGTGGTGTTCCACGCGGTGTCAACATTGGAACAATTCCACATTCTCTTAAGTGAGCACCAAACTCGTAACTCAGATATTCACCTCCTCGATCAGATCGTAGGAACTTGATCTTCTTGCTATGATGATTTTCAACTTCACTCTGAAATTGTTTGAACTTTTCAAACATTCCAGACTTGTGCAGTTGTGCTTCATCAAGTAGATATAGCCATACCTACTCAAATCGTCAGTGAAGGTGGGAAAATAACGATATCTGCTGCCGCCTCTATGCTCATTGGTCCGGACACATTAGTATGTATGATCTCCAACAAGTCACTTGCCCACTCCATTGTTCCAGAGAACGGAGTCTTAGTCATCTTTCCCATGAGACATGGTTCACATGTGTCAAGTGATTCAAAATCAAGTGACTCCAAAAGTCCATCATCATGGAGTTTCTTCATGCGCTTAACACCAATATGACTTAAGCGGCAGTGCCACAAGAAAGTGGCACTATCATTGTTAACTCTACATCTTTTGGTCTCAATGTTATGGATATGTGTGTCATCATAATCAAGATTAAATATGAACAAACCCCTCACATTGGGTGCATGACCATAAAATATATTACTCATATAAATAGAACAACCATTATTCTCTGACTTAAATGAGTAACCATCTTGCAATAAACAAGATCCAGATATAATGTGCATGCTCAACGCAGGCAATAAATAACAATTATTTAAGTTCATCACTAATCCCGATGGTAACTGAAGTGAGACCGTACCGACGGTGATCGCATCAACCTTGGAACCATTTCCCACGCGCATCGTCACTTCATCCTTCGCCAGCCTTCGTTTATTCCATAGTTCCTGTTTCGAGTTGCAAATGTGAGCAACAGAACCAGTATCAAATACCAAGGCCCTACTACGAGAGCTGGTGAGGTACACATCAATAACATGTATATCATATATACCTTGTTTGGCGTTGGCCGCCTTCTTATCGGCCAGATACTTGGGGTAGTTGCGCTTCAAGTGACCAGTCCCCTTGCAATAATAGCACTCAGTTTCCAGCTTAGGTCCAGCCCTGGGTTTCTTGGTCAGAGGGGCAACAACTTTGCCACTCTTCTTGGAGTTACCCTTCTTACCTTTGCTGTTTTCTTGAAACTAGTGGTCTTATTGACCATCAACACTTGATGTTCTTTCTGGATTTCGGACTCAACGACTTTTAGCATCGCAAATAACTCGTCGGGTGAATTATTCATCCCTTGCATGTTATAGTTCAACACAAATCTCTTATAGCTAGGTGGCAGTGACTGAAGAATTCTGTCAGTGATAGCTTCTTGCGGGAGTTCAATCCCCAGCTCAGCTAGACGGTTAGAGTACCAAGACATTTTGAGCACGTGTTCACTGACACACGAATTCTCCTACATTTTGCAAGCATAGAACTTATCAGAGGTCTCATACCTCTGGATCCGGCATTCTTCTCAAAGATAAACTTCAACTCCTGGAACATCTCATATGCTCCATGACATTCAAAACGTCTTTGAAATCTTGGTTCTAAGCCATACAAAACTGCACATTGAACTAGTGAGTAGTCATCCTTACGCACTTGCCAAGCGTTCAAAACATCTTGGGTTGCTGTAGCGGGTGGTGCATCACCTAGTGCAGCATCAAGCACATGTTTCTTTTGGCCATCTTGGAGGATAAGCCTCAGATTTTGAGCCCAGTTAACAAAGTTGTTCAATCATCTTTCAGCTTAGCTTTCTCCAGGAACGTATTAAAATTCAGGGTTGCTACTGTGCGAGCCATTGATCTACAACATTTTTTTTGCAAAGATTACTTAGACTATGTTCAAGACAATTGAGTTTAGCTAATCATATTACTAATAAACTCCCACTCAAATAGACATCCCTCTAGCCATTCGAGTGTCGCATGATCCAAATTCACTAACTCAAGTCCGATCATCATGTGAGTTGAGTACAGTTTCAATGGTGAACATCTCCATGTTGATCATATCTACTATATGATTCATGCTCGACCTTTTGGTCTCTTGTGTTCCGAGGCCATGTCTGTACATGCTAGGCTCGTCAAGTTTAACCCGAGTGTTCTGCGTGTGCAACTGTTTTGCATCCATTGTATGTGAATGTTGAGTCTATCACACCCAATCATCACGTGGTGTCTCGAAACAACGAACTATCGCAACGGTGCACAGTCGGGGAGAACACAATTTGTCTTTAAATTTTAGTGAGGGATCACCTTATAATGCTACCGCCGTTCTAAGCAAAATAAGGTGCATAAAAGGATTAACATCACATGCAAATCTTAAGTGACATGATATGGCCATGAACTTGTGCTTCTTGATCTCCATCACCAAAGCACCGACATGATCTCCATCGTCACCGGTGCCGCACCATGATCTCCATCATCGTGCCGCCATCGAGGTTGTCGCTCTATCTATGCTATTACTACTAAAGCTACCACCTAGCGATATAGTAAAAACATCTGCAAACACAAACGTTAGTTTAAAGACTACCCTATGGCTCCTACCAGTTGCCGTAGCATTGACGTGCAAGTCGATATTTAACTATTACAACATGATCATCTCATACATCCAATATATCATATCATGTATTTGGCCATAACGCATCACATGCATACCCTGCAAAAACAAGTTAGACGTCCTCTAATTTGTTGTTGCATGTTTTACGTGGCTGCTATGGGTATCTAGTATGATCACATCTTACTAACGCGCGCCACTACTGGAATCTGCTAGTTTGCCGACAGCTTTAAGCTTTGCCGTCAGCAATTTCACGGGGCTGACGGCAAAGAGACTTTGCCCTCAGCCAAAATAAATACTGACGGCATAGGAGGGGCTGACGGCAAATAAAATCTATGCCGTCCGCTTTATCTAAGCCGGTAGCCAGCTGACGACAAAGGACAAAAAAGCTGACGGCATAGGGGCTAACCCAGTCGCCGCCTCGATCAGAAAAAAAAACGGGGGCCGTCTTTGCCGACAGCCGGCTGAGGGCAAAGACTAACGGCTGTCTTTGCCGACAGCTGGCTGAGGGCAAAGACAACTGCCTTATCCCTAGCCACGACCTCCTCTCTCTCAACCGTCCCACGCCCTGTTATCAAAAAAATAAATCGGGGCCGTCTTTGCCGACAGCCAGCTGAGGGCAAAGACTAACGGTTGTCTTTGCCGACAGCTGGCTGAGGGCAAAGACAGCTGCCTTATCCCCAGCCACGACCTCCTCTCTCTCAACTGTCCCACGCCCTGTTATAAAAGAAACCGTCCCACGCCCCGCCCTGCGCCGACTCGCCCTGCGCCGCCCCGCGGCCGCCCCGCCCTGCGCCGCCCCTCGCCCGCCCCGCCCCGCGCCGCCCTGCGCCGCCCCCTCCGGCTCGGGCCCTCGCCTCTCCGCCCGGATGCGTGCCCGCCGCCAGCCGCTCGGGCCCTCGCCGCTCCGCCCGGACGCATGCCCGCCGCCAGCCGCCAGATGACGAGGCGCCGCCCGCCCCGGCCCACGCCGCCCCCCGCCCGACGCCGCCAGAGTCCCCTCCTCCTCCCCTCCTCCGTGGAGGAAGCGCGGGGCCTCTCCCTCCCGCCGGTCCGTCCGCGCCAGGGGTCCGCGCCAGGTACGAAGCTCTAACCCTTCTAACTGTTAAATGTTGATAAACCCAGCTGCTGTTTTAGTTTTCTGAATTTCAGTGTTAGGTGTCCTTTTTCTTCAGTTTCGTCAGGTTTAGACTTAGTCGTTTTCTGTTAGAAGTTGCTCCGGTTCTTTAGCCACGAACGGGAGCGAGTCGTGCGTGATCCGTTCTGTTCGTGGGATGGCACGAGCGCCAGGAACGTGGTCACGTTTTCCCTTTGTAATTTTTCTTATAAGAAGGAGAATAGAACAAACAGAAAATCTGCGGAAGTTTGAGCACCACAAAACACTGTCTTCGTGTTCTTGTTCGTCTAGTTTCAGATTTCGAGCGACATTAATTGCCTTTCCTGTAAAAAAATGTTAGTTTCCTTAAGCGTTAGATGCCATTTGTTTACACATTAAACTGTAGGGAACATAGAAATTAGAACTTAACAAAATTAAAGGAACACAAAAGTGGTAAGATTATTAAATTCGTAGACTGGAAAGAAAAGAGTATGAAAATTTGACCAGCTCTTTGTTTTCATGTAGTATATAAGAAATATGAACCACATAATATAAGAATGTCAGTGAAAAGGCCGTAAAGAAAATCGCTAGAAAATATATCCATGAATCTTAAAGCGAGAACATGCTGATCGTAACACAACGTGACTATGCTCCGTACGACACAACACGACAACACGCATATTGCATGAACGTGCTCTACTCATATTGCATGAACGTGCTCTACTCATATTGCATGAACGTGCTCTACTCATATTGCAACCGGTGACATCACACGTGCGTGGCAGTCGGTTCCGGTGTTGCGCGCTGTAGGCGGTAGCACTGTAGTGCAGTCCAACAAAATTGTGTGAGAAGAAGCTTTGCTAACCTGCATTGACCACAAACGATGAGAACAGACAGGAGGCTCTTTGACGGACTGGAATAGCTTAGAAATTAAAGTTGTTTTTATAGATACCATGTCTAATATAAACTCACCTGATGGAATTGGTTGTGCTCCAACCCGATCTATGTAAGGTTTCCAAATATTGTACGTGTGAAAATTCAGTACCCAATCCAAATCGAACCAAGGGAACCTAATTAGAATGCTTTCGAGCACACCTTTATGAAATTAAATTTGAAGTACAAACCAAATTTTTGGTAAACTTGAAAACATTAGCACGAAGCACCGTTGATCTGCCATCTGTTTGAAATTAGATTCTGCTAGTGATGAGGGGAAAGAACAATGATATACGACCACTGTTCATAATTATGCATGTAGTGGTGTGCAAAACATTTACACGTTGTGTTAACTAACTAAAGGATGAGCTGGTCGTTCCATATTATACTCGTTTGCACTACTATACATTGATGTAGAACGTGGTGCAGTTGTAAAAAACTTGGACTATATGTTAAGAGAGAGAGAGAGAGATACGTTAGAGATATTATTTTTTGAGATGGAGATACGTGAGGGATGCGTAACTGACAAAAACGGATATGTGAGAGATTGAATTGGAAATATCTGGTATTTCCATAGTATAAAAATAACATAATATATATTGCAAACTTCATATTATATAGAGTAATCTACACCGTAATAACTTGGTCCCACCAGATTAACGGCTCCTAATTTCTAATTAATGTAGGAATTTCTTGGGAGCCCCTAATTAGTATAAGTAATATTAGCTCTACACAACAAACCTGAATGCATCACACTCAAAGTAGTTTTGGAGAACAATTGCACAAATTAGAGTACATAGCAATGGTATGTGTCTATATATCATGACGCAAAAACATGTGTGGTTTGCCTTATCTCCATATTGAGTTCTATCTATGAATTATGTCCCCGAAGATCACAATTTAGCAGTGAAATTTAAGTATTTCGCATGTAAAGATATGGAGATTCAGAGTTTTAGAAAAATGCATTTAAATGATAGATGTTAGTATTAGTTAGCTTAATTACTGCGAGTGCGTATTTGTGTTGATTGAGTGCATTTAAATGTGCAGTAGCTTCTCCGCGAGGGATTGGTTTTCGACGACCTCCCCTGCATTCGAAAGTGAGCACATTTGTTAACTCCTCCTCCACCCCCTTTATTTTGCTCTGTTCCGGCCTTCATGCTGATGACACTATCTAGCTAGGTATTTTTAGTATTAAAATGCAAAGGTGTTGCGTAACCAATATGCGTCTCCCGTTCGAAAGGGTTCCTGTCATAAATATGCATGCATTTGCATATTTATAACGGTGATTCTTTCGAATTGTCCAACGTTATCCATGGACAGCCCGGGTATGTGTAGATTGGGTCGTTTCCCACGCTTTGCTCCGGATCCCATGCAGAGTTTTGACAGCTCCTCCTTGTTGTTCTCCGGGTACACATCCTCTCGGTTAGTTGTCGAGACGTGTATCAGGAGAACAGCGGGGAGGTGCTGCCGAAATTTTGCGTTGGGTCGGGAGCAGAGCAGTGGGAAATGACCCAATCTACACATACTCGGGTGGGATTAGGACCCATCTTTACCTAGTAGTTGGTAGGTGTGCATGCCGTACATCCCAATGTATTGACCATGATTAAAAAATGGCCATAATTAATTTAACATACTTGATGAATTGATATTTTATATTGTTTTATATGTGGATACTATGTAGCTAGCTTGCCAGAATGACTGATCGTGAATGGATGTACACCGGTCACCATAGTCAGAGAGATATGACCGATGAATGGTTGAGCAAAACCTATGAATTCGTGGAAACGGCGTTTTCTAAAGGCCAGCGAAAAACATGGTGCCCCTGCACTAAGTGCAAGAATTATTCGCGAGAGACAAAGGATGTAATGGGTAAACACCTGCAGATGCGTGGTTTTACTCCCGGCTATACCTTGTGGACATTTCATGGTGAGTATACATAAGGATATTTGAGGAAGGCATTCGATAGTATACATAAGGAAAAAGCTAAAGAACCAAGGAATTGTTGAATCGCCGTCAGCCTCGATGGGTTCAATCCTTTTGGTATGACGGCTACCCAATATAGTTGCTAGCCTGTATTTGTCATTCCCCTCAATCTTCCACCATCATCCATTATGCAAAGAAGGCACATATTTCTGACGTTGATAGTTCCAGGGCCAAAATACCCGGGGAAGAATATGAGTGTGTACATGCAACCGCTGATGGATGACTTGAAAGAAGCTTGGGTGAATGGGGTCAGCACATACGACGCGGCTAAGAAAGAGAACTTTCAAATGTATGTTTGGTACCAATACTCGTTGCATGATCTGCCAGCATTTGCGCTTTTCGTTGCCTCGTGTGTGCATGGAAGGTTCCCATGCCCACAATGCAAGGCAGCTCTTAAGTTTCATTGGTTGCCGGCAGGTGGGAAGTATTCCTGCTTTGACTTGCATAGACAGTTCTTGCCTATGGACCATCCATTCAAAAAAGACAAGAAGAATTTCATGAAAGGTAAAGTTGTCAAACACTCTGCACCACCTGCGTTGACGGGGGCACAAATTAATGAACAGTTAAAATCTATGGAGCCTGATCCAAACCGTCCAGGGTATTTCTTGGGTTATAATGAGGAACACCCTGGACCCACAAGCCATGCATCTGGGATCTCCCCTACTTCGAAGACCTCTTACTTCCACACAACATTGACATGATGCACACTGAAAAGAATATCGTCGAGGCCCTTCTTGGCACATTTTTTGGCACTGATAAGGGCAAAGATAATACAAAGGCTAGAGTTGACCAGGAGACTCTGTGTGATAGGCCATCACTAAACATGCGACAACCGAAAGGAAGAAAAAATTGGTCCAAACCACCTGCCTGGTACAATCTTGAGAAGGGAGCAATAAGGGAAATCCTCTTGTGGGTGCAAAAAAAGTTGTTGTTCCCCGATGGGTATGCTGCGAATCTAGCGAGGGGAGCGAGCATTGAAAAAATGAAAATTTTTGGGCTCAAGAGTCATGATTGGCACATATGGCTTGAGCGGATAATGCCGGTGATGTTGCGTGGCTATATCCCCGAGGCTGAATGGCTAGTATTGGCCGAGTTGAGCTATTTCTTTCGTGTTCTTCCCCGAGGCTCCTGCAATACGGCAACGCGCGAGGCCAGTTGATCTTGCCATCGAGGTTAGTTTTCTTCATTAGTTCTTTCGTTCTTTTGTCCCTGGATGGATGATGGAAATTCCTTTTGAGGAGTGGTTGCAGGCCGCACTTATGAAGGAGAGGGAGGCCACCAGGCTCTTGTTGGAGGAGAGGGACCGGAATACGCAGAGGTTGCTTGACGAGGAGAGGGCACGCAATAATGCCCATGCGAAGGCCATGCACGACTTCGTTGCGGTAAGTCAGTTGTGTGAGAAGCAAGGCCATGTGTGAGACGCAACAAGGCCATTTCTTTGACTCCTCGAAAACTAATTTGCAGGCTATGTGTGAGAAGCAAGGTTTGCCGCCCCCTCCGCCGATGCCTTCTCCGGTGGGAACGGTGAGTTCCCTTTCAATGACCAACCTTGCACGGTCTTATACCATTGTGTGTTGCCGTGCTAACCACATATTTTAACTCTTGCCTTGTTGCAGCATCATTCAAGAGTTGAATCCCACGATCCCTTTACTTCTCCTGGTGAGAGCTTCTCCTTCGTTTCCTGGCATTTGGTAAGTTATTCCTCTCCTTCTTATTCTTCTTATTGTTTAGATCAACTTAGATTATGCCAGGCTTTAGTTAGCTTAGTAAATTCTAGTTGATATTAGCCATGGTTTAGTTAGCTTAGTAAATTCTAGTTGATATTAGAGTTCAAAAATGACATAATTAGTTTAGAAAGTTTTAAAAGAAACCAGAAGAGAAGAACAAACAAGAGATGAAGAAATAAGAGAAGAAGAAAGAGGAGAAAAAGAGAACTTCTCTTATTTATTTTTCTCTATCTTCTTCTTCTTCTTCTTCCACTTCTTCCACTTCTTCTTCTTGTTCTTCTTCTTCTTCTTCCACTTCTTCTTCTAATTGCTTAGCTTAATTTAGATAACTTCTTTCTTATTGTATTCTTCTTCTAAATTCTTTCTCATTATGCAGATTTTGATAAAGCAGCATGGCGTATGGATGGATGCTCGAGACTTTGTAATGCACTTGTGTAGTCCTAGATGAACTTTGTAATGCAATTGTATTTGTGGATGCTTTGTAATACTTTGTGATCTTGTTTGCACTTTAATGACATATATTCGTGTTGTTTGCACTTGTGTTGTGCTGTTTGCACTTTGTGATGCACTTGTGGTGCTGTTTAGGGGCAGATTCAATATATATATGTTGTTGTTTGTATCTATGTTTTGCAAATGCAGGGAATTAACAGAAAACAAATATGAAAAAAGCAAAGAGGGTCTTTGCCTACAGCTCACTGACGGCAAAGGCTTTGCCATCGGTGGACTGACGGCAAAGAAGACACGTGGCAGCAACCTGTGTATCCTGGCAATACCAAATTCTCGGCTTTGCCATCAGCTGGGCTCCAGCTGCCGGCAAAGAGGCGGCCAAGGCCCAGGGGTTTCGGCTTTGCCGTCAGCTCTGCTACGGATGTGGGCAAAGAGGGGACCTAGGGGGCCTAGGGGTTTCGGCTTTGCCTTCAGCTTTGCTACGGCTGTGGGCAAAGAGGATAGGCTTTGCCGTCAGCTTTGCTACGGCTGTGGGCAAAGCCTGCCGTTAACCTTCTAACGGAGCTCGGCCTGCGCCGTTGCCGCCACTGCTCTTTGCCGTCAGCCCGTGCCACAAAGCTGATGGCAAAGTCTTTGCCGTCGGTGGAGCTCCGGCTGTCGGCAAAGAAGGTGATTGCCGATAAAATCTTGGCCGGTACCTTTGCCGACAGCTCACTGACGGCAAAGCCTTTGCCATCAGTTAAACTGTCGTTTGCCGTCAACTCTGGCTTTCGGTAAACCAGCAGATTCCAGTAGTGGCAAAGCCACAACGGTAATATGCAAATTGCTATTTAACCTTCTCCAAGGACTGCCTCGACCAAAACTAATTCAACTAAAGTTGAAGAAACAGACACCCTCCAGTCATCTTTATGCAAGAAGTTGCATGTGTGTCGATGAAACCGGTCCCTCGTAAGCGTACGAGTAAAGTTGGTCCGGGCCGCTTCAGTACAACAATACCGTCGAATCAAGAAAAGACTAAGGAGGGCAGCAAATTGGAAATCAACGCCCACAAACTCTTTTCTGTTTTACTAGAGATATCATCTACGCATGAACCTAGCTCTCATACCACTGTTGGGGAACGTTGCATGGGAAACAAAAAAAATTCCTACGCACACGAAGACCTGTAATGGTGATAATCATCTACGAGAGGGAGATCGGATCCACATACCCTTGTAGATCACTAAGCGGGAAGTGTTAAGAAACGTGGTTGATGTAGTGGAACGTCTTCGCGATCCAAATCGTCGTCGTCCCACGATCCGTCTCGATCTAGCACCGAACGGACAACACCTCCGCGTTCAGCACACGTACAACTCGATGACGATCTCCGCCTTCTTGATCCAGCAAGAGAGACAAACAGGTATCTGAATTCTCTGGCAGCACGATGGCATGGCGGTGATGATGGTGGAGCTACTCCGGCAGGGATTCGCCGTGTCGTACCGATCTAGCTACGAGGTGTCACGAAGTAGTGGAGGGAGAGAGGTCTGCACAAAGGCTTGAGTTACAGAAACCCCAAAACCCTCCACTATATATAGGAAGAACCAAGGGGCGGTTGGCTTGCCTCCTACTCCAAGGAGGAGCTTCGGCCGAGGCAAGGAGGGAGGAGTCCTCCTCCAATTCGGTTTGGTGGAGGACTCCTTCCTATCTTGTCCACCTCCTTTTTTCCTTCTTTATTTTTGCTTTGGCCGAAATAGCCTTATTGGGCTGGCCTCACCAGCCCACTAAGGGCTGGTGCGCCACCCTTGGTCCTATTTGGTTCTCTCCCGGGTGGGTGGCCCCTCCTAGTAAAACCCCGAAACCCATTCGTCACTCTCGGTACTTTGTCGGTAATGCCCGAAATCTTTTCGGAAGCCAAATGCAACAATCCTATATATCAATCTTTGTTTACGGACCATTACGGAGGCACTCGTGACGTCCGAAATCTCATCCGAGACTCCGAACAACATTCGGTTACTAACATCAATAATTCAACTATACCGAAAACATCACCGAACCTTAAGTGTGTAGACCTTGCGGGTTCGAGAGCTATGTAGACATGACCAAGACACTCTCCGGTCAATATCCAATAGAGGGACCTGGACGTCCATATTGGATCCTACATATTCTACGAAGATCTTATCGGTTGAACCTCTATGTCAAGGATTCACACCCGTATATCATTCCCTTTGTCCTTCGGTATGTTACTTGCCTCAGATTTGATCGTCGGTATCGCCATACCTATTTCAATCTCATTACTGACAAGTCTCTTTACTCGTTCCATAATACAAGATCCCGTGGCTAACTCTTTAGTCACATTGCTTGCAAGGCTTGTTTGTGATGTTGTATTACCGAGTGGGCCCTGAGATACCTCTCCGTCACACGGAGTGACAAATCCCAGTCTTGGTCCATGCTAACTCAACCTGTAGAGTACCTTTACAGTCACCGAGTGACATTGCGATGTTTGATACACACAAGGCATTCCTCTGATGTCAGTGAGTTACATGATCTCGTGGTCATAGATATGTATACTTGACATGTAGAAAACAACAGCAACAAAATAACATGATCATATGCTACGTTTATAGTTTGGGTCTTGTCCATCACATCATTATAATGATGTGATCCCGTCATCAAGTGACAACACTTGTATATGGCTAGGAAACCTTAACCATCCTTGACCAACAGGCTAGTCAACTAGAGGCTCACTAGGGACATTGTTTTGTCTATATATCCACACATGCATTTACGTTTCCATTAAATACAATTATAGCTTGGATAATAAACGATTATCTTGAAAAGGAAATATAATAATAACTATTTTATTATTGCCTCTAGGGAATATTTCCAACAGTTACTTCACCCATGGACCGCTGTCCAACATGCATCTAGAGTATTAAGTAAAATAGAGTAATGCTTGGAGAACAATGACATGATGTAGACAAAGACAATCTAATTAACATGAATCAACCCCATCATTTTCTCCTTAGTGGCAGCAATACAAATATGTGTCTTGTCCCCTACTTTGTCACTGGTTTATAGAGCACCAGAATATTGAACCCACTACAATGCACCTCCCTCACTGAAGATAGATCAATCTAGTTGGCCAAACCAAATCAATAGACCGGACAGAATTACGAAGGTGTCATAATCATGCATATATATATGTATGTATGTATATATATATATATATATATATATATATATATATATATATATATATATATATATATATATGGAATACCAGTAAGGAACTCAATATAATATTATGAATAATCTGAACATAAACCCACAATTCATCGGATCACAACAAAACACAACATAAGAAGGTTACATCGAATAGATCATCTCAAAGATGCAATGATTTTTGTATTAAAGATCATAGAGAGAGATAGCCATCTAGGTACTAACTACAGACCCATAGGTTTGTGTGAATTTGTGGTGAACTACTCACACATCACCATGGGAGAAGCAAGGTTGGTGTAGAGGCCCTCCATGGTCGATCTCCCTCCGTCAGGGCACCGGAACAAGGCTCCACATGGGCACACGATGGAGAAAAGACTTACAACGGCGAAAAAAGTGTTTCGGGGGGCTCCTTAGGGTTTTTGGGATTAATGTGAATTTATAAGACAAAGAGGAACGCCGGGACCAAGGGAGGTGTCCCCAAGCCATCACGGCCCGGCCACCCCCTAGGCGTGCCATGTTGGCTTGGCGCCACCCCGTGGGGCCTCTGGTCTCCCTCAGAAGCTTCCAGGTCCCCTTATTTTGTCCAAAAAAATTGACAAAAAGTTTTGGGCTATTTGGACTTTGTTTGGTACAGTATTCCCGAAAATCCAAAAACATGTAGAAAACAACAACTTGCACTTGGCACTGGGTTAATAGGTTAGTGCTCAAAAATAATAGAAAATAGTAAGTAAATGCCAAAAAGCATCCTAGAATGATAATATAATAGCATGGAATAATAAAACATTATAGATTTGTTGGAGACATATCCGCATCCCCGAGCTTAATTCTCGCTCCTCCTTGAGTAGGTAAATGATAAAAACAATTTTTTTGATGTGACATGCTACCCAACATGTAATCTCTTGCATGTATGATCATTGAGAAACGATGAATTAACAAACATAAACATAGTAATATGCATGAACATAAGTAACATAATCATCAATGTTCAAAATATACAATCCTTAAAGAATGTTTACCCCCAATCATTTCCTCATATTAGCATGGCATGGCTCCATATTCACCACATAAATACAAATATCTAGCACCACGGTGTTAAGCCACACAATTGGATCATACGTTGTAATGTGCTTCGGTTTTTTATTACTCACTCAATACATGAGCATGAACCATGGACATACCATATAGGTGGAATAGAATATGGTGGTAGGTTTCGAAGGGGTAAAAGTGGCGAAGAAAGTCTCGCATCAGCTAGGCGGATCAACGGGCTATGGAGATGCCCATCAATCAATATCAATGTGAGGAGTAGGGATTGACATGCAAGGGATGCACTACAATTACAAGTGTATGAAAGCTCGACTGAAGCTAAGTGTGTGTGCCTCCAACTTTCTTGCTTATGAAGACCTCGGGAATTTGAGGAAGCCCGTCATCGGAATATAAAAGCCAAGTTCTATAATGAAAAATCCCCACTAGCATAGAAAAGTGACAAAACATGAGACTCTCTATATGAAAAACATGGTGCAACTTTGAAACATAAGTGTGGAAAAAGAGATAGTAGCACTGTCCCTTCTCTCTTTTCTCTCATTTATTATTATTATTTCTCTCTTTTTTATTTCCCTTATTTATTTATTATTTTTTCCTCCTCTTTTTCTATTTTTTCCTCTCTTTTTATTTTTCGTTCATAGTCTCATCCCGACTTGTTGGGGAATCATTATCTCCATCATCCTTTCATCACTAAGGCAATGCCCTAATAATGAATATCATCACAATTCTATTTACTTACAACTCGATATGAAAAACTACTAAACAATATGACTCTATATGAATGCCTCTATCAGTGTACCAGGATGTGCAATGATCTAGCGTAATATGTATAATAATGATGAACGACGGCTTTGCCACAAATACTATGTCAGCTACATGATAATGCAAAGCAATATGATAACCAGTTGACTAGTCATATGATGTGATGGTGGAAGTTGCATGGCAATATATCTCTAAATGGCTATGTAAATGCCATGATAGGTAGGTATGGTGGTTGTTTTGAGGAAGATATAAGGTGGCTTATGTGCAACAGAGCATATCATGTCCTAGGGTTTGGGTGCACCAGCGAAGTTTGCACCAATCCTCAAGGTGAGAATGGCCAATGCACGGCAGCGAAGAGTCTAGAAAATATGATATGGTGAGAGTGCGTACATACATGGATTCACATTAGTCATAAAGAACTCACATACTTATTACAAAGTTTTATTAGCTCTCTTGAAGCAAAGTGCTACTGGCATGCCCTTAGGGAGGAGTTTGGTAGGAGTTAACCACCATGTGCCCCAACATAAATAACACTAGGATTTCAACGAGGAATAAAAATGCTCACACATCATCACCATGCCACAACCAATATTTAGATGAACAACAAATTAACATCCTTTAACTATCGATATTTTTACTAACCAACAACCATGCAGTCATACCCTTTTATATTACCACATCAATATTGTTAACCCAAAAATTCTCTTTTATGTGCTACATGTGGTTTTGATTATGCACTCTTTGAATACCTATTATTTTTGGACTAGTCGTGTAACCCATGCAAATTACCATCACTATTTATTAACTCTCAAACAAATTTAAATGAAGGACGAGAGTGCAATTATTTCTATAAAATCTACACGCCGATGTGCGCTAAAAGGTATAAGCGAAGCACTAGAGAAATTGCTTAGCTCAAAAGGTATAAGTGAAGCACATAGAGTATTCTAACAAATTATAGTGAAGATGTGTCTCTCTAAAGTGGGTGTGTCCAGCAAAAGATCATTGCGGAAAACAAAAACAAAAGCAAACTATAATACACGATGCTCCAAGCAAAACTCATATCATGTGATGAATAAAAGTGTAGCTCCAAGTGACATACCGATTGATTGAGACGAAAGAGGGATGCCTTCCGGGGCATCCCCAAGCTTAGATGCTTGAGTATTCCTAGAATTTGACTTGGGGTGCCTTGGGAATCCCCAAGCTTAGGCTCTTTGCCGCTCCTTATTCCTTCATCCATCGCGGTAACACCCAAAACTTGAAAACTTCAGTACAGAAAACTCAACAGGAAACTTGTGAGATCCGTTAGTAGGATAATCGAACCATAAACTTCAGGTATTGTTATAAATTGATTCATATTTTCTTATTGCATAAGGTACTATATTCTAACTTCTTCATGAATTATATCCCCGATATAATCCATAGAATCATCAAAACAAGCAAACTATGCAAGCAAAAATATAACCTTTCTAAAGCAGAACAGTCTATAGTGATCAGCAAAGACACCACTGGTGCAACAACGTGTTATACAACGGTTTTTAACCCCTTTCTATGACAGCATTTTAAACTGTCGCCTTGCTAGTGTGGGTGATAGGGGGTCCTTCCCACACGACACAGAAACCGTTGGGGATAGGGAGTAGGAATGCATACGTTTTCCAGAACAAAGCGTATGTGATGCATGTATGTATCCCAAACGCGATTCTTCACACAATTGTTTGTGATATATCGAATATCCCAAACGCTCCATCCTTGTTACTCGTGTGTTCTGGTATTACCATTGCATTCAATATTTGGTGCTACGTTTACGATGCACGCCCCATCGCAAACAGTTCATAACTATAGAATGCGTATGATAAGCAGACAATCACACACAGTCACTTCTCCCGAACTATATGCGATAAATAATTAAGAAGATTAGCTAATCATCGTATGATGTCACATAGGATTAAAAAACGTCGAAACGTCCTAAGAGTGTCGTACACGATAACTATCTCACATGATGTTATGTGGTGCAACGTTTATGATGCGTACCACATCAGAAATAGTTCATGACTGTAAAGCGTGTATGATAAGGCGACTATGACAAACATTTAGTTTTCTCGAAATGTTTGTGATATTGTCTGCCATCACACACCCTTTGTAAACGGAAACTGTGCGCGCAGTCACACACGTTTCCTCTATGTGAAGCGTGTTGGATTATAGTGTATATCACACATGTTTGTGTTTTATCGACCGTGTCCATCCTAATGACAGGCAGAGCATAATTTCACCCTAATTGAATTGCTACTATTTAAAATTGTACCGAATTTGGATTTGAAAGTAGGCTATAACTTTATTCATATCCATCAGGTTCAAACAACCAATTCATTATTTGATTCACATGTACATATGTTCAAGAATTACATAGGCATCAAATAAAGAATGACGAACCACAGTTGTATACTTGAACTATTAAAGACGGTAAAGAAAGATGTGAAAGACATTTGGTTGCTGAATAAGGTGAAACGGAATGCCCATATTGTGCCCTCCTCCATGATGAAGGCACACACGACTCTAGTCCAACCCCTTGTGATGGCCGACCGCCCATCCTTCACTGTCTTCATCAACACATCTAGATAGTCACCGTGTTCTTGTATAAATACTTTAACCTTTGCATGCCCACCGATCATGTAGTTTGAGAGGTAATCTTGAGTAAACTACTTTGGGAACCGCTGCAAAGGAAAAAGATTCAGACATTGTCATCTAACACAACTCATTATGGGCAGTAAAAACAAGGCTCCAGAGTTCTTACTTACCACCCCGCAGTTCACTACTGTCTTGGATAAAGTGTAAACAAGTAGTTTAATTGCTATCTTTTGACCCATTTTACTAACAATCTTTATCAGCTTCCTCACTTGATGTCGGTTCATCAATATCTCATTGTCCCATACGCACAAAGGATCCAAGCGCGGATCTTTCCCAATGACATATGTACCTAAAAGCACCAAGTTAATATTAGAAGCTAAAGAGCAATTGCACAATGATGTACTACAACACTCCCTCCGTCCCATTGTATAATATCTTATAACATCCAACATACTCACATATTAGATGAATTAACATCTTATATTATGGGTCGAAAGGAGTTTATTGCATTTTTACAAATTATTGGTCGATTAACTGCAGTTAATTGCTGTTGTGTTGTTGTTTTGTTATTGCTCTTCTACGTATATCAAGACATCATCAAAACATTAAGGTGACACCCTTCCTCGTTACTATGAAGCCTAGAATTGCATATTTAGACATTCAGTAGAGTGCATGTTGCTATGTAGCCTCAAATATATTAGATATGGCCCTAGTTAACCTACTGATAAATGGGTTACATATATATTCAGTTAAAAGTCTGATTCACCGATTAATCCCTTATTGGGCCCCGGCCTATATGGTACCAGCTACCGATATCCTGAACAGTGAGTATATATAAGCCATGGGATGAAACTAACCTCGATGGAAAACATGAGTTGTTTCCAAAATTGTCCTGTGTAAGTACATCAAGAGGCATGTTAAGCACAACAGGCTAAACAACAACCAAATATATCCATGGTAGACAAAATAATCTCCAAACGATAGCTTCAGTGTGCATGTTTAAGCACGTTATTTAAGCAAAACAAGTAGTGGAAAGGTGTGTTAATTGCAACAGGTCTAACATTTAACAACACGCAAATGTAGTCACTAAAACTGGTATCGTGGTGGTCTAAGTACATTGGTTATTGTTAAATAAAAACGGAAAGTCATGTTAACTATAATATGCTTAACAAGAACCAAATGTAGTCATTCATAGTGGTATTGTTGAAACTGGTGTGGATGAAATTGAACTGCAGAGTTCAAACTTGCACATGTAGAACATCACGTTGTGAATAATTGGAATAAATAAGGCATACTACGAACAACCAAATATAGCATTTGAATCTGGACATATGCTAACTACAAACAACCGAACAACCAAAAAACTTTAAAATAGGCATATGCTAGGTATAATAGGCTTAACGACAAGCAAATATATTCATTCCTACCGGTATGTTTAAAACTGGTATTGATGAAAATGTACTGCACAGTAAATAGTTGCACATATAGAGCATCTCATTGTGAACAACTGAAATAAACAAGGAATACTACAAACAACCAAATATAGCAATTAAAACTGGACATATTCTCACTACACTACGAAAGGGACTCGACAAAACACATGATGGGTTCCCCCGTGTGAAGAGGCACGACAAAACAAATCATGGGTTTCCTCACTTGTCAAAGATGGACTCATTCCCGTGGGAAGAGCATGGACCCTATGTGCGCTCAATGTTGTCGCGGACGGACTCCTTCCCCTTGGAAGAGCATAACTGTGGGGTGTCCCCCTGATGTCGCAGATGGGCTCTTTCCCCTTAGAAGAGCCAGAGAGGGTGTCCTCCTCGTGGTCACCATCGATGAGGTCTGACTGGGGGTTGCGGATGCCAAGCTAGCATTGCAAAACGTGTCCTTCAGAAATTACAAAAGGGGCTTGATGGCGATGTAGGATGGCAAATTATTGACAACGAGCGAGAGGAGTTCAGTGGCGGGGCCACCGATGAGATCGACGACGGTTGAACACGAGGGGTTGGGGTGTGACACTTAACCTGTGACATAGCCTGCGCTAGGCCGTCTCTCTCGATGACCTCAATGTCGTAGCCGGCGTCTGCGACATACCAGCTTACTCTAGCCTGCTGATTGAGATCATGCAACCATTAATGGTCGTCAGCTTCCTTGGCTGCCACCTCGGCGACGTCGGGAGAAGAGGCGGCGATACACATCTTTTGTGCTAGTCGCTCCTCGAGCTCCATGGGAAGAGTAACCGGGCTTAGGTCAAGACGCTCTAGAGTGGGGATGGGGATGAGGATGGTGATCTATGGGAAATGGGGCGTTCGGCAGGCGTCATCTAATAAACTCAGTGCGGCTAGGGCCTAGGGTATGGAGATGAGTGGGTAAGCTGCACGAGCAAACCGACAGATGTTGATAGTGAAGGCCTTGCGGCGGCGGCAACGACCTTGCTAGAGTTTTGATCGAGGGAGGGGTTGTGGTGTGTGTGCGTGTGCGCGCGTGCGAAAGCACACACAGATTTTTTGGGGTGTGTGTGTGTGTGGGGGGGGGTGTTTGAGGAAATGGCGTGACTACTGAAAATTTTACTACGCGGGAGTAAAATGCTGGGAATATTGAAAATTTGGATGATGTATCGCACACGATCCCGAGATAACAAACATGTGTTATCAAACAGAAAAACCATGGAGCCAGGCATATATTTTTGAGGGATGCACGTGGGAGCGGGGACAACAAACATCACACACGGTCGAAACATAAGAACCATGTGTTATCAAACAGAAAAACCTTGCACGCGGGTAGATATTTTTGAGATTGCGAGGGAAGCCTCGTGGAGCCTAATGTATTGTGTTGATGTGAGTGACAGGGGCACGGGTGTGGCACACTGGTAGTGTGAGTTAACCGTGTCTATTGCATCATCCGACTTGTCTAATGTTTATAAATTTGGCGGGAATAACGCAGGAAAGGGTCAAAACACGAACAAACTTGCACGTGGACCAAAAATATGTATGAAAAGGGTGGTTTGATGTTCAAATACCAAATGCACAACTTCGATGTGTCACGTGTCTCACAAAGCGCACGATATTGCTTGTCCCCCTCCTGTCGTCACGAGGTAAATTCTAGATATGAACGCATGCCCAAATAGCTAGGTCTAACATATCACCCTACTGTAACACTAAACTTATTGGAGTCCGTCATGGTCAAAACCTGCCCCCCTTTCACTTCTAGTGAAAGGCGGACCGTGTGCGGGCCCACAAATGTGTGCTTGTGGCGCGATATGGGGTGAGACCACATACGAACCACCAAGGTTTAGGTGCTTTAATATCACTTTTGCAAACCACAGTTGAAACTTTAGCATGTTCTTTTATCTTAACAGGAAAAGGAGGGTTTTCAATGTAAGTGGTAGGGACAACTGGGTCAACATTATAAATGATAGTTTCTTCTTTGGCTATTGTTGGTTATTTAATTTCTTATTTAATAGGGGGATGATATCTAAACCACATATCCTTAGTTAGATCAACGTGAGTAGCAAATGATTCACAAAAACAGGCTACTATGTCAGAGTCAAGTACATATTTAGTGCTAAACTTTTGAAAAGTGTTGGTATACATAAAAGATTTAACACAATCATACTTAAGCTTAATACCTGACTCTTTACCTTCGTTGTGTTACCAATATTCAGAGTTGCGTTTAATTCTTTCTAAGATATTCCACCTTAATTCAATAGTCTTCTTCATAAAAGAACCAGTACATGAAGCGTCGAACATGGTTTGATCATTACGAGATAGCTGAGCATAAAAGTTTTGAACAATAATTTATCTTGAGAGCTCATGATTGGGGCATGAATATAACATTGACTTAAGCCTCCCCCAAGCTAGAGCGATACTTTATCTATCACGAGGCCATAAATTATATATATAATTCTGATCACGATGAACTAGATGCATAGTATAATTTTTTTGATGAAACTCCATTTGCAATCGATTCGAGTTCCATGATCCAATATCATCACATAGCCTATACCATGCCAATGATTTTCCCTTCAAAGATAACGGTAAAACCTTCCTCTTAACATCATCTCCGGGTAGACCTGCAATCTTAAATCATCCACAAATTTCATCCACATATATCAAGTGCATATCCAGATGTTCAGTTCCATCTCGTGCATAAGGATTAGCTAGCAGTTGTTCTATCATATCCGAAGGAATTTCATAACCAATATTTTTAGTAGGTGCAGTAGGTTGAGGGGCAACTATTTGTGGTTCTGGGCGAGGTGAATATACCCTGAACAAACCCCTCAAAGGATTGTTTTCCATAGTAGCAAGTGACACTAAATTTCAGCACGCAACAATAAATTGTCCTTACCAATTTCCACTTACCAAGAGCGCTTCACTCCCCGAAAACGGCGCCAGAAGAGAGTCTTGATGACCCACAAGTATAGGGGATCAATCGTAGTCCTTTCGATAAGTAAGAGTATCGAACCCAACAAGGAGCAAGAGGAAATGGTAAGTGGTTTTCTGCAAGGTAACTTCTGCAAGCACTGAAATAGCGGTAACAAGTTGTTTGATAACAAGATAGTTGTAACAAGTAACAAGTAGCAAGAGTAAAAATAAGAGCATCAAGGTGGCCCAATCCTTTTGTGGCAAAGGACAAGCCAAAGTGGTTTCTTATAACAGGCAAAGCATTCTTGGGGGGCACATGGGAATTTTATCTAGTCACTTTCACCATGATAGCTTAATTCGTGTTCGATACTTTGATAATTTGATATGTGGGTGGACCGGTGCTTAGGTGATGTTCTTAATTGAACAAACCTCCTACTTATGATTAACCCCCTCGCAAGCATCCGCAACTACGAGAAAAGTATTAAGATAAATATCTAACCATAGCATTAAACTTTTGTATCCAAATCGGTCCCTTGCGAAGTAGCGCGTAAAGTATGGTTTAAGCTTTTGTCACTCTAGCAACCAATCATCTAATATCAAATAACCTCTTTTCGCCGGCAAGTTTAAAGTCATAGTTAAGTTCTTTAATTATCGAAGAAGCCTTATGTTCTAATTCAAGAGGTAAATGACAAGCTTTTCAGTAGACCATTTTATATGGAGACATTCCCATTGGGTTCTTGTAAGCAGTTGTGTAAGCCGATAGAGCATCATCTAGTTTCTTAGACCAATTAACCCTAGATCTATTGACACTATTTTTCAATATTAATTTTTTCTGTGTTGCTCAATTCAATTTGGCCACTATACTAGGGATGATAAGGTGATGCAATTCTATGGTTAACATCATATTTAGCTAGAAGTTTACGGGAAGCGCCATGAATAAAATGTGAACCACCATCAATCATTAAGTATCTAGGGACTCCAAACCTCGGAAACATAATGTCCTTAAGCATTTTAATTAAAGTTTTATGATCAACACTACTAGTTGGAATAGCTTCTACCACTTAGTAACGTAATCAACAACAACTAAAATATGAGTATACCCATTAGAGGAAGGAAAAGGTCCCATAACATCAAAGCCCCGAACATCAAATGGTTCAATAGAAAGTGAATAATTCAAATGCATTTCTTATCATGTGCTAATATTACCAACTCTTTGACATTCATCACATGAAAGAACATACTTACACGCATCTTTATAAAGAGTAGGCCAATAGAACGCGGATTGTAATACCTTGTGTGCGGTTGTGTCACCAGCATGGTGTCCTCGGTAAGCATCAGAGTGGCACTTCCTTAGAATCTGTTCCTATTCATGATCAAGTACACAACGTCTAATAACACCATCTACTCCTTCTTTATAAAGATGTGGGTCATCCCAAAAGTAATGTCGTAAATTATAGAAGATTTTTTTATTTTGTTGATAGGTGAAGCTATGCGGAATATGTTTATCAACAATGTAATTAGCATAATCATACCAAGGAGTGCTATGTGAAGTACTTATAATAGCAAGTTGCTCATTAGGAAAATTATCATCAATAGGCAGTGGGTCATCAAGAACATTTTCCATCCTAGACAAGTTATCTGCTATGGAGTTTTCACCTCCCTTTCTATCAATGATATCCAAATCAAAATCTTGAAGTAAAAGCACCCACCTAATAAGTCTAGGTTTAGCATCTTTATTTTCCCTAAGGCCTGTCTACTCTTTGCCCTAGAACAACACCAACAGCATAATCACTAACATCACAAATAATTTCAAATGGTAGGTTCCAATCACGTGGTTGGACAATTGGTGCAGAAATCGAAGCCTTCTCAATTATTTCAAAGGCTTCTACACAATCATCATAAAAAACAGATGGAATATCTTTTTGAAGAAGATTAGTTAACAACCTAGAAATCTTTGAGAAATCCTTAATGAAACGCCTATAGAAACCAGCAGACCAAGGAAACTTCTTATACCTATGATATATTTTGGGCATGGAATTTTCTCTGTTGCATCAACTTTGGCCTTGTCCACCTCAATGCCTCATTCAGAAATTTATGCCCAGGCATTATACCTTCATTCACCATAAAGTGGCACTTCTCCCAGTTCAAGACAAGAATAGTTTCTTCACATCTCCGCGAAACTCGATCAAGGTTGATTAAGAAATCATCAAAATAAGTATTGTAAAAGGACAAATCATCCATGAAAACCTCAACAATCTTTTCACAGAAGTCATAGAATATAGGAGTCATACATCTTTGAAAGGTATAAGGTGCATTGCATAGACCAAAAATCATACGCCTATAAGAATATGTTCCAAAAGGACAAGTAAAGGTAGTTTTATCTTCGTCCTCTTTTGACACAAGTATTTGAGAAAAACTAGAGTATCCGTCAAGAAAACAAAAATATGTGTGCTTAGATGGTCTTTCTAACATTTGATGAATAAAAGGCAAAGGGTAATGATCTTTCCTAGTAGTTTTATTGAATTTCCTGAAATCAATCACCATCCTTTAACCAATTACGACTCTTTGTGGAATAAGCTCATTTTTATAGTTAGGAACAACAGTTATACCACCTTTATTAGGGACACAACAAACAAGACTTACCCATCTACTCTGAGCGATAGAAAAAATTATACCTGCTTCTAGAAGTTTTAATATCTTAGTCCTTACCACCTCCTTCATCTTAGGATTGAGATGGTGTTGATGTTCAATGACAAGTTTAGCATTTGGTTCCATGTTAATCTTGTGTTGACATAGAGTGGGGCTTATGCCCTTAAGATCATCAAGAGTATATCCAATAGTAACCCTATGCTTATTGAGAGTTTTAAGTAATATTCTTTCTTCGTGCTCGGAAAGGTTAGCACTAATAATAATGGGATATATCTTCTTTTCATTGAGACAAGCATATTTTAGTGTATCAGGCAATGACTTTAGCTCAAATACGGGATCTCCCTTGGGTTGAGGAGGATACCCTAAAATATCAACTGGTAAGTTGTGTTTAAGAATAGGTGTTTGTCTGAGGAATATATCATCTATTTCATTTCTTTCATTCATATCCATATCATTTTCATGGTCTAGCAGATATTGTTCTAACATATCAGTAGGAGGTGTGGCAATAGAAGCAATACCAATTAACTCATCCTTATTAGGAAATTCTTTTTCATTTGGTTGTCTACTAAACTTAGAGAAAATAAATTCATGAGTCATATCACCATAGCTTACTTTGACCTTGTGAGTAACACAATTAATTTCAGCATTAACGGTATTCAAGAATGGTCTACCAAATATAATGGGACAAAAATTATATTGTTCTGACCCAAGTACTAGGAAATCAATGGGCTGCTTGACTTTTCCACACAAGACTTCAACACCTCCAACAATCCCAAGTGTTGAAATAGTATCATGGTTTAAAACTTTAATAGTAACATCAATGTCTTCAATCTCAGAGAGTGCTATATCATGCATTATTTCATGATATAATGTAAAAGTTATGGCACTAGCACTAGCACCAATGTCACACAAGCCATGGTAACAATGATCCCCAATTTTAACTAAGACAACATGCATGCCTACCACTGGTTTGTTTTTATCGAGCTCAACCCGCTCGTTTCTGATAGGTCTTGCAATTCTAGCACCTTCATCACAGAAGTAAATAACTTGGCCATCAATATTATCAATTAGAAGATCTTTAACCATATCGACTTTGGGCTCAACATTTATTCAGAAGGTTTAGGTGTTCTAACATGACTTTTGTTAACAAGAGTTGTAGCCTTTGAATGTTCTCTAACTATAACACAAAAAGGATCTTTCTCAATGTAAGTAGTAGGAACAATTGGGTCAACATGGTTAACAATTACTTCTTCCTTCTTAATTTTAACACATTACTCTAATAGTGTTTTAATGGGAGGATGATATTTAAACCACTTATCTTTGGGAATATCAACATGAGTAGCAAATGTTTCACATAATTTAGCTACTATCTCAGAGTCAAGACCTTATTTATTGCTAAGCTCATGGAAAGGAGTAGTTTCCATAAAATACTTAACATAATAGAAATTAAGCTTTATACCTGACTCTTTACCTTCATCGAGTTCCCAATATTTAGAGTTGCTTTTAATTCTTTCAAGAAGATCCCATTTGTATTCAATAGTCTCCTTCATATAGGAACCAGTAGCACAAGAATCGAGTAACACTTGATCATCATGAGAAAGCCGAGCATAATTTTTTTGTATAATCATTTCTATCGAGAGCTCATGGTTGGGGAAAGTGTGCATCATAGATTTAAGCCTCCCTCATGCTTGAGAGGTGCTTTCTCCTTCACGAGGCCAACAATTATAAACAAAGTTCTAATCATTATGAACTAGATGCATAGGATAAAACTTATGATGAAATTCTAGCTTCAAGCGATTCTAGTCCCATGATCCAATATCATCCAATAACGTCTGCCACATTAATGATTTTCCCTCCAAAGATAAAGGGAAAACTTTCTTCTTAACTTTGTCTCCAAACAAACCTGCAAGCTGAAATAATCCACAAACCTCATCAACAAATATCAAATGGTAATCAATATGAGTCGTACCATCATATGGATTAAATAATAGTTTTTGAAGCATACCCGAAGGAATCTCATAATAAATATTTTAAGTAGGTTCGGTAGGTTGAGGAACAACTTCTTCAACTTCCGCTCGAGGCGAGGATGTCCCGAACAAGCCACTCAAAGGATGACCGTCCATAGTGACAAGCAACAATAATTTTTAGCATGTATAGAAAATGTTTCCCTACCTATTTACATTTACCAAAGACGCTTCACTCCCTGGAATGTCACTAAAAAAGAGTCTTGATGACCCACAAGTATAGCGGATCAATCCGATAATTAATAGTGTTGAACCCAACAAGGAGCAGAAGGAAATGACAAGAGGTTTTTAGCAAGGTATTCTATGCAAATGGTGTGAGTAACAATAGTAGATAATTTTGTAGCAAGATAATTCGTAACAAGTGACATATAAGAATGGTAAAAAGTGTGCAGAAATGTAGCCCAATCCTTTTGTAGCAAAGGACATGCCGGAAAGTACTCTTATATTAAGCAAGCACTCTCGAGGGCACATGGAAATTTCTCTCTAGTCATGTTCATCATGTTGAGTTCATCATGCCTAGTCATGTTCATCATGTTGAGTTGATTCACATTCACTACTTTGATAATTTGATACATGGGTGGACCGATGATAAGGTGTTGTTCTTACTTGACTAACAACTTACTTATGATTACCCCCTCTCACAAGAATCCGCAACTACGAAAGAAGAAATAAGATGAATCTAACCATACCATGAAACATGTGGATCTAAATCAACCCCTTATGAAGCAACACATAAACTAGGGTTTAAGCTTCTGCCAATCTAGCAACCCATCATCTACTTCTTACTCCACAATGAATTCCATTAGGACCAAAGCATGGTGAAGTGCCATGTAGTCGACATTCACATGACACCACTAAGAGAAGTAACAACATACATATCATCAAAATATCGAACAAATACCAACTCAACAAGATTACTTATAACAAGACTCCTCCCATGTCTTAAAGAACAATAGTAACTATTCACACCTCATAAACATGTTCAAGATCAGAGGTATAATAATAATTATTAAGGATCTGAACATAATACCTTCCACCAAGTAATCTAACAAGCATCAGCTACAAGATGTAATCAACACAACTAGTGACCCACATGTACCGATATGAGGTTTTAAGACAAAGATTGAATACGAGTGATGAACTAGGGTTGGATACGAGATGGTTCTAGTGAAGATGCCAATGAATATTGGTCCTCCCATGAAGGAGGAAGCGTTGGTGATGATGATGGCGTTGATCTCCCCCTCCTGGAGAGGAATTCCCGTGGCAGAATTTGACCACTGGAGTGCAAAAGGGAGTCTGCCTGGGTTTCCGCCTCGAGACAGCGGCACTTCATCCCAAAAGATTTCTTATTTTTTCTAGGGTAAAACACACCATATAGGAGGAGAGGGAGTCAGGAGACCTGCTAGGCCCCCACAAGTCATGAGGACGCGACCAGGGGGTGGTCGCGCCCTGTTGGCTTGTGTCCAGTAGGTGGCCCCTCTATGGCATATTTTTGGCCCAATAAATCTTAAATCTTCCATAAAAAATCACCATGAAGTTTCAAGTCATTTGGAGTCTAGTGATTTTTCTCGCCTTTCCTTGGTTTTTGAGTCGAGAATTCCAGTTTCCAGATATTTCCCTCTTTGTGATGTACCTTGCATATTTAGAGAGAAAGGGCATAATAATGGTATAATAATAGGGAATAATGGACAAGAATGATACAAATATCAACAAGAAATCATAATGCCAACGTATCACAACCTAATAGTTATCTTAAATTTTTTGTTCTACTTTCTGTTTTGGTGTGTTGACATGATTATTTATATTGTAATGATTGTGCTTTATGTTTTAATTATTGTTTGTGCCAAGTAAAGCCTTTGGGATGATTTGGAAGATAGTATAATTGATCTTGTGCAAAAATATATACTTTTACGTCTACTGCAGAATTTCTCTGATTCTAATGCAATGTCTTTTTGATACGATTTTTTACACACTATCGGTATCAAATTTCCCAGGTTTTCCTCATTGTTCAGAATTTTTGGAGTTACAGAAGTATGGTTGAAGTATGGTTTTAGTTCTGATCATTACACACTATTCCGTTTTAGATAGATTCTGTTTTTCCTTGCATAGTTTGCTTGTTTTAATGATGCTATGGATTATATCGGAGGGTATAAGTCATAGATAAGTTAGAATATAGTACCTTATGCAATAATTAAATATTTATAAAATTTACAATGGTACCTAAAGTTTATAATTTGCTTATTATACTAACGGATCTCACGAGGTTCCTGCTGAGTTTTTTGTGCTGAAGTTTTCAAGTTTTGGGTGAGACAAGAGTGGATGAAGGAATAAGGAGCAGCAAGATCCTAGCTTGGGGTGCCCAAGGCACCCTAAGGTAATATTCAGGGAATACCAAGTGTCTAAGACTTGGGATGCCCCAGATGGCATCCCTTGTTTCACATACATTCTATCGGTATGTCACTTGGAGCTATATCTCTATTCATCACAGGCTATGAGTTTTGCTTGTAGCGTCATGTATTATAGTCTGCTTTTAATTTAGTTTGCCACAATCATTGTTTTCTGGACATACATATTTGAGAGAGATACATGTTCATCATAATATGTTAGAATACTCTATATGCATCACTTATATCTTTTGAGCTAGGTAGTTGCTCTAGTTCTTCACTTATATCTTTCAAAGCATGACGGTGTTTAGATTTAAGAGAAATAATTGTACTCTTATGCTTCACTTAATTTTTTTTGATGGTCTAAGAATAGGAAAGGTAATGTGCACGTGTTATAAGACTAGTCCAAAAAAGATAGATGTTCGAGGGGGATACAATAAAAACTTTGATGTAGCTCATCATAAAAGAGAAGTGTGGGTTAATTATATTGATGTGGTAATATGAAAGGACATGAGTACCCGATCATTGGTTAATATAAATATCGGTAGTAAAGCTTGTTATTTGTTACTCATCTTAATATTGGTTATGGCATGGTGATGAGGTGTGAGTGTTCTTATGTCTGATTGAAACCCCATCGTGTTGTTCGGGTCGGGGGCGTGTGATGGTTAACTCCTACCAACCTCCGCCCTAGGGGCATGCGGTAGTACATTGTTTCGAGAAAGGTAATAAGGCTTTACAATAAGTATGTGAGTTCTTTATGACTAATGTGAATCCATGGATATACGCACTATCACCTTTCCATAATTTGCTAGCATATTCGGTACTGTGCATTGCCCATTCTCACCTCGAGAGTCGGTGCAGCCTTCGGCGGTGCATCCAAACCCCGTGATATGATACGCTCTATCGCACATAAGCCACTCTATATCTTCCTCAAAACAGCAACCATAGCTACCTATCATGGCATTCCCATAGACATTCCGAGATATATTGTCATGCAACTTTCACCATTTTGTCACATGATTTGTGTGTTCATCATCATATTGCTTTGCATGATCATGTAGATGACATAATATTTGTGGTACAACCACCGTTCATCAGTACCTACATGTTATGCTATATCATTCCACTTCGTGCTACATTGCCGGAGGCATTATATGTAGTCATCTTATATAGTTTTTCATATCGAGTTGTAAGTAAATAAAAGCTCGATGATTGTCATTATGAGGGCACTATTCGAGTGGGGAAAGGACGATGGAGACTATGATTCCCCCACAAGTCGGGATGAGACTCCGGATGAAAAATGAAATAAAATAAGAATAAAAAAATAAAAAAATAAATGGAAGGCAAAAAAATCCCACCATTAAAAAATAGAAAATAAAAAATGAAAAATTGAAAATGAAAATGAGAGAAAAGAGAGAAGGGCAGTGTTACTATTTTTCCCACACTCGTGCTTAGAGGGAGCTCCGTGTTCTCCATGTAGAGAGTCTCGTGAGTTGTCATTTTCATATGCTAGTGGGAATTTCTTGTTATGGAACTTGGCTTGTATATTCCGATTGTCACGGGAACAGACCTAACAGTAGAGGTAAGGGGTACGAAAGGAGAGGGCAAAGTCGTAGCTACGACAAGCTTGTACACACGATGTATGAGTTCAGGCCCCTCTCGTGGAGGTAACAACCCTACGTCTTAGTGCTCTGGAGCTCTTGTCGTGTGAAGTGTGTGTGTTACAGGGGGTGCAAAACGTTGTGACAGAGAGGAGGGATGGCTTATATAAAGTGTGCTACCCCTCATCGTGGCTGAGGAAACCAAGGGTTCGATTAATAAAGACAAAGACATGTGTTACTGATAACATACGTAATAAATGTTACTTACGGCAACCAGTCGAATGCCTGCTCGTTGGCCTCCCTGGACTGGCTTCTGAACTTCTGCAGTCGACTGGCTTCTAATTCTTCTGAGTGAAAGTCTTCTCTCGAGTGGAGGGATAAAGTCTCCGAGTGTATGTTCTACCGAGTGACCCATGGCGAGTTAGTCGGAATCTTCCTTGAAATATTTAAGTCTTTATGTTGTGTCCTTGGGTAGGACAAGTAGGTCAGGCCTATGACCCTACCCTAGGTACATATCTCCATCATTAGCCCCCGAATGTATTGGGGTTCGAGTCGGAAAGGAGTCGATGCAGATTCTGTCAAAACATGCCAAATTCCGAATGCATATCAAGGCTTGGCAGAAACGGGCATCGATTGAAGTATTTGCCATTCACCCTGATCGATTCTGTCCTGAAATGCATCCGAGTGAATTTGAAAGCGAAAACTGGTCCGAGTGATCAACAAGATCCTTTGATGTGATGGGTCGCTTCACCGGGTCCGAATTTCACAGGATTCAAAAATTTGGTAAGCGCGTGTCGTGCGGTGATGAGGCAACAACCGGGGTAAATGAGAGTTCGGTGCCTCGATTATCGCACCACCCTTATCGCCACATATTGCGCTCCCTCTGATATCGGGATATACAAAGATCTGCGGGCCCATAGGTCAGCGACTCACTCGGGCGACTATAAAACGAGCCGGCGCTAGGGTTGGAACTGTGCTCCTTCTAAATCCCCTCTTTTTCTCCATCTCCAGTGCCTCTCGAGCGCCGCTTAGATCTGTCTCTACCACGATCGTCGAGATGATGAAGTCGAAGACGGTGAAACTTGAGCGGGCCAAGAAGGGAGGAAACACCAAGAAGTCGTCGGGCGTTCGAGCTGCGGTGCTGCCGGGCTGGATCCACGGGTATTTCCTCCCTTCAACCGTCAAGGAGGTGGACGTCCTGAACCTCGTCAACGATGGGTTGATAGCCGCCAAATCATGGAGGTTGCCGGAGGGGGAAGTCGAGGCGGAGCCGCACGAAGGTGAGAGAGTCCTCCTCCTCACCCACGTATAGCGAGGTTTTTCTTTGCGTGCCCACACATTCATCCGCGATTCTTAAATATTTCGGTGCTCAATGCTACTTCTTGAGCTTGCATTGGTTTTCCCTTGAAGAGGAAAGGATGATGCAGCAAAGTAGATAAGTATTTCCCTCAGTTTGGCGGGAACCAAGGTATCAATCTTGTAGGAGAAACAAGCAAGGCCCCAATCGTAGTACCTACACAAACAATCAAACACTTGCTCCCAACGCTATAAAGGGGTTGTAAATCCCTTGTGAGTTATTTGCAAGGATGAGATCTAATAGAGATAGATATAAAACATTGCGAAAACAAAATTAAATAAATTGCACCAAGATATTTTTGGTATTTTTGGTTTATAGATCTGAAAGTATAATATGGAAAACACACCCATGGGCCATAGGTTTCACTAGAGGCTTCTCTCATAAAGGAAAATGATACGATGGGTGAACAAATTAATGTCGAACAATTGATAGAAAAGCGAATAATTATGAAGATATCCAAGGCAATGATTATGCATATAGGCATAACATCCGTGTCAAGTAGATCGAAACGATTCTGCATCTACTACTATTACTCCACACATCGACCGACTCGTGCGTGCATCTAGAGTATTAAGTTCATGAAGAACAGAGTAACACATTGAGTAAGATGACATGATGTAGAGGAATAAACTCAACCAATATGATGAAAACCCCATTTTTTATCCTTGATGGCAACAATACAATACGTGCCTCGCTACCCCAATTATGTCACTAGGTGAGGACACCGCAAGATTGAACCCAAAACTAAGCACTTCTCCCATTGCAAGAATTACCAATCTAGTTGGCCAAAACAAACCATTAACTCAAAGATGCTTGCTAATATATGAAATCATGCATATAAGAATTCAGAAGAGATTCAAATAATATTCATAGATAATCTGAACATAAACTCACAATTCATCAAAACTCGACAAACACACCACAAAAGAGTATTACATTGAATAGATCTCCATGAAGATCATGAAGAACATGGTATTGAAGATCAAAGAGAGAGAAGAAGCCATCTAGCTACTAGCTATGGACCCGTAGGTCTGTGGTGAATTACTCACACATCATCAGAGGGGCAATGGAGTTGATGTAGATGCCCTGTGTGATCAATTCCGTCTCCGACAGATTACCGAAAAAGGCTCCGAGATTAGATCTCACGGGAATAGAGGCTCTCAGCGGTGGAAAAGTATTTGCGTGGCTCCCTTTTGCGATGGGGGAATATTTGGGAATTTATAGGCCGAAGAAGAGGGTTAGGAGACCTGCAGGGGACCCACAAGCCAGGGGGCGCCCTGCAGGCTTGTGGCCTCGCGGTAGGTGTCCTGCCCCTACTCCAAGTATTCTAGGTTTCTTTTGGTCCAAGAAAAATAATTCCGAAGATTTTATTCCGTTTGGACTTATTTGCAATACTCAAAAACATGAAAAAAAACTGAAACTGGCACTAGGCTCTAGATTAATAGGTTAGTCCCAAAAATAATATAAAATAGCATATTAATGCATATAAAACATCCAAAACAGATAATATAATAGAATGGAACAATAAAAATTATAGATACGCCGGAGACGTGTCAAGCATCCCCAAGCTTAATTCATGCTCGTCCTCGAGTAGGTAAACGATAAAAACAGAATTTTTTATGTGGAATGCTATCTAACATATTTATCCATGTAATATTCTCTATTGTGGCATCAATATTCAGATCCATAAGATTCATAACAAGAGTCTAATATGGACATAAAAACAATAATACTTCAAGCATACTAATAGGACAATTGCTTCCTTTTGAAATAACATGGTCTTAGAAAGTTATCCCTACAAAATCATATGGTCTGGCTATGCTCCATGTTCACCACACAAAGTATCTAAATCATGCACAATACCGAAGAAAATCAAGCAATTGTTTCACACTTTTTATGTTCTCAAACCTTTTCAACTCTCATGCAATACATGAACGTGGGCCATGGATATAGCACTATAGGTGGAATAGAGTATGGTGGAGGTTGCAAAAAAAGGAGAAGATAGTCTCACATCAATTACGCATATCAACGGGCTATGGAGATGCCCATCAATAGATAACAATGTGAGTGAGTAGGTATTGCCATGCAACAAATGCACTAGAGCTATACGTGTATGAAAGCTCAAAAAGGAAACTAAGTGGTTGTGCAAAAGATGTAATTCCACTAGTTATATGAAAGTGACAAAATAGGAGACTCTCTATGAAGAACATGGTGCTACTTTGAAGCACAAGTGTTGAAAAGATAGTAGAATTGTCCCTTCTCTCTTTCTCTCATTTTTGGTGGGCTTTTTTGGCCTCTTTTATTTTTTATGGGCTTCGTTGGCCTCTTTTATTTTTTGTAAAGTCCGGAGACTCATCCCAACTTGTGAGGGAATCATAGCTTCCATCATCATTTTTTCACATGGTACAATGCTCTAATAATGCAAATCATCACACTTTTATTTACTTACAACTCAAAGATTACAACTCGATATCTAGAACAAAATATGACTCTATAAGCAGTATGGAAGTGATGGTGCGTGTCATAAAAACAGGACGGTGGTGTTGCATGGCCATATATCTCGGAATGGCTATGAAAATGCCATAATAGGTAGATATAGTGTCTGTTTTGAGGAAAATATATGGTGGCTATTTTGAGGAAGGTGGGTTTAACGCACCGGCGAAAGTTGCGCGGTACTTAGAGAGGCTAGAAAAGGTGGAAGGGTGAGAGTGTGTATAATCCATGGACTCAACATTAGTCATAAAGAACTCATATACTTATTGCAAAATCCTATTAGTTATCGAAGAAAAGTATTAGTCGCATGCTCCTAGGGGAAGGGTTGGTAGGAGTTAACCATTGCGTGATCCCGGCCTCCACACAAAGGTTGACAATCATTAAACAAATCATGCTCTGACTTCATCACATAACGGTTTACCATACGTGTATGCTATGGGAATCACAAGCTTTAACACAAGTATTTATTCTAATTCACAATTACTTACTAGCATGACTCTCATATTACCATCTTCATATCTCAAGACTATATGCAAGGAATCAAACTTCTCATCGTATTCAATGCACTTAATACGAAAGTTTTTATTATATCGCTCTTGGATGCCCATTATATTAGGACTAAATTCATAACCTAAACCAATTACCATGCTATTTAAAGAACTCTCAAAATAATATAAGTGATGCACAAGAGTTTAATAATTTCTATAAAATAAAACACCACCGTGCTCTAAAAGATATAAGTGAAGCACTATAGCAACATTGCCTAGCTCAAAAGATATAAGTGAAGCACACAGAGTATTCTAATAAATTCATGATTCAGCGTGTCTCTCTCAAAATATGTGTGCAGCAAGGATGATTGTGGCAAACTAAAAAGTAAAGACTCATATCATACAAGACTCTCCAAGCAAAACACATATCATGGGGTGAATAAAAATATAGCCTCAAGTAAATTTACCGACGGATTGAAGACGAAAGAGGGGATGCCTTCCGGGGAATCCCCAAGCTTAGGCCCTTTGATATCCTTGAATATGGCTTGGGGTGCCTTGCACATCCCCAAGCTTAGGCTGTTTCCACTCTTTATTTCATAGTCCATCAAATCTTTACCCAAAACTTGAAAACTTCACAACACAAAACTCAACAGAAAACTCATGAGATTCGTTAGTATAAGAAAAATAAATCACCACTTTAGGAACTTTTGTGAACTCATTATTTATTTATGTTGATGTAATATTTATTGTATTCCAACTTCTCCATGGTTCATACCCCCCGATACAACCCATAGATTCATAAAAATAAGCAAACAACACAAAGAAAACAGAATCTGTTAAAAACACAGAACAGTCTGTAGAAATATGTTTACTTAGAATACTTCTATAACTCCAAAAATTCTGAAAAATTAGGAAATCTGGTAAATTTGTAAATAAATCTTGTGTAAAAAATTAAGATCAAAAGAATGTTCGAGTGAATTTACAAAATTCCTGGACTTAGAGCAAAAGTTTCCGTTTTTCAGCAAAATCAACTTGCAAACACCGTAGACCATCCCAAAGGTATTACTTGCCTCAAACACTAATTAAAACAAGAAAGCACAATTATTAGAGAGGTAATATTGTGTGCATCACTCAAAAACAGAAGCAAAAACAAAAGTATAAAAATAAAATTAGGTTGCCTCCCAACAAGCGCTATCATTTATGCCCCTAGCTAGGCATGATGATTTCAATGATGCTCGCATAAAGGTAAAGTATTGAAACATAAATAGAGCGTCATGAATCACATGGTAAGCATATTTAAGTCTAATATACTTCCTATGCGTAGGGATTTTGTGAGCGAACAAATTATGGGAACAAGAATCAATTAGCATAGGAAGTCAAAGCAAGTATAACTTCAAAATTTCCAACACATAGAGAAGAAACTTGATATTATTGCAATATGTAAAAGCATATGTTCCTCTCTCATAGTAATTTTCAATAGCATCATGAATAAGTTCAACAATATAACTATCTTATAAATTTTTCTCTTCATGGTTCACATGCATGGAAAGTTGACACTCTTCGAAAATAGTGGGATTATCATTAACTAAAGTCATGACCTCTCCAAACCCACTTCTATTAAAAATTTCATAAGATTGAACACTCTCCAAAATAGTGGGATCAATAATGCCTAAAGTTGACACTCTTCCAAATCCACTTTCAGTATCATAACCATCAAGAGTATTAAATAAATTACCAAGATCATAAGAAGCATTATCACCCCAATCATGATCATTGCAATAAGTAGTGGTCATGGCAAACACATCAAATATAGCATCCCCAAGCTTGTGGGTTTGCATATCATTAGCACAATTGATATTAATATAATTTATAACAATATCATTACAATCATGCTTTTCATTCAAGGAAACATCGTGAATCACTTCATCACAATTTTTCAGATTCACGAATCTCAAGCAAAACTTCATAGAGATAATCAAGTACACTCAACTCACTACAATTGGTTCATCATAGTTGGATCTCTTGAAAATATTAGCAAGTGGATGAGGATCCGTACCAATACATTTTTATCAAGCATAGATGCAAGAAAATAGAAGGCGCTTGGTAACACAAGTAGACCAAAAGAGATCCAGTGTGAAAAAGGCGAATAAAACGGAAAATTGGTGAAGTGGGGAGAGGAAAACGAGAGGAAAATGGAAAATAAAGTAAATGAAAGAGATGAGTTTGTGATGGGTACTTGGTAGGCTTGATCTTGCTAAGTATCATCCCCGGCAACGGCGCCAGAAATCCTTCTTGCTACTTCTTGAGCTTGCGTTGGTTTTCCCTTGAAGAGGAAAGGTTGATGCAACAGAGTAGATAATTATTTCCCTCAGTTTGTTAAGAACCAAGGTATCAATCCAGTAGGAGGAACAAGCAAGGCCCCAATTGTAGTGCCTACACAAATAGTCAAACACTTGCACCCAACGCTAAAAAGGAGTTGTCAATCCCTTGAGAGTTATTTGCAAGGATGAGATATGATAGAGATAGATATAAAAGATTGCGGAAACAAAAGTAAGTAAATTGCAGCAAGAAATTTTTGGTATTTTTGGTTTATAGAATAATATGGAAAATAGACCCGGGAGCCATAGGTTTCACTAGAGGCTTCTGTCATAAAGGAAAATAATACGGTGGGTGAACAAATTACTATCGAGCAATTGATAGAAAAGCGAATAATTATGAAGATATCCAAGGAAATGATTATGCATATAGGCATCACGTCCGTGTCAAGTAGACTGAAATGATTCTGCATCTATTAGTATTACTCCACACATCGATCGACTCCTGCGTGCATCTAGAGTATTAAGTTCATGAAGAATAGAGTAACGCATTACGTAAGATGACATGATGTCGAGGGATAAACTCAAGCAATATGATGAAAACCCCATCTTTTTATCCTCGATGGCAACAATACAATACGTTCCTAGCTTCCCCTACTCTGTCACTGGGCGTGGACACCGCAAGATTGAACCCAAAACTAAGCACTTCTCCCATTGCAACAATTACCAATCTAGTTGGCCAAACCAAACCAATAACTCAAAGAGACTTGCTAAGATATGAAATCATGCATATAAGAATTTAGAAGAGATTCAAATAATATTCATAGATAATCTGAACATAAACTCACAATTCATCGGATCTCGACAAACACACCGTAAAAGAGTTTTACGTTGGATAGATCTCCATGAAGATCATGAAGAACATGGTATTGAAGATCAAAGAGAGAGAATAAGCCATCTAGCTACTTGCTATGGACCCGTAGGTTTGTGGTGAACTAATCACGCATCATCGGAGGGGTAATGGAGTTGATGTAGATGCCCTCCGTGATCAATTCCCTCTCCGATGGATTATCGGAAAAGGCTCCCAGATTGGATCTCACGGGAACAAAGGCTCTCGACAACGAAAAAGTATTTTTATGGCTCCCTTTAGTGATGGGGGAATATTTGGCAATTTATAGGCCGAAGAATAGGGTTAGGAGACCTGCAGGGGACCCACAAGCCAGGGGCGCCCCCCTAGGACGCGCCCTGCAGGCTTGTGGCCTCCTGGTAGGTGTCCTGCCCTTATTCCAAGGCTTATCGGTTTCTTCTGGTCCAAGAAAAATCATTCCGGAGATTTTATTCCGTTTGGACTACGTTTAATATTCCTTATCTGCAATACTCAAAAACATGGAAAAAACATAAACTCGCACTAGGCTCTAGATCAATAGGTTAGTCCCAAAAATAATATAAAACATCATATTAATGCATATAAAACGTCCAAAACAGATAATATAATAGCATGGAACAATCAAAAATTGTAGATAAGTTGGAGACGTATCACTCAACTCCATCACCTTCCTACGAATGTTATCGCACACCTTGTTGCGTTCATAACGTTGTGCGAGTGTTTCTTCGGTTGTTCTCCTCATTGGGGACTGTTCACGCAGATCTTCACTGTATGTTCTGAGTCGGTAAAGAAAGCCAATCCTAAGGATAGTAGAACCAATGTCATCCAACTGTGTGGTGGTTTGGGGATCCAAAAGAGGAGTAAGAGTGCGTATCCACAAATGACTCTCCCTGAATCCGTCCGAGGCTGGAAACCGACTTGGTTTTATTGCAAAGACGTCGCAGCCCCAAACATGTCGACTCGTCTTCCCCCCTTAACTTTGGAGCGACCTGCTGCTCCCAGAACACTGACTATGTTAGAGGGGGAGAAGGTCCAAGTAGGAATTCTGGTGAATGCGTTACTAAATCTAATCCGTGGCGGGGTGACTGGGATGGACTTGCTTGAGAAATTTCTCAGTCGGGGTACCCAACCTCTTCAAGCAAGGGACCACACCATGTGGAATTATTTAGGTCCTGAGGACTACACTCGGTCGCACCCAGAGGAGGTATCCGAAGAAACTGTGGCTCAGTGACTCAGAAGCATCGCTGGGGCTTGTGACAATCTGCTAGGAGCGAAATGGGTCTTGCCCTTCTCTGTTGAGAACAAGCCGCCAAACTTGGTGAGTTATTTCCTTGTCGATTACTCTCATATCTTTGTCGAGTGATCGAATCTCCAGCCGACTGGCTTTGCTGTTTTTATATCTTGTAGGAGTTGAGAAACATGTATTCACCCATGCCAAATGGAGAGCAACTTGACGCCGGTGGAGAGAGTGAAGGCAGCAACGCAGACAGTGACTATGCTGAGGACAGGAGGGGAGCGAAGATGACTTGGAGGAGAGTGAAGAAGAGATTTAGTCTCCTGCATGCAACGAGTCTCGATTCTAAGCATCGCCAAGATCCGGCGTCTACCCCAAGCAAGACCCTGGCGTCAAGCACGAGGAATGTGAAGCATGACCGAGCTGCAACAACTGAGTCGGTAGAGAAGGTTGCAAAACAGCCCAAACCTGACGCTCCCATACCCCGGAAGGCTGTGCCCCGAATGAGGATCGTTGTGCCAGTCGCTTCAGCATGAGTGTTTACTTCCTTTCTTTTGTCGTTGTGAAATTTCATGCCCTTGATGTTAGAGTGGAATTTACTTGCCAGAGTTACTACCTCGATGACGTCGCCTCCTGGAGATGAAGAAGATAGGATGGACTTGGATGCCACAGACGTGGTCACCTCCCAACGAGGTATAACAAATCTTCATTCTGTTATATTTTCTGAAAAGTAGGTCGATTGGGCTGACTAACATTGTCGACTCATAGTTACATAGGTCATCCATCTCGAAGACGATGATGAACTGCACCAATCGACTGTTGAATTGCCTTCGGGACTTGGAGAATCATCCCGAGCCAAAACTGGGCTTGAGATCCCGCTGTCAAATGCCCCTCCAGCGAGTTCAACCATTGTGACTCCAGTGTCGATTGAACAACCTCTGGTAACTCCTGTGACTTTGTCCATAGTGTCGACTCCTCCAATGCGTGCGTTCTCTCTACAGCGTGTCCCAGTCCAAACTGGAGCCGGTAAGGAGGCCATGATCCAGGCCGAGCAGATGATGATGCAAACCAAGGAGGCGTATGAGGCCAACAAGTTGGCGTATGATGCCATCTCGGCACTTCGTGCTAATGTCCGAGTAAGTGGGATTGTAAGTTCATTTCCGATTGAATTTTGTCCATCTTGACTTTACACCCACTGGGTGTTTTCTTCTGGTGCATACATGCTTATTTCTGGTCCAGTGGGGGCACGCTGAGTGCACCCACTCGATGTAGCCCCCGAGACTGTTGTCGAATGACGGTGACTTCGGCAGGGGTCTTTGATTGGTTTTCGATAATCGTTGGCACTCGACAGGGCAGACCTGTGCGAGTGATAATAAGTCTAGTGGGGGCACGCTGAGTAAACCCACTCGGTGTGGTCCCCGAGAACGCCGTCGGGTGCTTGCATCAACGGGGGTTTAATTGAAACAGTTTCAGATAGTTGCTTTATCGCTCTCTTTTTTTTGACTCGGACAAGCCATACCTGGTCGAGTGGTGTTGTATCCAGTGGGGGCACGTTAAGTGCACCCACTGGGTGTAGTCCCCGAGACTACTGTCGATCATGTACGATGGGCAGTAGTTTTAAGAACTTGGACTCGGGGTCCTTTTTGTACTTGAGTACCTATATCACTCGGTTTGTCGATTGAATATAAAGGTCCGAACCAGCAAGATTTATCCTGCGGGTTTCATGGTCATAATTTCCATCAACCATGATATGACGCTTTGTAGGTGCGTGGGGTGGGGCGGCGGGCCGCTATCTAGCCGCTGAACTGTTATTCTTCATTCAGGAGTGGAGAAATATTAGTGTTGATTGAATTACATGTTTGATGATTTCAGAAATCTTGTGAGCTTGGAACCAAGTACGTAAACTTGGAAAAGGAGAAGAACCAACTCCAGCTAGACTTCAAGGTGACCACGAATGATCTGAACCTCCTGAAGAGGGCTCTTGAAGATAAGTACAAAGCACTCGCTGAAGCTAAGGAGAAAACCGAGACCGCGGAAAAGATGTTCTCCGCAGTCAGCAAATTGGAGGAGAATACCAAACTGAAGCAAGAACGGGCCGACTGGAGCAAGAAGCTTGAACAGATGACCAAAAGAAGGAACGACTTGGAAAACTACTTGGGCAACTTTGCAAAGAAGATGTTCGACATGCTCACAAATAATTTCCTTTCATCGAGTGAATTTCCTCCAATTTTGTTGAATGAAAATGTGGCCCACTTTTTGTTTTCCCTTGGCGTAGACTTGTGCCAGGACTTCGACAAGGAGACCGAAGAGATCAAGCCGAACCTGGACCCTACCAAGTCACCCGTTGGAGACGTGGTCTCCATGAATATGTTTCGCGTCGACACTCGTCTCAAAAAAGTTCAAGAATATGTCGCCCAACTAAGAGCCACCCTGGAGAGCATTGACAAGGAGGTTTGGCCAGAAGACACCCTCGAGACCGACCTTGAATCAATGATGGACCGCCTTAACCAGATTCTGGACTGAGTGTAGGCGTGGAAGAAATCTGTTGCACGTTGTGGAGGCGATGTGGCTCTTTCACTCGTTCGGGTCCATTGTAAGGAGGCTAAGGAGGAAAAACTAAAGGCGCTCCAGGTGGCCAACACGAAGAAGCTTCAGTTTGAGAACTTCATGGAGACCTTCATTGACACAGCCACCCGTATTGCTGATGGGATTGACTTAGACACCTTCGTCGAGCGTGTGAGTCCCAGCGCGCCTTAAAAAACTTTGATTACAGTTGAAATTTTGCTTGCCTCGGTATGCCGAGAGATGGTGTAATCGATTAAAACTTCGTTCGGGCCTTAAGTCCGAGCACTTTCATTCGCGTAGACAACTTTAATCCGATCTAGAGATCTTGAGTTTATCTGCATTTGGCTTTCCAATCTTTTGCTTGACTAAATTTATTTGGTTTCCGAATGAACTTGACGTTCATGACTCGGAAGAATTTTACTTAGGCAAAGACTGGTTTGCAGCTAAGCTCCTGAGTGGGAGGATCATTCACCACTTGGAGTATGCTTTTAGCTTAGGCAAAAACTTGGTTCGTGGCTAAGTCTCCGAATGAATAGATTGTTAGGCGACTGGTTCGCGGCTAAGCCCCCGAGTGGGAGGATAGCTCGCCACTCAGAGTATGTTTTTAACTTAGGCGAAGACTGGTTCGCAGCTAAGCCCCCGAGTGAGAGGATTGCTCTACACTCGGAGTGCTCGAGAAACTTAGGTGAAACCTTGTTCGCAGCTAAGCCTCCGAGTGGGAGGATTTATCTGCACTTGGAGTGTTTTTAGAAACTTAGGCGAAATCTTGTTTGCAGCTAAGCCTCCAAGTGTGAGGATTGCTCTATACTTGGAGTGTTTTAGAAACTTAGGCGAAATCTTGTTCGCGGCTAAGCCTCCGAGTGAGAGGATTGCTCTGCACTTGGAGTGTTTTAGAAACTTAGGTGAAAATTTGTTCACGGTTAAGCCCCCGAGTGAGAGGATTGCTCTGCGCTCGGAGTGTTTTAGAAACTTAGGCGAAATCTTGTTCGCAGCTAAGCTCCTGAGTGAGAGGATTGCTCTGCACTCAGAGTGTTTTTAGAAACTTAGGCGAAATCTTGTTCGCAGCTAAGACCCCGAGTGGGAGGATTGCTCTGCACTCGGAGTGTTTTCAGAAACTTTGGCGAAATCTTGTTCGCAGCTAAGCCTCCAGGTGAATAGTTTAGTATTCCCTCGGCTAACTTTGAACTTAGGCGAATACTTGTTCGCAACTAAGCCCCTGAGTCAGATGATTGCTCTGCACTCGGATTGTTTTTAGAGTTTGAGATTGCACAATCGGAATCAGCAAACACTGCAGTAGCCATAACTTTGATAAGAACATTGTCTAGAACACTCTTATTATATCAAACCACACAATCATCAAGGGAAAAAATGCCGCAGCAAATCTACGTTCCACACACGTGGTTCGTCGAATCTCTTCTTGAGGTTAAAGAGGTGGTAGGCTCCATTGTTCAGCACTTTGGTAATGATGAAAGGTCCTTCCCATGCGGGCGGGGGTGAGCTTGTGGGGCCGTTACTGATCCACTCGGAGAACTAGATCACCTTCGTGAAACAACCGACTATTGACATGTCTCGCATGAAAACGACACATGTCCTGTTGGTAAATTGTCGACCTAATCAGGGCCAGTTCGCGCTCTTCCTCGAGAAGGTCTATGTCGTCCTGTCGCGCATGTTCAGCTTTAGCCTCAGAATAAAGCTCTACTCGGGGAGAAATGTGAATAAGATCAATTGGCAAAACAGCTTCGGCTCCATAAACCAAGAAGAAAGTAGTGCGTCCAGTCGACCGATTGGGCGTCGTCCTTAAGCCCCACATAACAGATGGTAGTTTAGTAACCCAAGCTCCAGCTGCATGTTCCAGATCTTGCATGAGTCAAGGCTTTAACACTTGAAGGATAAGTCCATTTGCTCGCTCAGCTTGACCATTAGTTTGGGGGTGTGCGACAGACGCATAATTAACTCAAGTGCCTTGGGCGGAGCAAAAGTATCTGAATTCTTCCGAGTCTAAGTTAGAACCATTGTCTATGATAATACTGTGGGGAACTCCATATCGGAATGTTATTTCCTTTATGAACTTGAAAGCAGTGCATGAATCCAGCTTTTTTACGGGTTTGGCTTCAATCCACTTGGTGAACTTGTCAACTGGTACAAGCAAATGAGTGAATCCACTATGGCCCGTTCGGAGAGGACCGACCATATCCAAACCCCACACAGCAAACGACCAGACGAGTGGACTAGTCTTCAGGGCAGACGCGGGTTTATGTGACAAATTTGAGTAAAATTAACATCCTTTGCAATGATCCACAATTTCCTTGGCCATTTCATTAGCGCGTGGCCAGAAAAATCCAACTCGGTATGCTTTGGCAACAATTGTCCGAGAGGACGCATGATGACCACAGGTCCCCGAGTGAATTTCATCCAGAATCAATCGACCCTTTTCAGGAGAGATGTAGCGCTGAGCTACGCCAGTCACCTTTCTCTGTAAAGCTGTCCGTCCATTATAGTAAACGCTTTGGATATGCGGACAATCTATCGAGCTTCAACCTCGTCTTCTGGGAGTTCTTTCCTCAATATATATGCAATGTATGGCACCATCCAATTGGGCGTAATCACTAGAATCTCCATGACCAGATCAATAACTGCTGGAATATCAACCTCAGTCGTGTTGGAAGCGCTTATCGCTTGTGGGGGATTTTCAGTGAAGGGATCTTCTTGCACCGAAGGATAATGTAAGTGTTCCAAAAACACGTTACTGGGTACAAGTTTCCGAGTAGATCTAATCTTGGCTAGGTCGTCAGCTCCTTGATTCTTCACTCGGGGAATATGATGGAGTTCCGAACCTTCAAACTTCTTCTCAAGCTTTCTCACTTCGGTGCAATACCCGGTCATGGAAGGGTTCCTAACATCCCATTCCTTCATCACTTGATTGACCACTAAATCTGAGTCACCGTACACCATCAGGCGCCGTACGCAGAGTGAGATGGCCATACGTAACCCGTAGAGGAGTGCGTCGTATTCAGCTTCATTATTGGAGGAATCGAAGTGAATCTGGAGAACGTAGCTGAGCTTGTCACCTTTTGGAGATACCAAAACCACGTAGCACCAGACCCATTCAACATTTTAGAACCATCAAAGAACATGGTCCGATGTGCCGAGTGAATTTGAGTCGGTTGTTGCTGTTCTACCCACTCGATCATGAAATCAGCAAGCACTTGAGACTTGATTGCCTTCTTTGCTTCAAATTTGATATCGAAATATAGGAGTTCGATGGCCCATTTGGCCACTCGATCAGCCGCGTCTCGATTGTTGCGGATCTCAAACAACGGAGCATCGCTGACGACTAAGACTGAATGATCTTGAAAGTAGTGTGCCACCTTCTTCGTTGATAAATATATGCCATAGAGGAGCTTCTCATAATGAGGGTACCTTTGCTTCGAAGGAGTCAAGACTTCAGAAATATAGTAGACTGGACGTTGGACTTTGTAAGTCTTGCCCTCTTCTTCACGCTCGGCAGTTAGAACTGTGGTGACAACTTGATTTGTAGATGCAATGTATAAGAGTAGGGGTTCTTTGCTATGCGGAGCAACAAGCTCGCCTGGGTGAAAGCGGGGCTTTTAACTCGACAAACGCTGCTTCTGCCTCGTCAGTCCACTCAAACACATCATACTTCTTCATGAGTCGGTATAAAGGCAACGCCTTCTCATCAAGGCGAAAAATAAACCTACTCAACGACGCCACACAACCTATGAGCCTCTCGACAACGTGCACACACTCAGGGCTTTTCATTCGGATGATTGCACCGATCTTCTCACGGTTAACATCGATCCCACACTCGGAAACGAGGAAACCGGGTAACTTGCCTCCAGGAACTCCAAAAGTGCACTTAGCCGGATTCAACTTGATATCATATTTTCTCAGATTGGTGAATGTTTGTGGCAAGTGAGTCAGCAGGTTAGAACCTTTGCGAGACTTGACTACGATATCATCCATATAGGCCTCAACATTCTGAATGATTTGATCGAGCAGGCATTTCTAAATCCTACGCATGAAAGTAGCACGAGCATTTTTCAAACCAAAAGGCATGGTGATATAGCAGAAACACCCGAAAGGCGTGATGAAGGCTGTTTTTATTTCATCTGGACCAAACAGATGGATGTGATGGTAACAAGAGTATGCATCAACAAAAGGTAAACGCTCACATCCCGCAGTCGAATCAACGATCTGATCGATGCGGGGGAGCGGAAAATGATCTTTCGGGCATACCAGATTGATATGTTTGAAATCAATACACATACGAAGAGACTTGTCCTTCTTGGGGACTATGACGACGTTTGTGATCCACTCGGAGTGGTAAACTTCGCGTATGAACTTCGCCTCCAAGAGTCGAGCCACCTCCTCGCTGATTGCTTTCCGTTTCTCTGTTGTGGACCAACGCAAATGCTCTTTGACACGCTTTGCCTTTGGATCCACTCTCAGTCAGTGCTCAGCCAGTTCCCTAGGTACATCCTACATGTCAGAAGGCTTCCATGCAAAGATGTCCCAGTTCTCACGAAGTAACTAGATGAGCTCAACTTCCTATTTGCTTTCGAGTGTCGTTGAGATGTTGGTCGGGACAGCATTAGGATCCGTTGGGTGGATGCTCACTTTTTTGACTTCACCCGCCGACTGAAAAGAAGACTCAGAAGCGGGCTTCTTAGAGCGCATCAGATCGACAGGATCAGTGTTCTTCTGGTATTCCTCCAGCTCAACCATAGCCATCTGCTGAACGGCGATCTTGGAGCCTTGTTGTAAGCACTCATCAGCCCTCTGTCGATTGCGTGTGACTATGATGACGCCCTTGGGACCAGGCATCTTCATCTCGAGATATATGTAACATGGGCGGGCCATGAAACAGGCATAAGCTGGACAACCAAGGATGGCATGATATGCCCTCTGAAAGTCCACAATTTGGAATGTTAGCTTCTCCTTGAAAAGTTATTGTGAGTGTCGAATACCCCATCCAGTGCAATCTGGTCGAGTGACCTGGCCTTTTTCCCAGGGATGACTCCATGGAACTGCATATTTCTTTCGTTGAGTTGGGACATCGGAATGCCCATTCCCTTAAGGGTATGTTCAAACCACTCCCTCGATCCATCAAATCCTTGCAAAGACGAATGCCTCCCACAACTGGTTCTACCACCAAAGCTTGTCGACCAGGGGTAGCGACGTGAGTAGGGTGATCCGACTGATCAAACGTTATGGGGGTCTGAGACCACTTGAGGTATGACGGGGTGGCAGGAACTGCCATGTTGGCCTCTCTGTTTATAACCTTCAATCGACTTTTGCTCTCTACATCAGCAAAAATCATCAAAGTGGCATTGACTTGTGGGAAATCATCTTTATCTTGTTCATCTTCCTTTTCAGGAGTTTTTTCACTCGGCCGATGTTGTTTGAACTATTGGATCAATAACTTGCACTAACGAGTAGTGTGTTTAGTCAATATCAAATTGTTGTCTTCATCTTTCTTCGTGTGGATTGCACACGGTAAATCCAGGACATCCGACCGTGACCAATTCTTTGACTTTTTGGGAGGAAATTGCCCTTTGGGCTTTCCTTTATTCTTTCATTGTGTCGGCAAGGCGGTCGCTTCTGCCGGAGCAGAACCATCAGCCTTGCGCTTCTGCTTCCGATTGGAATTTCCGCCACCACCATCATTGTCGACTGCCTTTCCCTTACTGCTGCGGAGGCGATCTTCCTCTTCACCATTGGCATACCGAGTGGCAATCTCCATCATCTTGCTCATGGACATGTCACCTGTTCGACCAAACTTCAGATAAAGTTCCCTGTACCTGACACCAGCTTTGAAAGCGCAGACCGCTTGATGCTTAGAAACGTTTTCCACCGTGTGATGAAGGGTGGTCTAACGCTGGATATAATCTCTCAGTGACTCATTTGGTTTCTGCACACAATGTTGTAACTCGGGCAAACCAGCAGGGCGTTTGCACGTACCCTCGAACATTTTGATGAATACTCGGGTGAGATCCTCCCAGCAATAGATGCTAGAAGGAGCCAACTGATTCAGCAACGCCCTGGCCGAACCATCCAACATCACGGACATATGCTTCATGGACACGTTGTCGTTTCCTCTGCCAATCTGCACTGCCACTCGGTAATCATCAAGCCATGTTTCAGGCTTTGATTCTCGTGTAAATTTACTTATCCCAACCGCGAACCTGAAGTTGGGGGGAATATCAGCAGATCGAATTGCTCTACTGAAACACCCGGGGCCGGAGACAATGATGCCGCTACCACTCAGATGATCTCTGTCATATCCATCTTTGTGAGCTTTGCCCCTGTCAGTCTGCCTCTGCGCGAGTACATCCCTCGCATCGAACCCGGGACTCTGCTCATCACCGAACGGGCGCCTATCGTCGTAGTGCCGGGACACATACGAACCACTCTGCAGGGGAGAATGCACTCGACGGCGGTCATCACGGTGATAATGGGGAGCAAACTGATCTCGCCCCTGATCTCTGTATTGATCCTCTTGGTAACCTCCGCTTTTGCGACACTGAGGTGACCTTGGATTATAAACCGATCGAACTATATTTGCCGGTGGGTAAATTACTGTGCAATCTATTGAGTGACTGTAATACAGCCGAATTTTGCTGCTGCGTCGCGTGAAGCAATGTACGAATCTTCTCTAAGCCTTTGCCAGCCTCTAAATTTGACAGTTGAATGGAATCTGCTATCTTAGCGGCGGCTGCAACATTTAGAAGCGGAGTACGAAATACCTCGGCGTTGTTCTGAGGTCCACTCGGAAACAGCCGTTGCTGATGTCGACCGGAAACTGGAGGATGTTGGCGGGTGTGTCCACTCGATAGTTCTCCAACCTCGCGTCCGCCACGGCCGAACCCAGACGGGCATTCCGTGGAACCCGCCATGAAGACCTGAGCTGTAGGATCGCAACTCTCGCACTCGGAAGGGACATCAGAGTGATCTGACGCCGAGTCGAACGCGCCGCGAAGTGATTCGGCGGGCTCGATAGCTGCAATCTATGGAGATAATGCCTGGCGAGCCACCGCGTGCTTCACCCACCGCTGGAGTTGCGAGCGACCGGATCGCTTGTGGCGACGAGCAGCGGGGAGAGCACTCGACACCGGGGTCGATGGCTGCCGAAGGAGTATGCCGCAGGAACTTGCACGGAAGTGCGTCGCCCTGCGGATCGGGAGCGCCTCAACATTGAGAGGTGCCTCCTGAAGCCATGCCGAGTCATCAGCAACGAAGATGAGCGCACCAAGACAGATCTCACGTCCCAAAAACAAATCGCCGCTGAAAGACATGACAAAGAATGAAAATCGAGAACTTGTCGAAAGTTGCTGAGACGCCTGCCCCATGGTGGGCGCTGATGACGAGTTGATGGATATACTTCCCGCCCCTCGCTGGTTACCCCAAGTGGAAGGTGTAGATGTAGTGAGCAGAAGATTTCCCTTACACGAAGACTGCAAGGTTTATCGAACCAGCAGGACTCCTAGGCTCAACTAGTAGGTGTCTTCCACCCTAGCGCTAGCAGAAGACGTGGACATGCACACACAACAAATAACTTTGCTCCCAACGAGTACAGAGAGGTTTTCAATCTCTCCGGCCTTGTAGTTTTCAAAGGATCAAAACACAAGCGGGAAAGTAATAGTGATTGCAACGGAAAAGTAAATCAAAGCGGTAAATGATGGAGGTGTAAAAAATGATGGTGATATGGACTGGAGTCACATGATGTTCACTAGTGACGTCTCTCTCCCAAAAGACCATAAACAACTATGCTTGGGTAAACAAATCACAGTTGGGCAATTGACAGAATTATGATCGTACCACAATGTTAATTATGCTACTTGATAGTTAGAGGTTCAATAGTAATGGGTAGTATGCCAAGACAAGTAGACCGTTTATTCATCAGCATCTACTTACTAATCATCCACCTTGAGATATCTATCCAGAACATCTCTCCGGTATTAAGTTGCGAGCCCCACCCAAAGTGTAAACTCAAAGCAACGGACAACTACATTAACAAACTACGCGTAAGGTAAACAATCCTTGCAACCGTGGTCACAAGCACCGTTTTTTTCTCCCCGATGTCAACAAGCACATCCCCTAGTCTCATGTTTCTGTCACTCAAGCTAGACATCGAGGGGCATGAACCCACAATCATGCATAATGCTCCCTCCTAGAGTTCCAATCTACTACTTGGCCAAAGCAATAAATAGCAATGGAGAACATGCATGAATCACTAAGGAACATAATATAAAAGGATAATCAAATATATAACTCATAATAATATGAACATAATCTCATAATCCGTCAGATCCCAACAAACTGAGCATAGCGATAGCAAGAGAACTACATAGATGCCTTGATCATGTAGGGCAGCTCACAAGGACTAACCATTGAAGCACAAGATTGGAGAGAAGACATCACATAGCTACTGGTCATGGACTCATGGTCCAAGGAGTACTACTCACGCCACGTCCGGGAAGCATCCATGGCGGTGGAGAAGCTCCTGGAGGTCAATCCTCCCTCTGGCAGGGTGCCGGGAAGAGGTCTCCTGACGCTCCTGATGTCGGAAGCGCTGCGGCGGCGGAACGATGGAGAAATTCGCGATTCCAGAAGTTGTTGAAGAGTTTCCACTCGGGACTCTAAATATAGGCCAAAAGAGGGCACCGGAGGAGGTGGGACCCACCCAGGCGGCCTCGTGGTGCGGCCTAGGGCCTGGCCACGCGAACAGGTCGCTTGGGAGGCCCCTGGCTCCCCTCTGGCCCATCTTCGGTGATCAGGAAGCTTCTGTTTCGCTGATTTTTTATATATTTTTTCTGGAATTTTTCGGGCTTCGGGAAATTTGGTAAAAGCCCCTTGCAAAATAGACATCAGCAGACAGAAACTGGCACTGGGTGCACTGAGTTAGTAGGTTAGTCCAAATATGTGTAAAATGATATAAAAGTGTAGCAAAACATATAACAATGTCACCCAAAAGATCATGGAACAAGCAGAAATAATAGATACGTTTGGGACGTATCAACATCCCCAAACTTAATTTCTGCTCGTCCTCGAGTAGATAAATGATAACACAATAATTTCTGTGGTGACATGCTAACACACATAAAAGAACTTCAAAGTAAAGGAAGTGAGATATGCAATTCGAGTCAAGACAATAACAAGCAAGAGTCTATATCTAGTATCGAGTTTAGCAAAGTAAGAACATAAAGGTGCAAGAGCTCTCGCTGTCCGTGACTCGAATGTCTCCAAATGTTTTTTGCGTGCAAGAGGTGGGAGATGGGTTGAGATCAGAAAATATTTTTTAATTGAGAACTCAATCTACTAAAATTTCACACTTAGTCTCCTTCGGAATCTTATTCTGACTCATCCCCAGACCACTAGTCATGCACAAGTCAAAATTGTTGGGTAACGTTGCATGGGAAACAAAAAAAATCTTACGCACACGAACACCTATCATGGTGATGTCCATCTACGAGGTGAAAGTGGATCTACGTACCCTTGTAGATCGCCCAATGGTAAGCATTAAGAAACGTGGTTGATGTAGTGGTACAGCTTTGTGATTCAAATCACCGTCGTCCCACGATCCGTCCCACGAACGGTTCCAATCTAGCGCCGAACGGACGACACCTCCGCATTCAGCACACGTACAGCTCAACGATGATCTCAGCCTTCTTGATCCAGCAAGTAAGACGGATAAGTCGATGAGTTCTCCGGCAGCGTGACGGTGCTCCGGTGGTGGTGACGATCTACTCCTGCAGGGCTCTGCCCGAGCTCCACAGAAATCCGATCTAGAGGTAAAACTGTGTGGAATAGCCTTGAGTTGCACGTGGCAAAGTTGTGTCTCAAAAAGCCCTAAACCACCACTATATATAGGAGGAGGGGAGGGGCTATCCTTGAGGCACAAGGGCCTCAAGGTGCGCCGGCCGCCACGAGGAGGAGGACTCCTCCCCCAATTCGATTTTGGAAGGAGGAGTCCTCCTCTTCCTTCCCACCTCCCTCTTTCCTTTTTTTCTTCTTTTCCTTTGGTATTTTCTTATGTGACGCCATAGCCCTCTTGGGCTGACTCCACCAGCCCACTAGGGACTTGGTGCACACCCTAGGGCCTTGGTCTCACTCCCGGGTGGGTGGGCCCCTCCCGGTAAACACCCGAAACCCATTCGTCACTCCCGGTACACTGCCGGAAATGCCCGAAACTTTCCAGTGACCAAATGAAACCATCCTATATATCAATCTTCGTTTCCAGACCATTACGGATACCCTCGTGACATCCGTGATCTCATCCGGGACTCCGAACAACATTCGGTAACCACACATATAACTTAACTATACTAAAACATCATCGAACCTTAAGTGTGCAGATCTCGCGGGTTCGAGAACTATGTAGACATGACTCGAGAGACTCCTCGGTCAATATCCAATAGCGGTACCTCGATGCCCATATTGGATCCTACATATTCTCCGAAGATCTTATCGATTGAACCGCAGTGTCAAGGATTCATATAATCCCGTATGTCATTCCCTTTGTCCTTCGGTATATTACTTGCCTGAGATTCGATCGTCGGTATCCGCATACCTATTTCAATCTCGTTACCGGAAAGTCTCTTTACTCGTTCCGTAATACAAGATCCCGTGACTTACACTTAGTCGCATTGCTTGCAAGGTTTGTGTGTGATGTTGTATTACCGAGTGGGCCTCGAGATACCTCTCCATCACACGGAGTGACAAATCCCAGTCTTGATTCATACTAACTCAACGGACACCTTCAGAGATACATGTAGAGCACCTTTATAGTCACCCAGTTACGTTACGACGTTTGATGCACACAAAGTATTCATTGGTTCGAGTGAGTTATATGATCTCATGGTCATAGGAACAAATACTTGACACACAAAAAACAATAGCAATAAAATGACATGATCAATATGCTACGTTCATATTTTGGGTCTAGTCCATCACATGATTCTCCTAATGATGTGATCGAGTTATCAAGTGACAACACGTGCATATAGTCAGAAAAACTTGACTATCATTGATCAACTGGCTAGCCAACTAGAGGCTTGCTAGGGACATTGTTTTGTCTATGTATCCACACATGTATCTATGTTTTTGTTCAATACAATTGTAGCATGGATAATAAACGATTATCTTTAAACAGGAAATATAATAATAACTATTTATCATTGCCTCTAGGGCATATTTCCAACAGTCTCCCACTTGTACTAGAGTCAATAATCTAGTCCTCACATCACCATGCAATTTACATTGTAATAAATCTAACACCCATACTATTATGGTGTTGATCATGTTTTGCCCGTGGAAGAGGTTTAGTCAGCGGGTCTGCTACATTCAGATCCGTGTGCACTTTGCAAATATTCATGTCCTCTCCTTCGACGTAGTCGCGGATGAGGTTGAAGCATTGTTTGATCTGCTTGGTCTTCTTGTGAAACCTTGGTTCCTTTGCTAGAGCAATGGCACCAGTGTTGTCACATAACAGAGTTATCAGATTCAGTGCACTCGGCACAACTCCAAGATCCGTCATGAACTGCTTCATCGAGACACCCTCCTTTGCTGCCTCCGAGGCAGCCATGTACGCCGCTTCACATGTAGAATCTGCTACGGCGCTTTGCTTGGAACTGCACCAGCTTACCGCACCCCCATTAAGAATAAATACGTATCCAATTTGAGACTTAGAGTCATCCGGATTAGTGTCAAAGCTTGCGTCGACGTAACCCTTTATGACGAGCTCTTCATCACCTCCATAAACGAGAAACATTTCTTTAGTCCTTTTCAGGTACTTCAGAATATTATTGACCGCCGTCGAGTGATCCACTCCTGGATTACTCTGAAACCTGTGTGCTATACGTATGGCCAAGCTGACGTCTCGTTTGGTGCACAACATTGCATACAAGATAAACCTATGGCTAAAGCATAGGGGACGAAACTCATTTTATCTTTATCTTCTGCAGTTGCTAGGCACTGAGTCTTACTCAATTTTATACCTTGTAACACCGGCAAGAACCCTTTCTTGGACTGTTCCTTTTTGAACTTCTTCAAAACTTTATCAAGGTATGTGCTTTGTGAAAGTCCTATTAGGCGTTTCGATCTATCCCTATAGATCTTAATGCCTAGAATGTAAGCAGCTTCTCTTAGGTCCTTCATAGAGAAACTTTTATTCAAGTAATCATTTACGCTCTCCAAAAACTCCATGTTATTTCCAATCAGCAATATGTCATCCACATATAATATTAGAAACGCCACAGATCTCCCACTCACTTTCTTGTAAATACAAGATTCTCCAACCACTTGTATAAACCCAAATGCTTTGATCACCTTATCAAAGCGCTTATTCCAACTCCGAGATGCTTGCACCAGTCCATAAATGGATCACTGGAGCTTGCACACTTTGTTACCATTCTTTGGATCGACAAAACCTTCGGGTTGCATCATACAAAACTCTTCCTTAAGAAACCCGTTAAGGAACGCCGTTTTGACATCCATCTACCAGATTTCATAATCGAAAAATGCAGCTATTGCTAACATGATTCGGAAGGACTTAAGCATCGCTACCGGTGAGAATGTCTCATCGTAGTCAACTCCTTGAACTTGAGAAAAACCCTTTGCCACAAGTCGAGCTTTATAAACGGTCACATTACCGTATGCGTCCGTCTTCTTCTTAAAGATCCATTTGTTCTGAATAGCCTTGCGGCCTTCAGTTAGTACTTCCAAAGTCCATACTTTGTTTTCGTACGTAGATCCTATCTCGGACTTCATGGCCTCCAGCCATTTCTTGGAATCCGGGCCCACCATTGCTTCTTCATAATTCGCAGGTTCATTATTGTCTAACAACATAATTGATAAGACATGATTACCGTACCACTCAGAAGTAGTACGTGATCTTGTCGACCTGCGAGGTCCGATAGGAACTTGATCCAAAGTTTCATGATCATCATCAACAACTTCCTCCTCAACCGGCATCAACACAAGAGGGGTTTCCCCTTGCCCCGCGCCACCATCTAGAGGGACTAGAGGTTCGACAACCTCATCAAGTTCTATCTCCCTCCCAGTCAATTCTTTTGAGAGAAAATCCTTCTCAAGAAATGCTCGGTTTTTAGCAGCAAACACTTTGCTCTCGGATTTGAGATAGAAGGCGTACCCAACTGTCTCCTTTGGGTAACCTATGAAGAGACACTTTTCTGCTTTGGGTTCCAGCTTTTCAGGCTGAAGCTTTTTGACATAAGCATCACATCCCCAAACTTTAAGAAACGACAACTTCGGTCTTTTGCCATACCATAGGTCGTATGGTGTCGTCTCAACGGATTTTGATGGTGCCCTATTTAAAGTGAATGCAGTTGTCTCTAATGCATAACCCCAAAACGATAACGGCAAATCGGTAAGAGACATCATATATCGCACCATTTATAACAAAGTACGATTACGACGTTCGGACACACCATTACGCTGTGGTGTTCCACGCGGTGTGAAGTGTGAAACAATTCCACATTGTCTTAAGTGAGCACCAAACTCGAAACTCAGATATTCACCCCCACAATCAAACCGTAGGAACTTGATCTTCTTGTTATGATGATTTTCAACTTCACTCTTCAATTGCTTGAACTTCTCAAACGTTTCATACTTGTGCTTCATCAAGTAGACATAACCATATCTACTTAAATCGTCAGTGAAGGTGAGAAAATAACGGTATCCGCCGCATGCCTCCACACTCATCGTACCGCACACATCGGTATGTATGATTTCCAACAAGTCACTTGCACGCTCCATTGTTCTGGAGAACGGAGCCTTAGTCATCTTGCCCATGAGGCATGGTTCGCACGTGTCAAGTGACTCAAAGTGAAGTGTCTCCAAAAGTCCACCAGAATGTACTTTGTTCATGCGCTTTACACCAATATGACCTAAGCGGCAGTGCCATAAAAACTTGGCGCTATCATTGTTAACTCTACATCTTTTGGTCTCAGTGTTATGTATATGTGTATCATCGCTATCAAGATTCAATATGGACAATCCTCTCACATTGGGTGCATGACCATAAAAGATATTACTCATAGAAATAGAACAACCATTATTCTCTGACTTAAACGAGTAACCGTCTCGCAATAAACAAGATCCAGATATAATGTTCATGCTTAACACATGCACTAAATAAAAATTATTTAAGTTCATAACTAATCCTGATGGTAACTGAAGTGAAACTATGACGACGGCGATTGCATCAACCTTGGAACCATTTCCCACGTGCATCGTCACTTCATCTTTTGCCATCCTTCGTTTATTCCACAGTTCCTGTTTCGAGTTGCAAATATGAGCAATGGAACCGGTATCGAATACCCAGGCACTACTACGAGAGTTGGTTAAGTACACATCAATAACATGTATATCGAATATACGTGATTTTTTCCTTGGCCGCCTTCTTATCAGCCAAATACTTGGGGCAGTTGCGCTTCCAGTGACCCAGTCCCTTGCAGTAATAACACTCTGTTTCAGGCTTAGGTCCAGCCTTGGGTTTCTTCATTGGATTGTTAACAGGCTTGCCGCTCTTCTTGGAGTTACCCTTCTTGCCTTTGCCGTTTCACTTGAAACTAGTGGTCCTATTGACCATCGACACTTGATTCTCTTTTCGGAGTTCTGACTCTGCGACTTTCAGCATCACGAATAACTCGCCGGGTGACTTGTTCATCCCTTGCATGTTATAGTTCAACACAAAGCTCTTGTAGTTTGGTGGCAGTGATTGAAGAATTCTGTCAGTGATAGCCTCTTGCGGGAGTTCAATCCCCAGCTCAGCTAGATGGTTTGAGTACCCAGACATTTTGAGCACATGTTCACTGACAGACGAATTCTCCTCCATCTTGCAAGCATAGAATTTATCGGAGGTATCATACCTCTTGATCCGGGCGTTCTTCTAAAAGATAAACTTCAACTCCTGGAACATCTCATATGCTCCATGACGCTCAAAGCAACGTTGAAGTCCCGGCTCTAAGCCATACAAGACCGCACATTAAACTACTGAGTAGTCCTCCTTACGTGTTAACCAAGCGTTCCTAACATCTTGGTCAGCCGTAGCGGGTGGTTCATCTCCTAGCGCAGCATTAAGGACATAATCATTCTTCCCAGCTTGCAGGAGCAACTTAAGATTACGAGCCCAGTCTACAAAGTTGCTTCCATCATCTTTCAACTTAGCTTTCTCTAGGAACGTATTAAAATTCAGGGTGACAGTTGCGTGAGCCATTGATCTACAACACAAATATTGCAAAGTGGACTTAGACTATGTTCAAGATAATTAGAGTTTAATTAATCAAATTACTAATAAACTCCCACTCAAAAAGTACATCTCTCTAGTCATTTGAGTGGTACATGATCCAAATTCACTAACTCAAGTCCGATCATCACGTGAGTTGAGAATAGTTTCAGTGGTAAGCATCCCTATGCTAATCATATCAACTATACGATTCTTGCTCGGCCTTTCGGTCTCATGTGTTTCGAGGCCATGTCTGCACATGCTAGGCTCGTCAAGTTTAACCTGAGTGTTCTGCGTGTGCAACTGTTTTGCACCCGTTGTATGTGAATGTTTAGTCTATCACACCCGATCATCACGTGGTGTCTCGAAACGACGAATTGTCACAACGGTGCATAGTCGGGGAGAACACAATTTCATCTTGAAATTTTAGTGAGAGATCACCTTATAATGCTACCGTCGTTCTAATTAAAATAAGGTGCATAAAAGGATTAACATCACATGCAATTCATAAGTGACATGATATGGACATCAACTTGTGCTTCTTGATCTCGATCACTTAAGCACCGACACGATCTTCTTGTCACCGGCGCCACACCATGATCTCCATCAACGTGTCGCCATCGAGGTTGTCGTGCTATCTATGCTATTACTACTAAAGCTACGACCTAGCAATATAGTAAACGCATCTGCAAACACAAACGTTAGTTTAAAGACAACCCTATTGCTCCTGCCGGTTGCCGTAGCATCGATGTGCAAGTCAATATTTACTATTATAACATGATAATCTCATACATCCAATATATCACATCACGTCATTGGCCATATTATATCACAAGCATACCCTGGAAAAACAAGTTAGACGTCCTCTAATTTGTTGTTGCATGTTTTACGTGGCTGCTATGGGTATCTAGTATGATCGCATCTTACTTACGCAAAAACCACAACGGAGATGTGCAAATTGTTATTTAACATATCTCCAAGGACCGCCTCGGTCAAAACCAATTCAACTAAAGTTGAAGAAACTGACACCCGCCAGTCATCTTTATGCAACGAGGTTGCATGTCAATCGATGAAACCAGTCTCTCGTAAGGTACGAGTTGAGTCGGTCTAGGCCGCTTCAATCCAACAATACTGCTGAATCGAGAAAACACTCAGGAGGGCAGAAAATCAAAGATCACCATCCACAAAACCTTTTGTGTTCTACTCGAGATAACATATACGCATGAACCTAGCTCATGATGCCACTGTTGGGTAACGTTGCATGGGAAACAAAAAATTTCCTACGCACACGAACACCTATCATGGTGATGTCCATCTACGAGGGGAGAGTGGATCTACGTACCCTTGTAGATCGCTCAGCGGTAAGCGTTAAGAAACGCGGTTGATGTAGTGGTACAACTTCGTGATTCAAATCACCGTCGTCCCACGAACGGTTCTGATCTAGCGCCGAACGGTCGTCACCTCCGCATTCAGTACACGTACAGCTCGACGATGATCTCGGCCTTCTTGGTCGAGCAAGCAAGACGAAGAAGTAGATGAGTTCTCCGGCAGCGTGACGGCGCTCCGGTGGTGGTGACGATCTACTCCTGCACGGCTCCTCCCGAGCTCCGCAGAAATCCGATCTAGAGGTAACACTGTGTGGAATAGCCTTGAGTTGCACGTGGTAAAGTTGTGTCTCAAAAATCCCTAAACCACCACTATATATAGGAGGAGGGGAGGGGCTACACTTGAGGCACAAGGGCCCCAAGGTGCGCCAGCCGCCAGGAGGAGGAGGACTCCTCCAATTCGGTTTGGGAAGGAGGAGTCCTCCTCTTCCTTCCCACCTCCCTCTTTCCTTTGTTTGGTATTTTCTTATGTGGCGCCATAGCCCTCTTGGGCTTACTCCACCAGCCCACTAGGGACTTGGTGCGCCACCCTAGGGCCTTGGGCTCACTCTCGGGTGGGTGGGCCCCTCCCTGTAAACACCCGGAACCCATTCGTCACTCCTGGTACACTGCCGGAAATGCCCGAAACTTTCCGGTGACCAAATGAAACCATCCTATATATCAATCTTTGTTTTCGGACCATTCCGGAAACCCTCGCGACGTCCGTGATCTCATCCAGGACTCCGAACAACATTCGGTAACCACACATATAACTCAAGTATACTAAAACATCATCGATCCTTAAGTGTGCAGACCCTACGGGTTCGAGAACTATGTAGACATGACACGAGAGACTCCTCGGTCAATATCCAATAGCGGGACCTGGATGCCCATATTGGATCCTACATATTCTCCGAAGATCTTATCAGTTGAATCTCGGTGTCAAGGATTCATATAATCCTGTATGTCATTCCCTTTGTCTTTTGGTATGTTACTTGCCCGAGATTCGATCGTCGGTATCCGCATACCTATTTCAATCTCGTTACCAGCAAGTCTCTTTACTCGTTCCGTAATACAAGATCCCGTGACTTACACTTAGTCACATTGCTTGCAAGGCTTGTGTGTGATGTTGTATTACCGAGTGGGCTCCTAGACACCTATCCATCACATGGAGTGACAAATCCCAGTCTTGATCCATACTAAATCAACGAACACCTTTGGAGATACATGTAGAGCACCTTTATAGTCACCCAGTTACGTTGCGACGTTTGATGCACACAAGGTATTCATCCGGTGCCAGTGAGTTATATGATCTTATGGTCATAGGAACATATACTTGACACACACAAACAATAGCAATAAAACGACATAATTAATATGCTACGTTCGTAGTTTGGGTCTAGTCCATCACGTGATTCTCCTAATGATGTGATCCAGTTATCAAGTGACAACACTTCCATATAGTCAGAAAACCTTGACTATCATTGATCAACTGGCTAGCCAACTAGAGGCTTGCTAGGGACATTGTTTTGTCTATGTATCCACACATGTATCTATGTTTTCATTCAATACAATTGTAGCATGGATAATAAACGATTATCTTTAAACAGGAAATATAATAATAACTATTTATCATTGCCTCTAGGGCATATTTCCAACAAAAATGATCCTCTCCCTTTTGACTTTGAGCACTCATGCAATGGATGAGCGTAAGCAAGATATGTTGGCACTTAGGATGGAAAATAGAATAATGATGGGGAAGGAAGACAAAAAGGTGTGAAAGGCTCACATCAATGAGGACAACCATAGGAGAGAGAAAGCCAAATGATAGATATGATGTGAGGAGTAGGGATTGCCATGTAACACATGCATATATGAGCTAAGGTAAGCTCTCCAATGGAACTAGTGGGGGTGCATCCAACTTGTTTGCTAATATAGACCTAGAGCTCATTTGGGGAGGCTCGTCATTGGAATATGCAAACCAAGTTCTATAGCGTAAGGGTCCCCACATAGTTATGCATGAATGACAATCTCTATGTAGTACCAATATAGCAATGGAGTACGAGTGTGGATCTTTCAAAAGGAATAGTAGTGTTGAAGCCTTCTCTCTTTTTATTTCTTTTTTTATTTATCTCTTTTTTCTATTTCTTTGTGGCCTCTTTGGCCCTTTCTTTTTATCTCTCATTTTTCCTCTTTGGGATCTTTTGTTTTGTCCACTTTGGGATCTTTTCCTCACTTAAGGGCAACACTCTATGTTTTACATGAATAAAAAGAAAAATCATCACACTTTATAAGAAGTACTCAATATAAAGACAAGTGAAAACTATCATGATGTATGTAAATGTATGCCTCTGCCAATGTAGCAGGATATGCAATGATACTAGCGCGTCATGTAGCAATAATTGGAGCTAGGCCCAACTGTCATGCGGCTCTACGATCAAGCAAAAGCATGTATGACATGAAGATCAAGTCATGAGATGGTGGATGTTGCATGGCAATGTATCTGAAAAAGGCTATGGAAATGCCTTAATAGGTAGGTATGGTGGCTGTTTTGAGGAAAGATATAATGAGGCTTATGTATGACAGAGCGTATCATGTCATTGGTTTGGATGCACCGGCGAAGTTTGCACCAACTCTCAATGTGAGAAAGGGCAATGCACGGTACCGAAGAGGTTAGCAAAATATGGATGGTGGAAGTGCCAACAATCTAATACTCACATTAGTCTGAAGAACTCATACACTTATTATCGGTGACTCTTTATCTAGTTGGAAAATTCACAAAGAGACAAGTACCCTGAGGAGGAGTGTTTGGGGGTTTGGTTATCCTTGCGCATCCTCAACTCATGGTAACGTGAGGGTCTCTATATATTCCAACCCCTCCAGAGGTTAGCGGTCAATTTAGTAGCTAGAGTTATCAACTAATTTTTAGTTTTCAAAAAACACACGGATTTCCCAAAATACGACACCTATCACTAATAGGCTCAAACTCTTGGCACCAATAGTCCAAACATTACTCAAATCAATACCTCAAAACTAGTGCAGGTTACTACTGTACTTAAATAGCAACCTCATTTACCTACTCATGCAAGACACACAACTCAGTGCAACGAGCCAACTCTCTAAACAAGATAAGCATGATAACTCAAGAGAGTTCCATAAGCAACCTAAATAATAGCTCTTAAAAAGATAAGCATGAAAACTAAGAGCTAAGTATGATAGTAGCTACGAAAAGATGAAGAACACACAAAAAGGATAAGCATGAAAACCCATGTTGTGTTCTAGAGTGGAATGGAGCGTGTATCTCTCCAAAACAAGGTAGGCTAGGTTCCGACTTGTTATGAACGGCAAGCAAAACTAAAACAAACTAAAAATTAAAGAGCGTGATGCTCCAAGCATAACACATATCATATGAAGTGATAGAAATATAGCATGGAGATGGACGAACTGATGATTGTTGACAGAGAAGGGGATGCGCGGGGGCATCCCCAAGCTTGGACGCTTGAGTCTCCTTTGAATATTTCTTCGGGTGCATGGATGCATCCCCAAGCTTGAGCGCTTGACACTCCTGTATCTTCTTTCATCATCTCCCATCGCATACTTGAAAACTCCCTTCATAAGGAACTCATCATAAGCTGATTAGAGTGGTTAGTTCCCTTAATAAAATAATTGATTACCTGCTGGAAATAAAAAATTTCATGAAAATCTACTGCTTCTTATGAATGACAAAAGGTTTTTGCAAATAAAAAGTAAGCTTAGGATTTGCAAAACAATGAAAACGCAAAACATGGCAACATGTGTGAAACATAGAAGAACAAGTAGTAAATAATTTATTCGGGGCCCTTCTGCAACTCAAATAAAAAACCTCAGAACAGATGCCAGAAAGGCAATTATATAGAACATGCTGTAAAAACAATTCAGATCAAAAAGATGATCTGGTGATTTTTGGCCAAATGTTCCGTCAAGCAGACATAATCTGTTTTTGGACAGCATGTCACAATTTTTGAACTTTCTTGCAATCGGAGGCTATAACTTGGCACAAAGCTTAAAAATAAAGATACAATGATGTTGCTACAGTAGTAACAAGCATCAAGACCACTAAAACAGAAAGTAATAAAAAATTGGGTGCCTCCCAACAAGCGCTTTCTTTTATGCCTTTGAGCTAGGCATAATGCAAGAAGATCAAGTGTTATCAACTCCAAAAGAATAACTTGCCCGAGTAACAGACTCATAAGGTAACTTAATATTTTTTCGAGGGAAGTGTTCCATTCCCTTTTTAATAGGAAATTGGAATTTAATAGTTCCCTCTTTCATGTCAATGAGAGCACCAACAGTGCGGAGAAAAAGACGTCCCAACATAATTGGACATGAAGGATCACAGATCACATTCAATGCCCATAATAAGAAAATCAACGGGCACATAATTATCATTGACAATAATAAGAAAATCATCAATTCTCCCTAAAGGTTTCTTTATGGAAGAATTAACAAGACGAACACCAAAAGAATATGGATCATAAGGTTTCAAATCAAGCATATCATACATTCTTTTGGGCATAACAGAAGCATTAGCTCCAACATCACACAAAGCAAAGGAAGATATATTATTCAATTTTATTTTGACCATAGGATCCCAATCATCTTATAGTTTCCTAGGAATAGAAGTATCTAGCTTGAGCTTCTCATCCCTAGCTTTGATAAGAGCATTGTTAATATGCTCGGTGAAGGCAATATTAAGTGTACTAGTGTGGGGGGTCTTTAGCCATTCTTTGTAAAAGGTGATAACTTCGGAGAGACTACAATTGTCAAAATCAAGGTTAGTACTATTAATTAAAGTGGTAGTAATGTCATCTAAGCTCATTCTTTTGGTAGTATCTAAATTCAAAGTACCTTCTTGTCCTATAGTTGAGGTATTAGCAACACCATTAATAGGTCCATTGGGACTAGGAGTGCGATGGGTTCTAAAAGTTTTGAGATCCTCAACAACTTGTATAGTAGCAATGGTAGTGTGCGTAGGAAGGCTATTAATTCTCTCTTCCTCTTCCTTTTCTCTAGCCCATCTATCTTTAAGTTTGGCTAGCATTCTTATGTTCTCATTAATTTGGACTTGAATAACATTCATGGGTGTGGTGTTCCTTTCCTCAAGTGGGGAAGTTCTAATTTTAAGCATCTCTACATCATGAGCTATGTTGTCCACCTTCAAAGAGAGACTATCTAATTTTTCTAGTTTCTCTTCTACACTCTTGTTGAAGGCTTTTTGAGAGGTGAGAAAATCTTTAAGCATGCTCTCTAATTCAGAAGTGGATTTTTTGGTGCTAGGATAATTGTTATTGTTCCCATAGTTGTTGGATGGGAACGGTCTAGGATTTCTACCAAAATTACTCCTATAAGCATTGTTATTGAAGTTGTTCCTAGAAATAAAATTAACATCCACTTGCTCTCTTTCTTTAGCAACCAAAGAATTTAAAGGAACATCATGAGGATCAATAGGAGCTTGCTTAGTGAAAGGACGTGGATGTCGCCTAGAGGGGGGGGGGGTGAATAGGCGCTTTAAAATAATTATGGTTTAGGCTTGAACAAATGCGGAATAAAACTAACGTTTAATTTGTCAAGCACAAAACCTAAAACAACTTGGCTCAACTATGTGCACGAACAGCTTATGCTAAGCAAGATAAACAACTAAGTGATAGAAAGATATATGACAAGAAACAATATGGCTATCACAAAGTAAAGTGCATAAGTAAAGGGTTCGGGTAAGAGATAAGCGAGGCACGCGGAGACAATGATGTATACCGAAGTTCACACCCTTGCAGATGCTAATCTCCGTTGGAGTGGTGTGGAGGCACAATGCTCCCCAAGATGCCACTAAGGCCACCGTAATCTCCTCACGCCCTCGCACAATGCAAGATGCCGTGATTCCACTAAGGGAACCTTGAGGGCGGTCACCGAACCCGTACAAACAAGGTTGGGACAATCTCCACAACTTAATTGGAGACTCCCAACAACACCACAAAGCTTCACTACAATGGAATATGGCTTCGAGGTGACCACAAATGCTCGGGGAAATCTCCACAACTTAATTGGAGACCCTGACGCTTGCTCGGAGCTTTACACCACAATGATTAAGCTCCGGGGCACCACCAAGCTTCTAGGGGTACCAAGTACCCAAAGGTAATAAGCTTCTCAACTTCTCACTTCCACGTATCACCGTGGAGAACTCAAACCAATGCACCAAATGCAATGGCAAGGGCACACGGAGTGCCCAAATCCTTCTCTCCCAAATCCCACCAAAGCAACTAATGCTAGGGAGGAAAATGAGAGGAAGAATGAAGAAGAACACGAAGAACTCCAAGATCTAGACCCAATGGGTTCCCCTCACTTAGAGGAGAAAGTGATTGGTGGAAATGTGGATCTAGATCTCCTCTCTCTTTTCCCTCAAGAACTAGCAATAATCATTGGAGGGATTGAGAGTTAGCAAGCTCGAAGAAGGTCAACAATGGGGGTAGAACACGAGCTAAAGGGATAAGTTTCAATGGGGAAGAAGACCCCCTTTTATAGGTGGGGAAAAATCCAACCGTTATGCTTCACAGCCCGCACAGAGCGGTACTACCGCTCGGTAGGTTCACCAACCATGCTGAGGCCAAAAAGGATGCGAAAAATAGTCCGACGGAGCGGTAGTAAAAAATTACTACCGCTCCGGGGGCGGTACTACCGCTACAGGAGCGGTACTACCGCTCGCACCAGGAGCGGTACTACCGTTGGATACTGAAACTGCTCTAACTTTCGCATACGGACTCCGAATTCAACGAAACCAAGTTTGTTGGAAAGATAACGAGATGGGCGAACACAGTATTGATAGAAATATCAATAATAAGCAAGTGAGAAAAGTCCCATAATAAAATGGTGAGAACCCTTCTTTGAATAAGACCGGTAAAAGCTCCCAACATCGAAAACATCATAGAAGATGCATATGGACTACGTTTTCGATGACCTCGAGCTTGTCATGAAGATGACCATAACATATAAAACTCACAAAGAGAAACACCAAACAAGAACCAATAAGTATGATGCAAGGATGAAAATGGTTTGAGCTCTCAACGAACGATACGATCGAGCTACTCACTTGAGAGCGCCCCTTGACAATACGACAATCTATCCTAAAACAGAAAACCTATCAAGGACAAACCTATAGCTTGCACCTCGTCCTCTTGAGCTAGATGACGATGATCTTCGCTTCCTCAAGATGGACCACCTTTCTTTATTGCGTTGGCTTGATGAAGACTAGTTGATTGCTCCCCCATACACACTATGGGTGAGCCGCTCTTCAACATATCTTCACAAGTCCATTGCCACCATCCTCCACCACTTGATGTCATCCTCCATGGGTTGTATGAGATCTTCTTCTTGACGCAAGCCCATGGAAACACACCTAACCCCACATAGAACTCTCACGAAGACCATGGGTTAGTACATAAATACGTAATGGACAATGCTTACCATACCATGGGATCACTTGATCCCTCTCGGTACATCTTGTACGCTTTGTGTGTTGATAATCTTGATTTACTCTTTGTCTGACGATCTTGATCAACCTTGTGTCTCTATGACCATTCTTTGGATAATACCTTGAATACCACCTTGGTCATCATATAAACTCCTTGAACCCAACAGATGGACTTCAAGAAGTGCCTATGGACAAATCCTATAAATATAACTTAAGGCAACCATTAGTCCATAGGAATTGTCATCAATTACCAAAACCACATATGGAGATATATGCTCTAACAATCTCCCCCATTTTGCTAATTGATGAGAACCACTTCAAGAGAGTTTATATAAGGAAATAAGCATAACCTAGCGCACACATACAAAGCAATAATGCATGCGTACAAGATGTAAATGCTTACGCAATAAAAGCAAAACCCTCTAAACATATCCAAAGTAAACTCTCTAAACTTCTCCCCCATTGGCATCGATTGCCAAAATGGACGAAAAGTTTAGAAAGCCAGTATAGTAGGTGGTCCTCCAAAAAGCGTGTACTTCTCAGCAAATGAGTGCAAAGAAATACACAAATACAATGGTAAGTAGTGGGAGGAAAACAAACTATATTAAGGACCCAAAGATTGCAAAAAGCAGGATCGTACGGCACAAAGACATACAAAATAGAAGCAAGCAATCAAAAGATACCATATGGAACAAACAATCACATGGTTCTTCGAACCACATGAATAAAAGATACTACGATAAAGGCAAAGGAGTGTTTTATCAAAACTAGAGAAGCTCCCCATGATTTGTGCACTGATAAGAGATTTTTGTATTTGATACATGTGCACAAAATAGGATCGTTGCTCCCCCAAAATTAATAAAAACACACAACGAGTGCAAGAATATAGATGAGACAATAAGCATATCACTTGCACAAAACAAATGGTTGAGCAACATGTAAAAGAAGCAACTTAAGATAGGCTCAACCAAAATAATGTGTGTGAGTCATGGCAAAGCACTTGAGAAGACTAAGATAAGGATGAGCATTACTCATCAACATAGTCTTGATGAAATGAGAAACAAAGTGCAAGACATATCCTTCCCACACACACACTACTAGAAAATGGGTTCACAAGCTTACTAAAAAACAAATTGAGAACCAACGCTTGTGACAACCCATGGTGAAGATAGGAAATAATAACCTTGTCAAGAGGAGGGATACCAATCGAAATGGCAAAACCCTCATCAAGAAAAGCATGAGGAAAAATAATCTTCACCACCAAAGAGTGCATCAAGATGCAAGAATATAAGATACACACTCAAGACAAATCCTTTCACAAAGCCACCAAAAACGGAAAAAGGAAATGTAACGGTGGACGTGAAAGAAAAGAGGATATCAATTAGAGATGTAACTTCTCTCATGTGTAAAAGATTCTAGGTAGAAGACAATCATGATGATATATATCCACAAAGAAGGATGTACACACAAAATGGTTACAAGAAGGAACAAACAAGATATCGAAAAGGAAGTCATAAATAATATCAATAAGGTCTTTGCTTGGAAGCATATCACATGGCCTAATATTTTCTTATTGTACAATATGAACTTTCAACATACGAATATCAAAGACATCCCAACTAGCAATGAGACATCATTATTTGTATGATTTGAGAAAGGAAACAAGTACCACAAGAACGAATCAAGAGATTCATGCCAAGATGCAACCTGGCGAGAGAGACAGAACCACGAGAAGAGAGTATAACCCCTCGCGGTCCCGAAGGAGCGGTAGTACCGCACGTAATCACGGTAGGACTGTCTGGCGAGCAGTTGTAAATTTTTACTCCCATTCGTCCAGCGACAGCAGAAAAATACTAATGTTCTGGATGCGATAGTACCGCATCGGTGCTGCTACTGCATGAGTGCAGCAGTAACACATCTCCAGCGGTAGTACCGTGGCTACCCACGGTAGTACCGTGGCTACCCACGGTAGTACCGCTCACCCAAGAGAAGACATGTTCGGGCCTTGCAAGGAATGTATGCATGAAGTAGATACTTGTTACCGAGACATCATTGGATTGATGTAGTAGATGGTTGTTCGTTGATCATCCTAACTTGGCACCGTTAAGCACACGGTGTCAACACCTTCCTTGTAGGTGAGCCGAGCATCCAACGCATCTCCAATTGTTCCTGGAACAACAAAGCAAACAAAATGGTGCCCAAGCTCATTGGGACCAAAGAGTTAGAAAACCAACAACACATAGGACAAACTCCACATACATATGTACACATAGATATGAATTTGAATTTCATGCACACTTTAGCCAATTTATGACAAGGTGGAGTTTCTCCTATATATTGGGTCAAAGAATGAAAGCAAGCAAAAGAAGCTATATATAGTAAATATGCATGCTCAAGGCTTTCAAGAATCAACTCAACACAAAAGTTGATAAGACACCAAAAGACAAGGTATCAAGTGATAATAAGATACCAAGTGATAAACTATCACTTGAAGGATATCAGTTAAAAGGTACCTCAAGGAATGAGATATCCATTGACACATGCCAAATAAAAGGAATCAAGATACCAATTAAAGGAAAACAAACACGAGGTATCTAGTTTCCAAAAGAGAGCTAGGTTCCAACAATCCAAACCCTCGACAAATTTTCATGATGGCACAAAGCATCATAAAGAGCAAGACTTGCCTCCCATCAACACTCACTCGATGGGGATCAAAAGATTTTATGATGGGCGAATAAAGAGAGTGTTCTAAAGAAAATAGGATAGCTCCCCCAAGGGATGTGCCTTATATAGAATTTGCATATAAATACAAAATGCACAAGATGGGATCATCACTTTCTCTATATCTATAAAACACTAGACATGTTAAAATAGATCCACAAGATTCAAGGAAGACAAACGAAACACAAAATCCAATGTAAAGACGATTAGCAATTTCTACCACATTATGGGAATACCAATTGTCAAGGGCAAGAAGTATTTTGGAAATAATACTCATTGGTAGATCGCAAATATATCCAACATCATCTTTACCCATAAAACGCAAGCAAATGACACTTGTAGAGCTAACATGCCACCTAGGAACAAGATAATTTACAATATCAACACTAAGTGGCAATACCTCAAATGTACACATTTTCTAGGCTTGTAATATGCACATAGCATATTACTCCCCCATAATGTGATAACCCAACGATATTAACTAGTGACAAATTAAAACCTACAAGATATAATTAATGGACCATATAGAATTTGAATTTCTCATGAGTAAGACATACCACATAAAAACTAGATAATCTTGAAATATCAATACTAAGTGGTATTGTCCATGTTTACACATTTATAGGATTATGAGGTGTGCAAAGCACATCACTCCCCCACAATGGGATAATCCATTAATCTCTCACAAGTGCCAACAAAGATACAAACAAGATGCAAAAAGGCTCAATACAAGACTCACATGTACATGATATGCAAACCAACATACACATACTCGATTACTCAAGATAAGCAAGTTGGAAGCACAACATATACAAACACATGCAAGGTACAAAACCACAACATGCAAAGGGGCAAGCAACTAACAATGTAAACAGTTTAAGTACAAGTTACCGTAAGGAGGCACATTGGATATAAGATAGAAACTCGATAATCCAAATGACTTGGCTTGAGATAATATGAATGATGAAGATCCCTTAATTCTTCATTATGTATCCAAGTCTCTAATGCCCTCCACATTCACCTATCGATCAAGTTTGAGCTTGTTGGTCCCCAACCACGCTGGGTCCTAAGAGGTTAGTCACAATAGGCTTGGCAACCCAAATGGTACTTTTCTTGACACCACTTTGAGTACCAACAAACTTGGCAAACACATTGCCAACATTATCCTTCCCAAGAGAATATATATCATCAATAATGATTGGGTTGGATAAATTACCTCTCGTGCAAGAATAAGCGAAGTGACCCTTCTCACGACATAAGTAGCAACATCTACCCTTTAATTTCTTCCCTATTGATTTCTCAACATGAGGAGTGTTGGCTTGGGTCTTCTTGGGAAGGGGCCTTTCTTCAACTTGTACTTGAGTGCGTGATTGAACTTGTGGCTGCTTCCCTTGTTGCTTGTGACTTTGAGGCTTCTTATTTAATGGGCAAGATCTAACATGGTGCCCTTCAATTTTGCACTTGAAGCAAATAATCTTGGCCAAATTCTTGACTTGTTCTTGGCCCTTCTTCTTGAAGCTTTTGTACTTATTCTTCTTGTTGGAGTTGAATCCAAGTCCATCTTTGTCATTTGGGGATTTTTGCCCACACAATACATTGTTGAGTGTGGACATTCCTTCATGACTCTTTTCCAAGTCTTTCTTCAAGGAAGTGACTTGGGCCTTGAGCTCTTTGATTTCCTCTACATGTTTAGTATCAACCCAAGTACTAGAGGAAGTATAAGCTTCATTGTTAGATAAACAAGGCATGGAAAGTAATTCATCACAAGATGTATCAACATTATGAGTAGATGAATTACGAGGACTAGCACATGGCAATATAGCTTTTTGACTAGAAGTAGTGCTAATGTCCACATGAGGCTCACTCGATGTTACCTTGGTAGTAATAGCCTCATGAGCTAATTTTAGCACATTATGGGATACTAGAAGATCATCATGAGAGCTTGTGAGCATTGCATGACTTTCTTCCAATTTCCCATAATTGCTAGATAGCAACTCAAGTTGAGCCCTTAGCTCAACATTCTCCTTTAAAATGGATGCTTCACAAGTAGTAGAGTTAGTAGCACAAGCATCATTATTAACAATAAGAGGAGAAGGCAACTTGGCAAGCTCCTTAGCATATGAAGCTTCAAGTTGAGCATGAGACTCGGTGAGTTCGATGAGCGAACTCTTAATAGCCCTTGAGCCATTTTCGAGGTGCTCATAGTCCTCAACAATTTTAGCATGCACAACTTCAAGCTTATCGTTTTTAGTTCTAAAATAGCCACCTCCACAGCTCTTTCATGGGATTCCTTTAATCTAGATAATTCTATAGCAAAGGTTTCCTCAAGAGATTCCTTGGTGGTTTGTTCATTTTCAAGAGCTTGAGATAGCTCCGCGATCTCATTAGCGTAATCACGCTCATGACCTTCCATTGTCTCAATGGTGGCCTCATGCTCCTCGAGATGAGCTTCCAACTCCTCAATGTATTTCTTGCCCTCAGTGGCAATAGACATGATTTGCAAGAAGTTGGAACAAGCAAGTTTATTCTTATAAATAGATTTAAAAATCATTTCACCCTTAATTTTTAAGGATGCAATAATATCACTCTCTTCATCATTATTCTCATCCTCATTATCATCAACATCATCATCATGGGATACATTGGGATTCAAAGTAGGAGATACCTTTCAAGCCTTGGCCATAAGGCAAAAGTGAGTAACAATAGATGATGATGTAGGATCCCTTGAAGCATCATTCAAGGCCACATCTTGTTCCATGGAGTGGTGAATTTCCTCTACATTGTTAGCACAACAACTCGAGGAAATATATACATTTTTATCATGGCAACAAGATATAGGAAGCATATCATCATGAGATTTAGTCAAGCAGTTTTTACATGATATGCAAGGACTATCAACACAAGCATGTAAAACATTTAGAGTGCTCGAAGTGTTAATGCCCAAAGATGAAGCATTGCAATAATATAGTGAAGAAGGATCATCAACAATAAACCCACTATCATCATTGCCATGATCGCCACTACTCACCATGTCATTACCTTGTGGCAATTGATACGTCTCCATCTTATCTACTTTTCCAAACTCTTTTGCCCTTGTTTTGGACTCTAATTTGCATGATTTGAATGGAACTTACCCGGACTGACGCTATTTTCAGCAGAATTGCCATGGTTTGTTTTTGTGCAGAAATGAAAGTTCTCAGAACGTCCTGAAAATTTACGGAGAATATTTCTGGAAAATATGAAAAATACGTGCGCAAAGATCCACCAGAGGGGATGTGCCAGTGGGCCACAAGCCCTGTTGCCACGGCCACCCCCTGGTCGCGGCAACCAAGCTTGTGGGGCCCAGGTGGCTCTGCCGCCCCCAAACTTAGATCTATAAATTCACTTTCGTCCCGAAACAAATCAGAAGAGAAGATTTCATCGCGTTTGCGATACGGAGGCGCCGCCACATCCTGTTCTTCATCTGGAGGACAGATCTGGAGTCCTTTTTGGGCTCCAGAGAGGGGAAATCGTCGCCATCGTCATCATCAACCTTCTTCCCTCTCCAATTCCATGAAGCTCTTCATCGTTCGTGAGTAATCTATTCATAGGCTCGCTGGGCGGTGATGAGTAGGATGATACCTATCATGTAATCGAGTTAGTTTTGACGGGGATTGATCCCTAGTATCCACTATGTTCTGAGATTGATGTTGCTACTACTTTGCCATGCTTAATGCTTGTCACTAGGGCCCGAGTGCCATGATTTCAGATCTGAAATTATTATGTTGTCACCAATATATGTGTGTTTTAGATCCGATCTTGCAAGTTGTAGTTACCTACTATGTGTTATGACCCGGCAACCCCGGAGTGACAATAACCGGAACCACTTCCGGTGATGACCATAGTTTTAGGAGTTCATGTGTTCACCAAGTGCTAATGCGTTATTCCGGTTCTTTATTAAAAGGAGAACCTTAATACCCCGTAGTATCCTTTTGGACCCCGCTGCCACGGGAGGGATGGACAATAGATGTCATGCAAGTTCTTTTCCCTAAGGACGTATGACTACACACGGAATGCATGCCTACATCAGATTGACGAACGGGAGCTAGCCACATATCTCTCCATGTTATAGCTATTGCATGATGAATGTCATCCAAACGAATCACCGACCCATTGCCTACGAGTTTGTCCCACCACTGCTGTTGTTACTTGTTTTGCTCTGCTGCTGTTACTTGTTTTGCTCTACTGCTGTTACTTGTTCTACTCTGCTGCTACTGCTGCTACTTGCTAATGTTGCTACTTGCTACTGCTGTCACTACTGTTGTTCCTTGCCACTGCTGTTACTCGTTACACTGCTGCTACCTGCTACAATACCTTTTTCTCGCGCCGTTGACGGGAAAGAATATTTTTCATCCACGGTCAACTTCTGGCGCCATTGATACGACCGTTAGGAATAGTCTGCCGTCAACAGATCGTTTCTGACACCGTTGTTATCGTACTACTTTGCTACTGATACTTTGCTTGCAGATACTAATCTTTCAGGTGCGGTTGAATCCGACACATTCAGCTGCTAATACTTGAGAGTATCCTTTCACTTCCTGTCGGGCGAACCAACAAATTTGGGTTGAATACTCTACCCTCGAAAACTGCCGCGAACCCACGCGCTGGTGGGCCATTGCAAGACAATTGCTAATTGTTGAGCATCTGGGAGCAGTTCTGGCTCTGTTGCCGCGGAGGCATCAAGTGAGGGACACGTCAACAGCTTTTTCTGGCGCCATTGCCGGGGACTGCTAGCAGCAGCTTTTTCTGGCGCCGTTGCTGGGGAGGGGATTGCTATATTCTCTGAGTCACTTGGGATTTATATCTGCTGATCACTATGAAGAATCTGAAAGATCCAAAAACCAAAGTCTTGCCCTCAACTACGAGGGGAGGTAAGGAACTGCCATCTAGCTCTGCACTTGATTCACCTTTTGTTATGAGTAAGTTTGCGACATCACCTCCTGCTAGAAATCTTGATATGTCGCCTGTGCTTGATGATGCTTATGATGCTACTGCTAGAGATGCTATGCCTGATACGGATAGAGATACTATGCCTGATACTGCTTTGCCTGATGATTCTAGAGATGCTATGCTTGATACTGCTAGAGATACTACTTTGCCTGATGTGCCACTAGGGGTGTTCCTTGATGCTCATATTGCTAGAGTTACTGCCAATGCTCGTGATGCTTCTGAAACTGCCGATACTATTGAGGTAGAACCTGCTTTTGCTCCTGGTAGATCTAGCTCTCCTATATATGAATTGCCTGATATACCTGAGGGTTACGTTATGGAGGGAGAGATAGCTGAGAATTTCTTTCGTGTAAGGATGCCTATGACGCTGAGAAATTACTTCTCAAGTGGAAGGAAAAAAATCTCTGAAAGCTAGGATGAAATACGACCCGAAGTTTGCCACTTCACCTATATTTATCACCGATAAGGATTATGAATTCTCTGTCGATCCTGAGATAATCTCTCTAGTTGAATCTGATCCTTTCCACGGTTATGATTTTGAGACGGTCGTAGCCCATCTTACCAAACTACACGATATAGCCACCCTTTTCACTAGTGAGGAGAAGATCCGCCACTACTATATCCTTAAGCTGTTTCCTTTCTCTCTAAAGGATGACGCTAAAGCCTGGTTCACTTCTCTTGCTCCTGGATGTGTGAGTAGTCCCCAGGATATGGTCTATTACTTCTGTGAGAAATATTTCCCTGCCCATAAGAAGCAAGCTGCCTTGTAGGAAATATACAACTTTGCTCAACTCAAAGAAGAGAGTCTCCCACAAGCTTGGGGGAGGCTCGTCCAGCTACAGAATGCTTTGCCTGATCACCCTCTTAAGAAGAACGAGATACTTGATATCTTCTATAACGGACTTACAGATGCTTCTAGAGACCACCTAGATAGTTGTGCCGGTTGTGTTTTTAGGGAACGAACTATAGAACAAGCTGAGATCCTATTGAATAACATCTTGATCAACGATAATGCTTGGACCATTCCCGAACCACCTCCTAAGCCAACTCTGAAGAAAAGAGGTATTCTATTCCTCAGTCCTGAAGATATGCAAGAAGCCAAGAAATCTATGCAAGAGAAAGGCATTAGATCTGAAGGTGTCAAAAATCTACCACCTATCGAAGAGATCGATGGTCTCGATAACCCGATACAGGTAGTAGAAGTAAATTATCTGTGTAGGTTTGATGAGAGTGATATTCCTTTTGACAAACCTGCTAGCCTATGCTTTGATGTATTTGACAACTTTGTTGCCAAACAACAGAGTTTCAATGATTATGTTAGCAGACATTTGGAACAAAGCACTCGTATGCTTGGTCATTTAAGTGCTTGTGTAGATAGAAATGTCAATGATCTGAAGCTTCTGAGTAAACATGCCTCTATGATTACTACTCAGGTAGAACAAGTACTTAAAGCTCAGAATGACTTGCTCAATGAATTAAATGACAACTCTGTGAGAGTCATTACTAGAGGAGGCAAAATGACTCAGGAACCTTTGTATCCTGAAGGCCATTCTAAGAGAATTGATCAAGATTCTCAAGGAATTAATGCTGATACACCCAGTCATCCTAAGGAGAAGAAGAAGGATGATAGAAACCTGCATGTTAGTTCACCAAATACTGTCACACCTAAAGAACCAAATGATATTTTCGCGTCTGATGCAGAAACACAATCTGGTGATGAACATGAACCTGGTGACAATATGGACAGCGATGTTCATACTAATGCTCAAACTAGCAATGATGAGGATGTGGAGATTGAACCTACGGTTAATCCTGATAACCCACAACCTAAGAGATACGATAAGAATGACTTCACTGCTAGGAAGCATGGTAAAGAAAGGGAGCCATGGGTTCAGAGACCTATGCCCTTTCCTCCTAAGCCATCCAAGGAAAAGGATGATGAGGATTTTGAGCGCTTTATTGAAATGATAAGACCCGTATTTCTGCAGATGCGGTTAGTTGATATGCTCAAAATGTCTCCATATGCCAAGTACATGAAAGATATCATGACCAATAAACGGAAGATACCAGATCTTGAGATCCCACCATGCTTGCCAATTACACTTTCAAAGGTGGAACTCCTAAGAAACTTTGTGATCCCGGAGTGCCCACTATACCTTGCTCCATTAATGGAAACTACGTAAGAACTGCCTTATGTGACCTTGGAGCCGGAGTTAGTGTTATGTCGCTCTCTCTTTATCGTAGACTTGAACTGGATAAGTTCACACCCACTGAAATTTCTCTGCAAATGGCTGACAAATCAACTGCTTTCCCTATCGGCATTTGCGAGGATGTGCCTATTGTGGTTGCTAATACCACTATCTTAACAGACTTTGTTATCTTGGATATTCCCGAGGACAATGCCATGGCTGTCATCCTCGGAAGACCCTTTTTAAACACTGCAGGGGCTGTTATAGATTGCAACAAAGGCAATGTCACTTTCCATGTCAACGGTAATGAGCATACATTGCACTTTCCGAAGAAACGGTATCAAGTACATTGCATCAATGCTATCGAAAAAACTTCATCGGTTCTTATTGGGAGCTTTGAGTGCCCTATTCCTCGTGTCAAGATGAAGTATGATTTGCTTGTTGGGGAGATTCATGTCCCCATTGAGGTGACTTAGTGACTATTCGAAAATTCTCCGTTCTCTTTTGCGATTCGAGAAAGTTTTTGTCATAAGGATTTGATCAACCCCATTGACGGATTTCTTTCGATGACCATGAAATGGATGAATCAAAGAGTCACATACCTCTGTTTTAAGCTTTCACTTTCTTTTGCTTAGAAGAAAAATGATAGGTTTAGTTTAGTTTCCCCTGTTTTCTGTTTTAGCGTCCCGGAGAAAAATGCCCTGAAAATAAAAGTTCTTCGATGGTCCTGAAAATCTAGTATGATTTTTTCTGGAATATTTGAAAAATACTGGGACTGAGAGCTGGCCTGGGGGGCCACACCAGTGGGCCACAAGCCCCGTCACCGCGGCCACCCCCCTGGCCGCGGCAAGCAAGCTTGTGGGGCCCACAGGGACCCCCTCCACTCATTCCGGCTCCCATCCTCTTCCTCTACCTCCAGAAAAAATCGTTTCGTAGCTCAAACCCGTGTTCTTGCTCATTTGGCTGTGACAGGCTTCAAGGATGAGTTTGGTACACTTGTCCGCAATACGGGGTTAGAAGAATTCCTCCCAGATAAATGTGAACAGTATGCTATGTCTCTGCCTCTTTCGTGTGTAGATTTAAATTTTCAGTTGGCCGTGACTCATCCATACTGTTTGATTTGTATGATAAATCCTACGCCATGGATTTGGAGGATTTTAACAGAATTTGCAAAATACCCGATGGGGGTAATCTTAAAGATCCTGCTAAATCTTCGGTTAGAGATTTTTTTTCTCTAGTATATCTGTTGGAGAAACTAGAGACATCACGCAAGCTACCATAGGAAGCATTCATTTCCCTGCCTTGCACTACTTTGCCCTCTTCATAGGTAGATGCATTAACGGTAAGGTTGAACATTGTCACCTATGCGCATCCGACCTTAGTATCCTTCAGAGCGCAGTTACGGGTGACAAAAGCTTCAACATGGGAGCTATTATAGCAAGGAGGCTGGATAAGAATGCTATTGAGGGGGATTTCTTTGGCGGCATCTATGCCACTCGCATAGCAAATTTTCTTGGAGTACCCATCCGCGCAGGAGATCCCCCGCTCCATACAGCTTTCCTTGACCGCGTCTCTATGACACGCTACCAGTTCCTTGAGAGGGATGATGAATCCCTCCTATACCGATTGATATTTAACTGGCAGCGTGTCTTCCATATAACCCTTCCTGCTCCTGCTTTCTTTGACTTTCAGGTAAAACAGAGATACTACATAACCATAGGAGAGGCACAGGAGTATGAGAGGGAGGCGACGGCTGCTCGTCTTCGTGAGGCAGCTACTCAGGCAGTGGCTGTAGCGCTCCCGTATAACCCCGATTATGATTTTGGGTTTCGCCAAGACCCGCCTTGGGAGTAGACCAAGCTAGGACAAAAGCCTAAGCTTGGGGGAGTACGTGTTGTCACCGACCTTACATTCATGCTTATGCTTTCACCTTGTTCGTCGGATTATCCATGCTAGTTTATTTTCGTTTTCTTGTTTTCTTGTTTTGTGCCCTTTTGAGAAAACCCAAAAAGATTTTCCTTTCTTCTTTTGCTTATTGGGAGCTTTCTCGTGTAAATAGTTTTCTTTTTCTTTGGGTCAAGGTAGAAGATATTGGTTACAGTGTTTAGTGGCTCTTGCATGCATACCTGTTTAGCTTTCAAAGAGCCATATTACTTTGTCTTCTCCTTTGTGTTTGCCTGCAGATTCAGCTTAGTCCAATGCACGAGCACTCTTATTATTGTTCAGATCGTTCGGTCGTGCAAGTGAAAGGCAATAATGATGATATATGATGAAGTGACTGAGGCTGGAAAAACTGGTATGAACTCTATCTATTTTGTTTTTGTAAATATGACTAGCTTGTCGTCCCAGATTCAGCTTTGTTGAGAGAGAACCATCTTTGCAATGACAACTTAGAGATCACAGTTTCTGATGCCATGCTTAATTAGCCAGGAGCTTATAATGGTTTGTCTTGAATGCCAACATAGATTTTGAGATGACTATGATGTAGTATGATAGGATGGTATTCTCCTTTGAATGATTCAAGTGGCTTGACTTGGTGCATGTTCATGCATGTAGTTGAAACAAAATCAACATAGCCTCTATGATGTTCGTGTTCATGATGATTTATATCATGTTCATGCCTGCACTCCATGTTAGTCAAACTCATTGCATCCTGATGACTGTTGTCGCTCTCTAGTTGGTCGCTTCCCAGTCTTTTGCTAGCCTTCACTTGTACTAAGCGGAATACTGCTTGTGCATCCACTTCCATAAACCCAAAAGTTTTTCCATGAGAGTCCACCATACCTACCTATTTGCGGTATCTACCTACCGTTCCAAGTAAATTTGTATGTGCCATTCTCTAAATCTACAAGAAATATTCTATTTTGCATGCCCGAACCGCTCATGTGGTGACAGGGGGCTATTGATATCTTCCATGTTAGGCGTGTTATCCTCGACATGTGTTTATTCACTGTCATTCACGAGAAAGGGGCCGGTAATTGGAATGCCTAGTTCCACGCTTAAATCAAAAACATAACTGTAAACAAGACTCCCCCGGATTGATGTTAGTATGGACGGTACCAGAGGATTCGGCTAGCCGTGGAGTGTGATTGATTGGTGGTGGGGGAGTTAAAACTTTACTTTCCTGTTTGGGAACCGCCTATAGCATGAGTAGCGTGGAAGATATTGAGAACTCTTGGTCATTGCGTTGACAATGAAAGCATGCCACCCAAAATTATTATCTCTGTTTTTAAAGCTTGAGCTCTAGCACCTCTGCAAATCAATGCTTCCCTCTGCGAAGGGCCTGTCTACTTATTTTCCTGTTGAGTCATCCTCTTCTTATATAAGCACCAATTAGAGAGCACCTCTGTCATTTTTATGCTTTGAATTTGATTGATATTGAGTATGACTATGACTGGATCTTCACTGCTATGAACTACAATGTTTAGTCAGCCCTTGATCTTTGAAAGTGCTGTGCATTTATGTTTTTGCGGTCTCAGAAAGAGCTAGCGAGATACCACCTATTCATATTGATTCATGCTTGTTTTGATTGAATTGTTGGTATCTGAAACTCATTATTATTTGCTCGCTAGCTGATTATGCCATTGATATTAGTTTGCCGTGAGACCTTTGTGTCACTTGCTTATGTGGTTCACTTGTGATCTTGCTGAAATTCTGGTTACGAGTTAGACATAGTTGCAACAACAAGATCAAACAGAGTTTGTCAAAGTTTTTCTTTCTCTTTCAGTTTGTCAACTGAGTTGCTTGAGGACAAGCAAGGTTTTAAGCTTGGGGGAGTTGATACGTCTCCATCGTATCTACTTTTCCAAACTCTTTTGCCCTTGTTTTGGACTCTAATTTGCATGATTTGAATGGAACTAACCCGGACTGACGTTGTTTTCAGCAGAATTGCCATGGTGTTGTTTTTGTGCAGAAATGAAAGTTCTCGGAACGTCCTGAAAATTTACGGAGAATATTTTTGGAAAGTATGAAAAATACCTGCGCAAAGATCCACCGGAGGGGATGGGCCAGTGGGCCGCAAGCCCTGTTGCCGCGGCCACCCCTCCTGGCTGCGACAACCAAGCTTGTGGGGCCCACGTGGCTCTGCCGCCCCCAAACTCAGCTCTATAAATTCACTTTCGTCCCGAAAACATCAGAAGATAAGATTTCATCGCGTTTGCGATACGGAGGTGCCGCCACATCCTGTTCTTCATCTGGAGGACAAATCTGGAGTCCGTTTTGGGCTCCGGAGAGGGGAAATCGTCGCCATCGTCATCATCAACCTTCTTCCCTCTCCAATTCCATGAAGCTCTTCATCGTTCGTGAGTAATCTATTCGTAGGCTCGCTGGGCGGTGATGAGTAGGATGATATCTATCATGTAATCGAGTTAGTTTTGACGGGGATTGATCCCTAGTATCCACTATGTTCTGAGATTGATGTTGCTACTACTTTGCCATGCTTAATGCTTGTCACTAGGGCCCGAGTGTCATGATTTCAGATCTGAAATTATTTTGTTGTCACCAATATATGTGTGTTTTAGATCCGATCTTGCAAGTTGTATTTACCTACTATGTGTTATGACCCGGCAACCCTGGAGTGACAATAACCGGAACCACTCCCGGTGATGACCATAGTTTGAGGAGTTCTTGTGTTCACCAAGTGCTAATGCGTTGTTCCGGTTCTTTATTAAAAGGAGAACCTTAATATCCCGTAGTATCCTTTTGGACCCCGCTGCCACGGGAGGGAGGGACAATAGATGCCATGCAAGTTCTTTTCCCTAAGCACGTATGACTACACACGGAATGCATGCCTACATCACATTGACGAACGGGAGCTAGCCACATATCTCCCCATGTTATAACTGTTGCATGATGAATGTCATCCAAACAAATCACCGACCCATTGCCTACGAGTTTGTCCCACCACTACTGTTGTTACTTGTTTTGCTCTGCTGCTGTTACTTGTTTTGCTCTGCTGCTGTTACTTGTTTTGCTCTGCTGTTGTTACTTGTTCTGCTCTGCTGCTACTGCTGCTACTTGCTACTGTTGCTACTGCTGTCACTACTGCTGTTCCTTGCCACTGCTGTTACTCGTTACACTGCTGCTACCTGCTACAATACCTTTTTCTCGCGCCATTGAAGAGAAAGAATATTTTCCATCCACGGTCAACTTCTGGCGCCATTGATACGACCGTTAGGAATAGTCTGCCGTCAACAGATCATTTCTGACACTGTTGTTATCATACTACTTTGCTACTGATACTTTGCTTGCAGAGACTAATCTTTCAGGTGCGGTTGAATCTGACACATTCAGCTGCTAATACTTGAGAGTATCCTTTCACTTCCTGTCGGGCGAACCAACAAATTTGGGTTGAATACTCTACCCTCGAAAACTGCCGCGAACCCACGCGTTGGTTGTCCATTGCAAGACAATTGCTAATTGTTGAGCATTTGGGAGCAGTTCTGGCTCTGTTGCCGCGGAGGCATCAAGTCAGGGACACATCAACAACTTTTTCTAGCGCCGTTGCCGGGGACTGCTAGCAGCAGAAATCCACATGTAGGTGAAGTAGATGAAGTTGAGAAGAGCACACGACCAGAGGTGGAGGGAGAACAATCATTCCCACAAATACTGGACATACCATATTTATCTTGAAGCTTTGTCCACAACTCATGAGCATCCCGGAATGGCATGAGTTGAAATATAACTACATTGCTCAAAGCATCAAAAAGCACATTAGAAGCTTGAGCATTGAGATAAGAGTTTTTCTCATCCTCTAAAGATATATTTTGAGAATCCCTTAGAGGAGAAAAACCCATATCTACAATTCTCTCCAAGTTTGGGTCCATGACCCTAAAGTGATTAAGCATGCGAATTACCCAAACATCAAAATTTGTGCCATCGAAACTAAGAGTGTCAGAGAATCCTAAACCCCTAGCTGACATCCTTACTCTCTAGGTGGTTAAACCTAATAAAGAGAGATCTAGCTCTGATACCAATTGAAAGGACGTGGATGTCGCCTAGAGGGGGGGGGGTGAATAGGCGCTTTAAAAATAATTATGGTTTAGGCTTGAACAAATGCGGAATAAAACTAACGTTTAATTTGTCAAGCACAAAAGCTAAAACAACTAGGCTCAACTATGTGCACGAACAACTTATTCTAAGCAAGATAAACAACTAAGTGATAGCAAGATATATGACAAGAAACAATATGGCTATCACAAAGTAAAGTGCATAAGTAAAGGGTTTGGGTAAGAGATAATCGAGGCACGCGGAGACGATGATGCATCCCGAAGTTGACACCCTTGCGGATGCTAATCTCCGTTGGAGTGGTGTGGAGGCGCAATGCTCCCCAAGATGCCACTAAGGCCACCGTAATCTTCTCACGCCCTCGCACAATGCAAGATATCGTGATTCCACTAAGGGACCCTTGAGGGCGGTCACCGAACCCGTACAAACAAGGTTGGGACAATCTTCACAACTTAATTGGAGGCTCCCAACAACACCACGAAGCTTCACTACAATGGCATATGGCTTCGAGGTGACCACAAATGCTAGGGGAAATCTCCACAACTTAATTGGAGACCCCGACGCTTGCCCGGAGCTTTACACCACAATGATTGAGCTCCGAGGCACCACCAAGCTTCTAGGGGTACCAAGTACCCAAAGGTAATAAGCTTCTCAACTTCTCACTTCCACGTATCACCGTGGAGAACTCAAACCAATGCACCAAATGCAATGGCAAGGGCACACAGAGTGCCCAAATCCTTCTCTCCCAAATCCCAACAAAGCAACTAATGCTAGGGAGGAAATTGAGAGGAAGAATGAAGAAGAACACGAAGAACTCCAAGATCTAGACCCAATGGGTTCCCCTCACTTAGAGGAGAAAGTGATTGGTGGAAATGTGCATCTAGATCTCCTCTCTCTTTTCCCTCAAGAACTAGCAAGAATCATTGGAGGGATTGAGGGTTCGCAAGCTCGAAGAAGGTCAACAATGGGGGAAGAACACGAGCTAAAGAGATAAGGTTCAATGGGGAAGAAGACCCCCTTTTATAGGTGGGGAAAAACCCAACCGTTATGCTTCACAGCCCGCACAGAGCGGTACTACTGCTCATGGGAGCGGTACTACCGCTCGGTAGGTTCACCAACCATGCTAAGGCCAAAAAGGATGCGAAAAACAGTCCGACGGAGCAGTACTACCGCTCCTGGAGCCGCTCCTAGAGCGGTACTACCGCTAGGGAGCGGTTGTAAAAAATTACTACCGCTCCGGGGGCGGTACTACCGCTCGCACCAGGAGCGGTACTACCGCTGGATACTGAAATTGCTCTAACTTTCGCATACGGACTCCGAATTCAACGAAACCAAGTTTTTTGGAAAGCTAACGACATGGGCTAACACAATATTGATAGAAATATCAATAATAAGCAAGTGAGAGAAGTCCCATTAGAAAATGGTGAGAACCCTTCTTTGAATAAGACCGGTAAAAACTCCCAACATCCAAAACATCATAGAAGATGCATATGGACTACGTTTTCGATGACCTCGAGCTTGTCATGAAGATGACCATAAGCTCTAAAACTCACAAAGAGAAACACCAAACCAGAACCAATAAGTATGATGCAAGGATGCAATGGTTTGAGCTCTCAACAAACGATACGATCTAGCTACTCACTTGAGAGCCCCCCTTGACAGTACGAGAATCTATCCTAAAATAGAAAACCTATCAAGGGCAAACCTATACCTTTCACCTCGTACTCTTGAGCTAGATCACGATGACCTTGGCTTCTCAAGAAGGACCACCTTTCTTTATTGCGTTGGCTTGATGAAGACTAGTTGATTGCTCCCCCATACACACTATGGGTGAGCCGCTCTTCAGCATATCTTCACAAGTCCATTGCCACCATCCTCCACCACTTGACGTCATCCTCCATGGGTTGTATGAGATCTTCTTCTTGACGCAAGCCCATGGAGACACACCTAACCCCACATAGAATTCTCACGAAGACCATGGGCTAGTACACAAATACGTAATGGACAATGCTTACCATACCATGGGATCACTTGATCCCTCTCGGTACATCTTGTACGCTTTGTGTGTTGATCATCTTGATTTACTCTTTGTCTGACGATCTTGATCAACCTTGTATCTCTATGACCATTATTTAGATAATACCTTGAATACCACCTTGGTCATCATATAAACTCCTTGAACCCAACATATGGACTTCAAGAAGTGCCTATGGACAAATCCTATAAATATAACTTAAGGCAACCATTAGTCCATAGGAATTGTCATCAATTACCAAAACCACATATGGAGATATATGCTCTAACACTTAGTAAGTAGAGTTATGATCATGTCAACCTTATCATTAAGGGAGGAGATATCCTCAACAGAGTTTACCTTCCTACCTGTTGGAGCTCTCTCATTGTGCCATTGAGAATAATTTGTCATAATCTCATCAAATTGCTTTGTGGCAGCACCAAGTGTAGTTGACATAAAGGTTCCTCCCGCGACCGAGTCTAACAAATTCCGCGAGGTAAAGTTCAATCCTGCATAGAAAGTTTGGATAACCATCCAAGTAGTCAGACCATGTGTAGGGCAATTCTTAACAAGAGATTTCATACGTTCCCAAGCTTGAGCAACATGTTCATTATCCAATTGCCTAAAATTCATAGTGTTACTCCTCAGCTGGATAATCTTAGCAGGCGGGTAATACTTCCCAATAAAAACATCTTTGTACTTATCCCAAGAATCTATGCTATTCCTAGGCAAATATTGAAGCCACACTTTAGCTCCTCCTCTCAAGGAGAAAGGAAAAAGCTTAAGTTTAACAATATCACCACCTACTTATTTATATTTTTGCATATCACAGAGCTCAACAAAATTGTTCAAGTGCAAAACAACATCATCTCCAGCTTTGGAGAATTGATCTTTCATAACTAGGTTCAATAAAGCAGGTTTAATCTCATAGGATGTGGCTCCAGTGGTGGGAGCAGCAATAGGAGTGCAGATAAAGTCATTGTTGTTGTGACTAGTGAAGTCACACAACTTGGTGTTTTCAGTGGAACCCATAGCAGCAGCAACAAGCAAGAACAAAGCAACTAAATTTTTTTGTGGTTTTTGGTATGAGACTCTAAAGCAAAAAACTAAAAAGCAAACTAACAAGACTAAAAAGCAAAGGTAAAGGATAGCGTGCAACTCCCCTATCTTGAAGACTGGAGTCCCCGGCAACGGCGCCAGAAATTTGCTTGATGACGAGTTGATGGATATACTTCTCGCCCCTCGTTGGTTAGCCCAAGTGGAAGGTGGAGATGTAGTGAGATGAAGATTTCCCTTACACGGAGACTATAAGGTTTATCAAACCAGGAGGACTCCTAGGTTCAACAAGTAGGCGTCTTCCTCCCTGGCGCTAGCACAAGACGTGGACCTGCACACACAACAAATAACTTTGCTCCCAACGAGTACAAAGAGGTTGTCAATCTCTCCGGCCTTGTAGTTTGCAAAGGATCAAAACACAAGCGAGAAAGTAATAGTGTAAACAAAGATGGTGATATGGAATGGAGTCACATGATGTTCACTAGTGATGTATCTCTCCCAAAAGACCAGAAACAACTATGCTTGGGTAAACAAATCACAATTGGGCAATTGACAGAATTATGATTGCACCGCAATGCTAATTATGCTACTTGATAGTTAGAGGTTCAATAGTAATGGGTAGTACGCCATGACAAGTAGACCATTTATTCATCAACATCTACTTACTAATCATCCACCTTGAGATATCTATCCAGAACATCTCTCCGGTATTAAGTTGCGAGCCCCACCCAAAGTTTAAACTCAACGCAACGTACAACTACATTAACAAACTATGCGTAAGGTAAACAATCCTTGCAACCATGGTCAAAAGCACCGTTGTTTTCTCCCTGGTGGCAACAAGCACATCCCCTAGTCTCATGTTTCTGTCACTCAAGCTAGACATCGAGGGGCATGAACCCACAATCATGCATAATGCTCCCTCTTGGAGTTACAATCTACTACTCGACCAAAGCAATAAATAGCAACAGAGAACATGCATGAATTACTAAGGAACATAATATAAAAGGATAATCAAGTATATAACTCATAAAAATATGTACATAATCTCATAATCCATCAGATCCCAACAAACCGAGCATAGCAATAGCAAGAGAATTAATAGATGCCTTGATCATGTAGGGCAGCTCACAAGGACTAACCATTGAAGCACAAGATTGGAGAGAAGACATCACATAGCTACTAGTCATCGACTCATGGTCCAAGCAGGACTACTCACGCCACATCCGGGAAGCGTCCATGGCGGTGGAGAAGCTCCCGGAGGTCAATCCTCCCTCCCGCAGGGTGCCGGGAAGAGGTCTCCTGACGCTCCCGATCTCGGAAGCGCTACGGCGGCGGAACGATGGAGCAATTCGAGATTCTAGAAGTTGTTGAAGGGTTTCCTCTCGGGACTCTAAATATAGGTCAAAGGAGGGCACCGCAGGAGGTGGGACCCACCCAGGCGGCCTCGTGGCGCGGCCTAGGGCCTGGCCACGCCAGCAGGTCGCCTCGGAGGCCCCTGGCCCCTATGGCCCATCTTCGATGTTCCGGAAGCTTCTATTTCGTTGATTTTTTATATATATTTTCTGGAATTTTTTGGGCTTCGGAAAATTGGGTAAAATCCAGAAGCAGAAAGAAGCTGGCACTGGATGTACTGAGTTAGTAGGTTAGTCCAAATATGTGTAAAATGATACAAAAGTGTAGGAAAACATATAGCAATGTCACCCAATAGATCATAGAACAAGAAGATATTATAGATATGTTTGGGACATGTCAGGCGCCAACCATCGTGAGAACGAACCTAACAGTAGAGATAAGGGGTACGAAAGGAGAGGGCAGAGTCCTAGCTACGGCAAGCTTGTACACACGATGTATGAGTTTAGGCCCCTCTCGTGGAGGTAACAACCCTACGTCTCAGTGCTCTGGAGCTCTTGTCGTGTGGAGGATGTGTGTTACACGGGGTGCGAACCCTTGTGCCACAGGGGAGGGGTGGCTTATATAGAGTGTGCTACCCCTCATCATGGCCCAGGAAACCAAGGGTTCGATTAATAAAGACAAAGACATGTGTTACTGATAACGTACATAATAAATGTTACTTATGGCGACCAGTCGAATGCCTACTTGTTGGCCTCCCTGGACTGGCTTCTGATCTTCTGTGGTCGACTGGCTTCTAATTCTTCCGAGTGAAAGTCTTCCGTTGAGTGGAGGGATAAAGTCTCCGAGTGGATGTTCTGCCGAGTGACCCATTGCGAATCAATTGGAATCTTCCTTGAAATCTTGGGTAGGACAAGTAGATCAGACCTATGACCCTACCCTAGGTACATATCTCCATCATCGATGACAGACTTCCTCATATGACCAAGGTCTTCATGAGCAAACAAGTTGGATGCACGCCCATGTAGCTTCATTTGAGCTTTCATACACTTATAACTCTAGTGCATCAGTTGGATGGCAATCCCTATGCCTCATATTGATATCGATTGATGGCACCTCCATAGCTCGTTGGTCCGCCTAGTTGATGCGAGACTTTCCTTCCACTTTGACTCCTTTTGATCTCTACCATACTTCATTCCACCCATATTCTATATCCATGATTCACTCTCATGTATTGAGTGAAGTTGAAAATGCCAAAGCGTGTGTTAGCACATATTTCTCCATAGGGAAACGTTTGGGGCCGATGCGCCGACCGAGCGCGCGTCATCGTATTAAGTATAATCCTATCATGTGTCTCACCGCGTCAGTGATTTTTTTGCTACAACTGATGTTGATTTTTGCTACACCCATCCACTAAAAAAGCTACATCCACGTTCGTCAGAGTTGCAACCCGAGTTCGCCAGATTTTTTTTGCTACAACTGGTGTCGATTTTTGCTACAACCATCCACAAAAAAGGCTTCATTCACGTTTGTCAAAGTTGCAACCCGAGTTCGTCGGATTTTTTTGCTACAACCGGTGTCGATTTTTGCTACAACACGTGTTGAATTTTTCTACAACCATCCACTAAAAAATCTGCATCCACGTTTGTCAGAGTTGCAACCCGGGTTTGCTAGAGTTGTAGCCACGACCATCCAAAGTTTTTTTGGTACAACGGTATCTATTTTTGCTACATCTGTTGGAAATATGCCCTAGAGGCAATAATAAATTAGTTATTATTATATTTCTTTGTTCATGATAATCATTTATTATCCATGCTATAATTGTATTGATTGGAAACACAATACTTGTGTGGATACATAGACAAAACACTGTCCCTAGTAAGCCTCTAGTTGACTAGCTCGTTGATCAAAGATGGTAAAGGTTTCCTGGCCATAGGCAAGCGTTGTTACATGATAACGGGATCACATCATTAGGAGAGTCATGTGATGGACTAGACCCGAACTAATAGACGTAGCATGTTGATCGTGTCATTTTGTTGCTACTGTTTTTCTGCGTGTCAAGTATTTGTTCCTATGACCATGAGATCATATAACTCACTCACACCGGAGGAATGCTTTGTGTGTATCAAACATCGCAACATAACTGGGTGACTATAAATATGCTCTACAGGTATCTCCGAAGGTGTTCGTTGAGTTAGTATGGATCGAGACTGGGATTTGTCACTCCGTATGACGGAGAGGTATCTCGGGGCCCACTCGGTAATACAACATCACACACAAGCCTTGCAAGCAATGTGACTTAGTGTAAGTTGCGGGATCTTGTATTACGGAACGAGTAAAGAGACTTGCTGGTAAACGAGATTGAAATAGGTATGCCGATACTGACGATCGAATCTCGGGCAAGTAACATACCGAAGGACAAAGGGAATGACATACGGGATTATATGAATCCTTGGCACTGAGGTTCAAACGATAAGATCTTCTTAGACTATGTAGGATCCAATATGGGCATCCAGGTCCCGCTATTGGATATTGACCGAGGAGTCACTCGGTCATGTCTACATAGTTCTCGAGCCCGCAGGGTCTGCACACTTAAGGTTCGACGTTGTTTTATGCGTATTTGAGTTATATGGTTGGTTAACGAATGTTGTTCGGAGTCCTGGATGGGATCACGGATGTCACGAGGGTTTCCGGAATGGTCCGGAGACGAAGATTGATATATAGGATGACCTCATTTGGTTACCGGAAAGTTTTTGGGCATTACCGGAAAAGTTTCGGGCTCATCGGTAGTGTACCGGGAGTGCCGGGAGGGGTGACGGGGACCATCGAGAGGGGTGTCACGCCCCAAGGGGTCTCATGGGCTATGGGAAGAGATAAACCAGCCCCTTGTGGGCTGGAATAAGTTCCCACTAAGGCCCATAATGTTTGAGAAGGGAAAAACACAAGGTGGAAAGAGTTTCCAAGTGGGAAGGTGGAATCCTACTCCAAGTAGGATTGGAGTAGGACTCCTCCACCTCAAATTTCGGCCAAACCTTGAGGGTTTGAGGCTGCCTCCTCCCCTCCCTCCCTCCTATATAAACTGAGGTATTAGGGCTGATTTGAGACAACTTTTGCCACGACAGCCCGACCACATACCTCCACGGTTTTACCTCTAGATCGCGTTTCTGCGGAGCTCGGGCGGAGCCCTGCTGAGATTAGATCACCACCAACCTCCAGAGCGCCATCACGCTGCTGGAGAACTCATCTACCTCTCAGTCTCTCTTGCTGGATCAAGAAGGCCGAGATCATCGTCGAGCTGTACGTGTGCTGAACGCGGAGGTGCCGTTCGTTCGGCACTAGATCGGAGCGGATCGTGGGACGGATCGCGGGACGGTTCGTGGGACAGTTCGCGGGCGGATCGAGGGACGTGAGGATGTTCCACTACATCAACCGCATTTCTTAACACTTCTGCTGTGCGATCTACAAGGGTACGTAGATCGGAAATCCCCTCTCGTAGATGGACATCACCATGATAGGACTTCGTGCGCGTAGGAATTTTTTTTGTTTCCCATGCGACGTTCCCCAACAGTGGCATCATGAGCTAGGTTTATGCGTAGATGTCTTCTCGAGTAGAACACAAAAGTTTTTGTGGGCGGTGATGTGCGTTTTGCTGCCCTCCTTAGTCTTTTCTTGATTCCGCGGTATTGTTGGATCGAAGCGGCTCGGACCGACATTACTCGTACGCTTACGAGAGACTGGTTTCATCGCTACGAGTAACTCCGTTGCTCAAAGATGACCGGCGAGTGTCGGTTTCTCCAACTTTAGTTGAATCGGATTTGACTGAGGAGGTCCTTGGATGAGGTTGAATAGCAATTCATATATCTCCGTTGTGGTGTTTGCGTAAGTAAGATGCGATCCTACTAGATACCCATGGTCACCACGTAAAACATGCAACAACAATTAGAGGATGTCTAACTTGTTTTTGCAGGGTATGCTTGTGATGTGATATGGCCAACGATGTGATGTGATATATTGGATGTATGAGATGATCACGTTGTAATAGTTAATATCGACTTGCACGTCGATGGTACAGCAACCGACAGGAGCCATAGGGTTGTCTTTAAACTAACGTTTGTGCTTGCAGATGTGTTTACTATATTGCTAGGACGTAGCTTTAGTAGTAATAGCATGAGTAGCACGACAACCCCGATGGCGACACGTTGATGGAGATCATGATGATGGAGATCATGGTGTGACGCCGGTGACAAGAAGATCGTGCCGGTGCTTTGGTGATGGAGATCAAGAAGCGCATGATGATGGCCATATCATGTCACTTATGAATTGCATGTGATGTTAATCCTTTATGCACCTTATCTTGCTTAGAACGACGGTAGCATTATGAGGTGATCTCTCACTAAAATTCAAGACGAAATTGTGTTCTCCCCGACTCTGCACCGTTGCGACAGTTCTTCGTTTCAAGACACCACGTGATGATCGGGTGTGATAGACTCAATGTTCACATACAACTGGTGCAAAACAGTTGCACACGCGAAACACTGGGGTTAAGCTTGACGAGCCTAGCATCTGCAGACATGGCCTCGGAACACATGAGACCGAAAGGTCGAGCATGAATCGTATTGTTGATATGATTAGCATAGAGATGCTTACCACTGAAACTATTCTCGACTCACGTGATGATCGGACTTGAGATAGTGGATTTGGATCATGTACCACTCAAATGACTAGAGAGATGTACTTTTTGAGTGGGAGTTCTTAAGTAATATGATTAATTGAACTAATTGTCATGAACATAGTCTAATGGTCTTTGCGAATTACGATGTAGCTTGCGCTATAGCTCTACTGTTTTTATATGTTCCTAGAGAAATTTTAGTTGAAAGTTGATAGTAGCAAACTTTGCAGACTGAGTCTGTAAAACCAAGGATTGTCCTCGTTGCTGCGCAGAAGGCTTATGTCCTTAATGCACCACTCGGTGTGCTGCACCTCGAGCGTCGTCTGTAGATGTTGTGAACATCCGACATACACGTTTCTGATGACTACACGATAGTTCAGTGCAAAATACTTAATGGCTTAGAAGCAAGGCGCCGAAGCGTTTTGAAACGTCACGGAACATAAGAGATGTTCTAAAGAGATGAAATTGTGATTTCATGCTTGTGCCCTTGTTAAGAGGTATGAGACCTCCGACAAGATTATTTGTCCACGAAGTAAAGGAGAAAATCTCAATCGTTGAGCATGTGCTCAGATTATCTCAGTACGACAATCGCTTGAATCAAGTGGGAGTTGATCTTCCAGATAAGATAGTGATGGTTCTCCAAAGTCACTCCCACCAAGCTGTGAGAGCTTCGTGATGAACTATAACATATCAAGGATTGATACAATGATCCTTGAGCGATTCACGATGTTTGACACTGCGAAAGTAGAAATCAAGAAGAATCATCAATAGTTGATGGTTAGTAAAACCACTAAGTTTCGATAAAGGCAAGGGCTAGAAGGGATACTTCGTGAAACGGCAAAACAGTTGCTGCACTAATGAAGAGACCCCAGATTAAACCCAAGCCCAGGACTAAGTGCTTCTGTTATGAGGGGAACGGTCACTCAGGCGGAGCAACTCTAGATACTTGGTAAGATAAGAAGGATGGCAAAAGTCGAAAGAAGTATATTTGATATACATGATGTTGATGTGTATTTTACTAGTACTCCTAGTAGCACGAGTGAATTGGATACCGGTTTGATTGCTAAGTGATTAGTAACATAAAATGAAAGCTACGGCATAAACGGAGACTAGCTAAAGGCGAGGTGACGATACGTGTTGGAAGTGTTTCCAAGGTTGATATGATCAAATGTCGCACACTCCCTCTACCATCAGGATTGGTCTTAAACCTAAATAATTGTTATTTGGTGCTTGCGTTAAGCATGAACATGATTGGATCGTGTTTATTGCAATACGATTATTCATTTAAAGAGAATAATGGTTACTCTATTTGCTTAAATAATCACCTTCAATGGTTTATTGAATCTCGATCGTAGTGTTACACATGTTCATGATATTGGTGCCAAAAGATACGAGGTAATGATGATAGTACCACTTACTTGTGGCACTGTCGCTTGAGTCATGTTGGTATAAATTGCATGAAGAGGCTCCATGCTGATGGATCTTTATACTCACTTGATTTTGAATCACTAGTGACATGCAAATCATACCACATGAGCAAGGCCTTGTTTTCATTGAGATGAAACAAGATAGTAACTTGTTGGAAGTGATACATTATGATGTATGCAGTCCAATGGGTGCTGAGGCACGCAGTGGATATCATTATGTTCTTACTTCAATGACGATTTGAGCAGATACAAGAGTATTTACTTAATGAATCACAAGTCTGAAATATTGAAAAGTTCAATTCTGTTTTGAAGTGAAGTTCGTCGGAACAAGAGGATAAACTGTCTACGATATGATCATAGAAATGAATATCTGAGTTACGAGTTTTGGTACGCAGTTAAGACAATGTGGAAATTGTTTCGCACTTCATGCCACCTGGAACATCATAGTGTGATGATGTGTCTGAACGTCATAGCCACGCACTATTTGGTATGGTGCATGCTATGATGTCTCTTATCGAATTAACACTATCGTTTATGGGTTATGCATTAGAGACAACCGCATTCACTTTAAATAGGGCACCGCGTATTTCCGTTGAGATGACACAGTATAGACTGAGGTTTAGAGAAATCTAAACTGCCGTTTCTTGAAAGTTTGGGGCTTCGACACTTATGTGAAAAAGTTTCAGTCTGATAAGCTCGAACCCAAAGCGGATAAATGCACCTTCATAGGATATCCAAAACAGTTGGGTACATCTCCTATCTCAGATTTGAAAGCAAAGTGTTTGTTTCTAGAAACAGATCCTTTCTCGAGGAAAGGTTTCTCTCGAAAGAATTGAGTGCGAGGCTGGTAGAACTTGATTAGGTTATTGAACCATCACTTCAACTAGTGTGTAGCAGGGCGCAGGAAGTTGTTCCTGTGGCGCCTACACCAATTGAAGTGAAAGCTGATGATGGTGATCATCGAGCATCGGATCAAGTTACTACAAACCTCGTAGGTTGACAAGGTCGCGTACTACTGCAGAGTGGTACGGTAACCCTGTCTTGGAGGTCATGTTGTTGAGCAACAGTGAACCTACGAGTTATGGAGAAAGCAATGGTGGGCCCGGATTCCGACAAATGGCTGCAGGCCATGAAATCCGAGAGAGGATCCATGTATGAAAACAAAGTGTAGACTTTGGAAGAACTACTTGATGGTCATAGGACTATTGAGTAAAGATGGATCTTTAAAAGGAAGACAGACGATGATGGTGATAAGTCACTATTAAGAAAAGCTCGACTCGTCGCAAAGATGTTTCCGACAAGATAAAACAGTTGACTATGATGAGACTTTCTCACTCGTAGCAATGTTGAAGGTCTGTTAGAATTATGTTAGTAGTTGCTGCATTATTTATGAAATATTGCACATAGGATGTCAAAACATTGTTTCCTCGACGGTTTCCTTGAGAAAACATTGTATGTGATACAACCTGAAGGTTTTGTCGATCCTAAAGATACTAAAAAGTATGCAAGCTCCAGCGATCCTTCAATGGACTGGTGCAAGCATCTCGGAGTTGGAATATACACTTTGATGAGATGATCAAAGATTTTGGGTTTGTACAAGGTTTATGAGAAACTTGTATTTGCAAAGAAGTGAGTGGGAGCACTAGAGAATTTCTGATAAGTATATGTGGTTGACATATTGTTGATCAGAAGTAATGTAGAATTTCTGTGAAGCATAAAAGGTTGTTTGAAAGGAGTTTTTCAAAGGAATACCTGGATTGAGCTACTTGAACGTTGAGCATCAAGATCTATGGAGATAGATCAAAACGCTTAATAGAAGTTTCAACAAGATGCATGCCTTGACAAGTTTTTGAAGGAATTCGAAATAGATCAGCAAAGAAGGAGTTCTTGACTGTGTTGTAAGGTGTGAATTTGAGTAAGACTCAAAACCCGACCATGGCAGAATAAAGAGAATAGACGAAGGTCGTCTTCTATGCCTTAGCCGTGGACTCTAAAGTATGCCATGCTGAGTACCGCACCTGATGTGTGCCTTGCAGCAAGTCTATTAAGAGGTACACAGAGTGATCCAGGATTGAATCACTGATCAGCGGTCAAAGTTATCCTTAGTAACTAAATAGACTAAGGAATTTTTCTCAATTATGGAGGTGGTTAAAGAGTTCGTCGTAAAGGGTTATGTCGATGCAAGCTTTGACACTAATCTGAATAACTATGAGTAGTGAAACGGATTCGTATAGTAGAGTAGATATTTGGAGCATTTCCGAATAGCACGTAGTAGCAGCATCTATAAGATGACATAAAGATTTGTAAAGAACGCACGGATCCGAAAGTTTCAGAACCGTTGACTAAAACCTCTCTCACGAGCAAGACGTGATCAGACCCCAGAACTATATGGGTGTTGGATTCGTTGGAATCACATGGTGATGTGAACTAGATTATTGACTCTAGTGCAAGTGGGAGACTGTTGGAAATATGCCCTAGAGGCAATAATAATTAGTTATTATTACATTTCTTTGTTCATGATAATCGTTTATTATCCATGCTATAATTGTATTGATTGGAAACACAATACTTGTGTGGATACATAGACAAAACACTATCCCTAGTAAGCCTCTAGTTGACTAGCTCGTTGATCAAAGATGGTCAAGGTTTCCTGACCATAGGCAAGCGTTGTTACATGATAACGGGATCACATCATTAGGAGAATCATGTGATGGACTAGACCCGAACTAATGGACGTAGCATGTTGATCGTGTCATTTTGTTGCTACTGTTTTTCTGCGTGTCAAGTATTTGTTCCTATGACCATGAGATCATATAACTCACTGACACCGGAGGAATGCTTTATGTGTATCAAACATCGCAACATAATTGGGTGACTATAAAGATGCTCTACAGGTATCTCCGAAGGTGTTCGTTGAGTTAGTATGGATCGAGACTGGGATTTGTCACTCCGTATGACGGAGAGGTATCTCGGGGCCCACTCGGTAATACAACATCACACACAAGCCTTGCAAGCAATGTGACTTAGTGTAAGTTGCGGGATCTTGTATTACGGAACGAGTAAAGAGACTTGCCGGTAAACGAGATTGAAATAGGTATGCGGATACTGACGATCGAATCTCGGGCAAGTAACATACCGAAGGACAAAGGGAATGACATACGGGATTATATGAATCCTTGGCACTGAGCTTCAAACGATAAGATCTTCTTAGAATATGTAGGATCCAATATGGGCATCCAGGTCTCGCTATTGGATATTGACCGAGGAGTCACTCGGGTCATGTCTACATAGTTCTCGACCCCGCAGGGTCTGCACACTTAAGGTTCGACGTTGTTTTATGCGTATTTGAGTTATATGGTTGGTTACCGAATGTTTTTCGGAGTCCCAGATGGGATCACGGACGTCACGAGGGTTTCTGGAATGGTCCGGAGACGAAGATTGATATATAGGATGACCTCATTTGGTTACCGGAAAGTTTTCGGGCATTACGGGAAAAGTTTCGGGCTCATCGGTAGTGTACCGGGAGTGCCGGGAGGGGTGACGGGGACCATTGAGAGGGGTGTCACGCCCCAAGGGGTCTCATGGGCTATGGGAAGAGATAAACCAGCCCCTAGTGGGCTGGAATAAGTTCCCACTAAGGCCCATAAGGTTTGAGAAGGGAAAAACACAAGGTGGAAAGAGTTTCCAAGTGGGAAGGTGGAATCCTACTCCAAGTAGGATTGGAGTAGGACTCCTCCACCTCAAATTTCGGCCAAACCTTGAGGGTTTGAGGCTGCCTCCTCCCCTCCCTCCCTCCTATATAAACTGAGGTATTAGGGCTGATTTGAGACAACTTTTGCCACGGCAGCCCGACCACATACCTCCACGGTTTTACCTCTAGATCGCGTTTCTGCGGAGCTCGGGCGGAGCCCTGCTGAGATTAGATCACCACCAACCTCCGGAGCGCCGTCACGCTGCCGGAGAACTCATCTACCTCTCTGTCTCTCTTGCTGGATCAAGAAGGCCGAGATCATCGTCGAGCTGTACGTGTGCTGAACGCGGAGGTGTCGTCCGTTCGGCACTAGATCGGAGTGAATCGTGGGACGGATCGCGGGACAGTTCGTGGGACGGTTCGCGGGGCGGATCGAGGGACGTGAGGACGTTCCACTACATCAACCGCGTTTCTTAATGCTTCCGCTATGCGATCTACAAGGGTACGTAGATCGGAAATCCCCTCTCGTAGATGGACATCACCATGATAGGACTTCGTGCGCGTAGGAATTTTTTTGTTTCCCATGCGACGTTCCCCAACAATATTTGGTATCAATATTTGCTACAATGGCTGCAGTCGGCACCTGTAAAAGCTACAGACGACGAGGAGCGTGGCGTGCGCCGCCATGGGGGAGTAGGTCATGCTGAGTGCACGCAGGCGACTGGAGGAGTCAACCTTGAGGAGCATCCCGGTGGCCGGCATGGGCAGCAACGCGAAGCAGAGGCTGAAGATGGTGTCCATGGCATGCGAGGGCAGCGAGCGCAGGGATCCATCCACGATGGGCGTGGGCGGAAGAGATACATCCATGGCAGTGACTGCCAGCGAGGGCGGCGATCGACGTAGTAGACAGCGAACTCGTGGCATGGGAGGTGGTGCTTCGAGGTTGGTCGTTCACTCGTTCATGGCTAGTGCCGGCGGCGCCGCTGCTCCTTTTCCCATTGGCTTTGTCGGATTTGGTTTTGGTATGGAACACGACATGAGAAGCTCTAATCCAACGACAGTACATGCTCACATCAAACGGCTGGGGCACGACCGGCCCAATGCTTGGGCCCGCGCGCCGGCGCCCAGCAGTGCCCTTTTCCATATGTTGTTTTGGTAATTGATGACAATCCCTATGGACTAATGGTTGCCTTAAGTTATATTCGAAGGATTTGTCATATGCACTTTTTGAAGTCCATCTATTGGTTTCAAGGAGTTTATACAATGATCAAGGTGGTATTCAAGGTTTTATCCAAAGATTGGTCACAAAGACACAAGGTTGATGTCAAGACCGGTTTCCAAATAAATAATTTTATTGGAAATCAGTCATGGATGTCACCAATGTATAAAATCATTCCCATTGATAGACCAATCTTGATACAAAAACCAGTAGTACTTAATATTAAATAGGGTAGAGCGGAGGTCGCTCTACAGTTTGTTACAACATGCCCATAATATCATAAGGACGGATATATTACAGTGGTCATGGGATAACTCTACTGCTCACAATAAAGTGGGCATGTCACATCAGAGTGAAATGACATGGCATAAGTACGACTACGTGCCAAGCGTCTGAGTGAGGCTTGACGATTTATTCATGAGGGCGGAAGCGGTGAAATAATACAACGAAAGACTCCATGATCGCAAGACTGACTGGGACTCCTCTAGGCGTCAGACTCGCTACCGAACTCTTCATCCATGAGGTCTCCTTCATCCATATCTGGCCACATCAACAAGCGAGTGAGTACTTCAAAAAGTACTCACAAATAGTTTGCACAAAGGATAAGATGAATGCATCAATTTAATATGCATGGTTAATTATCACAGTTATCAAGTTAAAGTAAATTGATAGCAGTTAAATTAGAGTAGATAAGTCGGGCGGTAGTCCTGCTGAAATATCCAAGCGAGATTAAAATGCACCGATCGGGTGTCTTAAGCGACACCTTGAAAGGTTAACGAGTAAAATAAATAACCACCATCGCACGTCTAAGCGACACCGCATACATGGTATAATAAATAACAAGCCGCAGTCGGGTATCTTAGCGACGCCATAGAAAGGGCATAAACAAATAACAAGCCAGAGTCGGGCATCTTTAAGACGCCGCAGAAAGGGCATCAATAAATAACAAGCCACAATCGGGCATCTTAGAGACACCACAGAAAGGGCATAAATAAATAACAAGCCACAATCGGGCATCTTAGCGACGCCACAGAAAGGGCATAAATAAATAACAAGACATAATCGAGCATCTTAGCGACGCCATAAAAAGGGAATATATAAATAACAAGCCATAATCGGGCATCTTAGCGACACCACAGAAAGGACATAATAAATAACAAAGGATTATCCGGGTGGTATAACCAACCTTCACGGTATTCCAAATCACCAAGTTTTCATCAAGTTAATTTCCACATTACAATGAGGCATTAACAATCAACCTTGTTGTAAACCAATACTTGTGCTCCAGGGACCGACACTAAGGCCGATGATGACCCACTAGTGTAGGGGATCTATCGTAGTCCTTTCGATAAGTAAGAGTGTCAAACCCTACGAGGAGCAGAAGGATGTGACAAGTGGTTTTCAGCAAGGTATTCTATGCAAGCACTGAAATTATCGATAACAGATAGTTGTGTGATAAGATGATTCGTAGCAAGTAGAAAGTAACAATAGTAACAAAGGAGCAGCAAAGTGGCCCAATCCCTTTTGTAGCAAGGGACAAGCCTGGACAAACTCTTATCGGAGGTGAAGCGCTCCCGAGGACACATGGGAATTTCTGTCAAGCTAGTTTTCATCATGTTCATATGATTCGCGTTCGCTACTTTGATAGTTTGATATGTGGGTGGACCGGTGCTTGGGTGCTTCCCTTACTTGGAAAAACATCCCACTTATGATTAACCCCTCTCGCAAGCATCCTCAACTACGAAAGACGAATTAAGACTAAGTCTAACCATAGCATTAAACTAGTGGATCCAAATCAGCCCCTTACGAAGCAACACATAAACTAGGGTTTAAGCTTCTGTCACTCTAGCAACCCATCATCTACTTATTACTTCCCAATGCCTTCCTCTAGGCCCAAATAATGGTGAAGTGTTATGTAGTCGACGTTCACATAACACCACTAGAGGGAAGACAACATACAATGCATCAAAATATCGAACGAATACCAAATTCACATGACTACTTATAGCAAGACTTATCCCATGTCCTCAGGAAAGTACTCACAAAGCATAATTATGTTCATGACCAGAGAGGTATTGAATAGCATCAAGGATCTGAACATATAATATTCCACTGAGTAATCCAACTAGCATCAATTACAAAGAGTAATTAACACTACTAGCAACCTTACAAGTACCAATCGGAGTCGCGAGACGGAGATTGGTTACAAGAGATGAACTAGGGTTTGGAGATGAGATGGTGCTGATGAAGATGTTGATGGTGATGAGTCCTCTCCGATGAGAGGAGTGTTGGTGATGACGATGGCGACGATTTCCCCCTCCGTGAGGGAAGTTTCCCCAGCAGGACGGCCCTGCCGGAGCTCTAGATTGGTTCTACTCAAGTTCCGCCTCGTGGCGGCGGCAACTCCTCCCGAAAGCCTCCTCATGATTTTTTCTGGAAAGAAACCCTCCTTATAGAAAAATATGGGAGCCAGAGGGGCAACAGGGCCCCATAAGCCACCTAGGCGCGGCCAGGGGGGTAGGCCGTGCGTGGCACGCTTGTGGCCTCCTGGTGGCTCCCCTCTGGTACTTCTTCCGTCCAGTATTTTTTATAAATTCCAAAATAATTCCTCGTTGATTTTCACGGCTTTTGGAGTTGCACAGAATAGGTATCTCAAACTTCTCCTTTTTCAGGCCAGAATTCCAGTTGCCGGCATTCTCCCTCTTCATGTAAACCCTATAAAACAAGAGAGAGAAGGCATAAGTATTGTACTGTGAAGTGTAATAACAGCCCATAAAGCGACAAATTTCACAAAGTAAAGTATGGATCAAGAATCTTATTAAGAATTAACAACCAATAGCCTTTAGTCATTGAAGCAATTGCAATTTATCATAACGTCGGAAAGAGCCAAATAAGAGCTTGTAAAGCAAATCCAGATACTCAATCATCCTTTCGTCTTATACAATTGCTAAAACTCACGTGGTACTCATGAGATCAAAGTTTCAGTTGGACACAGAGAAAGATAGGGGCTTATAGTTTCGCCTCCCAACTACTTACCTCAAGGGTAATGTCAACAATAATAATTCATGAATACTTACTTCCAAGTTGACATATGAATATAGATCTTTCCCTAGCACATGACGTTAGCCAAGATAAAGGCGAAATAAGGAATTGGTGTTGATCACCATGACACTTTTAAGGACAAAAAGTAAAGGTACAAGATAGGCCCTTCGCACAGGGAAGCAGAGGTTGTCATGCGCTTTTGAGGTTTGGATGTGTGACCTCTTAGTGTGAGGGAACGTCACTTTATATTGCCTCGTGTGATAAAGAACTTTATTATGCAATCTGTCGCTTTTTATTTCTTCCTCATCATAGGTTTGTACAAAGCTTATTTTCCACACACCAATAGATCATACATATTTAGGGAGCAATTTTTATTGCTTGCACCGATGACAACTTACTTGAGGGATCTTCTTCAATCCATAGGTAGGTATGGTGGACTCTCATGGCAAAACTGGGTTGAAGGTTTATGGATGCACAAGTAGTATCTCTACTTAGTGCGGAACTTTTGGCTGATATGAGGTGGAAGCAATAGTCACATGCTAAGGGATCTCTAGTCATATAACATTGTTCGGAACCAAGCAAACATAATTCATTATGTTGTCTTCCTTGTCCAACATCTACTTCTAAGAATGTAATAGTTTAATGAGTGTTCACAATCATAGATGGTGCCCAAGATGATATATTTATATGTGAACCTCTCCTTCTTTATTACTTCCTATTAATTGCAGCAATGACCAAGGTCTACGTTTGTCCACCCACAACAAGTTTCAATCAACATTATTTTTATATGTGAAGCCATCACTTCCCATAAGATCATTACATGATCTTTAATTCTTTTGTTCTTTTATTATTATTTTCTTTAGATCATGGCATGAAGCAAGGCCCTTAACTAAAATGCTCTTTATTATAAGACTCACGAGCTCGAATACATTGGGGGTAGCACACAACAAAACTCAAGCCTAGAATACTAAGAACTTTGTTCTACTAGAGAAAGATAAAAACAAAAAGGATCGAACTAAGAAAAAGGTAAAGGCAAAATATGTGACGGTGCTACGACACCGGGGCAACTCCCACAAGTTTGGCACAAGCCAATGGGATTGCCCATTCCCGTGCTTAGTTGTCTTCCTTCGAAGGTGGTGGTGGTGGAGTTGTTGCAACCTAGGTTTGATCCTCCGTATTCCAAGGCATAGGTGCTCCATCATGGAAAGATGACCGAGTCTCCGGAATTCTCAAATCTGCACCCAACCGTATTGATTTAAATCTATACTCATACTCACTGTTTTGGTTCTGCAGGTCATAGATCTGGGCTTGGAGGTGATCAATTCTGTCATAGAGCCTGGAGAGGTGCTTCCTGATGTCATTGGCATCGATCTTGTGCTTTTTGGTGAACTCCGTGATCATCATGTGGTTGGCGTTGAGTCCGCGTTCCACCATCCCTTGGCACTTGAAGACTTGCTGCTCCATTGCTTCGAGCCTAGCCTCCACGCTTCCGGTCTTCTTGGGCCCCTCAACATCACGGATGTGCAACACCCCCTCATGCATCTCGATAGATTGAGGGTGTTGCAGCACTCCCGCGAGGTAGGGATTGATGACCTTCTCGAAGAACTTTTCCTTTGAAACTTTTGGGGACGCCATAGCGATCTAGATCTGTGTGCACATTAGCTCGAAACGAAAATAGAGGATATTTGCGTGATATGAGGGTCATACCTTTCAGGAGAATATATAATGATTTTTTTCCAACGAAAGGTGTGCTCTGCAAGAAAACGATGTCCGGAAGGCACACGAGGTGCCCACAAGCCACCCAGGCGCGGCCAGGGGGGTAGGCCGCGCCTGGCAGGCTTGTCGCCTCCTCGTGCGCTTTCCGGACTACTTTAAATTTTTCTATTTTTCTAAAAAATTCCAAAACGGAGAAAAATTGCTACTGGAAAAGTTTTGGAGTCGGTTTACTTACCGAATCACATACCTCTTCATTTTTGGAGTCTGAAACAGGCTGATAAATATCCCTTATGTACTCGTCCGGAGTTATGGTATTAATAACACTGCTTTCAACATTTATGGGAGTACCTGAGATATAATGCTTGATTCTTTGCCCATTTACCACTCTCGGAAAATTACCTTCCGTGTTGTTGATCTTGATGGCACCGGAACGATATACTACCACAACAATGTAAGGACCTACCCATTTAGATAGAAGCTTGCCTGCAAAAAATCTTAAACGAGAATTGTATAACAAGACATAATCACCTACATTGAACTCACGTTTTTGTATCCTTTTATCATGCCACCTCTTAACTTTTTCTTTAAACAACTTGGCATTTTCATATGCCTGAGCTCTCCATTCATCAAGTGAGCTAATATCAAATAACCTCTTCTCACGAGCAAGTTTGAAATCAAAGTTGAGATCTTTGATTTCCCAATAAGCCTTATGCTCTAGCTCAAGAGGTAAATGACATGCTTTACCGTAAACCATTTTGTACGGAGACATGCCCATGGGATTCTTATAAGCAGTTCTATAAGCCCAGAGTGCATCATCAAGCTTCTTAGACCAATTATTTCTAGACCTATTAAGAGTCTTTTGCAGAATTAGTTTAATCTCTCTATTACTTAGCTCTACTTGACCACTGGACTGAGGATGATAGGGAGATGCAATTCTATGGTTGACATCATACTTAGCAAGCGTTTTACGGAAAGCACCATGAATGAAATGTGAACCACCATCGGTCATTACATATCTAGGGACTCCAAATCTAGGGAAAATAACTTCCTTAAGCATCCTAATAGAGGTGTTGTGATCAACAGTACTAGTTGGGATAGCTTCTACCCACTTAGTAACGTAATCAACAACATCTAGGATATGAGTATACCCGTTGGACTTTGGAAAAGGTCCCATATAATCAAAACCCCAAACATCAAATGGTTCAATGACAAGTGAATAATTCATAGGCATTTCCTGACGTTTACTGATATTACCTCTTCTTTGACATTCATCACAAGACAAGACAAACTTACGGGCATCCTTGAAGAGAGTAGGCCAATAGAAACCTGATTGCAATTCCTTGTGAGTAGTTCTATCTCCCGCATGGTGTCCTCCGTAAGCCTCGGAGTGACACTTCTGTAGGATCTGTCCCTGTTCATGCTGAGGTACACAACGTCTAATAACACCATCTACTCTTTCCTTATAAAGGTGAGGATCATCCCAGAAGTAATGTCTCAAATCAAAGAAGAATTTCTTGTTTTGCTCGTATGTGAAACTAAGTGGTATATATTTGGAAATAATATAATTTTCATAATCAGCATACCACTGTGTACTACGTGAAGCATTGATGACATTCAATTGCTCATCAGGAAAGCTATCATTAATAGGTTGTGGGTCATCAAGAACATTCTCTAACCTAGGCAAGTTATCTGCTACGGGGTTCTCAGCACCCTTCCTATCAACAACATGCAAATCAAATTCTTGTAGCAAGAGAACCCATCTAATAAGTCTAGATTTAGCATCTTTCTTTTCCATGAGGTACTTAATAGCGGCATGATCAGTGTGAATAGTAACCTTGGAATCAACAATGTAAGATCTGAACTTTTCACATGCAAACACGACTGCTAAAAATTCCTTTTCAGTAGTAGCATAGTTTCTTTGGGCACTGTCTAGAGTTTTACTAGCATAGTGAATAACATTCAACTTCTTATCAACTCTTTGTCCTAAAACAGCACCAACAGCATAATCACTAGCATCACACATAATTTCAAAAGGTAAGTTCCAATCAGGTGGTTGAACAATAGGTGCAGTTATCAAGGCCTTCTTGAGTATTTCAAAGGCTTCCTCCCAATCATCATAAAAAAACAAAAGGAATATCCTTTTGCAAGAGATCGGTAAGAGGCCTAGAAATCTTAGAGAAGTCCTTAATTAACCTTCTATAGGAACCATCATGACCAAGGAAACTTCTTATACCTTTGATATCTGTAGGGCATGGCATTTTCTCGATCGCATCAACTTTAGCCTTATCGACTTCAATACCTCTTTCAGAAATTTGATGTCCTAAGACGATGCCTTCATTAACCATAAAGTGGCACTTCTCCCAATTCAAGACAAGGTTGGTATCTTTACATCTCTGCAAAGCTCGATCAAGGTTGATGTGGAAATCATCAAAAGAAGACCCGTAAACGGAGAAGTCATCCATGAAAACCTCAACAATATTTTCAAAAAAGTCAAAGAATATAGCCATCATACATCTTTGAAAGGTAGCAGGTGCATTACATAAGCCAAAAGGCATACGTCTGTAGGCAAAGGTACCAAAAGGGCAGGTAAAAGTGGTTTTCTCCTGATCACATTGTGCAACAGGTATTTGGGAGAAACCAGAATAACCATCTAGAAAGCAGAACTGTGTGTGTTTAGACAATCTTTCTAGCATTTGGTCAATAAAAGGAAAAGGGTAATGATCTTTCCTACTGGCCTTATTCAATTTCCTAAAATCAATCACCATCCTATAGCCAGTAATAAAGCTCTATGGGATCGATTCATCTTTATCATTAGGGACAACGGTGATACCTCCTTTCATGGGGACGCAATGCACCGGACTTACCCAATCACTATGAGCAACATGATAGATAATACGTGCTTCCAGGAACTTTAGTACTTCTTTTCTTACTACCTCTTTCATCTTAGGACTTAATCTCCGTTGATGATCACCAATTGGTTTGGAATCAGGATCGGTTTTAATTTTGTGCTGGCATAGAGTGGGACTAATGCCCTTAAGGTCATCAAGAGTATATCCAATAGCAGCACAGTGCTTCCTCAGAGTTTTCAATAATTTCTTTTCTTCATGCTCTGAAAGTCTAGCACTAATAATAACAGGATATATCTCTTTTTCATCAAGATAAGCATACTTAAGAGTATTAGGTAACTGTTTAAGCTCGAACACAGGATCACCCTTTGTTGAGGGTGGATCTCCAAGCAGTTCAACAAGCAAATTATTCTTAAGGATAGGATGTTGCTCAAAGATAACTCTATATGCATATCATTTTCATGCTCAAGCAAATATTGCTCTAAAGGATCAGTAGGAGGCACAGCAATAGAATCTAGAGCAATAATTTCATCTTTACTAGACAACTCTTTTTCATGAGGTTGTCTACCAAACTTGGAGAAATTGAACTCATGTGACACACCTTCAAAGCCAACATTGACAGTTTGCTTCTCACAGTCAATATGAGCATTGACAGTATTGAGAAAAGGTCTGCCAAATATGATGAGACAAAAGCTATCTTGTGTGGTAGCAAGAATGAGGAAATCAGCAGGATACTTAGTTTTACCACACAAGACTTAACAATTCCCAAAGGGAAGATCGTATCTCTATAGGCAAGCTGAATAGTGACATCAATAGGTTCCATCTCGACAGGTGCAATCTCTTCTTTAATTTCATCATATAAAGATTGAGGTATTGCACTAACACTAGCACCCATGTCACATAAACCATGATAACAATGATCTCCTATCTTAACAGAAACAACAGGCGTGCCAATTACAAGCCTATGTTTGTCTCTAGCATGAGGTTTAGCAATTCTAGCAGCATCTTCACACAAGTGAATATCATGGCCATCAACATTGTCGGACATGAGATCTTTGATAATAGCAATGCTAGGTTCAACTCTAATTTGCTTAGGGGGTGTAGGTATTCTAATGTAGCCCCTACGTATCACAGTTGAAGCTTTAGAATGATCCTTTATTCTAACAGGGAAAGGTGGTTTCTCAATGTAAGCGCTAGGAACAATAGGATCATTATAAGCAATGACTTTATCTTCAACTAGATTGGGTTTAACTACATTGACTTCTAAGGGAGGATGATATTTGAACCACTTATCTTTAGGGAGATCAATATGAGGAGCAAATGATTCACACAATGAAGCTACTATCTCAGAGTCAAGTCCATATTTAGTGCTAAAATCACAAAAAGTATTTGTTCCAACAAAGGATTTAACGCAATCAAACTTAAGATTCATACCTGACTCCTTACCTTCATCCAACTCCCAATCTTCAGAGTTGCGTTCAATTATTTCCAATAAATTCCATTTGGAGTCAATATCTCTCTTCATAAAAGAACTGGTACAAGAAGTGTCAAGCATGGTGTGATTATCATGAGAAAGTCGATCATAATAGTTCTGAATGATAATTTCTCTCGGGAGCTCATGGTTGGGGCATGAATATAACATTGACTTAAGACTCCCCCAAGCTTGAGCGATACTTTCTCTATCATGAGGCCAAAAGTATAGATATAATTCCGATCACGATGTACCAAATGCATAGGATAAAACTTTTGATGAAATTCCAATTTCAATCTGTTGTAGTTCCATGATTCAGTATCATCACATAGCCTATACCATGTCAATGCTTTATCCCCCAAAGATAAGGGAAAGACCTTATTCTTGACCTCATCCTCGGGCAAACCTGCAACTTAAATAAACCACAAACTTCATCTACATAGGTTAGATGCAAGTCGGGATGTGATGTTCCATCTCCTGTAAAAGGATTAGCCAACAGTTTCTCCAGCATACCCGAAGGAATTTCATAACAAATATTTTCAGTAGGTGCAGTAGGTTGAGGAGCAACTCCTTGTGCTTCCGTTCGAGGTGAAGATACCCCGAACAAGCTCCTCAAAGGATTAGTTTCCATAGTGACAAGTGACAATAAATTTCAGCACACTATATAAATGTTTCCTTACCAAATTCCACTTACCAAAGGGGCTTCACTCCCCGACAACGGCGCCAAAAAAGAGTCTTGATGACCCACAAGTGTAGCGGATCTATCGTAGTCCTATAGATAAGTAAGAGTGTCGAACCCAACGAGGAGCAGAAGGATCTGACAAGTGGTTTTCAGCAAGGTATTCTGTGCACGCACTGAAATTATCGGTAACAGATAGTTGTGTGATAAGATGATTCGTAGCAAGTACCAAGTAACAATAGTAACAAAGGTGCAGCAAAGTGGCCCAATCCCTTTTGTAGCAAGGGACAAGCCTGGACAAACTCTTATAGGAGGTGAAGCGCTCCCGAGGACACATGGGAATTTCTGTCAAGCTAGTTTTCATCATGTTCATATGATTCGCGTTCGCTACTTTGATAGTTTGATATGTGGGTGGACCGGTGCTTGGGTGCTTCCCTTACTTGGACAAACATCCGACTTATTATTAACCCCTCTCGCAGGCATCCTCAACTACGAAAGAGGAATTAAGACTAAGTCTAACCATAGCATTAAACTAGTGGATCCAAATCAGCCCCTTATGAAGCAACGCATAAACTAGGGTTTAAGCTTCTGTCACTCTAGCAACCCATCTTCTACTTATTACTTCCCAATGCCTTCCTCTAGGCCAGAATAATGGTGAAGTTTTATGTAGTCGACGTTCACATAACACCACTAGAGGGAAGACAACATACAACACATCAAAATATCGAACGAATACCAAATTCACATGACTACTTATAGCAAGACTTATTGATACGTCTCCGTCGTATCTACTTTTCCAAACTCTTTTGCCCTTGTTTTGGACGCTAATTTGCATGATTTGAGTGGAACTAACCCGGACTAACGCTGTTTTCAGCAGAATTGCCATGGTGTTGTTTTTGCGCAGAATTAAAAGTTCTCGGGATGACCTGGAAATTTACGGAGAATTTTTGTGGAATATATATAAAATACTGGCGCAAGAATAAGTGGAGCGTGGAGCCCACAAACCCACCAGGCGCGGGCCTCCTGGCTGCGCCTCGCAGGCTTGTGGGGCCCACAACACTCCACCGCCTCCAATCTCAGCTCTATTTAGTCCGTCTCGCCCAAAAAAATCAAGGAGAAGAGTTCATCGCGTTTTACGATATGGTGGCGCCGCCACCTCCTGTTCTTCATTTGGAGGGCAGATCTGGAGTCCGTTTTGGGATCCGGAGAGGGGAAATCGTCGCCATCGTCATCACCAACCTCCCTTCATCGCAAATTCCATGATGCTCTTCACCGTTCGTGAGTAATCTCATCGTAGGTTTGCTGGACGGTGTTGGGTTGGATGAGATCTATCATGTAATCGAGTTAGTTTTGACGGGGATTGATCCCTAGTATCCACTATATTTTGAGATTGATGTTGCTACTACTTTGCCATGCTTAATGCTTGTCACTAGGGACCGAGTGCCATGATTTCAGCTCTGAACCTATTATGTTGTCGCCAATATATGTGTGTTCTTGATCCTATCTTGCAAGTTGTAGTCACCTACTATGTGTTATGACCCGGCAACCCTGAAGAGACAATAGCCGGAACCACTTCCGGAGCTGACCATAGTATGAGGAGTTCATGTATTCACCAAGTGTTAATGCGTTGGTTTTGTTATTTATTAAAAGGAGAACCTTAATATCCCGTAGTTTCCACTAGGACCCCATTGCCATGGGAGGGATGGACAATAGATGTCATGCAAGTTCTTTTCCCTAAGCACGTATGACTACATACGGAATACATGCCTACATTAGATTGACGAACTGGAGCTAGTTACATATCTCTCCGTGTTATAACTGTTGCATGATGAATAGCATCCGGCAAAATCATCCATCACCGATCCAATGCCTATGAGTATTTTCCTACTAGTCCTTGCTACGTTACTTTGCTGCTACTGCTGTCACTGCTGCTACTGTTACTCTGTTGCTACTGCCGTTACTCTGCTGCTACTGGTTACTGTTGCTACTGCTGCTATCACCCTACTTTGCTACTGATACTTTGTTGCAGATACTAAATCTTTCAGGTGTGGTTTAATTGACAACTCAACTGCCAATACTTGAGAATATTCTTTGGCTTCCCCTTGAGTCGAATCAATAAATTTGGGTTCAATACTCTACCTTCGAAAACTGTTGCGATCCCCTATACTTGTGGGTTATCAAGACTATTTTCTGCCGCCGTTGCCGGGGAAGCACAACTATATTCTCTGAGTCACTTGGGATTTACGTCTGCTGGTCACTATGAGGAATCCGATAGATCCAAGAACTAAAGTCTTGCCCTCCACTACGAGGACAGGTAAGGAACTGCCATCTAGCTCTGCACTTGATTCACCTTCAGTTATGAGTAAGTTTGCGACACCACCTCCTGCTAGAAATCTTGATATGTCGCCTGTGCTTGATGATGCTACTTCTGCTGCCCATTATGCTTATGATGATGCTATGCTTCATATTGCTTTGCCTGATGATGCTATGCTTGATACTGCTTTGCCTGATGATGCTATGCTTGATACTGCTTTGCTTGATGATGCTATGCTTGATACTGCTTTGCGTGATGATGCTATGCTTGATACTGCTTTGCCTGATGATGCTATGCTTGATACTGCTTTGCCTGATGATGCTATGATTGATACTGCTTTGCCACTTGGTGCATTCCTTGATGCACAAATTGCTAGAGTTGTTGCTAGATGTGATGATACTTCTGAAACTGCTGATACTATTGAAATAGAACCTGCTATTTTGCCTGCTAGAACTAGCTCTCCTAGATATGAATTGCCTGATATGCCTAAGCATTATGTTATGGAGGGAGAGATAGCTGAGGATTTTCTTGTGTGTAAGGATAGCTATTATGTTGAGAATTTACTGCGCCAGTGGAAAGAAAAATCTCTCAATGCTAGGATGAAATACGACCCGAAGTTTGCTACTTAGGCTATCTTTGTGACCGATAAGGATTATGAATTCTCTGTCGACCCTGAGTTAATCACTCTGGTCGAATCTGATCCTTTTCACGGTTATGAGTCTGAAACAGTTGTAGCCCATCTTACCAAACTACACGATATAGCCACCCTATTCACTAGTGAGGAAAAGATCCGCCACTACTCTATCCTCAAGCTGTTTCCTTTCTCGCTAAAGGATGATGCTAAGACCTGGTTCACTTCTCTTGCTCCTGGTTATGTGTGTAGCCCCCAGGATATGATCTACTACTTCTCTGAAAAATATTCCCTACCCATAAGAAGCAAGCTGCCTTGCAGGAAATATACAACTTTGCGCAAGTTGAACAAGAGAGTCTCCCACAAGCTTGGGGGAGGCTCGTCCAGCTACTGAATGCTTTGCCTGATCACCCTCTTGAGAAGAATGAAATACTTGATATCTTCTATAATGGACTTACCGATGCTTCTAGAGACCACCTAGATAGTTGTGCTGGTTGTGTTTTTAGGGAACGAACTGTAGAACAAGCTGAGATCCTACTGAATAACATCTTGTGCAATGAGAATGCTTGGACTATTCCCGAACCACCTCCTAAGCCAACTCCGAAGAAAAGAGGTATTCTATTTCTCAGTCCCAAAGATATGCAAGAAGCTAAGAAATATATGAAAGAGAAAGGCATTAAATTTGAAGATGTCAAAAAACTACCACCTATCGAAGAGATCCATGGTCTTCATAACCTGATAGAGGTAGTAGAAGTAAATTCTCTGCATAGATTCGATGAGAGTGATATTCCTTTTGATAAACCTTCTAGCTTATGCGTGGATGAATTTGATAACTTTGTTGCCAAACAACAGAGTTTCAATGATTATGTTAGCAGACAATTAGAACAGAATGCTCGTATGCTTAGTCATTTAAGTGCTCGTGTGGACAGAAACGTCAATGATCTTAAGCTCTTGAGTAAACATGTCTCTATGGTTACTACTCAAGTAGAACAAGTACTTAAAGCTCAGAATGACTTGCTCACTGAGTTGAATGACAATTCTGTCAGAGTCGTCACTAGAGGCGGTAGAATGACCCAGGAACCCTTGTATCCTCATGGTTATCCGAAGAGAATTGAACAAGATTCTCAAGGAGTTAGCACTGATGCACCTAGTCATCCTAGAAAGAAGAAGAAAGATGATAGGAACTTGCACGCTAGCAACCCTGTTGCTGCTACAACTGAGAGTCCAAACGATGTCTCTGTCTTTGATGCTGAAACACAATCTGGTGATGAACATGAGCCTAATGATAATACCAAAAGTGATGTTCATGATGATGCTCAACCTAGCAATGATAAGGATGTGGAGATTGAACCTGTTGATCTTGATAACCCACAACCTAAGAATAGGAGATACGATAAGAACGACTTCACTACTAGGAAGCATGGTAAAGAAAGGGAACCATGGGTTCAGAAACCCATGCCCTTTCCTCCCAAACCATCCAAGAAAAAGGATGATGAGGATTTTGAGCGATTTGTTGAAATGATTAGACTTGTCTTTCTGCAAATGCGTTTGACAGATATGCTCAAAATGTCTCTGTATGCTAAGTACATGAAGGATATTGTGACTAATAAGAGGAGGATACCTGAGGTTGAGATTTCCACCATGCTCGCTAATTATACCTTCAAGGGTGGAACTCCTAAGAAACTAGGTGATCGAGGTGTGCCCACTATACCTTGCTCCATTAAAGGCAACTACGTTAGAACTGCTTTATGTGACCTTGGAGCCAGTGTTAGTGTTATGCCTCTCTCTCTTTATCGTAGGCTTGAACTGGATAAGTTGACACCCACTAAAATCTCTCTGCAAATGGCCGACAAATCAACTGCTTTCCCTATCGGCATTTGCGAGGATGTGCCTGTTGTGGTTGCTAACGTTACTATCTTAACAGACTTTGTTATTCTGGATATTCGTGAGGACGATGCCATGACGGTCATCCTTGGAAGACCCTTTTTAAACACTGCAGGGGCTGTTATAGATTGCAACAAAGGCAATCTCACTTTCCATGTCAATGGTAATGAGCATACAGTGCACTTTCCGAAGAAACAATATCGAGTACATTGCATCAATGCTATCGAAAAAACTTCATCTATTCTTATTGGGAGCTTTGAATGCCCTATTCATCGATACACATACCCATTGAGGTAACCTAGTGACTATTCGGAAATTCTCCGTCTTCTTTTGCGATTCAAAAAGTTTGTCAAGGAGACTTGATCAACCTCATTGACGGATTTCTTTCGATGACCATGAGATGGATGAATCAAGGAGTCACAAACCTCTGTTCCAAGCTTTCACCTTCGGTTGCTTAGAGGAAAAATGATAGATTTCGTTTAGTTTTCCCTGTTTTCTGTTTTAGCATCCCGTGGAAAAGTATCCCGAAAATAAAAGTTCTCCGAACGTCATGAAAATCAAGTATGCTTTTTTCTGGAATTTTTGAAAAATACTGAGACGAAGAGCTAGTCTGGGGGGCTACACTTATGGGGGCCACGTGCACCCCCTCCACTCATTCTAGCTCCCATCTACTTCTCCTACCTCCAGAAAAAATCGTTTCGCAGCTCAAACCCATGTTCTTGCTCTTCTTCCTGGGATTTTTGATCTCCTTGTGCAAAGCACCATTCACCGAGCTGTTTTGGGGAAATTACTCCTTGGTAAGTGACTCCTCCATTGGTCCAATTAGTTTTTGCTCTAGTGCCTTATACTTCGTGTATTTTTGCTGCCTTGGTGACCATGTTCTTGAGCTTTGCATGCTAATTTTAGCTGGTCCCAAGTAGATTTGATGCGTAATATGGCTTCTAGGCGCTTGTGGGAGTAGTTGCTACGAGTTTCGTTGGGCCTTGTTCACTTTTCCTTAGAACCACTAAAAATTTCAGAAATTTCAGAGGTAGAAAAAGGAAAAGATGAGGAGGTTCTTAAGAGGCTCTTCAAGCCGTGACCCCAAGGATGATGGAAGTGAGAAGAAGAAACCCAAGTATCCGGTCCCTCGAGTTGCAGAAGTTCGAGTGTGCGAGTGGCCAAGCAATGTGTTCTTACGCGCCGCCGGACTTTATGAAGACTTTTATCACTTGGTAGAGAATGCAGGCCTTACCGCCTTCATTGAAGATAAGTGTCCGCAATACCTCCTCCTCACTAATATCTTCGTACAAAGCTTTAACTTCTATCCGAGGAAGAATCCTCCTATGGTTGAGTTCAAATTATATGATATCCCCCAACGCATGTCACTCCAGGATTTTTGCAATGTTTGCAAATTGCCTTTTGTTAGGGATATTCATGAACCTCGTCCACGGGACTTGGAGGCTTTCATAGATATTATTGCTGTAGGAGAGGAGAGAGGAGTGTCTTGCGCTAGAGCTGCTAGCATACATTTTCCCGTGCTTCGGTACTTCTCACTATTCGTGGGAAAATGTTTGATTGGCCGTGGGAAAGCTGGGTCCCTTAGCTCACCAGATCTTGCGGTCTTGCGTGAAGCCCTTTATAATGATAAAACTTATAGCTTGGGTGCTACAGTAGCTCAATGGTTGAACACGAATCGTTCTAAAGGCGTTGTCTATGGAGGTACCTATGCTACTCGTCTTGCTAGACATTTTGAGATACTTATTAGACTGGACAAGGAAGAAGAGTTTCTTCTTCGTGAGAGATATCTAGACTATGATAGCATGGTTCGCCATGACTTTCTTGATAGAGATATAAATAGAAGGATGATTTATAACCTGGTATTTAGTCAGGGTACTCGTGAGACTATTACTTTGCATGCTCCTTCTTTATTCAATCTTCATGCAGGCAGGTACATTATTATGCCCTCGGAAATCTACGCGTATTGGGGCATAGCCCAACCACAGGTGCCCGTGCCCGAGCCACCAGTCGAGTACCAGACGCCAGTTTATCAGTGGGAGCCAGAGGATCTCACACAGTAGTGGCACCCTCAGTACACTCCGGAGTACCCCGGAGCTGGTTATTTCCCTCCTTGGGAGTAGACCAACTTAGGCCAAAAGCCTAAGCTTGGGGGAGTACGTGTTTCTCACCGATTTTATATTCTTGCTTATGCTTTCACTTTATTCGTCGGTGTTCACACTTTGCCACTGTATCATCCATGCTAGTTTATTTTCTTTTTCTCGTTTTATTTTCATGTGTCTGTCTAGTTTGAGAAAACCCAAAAAGATTTCCTTTTTCTTCTTTTGCTTGTTTGGAGCTTTCCCGTGTAAATAGTTTTCTTTTTCTTTGGGTCAAGGTAGAAGACCATGGTTACAATGTTTAGTGGCTCTCGCATGCATATATGTTTATCTGTTAAAGAGCCATATTACTTTTTCTTCTCCTTTGTGTTTGCCTGCATATTCCAGCTTAGTCCAATGCACGAGCACGCTTATTATTGTTCACATCATTCGGTCGTGCAAGTGAAAGGCAATAATCACGATATATGATGAAGTGACTGAGCCTGGAAAAGCTGGTATGAACTCGATCTATTTTGTTTTTGTAAATATGACTAGCTCATCATTCCTGATTCAGCTTTGTTGTGAGAGAAACATGTTTGCAATGACAACTTAGAGATCATAGTTTCTAATGCCATGCTTAAATTAGCTAGGAGCTTATAATGGTTTGCCTTGGATGCCAACATGAATTTTGAGACGACTATGATGTAGTATGATAGGATGGTATCCTCCTTTGAATGATTCAAGTGGCTTGACTTGGCGCATGTTCACTCATGTAGTTGAAACAAAATCAACATAGCCTCTATGATATTCATGTTCATGGTGATTTATGTCCTACTCATGCTTGCACTCAATATTAGTTAATCTCAATGCATTTTGATGACTCTTGTCGCTCTCTAGTTGGTCGTTTCCCACTCTTTTGCTGGCCTTGACTTGTACTAAGCGGGAATACTGCTTATGCATCCACTTCCATAAACCCAAAGCTGTTCCATCTGAGTCCACCATACCTACCTATATGCGGTATCTACCTGCCGTTCCAAGTAAATTTGCATGTGCCACTCTCTAAACCTTCAAGAAATAATTTGTTTTGCATGCCCAAACCGCTCATGTGGTGACAGAGGGCTATCAGTATATTCCATGCTAGGCGTGTTATCCTCGATATGTGCATATTCACTATCATTCATTGGAAAGGGGCCGGTAATTGGAATTCCCAGTTCCATGCTCAAATTGAAAAGATAATTGCAAACAAAACTCCCCCTGGATTGATGTTGGTATGGACGGCACCCGAGGATTCGGCTAGTCGTGGAGTGTGATTGATCGGTAGTGGGGGAGTCAAAACTTTACTTTTCTGTTTGGGAACCGCCTATAGCATGTGTAGCGTGGAAGATGGTGAAAACTCTTGGTCATTGCGTTGACAATGAAAGCATGGCACCCAAAATTATTATCTGTGTTTTCAAAAGCTTGAGCTGTGGCACCTCTGCAAATCAATGCTTCCCTCTGCGAAGGGCCTGTCTATTTATGTTCCTGTTGAGTCATCCTCTTCTTATAAAAGCACCAATTAGAGAGCACCTCTGTCATTTTTATGCTTTGTTTTTAACTATGATTGAGTATGACTGTGACTGGATCTTCTTTGCCATGAATTACAATGTTTAGTCAGCCCTTGGTCTTTGAAGGTGCTCTGCATTTATGTTTTGCGGTCTGAGAAAGAGCTAGCGAGATACCATCTGTTCGTACTGCTTCATGATTGTTTTGATTGAAGTTTTGGCATTTGAGACTTATTATTATTTGCTCGCTGGTTGATTATGCCATTGATATGAGTTTACCGTGAGACCTAGATGTCATTTGCTTATGTGGTTAGCTTGTGATCTTGGTGAAATTCTGGTTATGAGTTAGACATAATTGCAACAACCAGATCAAACAAAGTTCGTCAAAGTTTTTCTTTTGTCTCTTTCACTTTGTCAACTGAATTGCTTGAGGACAAGCAAGGCTTTAAGCTTGGGGGAGTTGATACGTCTCCGTCGTATCTACTTTTCCGAACTCTTTTGCCCTTGTTTTGGACTCTAATATGCATGATTTGAATGGAACTAACCCGGACAAACGTTGTTTTCGGCAGAATTGCCATGGTGTTGCTTTTGCGCAGAAATAAAAGTTCTCGGAATGACCTGAAAATTTACGGAGAATTTTTGTGGAATATATAAAAAATACTAGCGCAAGAATCAGCGGAGGAAGTGGAGCGTGGAGCCCACAAGCCCACCACCTCCAATCTCAGCTCTATTTAGTCCGTCTCGCCCGGAAAAAAACAAGGAGAAGAGTTCATCGTGTTTTACGATACGGAGGCGCCGCCACCTCATGTTCTTCATCTCGAGGGCAGATGTGGAGTCCGTTTTGGGCTCCGGAGAGGGGAAATCGTCGCCATCGTCATCACCAACCTTCCTTCATCGCCAATTCCATGATGCTCTTCACCGTTCGTGAGTAATCTCATCGTAGGCTTGCTGGACGGTGATCGGTTGGACGAGATATATCATGTAATCGAGTTAGTTTTGACGGAGATTGATCCCTAGTATCCACTATGTTCTGAGATTGATGTTGCTACTACTTTGACATGCTTAATGCTTGTCACTAGGGCCCGAGTGCCATGATTTCAGATCTGAACCTATTATGTTGTCGTCAATATATGTGTGTTCTTGATCCTATCTTGCAAGTTGTAGTCACCTACTATGTGTTATGACCCGACAACCCCGGAGTGACAATAGCCGGAACCACTCCTGGAGATGACCATAGTATGAGGAGTACATGTATTCACCAAGTCTTAATGCGTTGGTCCAGTTCTTTATTAAAAGGAGAACCTTAATATACCGTAGTTTCCATCAGGACCCCGCTGCCACGGGAGGGATGGATAATAGATGTCATGCAAGTTCTTTTCCCTAAGCACGTATGACTACATACGGAATACATGCCTACATTAGATTGACGAACTGGAGCTAGTTACATATCTCTCCGTGTTATAACTGTTGCATGATGAATAACATCCGGCATAATCATCCCTCACCGATCCAATGCCTACGAGTCTTTTCCTACTTGTCCTTGCTACGTTACTTTGATGCTACTGTTGTCACTGCTGCTACTGTTACTCTGTTGCTACCGCTGTTACTCTGCTGCTACTGGTTACTGTTGATGCTGCTGCTATCACCCTACTTTGCTACTGATACTTTGCTGCTAATACTAAATCTTTCAGGTGTGGTTGAATTGACAACTCAACTGCCAATACTTGAGAATATTCTTTGGTTCCCCTTGAGTCGAATCAATAAATTTGGGTTGAATACTCTACCCTTGAAAACTGTTGCGATGCCCTATACTTGTGGGTTATCACTTATCCCATGTCCTGAGGAACAAAAGTAACTACTCACAAAGCATAATTATGTTCATGACCCGAGAGGTATTGAATAGCATCAAGGATCTGAACATATAATCTTCCATCGAGTAATCCAACTAGCATCAACTATAAAGAGTAATTAACACTACTAGCAACCTTACAAGTACCAATCGAAGTCGCGAGACGGAGATTGGTTACAAGAGATGAACTAGGGTTTGGAGATGAGATGGTCCTGATGAAGATGTTGATGGTGATGAGTCCTCTCCGATGAGAGGAGTGTTGGTGATGACGATGGCGACGATTTCCCCCTCCGGAAGGGAAGTTTCCCCGGCAGGACGGCCTTGCCGGAGCTCTAGATTGGTTCTGCTCAAGTCCGCCTCGTGGCGGCGGCGATTCCTCCCGAAAGCATCCTCCTGATTTTTTCTGGAACGAAACCCTCCTTATAGCAAAAGATGGGAGCCAGAGGGGCAATAGGGGGCCCACAAGCCACCTAGGTGAGACGAGAGGGGTAGGTCACGCATGGCAGGCTTGTGGCCTCCTGGTGGCTCCCCTCTCGTACTTCTTCCGTCCAATATTTTTTATAAATTCCAAAATAATTCCCCGTTGATTTTCACGGCTTTTGGAGTTGCGCAGAATAGGTATCTCAAACTTGCTCCTTTTTCAGGCCAGAATTTCAGTTGTCGGCATTCTCCCTCTTCATGTAAACCCTATAAAATAAGAGAGAAAAGGCATAAGTATTGTACCGTGAAGTGTAATAACAGCCCATAAAGCGATAAATATCAACGTAAAAGCATGATGTAAAATGGACGTATCAACCGACTCTTGACGTGTCAACCAGCCGTCCTTGACCATGGACACGGCTACTCGAATAGTTTTGACTCTGCATAGGGTGTACTCTTCACCCACAACCAACGGGTTCCAATAGTCACTAGGATTAATTCCGCGTATGGTATTTTAGAAGCAAATGCTCAGAACCAGCAAACACCCATTTTACCCCCTCGGAGACCGGCATCACCCGGGCTACGCCGCGAGGGAAAAACCATAAGACGGGGAGGCCAACATGCCCGACTAGCATGGGATCACTGTTCTACCGCGCGCTACAAGGGAGTGCCCTCCCTCTCAGTCCCAGACCGGAAACACCCTAGCCCCCTGACCGTATAACTGGCTTTATTCCAGGGCCATGGAGACCTTCATCCCGGCCCCTCTACTTGGTGTGTGACTGATAATAGGTTCACGACCGACTACACCGCATTCCCTTTCGGTAAAACCGAGGCAACACGAAATAGAAGGTGACTCACTGACCAGACTACACCGCATTCCCTTTCATCTCACCACGATCATGCATCTGGCATGACCTCGCCACAACCAATCATGTCCCACGTGACTAGGTTCTCCACGGCCTCTCATCACCACATCGGTCATCATTGTCACATATAGAGTTATATTAAGTAATATGTAGTGTGTTAATTAATGCAGCAAATGAGCAATAAATTTTTATCAACAAACATCACATCAAGAGTTCAAACATGCTTGTCTGGTTCAACGTAGTCGGGATCGAGCTCGATGAAGTTGTGAGCGGCATTTCCCTCATCAGAATCTACGTCACATATATCGAATGCTAACATAAGCGCTAAGGCTTAAATATTATCTCCAAATATATTTGTATAAATATGAAAATGTACTAGACGCCAAGAGAAAGTTTTTGCAATAAGAATCTCTGAAAAACCCCTTGTAGTTTAAAAATTATAAAGAAAATGAAATCAGGGGCTGATTTATAATGAAACAGGAACTTTCGAGGGGGAGACTGAAAAATAGAAAACGCCTTTGGCGAAAACACGAGAGCCAGGGGAGAAAGTGTATTCTGTAGCAGAGCGTCTTCGAAAAGCGGTTTAGAAATGAAAAGAACCCTGACGAGGGGGTCCCACCCATCAAGTTTAAAATGCCCCAGCGACAGAATCTCGTGGCGGTCGCCGGCGACGATCCACGGCACGACAAGGGAAACTAAGGGCACATGAGCACTCATAGTGTCCTTCCGCGTCGGTGGCTGGTGGAAACGGTCGTCGGCGAGCACCACGTCGACGGCGGCTTCTTCTCCCGCGGAAGACGGTGTTCGGCGCAACTGGATCTCACCGGAGGGAGTATCTACCACCGAATTATGGTGCGGGTTAGAGGGATAGGTTCGCCAATGGTCTACTGACTAAGTTTGGGGTGCGCTCGTTCACTCACCAGAGAGAATTTTGCCGGGGCCCGAGGAGGATCGGAGCGGCCGGAGTCGGAGAAGAAGACCTTCTCTAGGTCCTCTGCTTGCTTGAGCGTGGCTCTGAGAAGAGGTGGAGTGGTGTTGGGCTGCCTAGCTGCTTGGGGCCTCCTATTTATAGGTGGTTCGAGGCGGTTGTCATGACGGAGCAACTCCGGTGCGGATTATGATGAACAACGAGGGTTAGCAGGAGCTTAAGGTGGCGAGGCAGTCTACTACACCTGTTGGTGTTCCATTTTTGCACTAACCCATGTTGTTTACGCAGGGGGGCTCGGCTCGATGGAGGGCGGCCCGTGGCCACAGTGGCTGCAAAGAGCGCGCCCTGTGCTGCCCAGGCCACGCCGACAGCTCTGCAGCATGCGTAGCGTGGGGGACGGCCACGCGTAGGCTCGTGGAGGTTTGGGCGGTGCTGGTCGGTGTTGTCCTACGGTGAGGGCCTATGGCGACTGCAGCGGATGGCTCTGCCGCCACAGGAGAGATCGGGGCCGGCGTGCCAGCTCACCACCGACGCACACAAGCGGCCAATCAACTGTGCGGTGCTAGGGATAAGAGGAAGACAGAGTGAGCAAGGTGCTACTGCTGAGATTGACACTGAATCTCTGAAAAGTCTGAGCTTCACCTGCAGTAGTGCACGCCAGGTGTTCGTCCACTTGCGAGAGGGGTCATAATAAATTTCCTAGGGCTGAAACTTGGTGGGCTTATCCACTGAGGCTACTAGGAGTCCTGTGAATTATCTTAGAATTTTTGAAGCAAGGTAGGAGGGGTAACCGTTAAGGAAATAGTTTCTGGTCCAAAATTTTATTGAATGAAGTTTGAAAATTTCGAACTATGGACCAAAAGGTTTTTGCATAAATGGGATGGGTACTAAGGTGTACTAGTGTTAATCTATTTGAGGTCAAAATCAAAAGGAATCTGGTACTTCCTTTGAAATCTTGAGACCCCAAAATAAAAGGCAGAATTAGTTTTTAAAATATTTTATGAAGATTTTTTTTTTCTTGGTTGGGCCCTATTGAGAAAATTTGGATTGCCATCGTGGGTCAGAGTTAAAAACTTTAGAGAACAGGGTTTTGAAATGTTGGGCAAGTCAAGGGTAAATATAGTTCTCAAACTAAAGTATTTGGAAATAATTTTCTCCAAATCTTTGAGAAACTATTTTTAGAAGATGTCTAGATGCTAGAGGAGGGTCATGGGTAATAAATCAGAGAAAGGTGGAGAAGAAAGAGTTTTGAAATGAAGCTAGTTAGTAAAACCTTGAGCACTCATTTCATAGAAATTTTTAAAAGAAGTATAAAAGGGGTTGTCCAAGTAAGGACTTTTTGAAAAAAAATCAAGTAAAACTCTTTTCAAACGAGTGTTGTTGTCAAGGAAAACCCAAAGGAGTCTAGTTGAAGAAAGGATTTTCAACAAGATTCCAAAAATGTTTTTATCAAAATTTTGGAAATCCACTTAAAAATCAATAAAGAACAGAAAATCCAAATTGAAAATTTGAGGGTGTTACAGTTGATCAAGACTAAGTCAAAGAGTGAATCAAGTTGATCAACATGCAAAGCATACAAGATGTACCGAGGGGGATCAAGTGATCCCATGGTATGGTAAGCATTGTCCATTACACTTTGTGTACTAACCCATGGTCTTCATGAGAGTTCTATGTCGAGTTAGGCATGTTTCCAGGGGCTTGCGTCAAGAGGAATATCTCATTCAATCCATGGAAGGTTATGGTGTGGAAGTTCAAGTGAAGCATCACGAAGAGATCATGCTTGAAGCTTGCCGTCCATTATGGTGACAATGGACTTGTGAAGATGTGTCGAAGAGTGGCTCACCCATAGTGGAGTATGGGGAGCAATCAACTAGTCTTTATTGAGCCAACGTAATCAAGGAATGTGGTCCATCTTGAGGAGGACATCATCATCATCATTTAGCTCAAGAGGACTATGTGAAAGGATCGATATGGTTGACTAGAGGAGGGTCAATAGGCAACTAAGAATTTTTAATATTTTCTTTAAATAAATTAAGTTTAGCAACAAATAGGTTGTCTACATAAGCAACTAAGTGAGCAACCTATATGATGCTAACAACAACAATAGTAAGCAAGAAGTAAATACAAGTAATGGTAAGAAATAACCACAAGTGGAACCGATAAAGACGAGGATGTGTTTACGAAGTTCCTTCCCTTTGGGAAGAAGTAAATCTCTATTGGAGCGGTGTGGATGCACAATTCTCCCCAAGATGTCACTAAGGCCAGTGTATTCTCCTCACGCCCTCACACGATTCGAGGTGTCGTGATTCCACTAAGTGGTGCCCTTGAAGGCGGCGACCGAACCTTTACAAACAAGGTTGGGGCAATCTCCACAATTTAATTGGAGGCTCCCAACAAGACCATGAAGCTTTACCACAATGGAATATGGCTTCGAGGTGACCTCAACCATCTAGGGTTCTCAAACACCGAGGAGTAACAAGATCCGCAAGGGATTAGTGGGCGGATCAAATTTCTCTTGGTAGAAGTGTAGATCAAGGCCCTCTTAACCAAACCCTAGAATATCAACAAGTTTTGTTGGCTAGGGAGAGAGATCGGGCGAAAATGGAGCTTGGAGCAGCAATGGAGGTTGGGGACAAAAAATATGTTCTCATGGAAGAAGAACCCCTTTATATAGCGGGGGAAAGAATCTGCCCATTACCCACCCCGTCAGCATGATCGAGAGCGGTACTACCGCTCGTGGGAGTGGTACTACCGATGATAAGAGGTAGTACCGCTCAAAGTGAGTGGTACTACCGCTCAGGCAGTGGGAGGCCGAACACAGAGTGGATAGGTCCAAAAGTACCGCCATGGGCGGTAGTACTGCCCTACTACTTCAAATTCTGACCAAGAAAAGGCATTGAACTTAAGGGCAGCGGTACTCGCAGCAATACTAGCAGGATCACTACCGCCCTAGAGCGGTACAACCGCCGGCCTGGGTGGTACTACCAATGATAAAAGGTAGTACCACTCCAGGGAGCGGTACTACCGCTTGGAACTTTCAGGGTAGAGAAGACAGCTCCATTGAAGCGGAAAAGAGGGTGAGAGGAAAGTGTACGTGATGATTCCACCCAGACTTTTCCAGAACGGAACCCCTCTTAATAGTATGACTTTTCCTACGACTCAAGTCCACCGACAATGAAACATAAGAGAGAGAAACGTCTTCATATCCATACATCAAGGGGAAAGAATCGTCTTTGTGCAAACAGAGGAAGTACCTGAAAGGCTTATCGCACACGATTAGTCCGCAAATGTATTGTCATCAATCACCAAAACTACTGCGGTAGAAATATGCCCTTACAATCTCCCCCTTTTTGGTGGATTGATGACAACACGAGATTTTCATAGAGGATAAAAAATGAGATAGAATGCAACCCCACTCTCTATAAAACATAGACAGACTCCCCTAAGTGTGTGCACTATTGAAGTATGTTTTTGGAATGCAAAGTGCACACACTAGGATAAACGCTCCCCCTGTATTTTATAGACAGACACTACATGCACAAAGGGAACAACTAAGAGTAATATAACTACAAGAAGTGAAGTGAGCATGATCATTAGGGCATAATATATGCATATTTAAGACATATGAAAAAACAACGGTAGCATATGTCTCACACCATATGACATAGTCTCACAGGAGTCTCACACACTTAAAACGCAAAGCAAGATAAGTTACACACCACACGACGTAGTCTTTAAGCAAAGAAATGATAAAAGAGTCCACGAGTGAAAATATGGGCCACGAAAGAACACTCATGACCCGCAAATCCAAACATTCTCCCCCTTTGGCAGCAAGACGCCAAAAAGGACAAAGAAAATAGCAAGGATCCACGAGAGGTGGTAATGCTGACACATCAATATTCGCCAGACTCAGAGTTGTGGTGAACGGTGCCAGGAGGAGCAGGAGAGCCAGGAAACTCAGCATCAGAATCCCATGGGCAGTGGCGAGCAATCCAGGTGTCCTCATCAGTGAGTGTGTCCTCAGAATCACTCTCAATCATTAAGCCAACATGCCTTCTAAAAGCCTTGTGACGACTGATAGCCTCCCTTTTCAGCCGTGTGAGCCTTGTACTGACCCTTGGCCTGTAGAAAAAATAGCTTCTTCATCTTCTCCTTGAGCTTGTAGCTGAAGAAGGTTCTCCAGTGGGGGCACAATAGGGGAAGCAGTGTCCTCGTCAGCCACAAAATCCTCATCAGCCTCTTCATCAGCAGAATCCTCATACATCTCTCCAGGCATATCTTGTTCACGGGCAGAGTGAGTAGTCCACTTGTCATTCTGCTAAAGCTGCACAACCTTGTGGGATACCAGTTCCCCGGCTTCAAACAACTCACCAGGAAAGGTGTGTGCCCAAGTTTTCTCAATCAGAAGCATCAGAAAGGGGCCATAGATGGGGCACTTACGCTCAGACACCAAAGAACAGAGCTTAGACCACAAAACATGAGAAACATCCACATGCTCCACCTGAACCTTGAATTTATGAAACTCGCAGTAAAGAAGCATGTCTACCAGGTAAGAGTGGACCTGATCCAGATTGCCAACACGGGGAACAAGGTGTGGCAAAAGATGCGGTGCATGACATCTAAGAATGGTTCCAGCACCCAAGTGGACTTGCATGTAGTAGAGGAGATCTTCTTAGTGTTGTACTTGTACATGGCTTGCTTGTGAGTAGCAGCAAACTCACAGTGTGGACGATGTCCCACAGGGTTCTCGAGTCCCTTATCCTCAGTGTTAAGCAAATGCATAAAAGACTTCCACGGAGCAAAAAGTAACCTGCCATTGGTCATCCATGATAGAGTCTTGCCTCGTCAATTCCTAGGTGAACCATGGCAAAGAACACAACAATAATCTCGGCATCAACGTCTTTGTTGAACTACATAATGTCAAGAATGCCCAGCTTGTCACGGGGGGAGAGAGCAGTCCCGGAGTATCTTTCATTGCGATGCAAGTATTAAACATCAATAGATTTTACATGAGGAACAAACAGGTTCTCCTTTCGCTTTAGAATGTCATTGTAGATGGACAGTTGCTTCCGGTTCCAAAAGGGACGGTTGTGCATTGAACGCTCGTGACGTTCCACATAGGGATCGATCTTGCGGGACATCCAAAAGTCCTTAGCCTTCAGAGAGGCCATGGATTGGGACTTCAAGGGCCTCACAACAGGGCGCTTCCCCTTGGATTTGGAAGCAGACAGATTGACCTTCTCGGCGGGAACATGCTCCTGTGGTTGACTTGAGCTATCAGCCTCAGATGAACGATACCTCTTCGTGTTGCCACGGCTGGGGTTCGTCCTATGCTCCTGAGGAGCAGAGCTGCCACCTTCTGAGATCCAAAAACACAACCAGACAAAAGCACGCGAGAGAAACAATGAGTACAATATAGCAAGACACAAGATGGGCAAGAAAGAGGTGATGAAAAAGGAGGAATATCATGCAAAGGCCATCCCAGAGCGGTAGTACCTCCGCCAGGGTGATGCTACTTCTTATAAGCGGTAGTACCGCCCGGATGAGCAGTATTACCGCTCAGGGCAGGGACCGTGGGGTGAAAATCACCACTGGTCAGATCCGGTACTACCGGGGATGCCTTGACCACAAAATTCCTAAAAGAACATCATGTCTAAACTCTAGCCATCATCCACACCCTACACATGCCACAAGTCGGAACAAAAAAACGTAGATACATCTCATATTGTCCAAGACCTAGATCTGAAAAAGAGACCAAATGAGGAGAAGAACGGGGACAATACCGGTATCCATGGAAAGAGGAGGGTGTGGAGAATGATTCCACCGGATGTAATAACGAACGAGTGGCCAAAACGGAGATCGACGGCGGCCACCACAGCCTTCGGGTCGCCTGGAGAGACACCCATGAGGAGGAGTGGGGATGAATGGGTATGGGGAGAGAAAACTACCCCTGCCCGGCTCCATAACCCCCTCGCGAAGGAGTCTAAGCGGTAGTACTGCTCCCGGGCGGTAGTACCGCTGCAACGAGTGGTACTACCTATTATCATCGGTACTACCGCCGTGGCAGCGGTAGTACCGCTCCAGATGACCAAAAATGCAAAAACAAATTGAGAAAACTTCGAACCACCATGAGGTAAAAGACAAAAAAGACACGTCATGGGGATGACACCACTCCAAGTTGTGGAAAAAGTATAAGAAGAGAGAGGACTGATACGTCCATTTTGCATCATGCTTTCATGTTGATATTTATTGCTTTTTGGGTTGTTATATTACTTGTGGTACCATATTTATGCGTTTTCTCTCTTATTTTGCTAGGTTTATTTGAAGAGGGAGAATTCAGGCAGCTGGAATTCTGGACTGGAAAAGGAGCAAATCCTAGTCCACTATTCTGCACATCTCCAAATGCCCTGAAAAGTTACTTGGATTTTTTCTGGATTATATAAAAAATACTGGGCGAAAGAACTACCGGAGGGGGGCCACGAGGGCTCCACAATCCCCCACTCCGCCACCACCCCCCTGGTGGCGCAGGGCAAGCTTGTGGGCAGCCTGGCGGCCCACTAGCTCCCCCCCTTTTGCTATATGAAGGATTTTGGTCTGGAAAAATCAAGAGGGAGATTTTTTGTGGTTTCGCCGCCGCCACGAGGCGGAACTTGAGCAGATCCAATCTAGAGCTCCGGCAGGACGATCCTGTCGGGGAAACTTCCCTCCCGGAGGGGGAAATCGTCACCATCGTCATCACCAACACTCCTCTCGTCGGAAGGGAGGCATCTTCATCAACATCTTCATCAGCACCATCTCCTCTCTAATCCCTAGTTCATCTCTTGTAACCAATCTTCGTCTCGCAACTCCGATTGGTACTTGTAAGGTTGCTAGTAGTGTTGATTACTCTTTGTAGTTGATGCTAGTTGGATTACTTGGTGGAAGAGTTTATGTTCAGATCCTTGATGCTATTCATTACACCTCTGGTCATGATTATGATTATGCCTTGTGAGTAGTTACTTTTGTTCCTGAGGACATGGGATAAGTCATGTTGATAATAGGCATGTGAATTTCCTATTCGTTTGGTATTTTGATATGCTGTATGTTGTTTTTCCTCTAGTGGTGTTATGTGAACGTCGACTACATAACACTTCACCATATTTGGGCCTAGAGGAAGGCATTGGGAAGTAGTAAGTAGATGATGGGTTGCTGGAGTGACAGAAGCTGAAACCCCAGTCTATGTGTTGCTTCGTGAGGGGCTGATTTGGATCCACTAGTTTAATGCTATGGTTAGGCTTTGTCTTAATTCTTCTTTTGTAGTTGCGGATGCTTGCGAGAGAGGTTAATCATAAGTGGGATGCTTGTCCAAGTAAGGGCAGTACCCAAGCGCCGGTCCACCCACATATCAAACTATCAAAGTAACGAACGTGAATCATATGAACATGATGAAACTAGCATGACAGAAATTCCCGTGTGTGTCCTCGGGAGCGTTTTTCCTCCTATAAGACTTTGTTCAGGCTTGTCCCTTGCTACAAAAGGGATTAGGCCACTTGCTGCACTGTTGCTATTACTTGTTACTTGTTACTCTTTGCTTGCTACGTTTCACCTCGCTACACAATCACTTGTTACCGCTACTTTCAGTGCTTGCAGTTATTACCTTGCTCAAATCCGCTTATCAGAGCCTTCTGCTCCTCGTTGGGTTCGACACTCTTACTTATCGAAAGGACTATGATTAATGCCCTATACTTTTGGGTCATCAAGACTCTTTTCTGGCACCGTTGCCGGGAGTGAAGCGCCTTTGGTAAGTGGAAATAGGTAAGGAAACATTTATATACCGTGCTGAAATTTATTGTCACTTGTCACTATGGAAACTCTTCCTTTGAGGAGTTTGTTTGGGGTATCTTCACCACGAACGGAAGCACAAGGAGTTGCTCCTCAACCTGAGGTACCTACTGAAAATATCTTTTATGAAATTCATTCGGGTATGCTTGAGAAACTATTGGCTAATCCTTTCACACTTGCATCTAATCTATGTAGATGAAGTTTGTGGTTTATTTAAGCTTGCAGGTTTGCCTGAGGATGAGGTAAAGAAGAAAGTCTTTTCTTTATCTTTGAAGGATAAGGCGTTGACATGGTATAGGCTATGTGATGATACTGGATCGTGGGGCTACAATCGGTTGAAATTGGAATTTCATCAAAAGTTCTATCCTATGCATTTAGTACATCGTGATCGGAACTTTATTTATAACTTTTGGCCTCATGACAGGGAAAGCATAGCTCAAGCTTGGGGGATGCTTAAATCAATGCTATATTCATGCCCCAATCATGAGCTCTCGAGAGAAATCATCACTCAAAACTTTTATGCTCGGCTTTCTCATGAAAATCGTACCATGCTTGACACTTCTTGTGCCGGTTCTTTTATGAAGAAGGATATTGATCACAAGTGGAATTTATTGGAGAGAATCAAACGCAACTCTGAAGATTGGGAGCTGGAGGAAGGTAAGGAGTCAGGTATGAATTTCCAGTTTGATTCGTTAAATCTTTTGTTGAGACAAACACTTCTAGAGATTTTAGCGCTAAGTATGGACTTGACTCTCAGATAGTAGCTTCTCTATGTGAATCTTTTGCTGCTCATGTTGATCTTCCCAAAGAGAAGTGGTTCAAATATCATCCTCCTGTAGAAAGCAACATAGCCAAAACCAATCTAGTTGAGGAGAAAGTCATTGCTTTTAGTGATCCTGTTGTTCCTTGTGCTTACACTGAGAAACCACCATACCCTGCTAGGATAAAGGATTATTCTAAAGCTTCAACTTGCACCCCCTCAGGAGATTAGAGTTGAACCTAGTGTTGCTATTATCAAAGATCTCTTAGCCAAAGACATAGACGGGCATGTTATCAAATTCTGTGAGGACTCCGCTAGAATTGCTAAACCTCACGTGAAAGACAAACATAGACCTGTAGTTGGCCTGCCCGTTGTTTCTGTTAAGATAGGAGATCACTGTTACCATGGTTTATGTGATATGGGAGCTAGTGTTAGTGCAATACCTCGTTCTCTATATGATGAAATCAAAGATGAGATTGCACCTGCTGAGTAGAACCCATTGATGTCACTATTACGCTAGCTAATAGAGATACTATCTGCCCTTTGGGAATTGTGAGAGACGTAGAAGTCCTGTGTGGTAAGACGAAGTATCCTACTGATTTCCTCGTCCTTGGCACTTCACGAGATAGCTTTTGTGCCATCATATTTGGTAGACCCTTTCTCAACACAGTCAATGCTTACATTGATTGCATTAAGCAGACTGTCACAGTAAGTTTCGAGGGTGTGTCTCATGAATTTAACTTCTCCAAGTTTGGAAGACAAACCCATGAAAGAGAGTCGTCTGGTAGGGATGAAATCATTGCTCTTGCCTCTATTGCAGTACCTCCTACGGATCCTTTAGAGCAATATCTGTTTGAGCATGAAAACGATATGCATATGGAGGAGAGAGATGAGATAGATAAAATTGTCTTAGAACAATATCCTATTCTCAAGAATAATCTGCCTGTTGAACTGCTTAGGGATCCTCCCCCACCAAAGGGTGATCCTCTGTTCGAGCTTAAACAGTTGCCTGATACTCTTAAGTATGCCTATCTTGATGAGAAGGAGATATATCCTGTCATTATTAGTGCTCTCCTCTCAGAGCGCGAAGAGAAGAAGTTACTAAAAACTCTGAGGAAGCACCGCGCTGCTATTGGATATACTCTTGATGATCTTAAGGGTATTAGTCCTACTATATGTCAGCACAAGATTAAAACCGATCCTGACTTTAAACCAGTTGCTGATCATCAAAAGAGATTAAATGCTAAGATAAAAGAGGTCATTAGAAAAGAAATATTAAAGCTTTTGGAAGCAGGAATCATTTATCATGTTGTTCATAGTGATTGGGTAAGTCCAGTACATTGCGTACCTAAGAAGGGAGGTATCACCGTCGTTCCTAATGATAAGTATGAACTAATCCCACAAAGGATTATTACCGGCTATAGAATGGTGATAGACTTCCGGAAACTGAACAAGGCAACCAGGAAAGATAATTATACTTTGTCGTTCATCGACCAAATGCTAGAAAGGCTATCAAAACACACACACTTCTACTTTCTAGACGGTTATTCAGGTTTCTTGCAAATACCTGTTGCACAATCTGATCAAGAGAAAACCACTTTCACCTGCCCTTTCGGTACCTTTGCCGATAAACGTATGCCTTTTGGCTTATGTAATGCACCTGCCACCTTCCAAAGATGTATGATGGCTATATGCTCTGACTTTTGTGAAAAGATTGTCGAGGTTTTCATGGATGACTTCTCCGTTTACGGGTCTTCCTTTGATGATTGCCTCAGCAACCTTGATCGAGTCTTACAGAGATGCGAAGATACCAACCTCGTGTGGAATTGGGAGAAGTGCCACATTATGGTTAATGAAGGTATCATCTTAGGACACAAAATCTCTGAAAGAGGCATTGAATTTGATAAGGCTAAGGTTGATGCAATTGAGAAAATGCCTTGCCCCACAGATATCAGAGGTATACGAAGTTTCCTAGGTCATGCTGGTTTCTATAGAAGGTTCATTAAAGACTTCTCTAAGATTTCTAGGCCTCTTACCAACCTCTTGCAGAAGGATGTTCCTTTTGTTTTCGATTAGGATTGTGAGGAAGCCTTGGAAATACTTAAGAAGGCTTTGATAACCGCACCTATTGTTCGACCACCTGACTGGAACTTGCCCTTTGACATCATGTGTGACGGTAGTGATTATGTTGTTTGTGCTGTTCTAGGACAAAGAATTGACAAGAAGTTGAATGTCATTCACTACGCTAGTAAAACTCTAGATAGTGCCCAAAGAAATTATGCCACTACGGAGAAGGAATTTTTAGCATTCGTGTTTGCATGTGAAAAGTTCAGATCTTACATAGTTGACTCCAAAGTCACTATTCACTCCGATCATGCTGCTATTAAGTACCTCATGGAGAAGAAGGACGCTAAGCCTAGGCTGATCAGATGGGTTCTCCTGCTACAGGAATTTGATTTGCGCGTCGTTGACCGAAAGGGTGCTGATAACCGTGTAGCAGATAACTTGTCTAGGCTAGAGAATGTCCTTGATGACCCACTATCTATTGATGACATCTTTCCTGATGAGCAATTAAATGTCATCCGCACTTCACTTAGTGCACCGTGGTATGCCGATTATGCAAACCATATCGTAGCCAAATACATACCACCCAGTTTCACCTATCAGCAAAAGAAGAAATTCTTCTTTGATTTGAGACACTACTTTTGGGATGATCCTCACCTTTATAAGGAAGGAGTAGATGGTGTTATTAGACGTTGTGTGCCTGAACATGAACAGGGACAGATCATGCAGAAGTGTCATTCCGAAGCCTACGGAGGACATCATGCTGGAGATAGGACCGCCCATAAGGTATTGCAATCAGGTTTCTATTGGCCCACTCTCTTCAAGGATGCTCGTAAGTTTGTCTTGTGTTGTGACGAATGCCAAAGGATAGGGAACATCAGTAAGCGTCAAGAGATGCCTATGAACTATTCACTTGTCATTGAACCATTTGATGTCTGGGGCTTTGATTATATGGGACCCTTCCCGAGTTCCAATGGGTACACTCACATCTTAGTTGCTGTGGATTACGTTACTAAGTGGGTAGAAGCTATCCCCACTAAAAATGCTGATCACCACACCTCTATTAAGATGCTTAAAGAAGTCATATTCCCAATATTTGGAGTCCCAAGATACTTGATGACTGATGGCGGTTCACACTTCATTCATGGTGTTTTCCGCAAGATGCTAGCTAAGTATGATGTCAACCATAGAGTTGCATCTCCTTATCATCCTCAGTCTAGTGGTCAAGTTGAGTTGAGTAATAGGGAGATCAAGTTGATCCTACAAAAGACCGTCAATAGATCTCGAAAGAACTGGTCTAGCAAACTTGACGATGCACTATGGGCTTATAGGACTGCTTATAAGAATCCCATGGGCATGCCACCGTATAAAATGGTTTACGGTAAGGCCTGTCATTTACCTCTTGAGCTGGAACACAAAGCTTATTGGGCAATCAAAGAGCTCAACTTTGATTTCAAACTTGCCGGTGAGAAGCGGTTGTTTGATATCAGTTCGTTAGATGAATGGAGAGCCCAGGCATATGAGAATGCCAGGTTGTTCAAGGAAAAGGTTAAGAGATGACACGACAAACGAATACAGAAACGAGAGTTCAATGTAGGTGATTATGTCTTGCTATACAATTCTTGTTTGAGATTCTTTGCAGGCAAGCTTCTCTCTAAATGGGAAGGTCCCTATGTTGTCGAGGAAGTATATCGTTTCGGTGCTATCAAAATCAATAACACGGAAGGAAATTTTTCTAGAGTGGTAAATGGGCAAAGAATCAAGCATTACATCTCTGATACTCCCATAAATGTTGAGACCAATATCATCAATGTCATAACTCCAGAGGAGTACATAAGGGATGTTTATGAGCTTGTTTCAGACCTTGAAAACGAAGATGTATCTGTTTCGGCAAGAAATTGGACTCCGATACTTTTCCAATAGGAAATTTCTTCCGTTTTGGAATTTTTGGAAAATTAGAAAAATAGAAAGCAGTCCGGAGAGCGAACGAGGCGGCCACAAGCCCTGCCACCGCCCCCTACCCCCTGGTGGTGGAGGGCAAGCTTGTGGGCACCTCGTGTGCCTCCCGGACTCCGTTTTCTTGGGGAGGACTCCTTCTGGCCCAGAAAAAAAATCAATATATAGTCGCCTGAAGGTTTTGATCTCCCTATCGCGCAGTTTTCCTCTGTTTTCGTTTCGAGCTTGTTCTGCCGCGGATCTAGGTTAAGATGTCTTCTCAAGATTCAGAGGGAGAGAGCTATGTGGCCGACTACCTTGCTAACACCAAGGTCTATGGGGACTTGGAACCATATGGCTGGACCACTGATGAGGAAGAGGACTATGAGCCCAAAGGGAAGGAGCAAACGAGTTCCGATGAAGAGGAGACTCCTCTACCTCAACCTGCAAACACCCATGTGGAGTTCAAGAAGTCAAGCCTCCCTGACCATAGGAAGAAGCCTAAGACCTTGTTTATCCCTTGTCGTTTCTTGCAGGAGAGTAAGAAGGAGCTTTGCCATAGAGTTTTGAAACTCGAGGAGGAAAATGACGATCTAAGGGAGCATAACTTTTTGCTCAAGTGGAAATTAGACAAGCTCAAGACTGCTCCGACAACACCACCATCACCACCGAAGGAAGGCAACTAAGCATTGGTATGGGCAATCCCCTTGGCTTCTGCCAAGCTTGGGGGAGTTGCCCTAGTATCGTATCACCTTTATATCTTTTGCTTTTAACTTTGTTTTAGTTCTTTCCTTTTCAGTTTTTATTTCTTCTCTTAGAGGAATAAGTCTTTAGTTTTTAGTTTGAGTCTTTTGCTTTTGTCTCCCCCCGATGTATTCGAGCTTACGAGCTATATAATAAAGAGTGTCTTAGTCAAGGGCTTTGCTTTGTGCCATGATCAATAGTATGAAAAGAACGATAGCATGAAAGATCATGAGACGATCTTATGGAAAGTGATAACTTCACATATGACACGTATGATGATTGAAACTTGTTGAGAATAAATCAACATAGACCTCAGTCATTGTTGCAATTAATAAGAAGTAATAAGGAAAGAGAGGTTCACATATAAATATATCATCTTAGACACTTTTTACAATCGTGAGCACTCACCAAACTATTACATGCCTAGGAGTAGATGTTGGACAAGGAAGACAACATAATGAATTGTGTTTTCTTGGTTCCAAACAATGTTATATGATTAGAGATCCTTAGCATGTGACGATTGCTTCCACCTCATATTAGCCAAATCTCCCGCACCAAGTAGAGATACTACTTGTGCATCCATAAACCTTCAACCCAGTTTTGCCATGAGAGTCCACCATACCTACATATGGACTGAATAAGATCCTTCAAGTAAGTTGTCCTCGGTGCAAGCAGTAAAAATTGCTCTCTAATATGTATGATCTATTAGTGTGTGGAAAATAAGCTTTGTACGAACCTGTGATGAGGAAGACATAAAAGCGACAGACTGCATAATAAAGTTCTTTATCACAGGAGGCAATATAAAGTAACGTTCCTCCGCACTAAGAGGACACACATTCAAACCTCAAAAGCGCATGACAACCTCTGCTTCCCTCTGCGAAGGGCCTATATTGTACCTTTACTTTTTGCCCTTGTAAGAGTCATGGTGATCATCACCACTTCCCTATTTTTTCCTTTGTCTTGGCTACCGTCACATGTTTGGGAAAGATCTACATTCATATATCAACTTGGAGTTGAGTACTTATGCTTTATTGTTGTTGACTTTACCCTTGAAGTAAATGGTTGGGAGGCAAAAACTATAAGCCCCTATCTTCCTGTGTGTCCAGCTGAAGCTTTGACACCATGAGTACCACGTGAGTTGTAACAATTATGGAAAAGAAAAGAGATGATTGCGTATGTGGGTTTGACTTACAAGCTCTTATTTGACTCTTTCTGATGTTGTGATAAATTGCAATTGCTTCAATGACTATGGACTATTGTTGGTTACTTCTCGGTAAGGTTTTTGCTTCATGCTTTGCTTTGTGAAGGAATTGTTACTTTCCCATAAGAATCTTTATGATATATTGTTGTCCTATGTGTGATCATGATGCCCTCATGTCCGTATTATGTTTTATCGACACCTTCATCCCCCAAACATGTGGACATGTTTATGGAACTTGGTTTCCGCTTGAGGACAAGCGAGGTCTAAGATGGGGGGAGTTGATACGTCCATTTTGCATCATGCTTTCATGTTGATATTTATTGCTTTTTGGGCTGTTATATTACTTGTTGTACCATATTTATGCCTTTTCTCTCTTATTTTGCAAGATTTATTTGAAGAGGGAGAATTCAGGCACGTGGAATTCTCGACTGGAAAAGGAGCAAATCCTAGTCCACTATTCTACACATCTCCAAATGCCCTGAAAAGTTACGTGGATTTTTTCTGGATTATATAAAAAATACTGGGCAAAAGAACTACCGGAGGGGGGCCACCAGGGCTCCACAAGCCCCCACTCTGCCACCACCCCCTGGTGGCGCAGGGCAAGCTTGTGGGCTGCCTGGCGGCCCACTAGCTCCCCCCTTTTGCTATATGAAGGGTTTTGGTATGGAAAAAATCAAGAGGGAGCTTTTTCGTGGTTTCGCCGCCGCCACGAGGCGGAACTTCAACAGATCCAATCTAGAGCTCCGGCAGGACGATCCTGCCGGGGAAACTTCCCTCCCGGAGGGGGAAATCATCGCCATTGTCATCACCAACACTCCTCTCGTCGGAGGGGAGGCATCTTCATCAACATCTTCATCAACACCATCTCCTATCCAATCCCTAGTTCATCTCTTGTAACCAATTTTCGTCTCGCAACTCCGATTGGTACTTGTAAGGTTGCTAGTAGTGTTGATTACTCTTTGTAGTTGATGCTAGTTGGATTACTTGGTGGAAGAGTTTAGGGTCAGATCCTTGATGCTATTCATTACACCTCTGGTCATGATTATGATTATGTCTTGTGAGTAGTTACTTTTGTTCCTGAGGACATGGGATAAGTCATGTTGATAATAGTCATGTGAATTTGATATTCGTTTCGGTATTTTGATATGTTGTATGTTGTTTTTCCTCTAGTGGTGTTATGTGAACGTCGACTACATAACACTTCACCATATTTGGGCCTAGAGGAAGGCATTGGGAAGTATTAAGTGGATGATGGGTTGCTGGAGTGACAGAAGCTTAAACTCCAGTCTATGCGTTGCTTCGTGAGGGGCTGATTTGGATCCACTAGTTTAATGCTATGGTTAGACTTTGTCTTAATTCTTCTTTTGTAGTTGCGGATGCTTGCGAGAGAGGTTAATCATAAGTGGGATGCTTGTCCAAGTAAGGGCAGTACCCAAGCGCCGGCCACCCACATATCAAACTATCAAAGTAACGAACGTGAATCATATGAACATGATGAAACTAGCATGACAGAAATTCCCGTGTGTCCTCGGGAGCGTTTTTCCTCCTATAAGACTTTGTTCAGGCTTGTCCCTTGCTACCAAAGGGATTGGGCCACTTTCTGCACCGTTGCTATTACTTGTTACTTGTTACTCTTTGCTTCCTACATTTCACCTCGCTACACAATCACTTGTTACCGCTACTTTCAGTGCTTGCAGTTATTACCTTGCTGAAATCCGCTTATCAGAGCCTTCTGCTCGTCGTTGGGTTCGACACTCTTACTTATTGAAAGGACTACGATTGATCCCCTATACTTGTGGGTCATCAAGGACGACCTGGAGTGAGATAAACAAAAATGGGATATCCTTGTGAGACAAGTGCCATAAGGAGGAGGGCGGTGGCTGAAGCCACCTATGTTTGAGTTAGTAGGTATGGCACCACGAAGATTTTAACCTTGGTCCCAAGACCATAAATCGTCGTTGAAGCACAAATGTCATCGATGATGACTAATGTGAATGACCTGATCGTTTTATGCATAATAGGGGGAGGGACAGTTCATTGAGAGAACAACACTCCCCCTAAATTCATGCCTACACCTAAACAAGATAAAATTATGAGAGTGGTGGGGTGTGCCTATATTCAATACCCATTGCTCAAATCAATGATATTTAGCTCATGCCTTAACTCGCGAAATCTTGCTTCATTCAAAGGCTTCGTGAAAATATCTGCAAGCTGATCATTAGTGTTGATGTAAATGAGGTTAATATCCCCACACTTGATATGCTCCTAAATGAAGTGGTGATGAATGTTGATGTGCTTCACAATAAAGAGACACTTTGTCACATGTGACATTGTAATCCTTTAAAGTCTGCCTCATCCAAAGCAACTGAGCATAGCAACTTGCAGCGGCTACATATTCAGCCTCAGTGGACGAGAGAGAAACACAATTTTGTTTCTTGGAAGACCAACTTACCACACAACAACCAAGGAATTGGAAACTCCAAAAGTTGTCTTCCTCTCCACACGGTATCCCGCCCAATCCGAATCCGAATATCCTTTGAGATCAAATGAAGCACCTTTGGGATACCATAAGCCAAAGTTTGGGTTATTAGCCAAATATCGAAAGATTCACTTGACAACCACATAGTGCATTTCCTTAGATGTGGATTGAAATCATGCACCAATTCCCACACTCAATGTAATATCCGGTCTAGATGCACAAAGGTAAAGCAGAGAGCCGATAATAGAGCGATATACCTTTTGATCCACAACTTTACCATTGGGATCAAGGTCAAGATGGTAGTTGAGAGGCATGGGAGTGTTGGCCTTGGCCGGTTTGAGATCATCCATCTTGAACCTTTTGAGCATGTCTTGTGTATATTTTGCTTGATTGATGAAGGTTCCTTGACTCCGTTGCTTGTCCTCGTATCCAAGGAAAAACTTCAACTCTCCCATCATAGACATCTCAAACTCTTTAGTCATTAGTGCGGCAAATTATTCATTAAAATCTTTGTTAGAAGAACCAAAGATAATATTATCAACATATAGTTGGCATATGAACGTACTCCCCTTGACCTTCTTAATAAAAATAGGGTCAATTTTCCTAACTTTAAATCCAAAGTCATGTAACATCTCGGTAAGGTGCTCACACCACGCACGTGGGCCTTGTTTAATGCCATAAAGTGCCTTATCAAAAACATAAACATGATTAGGGAACTTGGGATCCTTGAACCCTGGGGGTTTCTTGACATACACCAACTCCTTAAGGGGACCATTAAGAAATACACTCTTCACATCCATTTGGTATAATTTGAAGTTATGATGAGAAGCAAATGCAAGAAACATGAGAATAGATTCAAGGCGAGCAACAGGAGCAAAGGTTTCACCGTAGTCGATGCCCTTGACTTGGGAGTAGCCTTGTGCTACCAATCATGCCTTGTTATGAGTGACAACACCGTTCGCATATTGCATGTTCTTAAAGATCCACTTTGTCCCAATGCCACTGTGGTTCTCCTTTGGTCTTGGCACCAATCGCCACACTTTGTTAAGCTCGAAGTTGTTGAGTTCTTCATGCATGGCTTCAACCCAATCCATGTCTTCGAGAGCCTCTTATACCTTTAGGGGTTCAATACAAGAAACAAACGCATGATGGGCACTAAAGTTGGTTAATTGACGACAAGTGGTTACCCCTCTCTTTAAGCTGTCATAGACATTCTCCAATATATGAGAATTCTTTATGAACTTTTTGGAATTCTTGGCAGCAGGTCTTTCTTGAATCTCCTCAGGGGTAAGCTGAGGAGTGTATTTGAGACCTTTACCGCCTTTGTGAGTTTTCCATTGATCGTGAGTTTGGTTTTGTTCTTGAGCTTGCTCTTGATCTTGAGCATCCTTAGAGGGATGGGCTTGATCAAGGACATCACTTGGTGCAGTACCATAATGAGGTTGGTCTTCTCCTTGATCAAGATCATGGGGTTGAGGGCCTTTAATTTGTTCTTCGGAAGTGTGTGGGTCTTGCGTTGGTGATGGTTCCACATGAATGGAACATTGTCCTTCTCCTTCAGTCACAAGGAGTTCCTCAACGGACAGGAAGTGTCCCACACCCATTCTTCATATGGCTTGGAGAGGAATATCATCACCTACATCACAAAGACCACTTTGCTCCACTTGGGAGTCATTATTCTCATCAAACTCCATGTTACACGTCTCCTTAATGAGTCCTGAGGACTTCATGAGGACATGGTAAGCGCAAGAGTTTGTAGCATAACCAACAAATATGCCCTCTTGAGCTCTAGGTTCAGATTTAGACAAGCGAGCGCCTTTCTTAAGAGTGTAACACTTATAGCCGAACACCCGGAAGTACTTGAGGTTCGGCTTGTTACCGGTAAGAATTTCATATGGAGTCTTGTTCAAGCCTTTGTGAAGGTAGAGCCGATTGGATGCATGACATGCGGTTTTGATGGCTTCAACCCAAAGTTATACGAAGGTTTAAACTCTGTCATCATGGATCTTGCCACGTCCATCAATGTCCGGTTCTTCCTTTCCGCCACACCATTTTGTTGAGGAGTGTAAGGTGCAGAATATTGATGTTTGATTCCTTCATCACTCAGAAATTCATTTAAGGTGTAATTCTGGAACTCGGTGCCATTGTCACTTGTAATCATCAATATATTTGCATCATGTTGTCGTTGGGCTTCATTAGCAAAGTCAAAGACGGTTTGTTGAGTCTCCTCTTTCTCTTGAAAAAGTATACCCAAGTATATCTTGAGTAATCATCCACAATAACCAAGCAATACTTTCTTCTCCCAAGACTATTATAGGATGGAGAACCAAAGAGATCCATGTGGAGGAGCTCCAAGGTCCTTTTTGAGTAGATGATAGTCGTGGGGCGGTGAGATGTCTCATGAATCTTTCCTTCAATACACGCACTGCAAGCACGATCTCTGGCGAAACTCACATTTGTTAGTCCAAGAACATGATCCCCTTTGAGGAGATTTTGCATAGGTCTCATATTGATATGGGCTAGCCGGCGATGCCAAAGCCATCCCACATCAACTTTAGCCATTAGGCAAGTCGTGGTCTTAGTGGGTCGCTCCGAAAATTTAACCGCATAGAGACCGTTCTTGACATGCCCAACAAAAGCTACTTTAAGAGTCTTGCTCCACAAAAGGGCCATAGAGTCAATGCAAAGAAGGTACTAAAGCCCATAAGAGCAAGTTGATGAATAGAAAGTAAATTGTATGCGAGGGTCTCAACAAGCATAACCTTTTTAATGGTAAGTTCCAAAGAAATTACCACCTTGCCGAGATCCAATACCTTTGAAATTGCATCATCACCAAAGGAGACTTGGGTGGCACCGGATGGGTCGGGATGAACATCCACCACCAAGTCCTTGCTTCCGGTCATATGATTTCTTGCACCACTATAAAGCAACCATGACACCCCACCAAAAGCAAACTCATGCATAAGATCAATGCTTGGTTTTAGGTACCCATTCTTTAACGGGTTCTTTCAGGTTAGTAACAAGCGTCTTAGGAACTCAAATAGACCATTCAATGTACTCATCATGAGAACCAACAAACCCAGCAAAAACATTCCCATCACTGGCATGACATAAGACATAAGAGGGGTTAAAGTCGTCGGCTATGTTGGGAAGGGGGGTTTTGCCCTTCTTGGCATTACCACCCTTAGCTTGGTCCATTTTCTTCTCATGAGTACCCACCCCAGTTTTAACAAAGGTTTCCATAAGCTGAGGAGGTTGCTTGGTCTTCATCTTCTTGTTCTTTTTGGACTTGGGTGCAAACCCAACTCCTTCCTTTGCAACCACTTCCTTTTGATTGCTCAAAAGGTCATTAAGATTGTTTTCACCTTGGATGCATGTCACAAGGCCTTTCTCAAGCTGCTCTCTTAATTTGGTGTTCTCATACACAAGGTGTGCATGCTCACAACAAAGGTTAGTAGCATGTACATTATCAATTAAAAAAAATGGAGAGCAAGTGGCTATTTCCTTAGTGAGTTTTACTTGAAGTTGAGCATGAGATTGTTTCAAAGACGCATGAACACTCTTCAAGGCCTTGTGATCCTTGTCGGGTGTTGCAAGCTCTTCCTTGAGTCTAACATGGTCAAGCCTAGGTGCAACCTTTTCAGATTGGGGCACATGAGTAAGAACAAGAGAATGATCAAGATCTTTCTTTAATTTAGAAAGGTCATTATTGTGTGACTCCTGAAGAGTCAAACAAAGTCCTTGCTCTTCCTCGAGAGCAATAGAAAGACCCGCAATCTCGTTGGCATAGTCACGTTTATGTCCTTGTAAAGGGGAGATAATTTCTTCATGAGATTCAGTGAGGTCATTAGACTCTCATAGTTGTTACAAGAGAGAAACAAGATGATTCTTGGATTCACCCTTGATTTTTCTCATGAATTTATCAAAGTTGTTTTCCTCATCCTCTACCTCTTCCATTTCATCACCACTAACAGAGGTAGTGGAAATGGTAGCATTGAGGTTGGAAGTTTTAATGTTGGAAGTTACCTTGTTGGATGCATTGGTCATGAGGCACTTGGAAATGCGGTTCTCGTTGGGAGCGTTTAAGGGGGACACCTTGCTTGGAGAAGAGGATGCAATGGCCACGGTGGCCATCCCCATCACTTCACCACTTCCATCATCATCCTCATCCTCATCGGAGAGATACTCCTCTTGAGCCACCACCAACTTTTGGGGATTGTTCTTGAAGAAGTTGTTCTTGTTGGGGAAGGGCTTGGCCTTGTCTTTTAGAATAAGTTTTCCACTATTGTCTTCCTTCTTCTAATAAGGACAATTAGCCACAAAGTGACTCACATTGCCACAGTTGTAGAAAGTCCTCACGTGTTGCTTGCCTTTGGGCCCATTTCAGTTGTTCTTGGAGAAATTGGGCCTTGAGTTTCTCTTGTTGCCCCCAAAATTGTCTTTACGCAAGAGCCATATGCTCGTGGTAAGCATACTTGGTGTCTTGAGGGCACAATTCCTCTTCTTATTCCTCATCTTCCTTCACTACAGCCTTGGCCTTCAAATCAAGGTTGGGAGAGTCTTTTCTTGATCATTGAACACGAGCTAGAGCATTGTCAGCAGTCTTGTTCAATAAGTTCATGGCAATAAACTCATCCAACACATCACTTGAGGACATGGAGTGAAAGTCTGGCCTTTGACGAATGACAGAGGACATGGATTTGTTGAAGGGAACAATAGCCTTGAGAAACTTATGCTTGATCCAATTGTCATCCACATCCTTGCTTCCATGATCTTGAAGAGCAACAGTAAGAGTTGTCACCCTTCGGTAGAGCTCACGAGGATATTCATCCTTAATCATAACAAATTCATCGGCATCATCCAACATTACTTCATGGTTTGATCCTTGAATACTAGAGCTTCTCTTGTACATGGAAATGATATGCTCCCAACAATCTTTGGAACGAGTGAAGGGACGCAAATGAACAAGATCTTCAATAGGAACAACTGCTTGAAGGATGAACAAGGTGAATGTTTGAGCTGATTGTCAACCTCTTCTCTTGGAGTGAGGTTTCTTGGATCATGAGGGTAGTAGCCTTGCTCGATGATGCTCCAAAGTTGTGTTGAGTTGTGATTCAAATGAGCCTTTATACGAAAAACCCAGTTAGCAACATCATTCTTAACAAGCTTAGGCGGAGGACCAAGGTTAATAATATGTGGTGGGTGAACCGGTCCTCCATAAACCATGTGAGGAGGAACCGAGGCAAAGGTATTTGTCCCGCTAGTTCCTTGAGGTAATTTATCTCTTTCAATACTTGGATTTTCCTTTTTGGAATTGGTCCCCGTATCTGAAGTTGTGGGATTAGCCACATGCAACGGGTCAGTAGACATTTTGTAATTATCAAGGAAATCTTTAAGCATGTTCTTGACCTCGATAGTCATTGAGGATCTAAATGTTGACATGGCCTCATTTAGGTCTTCACGGGAGACCGAGTTTGCAACAGCTGCCTCCTGCAACTCCCTCGGACTAACCTCACCGTCAGTTATACTCTTTGGGTGGTGAAACCCTTAAAAAAGAGACCTTGCTCGGGTACCAATTGAAAAGATCAATATGGTTGACTAGAGAGGGGTAAATAGTAAACTAAAAAAAATCTTATATTTAAATAAATTAAGTTTAATAACAAATAGGTTGTCTAGATAAGCAACTAAGTGAGTAGCCTATATGATTCTAACAAAAACAATAGTAAGCAAGAAGTAAATACAAGTAAAGGTAAGAAATAACCACAAGTGGAACCGATGAAGACGAGGATGTGTTTCTGAAGTTCCTTCCCTTTGAGAAGAAGTACGTCTCCGTTGGAGCGGTGTGGAGGCACAATGCTCCCAAGATGCCACTAAGGCCACCGTATTATCCTCACGCCCTCACACGATGTGAGGTGTCGTGATTCCACTAAGTGGTGCCCTTGAAGGCGGCGGACGAACCTTTACAAACAAGGTTGGGGCAATCTCCACAACTTAATTGGAGGCTCCCAACAAGACCACGAAGCTTCGCCACAATGGAATATGGCTTCGAGGTGACCTCAACCGTCTGGGATGCTCAAACACCTAAGAGTAACAATATCCACGAGGGGTTCGTGGGAGGAATCAAATTTCTCTTGGTGGAAGTGTAGATCAAGGCCCTCTCAACCAAACCCTAGAATATCAACAAGTATTGTTGGCTAGGGAGAGAGATTAGGCAAAAATGGAGCTTGGAGCAACAATGGAGCTTGGGGACGAAAAAGGTGAAGTTCTCAGGGAAGAAGAACCCCTTTATATACTGGGGGAAAGAATCTAGTCGTTACCCATCCCCTGAGCACGAGCCAGAGCGGTACCATTGATGATAAGAGGTAGTACCGCTCAGAGTGAGCGGTACTACCGCTCAGGAAGAGGGAGGCCGAACAAAGAGTGGGCAAGGCCGAAATTACCGCCAGGAGCAGTATTAACAAGAGGTAATACCGCCCGTATACCGCCCAACACTACCACAAAGTCCGACCAAGAAAAGGCATCGAACTTGAGGGTAGCGGTACTGGCAGCGGTACCAGCAGGACCACTACCACCCTAGAGCGGTACTAGTGGGTGGTACTATGGATGATAAGAGGTAGTACCGCTTGGAACTTTCAGGGCACGGAAGAGAGCTCCATTGAAGCAGAAAAGAGGGTGAGAGGAAAGTGTACTTGATGATTCCACCCAAACTTTTCCAAAGCGGACCCGCTCTTAATAGTAAGGCTTTTCCTATAACACAAGTCCATCGAAAATGAAACTTAAGAGAGAAATTTGTCTTCATATCCATACATCGAGGGGCAAGAATTGTCTCTGTGCAAATAGAGGAAGTACCTGAAAGGCCGACCGCACACGATTAGTCGGCAAATGTATTGTCATCAATCACCAAAACTACTCGGGTAGAAATATGCCCTTACACTATGCACAAGGCAAAGTTTTGTCCTTTATATGTTTTCTATTTTACCGGTCTCAGTGTGTTAGCTGGGAGACGGGTTATAGGATAGATTGGTGTACTATCAATGGGAGCTCTCAAGTGAGTATCTTGATCGATATTGTTCGCTGAGTCCTCAAACCATTGCATTCTTGGCAGCAACATCTTTCTTTGTTCTTGGTTGGTTTTTCTCTATGTGGGTTCTTGAGCTTATGGCCATCTTTGTGACAAGCTTGAGTTCATTGAAAATGGACTTCATATGCATCTTCTATGATGTTTTCACTGTTGGAGTTTTTGCCGCTTCTTCATTCATAGAGGTTTCACATCTCTATATCATAGGCATTTTCACAATTGCATGTTCTTAAGATAAGTAGATGTTGTTTGGATAATACTTGCCTTCTGCTACCCAACAAGCTTGAGTTTGCTCATTTTGGAGTCCATATGAAAAGTTATGGTGGTTTCGGTTTTGCTTGGGCTGAAGTACTGATTTCAGAGGTGGTAGAGATCGGTAGTACCCCTCAAGCGGTAGTACCTCTCCCTCCGTTTGGGTAGTACTTGTTGTGTGCTATCCAACAAGCTTGAGTTTGCTCAATTCGAAGCTCGTATGCGAAAGTTATGGCAGTTTTACTGCTAGGGCACGTTTTCTCTTTCAAGCGGAAGTACCATTGTGGTGGAAGCGGTAGTACCGCTCGGGTGATACTGCCTCCCTCCACTTTTGCTGCTGCTTCCGCTTAGTTTTTCTCTCTCGTGCCTTCGGTGCATTTTGAGCGGAAATACCGCTGCAGTGGAAGCGGTAGTACCGCTCGGGCAGTACTGCCGCCCTCCACTTCTGCTGCTACTACCGCTTATTTTTTGTGTCTGGTATCTCCAGTGGTAGTACCGTTGGGTCGGACGGTAGTACCGCTCCGGTGACATACCGCCCCGAGATTTCTGCCGTTTGCACGTTTTTCCTTGAAACTTTTGTTCCAGCGGAAGTACCACTCGCCTGAGCGGCACTACCACTTGTACACAGGGTGAGTGCATAACAGTTGGATTTCAAGGGACCTATTTAAGGGGGCCTTCTTTCCCAATGGTCTCTTATCCGTTGATCCGATGTTCTTCCCCCATTTTTGACCTTCGTCGAGCTTGCTAACTCTCAATCCCTCCAATGATTCTTGCTAGTTCTTGAGGGAAAAGAGAGAGGAGATTTAGATCCACATTTCCACCAATCACTTTCTCCTCTATGTGAGGGGAACCCCTCGGATCTTGATCATGGATATCTTTGTGAGCTCCTTGTTCCACCTCTCATATTCCTCCATAGCTTCTGTTGTTGGGGAGGTATTTGAGTGTAAGGGATTTGACCACTTCGTGTGTTCTTTCCATTGCATTAGTGCTACATCTTGAGCTTGTGTTGGTTTTCCCATGAAGAGGAAAGGGTGATGCAGCAAAGTAGATAAGTATTTTCCTCAGTTTGTTGAGAACCAAGGTATCAATCCAGTAGCAGGAACAAGCAAGGCCCCAATCATAGTACCTACACAAACAATCAAACACTTGCACCCAACGCCAAAAAGGGGTTGTCAATCCCTTCAGAGTTATTTGCAAGGATGAGATCTGATAGAGATAGATAAAAGATTGCTAGAACTAAAAGTAAAACAAAAGTAAATAAATAGCAGCAATATATTTTTCGTATTTTTGGTTTATAGAACTGAAAGTATAATATGGAAAATAGACCGAGGGGCCATAGGTTAACTGGTTAAATGGTCGATTAACTTGCCGATTAGCCTATTAATCCCCTACTCGCTAGCCAACCGAGCAGCTACCAGTTAACGGTGTCCTCAACAATGGATAATCTGAACATAAACCCACAATTCATCAGATCTCGACAAACACACCGCAAAAGAGTATTACATTGGATAGATCTCCATGAAGATCATGAAGAACATGGTATTAAAGAACAAAGAGAGAGAAGAAGCCATCTAGATACTAGCTATGGACCCGTAGGTCTCTGGTGAACTACTCATGTAGCATCGGAGGGGCAATGGAGTTGATGTAGATGCCCTCCGTGATCAATTTCCTCTCCGGCGGATTACTGGAAAACGCTCCCAGATTGGATCTCGGGAACAGAAGCTCACGGTGGCGGAAAAGTATTTTTGTGGCTCTCTTTGTTATTGGGGAATATTTGGGAATTTATAGGCCAAGGATTAGGGTTAGGAGAGCTGCACGGGGGCCACAAACCAGGGGCGCCCCCCTAGGGTGCGCCCTACAGGCTTATCTCCTCCCGACAGGTCTCGTGCCCCCTTCTCCAAGTCTCGCACATGTCTTCTGATCCAAGGAAAATCATTCCGGAGATTTTATTTCGTTTGGACTCCGCTTAATATTCCTTATCTGCAATACTAGAAAACATGGAAAAAACATAAACTGACACTAGGCTTTAGATTAATAGGTTAGTCCCAAAAATAATAACATCCAAAACAGATAATATAATAGCATGGAACAATCAAAAATTATAGATACGTTGGAGACGTATCAAGCATCCCCAAGCTTAATTCCTGCTCGTCCTCGAGTAGGTAAATGATAAAAATAGAATTTTTTGTGTGGAATGCTACCTAACATATTTATCCATGTAATATTCATTATGGTGGCATGAATATTCAGATCCATAAGATTCAAAACAAAAGTCTAATATTGACATAAAAACAATAATACTTCAAACATACTAACAAGGCAATTGCTTCCTTTCAAAATAACATGGTCTTAGAAAGTTATCCCTATAAAATCATATGGTCTGGCTATGCTCCATATTCATCACACAAAGTATCTAAATCATGCACAACCCCAATGAGAATCAAGCAATTGTTTCACACTTTTTATGTTCTCGAACCTTTTCAACTCTCACGCAATACATGAGCGTGAGCCATGGATATAGCACTATGGGTGGAATAGAATATGATGGAGGTTGCAAAAAGAAAGAGGAGAAGATAGTCTCACATCAACTAGGCATATCAATGGTCTATGGAGATGCCCATCAATAGATATTAATGAGTAGGGATTGCATGCAACAAATGCACTAGAGCTATAAGTGTATGAAAGCTCAAAAATAAAACTAAGTGGTTGTGCAAAAGATGAAATTCCACTAGTTATATGAAATTGACAAAATAGGAGACTCTCTATGAAGAACATGGTGCTACTTTGAAGCACAAGTGTGGAAAAAATATAGTAGCATTGTCCCTTCTCTCTTTCTCTCTCTCTCTCTCTTTTGGTGGGCATCTTTGGCCTCTTTTATTTTTTGTAAAGTACGGAGACTCATACCAACTTGTGAGGGAACCATAGATTACATCATCCTTTTCTCACACGGGACAATTCTCTAATAATGCAAATCATCACACTTTTATTTACTTACAACTCAAAGATAACTACTCGATATCTAGAACAAAATATGACTCTATAAGCAATATGGAAGTGATGTTGCGTGTCATCAAAAACAGGACGGTGGTGTTGCATGGCAATATATCTCAAAATGGCTATGAAAATGCCATAATAGGTAGATATGGTGGTTGTTTTGAGGAAAGTATATGATGGCTATTTTGAGGAAGGTGGGTTTAATGTACCGGCGAAAGTTGTGCGATACTAGAGAGGCTAGCAAAGGTGGAAGGGTGAGAGTGCGTATAATCCATGAACTCAACATTAGTAATAAATAACTCACATACTTATTGCAAAAGCCTATTAGTAATTGAAGCAAACTATTAGACGCATGCTCCTAGGGGAAGGGTAGGTAGGAGTTAACCATCGCGCGATCCCGACCTCCACACAAAGGTTGACAATCATTAAACAAATCATGCTCCGACTTCATTACATAACGGTTCACCATACGTGCATGCTACGGGAATCACAAGCTTTAACACAAGTATTTCTTACAATTCACAATTACTTACTAGCATGACACTCATATTACCATCTTCATATCTCAAAGCTATATGCAAAGAATCAAACTTCTCATCATATTCAATGCACTTAATATGAAAGTTTTTATTATATCCTCTTGGATGCCCATTATATTAGGACTAAATTTATAACCTAAACCAATTACCATGCTGTTTAAAGAACTCTCAAAATAATATAAGTGAGGTACAAGAGTTTAATAATTTCTATAAAATAAAACACCGCCATGCTCTAAAAGATATAAGTGAAGCACTAGAGCAACATTGTCTAGCTCAACAGATATAAGTGAAGCACATAGAGTATTCTAATAAATTCACGATTTAGCGTGTATCTCTCAAAATATGTGTGCAGCAAGGATGATTGTGGCAAAATAAAAAGTAAAGACTCATATCATACAAGACGCTCAAAGCAAAACACATATCATGTGGTGAATAAAAATATAGCCTCAAGTAAACTTATCGATGGATTGAACACGAAAGAGGGGATGCCTTTCGGGGCATACCCAAGCTTAGGCTCTTTGGTATCCTTTAATATGGCTTGGGGTGACTTGGGCACCCCCAAGCTTAGGCTATTTCCACTCCTTATTCCATAGTCCATCAAATCTTTACCCAAAACTTGAAAACTTCAAAACACAAAACTCAACAAAAAACTCATGAGATCCGTTAGTATAAGAAAAATAAATCACCACTTTAGGTAGTGTTGTGAACTCATTCTTTATTTATATTGGTGTAATATTTCCCGTATTCCAACTTCTCCATGGTTCATACCCCCCCGATACAACCCATAGATTCATCAAAATAAGCAAACAACACAAAGAAAATAGAAACTATCAAAAGCAGAACAGTCTGTAGCAATCTGTATACTTCAAATACTTCTATAACTCCAAAAATTCTGAACAATTAGGAAAATCAGAGAAATTTTTAAATATTTTTTTGTAAAAAATTCAGATCAAAATCACGTTCCAGTGAATTTTCAAAAATCCTGGACTGAGAGCGAAAGTTTGTGTTTTTCAGCAAAATCAACTTGCAAACACCATAGACCATCCCAAAGGTCTTACTTGACTCAAACACTAACTAAAACAAGAAAACACAATTATTACAGAGGTAATAATGTGTGAAGCACTCAAAAACAAAAGCAAAAAAAAAATTGGGTTGCCTCCCAACAAGCGCTATTGTTTAACGCCCCTAGCTAGGCATAATGCAATAGATCTAGGTATTGTCATCTTTGGTACTAACAATTTTCGTGAGGGCCTTCTCAAATTCGGGGGGGCTCTTTCCTATTCCCCAGGTTTGTAGGTGAAGAAACCATCTTATTGTCCAAATATCCAAATGCTTATTGCAAAGGGTAATCAAAGTGTTCAAACGGTTGAGGTTTCCACTATTATGTTTAAGGGGTTCGTGATATTGTTGTAACTCGACTAAGTGCTTATGTAAGTCACTCAATTTGTCGAGAATTTGAAATCCCTCTTTTGAGAAATTAAACCCCCTTTTTTGTGGAGGAACTCCCAAAATCCCCTCCAAAACTTCATAAGCAGAGTTTGTATTTAATTCAATAAAATTCCCTTTTGAGGCAAAATCTAAGAGTTCTCTATGATGTAAAGCCAATCCAATGTAAAAATTTCTGAGCAAAACCTTTGCATCTCCTTTTAGGTTGCAGATACGATAAGATTACATTAGCATATACCACGCATCTTTCAAATTTTCCCTTTGTTTTTGTTTGAAGTATAAAACTTCAAAATCGGGTGACAAAGGGGAAGTGGTAATGCTAGTCATAGAGACAAGTAAGAGATCCGGAAGGAGAGAGGCAAACAAAAAAAGTGAATAAAAGGGCAAATCTTTTTGGTATTTTCTGAAAATCGTTTTAGAAGTGGGGGATAGGAAAACGAGAGGCAAATGGAAAATAAATTAAATGCAAGAGATGAGTTTGTGATGGGTACTTGGTAGGTTTGATCTTGCTATGTATCCTCCTCGGCAACGGCGCGAGAAATCCTTCTTGCTACTTCTTGAGCTTGCGTTGGTTTGCCCTTGAAGAGGAAAGGGTGATGCAGCAAAGTAGATAAGTATTTCCCTTAGTTTGTTGAGAACCAAGTTATCAATCCAGTAGGGGGAACAAGCAAGGCCCCAAACGTAGTACCTACGCAAACAATCAAACAGTTGTACCCAACACTAAAGAGGAGTTGTCAATCCCTTCAGAGTTATTTGCAAGGATGAGATCTGATAGATATAGATAAAAGATTGCTAGAATTAAAAGTAAAACAAAAGTAAATAAATAGCACCAATATATTTTTGGTATTTTTGGTTTATAGATCTGAAAGTATAACATAGAAAATAGACCCGGGGCCATAGGTTTCACTAGATGCTTCTCTGATAAAGAAAAATAGTACAGTGGGCGAAAAAATTACATTCCAGCAATTGATAGAAAAGCGAATAATTATGAAGATATCCAAGGCAATGATTATGCATATAGGCATCATGTTTGTGTCAAGTAGACCGAAATGATTCTGCATCTACTACTATTACTCCACACATCAACTGACTCCTCCGTGCAGCTAGAGTATTAAGTTCAACAGAGTAATGCATTAAGTAAGATGACATGATGTCGAGTGATAAACTCAAGAAATATGATGAAAACCCCATCTTTTTATCCTCGATGGCAACAATGCAATACGTGCCTTCCTACCCCTACTTTGTCACTCGGTGAGGACACCACAATATTGAAGACAAAACTAAGCACTTCTCCCATTGCAAGAATTACCAATCTAGTTTTCCAAACCAAACCAATAACTCAAAGAGACTTGGTAAGATATGAAATCATGCATATAAGAATTCAAAGAAGATTCAAATAATATTCATAGATAATCTGAACATATACCCACAACTCATCGGATCTCGACAAACACACTGCAAAAGAATATTACATCGGACAGAACTCCGTGAAGATCATGAAGAACATGGTATTGAAGAACAAAGAAAGAGAAGAAGCCATCTAGCTACTAGCTATGGACCCGTAGGTGTGTGGTGAATTACTCACGCATCATCGGAGGGCAATGGAGTTGATGTATATGCCCTCCGTGATGAATTCCCTCTCCGGTAGATTACTCGAAAAGGCTCCCATATTGGATCTCACGGGAACAAAGGCTCTCGGCGGTGGAAAAGTATTTTTGTGGCTCTCTTAGGTATTGGGGGAATATTTGGGAATTTATAGGCCAAGGATTAGGGTTAGGACAGTTGTAGGGGGCCCACAAGCCAGGGGCGCGCCCTGCAGGTTTGTCGCCTCCCGGCAGGTCTCTTGACCTCTTCTCCAAGTCTGGCAGATGTCTTCTGGTCCAAGAAAAATCATTCTGGAGATTTTTTTTTGATACTAATTATGTGCAGTACTCAAAAACATGGAAAAAAGATAAACTCGCACTAGGATCTATACTAACAGGTTAGTCCCAAAAATAATGTAAAATAGCATATTAATGCATATAAAATATCCAAAACAGATAATATAATATCATGGAACAATCAAAAATTATAGATACGTTGGAGACGTATCAATTAGTTGCATCAGTTTGAGTTATCCACGGTGATACATGGAAGTGAAAAGTTGAGAATCTTATTACTCTTGGGTGCTTGGTACCCTATATCTTGTTCTTCTTGTGTGCTTCGGCATCCTAGAGGCTTGGTGGTGTCTCGAAGCTCAATCATTGTGGTGTAAAGCTCCGGGCAAGCGACATGGTCTCCAATTAGGTTGTGGAGATTGCCCCGAGCATTTGAAGTCATCTCGGAGCCACAGTCCATTGTGGTGAAGCTTCGTGGTGTTGTTGGGAGCCTCCAGTTAAGTTATGGAAATTGCCCCAACCTTGTTTGTATAGGTTCGGTGACCGCCCTCAAGGGGCCCTTAGTGGAATCACGTCATCTTGCTTTGTGCGAGGACGTGAGGATATTATGGTGGTCCCAGTGGCTTCTTGGGGAGCATTGTGCCTCCACACCTCTCCAAACAGAGATTAGCATCCACAAGGGTGTGAACTTCAGGATACATCGTCGTCTCTGTGTGCCTCAGTTATCTCTTACCCGAGCCCTTTACTTATGTACTTTACTTTGTGATAGCCATATTGTTTCTTGTTATATATCTTGATATCGCTTAGTTGTTTATCTTGCTTAGCATAAGTTGGTGGTGCACATAGGTGAGCCTAATTGTTTTAGGTTTTGTGCTTGACTAATTAAATGCTAGTTTTATTCCGCATTTGTTCAAGCCTAAATCGTAATTATTTTAAAGTGCCTATTAACCCCCCTCCAGGCGGCATCCACGTCCTTTCAACGCGTTAGGAGTACGATCCAATTGCCTAACTTGACACCGAGGTGCTCATGATTTATACTTATGCGGTGAAGACGGAGTCATGCCATGCTAATGTAAAAAAATGACTAGGGAATAACATTCTTCAAGGATAGTATATTTTGAATATGAATGATTATGCTTCTTATGTTTGTGGATATTATTATGTTGATATCAAGTAATTCATAGTTACTCAAAGATCATACCTAAAAGAGATTAAATGTTGGGTAGCATGTCACATCAATTTTTTTTTGTTTTTATCATTTACCCACTCGAGGATGAGCGGGATTTCAGCTTGGGGATGCTGATATGTGTCCAACGTATCGATAATTTTTTGTTATTCCGTGCTATTATATTATCAATCTTGGGTACTTTATATGCAATAATACGCTATTTTATATCATTTTGGGAACTAACCTATTAACCCAGTGCCTAGTGACAATTGATGTTTTCTGCTTGTTTTTGATTTTCTAGGAAATCGGTACCAAACGAAGTCCAAACGCTATGAAACTTTTTGATGATTTTTTTATAGACAAGAAAGACCATAGGAGCTTCGGTAGGAGTTCATACAAAAAGCGAATAGAAGGCAAGGCAACATGGCGCGCCCAGGGGGTAGGCGCGCCCTGATGCCTTATGGGACCCATGTGGCTCCGTCTGACCTAATTCCACTTATACAAATTCTATAAAATCGGGAACCAACAAAGAGGCACCAGAAACACTCCCCCCCACCACGAGTCTCTGTTCTGCCCTGATCCCATATGGAGACCTTTTTTGGTGCCCCATCGGAGGGGGAATCAATCATGAAGGCCATCTACATCAACCTTGATTCCTCCATGATGATGTTTGAGTAGTCCACCACAAACCTACGGGTCCATAGCTAGTACCTATATGACTTATTCTCTCTCTATGATCTTCAATAAGAATGTTCTCCGCAATTCCCGCGGTGATCTATTTGATGTAATCCTCATTTGTAGTGTGTTTGTTGGGATCCGATGAATTGTAGGTTTATGATCAAATTATTCATTGAAAGTAATTGAATCTTTTCAAAATTATATTATGCATGATTATTATAGCTTCATATTTCTTTCCGATCTATCTGTTTGGTTCGGTCAGCTAGATTGATTTATCTTCAGCGGGAGCGGTGCGTTGTAGTGCATTCAATCTTGCGGTGCTCTATATCCCAATGACAGAAGGGGACAAGACACGTATTTTTATTGTTGCCACTAAGTACAAAACGACGGGGTCTAAACATATTGCTTCTCTTACTTTATCTACATCATGTCATCTTGCTCCAAGCATTACTCTATTTATTATGAACTTAATACCTAGAGAGGCAAGCATAGAAGCGCTCTCGAAGTGGAGTAATAGTAGTAGATGCACGCATGGGTTGGTATACTTGTTTATGGACGTGATGCCTATATACACATAATCATTGACGTGGATAACATGTCATAACTACGCGCTATTCTGTCAATTTCCCAACAGTAATTTGTTTACCCACCATGTGCTATGTTCGAGAGAGAAGCCTCTAGCAAAAACTATGGCCCCGGGTCTACTTAATCCTATTGTTAAAAACTCAATTTACCTTGTTGCACTTTATTTATTTCTATTATTTATATCATCTATTGATGTCTACTATGCAACTTTATTCTTGTAGACGTTGTTGGGCCTCCAAGTGCAAAGTTTTGTAGGACAACATCAAATTTCCCTCAAGTGGATGACCTAAGGTTTATCAACCTCTGGCAGGCGTAGGATGAATATGGTATCTCTCAAACAACCTGTAACCAAATATAAGAAATCTCTTGTTTCCCAACACACCCAATACAATGGCAAATTATATAGATGCACTAGTTCAACGAAGAGATGGTGATATAAGTGTAGTATGGATGGTAGAAATAGGTTTTTTAAATATGGAAATATAAAAACAGCAAGGTAGAAAGTAATAAAAATGAGCATAAACGGTATCACAATGCTTGCAAACAAGGCATAGGGTTCATAATTTCACTAATGCAATCTCTCAGCAATGCTAACATAATAGAATCATATCATCATACCTCAACGTGCGACAAAGAATCACTCCAAAATTCATATCTACGAGAGAACATAAGATGAAATTGTTGTAGGTAGTAGAACCACCTCAAAGTTATTCTATCCTATCAATCCATTGAGCTATTCATATAACTGTCACAAACAACCCTAGAGTTCGTACTATAATAACACCATATGATAAACGTCAATCAACCCTAATGTCACCTAGATACTCCAATGTCACCACAAGTATGTGTGGGTTAATTAGTCGACATGCGTCAAACAACTTCAGATTTGTCATGTTCAATCCAACATAAACAACTTCAAAGAGTGCCCCAAGATCTCTACCGGAGAAAGTAAGACAAGAACATGTGTCAACCCATACGCATAGATTACCCCATTATCACCACGTGAATCCGCAAGTTGAGTACCAAAACATATATCAAGTGAATCAATAGAACACCCCATTGTCACCACGGGTATCCACATGCAAGGCATACATCAAGTGATCTCAAATCCAATATTCAACCCAACATAACAAAAACTCAAAGGGAAACTCAATTCATCACATCAAGATAGCAAGGGAATAACACCATATGATCCAACTATATTAACAAAGCCCATGATACATCAAGATTGTGACATCTCAAGAACACGAGATAGAGAGATCAAACACATAGCTACCGGTACAGACAATCAGCCCCGAGGGTGAACTACTCCCTCCTCGTCAGGGAAACTTCTGGGATGGTGAATATAGCCTCCGGTGATGATTGCCCCCTCCGGCACGGTGCTGAAAGAGGGCTCCGGATGAGATTACTTTGGTACAAAGGCTTGCGTTGGAGGAGCAAAAGTTCTAGGTTTATTTATGTTTTTCTTCTTCTATTTATAGGATTTTTCAGCGTTGGAATCACGTGAAACGGAGCCATGGGATGGCCCCAAGGTACCAAGTCATGCCCTATTTCCTTGGCGCAACTCGTGCCCCCTCCAGTGGTTCTTTGCTCCAATATTTCTTATATCTTCCAGAAAATATCATCAAAAAAACTCGGGCGATTCTAAGAACTTTTATTTTCTGCACAAAAACACCATGGTAATTCTACGGAAAACAATGTCACTCTGGATTAGTTCTAATTAAATCATATAAAATTGCATCAAAACTATACAAAGGTATTATAAACATGGGTAAGTATGGTGTCGCCCGAAGCAGATGGGCATGATGAACTCAACAAGTACAAGACCTCGGCAAGCCTCCCTTGTCGGGATGACGACCGAAGTCCCCGGCAAGCTCCTTGCCGGGATGACGGGGCTAGGCACTCGAGGGCAACCGCCCTTGCCACAGTGCCTCCGCCCCCCAGGTTCCAGCGCATTCCACATGCGCCAGCACAGCGTCCACGTGTCGAAACACCTGGATACGTATCTTCACCGGCACATCACTGACAAGGACAAGACGTGCATTTAATGCACCTGACAGCGGTAGATGGATAAGCACCGCTCTAGGCTCACTGTAACTCCTCATGAACCTACCACCGAGCACTGTAGGTGACCCCTTTGCCTATAAAATGAGGCCCTACCTGGCGCGCCGAAGATGTCTGCGGTGCGAGATCGACACCTATGTGAATCAACGTGAAACCCTTGTGATCGTAGGGCGGGGAGAGGTGACGTGAAGATGAGTGCTACTGATCATCACCCGACAAGCCTTTTTACCCAGGTTCCGGCCACTTATGCGTAAAACCCTACGTCCTACTTGTGTGGTTGTATTAAGCGTTTTGTTGTTGATTGTTACAGTGACTGTTGATAACCGTCTTATGGGCCAATCTCCAAAGAGTCTAACCCCTTATGAATGAGCTAAGGGCCTCCTTTTATAGGCAAAGGGGTCACCTCCAGTGCTTGATGGTAGGTTCACGAGGAGTTACAGTGAACCTAGAGCGGTGCTTATCCATCTACCGCTGTCATGTGCATTAAATGCACATCTTGTCCTTGTCAGCGATGTGCTGGTGAAGACAAGTATCCAGGTGTTTCGACACCTGGACGCTGCGCTGGTGCATGCAGAATGCGTTGGCACTTGGGGGCGGTGGCACTGTGGCATGTGTCGGTGCACTAAAGACTGGGGTCCCTAGTGCTCCAGACTTGTGCACGGGCGCAAAGAGCTCCTGCCGACAGGGCATGGCAGGACCCAGACAAGATACAACCCCCAAGATTATCAAAGGCCTGGGAAAGCCTTCCTTGTCGGGAAGATTACCAAGGCCACACCCATTTGGTGGGCATGATGAACTCACCAAGTACAAGACCTCAACAAGCCTCCCTTCCGGGGATGACGATAGAAGTCCCCGGCAAGCTCCCTTGCTGGGACGAAGACCCAAGGCCCCGACAAGCTCCTTGTCGGGATGGCGGGGCTGGGCACTGGAGGGCAACCGCCCTTGCCACAGTGCCACCGCCCCCAAGTTGCAATGCATTCCGCATGCGCCAGCGCAACGTCCAGGTGTCGAAACACCTGGATACGCGTCTTCACGAGCACATCGCTGACAAGGACAAGACGTGCATTTAATGCACCTAACAGCGGTAGATGGATAAGCACCACTCTAGGTTCACTGTAACTCCTCGTGAACCTACCATCGAGCACTGTAGGTGACACCTTTCCCTATAAAAGGAGATCCTTAGCTCATTCATAAGGGTTTAGACTCTTTGGACATTGGCCCATAAGACGGTTATCAACACTCACTGTAACAATCAACAACAAAATGCTTAATAAAACCACACAAGCAGGACGTAGGGTTTTACGCGTATGCGGCCCGAACCTTGGTAAAAAGGCTTGCCGGGTGCTGATCGTTAGCTCTCCTCTTCACGTCACCTCTCCCCGCCCTACGATCACAAGGGTTTCACGTTGATTCCCATAGGTGTCGACCTCGCACCTCCGACATGTTTGGCGCGTCAGGTAGGGGCGGAAGGTTGCATTAACCTGACCTAGCCATCAGCGCAACACCTCTTCTTCATCACCATGGCCCCCAAGAGAAGGGGCGCTCCGGCGACCAATGCTCCCGCACCCAGCCCTCCGGCCCCGGCGGGGGTAGGAGGAGGTACGGGCGCAGGACAAGGAGATGGAGGCATCGAGCTTCCGCAACATTCTGGAGAACAAACCCAGGCGAGTGGAGTCTCCCACGGCCATGGGGATCATCCTTGCCCTTGTGCGTCGAAGGACGCGGCCGCGCGACCAACCGACGGCGTGGCCACGTCCAAGGATGCGCCGGCGCCTTTCAAGGCGCCCATGCAAGCACGCGCGCCGCGGCCTTCACAGGCCACACAAGACGGATCGCCCCAGGATGGCGGCGATCCGCCCCCACCTAAGGGGACCCCTAGACCCCGTTTTCGGGACACAACGAGCAGGCGTACCCACTCTGTTACGGCGTGGGCTGGCGAGCCACCGCGTGACCAACAGGGAGCTCCTTCTAACACAGTTAGGAGTAAGAGCCCCTCGAGGTCCTCGCACATCTCGCCACCACCTGCACGGGCGGAAGCCCTGAAGCGATCCCAGCTGCTCCTAGATTTCTGTCCAACGGCGGAAAAGCAAGAGGAGTGGAGAGCCACAATCCAAAGCCTCCTCGCAGTCGCCGATGGAGACCAGCCGCAGCAGGCGGAGACGTCAAAACGACCCAGCAGCAAGCGCGCTCAAGACCGTACTCAGAAGGTTGGGGCTCGCACGGTGATACGTCCATTTTGCATCATGCTTTTATGTTGATATTTTTCACTTTATGGGCTGTTATTACACTTCACAGTACAAAACTTATGCCTTTTCTCTCTTATTTTACAAGGTTTACATGAAGAGGGAGAATGTCGGTAGCTGGAATTCTGGTCTGAAAAGGGAGAAAGTTTGAGATACCTATTCTGTGCAACTCCAAAAGCCGTAAAAATCAACGAGGAATTATTTTCTATTTTATAAAAAATACTGGGCGGAAGAAGTACCACAGGGGAGCCACTAGGAGGCCACAAGCCTGCTAGGCGCGGCCTACCCCCTGGCCGCGCCTAGGGGGCTAGCGGCCCCCCTGTTGCCCCTCTGGCTCCCATCTTTTGCTATAAGGAGGGTTTCGTTCCAGAAAAAATCAGGAGGAGGCTTTCGGGAGGAATCGCCGCTGCCACGAGGCGGAACTTGAGCAGAACCAATCTAGAGCTCCGGCAGGGCCGTCCTGTCTGGGAAACTTCCCTCCCGGAGGGGGAAATCGTCGCCATCGTCATCACCAACACTCCTCTCATCGGAGGGGACTCATCACCATCAACATCTTCATCAGCACCATCTCATCTCCAAACCCTAGTTCATCTCTTGTAACCAATCTCCGTCTCGCGACTCCGATCGGTACTTGTAAGGTTGCTAGTAGTGTTAATTACTCTTTGTAGTTGATGCTAGTTGGATTACTCGGTGGAAGATTATATGTTCAGATCCTTGATGGTATTCAATATCTCTCTGGTCATGAACATAATTATGCTTTGTGAGTAGTCACTTTTGTTCCTTAGGAGATGGGATAACTCTTGCTATAAGTAGTCATGTGAATTTCGTATTCGTTCGATATTTTGATGTGTTGTATGTTGTCTCTCCTCTAGTGGTGTTATGTGAACGTCGACTACATGACACTTCACAATTATTTGGGCCTAGAGGAAGGCATTGGGAAGTAATAAGTAGATGATGGGTTGCTAGAGTGACATAAGCTTAAACCCTAGTTTATGTGTTGCTTTGTAAGGGGCTGATTTGGATCCACTAGTTTAATGCTATGGTTAGACTTAGTCTTAATTCTTCTTTCGTAGTTGTGGATGCTTGCGAGAGGGGTTAATCATAAGTGGGATGTTTGTAAAAGTAAGGGCAGCACCCAAGCACCGGTTCACCCACATATCAAACTATCAAAGTAGCGAACGCGAATCATATGAACATGATGAAAACTAGCTTGACAGAAATTCCCATATGTCCTCGGGAGCACTTTACCTCCTATAAGAGTTCGTCCAGGCTTGTCCCTTGTTACAAAAGGGATTTGGCCATCTTGCTGCACCTTTGTTACTATTGTTACTTGCTACTTGCTACGAATCATCTTATCACACAACTATCGGTTACCGATAATTTGAGTGCTTGCAGAAAATACCTTGTTAAAAACCACTTCTCAGATCCTTCTGCTCCTCGTTGGGTTCGACACTCTTACTTATCAAAAGGACTACGATAGATCCCCTACACTTGTGGGTCATCAAGACTCTTTTCTGGCGCCGTTGCCGGGGAGGGAAGCGCCTTTGGTAAGTGGAATTTGGTAAGGAAACATTTATATAGTGTGTTGAAATTTATTGCCACTTGTCACTATGGAAACTAATCCTTTGAGGAGCTTGTTCGGGGTATCTTCACCTCGAACGGAAGCACAAGGCGTTGCTCCTCAACCTGCTGCACCTACTGAAACTATTTGTTATGAAATTCCTTCGGGTATGCTAGAGAAACTGCTGGCTAATCCTTTTACAGGAGATGGAACATCACATCCCGACTTGCATCTAATCTATGTAGATGAAGTTTGTGGTTTATTTAAGATTGTAGGTTTGCCCGAGGATGAGGTCAAGAATATGGTCTTTCCCTTATCTTTGTGGGATAAAGCATTGACATGGTATAGGCTATGTGATGATACTGGATCATGGAACTACAACCGATTGAAATTGGAATTTCGTCAAAAGTTTTATCCTATGCATTTGGTACATCGTGATCGGAATTATATCTATAATTTTTGGCCTTGTGATAGAGAAAGTATTGCTCAAACTTGGGGGATGCTTAAGTCAATGTTATATTCATGCCCCAACCATGAGCTCTCGAGAGAAATTATTATTCAGAACTTTTATGCTCGGCTTTCTCATGATAATCGCAACATGCTTGACACTTCTTGTACCGGTTCTTTTATGAAGAGAGATATTAACTTCAAATGGAATTTATTGGAAAGAATTAAATGCAACTCTGAAGATTGGGAGTTTGATGAAGGTAAGGAGTCAGGTATGAATCTTAAGTTCGATTGTGTTAAATCCTTTGTTGAAACAAATACCTTTTCTGATTTTAGCGCTAAATATGGACTTGACTCTGAGATAGTAGCTTCATTGTGTGAATCATTTGCTGCTCATATTGATCTCCCTAAAGAGAAGTGGTTTAAATATCATCCTCCCTTAGAAGTCAATGTAGTTAAACCCAATCCAGTTGAAGAGAAATTCATTGCTTATAATGATCCTATTGTTCCTAGTGCTTACATTGAGAAACCACCTTTCCCTGTTAGGATAAAGGATCATTCTAAAGCTTCAACTGTGATACGTAGGGGCTACATTAGAACACCTACACCCCCTGAGCAAATTAGAGTTGAACCTAGCATTGCTATTATCAAAGACCTCCTGTCCGACAATGTTGATGTCCATGATATTCACATCTGTGAAGATGGTGCTAGAATTGCTAAACCTCATGCTAGAGACAAACATAGGCCTGTTGTTGGCACGCCTGTTGTTTCTGTTAAGATAGGAGATCATTGTTATCATGGTTTATGTGAAGTGGGTGATAGTGTTAGTGCAATACCTCTATCTTTATATGATGAAATTAAAGACGAGATTGCACATGTCGAGATGGAACATATTGATGTCACTATTCAGCCTGCCAATAGATATACTATCTGCCCTTTGGGAATTGTTAGAGATGTTGCAGTCTTGTGTGGTAAAACTAAGTATCCTGCTGATGTGCTCGTTCTTGCTACCACACAAGATAGCTTTCGTCCCATCATATTTGGCAGACCTTTCCTCAATACTGTCAATGCTCATATTGACTACGAGAAGCAAATCGTCACTGTTGGCTTTGAAGGTGTGTCACATGAGTTCAATTTCACCAAGTTTGGTAGACAACCTCATGAAAAAGAGTTGTCTAGTAAGGATGAAATTATTTCTCTAGCTTCTATTGTTGTGCCTCCTACTGATCCTTTAGAGCAATATTTGCTTGAGCATGAAAATGATATGCATATGGATGAAAGGAATGAGATAGATAGAGTTATCTTTAAACAACATCCTATCCTTCAGAATAATTTGCTTGTTGAACTGCTTGGAGATCCACCCCCACCAAAGGGTGATCCTGTGTTCGAGCTTAAACAGTTACCTGATACTCTTAAGTATGCTTATCTTGATGAAAATGAGATATATCCTCTTATTATTTGTGCTAGCCTTTCAGAGCATGGAGAAAATAAGTTATTAAAAACTCTGAGGAAGCACCGTGGTGCTATTGGATATACTCTTGACGATCTTACGGGCATTAGTCCCACTCTATGCCAGCACAAAATTAAAACCGACCCTAATTCCAAACCAGTTGCCGATCATCAACGGAGATTAAATCCTAAGATGGAAGAGGTAGTAAGAAAAGAAATACTAAAGCTCCTGGAAGCAGGTATTATCTATCATGTTGCTCATAGTGATTGGGTGAGTCCGGTGCATTGCGTCCCTAAGAAGGGAGGTATTACCGTTGTCCCTAATGATAAAGATGAATTGATCCCACACAGGATTATTACTGGCTATAGGATGGTGATTGATTTTAGGAAATTGAATAAAGCCACTAGGAAAGATCATTACCCTTTGCCTTTTATCGACCAAATGCTAGAAAGACTGTCTAAACACACACTTCTTCTTTCTAGATGGTTATTCTGGTTTCTCCCAAATACATATTGCACAATTTGATCAGGAGAAAACCACTTTTACCTACCCTTTCGGTACCTTTGCTTATATACATATGCCTTTTGGCTTATGTAATGCACCTGCTACCTTTCAAAGATGTATGATGGCTATATTCTCTGAGTTTTGTGAAAAGATTGTTGAGGTTTTCATGGATGACTTCTCTGTTTACGGGTCTTCTTTTGATGATAGCCTCAGCAACCTTGATCGAGTTTTGCAGAGATGTAAAGATATCAATCTTGTCTTGAATTGGGCGAAGTGTCACTTTATGGTTAATAAAGGCATCGTCTTAGGACATAAAATTTCTGAAAGAGGTATTGAAGTCGATAAGGCTAAGGTTGATGCGATCGAGAAAATGCCATGCCCTACAGATATCAAACGTATAAGAAGTTTCCTTGGTCATGCTGGTTTCTATAGAAGGTTCATTAAGGACTTCTCTAAGATTTCTAGGCCTCTTACCAATCTCTTGCAAAAGGATATTCCTTTTGTTTTTGACGATGATTGTGAGGAAGCCTTCGAAATACTTAAAAAGGCCTGGATAACCGCGCCTATTTCTCAACCACCTAATTGGAACTTTCCTTTTGAAATCATGTGTGATGCTAGTGATTATGCTGTTGGTGTTGTTCTAGGACAAAGAGTTAATAAGAAGTTGAATGTTATTCATTATGCTAGTAAAACCCTAGACAGTGCCCAAAGAAACTATGCTACTACTGAAAAGTAATTTTTAGCAGTCGTGTTTGCATGTGAAAAGTTCAGATCTTGCATACTTGATTCCAAAGTCACTATTCACATTGATCATGCTGCTATTAAGTATCTCATGGAAAAGAAAGATGCTAAACGTAGACTTATCAGATGGGTTCTCTTGCTACAAGAATTTGATTTGCACGTTGTTGATAGGAAGGGTGCTGAGAACCCCGTAGCAGATAACTTGTCTAGGTTGGAGAATGTTCTTGATGACCCACAACCTATTGATGATAGCTTTCCTGATGAGCAATTGAATGTCATCAATGCTTCACGTAGTACACCGTGGTATGCTGATTATGCAAATTATATCGTTGCCAAATATATACCACCTAGTTTCACTTACCAGCAAAAGAAGAAATTCTTCTTTGATTTGAGACATTACTTTTGGGATGATCCTCACCTTTATAAAGAAGGAGTAGATGGTGTTATTAGACGTTGTGTACCTGAGCATGAATAGGTATAGATCCTACAGAAGTGTCACTCCGAGGCTTACGGAGGACACCATGCGGGAGATAGAACTGCACACAAGGTATTGTAATCACGTTTCTATTGGCCTACTCTCTTCAAGGATGCCCGCAAGTTTGTCTTGTCTTGTGATGAATGTCAAAGAATAGGTAATATCAGTAAACGTGAGGAAATGCCTATGAATTATTCACTTGTCATTGAACCATTTGATGTTTGGGGTTTTGATTATATGGGACCTTTTCCAAAATCCAACGGGTATACTCATATCCTAGTTGTTGTTGATTACGTTACTAAGTGGGTAGAAGCTATCCCAACTAGTAGTGCTGATCACAACACCTTTATCAGGATGCTTAAAGAAGTTATTTTCCCTAAATTTGGAGTCCCTAGATATCTAATGACCGATGGTGGTTCACATTTCATTCATGGTGATTTCTGTAAAACGCTTGCTAAGTATGATGTCAACCATAGAGTTGCATCTCCCTATCATCCTCAGTCCAGTGGTCAAGTAGAGCTAAGTAATAGAGAGATTAAACTAATTCTGCAAAAGACTGTTAATAGGTCTAGAAAGAATTGGTCTAAGAAGCTTGATGATGCATTGTGGGCTTATAGAACTGCTTATAAGAATCCCGTGGGCATGTCTCCATACAAAATGGTTTACGGTAAAGCATGGCATTTACCTCTCGAGCTAGAGCATAAGGCTTATTGGGCAATCAAAGAGCTCAACTTTGATTTCAAACTTGCTGGTGAGAAGAGGTTATTTGATATTAGCTCACTTGATGACTGGAAAGCTCAGGCATATGAAAATGACAAGTTGTTTAAAGAAAAGGTTCAGAGGTGGCATGATAAAAGGATACAAAAACGTGAGTTCAATGTAGGTGATTATGTCTTGCTATGCAATTCTTGTTTAAGATTTTTTGCATGCAAGCTTGTCTCTAAATGGGAAGGTCCTTACATTGTTGAGGAAGTATATCGTTCCGGTGCCATCAAGATCAACAACACAGAAGGTAATTTTCTGAGAGTGGTAAATGGGAAAAGAATCAAGCATTATATCTGAGGTACTCCCATAAATGTTGAAAGCAATGTTATTAATACCATAACTCCGGAGGAGTACATAAGGGATATTTATCAGCCTCTTTCAGACTCCGAAAACGAAGAGGTATGCGATTTGGTAAGTAAACCGACTCCAAAACTTTTCCAGTAGGAATTTTTATCCATTTTGGAATTTTTAGAAAAATAGAAAAATTTAAAGCAGTCCGGAAAGCGCACGAGGAGGCGACAAGCCTGCCAGGCGCGACCTACCCCCTGGCCGCGCCTGGGGGGCTTGTGAGCACCTTGTGTGCCTCCCAGACTCCGTTTTCTTGCAGAGTACTTCTTCTCGTCGGGAAAAATTCATTATATATTCTCCCGAAATGTCTGGCCCTCGTGTCACGCAAATATCCTCTGTTTTCGTTTCGAGCTGCTGTGCACACAGATCTAGATCGCTATGGATTCCCCAAAAGTTCCGAAGGAGAAGTTCTTAGAGAAGGTCATCAATCCCTACCTCGTGGGAGTGCTGCGACACCCTCAATCTATCGAGATGCGTGAGGGGGTGGTGCACATCCGTGATGTTGAGGGGCCCAAGAAGACCGGAAGCGTGGAGGTGAGGCTCGAAGGAATGGAGCAGCAAGTCTTCAAGTGCCAAGGGATTGTGGAACGCGGACTCAATACCAACCACATGATGATCACGGAGTTCACCAACAAGCACAAGATCGATGCCAATGACATCGGGAAGCACCTCTCCATGCTCTATGACAGAATTGATCACCTCCAAGCCCAGATCTATGACCTGCAGAACCAAAAGTATGAGTATGAGTATAGATTTAAATCAATACGGTTGGCAGCAGATTTGAGGATTCCGGAGACTCGGTCATCTTTCCATGATGGGGCACCTATGCCTTGGAAGACGGAGGATCAAAACCAGGTTGCAACAACTCCACCACCATCACCTTCAAAGGAAGACAACTAAGCACGGGTATGGGCAATCCCCTTGGCTTGTGCCAAGCTTGGGGGAGTTGCACCGGTATCGTATCACCATGACGTCTTTTGCTTTTACCTTTTCTTAGTTCGATCCTTTTCGGTTTTGTCTTTCTCTAGTAGAATAATTTTTTTAGTTTGTTCTAGGCTTGAGTTTTGGTTTGTGTTTCCCCCAATGTATTCGAGCTCGTGAGTCATACAATAAAGAGTGTTTTAGTTAAGGGCCTTGCTTCATGCCATGATCTAAAGAAAAAAATAATGAGAGAACAAAAGCATGAAAGATCATGTAATGATCTTATGGGAAGTGATGGCTTCACATATAAAAAGAATGTTGATTGAAACTTGTTGTGGGTGGACAAACGTAGACCTTGGTCATTGCTGCAATTAATAGGATGTAATAAAGAAGGAGATGTTCACATATAAATATATCATCTTGGGCACCATCTATGATTGTGAACACTCACTAAACTATTACATGCTTAGAACTAGATGTTGGACAAGGAGGACAACATAATGAATTATGTATGCTTGGTTCCGAACAATGTTATGTGACTAGAGATCCCTTAGCATGTGACGCTTGCTTCCACCTCATATCAGCCAAAACTTCCGCACTAAGTAGAGATACTACTTGTGCATCCATGAACCTCCAACCCAGTTTTGCCATGAGAGTCCACCATACCTACCTATGGATTGAAGAAGATCCCTCAAGTAAGTTGTCATCGGTGCAAGCAATAAAAATTGCTCCCTAAATATGTATGATCTATTAGTGTGTGGAACATAAGCTTTGTACGGACCTGTGATGAGGAAGACATAAAAGCGATGGACTACATAATAAAGTTATTTATCACAGGAGGCAATATAAAGTGACGTTCCTTCACACTAAGAGGCCACACATCCAAACCTCGAAAGTGCATGACAATCTTTGTTTCCCTCTGCGAAGGGCCTATCTTGTACCTTTACTTTTTGCCCTTAAAAGTGTCATGGTGATCGACACCAATTCCTTATTTCGCCTTTTATCTTGGCTAACGTCATATGCTAGGGAAAGATCTATATTCATATGTCAACTTGGAAGTAAGTATTCATGAATTATTATTGTTGACATTACCCTTGAGGTAAGTAGTTGGGAGGCAAAACTATAAGCCCCTATCTTTCTCTGTGTCCAACTGAAACTTTGATCGCATGAGTACCACGTGAGTTTTAGCAATTGTAAAAGACGAAAGGATGATTGAGTATGTGGATTTGCTTTACAAACTCTTATTTGACTCTTTCCGACGTTATGATAAGTTGCAATTGCTTCGATGACTAAAGGTTATTGGTTGTTAATTCTCAATAAGGTTCTTGATCCATACTTTACTTTATGAAGGAATTATCACTTTAGCATAAGAGATTATATGATGCTATTGTTGTTCTAATTATGATCATGTTGCCTACATATCCGTATTTTGTTTTGTCGACACCTCTATCTCTAAACATGTGGGCATATTTATTGATCTCGGTTTCCGCTTGAGGACAAGCGAAGTCTAAGCTTGGGGGAGTTGATACGTCCATTTTGCATCATGCTTTTATGTTGATATTTATCGCTTTATGGGCAGTTATTACACTTGATGGTACAATACTTATGTCTTTTCTCTCTTATTTTACAAGGTTTACATGAAGAGGGAGAATGTTTGCAGCCGGAATTCTGGTCTGAAAAAGGAGAAAGTTTGAGATACCTATTTTGCGCAACTCCAAAAGTCGTGAAAATCAACGAGGGTCCTTACATTGTTGAGGAAGTATATCGTTCCAGTGCCATCGAGATCAACAACACAGAAGGTAATTTTCCGAGAGTGGTAAATGGGCAAAGAATCAAGCATTATATCTCAGGTACTCCCATAAATGTTGAAAGCAATGTTATTAATACCATAACTCCGGAGGAGTACATAAGGGATATTTATCAGCCTGTTTCAGACTCCAAAAAGAAGAGGTATGTGATTCAGTAAGTAAACCGGCTCCAAAACTTTTCCATTTCGATTTTTTCTCCGTTTTTGAATTTTTCAAAAAATAGAAAAATTTAAAGTAGTCCGGAAAGCGCACGAGGAGGCGACAAGCCTGCCAGGCGCGACCTACCCCCATGGCCGCGCCTGGGGGGCTTGTGAGCACCTCGTGTGCCTCCCGGACTCTGTTTTCTTGCGGAGTACTCCTTCTGGTTGGGAAAAATTCATTATATATTCTCCCGAAAGGTCTAAACCTCGTATCATGCAAATATCCTCTGTTTCGTTTCGAGCTGCTGTGCAGACAGATCTAGATCGCTATGGATTCCCCAAAAGTTCCGAAGGACAAGTTCTTCAAGAAGGTCATCAATCCCTACCTCGCGGGAGTCCTCCAGCACCCTCAATCTATCGAGATGCGTGAGGGGGTGCTGCACATCTGTGATGTTGAGGGGCCCAAGAAGACCGGAAGCATGGAGGCGAGGCTCGAAGCAATGGAGCAGCAAGTCTTCAAGTGCCAAGGGCTGGTGGAACGCGGACTCAATGCCAACCACATGATGATCATGGAGTTCACCAACAAGGACAAGTTCAATGCCAATGACATTGGGAAGCACCTCTCCAAGCTCTATGACAGAATTGATCACCTCCAAGCCCAGATCTATGACCTGCAGAACCAAAACTGTGAGTATGAGTATAGATTTAAATCAATACTGTTGGCCGCAGATTTGAGGATCCCGGAAACTCGATCATCTTTCCATGATGGAGCACCTATGCCTTGGAAGACGGAGGATCAAAACCAGGTGGGTATGGGCAATCCCCTTGGCTTGTGCCAAGCTTGGGGGAGTTGCCCCGGTATCGTATCACCATCACATCTTTTGCTTTTACCTTTTCTTAGTTCAATCCTTTTTGGTTTTATCTTTCTCTAGTAGAATAAAGTTTTTAGTTTGTTCTAGGCTTGATTTTTGCTTTTTGTTTCCCCCAACGTATTCGAGCTCGTGAGTCATACAATAAAGAGTGTTTTAGTTAAGGGCCTTGCTTCATGCCATGATCTAAAGAAAAGAATAATGAGAGAACAAAAGCATGAAAGATCATGTAATGATCTTATAGGAAGTGATGGCTTCACAGATAAAAAGAATGTTGATTGAAACTTGTTGTGGGTGGACAAACGTAGACCTTGGTCATTGCTGCAATTAATAGTATGTAATAAAGAAGGAGAGGTTCACATATAAATATATCATCTTGGGCACCATCTATGATTGTGAACAATCACTAAACTATTACATGCTTACAAGTAGATGTTGGACAAGGAAGACAACATAATGAATTATGTTTGCTTGGTTCCGAACAATGTTATATGACTAGAGATCCCTTAGCATGTGACGCTTGCTTCCACCTCATATCAGCCAAAACTTCCGCACTAAGTAGGCATACTACTTGTGCATCCATAAACCTTCAACCCATTTTTTCCATGAGAGTCCATCATACCTACCTATGGATTGAAGAAGATCCCTCAAATAAGTTGTCATCGGTACAAGCAAAAAAAAATTGCTCCCTAAATATGTATGATCTATTAGTGTGTGGAACATAAGCTTTGTACGAACCTGTGATGAGGAATACATAAAAGCGACGGAGTGCATAATAAAGTTCTTTATCGCACGAGTCAATATAAAGTGACGTTCCTTCACACTAAGAGGCCACACATCCAATCCTCAAAATCGCATGCCAATCTCTGCTTCCCTCTGCGAAGGGCCTATCTTGCACCTTTACTTTTTGCCCTTAAAAGTGTCATGGTGATCGACACCAATTCCTTATTTCTCCTTTTATCTTGGATAACTCATATGCTAGGGAAAGATCTATATTCATATGTCAACTTGGAAGTAAGTATTCATGAATTATTATTGTTGACATTAACCTTGAGGTAAGTAGTTGGGAGGCGAAACTATAAGCCCCTATCTTTCTCTGTGTCCAACTGAAACTTTGATCTCATGAGTACCACGTGAGTTTTAGCAATTGTAAAAGACGAAAGGATGGTTGAGTATGTGGATTTGCTTTACAAGCTCTTATTTGACTCTTTCCGACGTTATGATAAATTGCAATTGCTTCAATGACTAAAGGTTGTTGGTTGTTAATTCTCAATAAGGTTATTGATCCATACTTTACTTTGTGAAGGAATTATCACTTTAGCATAAGAGATTATATGATGCTATTTCTGCTATAATTGTGATCATGTTGCTTGCATGTCCGTATTTTGTTTTGTCGACACCTCTACCTCTAAACATGTGGGTATATTTATTGATCTCGGTTTCCGCTTGAGGACAAGCGAAGTCTAAGCTTGGGGGAGTTGATACGTCCATTTTGCATCATGCTTTTATGTTGATATTTATCACTTTATGGGTTGTTATTACACTTCACGGTACAATACTTATGCCTTTTCTCTCTTATTTTACAAGGTTTACATGAAGAGGGAGAATGCCGGCAACCGGTATTCTGATCTGAAAAAGGAGCAAGTTTGAGATACCTATTATGCGCAACTCCAAAAGCCGTGAAAATAAACAAAGAATTATTTTCGATTTTATAAAAAATACTGGGCGGAAGAAGTACCAGAGGGGAGCCACTAGGAGGCCACAAGCCTGCTAGGCGCGGCCTACCCCCTGGCCACGCCTAGGGGGCTTGTGGGCCCCCTGTTGCCCCTCTGGCTCCCATCTTTTGCTATTAGGAGGGTTTCGTTCCAGAAAAAATTAGGAGGAGGCTTTCGGGAGGAATCGCCGCTGCCACGAGGCGGAACTTGAGCAGAACCAATCTAGAGCTCTGGCACGGCCGTCCTGCCGGGGAAACTTCCCTCCCGAAGGGGGAAATCGTCGCCATCATCATCACCAACACTCCCCTCATCGGAAGGGACTCATCACCATCCACATCTTCATCAGCACCATCTCATCTCCAAACCCTAGTTCATCTCTTGTAACCAATCTCCGTCTCGCGACTCCGATTGGTACTTGTAAGGTTGCTAGTGGTGTTAATTACTCTTTGTAGTTCATGCTAGTTGGATTACTCGGTGGAAGATTATATGTTCATATCCTTGATGCTATTCAATATCTCTCTGGTCATGAACATAATTATTCTTTGTGAGTAGTCACTTTTGTTCCTGAGGACATGGGATAACTCTTGCTATAAGTAGTCATGTGAATTTGGTATTCGTTCGATATTTTGATGTGTTGTATGTTGTCTCTCCTCTAGTGGTGTTATGTGAACATAGACTACATGAAACTTCACCATTATTTGGGCCTATAGGAAGGCATTGGGAAGTAATTAGTAGATGATGGGTTGCTAGAGTGACAGAAGCTTAAACCCTAGTTTATGCGTTGCTTTGTAAGGGGCTGATTTGGATCCTCTAGTTTAATGCTATGGTTAGACTTAGTCTTAATTCTTCTTTCGTAGTTGTGGATGCTTGCGAGAGGGGTTAATCATAAGTGGGATGTTTGTCCAAGTAAGTGCAGCCCCCAAGCACCGGTCCACCCACATATCAAACTATGAAAGTAGCGAACGCGAATCATATGAACATGATGAAAACTAGCTTGACAGAAATTCCCATATGTCCTCAGGAGCGCTTCACCTCCTATAAGAGTTCGTGCAGGATTGTCCCTTGCTACAAAAGGGATTGGTCCATCTTGCTGCACCTTTGTTACTATTGTTACTTGCTACTTGCTACGAATCATCTTATCACACAACTATCTGTTACCGATAATTTCAGTGCTTGCAGAGAATACCTTGCTGAAAACCACTTGTCAGATCCTTCGGCTCCTCGTTGGGTTCGACACTCTTACTTATCTAAAGGACTACGACAGATCCCCTACACTTGTGGGTCATCACACGGCCACAGTGCACTCTCCTCCACGGCGACGGCAACCGGTCATCATCTGTGACGACTCAACCGGGTCTTCCGACCCCCACCACCGCCGTGACCACCGAGACATTCTCCGCGAGCGATGTGGGGAAGACGCTCGCACCCTCATCGAGCGATGATGCGAGACGTGCCGTCAATCGGATATATGTGCTGGAACCGCTGCCGGCACGCCAGCTTCAGGGTACCCTGGCGACCTACCCTACGAGATGGGTTGTCCAACGTTCACCCGCGAGCTACGTAGAGTCTAGCGGCCCAGCTCCCGTACTTCCAGGCCGGAGATTCCAGAAAAATATGATGGCAAGACCCACCCGTCGGAGTTCCTCAGCATCTACACCATCGTGGTGCAGGCTACCAGGGAATGAGACGAGAAGATATTAGCCAACTACTTCCCGTTGGTACTTAAGCCCAACGTCAGGTCATGGTTGATGCACCTCCCCAAGAACTCCATTTCCTCCTAGAAAGAGTTGTGCCAGGACTTTGTTGGCGCCTTCACTGGTGGCTACTGAGCTCCTGGTCAGGAAAGCGACTTGCACATCATCCCCAAAAGGAGGATGAATCCCTGCGCAAGTACATCCAGAGATTCAGCCGCATCCAATACAACATCCCGGACGTTCACCCAGCTGTCGTCATCAGCGCGTTCCACCAGAACGTGCGCAATCGAAAGATGCGCGAAGAGCTGGCGATGAACAAAGTCCGCGATGTCGCCAAGCTTTACACTCTGGCGGACAGATGCGTGCGTGCAGAAGAAGGGAGGAGGCTTCCCGGGAAGAACGCACGTGTTGAAGCCGACTCCGAAGACGAAGACGTCGACGTCCCCTCCAAGAGGGGAAAGAGGCATAACAAGAAGCGAAATGGAAAAACCGTTTTTGCCATCAAGGTGACCGGCTATGCCGACTCCGCCAAGAAGGCAAAAGCCGAGACCTCCAACAAGGACGCTGCCGGGTCTGGCTCCTGCCAGGCCTTGGCAGCCACCGACAAACCAGATGGCTCCGGCGCCCAGTACTGCAAGATCCACCACACCAAGGGCCATGACCTCCAGCACTGTCGGTAGGTCGAAAAGCTTGCCGAGAAGCAGAGAGACGAGTACCAAAGACGCGACAAGGGGAAGGCCCAGCAAGGTGGCGAAGGGTCACGCAGGAAGAAGGGCGCCCAAGGGGGCCGCCTCGGCAAGTTCAAAGGCAAGAAAAGAAGGCCCGCACAACCGCGGGATAAGACGGAGGAGGATGATGATGAAGACTGCCCCGACGGTGACTCAAGCGACCACGAGTTCCAAAGGGCAACGAACATGATGTGCCTTGGAGGAGGCGCCTTGCTGCATTATTCCCACCGACAGCTCAAAAAGTGGACACGTGAGGTGATTGCAGCGGAGCCCTCCATGGGCGTCCACAAGCCCCTGAGATGGTCGCAGACACAGATCATTTTCGACTCTGAGGACCACCTAGACCGCGTCACTGCGGTCGGGTGCTTGCCGTTGTTGGTATCACCAATGAGCTGCAACCTCAGCGTGACGAAAATGTTGGTAGACGGAGAGGCTGGCCTGAATCTCATCTCCCCTGATGTGATCCAAAAGCTGCAGATCCTCGAAGAAGACCTTGAGGACACAGGCGCCTTCCAAGGGATCACCTCCGGGAAGATCCAGCCTAAGGGAAAGATCACGTTCAGGTAACTTTCGGCAGCGATCAGAACTATAGAACGGAAGAGGTCGTCTTTGACGTCGCCGACAACTCGTTCGCGTACAATGGAATATTGGGGCGCCCTGCGTTGGCCAAATTCATGGCGGCCTCGCACTATGCCTACGGTACATTGAAGATGCCTCGCCCGGTCGGTGTCATCATCATCCGCGCCGACAAGAAGGACGCGCTCCGGTGCACCGACCGCCTCTACCGGGAGGCCGTGGCGGCGCTCGTCGCCACGAAGATCCCAGGAGAGAAGAAGGCCGGCAAGAGGACCTCCCGCGTCGACCTCGGCAAGCACACCTTGTCAGAGTGTTGAGCTGCCGGCAAGGACATGCCTGAAAGCTCCACCACGCAGAGCAAAAAGTCCAGGGCCGCTCCACCTGAGACCAAAAAGGTGCTAGCCAAGGAAGATGGCTCGGGTGGAACTTTCACCATCAGTTCCACCCTCGATAGCAAATAGGAAAGCGCGCTCATCGCCTTCCTGCGGGAAAATCTTGATGTGTTTTCCTGGCAACCGTTAGACATCCCCGGCGTTACCAGGAAGGTGATTGAGCACCACCTTGCCATCTGTCCACACGTGCGGCCGGTCAAGCAGAAGGTGAGGAAACAGGCCCTGGAGCGGCAAGAGTTTATTGCCGAGGAGATCAAGAAGCTAGAAGCAGTAGGCCTAGTCAGAGGGGTCATCCACCCCACATGGTTGGCCAATCCAGTCGTTGTGCGCAAGGCGAACGGGAAGTGGCGGCTTTGTATTGACTTCACCGACATCAATAAGGCATGTCCCAAGGATCCCTTCCCCTTACCGCACATCGACCAGATTGTTGACTCCACACCCGGCTGTGACATGTTCTCCTTCCTCGACGCCTACTCCGGTTATCACGAGATCTACATGGCCGAGGAAGATGAAGAAAAGACCGTGTTCATCACCCCATGTGGCACGTACTACTTTGTGCGGATGCCTTTCGGGTTGAAGAACACAAGTTCAACTTTTGCAAGGGTGATCCAAATTGGTTTTAAACCCCAACTCCATAGAAATCTGGAAGCCTATATGGATGACATAGTGGTCAAAACCAAGGACAGGTCAACCCTTGTGCAAGACCTGGAAGAAACGTTTGCCAACCTGCACAAAATCAACCTCAAGCTCAACCCCGAGAAATGTGTCTTCGGTGTCCCATCCGGCAAGCTTCTCGGGTTCTTCGTGTCCCAACATGGGATCGAAGCCAATCCTGACAAGATCAAGGCCATCGAACAGATTGAGGCACCAAAGCGCGTCAAGCATGTGCGACGCCTAGCCGGTTGCATAGCTGCCCTGCGCCGGTTCATCTCCGAATCCGCTGAGTGCGTCGTGCCCTTCTTCAAAATCCTGAAGAAGGCAGGGCCGATGAAGTGCACTCCTGAGGCAGAAGTGGCACAACAAGATTTGAAGGAATACCTCTCCTCCGTACCAGTGCTGGTGGCCCCTAGACCCCAAGAGCCACTCTCTTGTATCTAGCGGCAACCAACCAGGTGGTCAGTGTTGCCTTAGTGGCGCAAAGGGAGGAGGACGATGGAGCCCGAACAAAGGTGACGCCGCTCAATGAGGATGCACACGACGGCGATCAAGGGCCCCCTCCGGAATCGGGGGGCAACCAAGAGAGATCCTCGCCAACCAGCAGGCCTGTACCAAAAGAAGAAGTTGGTGCAACGCCCAGTCTATTCGTCAGCTCCCTCCTACAAGGGTCTAGGACAAGATATTTCGGAGTGCAGAAGTTGCTTTTTGGCCTCCTCATGGCCTCAAGAAAGTTGCGCCACTACTTCCAAGCACATGTGATTACCGTCGTCACTCGCTTCCCGCTGCAAAGGGTTCTGCGAAACCCCGATGCAACTGGTAGGATAATGGAATGGGCGTTGGAGTTGTCCAGCTTCGGCCTCAAGTTCGAGAGCACCTCGACCATACAGAGCAGGGACTTGGAGGATTTAATTGCAGAATGGACCCCGACACCGGACGAACAAATACCAGAATCAACCCTCATGGGCAAGGAATCATATCAGGAATGGGTCATGTACTTCGGTGGAGCATTCTCCCTCCAGGGGGCCAGGGCTGGCGTGTTGCTAGTCGCGCTTACCAGAGAGCATCTCAAGTATGTGATCCGGATGTATTTCCCCCGGGAAAAGTCAACCAACAACACCACAGAGTGTGAAGGGCTGCTTGCCGGACTCACGATCGCGACAGATCTTGGAATTCGGAAGCTCATCATCAGAGGTGACTCCCAGCTGGTCATCCGGCAAGTCAACAAAGACTATCATAGCCCATTGATGGAAGCCTACGTGGAGGAGGTGATAAAGTTGGAGGAACGATTTGACGGTCTACAGATGGAGCACGTACCCCGTGCCGAAAACACCATCGTAGATGACCTGTCGAAGCGTGCAACACTTAAACTTCCTATGGAACCGGGAACTTTTGTGCTACGACTGACTCAACCCTCCGTGGCACCATCAACCAAGCCAGAGAAAAGGAAGAAGCTTAACTCCGGCAAGTACTTCCCGGTAGACCTGCCAAGGAGCCCCGGCAAGAACCTCGCCGCGGAAGAAGTTGCCGGACCAGAAGCAAAGCCTGACGGGGGGATCCCACCCCGGTAGAAGACATGCCATCAGTCATTGTCGTCGAGCCCCACGCTCCGGCATGGGCGGAGCATATAGTCCGATACCTCCAGACTGGGGAATTGCCCGAAGAACCCGAAGAAGCAGACAAAGTAGCCCGCCAGTCAAGCATGTACCAATTCGTAGATGATGCCCTCTACAGAAGACGACTGTACGGCGTGAAGCTGAAGTGCATTCCCCAAGAGGAAGGACTGGAGCTGGTGGCCGAAATACACGGAGGAATATGTGGATCCCACATAGGGTCGAGGGCCCTTGCCGGCAAGGCGTTTCGGCAAGGATTCTTCTGGCCCACAGCCCTCCAGGATGCAACTGCACTAGTAACCAAGTGTGAAGCGTGCCAGTTCCATTCAAGAACGCTTCATCAACCAGCACAAGCTCTCCAAACGATCCCTCTCTCATGGCCATTCTCGGTCTGGGGGCTCGATATTCTCGGGCCCTTCCCCTGCGCCGCCGGGGGCTTTCAGTACTTGTACGTCGCAATCGACAAGTTCACAAAGTGTCCAGAAGTGGAGCCGGTGAGAAAGATGACAGCGCAATTAGTCGTCAAGTTCTTCAAGGGGATAGTCCATCGCTTTGGCATGCCGAACAGGGTCATCACCGACAACGGCACCCAGTTTACGAACCACAACTTCATGCAATACGCCGAGGACCTCGGCAGCAAAATATGCTTTGCTTCCGTCGCTCACCCAAGGAGCAATGGTCAAGCCAAAAGAGCAAATGCCAAGGTATTGCGCGGGCTCAAGACCAGAACTTGTGACAAGCTGTGCAAGCATGGAAAGCACTGGATTGATGAACTGCCAACGGTTCTTTAGTCGATCAGAACGACACCAAATCGAGCCACCAGCCAGACACCCTTCTCCCTGGTCTACGGGGCAGAAGCAGTTCTTCCCACGGAACTCATTTATGGGTCGCCTCGGGTGCTCGCTTATGATTGATGACCCACAAGTATAGGGGATCAATCGTAGTCCTTTCGATAAGTAAGAGTGTCGAACCCAACAAGGAGCGGAAGGATCTGACAAGTGGCTTTCAGCGAGGAAATATCTGCAAGCACTGAAATTATCGGTAACAAGTGATTGTGTGGTGAGATGATTCGTAGCAAGCAACAAGTAAAAAAAGTAGTAACGGTGAAGCAAAGTGTCCCAATCTCTTTTGTAGCAAGGGACAAGCCTGGACAAAGTCTTATAGGAGGAAAAACGCTCCCGAGGACACACAGGAATTTCTGTCATGCTAGTTTCATCATGTTCATATGATTCACGTTTGTTACTTTGATAGTTTGATATGTGGGTGGACTAGTGCTTGGGTACTGCCCTTACTTGGGCAAGAAATCCACTTATGATTAACCCCTCTCGCAAGCATCCGCAACTATGAAAGAAGAATTAAGACAAAGTCTAACCATAGCATTAAACTAGTGGATCCAAATCAGCCCCTTACGAAGTAACGCATAAACTAGGGTTTAAGCTTTTGTCACTCTAGCAACCCATCATCTACTTACTACTTCCCAATGCCTTCCTCTAGGCCCAAATAATGGTGAAGTGTTATGTTGTGGACATTCACATAACACCACTAGAGGAAAAACAACATACAACATATCAAATTACCGAACAAATACCAAATTCACATGACTACTATTACCATGACTTATCCCATGTCCTCGGGAACAAAAGTAACTACTCACAAAGCATAATCATATTCATGACCAGAGAGGTAATGAGTAGCATCAAGGATCTGAACATAAACTCTTCCACCAAATAATCCAACTAGCATCAACTACAAAGAGTAATCAACACTACTAGCAACCTTACAAGTACCAATCGGAGTCGCGAGACGGAGATTGGGTACAAGTGATGAACTAGGGTTTGGAGATGAGATGGTGCTGATGAAGATGTTGATGGTGACGAGTCCCCTCCGATGAGAGGAGTGTTGGTGATGACGATGGCGATGGTTTCCCCCTCCAGGAGAGAAGTTTCCACGGCAGGATCGTCCAGCCGGAGCTCTAGATTGGTTCTGCTCAAGTTCCGCCTCGTGGCGGCGGCGAATCCACGAAAAAGCTCCTCCTTGTTTTTTCCTGGACGAAACCCTTCATATAGCAAAAGAGGGGGGCAAGTGGGCCAGCAGGTTGCTCACAAGCCCTCATGGCGCGGCCTGGGGGGTGGTCGCGCCGTGCAGGCTTGTGGCCAACCCCTGGCGCCCCTCTGGCACTTCTTCGGCCTAGTATTTTTGATAAATCCGAAAAAAAATCCTCGTTGATTTTCACGGCGTTTGGAGTTGCACAGAATAGGTATCTCAACTTTGCTCCACTTTCGGGCCAGAATTCCAGCTGCCGACATTCTCCCTCTTCATGTAAACCTTGCAAAATAAGAGAGAAAAGACATAAGAATTATACCGTGAAGTGAAATAACAGCCAAAGAAGCGATAAATATCAACATGAAAACATGATGCAAAATGGACGTATCAACTCCCCCAAGCTTAGACCTCGCTTGTCCTCAAGCGAAAGCCTAGCTCAATAAATATGTCCACATGTTTAGGGAGAGAGGTGTCGAAAAAACAAGATACGAACATGCATGCATCATGATCAAGATCAGAACAACAATACCAACATATAATCCCTCATGCTAAAGTGATAATTCCTTCACAAAGTAAAGCATGGATCAAGAACCTTACCGAGAAGTAACAACCGATAGCCTTTAGTCATTGAAGCAATTGCAATTTATCACAACATCAGAAAGAGTCAAATAAGAGCTTGTAAAGCAAATCCACATACTCAATCATTCTTTCGTTCCCTACAATTGCTACAACTCATGTGGTACTCATGAGATCAAAGTTTCAGCTGGACAGAGAGAAAGATAGGGGCTTACAGTTTTGCCTCCCAACTGCTTACCTCAAGGGTAATGTCAACAATAATAATTCATGAATACTTACCTCCAAGTTGACATATTGTAGTGCCCCAAGTGTAAAGCTTTCCCTTTTTGTAACCTTCCATGTGGGACCTCCTTGACATTGTCATGAGAGTTGTCTATGCATGTATGATTTCATGTGTCACCTTGTATTTCTTCTTTTGCATGCATGCATCCATGCCATAACATTCTTGCCATACCTTGTGATTGCATGTGTTCACTTGTGAAGTTGTGTTTGGATACATTGTGATTTTATGTGGTGATGCTCATGAGATGATGGGGTGTGTAGTAGAGTGTGGTGGTTCTTTCCTCCAAACCCCTTTGGGTTGCAAACCCCTTTCTCTCTTTTATTCCCAAGTTCAAAATTCCACTTGAGCCTAACCTGATTTTTAAAATGTCTTTTGTTTAGGAAATAAGGTGGGTATATTGGGGTGTTATATATGGGGTTTTGAATAGTGTTCTAAAGGTGAAAAATAAACACAGAACAGCAACTATAATATTGTTTTTGTATTTAGATTGCCCCAAAAATTCCTTTAGTATTTTATTCAAGTAGCTTATTTATTCTCAGGTCCAGGGCCATTTTTGCTTGAATTTTATCTGCTATAGTTAGCCCTGTAGACCTTTTATTTTATCTATGTTTAATTAAATAGGTAATAGTCCAGGGGGTGTTTTCTCTCTATCTGGTGCCTAAGTGGGCTTCCTCCCGCTCTGGTGGCCCATCCTCTCCTCTCGTGCGTGCGGCAGCCCAGCGCACCCTTTCTTCTTTCTTCTGACGCCGTTTCCTCCCCATGCGTGCTTTCCGTCAGGATGCAGAGAGAGTGCGCGAGCGCCATGAGGGCACCAACGTCGAGGTCCCCCCTTTATATGCGTGGGCGTCCGTGCCCTCGTCCTAGGTTTCCCTTCTTCCTCAGCCGTCGCCGCCACCTCTCCCCTTTCCCAATCTCTCCTCCCTCTTCCTGGTAAGCTCCCTTTAGATTAGGAGCAGAGAGAGAGAACCCCTCGCCGTCGTCTACCCCGCCTTCTCCGTCGAGCAGCGCCGGCGGCCATGCCCAGGGGCACGGGGCAGGTGCCCGCGCCCCATTCCCGACCTCGGTGAGGCCGGGGAATGACTACGTCAACGGCCAGTTCGTCATCAACAACCCTGCTCCGGTGCACTCCTTCTTCCTCGGTTCTACTTCGGTTCAATGACAATACCCCTCCGATCGTCTTCTTCCCCTCCGACCCGGTCTCCTACACCGTGCGGCTTCCCTCCTCTTATCCTAGGTGAGGACCCTTCCTTCCTCCCTCCTTCTCTTAGCCTAGATCAGCTAGAGCTCGCCGTAGCTTTCTCTGTCAGGGAGTAGACCGTGCGCGTATGTGTGTTGCGGTGTACTGTGGTGCGTGCATGTGTAGTAGCTCGACAGCGTGTAGGCTGCCGCGGAGTAGCAGACGCGCAGCAGCAGTAGAGTGTGTTCCTTCATGAGCAGCAGCAGCAGTAGTTCAGCCCCGGCGTCCTTACTGTCGCCAGCGACCCTGCGTGCAAGCAGAGCACCAGGTAGTTTGCGAGATTACCTAGGTTTAGATCCCTTCTCTGTCAGCAGTCGCGTCGTAGCGCGTTGGTGTGTGTTTGTGTTAGTTCTCGAGAGGTTCAGGATTCGAATCCCAAAGGTGAACCCCCTTTTTATTTCCTTTATTCGGTCGATAGTAGTAGCTGCAGCACAGAGACTTAACCTTCTTTGTTCCCCTGTCCTATCGAGCAGAGCCCCTCTAGCAGAGTGGTAGATTGCACTGTGTTGCACTAGGGGGTACAGGGTTTGAATCCTCTCCCCCCTATTTTTAATTTGTTGTGCATTTTTCTTCCTTTGCTGTTTTTCCTTGCATGTGATGCTGCAGGTTGCACTAGTTGAAGTGTGCCATTTTTTTTGCAGCTATTAATAGCATGTGGCTCCTATTCCTTTTGCTCCAAGTCATTCCTCGTTGTTGCCTAGTCCTGTAGCTAGTGGTGCACGAGTTGATGGTGTTGGTTGTGTTTTGTGGTGTGGGAGTGTGATGGAGTTGGTAGATATGTGTGTAGTAGCACACATTGGAGGAGTGCTTGACATAGATGTGAGGTGGTGGAGGCTTTGTGCAAGCATGTGTATGTGTGTGAAGGGGTTCCCCCCTCACCACATATCCTGTGTGTGAGTGTGTCCTACCTAGTGTGTATGTTTGTGTGTGTGTATGTGATCATGTGGGTGTGTATCACCCATGTCATGGCAAGATATGAATTGGGGAGCACATGTGCAAGATATCATGTGTAGTGCAAGTGCTTGTGTGAGAGCTAGGTAGGAGTTAATTCTATCTAGCTTGTGTAAGTGTAGTTTTGCTTGTGCTAATGTTGCTTGTGTGGGAATGGTGATGTGCTATGACACACATACATGGGGTGAAAACCCTCATGTAACCATTGGTGTTGTGCACATGAACAAGCATCCATGTAGGAGTTGATCTAGTGAATGCACATGAAATGTTGCACTATTCACTATATAGCAATCTATGTTGTTTTTCCCTCCTAGTTTGTGATCACTTGTTCCAAGCAAGTGCATACATATTATATATGATTTTGTGGTAGAATCTCCCAAGAAATACATTGGTGAACTTAGTTTTGCCATTGGAACATTTTCTGGAGATGACATAATTCATTTTTCTTCTATGTATAGAGCTTGGTTCCATGAGTTGTGGTGAGCCTTTGTGATTGTTTCTTGGTTGTGGTAATAGAGGATGACCCCCTCTACCACATGTTGGTTTCAATTCATGTTTTGGAATCCATGTGTGCAAGTTGTGCCCATACAAGGTAGGCTTGTGGCTGAAATTCCAGATTAGTGAAAATCTGAGATTTTCACAAAGTCTGATAATCTGTTTATATTTTCTTCTCCTGTTGATGAGGTTGTGCAGGTCAATGTGTTGTGATCTAGCCTTAGCTTTCAACTAGAAAGTCGAATCTGATAAGTTTGTCTAGCTCCCTGTAAAATTTCATTCCATTTGGAGTTCTGTAGATATTGTTTTGGCTGCTGTCAAAATGCTTCAGAGCAAAGACAGAAAGTGAGAAACTGGAATTTTCACCAAGTCCGTGAAATGTGATGTTTTTGGGCAAGTTTGCAGCCTTGTATATTTCTGTGTTTTATTACTTTTTGTGTGATTCTTGCTTGTGCTTGTAGTATTATTGGATAGCTACAGCCACATATATTATTTGTCATATTTGGGTGGCTGTAGGTGCTTTGCATGTAGCTCACAAAGTGCTATGATGCAGTTTATGGCAGATTGAGTAGTTTTGTCATTTTGATGTTTGTGAGTGCTTAGTTGATGATGTGGTGTTATTCTTTGCTCCACCCCATCCATGATGGTTTGTTTTATGACTTGGCAACCTGGAAATACCAGAGTTGTGCCGTTTGAGTGTGTGGTATTGATTTTGACACGTAGGGCTTCATATCTTGTTTCGTTGATTCCCGTTGATCCGTAGCTCCAATTGTTATGTTCTTTATATGCTTTTGCATCATTTTCTCGAGACGCATCTGATCATGTCATCCTCATGAATGTAAAAATAGCGTAGGTTGCAGTTCTGTCCAGGAACATGTATTTGCTTCTCATGCTTGTGCTAGTGATAGAAATAGTCATGCATGCTCATATTCATCTCATGCATCATGTGCTTGTTGCATCTTGAGGTGCTGTTGTTCATTGGATGTTATTGTTATGTTGGGTAGCACTGGGATCGGAGAACGAGTATGTGGATTCGGGAGAGTACGTGCAGGACGAACAAGTACCATTTCAAGCTGAGGATACCACAGGCAAGATGATATGACCTTGATTCCATCTCTAGACTTGTTATGCTAGATTACATTTCCTTTGCCATATGCTCGCTCCTTACCACTGAAATAAATTGCCTCCTGATATGCCATGAAACCAGACACTTACCCCTTCCTAGCAAAACTTGAATGGCTAAGTAGGCTTTGCTCAGCTACTAATGTTAGCGTTGCTAGATGCAGGTGCTTTGACTCATGTGATAACATGAGCTTGATATCATTATCTTAATTTCTGTTATTTATTTAATGCACCTATATACTTGGTAAATAACAGAAGGCCTAGCCTTTTGCCGGGTGCTTTGTTCCATTATTGCCGCCTTAGTTACCGGCTACCCGTGTTTGGTTCCATATTGATCGCTCCTAACACGTTCGGGGTTGTTATGGGGACCCCCTCGATAAATCGCGTAGTGTTAAGACTTGTCCAGCAGGACCCGACATTGGTGTTAATTTGCTAATCACTTTAATAATAATCTGCATAGGGAATGATCACCCCGAGGATCTTTAATCAACAACCCGGGCGAGTGCTCCTCATGAGCGTTGGTCCAAAATGGACAGACTGCGGGGGCCACCACAGGGAAACTTGAGGTTTGGCTCCTGTAAGCTTTTTCATCCGTCGTGTCCTGAGACTGAGATACGCGGCTCTTATCGGGGTCATCGACACGACGGGAGGTCCTGCTAGAGTTATCTTACTTTAGCGATATATCTTGCGTATAGGAATACCGGTGAAGCTTTGGTTCTCCCCAGAGTTGAGGTTTTTCCTCTAAAAATCCGACGAGATCACGAGATTCGTGATAGAGGATTACTTTGTGGCCCGTGTACGTTTGTGATGGACTAGTTGGAGCACCCCTGCAGGGTTTAATCTTTCGGAAAGCCGTGCCCACGGTTATGTGGCAACTTGGAATATTTTGTTAACATCCGGTATTAGATAACTTAAACATAAGCTAATAAAATTGCCAATCGTGTGCGTATCCGTGACTGTCCCCTCGAAGATCTCTCTTCGATCGGGAACACGGTGGGGTTATGATTGACGTAGGTAGGTGTTCAGGATCACTTAGTGATCAATTAATCACCGACCGCTAGTCTAAACCACCATCATATGTTCTACGTAAGTTAGCCACCACATTTGAGCTTAGGATGCTGCAACCTTAAACACTCCACCTATCCAACCTAATAACTTGACTAGTTCTGGCACGAAGGTCTTAGATTGCTGAGTCCCCGTGGCTCACGGATTCCTCTACAAATACCAACAGGTTCAGGTACCCCAGAGACAGGTGATCCTGACGGCACGCAGCTGGCGTGGCAGTACAATGAGGAGACCGAACGCCTGTACGTGAACTATCCAGAAGATTGAGGCGTGGTCGTGATCATGGGCCAGCAGGCAGGGTAGCATAGCCTTTTTCTCATGTTTGTAGTCCGTAGCGGAACTACTTTGCTTGTATGCGTGATGTACTCCGATATATTTATGAGATGGCAATTGAGTCCCTGATTGTCATTCTGTTGTTATTATGTATGTGCGATGTTACCTTGTTTGCGAGACGCTTAGATGCGCTCATTTCCAATTCGGGGCCTCGATCCCCAGATCGGAAAGGACCGCATCTTAGTCGTTACACATATAAATATAGATCTTTCCCAAGCATATGACGTTAGCCAAGATAAAGGCGAAACAAGGAATTGGTGAAGATCACCATGACTCTTTCAGGGACAAAAAGTAAAGGTACAAGATAGACCCTTCGCAGAGGGAAGCAGAGGGTGTCATGTGCTTTTGAGGTTTGGATGCGTGTCCTCTTAGTGCGGAGGAACGTCACTTTATATTGCCTCCTGTGATAAAGAACTTTATTATGCAGTCTGTCGCTTTTATAAAGCATCTTTTCCACACACTAATAGATCATACATATTAGAGAGAAATTTTTATTGCTTGCACCGATGACAACTTACTTGAGGGATTTTATTCAATCCATAGGTAGGTATGGTGGACTCACATGGCAAAACTGGGTTGATGGTTTATGGATGCACAAGTAGTATCTCTACTTGGTGCGGGAGTTTTGGCTAATATGAGGTGGAAGCAGTCGTCACATGCTAAGGGATCTCTAATCATATAACATTTTTCAGAGCCAAGCAAACACAATTCATTATGTTGTCTTCCTTGTCCAACATCTACTTCTAGGCATGCAATAGTTTGGTGAGTGTTCACAATCATAGATGGTGTTAGAGATGATATATTTATATGTGAACTTCTCCTTCTTTATCACTTCCTATTAATTGCAACCATGACGAAGGTCTTCGTTTGCCTACCCTCAACAAGTTTCAATCCTCATTCTTTTTATATGTGAAGCCATCACTTCCCATAAGATCATTACATGATCTTTCATGCTTTTGTTCTATTCTCACTCTTTTGATCATGGCAAGAGGCAAAGCCCTTCAACTAAGACACTCTTTATTATATGGCTCACGAGCTCAAATACATCAGGGGTGACACAAAGCAAAACTCAAGACTAAAACACTAAGACTTTTAAACTATTAGAGAAAGAGAAAACTGAAAAGGATAACTAAAACAAAGGTAAAGGCAAAAGATGTGATGGTGATACGATACCGGGGCAACTCCCCCAAGCTTGGCACAAGCCAAGGGGATTGCCCATACCAATGCTTAGTTGTCTTCCTTTGGTGGTGACGGTGGTGGAGTTGTTGCAACATGAGTTTGATCCTCCGTCTTCCAAGGCATAGGTGCTCCATCATGGAAAGATGAACGAGTCTCCGGAATCCTCAAATCTGCAGCCAACCGTATTGATTTAAATCCATAGTCATACTCATAGTTTTGGTTCTGCAGGTCATAGATCTGGGCCTGGAGTTGATCAATCATGTCATCGAGCCTGGAGAGATGCTTCCCAATGTCATTGTCATCAATCATGTGCTTGTTGGTGAACTCCGTGATCATCATGTCGTTGGCGTTGAGTCCACGCTCCACCATCCCTTGGCACTTGAAGACTTGTTGCTCCATTGCTTCGAGCCTCGTCTCCATGCTTCCGGTCTTCTTAAGCCCCTCAACATCACGGATGTGCAACATCCCCTCACGCATCTCGATAGATTGAGGGTGTTGCAGCACTCCCGTGAGGTAGGGATTGATGACCTTCTCGAAGATCTTGTCCTTCGGAGCTTTTGGGGAAGTCATAGCGATCTAGATCTGCAACAGAAACAGGCTCGAAACGAAAAACATAGGAAATCTGCGTGATACACGGGTCAGACCAAACGGGAGTATATATAATGCTTTTTTCAGACCAGAAGGAGTACCCCACACGAAAACGGAGTCCGGGAGGCGCACGAGGTGGCCAGAAGCCCTCACGGCGCGGCCAGAGGGTGGGCACGCGCCGTGCATGCTTGTCGCCTCCTCGCGTACTTTCCGGACTACTTCCAATTTTTGTATTTTTTCAAATATTCCAAAACGGAGAAAATTTCCAACTGGAAAAGTTTTGGACTCTCTTTTCTTACCGAGTCACATACCTCTTCGTTTTCGGAGTCTGAAACAGGCTCATAAATATCCCTTAGGTATTCTTCCGGAGTTATGGTATTGATAATATTGCTTTCAACATTTATGGGAGTACGTGAGATATAATGCTTGATTCTCTGCCCATTTACCACTCTTGGACAATTACCTTCCGTGTTGTTGATCTTGATAGCACCGGAACGATATACTTCCTAAACAACATAGGGACCTTCCCATTTAGAGAGAAGCTTGCCTGCAAAGAATCTTAAACGAGAGTTATATAGCAAGACATAATCACCTACATTGAACTCACGCTTTTGTATCCTCTTATCATGCCACCTCTTAACCTTGTCTTTGAACAACTTGGCATTCTCATATGCCTGAGTTCTCCACTCATCAAGCGAGCTAATATCAAATAACCTCTTCTCACCGGCAAGTTTGAAATCAAAGTTGAGCTCTTTGATTGCCCAATAAGCTTTATGCTCTAGCTCAAGAGGTAAATGACATGCTTTACCGTACACCATTTTGTACGAAGACATGCCCATGGGATTCTTATAGGCAGTTCTATAAGCCAACAGTGCATCATCGAGCTTTTTCAACCAATTCTTTCGAGACCTGTTGACAGTCTTTTGCAGAATCAGTTTAATCTCTCTATTACTTAGCTCTACTTGACCACTGGACTGAGGGTGACAGGGAGACGCAATTCTATGGTTGACATCGTACTTAGCAAGCGTTTTACGGAAAGCACCATGAATGAAGTGTGAACCACCGTCGGTCATTAGATATCTAGGGACTCCAAATCTAGGGAAGATAACTTCTTTCAACATCCTGATAGAGGTGTTGTGATCAGCACTACTAGTGGGGATAGCTTCTACCCACTTAGTGACGTAATCAACAACAACTAGGATATGAGTATACCCGTTGGATTTTGGAAAAGGTCCCATATAATCAAAGCCCCAGACATCAAATGGTTCAATGACAAGTGAATAGCTCATAGGCATTTCCTGACGTTTGCAAATATTACCTATTCTTTGACATTCGTCACAAGACAAGACAAACTTACGGGCATCCTTGAAGAGAGTGGGCCAATAGAAACCTGGTTGCAATACCTTGTGTGCAGTTCTATCTCCCGCATGGTGTCCTCCGTAGGCCTCGGAGTGACACTTCTGTAGGATCTGTCCCTGTTCATGTTCAGGTACACAACGTCTAATAACACCATCTACTCCTTCCTTATAAAGGTGAGGATCATCCCAAAAGTAATGTCTCAAGTCAAAGACGAATTTCTTCTTTTGCTGGTACGTGAAACTAGGTGGTATGTATTTGGCAACGATATAGTTTGCATAATCAGCATACCACGGTGCACTACATGAAGCATTGATGACATTCAATTGCTCATCGGGAAAGCTATCATCAATAGGTTGTGGGTCATCAAGAACGTTCTCCAACCTAGACAAGTTATCTGCTACTCGGTTATTAGCATCCTTTCTGTCGACAACGTGCAAATCAAATTCTTGTAGCAAGAGAACACATCTGATAAGTCTAGGTTTACCGTCTTTCTTCTCCATGAGGTACTTAATAGCAGCATGATGAGTGTGAATAGTGACTTTGGAATCAACTATGTAAGACCTGAACTTTTCACATGCAAACACGACTGCTAAAAACTCCTTCTCCGTAGTAACGTAGTTTCTCTGGGCATTGTCTAGAGTTTTACTAGCATAGTGAATAAAATTCAACTTCTTATCGACTCTTTGCCCTAGAACAACACCAACAGCATAATCACTAGCGTCACACATGATCTCAAAAGGTAAGTTCCAATCAGGTGGTTGAACAATAGGTGCAGTTATCAAAGCCCTCTTAAGTATTTCGAAGGCTTCCTCACAATCATCGTCAAAAACAAAAGGAATATCCTTTTGTAAGAGATTGGTAAGAGTCCTAGAAATCTTAGAGAAGTATTTGATGAACCTTCTATAGAAACCAGCATGACCAAGGAAACTTCTTATACCCTTGATATCTGTGGGGTATGGCATTTTCTCGATTGCATCAACCTTAGCCTTGTCGACTTCAATACCTCTTTCGGAAATTTTATGTCATAAGACGATGCCTTCATTAACCATAAAGTGGCACTTCTCCCAATTCAAGACAAGATTGGTGTCTTTACATCTCTGCAAGACTCGATCAAGGTTGCTGAGGCAATCATCGAAGGAAGACCCTTAAACGGAGAAGTCATCCATGAAAACCTCAACAATCTTTTCACAAAAGTCAGAGAATATAGCCATCATACATCTTTGAAAAGTGCCAGGTGCATTACATAAGCCAAAAGGCATACGTCTATAAGCAAAGGTACCGAGAGGACAGGTGAAAGTGGTTTTCTCCTGATCAGATTGTGCAACTGGTATTTGGGAGAAACCATAATATCCGTCTAGAAAGCACAATTGTGTGTGTTTGGACAGCCTTTCTAGCATTTGGTCGATAGAAGGTAAAGGGTAATGATCTTTCCTAGTGGCTTTATTCAATTTCCTAAAATCGATCACCATCCTATAGCCAGTAATAATCCTCTGTGGGGTCAATTCATCCTTATCATTTGGGACAATGGTAATGCCTCCCTTCTTAGGGACGCAATGCACCGGACTCACCCAATCACTATGAGCAATAGGATAAATGATACCTGCTTCTAGGAGCTTTACTATTTCTTTTCTTACTACTTCTTTCATCTTAGGATTTAATCTCCTTTGATGATCAACAACTGGTTTGAAGTCAGGATCAGGTTTAATCTTGTGCTGGCATAGAGTAGGACTAATGCACTTAAGATCATCAAGAGTATATCCAATAGGCTTCCTCAGAGTTTTTAGCAACTTCTTTTCTTCATGCTCTGAGAGGCTAGCACTAATAATGACACGATATATCTCCTTTTCATCAAGATAGGCATACTTAATAGTATCAGGCAACTGTTTAAGCTCGAACACAGGATCACCCTTTGGTGGGGGTGGATCCCCAAGCAGTTCAACAGGCAAGTTATTCTTAAGGATAGGATATTGATCTAAGACAACTCTATCTATCTCATCCCTTTCATCCATATGCATATCATTTTCATGCTCAAGCAAGTATTGTTCTAAGGGATCAGCAAGAGGCACGACAATAGAGGCTAAGGCAATAGTTTCATCCCTACTAGGAAACTCCTTTTCATGAGGTTGTCTACCAAACTTAGAGAAATTGAACTCGTGTGACACACCTTCAAAGCCAACAGTGACAGTTTGCTTCTCACAATCAATATGAGAATTGACGGTATTCAGAAAAGGTCTGCCAAATATGATGGGACAAAAGCTATCTTGTGCAGTAGCAAGAACGAGGAAATCAGTAGGATACTTCGTTTTACCACACAATACTTCAACATCCCTAACAATTCCCATAGGGCAGATGGTATCTCTATTGGCAAGCTGAATAGTGACATCAATAGGCCCTATCTCAACATGTGCAATCTCATCTTTGATTTCATTGTATAAGGATTGAGGTATTGCACTAACACTAGCACCCACGTCACAAAAACCATGATAACAATGATCTTCTTTCTTAACATAAACCACGGGCATGCCAACAATAGGCCTATGTTTGTCTCTAACGTGAGGTTTAGCAATTCTAGCAGCATCTTCACAGAAGTGAATATTATGTCCCTCAACATCGTCAGACAGAAGATCTTTGATAATAGCAATGCTAGGTTCAACTCTAATTTGCTCAGGGGGTGTAGGTGTTCTAATATAGCCTCTATGTATCACAGTTGAAGCTTTAGAATGATCCTTTATCCTAACACGGAAAGGTGGTTTCTCAATGTAAGCAATGGCAACAACAGGATCATTATAGGCAATGACTTTCTCTTCAACTAGAGTGAGTTTAACTACATTGAATTCTAAAGGAGGATGATATTTAAACCACTTCTCTTTGGAGAGATCAATATGAGCAACAAAAGATTCACACACTGAAGCTACTATCTCAGAGTCAAGTCCATACTTAGCGCTAAAATCACTAAAGGTATTTGTCTCAACAAAGGATTTTACGCAATCAAACGTGAAATTCATACCTGACTCCTTACCTTCTTCAAGCTCCCAATCTTCAGAGTTGCGTTTAATTCTCTCCAATAATTCCATTTGAAGTCAATATCTCTCTTCATAAAAGAACCGGCACAAGAAGTGTCAAGCATGGTGCGATCATCATGAGAAAGCCGAGCATAGGAGTTCTGAATGATAATTTCTCTCGAGAGCGCATGATTGGGGCCTGGATATAACATTGATTTGAGCCTCCCCCAAGCTTGAGCGATTGTTTCTGTGTCACGAGGCAAAAAATTGTAAATATAATTCCGATCACGATGTACTAAATGCATAGGATAATTTTTGATGAAATTCCAATTTCAATCGATTGTAGTCCCATGATCTAGTATCATCACATGGCCTATACCATGTCAACGCCTTATCCTTCAAAGATAAAGGAAATACCTTCTTCTTCACCTCATCCTCGGGCAAACCTGCAAGCTTAAATAAACCACAAACTTCATCTACATAGATTAGATGCAAGTCTGGATGTGATGTTCCATCTCCTGTAAAAGGATTAGCCAGCAGTTTCTCAAGCATACCCGGAGGAAATTCAAAGCAAATATTTCCAGTAGGTACAGCAGGTTGAAGAGCAACTATTTGTGCTTACGTTCGAGGTGAAGATACCCCGAACAAGCCCCTCAAAGGATTAGTATCCATAGTGAGAAGTGACAATCAATTTCAGCACACTATATGAATGTTTCCTTACCAAGTTCCACTTACCAAAGGCGCTTCACTCCCCGGCAACGGCGCCAGAAAAGAGTCTTTATGACCCCACAAGTATAGGGGATCGATCGTAGTCCTTTCGATAAGTAAGAGTGTCGAACCCAACGAGGAGCAGAAGGATCTGACAAGTGGTTTTCAGCAAGGAAATATATGCAAGCACAAAAATTATCGGTAACAAGTGTTTGTGTGGTGAGATGATTCGTAGCAAGCAACAAGAAACAAAAGTAGCAACGGTGCAGCAAAATGGACCAATCCCTTTTGTAGCAAGGGACAAGCCTCAACAAAGTCTTATAGGAGGAAAAACGCTCCTGAGGACACAAGGGAATTTCTGTCATGCTAGTTTCATCATGTTCATATGATTTGCGTTCATTACTTTGATAGTTTGATATGTGGGTGGACCAGCGCTTGGGTACTGCCCTTACTTGGGCAAGCGTCCCACTTATGATTAACCCCTCTCGCAAGCATCCGCAAGTACAAAAGAAGAATTAAGACAAAGTCTAACCATAGCATTATATTAAACTAGTGGATCCAAATCAGCCCCTTACGAAGTAACGCATAAACTAGGGTTTAAGCTTCTGTCACTCTAGCAACCCATCATCTACTTACTACTTCCCAATGCCTTCCTCTAGGCCCAAATAATGGTGAAGTGTTATGTAGTGTATGTTCACATAACACCACTAGAGGAAAAACAACATACAACATATCAAATTACCGAACGAATACCAAATTCACATGATTACTATTGGCATGACTTATCCCATGTCCTCGGGAACAAAAGTAACTACTCACAAAGCATAATCATATTCATGACCAGAGAGGTAATGAGTAGCATCAAGTATCTGAACATAAACTCTTCCACCAAGTAATCCAACTTGGTGCGGGAGTTTTGGCTAATATGAGGTGGAAGCAATCGTCACATGCTAAGGGATCTCTAATCATATAACATTGTTTGGAACCAAGCAAACACAATTCATTATGTTGTCTTCCTTGTCCAACATCTACTCCTAGGCATGTAATAGTTTGGTGAGTGTTCCCAATTGTAAAAAGTGTCTAAGATGATATATTTATATGTGAACCTCTCTTTCCTCATTACTTCTTATTAATTGCAACAATGACTGAGGTTTATGTTGATTTATTCTCAACAAGTTTCAATCATCATACGTGTCATAAGTGAAGTTATCACTTTCCATAAGATCGTCTCATGATCTTTCATGCTATCGTTCTTTTCATACTTTTTGATCATGGCACAAAGCAAAGCCCTTGACTAAGAAACTCTTCATTATATATCTCATAAGATCGAATACATCGGGGGAGAGACAAAAGCAAAAGACTCAAACTAAAAACTAAAGACTTATTCCTCTAAAAGAAGAAATAAAAACTGAAATGGAAAGAACTAAAACAAAGGTAAAAGCAAAAGATATAAAGGTGATATGATACCAGGGCAACTCCCCCAAGCTTGGCAGAAGCCAAGGGGATTGCCCATACCAATGCTTAGTTGTCTTCCTTTGGCGGTGACGGTGGTGTTGTTGTCGCCTTTGATTCCAGGAGAGCTATCAATCTTTGATTTATACCTTTGAGATCTGTGACATGGTTTTCCAGCAAAACAACTTCACGAGAAAGAGAAATATTGCGAGCACGAGTTGTTTCGCAAAAACCTCAAGAGTTCAATGAAGGATGGAGACAGCACGTGGAGGAAGGGTTGGACAAAATCTACTCCTTCAACGTCTTCAATGTTGAACATAGGTTGAACTTCCTCCCTAGCTTGGGTTTTCTCCTTAGCTTGGTCCCTGGCTTCCATGACTTCTAATCTTTTCATATAAGCATCTACTTCATCATGAACTTGGTGAAGATCATTCTCCCCAACAGATTCTTGAGACATCTTTGCTCTAAATCTGCGGCACACAACAAGCTCAAAACAAAAATAGAGGAAAACTGCGCGATACGGAGATCAAAACCTTCGGGCGACTATATATTGATTTTTTTCTGGGCCAGAAGGAGTCCTCCGCAAGAAAACGGAGTCCGGGAGGCACACGAGGTGCCCACAAGCTTGTCCACCGCCACCAGGGGGTGGTGGCGGAGTGGGGGCTTGTGGCCGCCTCGTTCGCTCTCCGGACTGCTTTTTATTTTTCTAATTTTCCAAAAAATCCAAAACGGAAGAAATTTCCTATTGGAAAAGTATCGGAGTCCAATTTCTTGCCGAAACAGATACATCTTCGTTTTCAAGGTCTGAAACAGGCTGATAAACATCCCTTATGTACTCCTCTGGAGTTATGACATTGATGATATTGGTCTCAACATTTATGGGAGTACCAGAGATGTAATGCTTGATTCTTTGCCCATTTACCACTCTAGGAAAATTTCCTTCTGTGTTATTTATTTTGATGGCATCGGAACGATATACTTCCTCGACAACATAGGGACCTTCCCATTTAGAGAGAAGCTTGCCTACAAAGAATCTCAAACGAGAATTGTATAGCAAGTCATAGTCACCTACATTGAACTCTCATTTCTGTATTCGTTTGTCGTGCCATCTTTTAACCTTTTCCTTGAACAACCTGGCATTCTCGTATGCCTGGGCTCTCCATTCATCTAACGAGATGATATCAAACAACCGCTTCTCACCGGCAAGTTTGAAATCAAAGTTGAGCTCTTTGATTGCCCAATAAGCTTTGTGTTCCAACTCAAGAGGTAAATGACAGGCCTTACCGTAAACCATTTTATACGGTGACATGCCCATGGGATTCTTATAAGCAGTCCTATAAGCCCATAGTGCATCGTCAAGTTTGCTAGACCAGTTCTTTCGAGATCTATTGACGGTCTTTTGTAGGATCACTTGATCTCCCTATTACTCAACTCCACTTGACCACTAGACTGAGGATGATTAGGAGATGCAACTCTATGGTTGACATCATACTTAGCTAGCATCTTGCGGAAAACACCATGAATGAAGTGTGAACCGCCATCAATCATCAAGTATCTAGGGACTCCAAATCTTGGGAATATGAATTCTTTAAGCATCTTAATAGAGGTGTGGTGATCAGCATTTTTAGTGGGGATAGCTTCTACCCAATTAGTAACATAATCCACAGCAAGTAAGATGTGAGTGTACCCATTGGAACTCGGGAAGGGTCCCATATAATCAAAGCTCCAGACGTCAAATGGTTCAATGACAAGTGAATAGTTCATAGGCATTTCCTGACGCTTACTGATGTTCCCTATCCTTTGGCATTCGTCACAAGACAAGACAAACTTACGGGCATCCTTGAAGAGAGTGGGCCAATAGAAACCTGATTGCAATACCTTATGGGCAGTTCTATCTCCAGCATGGTGTCCTCCGTAGGCTTCGGAATGACATTTCTACAGGATCTGTCCCTGTTCATGTTCAGGCACACAACGTCTAATAACACCATCTACTCCTTCCTTATAAAGGTGAGGATCATCCCAAAAGTAGTGTCTCAAATCAAAGAAGAATTTCTTCTTTGTTGATAGGTGAAACTGGGTGATATGTATTTGGCTACGATATAGTTTGCATAATCGGCATACCACGGTGCACTAAGTGAAGTGCGGATGACATTCAGTTGCTCATCAGGAAAGCTCTCATCAATAGGTAGTGGGTCATCAAGGACATTCTCTAGCCTAGACAAGTTATCTGCTACAGGGTTATCAGCACCCTTTCGGTCAACGACGTGCAAATCAAATTCCTGTAGCACGAGAACCCATCTGATCATCCTAGGCTTAGCGTCCTTCTTCTGCATGAGGTACTTAATAGAAGCATTAGCAGAGTGAATAGTGACTTTGGAGTCAACTATATAAGATCTGAACTTTTCACATGCAAACACGACTGCTAAAAATTCCTTCTCGGTAGTGGCATAGTTTCTTTGGGCATTGTCTAGAGTTTTACTAGCATAGTGAATGACATTCAACTTCTTGTCAACTCTTTGTCCTAGAACAGCACCAACAGCATAATCACTAGCGTCACACATGATTTCAAAGGGCAAGTTCCAGTCAGGTGGTTGAATAATAGGTGCGGTTATCAAAGCCTTCTTAAGTATTTCAAAGGCTTCCTCACAATCCTCATAAAAACAAAAGGAACATCCTTCTGCAAGAGGTTGGTAAGAGGCCTAGAAATCTTAGAGAAGTCTTTAATGAACCTTCTATAGAAACTAGCATGACCTAAGAAACTTCGTATACCTCTGATATCTGTGGGGCAAGGCATTTTTCAACTGCATCAACCTTAGCCTTATCAACTTCAATGCCTCTTTCAGAGATTTTGTGTCCTAAGACGATACCTTCATTAACCATAAAGTGGCACTTTTCCCAATTCAAGACGAGGTTGGTTTCTTCGCATCTCTATAAGACTCGATCAAGGTTGCTGAGGCAATCATCAAAGGAAGACCCGTAAACGGAGAAGTCATCCATGAAAACCTCGACAATCTTTTCACAAAAGTCAGAGAATATAGCCATCATACATCTTTGGAAGGTGGCAGGTGCATTACATAAGCCAAAAGGCATACGTCTATAGGCAAAGGTACCGAAATGGCAGGTGAAAGTGGTTTTCTCTTGATCAGATTGTGCAACACGTATCTGCGAGAAACCTGAATAACCGTCTAGAAAGCAGAAGTGTGTGTGCTTTGATAGCCTTTCTAGCATTTGGTCGATGAACGACAAAGGATAATGATCTTTCCTGGTTGCCTTGTTCAGTTTCCGGAAGTCTATCACCATTCTATAGCCAGTAATAATCCTTTGTGGGATTAGTTCATCCTTATCATTAGGAACGACGGTGATACCTCCCTTCTTAGGTACGCAATGTACTGGACTTACCCAATCACTATGAGCAACAAGATAAATGATTCCTGCTTCCAGAAGCTTTAATATTTCTTTTCTAACGACCTCTTTCATCTTAGGATTTAATCTCCTTTCATGATCAGCAACTGGTTTAAAGTCAGGATCGGTTTTAATCTTGTGCTGACATAGAGTAGGACTAATACTCTTAAGATCATCAAGAGTATATCCAATGGCAGCGCGGTGCTTCCTCAGAGTTTTTAGTAACTTCTTCTCTTCGCGCTCTGAGAGGAGAGCACTAATAATGACAGGATATATCTCCTTCTCATCGAGATAGGCATACTTAAGAGTATCAGGCAACTGTTTAAGCACGAACACAGGATCACCCTTTGGTGGGGGAGGATCCCCAAGCAGTTCAACAGGCAGATTATTCTTGAGAATAGGATATTGTTCTAAGACAATTTTATCTATCTCACCTCTCTCCTCCATATGCATATCATTTTCATGCTCAAGCAGATATTGCTCTAAATGATCCATAGGAGGTACGGCAATAGAGGCAAGAGCAATGATGTCATCTCTACCAGACGACTCTCTTTCATGGGGTTGTCTTCCAAACTTGGAGAAGTTAAATTCATGAGACACACCCTCGAAACTTATTGTGACAGTCTGCTTAATGCAATCAATGTGAGCATTGACAGTGTTGAGAAAGGGTCTACCAAATATGATGGGACAAAAGCTATCTTGTGCGGTACCAAGGACGAGGAAATTAGTAGGATACTTCGTCTTACCACACAGGACTTCTACGTCTCTCACAATTCCCAGAGGGCAGATAGTGTCTCTATTGGCTAGCGTAATAGTGACATCAATGGGTTCTAACTCGGTAGGTGCAATCTCATCTTTGATTTCATCATATAGAGAATGGGGTATTGCACTAACACTAGCTCCCATATCACATAAACCATGGTAACAGTGATCTCCTATCTTAACAGAAACAACGGGCAGGCCAACTACAGGTCCGTGCTTGTCTTTCACGTGAGGTTTAGCAATTCTAGCGGAGTCCTCACAGAATTTGATAACATGCCCATCTATGTCTTCGGCTAAGAGATCTTTGATAATAGCAACACTAGGTTCAACTATAATCTCCTCACGGGGTGCAAGTGATCTAATGTAACCCCTACGTATCACAGTTGGAGCTTTAGAATAATCCTTCATCCTAGCATGGTATGGTGGTTTCTCAGTGTAAGCACAAGGAACAACAGGATCACTAAAAGCTATGATTTTCTCCTCAACTAGATTGGTTTTGGCTATGTTGCTTTCTACAGGAGGATGATATTTAAACCACTTCTCTTTGGGAAGATCAACATGCGCAGCAAAAGATTCACATAGAGAAGCTACTATCTCAGAGTCAAGTCCATACTTAGCGCTAAAATCTCTAGAAGTGTTTGTCTATACAAAAGATTTAACGCAATCAAACTAGAAATTCATACATGACTCCTTACCTTCCTCTAGCTCCCAATCTTCAGAGTTGCGTTTGATTCTATCCAATAAATTCCACTTGTGATCAATATCCTTCTTCATAAAAGAACCGGCACAAGAAGTGTCAAGCATGGTACGATCTTCATGAGAAAGTCGAGCATAAAAGTTTTGAGTGATGATTTCTCTCGAGAGCTCATGATTGGGGCATGAATATAGCATTGATTTAAGCCTCCCCCAAGCTTGAGCTATGCTTTCCCTGTCACGAGGCCAAAAGTTATAAATAAAGTTCCGATCACAATGTACTAAATGCATAGGATAGAACTTTTGATGAAATTCCAATTTCAACCGATTGTAGCCCCATGATCCAGCATCATCACATAGCCTACACCATGTCAATGCCTTATCCTTCAAAGATAAAGGAAATACTTTCTTCTTTACCTCATCCTCAGGCAAACCTGCAAGCTCAAATAAACCACAAACTTCATCTACATAGATCAGATGAAAGTCTGGATGTGAAGATCCATCTCCTGTGAAAGGATTAGCCAGCAGTTTCTCAAGCATACCCAAAGGAATTTCATAAAAGATATTTTCAGTAGGTACCTCAGGTTGAGGAGAAACTCCTCGTGCTTCCGTTCGTGATGAAGATACCCCGAACAAACTCCTCAAAGGAAGAGTTTCCATAGTGACAAGTGACAAAAATTTCAACATAGTATATAAATGTTTCCTTACCAATTTCCACTTACCAAAGGCACTTCACTCCCCGGCAACGGCGCCAGAAAAGAGTCTTGATGACCCACAAGTATAGGGGATCAATCGTAGTCCTTTTGATAAGTAAGAGTGTCGAACCCAACAAGGAGCAGAAGGCTCTGATAAATGGATTTCAGCAAGGTAATAACTGCAAGCACTGAAAGTAGCAGTGACAAGTGATTGTGTAGCAAGGTGAAACGTAGCGAGCAAAAAGTAACAAGTAACAAGTAGTAGCGATGGTGCAACAAGTGGCCCAATCCCTTTTGTAGCAAGGGACCATCCTGAACAAAGTATTATAGGAGGAAAAACGCTCCCGAGGACACACGGTAATTTCTCTCATGCTAGTTTCATCATGTTCATATGATTCACGTTCGTTACTTTGATAGTTTGATATGTGGGTGGACTGGCGCTTGGGTACTGCCCTTACTTGGACAAGCATCCCACTTATGATTAACCTCTCTCACAAGCATCTGCAACTACAAAAGAAGAATTAAGACAAAGTCTAACCATAGCATTAAACTAGTGGATCCAAATCAGCCCCTCACGAAGCAACGCATGGACTGGGGTTTAAGCTTCTGTCACTCCAGCAACCCATCATATACTTACTACTTCCCAATGCCTTCCTCTAGGCCCAAATATGGTGAAGTGTTATGTATTCAACGTTCACATAACACCACTAGAGGAAAAACAACATGCAGCATATCAAAATACCGAACGAATATCAAATTCACATGACTATTATTAACATGAATTATCCCATGTCCTCAGGAACAAAAGTAACTACTCATAAGACATAATCATAATCATGACCAGAGGTGTAATGAATAGCATCAAGGATCTGAACATAAACTCTTCCACCAAGTAATCCAACTAGCATCAACTACAAAGAGTAATCAACACTACTAGCAACCTTACAAGTACCAATCGGAGTTGCGAGACGAAGATTGGTTACAAGAGATGAACTAGGGATTGGAGAGGAGATGGTGCTGATGAATATGTTGATGAAGATGCCTCCCCTCTTTTGAGAGGAGTGTTGGTGATGCGATGGTGACGATTTCCCCCTCCGGGAGGGAAGTTTCCCCGGCAGGATCGTCCTGCCGGAGCTCTAGATTGGATCTGCTCAAGTTCCGCCTCGTGACAGCAGCGAAAGCACGAAAAAGCTCCCAATTGATTTTTTTTCCAGACCAGGATGCTTCATATAGCAAAAGAGGGGGGCTAGTGGGCCTTCAGGCAGCCCACAAGCCTGCCCTGCGCCACCAGGGGGGTGGTGGCGGTGGGCAAGCTTGTGGGGCCCTGGTGGCCCCCCTCCGGTAGTTCTTCGCCCAATATTTTTAATATATTCCAGAAAAGATCCACGTAAATTTTCAGGGCATATGGACATGTGCAGAATAGTGGACTAGGATTTGCTCCTTTTCCAGTCCAGAATTCCAGCTGCCTGAATTCTCCCTCTTCAAATAATCCTTGCAAAATAAGAGAGAAAAGGCATAAATATGGTACCACAAGTAATATAACAGCCCCCAAAGCAATAAATATCAACATGAAAGCATGATGCAAAATGGACGTATCACACCCCCGACGGCCGAGTCGCTCAGCTCCCCGACGACGAGGCCACCTGATCCACCAACAACCGAGCTGTCGGCCCCCTCGACAAACTCCGCTTGCAGCGGCATCTCTTCGCCAGTCGTTTCCCTATCGTGGAAGCCCGCATCCCCAACCTCGAGGGCGAGGGTATGCTCCTCCACCCGGCGGGCGATGTGCGCTTCTTCCTCGGCGGTGGTCTCGCGGATGAGGCCGGTTTCCTCTCGAATGGAGACCTTCGACAATACGTCGAAGAAAGACGAGACTACCTCCTCCGCGGGTTCTAGCCAGGTTGCGACCATGTCGTGAGCATCACAATCCGGCATCATCGTCGTGAGGCTGCTCAGGGCCGTGCTGTTGCACAACGGAAAGACCCCCCACGACAGTCGGGTCTTTAGCTGAGAGTTGAACAACTTCTGACAGAAGTACCCATGTTCCATGGCCGTCAGATTGTTGTCCACCCCCGGTCGCAGCCGCATGACATCCGCTACGTTCAGAAAGGCCAAAGCCGGCCTCCCTCCCCTATACTGGAGGGGGGCGATGCGCCTGTGGATGAAATCGGCGGCCACCATGTCCATCGTCAACCCCACGGCCCTCAGGCACAGGATCCTGGTGGTGGCGATGGTCAGCTTATCGTCGTCAGGGTACAGATCGCTCCAGCCCTCTCCCCGGGACCCAATCCTATAGGTCATGGGCTCGCAATAGGGCGGGTACCCCTCGTGACGAATCCAGCACCATTTCCCCAGCCACTCATCCCACTTCTCGCGGAGGGTACCACCCCGGTACGCCTCCTTGCACCCAGTCCTTCAAACCTAGGCAATGGAGCCCGACAGGGCCTCCCCACCCTGGATGCGAGGAGTGAAGTAGTGGCGAAAGAGAGCTATGTTGGGAGTGATCCCGACGAAGTTCTCGCAGAGGTGTGTGAAGATGGACATGCACGTCACCGCGTTCGGCGTGAACTCGAGGAGGCGGAAGCCGTAGGTGTGCATGAGGTCGACGAAGAACTCTGAGAATGGTGGGCAAAGCCCGCAGAAGAAGTAATCGGCGAAGAAGGGGAACTGGCTCGGCCCCCCTACTTCCCGTTCCGGGGAGCACGTGGGTGGCCGGATGTGCCTTCGTCTCAACAACCCACATGATCTGGTAGCGGCTCTTCAGAGTGGCCATATCCAGACCCTTGGGGAAGTAAGCGTACTTCTTCCATAGCCTCACCAACTCCTTTTCCGTGGCGGCGCCCTTTCCCCTGGAGGCCTTCGGCGGCATGGCGACGGCGGAAGATGGATGCTGTTGCCCGAAGCAGAACCTCACGGAGGAAAGGGAGGCGTGGGGAAGCTCCAGCCAAGGAAGGTGACAGCAGCGGCGTTCGAGATTGGAGAAGGACTCGAGACAGTGGGCTAGGCGAGCTCGTGTTTCCCCCTCTTATGGAGACACGGGCCGACCCTTTGCCTACTCAACCAATGGTTATCCACGCTCGCGGCCACCTAGGCCACCGCGCGCATGACTCCCCACTCCGCGCGTTCAATGCGCGACATGGGGAAAAGCAACCGCCAATGGATCCAACCACGAAGGCCCGTGCACCTCCTTGGGCTTGGCCCAACAACGCTTCGGATGCGTGTGTGACCCAGGCCCAAGGGCTCCTGTCGGTGCACTAAAGACTAGGGTCCCTAGTTCCCTAGACTTGTGCATGGGCGCAAAGAGCCCCTGCCGGCAGGGCATGGTAGGACCTAGACAAGATACAACCCCCAAGATTATCAAAGGCCTCGGCAAGCCTGCCTTGCCGGGAAGATGACCAAGGCCACGCCCATTTGGTGGGCCTGATGAACTCACCAAGTACAAGACCTCGGCAAGCCTCCCATGCCGGGATGATGACCGAAATCCCCGGCAAGCTCCCTTGCCGGGACGAAGACCCAAGGCCTCGGGAAGCTCCTTGCCGGGATGACGGGGCTGGGCACTGGAGGGCAAACGCCCTTGCCACAGTGCCACCGCCCCCAAGTTCCAGCGCATTCCGCATGCGCCAGCACAGCGTCCAGGTGTCGAAACACCTGGATACGTGTATTCACCAGCACATCACTGACAAGGACAAGACGTGCATTTAGTGCACCTGACAGTGGTAGATGGATAAGCACTGCTCTAGGTTCACTGTAGCTCCTCGTGAACCTACCATCGAGCACTGTAGGTGGCCCCTTTGCCTACAAAAGGAGGCCCTTAGCTCATTCATAAGGGGTTAGACTCTTTCGACATTGGCCCATAAGACAGTTATCAACAGTAACTGTAACAATCAACAAAAAAACGCTTAATACAACCAGACAAGCAGGACGTAGGGTTTTACGCGTAAGCGGCCCAAACCTGGGTAAAAAGGCTTGTCGGCTGCTGATCGTTAGCTCTGCTCTTCACGTCACCTCACCCCGCCCTACGATCACAAGGGTTTCATGTTGATTCCCATAGGTGTCGACCTCGCGCCGCGGAGAATGTCTTGTCGGTGGTGCGAGGTCGACACCTATGGGAATCAACATGAAACCATTGTGATCGTAGGGCGGGGAGAGGTGACGTGAGGAGCAGAGCTAATGATCAGCACCCGACAAGCCTTTTTACCCAGGTTCGGGCCGCTTACGCGTAAAACCCTACGTCCTGCTTGTCTGGTTGTATTAAGCGTTTTGTTGTTGATTGTTACAGTGACTGTTGATAACCATTTTATGGGCCAATGTCGAAAGAGTATAACCCCTTATGAATGAGCTAAGGGCCTCCTTTTATAAGCAAAGAGGTCACATATAGTGCTCGATGGTAGGTTCACGAGCAGTTACAGTGAACCTAGATCGGTGCTTATCCATCTACCGCTGTCAGGTGCATTAAATGCATGTCTTGTCCTTGTCAGTGATGTGCTGGTGAAGACACGTATCCAGGTGTTTCGACACCTGGACGCTGCGCTGGCGCATGCAGAATGCGCTGGAACTTGGGGGCGGTGGCACTGTGGCAAGGGCGGTTGCCCTCCAGTGCCCAGCCCCGTCATCCCAGCAAGGAGCTTGCCGGGGCCTTGGGTCTTCGTCCCGACAAGGGAGCTTGCCAGGGACTTCGGTCGTCATCCTGGCAAGGGAGGCTTGCCAAGGTCTTGTACTTGGTGAGTTCATCACGCCCACAAAATGGGCATGGCCTTGGTCATCTTCCCGGCAAGGCCGGCTTTGCCAAGGCCTTGATAATCTTGGGGGTTGTATCTTGTCTGGGTCCTGCCATGCCCTGCCGGCAGGGGCTCTTTGCGCTCGTGCACAAGTCTGGGGCACTAGGGACCCTAGTATTTAGTGCACCGACATATGGCCTGAGTACTTCATAAACTATTGATACCTTGGAGATGTATCATCTATCTACCAAAACTAATCCTTGCAAGTAACGATTTCAAGGGGCTTGACAACCCTCTTGCCTGTGTTGGGTGCAAGTGTTTGGTTTTGTGTATGTAGGTGCCGACGGCGAGATTTTGCTTAGTTCTCCTATTGGTTCGATAACCTCGGTTCTCACTTAGGGAAATACTTATATCTACTTTACTGCATATCCCCTCCTCTTCGGGGAAAAACCCAATGCAGTTTACAAGTAGCACATGTTGGAGCCTGTGAGGTACTAAAATGTCTTCTCGACCATGCACATGTCGACGCGATTGGAGAGGTACATGTACTTATTGATGACATCGACGTGGCAGTTCTCTTCAGCGGTCTAGGTGTCGTGATAACCGACAAGTATAAAGGATCAATCATAGCCCTTTCGATAAGTAAGAGCGTCGAACCCAACGAGGATCAGAAGGATTTGATAGGCAGTTTTCAGCAAGGACCTCAATGTGCTACTCCTGCATGAGTTGTTGGATTTCCATAAAGAGGAAGGGTGATGCAGTACATCAGTAGAAATTGTTTCACTCAGTGAAGAACCAACTTTTATCGAATCAGTAGGAGGTTACTAACAATCTTACTAGTACGTGCACACAAACACAACAGTTGCTTTCAGCCAACAAAGGCAATGGGGTCGTCACTCCCCTTGTTCTTGCTAGTTACAAGATTAAAGATGCTAGTGGAACACAAAGTAATAAAACTATTAAAAGTAGCAATTGTAGAAGCTTTTGTACTAATGGAAGATGGACATAGGGGCCATAGGTACACTAGTGGCATCTCTCTCGATAGCATATCAATGATGGGTAAACAAAATATAATTGGGTAATTGATAGAATTGATCATAGTTATCATTTTGATCATTCATGACATAATCTAATATAGGCATTACGTCTATGACAAGTAGACCATTAATACAATTGCTTCTACTACTACTACTCCACCCCAAGACCGCTATACAGCATGCATCTTAAAGTATTAAGTTCATGACAAATAGAGTAACGCAATAAGCAGGATGACAAAATGCAGATAGGAAGAGATCAATCAATGTGACAAAACCCCGTCGTTTCCCCCTTAGTAGCAACAACACAATACATATCCTTGCATCTGTCGTTCAATGGGCAAGATCGCCACAAGGTTGAACCTACTACTATGCACCACTCTCTCACAAGACCTAATCATATAGTTGCCCATAAAACACTCATATATCGGAAAGCATACATAGCCATGCAATTACATATAAAAGAGACTTCAAGGGAATCATATATAAGTGATGAATAATGTGATCATAAACCCACAATTCATCTGTTCCCAACAAACACATCACACAAAAGGATTACATCATATGGATCTTCAAGAAGATCATTGTATTGAAGATCAAAGAGAGAGAGGGCCATCTAGACAGTACTATGGACCTATAGGTCCTTGTGGAACAATCACACATCATCATGGATGCAACAAGGTTGATGAAGATGGCCTTCTCAATGACCTCCCCCCGATAGAGTACGAGAACAAGGCTCTAGATGGGATCACGGCGTAGAGGCTTCTGGTGGCAATAAAATTATTTTGGGTTCCGCTTCAAGGGTTTCAGAATATATGTGAATTTATAAGCCAGGAATTAGGGTAAACGGAGCTACATGGGGCCGAGAAGTCAATGTGGCGCACCCTACCCCCAAGGGTGCGCCCCTAGACTGTGACACCCTCACGGATGTTCTTGCCTCCCTTTAAAGCTTTTAGGGTCTCTCCTTGTCTAGAAAAACCTTCAAAAAGTTTTGTCGTGCTCGGACTTTTGTAGATATGGTTTTTCCGCAAAACCAAAAAATATGCAAAAAAGTAACTAACACTAGGCACTAAATTAATAGGTTATTCCTAAAAGCTAATATAAAATGACATGTAAAGCATATAGAAGTGATAACATAATAGCATTTTGACAATAAGCTAGGGTAAAAGGCAGGTGCTACATACAACGCTCACATTGGGGAAGAGGATCGGTTGTAGTCTTACCTGATAATTACCTTTGATCCTGTTGCTATTTGAGTTATTCAGAAACTTTATCATGTTCTTCTTTTTTCTCTGTTGCAAAATGATGATTAAAGATACATTGGAGACGTGTCACACTTCAAGTGTTGTAAGATAGTTTTGATAGATAGTTTGATAGCAGGGTAATTTGTAACAAGCTGCAACAAGTGGCCCAATCCTTAATTGTGTTAAGGACAAGCGGGTGGTAATTCTTACATTTATTAAAACTCTCTTGAGGACACGTGTGAATATTTCCCAGTTACTTTAACCATGAGTCATCAGCTTACGTTCGTTCACTTGATAAGAGTTACGTGGCTAGACCGAAGCTAAGATATTGTTCTTACTTGAACAAATACCTACTTATGATTATAACCTCCATGCAAGCACCCACAAACATACATAAATAATTAAGATAAACTTAACCATATCATTAAACACGTGGATCCAAAATAGCCCCTCGTGGAACAATTCATAAATGGGGTTTAGGTTTCTATCATTCTTGCAACCCATCATTTACAAACTAATTCCACGATGCCTTCCCCTGAGCCCAAACACGGTGAAGTGTTATGTAGTCGATGTTCACATAACACCATTAGATTAAGAACAACAGAACACAAAACTTTGAACGATAATCTACTTCACATGATTGCTATCAACAAGGCTTCTCCCATGTTCTCAACAAAAAATAGAACTATTCACAACCCATATTATTGTTTATTATTAGAGGATATAATATATGATAAACAATCTGAATATAGTAATCTTCCACAAATTAATCCAACTAGCATCAACTACAAGACATAACCAACACTACTAGCACTTTGGGTACCAATATGAGGTTTGATACAAAGACTGAACACAAAAAAAGAACTATGGTATTGATATGAGATGGTGTTGGTGAAGATGATGATTCCCACGATGAGCGTCTTGGTGATTCTGAGGGATTCGATTTCCTCCTTCGAGAGAGAAGTTTCCTCGACAGAATCACTCCATCACAGAGCAAAAGTGCTTTGCTTCTGTTCTGCCTTGCACACGCCGATGAAAGGTCCCGAAGGTGTTCCCTTTAGTTTTTTAGGGAAAATGGCAATATATGGCCAAAGCACCTCGAGAGAGCAGGCTTAGGATCCCCACATGCCTAGGTGGAACGACTAGGGGGTGGTAGTGCCACCTACCCTTGTGGGTGGATGGTGGCCCCCCTTTGGTATATTTTTTCTCCATTATTTATTATATATTTCAAAATAATCATCCAAAAAATCTTGCTTTGTTTTGAGCTCTAGAGAATTGCCATCTTTGTTGTTGCTTTTTCACGTTAGATTTTGAGTTGCAGGTAATCCCCTCTCTTGGTGCAACTTGAGAGAGAAAAGACATTAAAACTGCACCATAATGTGAAATATAATATCAAAATAAGATAAATCATAGTAGGAAATAGTGATGCAAAATGGATGTATCACACGGGTCCAAATGACCTAGGGGCAGGCGCTAGCGCACGTCTCGTCGTGGACAAACCCTCATCTGGTACGTGGGAATCGCCTCATGAGTGAACATGTCCCCACCATAATGATGAAGTACTTGTGACGCAGCGTCGCGACACTGGCTCGCAACTTGGCCACCTCGTGCTCAAACATCTCGGATGTCGAGTTTGATAGGAAGCCAGTCGGTTGCGGGATGTACTCCACGGTCTTGAGCAGCTTGAGTCGCGACCCCACCATCCATCCCCACAACGACTGGAACACCTCTGTCTTCTCCGGTGGCATCAAGTACTGTGAAGCCCTCGATTTAATCGTACGCTAATCATACACGCAAATGCGTATGGTCAAACTCAAGGACTCATGGGAAGATATCACAACACAACTCTACACACAAATAAAACAATAAAAGCTTCATATTACAAGCCAGGGGCCTCGAGGGCTAAAATACAAAAGCTCGATAAGCACACGAGTCAGAGGAAGCAACAATATCTGAGTACAGACATTAAACGTGGGGTGCCTTAGATAAGGCTAGCACAAAAGATACACGATCGAACGAGGCGAGGCCTCCTACCTGGGAACCTCCTAACTACTCCTGGTCTTCAGCGGCCTCCACGTAGCAGGGGCACCGTCGGGGTAGCAGTCGTCGTCGGCGGGATACTCCATCTCCTGGGCTCCATCATCTGGTCGCAGCAACGGATCAAGGGGACAAAGGGGGAGCAAAGCAACGATGAGTACTCATCCAAAGTACTCTCAAGACTGACATCAAAAGTATGCTAAGTATGAATCAGTATCAAGGAAGGGGTTTATATGTGGACTGACTACAGTAATGCAAGAACAGAGTGAGAAGGCATAGTCCTGTCAAAGACTAGCATCTTCAGGGGGTCTTGGAGCAATAGACGAGAGTAGAACTGTAACGACCAAGATGCGGTCCTTTCCGATCTGGGGGTCGAGGCCCCCGAATAGGAAAGAACCGCATCTAAGTGTTTCGCAAGCAAGTAAACATAGCACATAATAATAATTACAGTAGACAATCTGGGATTCAACTGTCTTCTTATTAATAATACAAAGTACAACGCAGATACAAACAAGGTAGTTCCGATACGGACTACAAAACAAGGAAAATGCTATGCTACCCGCTGCAGGCCCACGATCACGACCACGGCTCAGTCCTCTGGATAGTTCACGTAAAGGTGATCTGTCTCCTCGTCGTACTGCCACGCCAGCTGGGTGCCGTCGGGATCATCTGACTCTGGGGTACCTGTACCTGCTGGAAGTTTCGGAGGAATCCGTGAGCCACGGGGACTCAGCAATCTAAGACCTTGGTACCAAATCTAATCACGTTATTTGGGTAAGGAAGGGGTGAAGTGTTTCAGGCTGCTGCAACCTATGATTGAATAAGTGGCTAACTTACGCGAGAAGGAAGTGAAAGTGGTCTACGCTAACAATCGGGAATACTTGATCAGAAAGTGATCCCGAACACCTACCTACGGCAATCATAACCCCACCGTGTTCCCGGTCGAAGAGAGATCTTCGAAGGGACAGTCACGGTTACGCACACAGTTGGCACATTTTATTAGTTTAAGTTTAAGTTCTCTAATACCGGATGTTAACAAAATATTCCAAGTTGCCACATAACCACGGGCACGGCTTTCCGAAAGGTTAAACCCTGCAGGGGTGCTCCAACTAGTCCATCACAAACGAACACAGGCCGCAAAGGCATCCTCTATCACGAATCTCGTGATCTCGTCGGATTCCTTAGAGGAAAAACCTCAACTCTGGGTGAAACCAAAGCTTCACTGGTATTCCTATACGCAAGATATACCGCTAAGGTAAGACAAGACTAGCAGGACCTCCCGACGTGTCGACGACCCTCATAAGAGCCGCGTATCTCAGTCTCAGGACACGACGGATGAGCGATGGTTACGACGCCAAAACACCGAGTTGCCCCGGGGAGCGTAATAAGCTGCTCTGGTTTGGGCCAACACTCATGAGGAGCACTGGCCTGGGTTGTTGATTAAATTCCTCGGGGTAGCTATTCCCTATGCAGTTTATTATTAGGTGATTAACAAATAGTACCAATGTTGGGTCCTGCCGGACAAACCTTAACACTACGCGATTTATCAAGGGGGTCCCCATAACAACCCCGAACGTGTTAGGAGCGATCATTATGGAATCAAACACCGGTAACCGGTAACTAAGGCGGCAATAACGGAACAAGACACCCGGCAAAAGGCTAGGCCTCCCGTCATTTACCAAGTATATAGATACATTAATTAAATAACAGAAATTAATATAATGATATCAAGCGCATGTCATCACATGAGTTAAAAAACACCTGCAAATAACAATGCTAACATTAGTAGCTGAGCAAGCCTACCTAGCCATGCAAGTTTGCTAGGAAGAGTAAGGTGTTTAGGCTCATGGAATATGAGAGGCAATATATTTTCAGTGGTAGGCAGCGAGCAATTTGACATGGAATCGAAACTAACATAACAAGTCTAGAGATGGGATCAAGGTCATATCATCTTGCCTGTGATATCCTCAGCTTGGAATGGTTCTGGATCGTCCTGCACGTACTCTCCTGACTCCACGTATTCGTTCTCCGCTCCCGGTGCTACCCAACACAAGAATAACAGCCAATGAACAGCAGCACCACAAAATGCAACAATCACATGATGCATGAGATTAAAGTTGAGCATGCACCACTATTTCTAACACTAGCACAAGCAAAATAAACTACAACAAGTTTCTTGACAGAACTTTGCACTAAACTATTTGGACATGCATGGGAATGATATGAACAGATGCATTTCGTAAAAACGGTGCAAAGCCATATAAAGAACTTTGCAAACGGAGCTACGGATCAACGGGAATCAACGAAACACGATATGAAGCCCTACGTGAAAGATTCAACACCACACACACAATTGGCACAAATCTGGTGTTCCCAGGTTGCCAAGACATATATTAACCCAACATGAATGAAATGGAGCAAGGTAGAACAACACAACAGCAACTAAGCACAAGTTTTGAACAAAATGGCAAAACTACGCAATCTGCCAGTTTCTGCATCTTAGCTGTTTGTGAGCAACATGCAACATAGCTACAGGTCTTCAAATATGACAAATAATATATGTGGTTGTTTCCAACCAAGAACACTACAAGTACCAGCAAGAATTACAGCAAAAGGAATTAAACTCTAGAATATACAAGGCCACAAACTTTCCCAAAACCATCAGATCTCAGGGACTTAGTGAAAATTCCTGCACCTGAGTTTCTGTTTCTGTTCTGAAGCTTTTTTACAGCAATCAAAACACAAGCTACTGGCCTCCAAATGACTTGAAAATTGACAGGAAGCTTCACAAACATATCAGGTTCAAAACACTAGCACTGAACTAAGTCCAGTTCTCAACAGAATGACCAGCACATCCTCATCTACAGGGGAAGAAAATGTTTCCAGCATCCCAGACTTGGTGAAATTTTCAGAGTTTAAAAATCTGGAATTTTCCAGCCACATGCCCACTTTGTCTAGGCATAGTTTGCACACACATGTCACCAAGAGGTGATTGACACCGCTATGGTGTTGAGCACAAACCCTTACTACCAACACACAAAGATCCATGCCCTTGGGCTCCATCTATACCATGGAAACAAAGCCCAAACTTTCAACAAAATGTAAATGCAACTCCATAAGGTATGCTTTTAAGATGACAAATACATAGGTGAATCTTATGTGCACAATGACAAAGTGACATGGGGGTTTGAACCCCATGTTTGTGCCATGCACATCAACAACACCCACACCCATATCACAACATTACTAGTATCAAGCACATCACAATTGGACTCTAAGCTTAACAAGAGAGTATGCACCCCCCACATATGGGCATGTGATGGTACACACTCTCACATGCATTACTAGGCTCACCCTAGTAATCATGTCACCCTCAAAGTGCAACCCCCACAACAATCCACACCCTCACATGCTAACATAGATAGCCACCTAGTGCAACTCATCACCTCAAGTCCATGTGGTGAGGGGGAGGCACCCACCCCACTAAATCCATGCTAGCAAAAGAAACTACAAGATCAACTAAGTACACACTAAAACTCCAAAGATGGGCTACACATGATACACTAGTGCTACTTACATACCTTAAAATCAACACTCACAAGAAAACACATTATCATGCACAACTCCTACCAAGTGTACTTCACACCACTAGATTCACTCATCATGAGCACCACAAGGTTAGCATCATCTAACAAACAGTAGGGTGCAAACACACACACATTTAAATCTAACCTCACTATAGTAGCAACACAGGAATTTAAACCCCACTAATCCTAAGAGGGTGTTAACCAGCAGCATTAACAGCAATACCAAGCCCCTCTGTAAAAGAGTTAGGAAAAAACAGAAAATAAATAGGCACAAAAAGAAAAACAGAAAAGAGACACAGAGGCTACTGGGATTCGAACCCAGAACCTCTGGTTCTAGCAACAGCAACACACCACCACACCACTGCCATCTATTCGACAGGATGAAGGAAGGGAACAAGGTGAACTCCTCCCGGTCAATGTGCACCACCGAATTAGCAAAACAAAAATAGGCCGAGAGGGGGATCGAACCCAGAACCTCTCATCAGGCGCACACTCTCGCTACCACTGCACTATGGGTCGAAGTCTGAACAGGTACGCGCGAGAAAACAAAAAAAAGGATACACTCGATCGGATCTGCCCTCTAATCTACCTACTCAACACAGCAGGCATGTACACCGACCCATCTACACCTCCAGCGTCGACGGGGAAGCACCCCGTCCGCGTCTCTGCTGGCACGAGGGGGGGAGAACCACCCTGCCTGCTACGAGCCTAGCCAAACTCTGAACCAAAAGAACTGCACGAGTTGTCTGCTGACTTGGGTCCTGCCGGACAGTGGCCTCCCGTCAGAGAAGGAGGCGCTCGCCCTCCCGACGCAGCGGCTCCTCGCGCTGGGTGGAGGCGGGCTCCTGCTGCTACCTCTACCAACCGGCAGCAAGGCGCCACCACAACACCACGCACCACCCCATCCGCTAACTATGCGACGAACAGCAGCAGAGAAGGAACGAAGATCCTACTTCAGATCATGACCGAACCGAGGAGGAGGAGGCAAGGGGCGATGAACCTCACCTTGGGGAGAAGAGGGGGCGCCAAACGGGGAGGAGGAGCGTCGGAGTGGAAGAAGACGAGACGAAGAAGTCGTCCTGCCGTAGACCGAAGCAGGGGAAGGAGAAGACACCGCAGGCACGTCCTTGACGGGCTCGGGGTCGTCGGCGTGGCCGTTCTCCGGGGCTTCTAGCGCCGGGAATGGATCGCAGGGATCCACCCCGAGCGCCTGGACATGGCGACGGCGGCAAACGGAGGCGGGGCGCGACGGTCACTGGCGATGGCCTACTGCTCTTCTGTCTACTGCCACCACTACCTTACCTGACAGAGAAGAGAGGAAGAGAGATGGGGAACGAGATGGTGGCGGTGCGAGGTGGGAGGAGAGGAGGAACCCTAGATGAGGGGGAGAGGCACGGACGCCAACGCACTTATAAGGGCCTCGACGTTGCTGCTCACGGCATCTACACCCCTCTCTCTCTCTCGTGCTGACGGAAAGAAGAAAGCGGGGGAAGAAGGAGTAACGCCGTCAGGGGAAAGAAAGGAGGGAGGGGAGGCCTCGCCTGGGCTCCTCGCGCTGGGAGGGAGACCTACTGGGCCAGCACGGGAGGAAGACCTACTAGGCCAGGGAAGGGAATAAATACACAGGAGGTTTTCTATTTAGATAAAACCCACACAGGGAGGAAAATACTTCACAAAATAAACTACTGGAAAAAAATCAAAAGGAAAAATCTGTTAGTCATAAGGAATTATGGCCCATTAGGGAAAAATAGGAAAGCAATATTTGGAGCCATTGAAATAAATGCAAAACAGAAATTATTTTACTGTTTTGGGTTTATTTGCACCTTTAAAATTCAAATAACAAGTCAGCAAAAATACACCTCCTCATAAACACAATTTAATCTAACCACCAGACATTTTAGAATCATTTTTGGGAAGAAGGAGTTTTGACATGAGATAATAGGAAGGAAAAGGATTAAAAAATAGCTAAGAGCTTTTGAAATTCTAGCACTCACTCCTACCCACATACCATTATCACATGAGCATCAACACAAGATATTAACAACCTCAACAACACTCCTAACAAGATCACATGCATCTTTATCACCACAATGCTAACTCCTAGTAAGAACATATGCCACCATGATCATGACATGCAATCATAAGGTATGGCATAGAATCAAGGTATGGCAAAGAATGATATGTTATGCATGCATGCAAGGGAAGTAAGTACTAAGGGACACAAATGAAATCATGGCTCAAAATGATATCATCACAATCTCTGACAAGGTGGTCCCACATGGAAGGTTACAAAAAGGGAAAGTCCTATACTTGGGGCATTACAAGGGGAACACAAATAATAGTCATATTGTTGCAGCAATATTAATATGAGGTCACGCCGAGAGATCCTTCCTCGACTCCCTGCGAGGAAGCAATCCCGGGGCAACTAATTCCAGTTAAGTAACAGTTGTAGTTGTATAAGATCAGGGCACAACTCCAAGTCGTCCTGTAACCGTGGACATGGCTATCCGAATAGTTCATTTCTTCCCTGCATGGGTGCACAACATATTCCCCGTCACGCTCGATAACACTCCGGCGGACACACTTTTCTGGGTCATGCCCGACCTCGGAATATCGACACGTCGCAGCCCCACCTAAGCTCAACAGAGAGGCTAGTCCGCCGGTCTAACTCCTAAGCACAAAGGGTTCATGGGCCCACTTGCCATATGTGCTCCTGCACGATGCAAGGGCGGCCGATGTTAGTCCTAGTTCCCCTTAATTACAAGCGCGATGCATCTTGGGACCACTCAGGCGTGCACTTCTCCATTGCTGACTTCTGAAGAGCTTCGGCTGATACCACGACGTCGAGTACCCATAATTCTTCCCACGCGGACGGTTAGTGCGTAATAAGGCCTTCCGACCAACCCAGATCAAATATCCAAATCCATTATCATTTTAATTAACCATCGACACAACCACACGGGAATCCACCCGCTTAACATCTATTCATCAAAGATCCGAGTAACATGGTCAAGTAACTGTGTGGTTGTAACATCAGGGGGAATCCGAGGTATCACCCTCGTTGGATTACGAACGATGTATCCGTCAATGTGGACTTAGAGGAATCACCCTCGAGGGTCTCACACTTGAGGGGTTGCACGACAGAGTCATCATTGGGAATGGTGAAAGAGGAATCACCCTCGATAACCATGACCGACTAGGTGTACTACAGAGATATCATCCTGAGTAATTCGTGAGGTGTCACCCTCGGTACCCGATAGTATCTTTGTAACGCCGCACAACTAAGGGGTGTAAGTGTTGTGTCGGATCTGGCTCGTCGATCACGGACCGGGACTTGACAATAAAGCGGGGCAACTGGACTAAGGGGTCACAGGGGTTGACTTCTCCACCTATACTAAACAGTTTTAAAGATACGGTACTGAAAGTAGCAGTTCATCAAAAACAGGCTATGCATCAGATATAGGAGCTAACTACAACAGTAGCAAAATACTAATGCAAGCATGAGGGAGAAAGAATAGGCGATATAGGAATGATCAAGGGGGTTTGCTTGCCTTGTTGCTCTGCAACAAAGGGTTGGTAGTCAGGGGCGTAGATGTACCCGGCAGCAGCGTCAGTCTCGGGGTCTACCGGTAAGAAGAGGGGGGAAGAAAGAATAAATAACAGTAACAGGTGCAACAGTAAGCATGACATGGCAATATGCACGCTAGGCATGAGCTAACGCAGCAACACATGTTGTAGACGGGTCGGAAGAATATCTGACGATATTTCCCGGGTGTGTGGCTACTATCGGTCAGACGAAAAACGATGGAAAAGTTTCACGTTTACTATGCTAGGGACGCGTGGTAGACGAACGGATAGCGTATCCGGGTTCGTCTCGTTCTGCTCATCAACTTTCATGTTGAAAATATTTTCATCTGAGCTACGTTTTATTTTATATCAATTTTTAAAAGTTTTACTAATATTTAGGAATTAAAAACAGCTTTAATTAATTCCACTAAATGCTATTATGACATCAGCATGATGTCATGCTGACATCAAATAGTTGACTGCTCAAACTGACCAGTGGGTCCTACGTGTCATTGACACAATTATTAATTAAGGTTTTATTAATTAATAAATATATTAATTTAGTGGGGGACCCATGTGTCATACTCTAATAGGATAATTATTTATCTATATTAACATATTACTAATTTATTTATTTAATTAATTAACTAATTAATTAAATAATATATTTATTTATTTATTTATAATAAACAATTTTTTTTAAATGTATGCCCTTTTTAACAGTTTTTAGAGCGGGGGTCTGTGCCCTCCGTCATACACACAAAAACAAGAGAACCCCCCACTAACCCCAACCGGCCACGAGGCCCAGCACGCACGGCGTGCATGAGGCAGAGGGCCACTGCGGCTATGCGAGGCATGGGGCCGGCCGAGACGAGGCCATAGTAGGGGGTAGGAGAGGGAGAGGAGGGGGAGCCCCGATGGTGCTCACCACCGTTGGAGGGTAGGGGCGGTGAGGTGGTGGCGGTGGTGCAGCCGGTGGGATGGAGAGGCGTGGAGGCGGCGGGGCGGTCCGGTGGAGCAGGGCGGTCCGACGACGGCGAGCCGGCCGCCGGTGGCTGGCGGGTGACGGAGAGTGAGGCGCTGGAGGAGAGGAACTCCTAGCGATGGGGTCTTTGGTGGGGGCTCGATCTGGGGGTGAAGAAGATGACGAGGGGCGCTGGGAGTAGAAGAGGAGAACAGGAGACTCGCGAGCAGGGCGACCGGGGGCGCTCGCTCACGATGGGATCGGGGGCGCGAGCGACGGACCAGGGGAGGCGAGCAACATTGGGGGAAGGGTGAGGGAGACATCGTCGGGTCTCGGTCTCGGGGTGCGGTTGCGAGAGAGAGGAGCGGGGGCCAGTACGAGGGAGTGGGGGGACGAGGAGATCGAGCCAGAGGCGCTCGGTCCCTCGTGCCTTCCACGCGGAGCGAGTGGGAATGGGGAGAGGAGGGCCTTGATAGGGTTTCCCCTGGGGGTCTTATACCCCGAGGTGGATGGGCCCGTGGGGTTGGGCCATTTGGCCCAACTGTTATTTATTTATTTATTTATTTTATTTTTCTAATAGTTTCTGTTTTAAATATTTAGGTGTTTTAAATAATTCCAAAAATGCCCGGTTCAACTTTAGAAATTATTAGGGATTTTTTGTAACTCGTTCGACATTTTTATTTTCACATTCAAAAACTTTTCTCGTTTGACTTATTTTTACAATTTTTAATTTGACTCGGTTTCGACTAACACGAGATCAACGATAGAAATCACGGTGATGTGGCATCATTAGCGTGGGATCACTGTAGCTTAATTACATACATTACTGTAGAAAAAGGTGAGGATGTCACAACTCTCCCCTACTAATAAGAATTCTCGTCCACAGAATCAAGAGGTAGAAGGAAAGAGCTCAGGGTATTCATCACGAAGATGATCCTCACGTTCCCAAGTGGCTTCCTCTTCAGAATGATTTGACCACTGCACTTTAAGGAACTTGGTGACTTTGCGACGAGTCTGACGTTCGGCCTGGTCGAGAATGCGGACTGGATGCTCCTTATAAGAAAGGTCTTGTTGCAGCTCAAGCATATCATGATCCACCGCTCGAATAGGATCCTTGAAGCAGCGGCGGAGCTGAGACACTGATACGTCTCAAACGTATCTATAATTTTTAATGGTTTCACGTTGTTATCTTGTCTTCTTTGGATGTTTTATGTACCTTTTATATCTTTTAGGACTAACTTATTGATTCAGTGCCAAGTGCCAGTTCTTGTTTTTTCGTGTTTTTGACTCTTTTCAGATCTGGTTTTGGAACGGAGTCCAAACGGAATAAAAACCCCGAAATGATTTTTTTTCCGAACGGAAGAAGACCAGGGGGCTTTTGGGCCAATCCAGGTGGGCTCCAGGGAGCCCACAAGCCCCCACTCCGCCACCAAGGCGGAGGCGGCGGTGGGCAGGCTTGTGGCCTCCCTGGCCGCCCCCTGACCTAGGTTTTTGGCCTATAAATTCCCAAATATTCCGCAAAAAATCAGGGGAGCGTCAAAAATACTTTTCCGCCGCCGCAAGCTTCCGTTTCCGCGATATCTCATCTGGAGACCCTTCCCGGCACCCTGCCGGAGGGGACTTTGGAGTTGGAGGGCTTCTTCATCATCATCATCGCCCCTCCAATGACTCGTGAGTAGTTCACTTCAGACCTACGGAGCCGTAGTTAGTAGCTAGATGGCTTCTTCTCTCTCTTGGATCTTCAATACAAAGTTCTCCATGATCTTCATGGAGATCTATCCGATGTAATCTTCTTTGGCGGTGTGTTTGTCGAGATCCGATGAATTGTGAATTTCTGATCAGATTATCTATGATATATATTTGAGTCTTTGTTGATTTCTTATATGCATGATTTGATATCCTTGTAAGTCTCTCCGAGTCTTGGGATTTGTTTGGCCAACTAGATCTATGATTCTTGCAATGGGAGAAGTGATTAGTTTTGGGTTCTACCATGTGGTGACCTTTCACAATGACAGTAGGGGCAGCAAGGCACACATCAAGTAGTTGCCATCAAGGGTAAAAAGATGGGGGTTTTATCATTGGTTTGAGATTATCCCTCTACATCATGTCATCTCGCTTAAGGCGTTACTCTGTTCTTATGGACTTAATACACTAGATGCATGCTCGATAGCGGTCGACGTGTGGAGTAATAGTAGTAGATGCAGAAAGTATCGGTCTACTTGTTTCGGACGTGATGCCTATAGAAACAATCATTGCATAGATATCGTCACGACTTTGCGCGGTTCTATCAATTGCTCGACAGTAATTTGTTCACCCACTGTCTACTTGCTTTCATGAGAGAAGCCACTAGTAAACACTACGGCCCCCTAGTCTATTCAGATCCATCGTTTACACCTCCGCTTTTACTTTGCTTTGTTACTTTGTTGCTTTCAGTTCTCACTTGGCAAACAATCTATAAGGGATTGACAACCCCTTCATAGCGTTGGGAGCAAGTTTTTGTGTTTGTGCAGGATCTTGAGATACTCCTCCACTGGATTGATACCTTGGTTCTCAAACTGAGGGAAGTACTTACCACCGCTACGCTACATCACCCTTTCCGCTTCGAGGGAACACCAACGCAAGGCTCCAAGGCCACGGGGGAAATCCTTTGCATACTTGCCTAGGAAGTCCCTTAAGGCGTAGCCGCAACTGAAAGATTCCTGGTGCCGTTGCTGAGGAGTATCAAGCAACACTCCTATTTCTGGCGCCGTTGGAAGGTCTTTTGTTGCAGTAGTAGACACATGGAAGACATCGTGAACCTGAGAAAGGTTCGCCGGCAGTTCAAATTGATAAGCCAGTTTTCCATGCCTTTCGCAAACAGTGAAAGGAACAATATAGCGAGGAGCTAACTTGCCCTTGATCCCCAAACAGTGTGCACCTCTCGTTGGTGTGACACGAAGATAAGCCTTTTCACCACGTTGATAGACCATATCTTGATGATGACGGTCATACGGACTCTTCTGACGAGACTGAGTGATACGTCCATTTTGCATCATGCTTTTATGTTGATATTTATCGCTTTATGGGCTATTATTACACTTCCCGATACAATACTTATGCCTTTTCTCTCTTATTTTATAGGGTTTACATGAAGAGGGAGAATGCCGACAGCTGGAATTCTGGCCTGAAAAAGGAGCAAGTTTGAGATACCTATTCTGCACAACTCCAAAAGCCGTGAAACTCAATGAGGAATTATTTTGGAATTTATCAAAAATACTGGATGGAAGAAGTACCAGAGGGGAGCCACCAGGAGGCCACAAGCCTGCCATGCGCGGCCTACCCCCCAGGCCGCGCCTAGGTGGCTTGTGGGCCCCATGTTGCCCCTCCGGCTCCCATCTTTTGCTATAAGAAGGGTTTCGTTCCAGAAAAAATTAGAAGAAGGCTTTCGGGAGGAGTCGCCGCCGCCACGAGGCGGAACTTGCGCACAACCAATCTAGAGCTTTGGCAAGGTCGTCTGCTACGGCAACAAAAGTTCTTCCCCGGCAGTGGTGCCAGAGATCCTTCTGTCGTCTCTTGGGCTTGCGTTGGTTTTTCCCTTGAAGAGGAAAGGGTGATGCAGCACAGGAGCAGTAAGTATTTCCCTCAGTTTGAGAACCAAGGTATCAATCCAGTAGGAGAATCTCGTCAAGTCCAGAGTACCTGCACAAACACAAAGAGCTTGCACCCAACGATATAAAGGGGTTGTCAATCCCTTCAAGATTGATTGCAAAGTGAGATCTTAAGGCGGAAAGTGCAACGAAGTAAAAGTGTAAGGCTGAAAATATGGTGTGGAGTAGACCCGGGGGCCATAGTGTTCACTAGAGGCCTCTCTCAAAATAGCAAGTATTAAGGTGGGTGAACAAATTACTGTCGAGCAATTGATAGAACCGCGCAAAGTCATGACGATATCTAAGGCAATGATCATACATATAGGCATCACGTCCGAGACAAGTAGACCGATACTTTCTGCATCTACTACTATTACTCCACACATCGACCTCTATCCAGCATGCATCTAGTCTATTGAGTTCATGACGAACAGAGTAACGCCTTAAGCAAGATGACATGATGTAGAGGGATAATCTCAAACCAATTATGAAAACCCCATCTTTTTACCCTTGATGGCAACAACACGATACATGCCTCGCTACCCCTTCTGTCACTGGGTGAGGTCACCGCATGGTATGAACCCAAAACCAAGCACTTCTCCCATTGCAAGAATCATAGATCTAGTTGGCCAAACAAAACCCACAACTCGAAGAGAATTACAAGGATATGAAATCATGCATAAGAGAGATCAGAAGGAACTCAAATAAGATTCATAGATAATCTGATCATAAATCCACAATTCATAAGATCTCGACAAACACACCGCAAAAGAAGATTACATCGGATAGATCTCCATGAAGATCATGGAGAACTTTGTATTAAAGATCCAAGAGAGAGAAGAAGTTGTCTAGCTACTAGCTATGGACCCGTAGGTCTATGGTGAACTACTCACGCATCATCGGAGAGGTCATGGTGTTGATGAAGAAGCCCTCCATATCCGAATCCCCCCTTCGGCAGGGCACCAGAACGTGCCCCGGATGGGATCTTGCGGACACAGAAGCTTGCGGCGGCGGAAAGGTATTTTCGATGATCTCCTAATTTTTTTCTGGGATTTTAGGGAATATATAGGCGCAAAACCTAGGGCAGAGGAGGTCCAGGGGGCCCACAAGACCGTGAGGCCCGGCCTCCCCCCTGGCCGGGGCTGGGGGCTTGTGGGGTCCCTAGGGACCCCCTGCCTTGGTTCTCACATCTCCCGATCTTCTTTTGTTTCGGAAAAAATCTTTTCGGGGATTTTATTCCGTTTGGACTCCGTTTAAAATTCTCCTCTGAAAAGGGTCAAAAACATAGAAAAAACAGGAACTGGTACTTGGCACTGAGTTAATAAGTTAGTCCCAAAAAATATATAAAAGGCATACAAAACATCCAAAGTTTGACAAGATAATAGCATGTAACCATCAAAAATTATAGATACGTTGGAGACGTATCAAGCATCCCCATGCTTAACTCCTGATCGTCCTCGAGTAGGGAAGTGATAAAGACTGAATTTTTGATGTGGAATGCTACCTAGCATAGTTGTCCTTTGCAACTTCTTTCATGTGACATGAATGTTCAGATCCGTAAGATTCAACACAATAGTTTGCTATTGACATGAAAACAATAATACTTCAAGCAAACTAGCAAGGTAATCATGAACTTTCAAAATAACAAGGCCAAAGAAAGTTATCCCTACAAAATCATATAGTCTCTCTATGCTCCATCATCCTCACACAACTAATGTAAATCATGCACAAACCCGATATTGGCCAAGTAATTGTTTTCGCACTCTTACTTTCTCAAACTTTTTATAACTATCACGCAATACATGAGTGTGAGCCATGGATATAGCACTATAGGTGGAATAGAGTGTGGTGGTGGTTGTGAGACAAAAAGGAGGAGATGGTCACATTGACTCGGCGTATCAAAGGGCTATGGAGATGCCCATTAATAGATATCAATGTGAATGAGTAGGGATTGCCATACAAGGGATGCACTAGAGCTATAAGTGTGTGAAAGCTCAAAAGGAGAACTAGTGGGTGTGCATCGAAGTTGCTTGCTCACGAAGACCTAGGGCAATTTTGAGGAAGCCCATCATTGAAATATACAAGCCAAGTGATATAATAAAGATTCCCACTAGCTTATGGTGGTGACGAAACGAGAGGCTCTCAATCATGAAGAACATGGTGCTATTATGAAGCACAAGTGTGGAAAAATATAGTAGCATTGTCCCTTCTCTCTTTTTTCTCTCCTTTTTTATTTGGGCTCTTAGGCCTCTTTTTTTCTCTCTTTTTTATTTGGGCTCTTTGGCCTATTTTTTTCTCATATGGGACAATGCTCTAATAATGATCAGATCATCACACTTTTATTTACTCACAGCTCAAAGCTTAGAACGATGATGACTCTATAGGAAATGCCTCCAACAGTGTACCGGGATGTGCAACGATCTAACTTGGCGTATGACGTTGAAACATCTCGCTAACTATCTTACGATCATGCAATGGCAATATGAGAGTGACGGCACAAGTCATGAGACAGAACGGTGGGAGTTGCATGGCAATATATCTCGGAATGGCTATGAAAATGGCATAGTAGGTAGGTATGGTGGCTGTTTTGAGGAAGGCATATGGTGGGTTTGTGCACCGGCGAGAATTGCGCGGTACTAGAGAGACTAGCAATGGTGGAAGGTGAAAGTGCATCTATACCATGGACTCACATTAGTCATGAAGAACTCACATACTTGTTGCGAAAGTTTTTATTAGTAATCGAAACAAAGTGCTAAACGCATACTCCTAGGGGAAGGGTTGGTAGGTGTTAACCATCGCGCAATCCCGACCTCAACACAAAGGATGACAATCAATTGATCAATTATGCTCCGACTTCCTAACATAGTGGTTCACCATACGTGCATGATACGGGAATCACTAACTTCAACACAAGTATTTCTAGATTCACAACATCATACTAACATAACTCTTAATATTACCAAATCCACGTCTCAAAACTAACTGAGAGGAATCAAAACTTCTCTTTCTACTCAATGCACATGAAGATGGAGGTTTTTGTATCCTCTTTGGGTACCTATCACCTCTAGGACTACTTTCATAGCATAAGCCAACTACCAAGTCACGCACCGTTGTGCTCTAAAAGATCTAAGTGAAGCACATAGAGCAAAATTATCTATCTCAAAAAGATATAAGTGAAGCACGATGAGCATTCTAGCAAAATCACGATGAATGCATGTCTCTCTCAAAAGGTGTGCAGCGAGGATGATTGTGACACAACAAAAAAGAAAAGACTCCTAAGATACAAGACGCTCCAAGCAAAACACATATCATGTGGTGAATAAAAATATAGCTCCAAGTAATGTTACCGATGGATTGAAGACGAAAGAGGGGATGCCTTCCCGGGGCATCCCCAAGCTTAGGCTTTCTGGTGTCCTTGAATTTGGGTGGGGATTCCTTGGGAATCCCCAAGCTTGAGCTCTTTCCACTCCTTATCTCTTTGTCCATGAGAACATCACCCAAAACTTGAAAACTTCACAACACAAAACTTAAACAGAAACTCGTGATAACATTAGCACAAGAAAACAAACTACCACTTCTTTAGGTACTGTAGAAAACTTGAGTTCTATTTATATTGGTGTTGAGATACTGTATTCTCACTTTTCCATGGCTATCACCCCCCCGATACTATCCATAGTTTCATCAAAACAAGCAACCAACTCAACAACAATAGAATCTGTTAAAAACATACGAGTCTCTATCAATCTGTATACTTCGTATACTTCTGTTACCTCAAAAATTCTGAAAAATTAAGACTGTCTGGGAAAAAGGCATATCAACCAGCAGAAAAAAAATCAACTCAAAAGCTCTTTCTTAATAAAAATGAAAAATCATCTCGTGGGCGAAAAGTTTCTGTCTTTTTCCAACAGGATCAAACAACCCTCACAAAGACTAGTCATAAAGGTTTTGCTTGGCTCAAACACAAAAAGAAACACAAAAAACACAATCACAACAGAATTATGATGGTGTGGACGCAACAAAATATAAAGAAAAAGATAAATTCATTGGGTTGCCTCCCAACAAGCGCTATTGTTTAATGCCCTTAGCTAGGCATAAAAGTGATAGAATCACGTATCGTCGTCTTTGGTGCTCAAACCATAAGTGGTGTGATCACTTATCATCTTAAGGTTTTCATCTTTCTTGCTAGATGATTCACCACTATTTTTGGGAACAAAAATAGACTTGGTGACCTTATTGTGGGCAAAAATTGGAGTATTCTGCACAGCGGCAAAAGCGGAACCCAAGTTGGTTATAACATCCTCTAGTTTGCCAATCCTAGCGGAATCATGACCTAGTTTTTCGTTAACTGTGGGTTCCTTCTCCTTTAAATTTTTCAAAACCATTCCTACCTTGGATCCGTACTGAGTGATTTGATTGTGGATATTTTTATCCAAATTCTCAATAAGCTCGATCGTAGCAACTTTATTTTAAATGACATCCAGCCTACGCATCACATGTTCCAGAGTTAAGGTAGTTCCGTTAACCATGAGTGGGGGTGAGCCTACCAAATTTATTACAGCTCCGTAAGAATCAACGGTATGGCTACCCAAGAAATTTCCACCTACGATGGTGTCAAGAATATACCTATTCCAAGGAGAAACTCCCACATAAAAACTGCGAAGCAGGACGGTAGTGGATTGCTTATGAGTAGATCTACTCTGAGCATTGCAAATCCTATACCAAGCGTCCTTTAAGTTTTCTTCCTCAATTTGTTTGAAATTGAGAACTTCGCTCTCGGGAGTATCGTTCGAAGGGGTGGATATAGCCATGAGGACAGGTAGACTATCCCACACAGACGAACAGAAAACAAGCGAGAGAAAAGGGCGAACGAAAAAGGCAAACAAAAAAGGCAAATTGGTGAAGTGGGGGAGAGGAAAACGAGAGGTAACTAGCAGTGTCAGAGATCTTTCTGTCGTCTCTTGGGCTTGCATTGGTTTTTCCCTTGAAGGGGAAAGGGCGATGCAGCACAGGAGCACTAAGTATTTCCCTCAGTTTGAGAACCAAGGTATCAATCCGGTAGGAGAATCTCGTCAAGTCCACGGTACCTGCAGAAACACAAAGAGCTTGCACCCAACGCTATAAAGGGGTTGTCAATCCCTTCAAGATTGATTGCAAAATGAGATCTGAAGGCGGAAAGTGCAACAGAGTAAAAGTGTAAGGCTGAAAATATGGTGTGGGGTAGACCCGGGGGCCATAGTGTTCACTAGAGGCTTCTCTCAAAATAGCAAGTATTACGGTGGGTGAACAAATTACTGTCGAGCAATTGATAGAACCGCGCAAAGTCATGACGATATCTAAGGCAATGATCATACATATAGGCATCACGTCCGAGACAAGTAGACCGATACTTTCTGCATCTACTACTATTACTCCACACATCGACCGCTATCGAGCATGCATCTAGTGTATTGAGTTCATGACGAACAGAGTAACGCCTTAAGCAAGATGACATGATGTAGAGGGATAATCTCAAACCAATGATGAAAACCCCATCTTTTTACCCTTGATGGCAACAACACAATACGTGCCTCGCTGCCCCTTCTGTCACTGGGTGAGGTCACCGCACGGTATGAACCCAAAACCAAGCACTTCTCTCATTGCAAGAATCATAGATCTAGTTGGCCAAACAAAACCCACAACTCGAAGAGAATTACAAGGATATGAAATCATGCATAAGAGAGATCAGAAGAAACTCAAATAAGATTCATAGATAATCTGATCATAAATCCACAATTCATCAGATCTCGACAAACACACCGCAAAAGAAGATTACATCGGATAGATCTCCATGAAAATCATGGAGAACTTTTTATTGAAGATCCAAGAGAGAGAAGAAGCCATCTAGCTACTAGCTATGGACCCGTAGGTCTATGGTGAACTACTCACGCATCATCGGAGAGGTCATGGTGTTGATGAAGAAGCCCTCCGTATCCGAAACCCCCCTCCGGCAGGGCACGAGAACGTGCCCCAGATGCGATCTTATCGAGACAGAAGCTTGCGGCGTCGGAAAAGTATTTTCGATGATCTCCTGATTTTTTCTGGGATTTCATGGAATATATAGGCGCAAAACCTAGGGCAGAGGAGGTCCAGGGGGTCCACAAGCCCGTGAGGCCTGGCCTCCCCCCTGGCCGAGGCTGGGGCTTGTGGGGTCCCTCGGGACCCCCTGCCTTGGTTCTCACGTCTCCCGATCTTCTTTTGTTTCGGAAAAAATCTTTTCGGGGATTTTATTCCGTTTGGACTCCGTTTAAAATTCTCCTCTGAAAAGGGTCAAAAACACGAAAAAACATGAATATATAAAAGGCACTGAGTTAATAAGTTAGTCCCAAAAAATATATAAAAGGCATACAAAACATCCAAAGTTTGACAAGATAATAGCATGAAACCATCAAAAATTATAGATACGTTGGAGACGTATCATCGTCGTGCCGGGGAAACTTCCCTCCCGGAGGGGGAAATCATCGCCATCGTCATCACCAACACTCCTCTCATCGAAGGGGACTCATCACCATCAACATCTTCATCAGCACCATCTTATCTCCAAACCCTAGTTCATCTCTTGTAACCAATCTCCGCCTCGCGACTCCGATTGGTACTTGTAAGGTTGCTAGTAGTGTTAATTACTCTTTGTAGTTGATGCTAGTTGGATTACTCGGTGGAAGATCATATGTTCAGATTCTTGATGCTATTCAATACCTCTCTCGTCATGAACATAATTATGCTTTGTGAGTAGTCAGTTTTGTTCCTGAGGACATGGGATAAGTCTTGCTATAAGTAGTCATGTGAATTTGGTATTCGTTCGATATTTTGATGTGTTGTATGTTGTCTCTCCTCTAGTGGTGTTATGTGAACGTCGACTACATAACACTTAATCATTATTTGGGCCTATAGGAATGCATTGGGAAGTAATAAGTAGATGATGGGTTGCTAGAGTGACAGAAGCTTAAACCCTAGTTTATGCGTTGCTTCGTAAGGGGCTGATTTGGATCCTCTAGTTTAATGCTATGGTTAGACTTAGTCTTAATTCATCTTTCGTAGTTGCGTATGCTTGTGAGAGGGGTTAATGATAAGTGGGATGTTTGTCCAAGTAAGGGAAGCACACAAGCACCGGTCCACCCACATATCAAACTATCAAATTAGCGAACGTGAATCATATGAACATGATGAAAACTAGCTTGACAGAAATTCCCATGTGTCCTCGGGAGCGCTTCACCTCCTATAAGAGTTTGTCCAGGATTGTCCCTTGCTACAAAAGGGATTGCGCCACTTTGGTGCACCTTTGTTACTATTGTTACTTGCTACTTGCCACGAATCATCTTATCACGCAACTATCTGTTACCGATAATTTCAGTGCTTGCACAGAATACCTTGCTGAAAACGACTTGTCAGATCCTTCTGCTCCTCGTTGGGTTCGACACTCTTACTTATCGAAAGGACTACGATAGATCCCCTACACTTGTGGGTCATCAAGACTCTTTTCTAGCGCCGTTGCCGGGGAGTGAAGCGGCTTTGGTAAGTGGAATTTGGTAAGGAAACATTTATATAGTGTGCTGAAATTTATTGTCACTTGTCACTATGGAAACTAATCCTTTGAGGAGCTTATTCGGGGTATCTTCACCTCGAACGGAAGTACAAGGAATTTCTCCTCAACCTACTGCGCCTACTGAAAATATTTGTTATGAAATTCCTTCGGGTATGCTAGAGAAACTGTTGGCTAATCCTTTTACACGAGATGGAACATCACATCCTGACTTGCATCTAATCTATGTAGATGAAGTTTGTGGTTTATTTAAGCTTGCAGGTTTGCCCGAGGATGAGGTCAAGAAGAAGGTCTTTTCCTTATCTTTGGGGGATAAAGCATTGACATGGTATAGGCTATGTGATGATACTGGATCATGGAACTACAACCAATTGAAATTGGAATTTCATCAAAAGTTTTATCCTATGCATTTGGTACATCGTGATCAGAATTATATTTATATTTTTGGCCTCGTGATAGAGAAAGTATCTCTCAAGCTTGGGGGAGGCTTAAGTCAATGTTATATTCATGCCCCAACCATGAGCTCTCGAGAGAAATTATCATTCAGAACTTCTATGCTCGGCTTTCTCATGATAATCGCACCATGCTTGATACTTCTTGTACCGGTTCTTTTATGAAGAGAGATATTGACTTCAAATGGAATTTATTGGAAAGAATTAAACACAACTCTGAAGATTGGGAGTTTGATGAAGGTAGGGAGTCAGGTATGAATCTTAAGTTCGACTGCGTTAAATCCTTTGTTGAAACAAATACTTTTTGTGATTTTAGCGCTAAATATGGACTTGACTCTGAGATAGTAGCTTCATTGTGTGAATCATTTGCTGCTCATATTGATCTCCCTAAAGATAAGTGGTTTAAATATCATCCTCCCTTAGAAGTCAATGTAGTTAAACCCAATCCAGTTGAATAGAAAGTCATTGCTTATAATGATCCTATTGTTCCTAGTGCTTACATTGAGAAACCACCTTTCCCTGTTAGAATAAAGGATTATTCTAAAGCTTCAACTGTGATACGTAGGGGCTACATTAGAACACCTACACCCCTGAGCAAATTAGAGTTGAACCTTGCATTGCTATTATCAAAGATCTCCTGTCCGACAATGTTGATGGCCATGATATTCACTTCTGTGAAGATGCTGCTAGAATTGCTAAACCTCATGCTAGAGACAAACATAGGCCTGTTGTTGGCACGCCTCTTATTTCTCTTAAGATAGGAGATCATTGTTATCATGGTTTATGTGAAGTGGGTGATAGTGTTAGTGCAATACCTCTATCTTTATATGATGAAATTAAAGACGAGATTGCACCTGTCGAGATGGAACCTATTGATGTCACTATTCAGCTTGCCAATAGATATACTATCTGCCCTTTGGGAATTGTTAGAGATGTTGCAGTCTTGTGTGGTAAACTAAGTATCCTGCTGATTTCCTCGTTCTTGCTACCATACAAGATAGCTTTTGTCCCATCATATTTGGCAGACCTTTCCTCAATACTGTGAATGCTCATATTGACTGTGAGAAGCAAACTGTCACTATTGGCTTTGAAGGTGTGTCACATGAGTTCAATTTCTCCAAGTTTGGTAGACAACCTCATGAAAAAGAGTTGTCTAGTAAGGATGAAATTATTGCTCTAGATTCTATTGTTGTGCCTCCTACTGATCCTTTAGAGAAATATTTGCTTGAGCATGAAAATTATATGCATATGGATGAAAGGAATGAGATAGATAGAGTTATCTTTGAACAACATCCTATCCTTAAGAATAATTTGCGTGTTGAACTGCTTGGAGATCCACCCCCCCACCAAAGGATGATCCTGTGTTCGAGCTTAAACAGTTACCTGATACTCTTAAGTATGCTTATCTTGATGAAAAAGAGATATATCATGTTATTATTAGTGCTAGCCTTTCACAGCGTGAAGAAAAGAAATTATTGAAAACTCCGAGGAAGCACCAAGCTGCTATTGAATATACTCTTGATAATCTTAAGGGCATTAGTCCCACTCTATGCCAACACAAAATTAAAACCGATCCTGATTCCAAACCAGTTGTTGATCATCAACGGAGATTAAATCCTAAGATGAAAGAGGTAGTAAGAAAAGAAATATTAAAGCTCCTGGAAGCAGGTATTATCTATCCTGTTGCTCATAGTGATTGGGTAAGTCCGGTGCATTGCGTCCCCATTAAAGGAGGTATCACCGTTGTGCCTAATGATAAAGATGAATTGATCCCACAGAGGATTATTACTGGCTATAGGATGGTGATTGATTTTAGGAAATTGAATAAGGCCACTAGGAAATATCATTACCCTTTGTCTTTTATTGACCAAATGCTAGAAAGATTGTCTAAACACACACACACATCTGCTTTCTAGATGGTTATTATGGTTTCTCCCAAATACCTGTTGCACAATCTGATCACGAGAAAACCACTTTTACATGTTCTTTCGGTACCTTTGCTTACGGACGTATGCCTTTTGGATTATGTAATGCACCTGCTACCTTTCAAAGGTGTATGATGGCTATATTAACTGACTTTTGTGAAAAGATTGTTCAGGTTTTCATGGATGAGTTCTTCGTTTACGGGTCTTCTTTTGATGATTGCCTCAGCAACCTTGATCGAGTTTTGCAGAGATGTAAAGATACCAACCTTGTCTTGAATTGGAAGAAGTGCCACTTTATGGTTAATGAAGGCATCGTCTTAGGACATAAAATTTCTGAAAGAGGTATTGAAGTCGATAAGGCTAAGGTTGATGCGATCGATAAAATGCCATGCCCTACAAATATCAAAGGTATAAGAAGTTTCCTTGGTCATGCTGGTTTCTATAGAAGGTTCATTAAGGACTTTTTTCTAAGATTTCTAGGCATCTTACCAATCTCTTGCAAAAGGATATTCCTTTTGTTTTTGATGATGATTGTGAGGAAGCCTTTGAAATACTTAAGAAGGCCTTGATAACTGCACCTATTGTTCAGCCACCTGATTGGAACTTACCTTTTGAAATTATGTGTGATGCTAGTGATTATGCTGTTGGTGTTGTTCTAGGACAAAGAGTTGATAAGAAGTTGAATGTTATTCACTATGCTAGTAAAACTCAAGACATTGCCCAAAGAAACTATGCTACTACTGAAAAGGAATTTTTAGCAGTCGTGTTTGCATGTGAAAAGTTCAGATCTTACATTGTTGATTCCAAGGTTACTATTCACACTGATCATGCTGTTATTAAGTACCTCATGGAAAAGAAAGATGCTAAACCTAGACTTATCAGATGGGTTCTCTTGCTACAAGAATTTGATTTGCATGTTGTTGATAGGAAGGGTGCTGAGAACCCCGTAGCAGATAACTTGTCTAGGTTGGAGAATGTTCTTGATGACCCACAACCTATTAATGATAGCTTTCCTGATGAGCAATTGAATGTCATCAATGCTTCACGTAGTACACCGTGGTATGCTGATTATGCAAATTATATTGTTGCCAAATATATACCACCTAGTGTCACATACCAACAAAAGAAGAAATTCTTCTTTGATTTGAGACATTACTTCTGGGATGATCCTCACCTTTATAAGGAAGGAGTAGACGGTGTTATTAGACGTTGTGTACCTCAGCATGAACTGGGACAGATCCTACAGAAGTGTCACTCCGAGGCTTACGGAGGACACCATGCGGGAGATAGAACTGCACACAAGGTATTGCAATCAGGTTTCTATTGGCCTACTCTCTTCAAGGATGCCCGTAAGTTTGTCTTGTCTTGTGATGAATGTCAAAGAATAGGTAATATCAGTAAACGTCAGGAAATGCCTATGAATTATTCACTTGTCGTTGAACCATTTGATGTTTGGGGTTTTGATTATATGGGACCTTTTCCAAAGTCCAACGGGTATACTCATATCCTAGTTGTCGTTGATTATGTTACTAAGTGGGTAGAAGCTATCCCAACTAGTAGTGTTGATCACAACACCTCTATTAGGATGCTTAAGGAAGTTATGTTCCCTAGATTTGGAGTCCCTAGATATCTAATGACCGATGGTGGTTCACATTTCATTCATGGTGCTTTCCGTAAAACGCTTGCTAAGTATGATGGCAACCATAGAATTGCATCTCCCTATCATCCTTAGTCCAGTGGTCAAGTAGAGCTAAGTAATAGAGAGATTAAACTAATTCTGCAAAAGACTGTTGATAGGTCTAGAAAGAATTGGTCTAAGAAGCTTGTTGATGCACTTTGGGCTTATAGAACTGCTTATAAGAATCCCATGGGCATGTCTCCGTACAAAATGGTTTACGGTAAAGCATGTCATTTACCTCTTGAGCTAGAGCATAAGGCTTATTGGGCAATCAAAGAGCTCAACTTTGATTTCAAACTTGCTGATGAGAAGAGGTTATTTGATATTAGCTCACTTGATGAATGGAGAGCTCAGGCATATGAAAATGCCAAGTTGTTTAAAGAAAAAGTTAAGAGGTGGCATGATAAAAGGATACAAAAACGCGAGTTCAATGTAGAAAATCAAGTATGAGATCGTCACAGCAGAAGAGGAATGGAGACTCCCACCTCCCACCTCCCACCGCGGCGACCCCATGGCGATCTGGTGCTCTAGCCGGCGTATCCTCCCTCCTCGACGCTCCTCTGCTTAGGTGAACCCTCCCGACCCCCCTCACGTGGTCGTGCATGGCTTGCATGGGTGGTTCTACGTTGGATCTGGATTTTTCGCATGGTTCGGCATTCGCCGATGAGGTTTATCGTCACTGTGGTGTTACAGTGCACCCTATGAAGCACCGCCGCTCTTTCATCATGGTGGTTTATTTTGGTCGTCATGTGTTCCATCTCTCTACGGACACAGTCGCCGCAACTCTGGAATCTGTGATTGGGGGATCTGCTATTGAGTTTCGCGTCTCTCAAGTGACAGAATCGGTTTTCTCCTTCAAAGTGTCATGCATGCAAGTTGGTTTTCATATCCTGGACTTACGCTCATTCAAATGCTCAAGTTTTAAGTGCTTTTTCCATCTATGGGGCCATGGTGGTCCGAATTGGCGTCGGGAATTCGCTCTATGGAAGAAGCAATGTGATGCTGAATGGATTATTGTGAGTCCATCTAAGAGGAGAGCCTCACTAGGTCTGATGGCGATGCATTCCAGACCCCTAAAATATTCTCTTAAATCTGGATCATCTGTTCATAAGAAGCTCACATTCGCATCCCTCCAACAATATGAGGTTTGCAAGGGTTACAGATGTCCTGTTCCCCACGAGGAGATACTCATGCTTGAACAGGCTGGTTATTCAGTGCCTTCTCCTGAACGTGTCATCATCTCTGCGCCACCGCGGGCAGAACTCCGGTGGACGACAGCCACGCCGCATATCACGTTCGGCACATTTTCTCGCCAAGATTCATCCCCCGGATCTCCCGGAGCTGATTTGCAAATTGCCAAATTAAACGGAACTTCTCCGGTGCAACAAGGTGTTGCAGCTGATCCCGCCGAGATTCATGGTATTTTCAATTATGAGAATCAATTTTAGGTGGAAAGTTTGGACTCTGGGCCGATTTCCACGCTCATTAATGAGCCTACTGAGGTTACCTCCTTCTCTCGGCCCGAACCTAATCCTAGGATGGATATTCCCTCCTCGCAGGAAGCCCAGGCCTTTGATGAACTTATTAATGGCATGGTTGAGGAAATCTTTTCTTGCTCGATTTGTAATGCTCGGGGACATCTAGCTGCCAACTGCACGGCTTCGCCTGGATTCGCTGACAGCACTGTGGGCCACACACGATCTAGAGGAGCCTCTTTTATGCGTAATAATTGTCTTGCTTGGAACTGTAAGAGACCCACCACCTCCCCTGTCGCTGATATCTCGGGAACTGCTGATACTCTTGGTGAAACCGCAACGCCTGCAGCACAGTTTCGTCCTGTCTCATCGCCGTGGCATCCTCGAACTCCCTACGAGACGTCGCCTACCACTCCGCCACCGCCTCCCGCAATGGCGAACTTTGAGCTTGATCCTGAGTTCTTCCTCCCGCCGGGCCACAACATCATCGACGGAGGTCCTGACCGACTGCCTCGGACCTACACCACGCCTACTGTCCCCATCACCAGACGTCATGAGCGTTTCGTAATCGCTGACGTCCACCCTGCGCCCCCGGCTGACCGCGTGGTCCAGGTACGGCAAGAAGTAGCTGCTCTTCTTCTTCACCGAGGGTTGCATGTTCGATCTGCCTAGCCATGGATTGAGGGTGTTGGACTGTTTGAACTCAGAGATGCGGCGGAGAGCTATGCTGCGGTCCACATGGTTCCGCATGAAGTTACTCATAACTCTGTGGTGCGCTTCTTGCGACATGATCAGGGAGTTGGTTTCCGTGGGCAAGAGGGTTTTCGCCATGGCTGCCTTCTGGGGGTCCCCCTCGACTTCCGCAATACTGAAGATCTGCGGGCTACTGTCAACACCTTCGGAGAATTCCACCAATGGGTCAGTGATGATCCTTATTTGGTTCGCTCCATTGTGTTTGCTTCGTTCCCAGATGACCGACTTGTCCCTCGCAGTATCAACTTCTCTGAATATGCTGCTTGGGGGGGGGCCAAGGTGTCTTGGTCTGCACCGGTATACATCCTCGGGGCAGCGGCTGCCGAAATACTGCCTAATGATGAGGATCCCATGCCCCTCAATGGGAACCCTCACCCGCTTCTTGGACATCTCGTCAATGACAATCTGCAATTTGCTTTGCCCCCGTACCCTATGTTGGGTTGGAATGCGGTGCCGCTGGCACCTGAAGATCCAGTGGTTCCTGCTGCTGCTGCTCATGACGGTGGTTGGGGACAGCCGCCGGTAGCCGCCGATGGAGGTGGATGGGAACCTGAAGCGGCCCCGGAAGCACCTGCTGCTGATCCTGTTCAGGATCAAGAGTCCATGGTGATTGATCAACCGAGTCCTTCTTCATCAGACTCGGTTCATGAGCTTGTGGACCTCGACCCTCAGCCGCAGGGTGACATGGAGGCGGAACCTGCTGATCAAGCACCCCCGGCCCCCGACCTGGAGGTGATAGTGGCTAACCCTGTTTCCCCTGATGCTGACATGGCACCGGCTGCCCAGGGTCCTGATGATGAGCCGGAGGAGGATGTGCTTGGGATGGAGGAGGCGCAAGATGACAATCCTCTGGCAATTGTCCTATACAAACCCCCTCACATTCAGTCTGACAACCTCTTTGTTGGGGCTGCCAGGGTTTTTTACGGGCCTCCTCTGCCGCCAGTTCTATCCTGGACCCGCACTTTTGATGCTCTCATGGGAGCTGCTACTTCTATGCACGTGCCTCGCCAGCTGCAGATGCCAATTCTGGCGCCCATTGTGATCCCCAAGCGATCATGGGCGGCGGCCTTCGACCCTGCTGCTCCAGCGCTACCACCACCAGAGCCTTCTAGCAGCACACTCTCAGTGCAGGAGGTAATCCCTCTCAGTACATCTTCATCTGCGGAGGCCTTCTCTTTTCATTCTCCTGCTCCAACGAATAAAGGGACCCGCAAGAAGGCCACTCCTGTCGTCGACTCCTCTGTTCGTCGATGTACTCGCGGCTCCATCAAGCGCGATGGCTTCAAACCGATCCCGCAGGAGCTGCCAGCGCACGTCCCCAAGAGGAGGAAGCCCAAGGCCAAGCCAATTCCCTCTCCATCGCAGGAGTCTGATGATGTGCAAGTACCTCCTGCCACTCCTATTCCGGTCATACAGGAGGTTGGGCAGTCACTAGGCATTGCCCCTGAGAAGCTAACGGTGGATCGACTTATGGAAGATCCTGCTGATTCCGCGCCATCGTCTGCTGATGTTTAATTCACCTATGTTAATTTGTTACTATACTGGCTCCATGTACTGTGAGACTTCTGCTTGCTCTGTCTTTTGGTTATCTGAACCTTGGTCGCACAGGCTATTATATAGCCCTGCTTTTGCTCTATATATATTGTGCAATGGATAGTCGTTCTACGAGAAGTTGGTGTGTGCTGTGTTGGAATGTGCGTGGCCTAAATTCGGACCATAGGCAACGTGCGGTCCGTAACAAGATTGATGAGAGCCTAGCTGTTGTGGTGTGCTTGCAGGAAACCAAAATGCAGTCAATTGAGTTTCGTACAGTCAAATGTTTCTGTCCCAAACGCTTTGATCAGTTTGCCTACTCTCCCTCCAGGGGTGCATCAGGGGGGCTTATCACCCTTTGGAACTCCTCCGTTCTTACTGGTCAGTTAGTTGAATGCACACCCTATGGCTTGATCATCTCCTTTACCTCAAATCATACTGGTGAATCCTGGACTTTGGTGAATGTCTATGGTCCTTGTCAAGGTGAAGCCAGAGATCTTTTTGTTAGCTGGCTATACAATCTTCATATACCCACTGGGGCTAATTGGTTGCTTCTTGGAGATTTTAATTTCATTAGATCCCCTGACAACAGAAACCTTCCTGGGGCTGATGTAAATGACATGTTCATCTTCAATGAAATTATTGGGCATCTGGGATTGCTGGAACTACCCATTAAAGGCAGATCTTTCACTTGGTCCAATATGCAAGATTCCCCTCTTCTGGAGCAGCTTGACTGGTTTTTCACATCAGCCAACTGGATCTCCTCATATCCTCTTACACAAGTGCTACCCCTTGCAAAGACAGCCTCTGATCATGTTCCTTGTGTGGTCACTGTCAACACTTCCATCCCTAAGTGCAACATATTCCGCTTTGAAAACTACTGAGTTGAAATGGAGGGCTTCATGGAATGTGTTCAGCAATCCTGGCTCATTCCTTCCAGGAAAACCCATATTACTGCTGTCATTATGGATAAGATGAAACATCTTAGACAGACTCTGAAAAAGTGGCGACAAATCTATCTCAGTTGAAAATTTTCATCTCCAGATGTAATCAAGTTGTGTTGTGTTTGGATGAGCTTGAGGAATTGAGCACACTTTTCAGACCACAGGCTAACTTCAGGAAAATTGTTAAATTACATTTGGAGCATCTTTTGCATCTCTAGTGCTTATACTGGAAAAATAGAGCCACTATCAGATTTGTTAAAGTTGGTGAGGAAAACACTAAATTCTTCCATGTTATGGCTACCGAGAGATATAGGAGGAATTCCATTGCATCTCTCAAGTTAAATGATGGTTCCATCATATCTGGTCATGATCAAATTGTTGCATGCTTTTGGGAATCTTTTAAGGATAGAATGGGAACTTCTCTTGGCATTAACATGGCTTTTGATTTACAATCCATGCTTCATAAGGTGGAGGGTCTGGATATTCTCGCAGAACCTTTTTCTAAGTCTGAAATGGACAAGACTGTTCAGGAAATGCCCATTGACAAAGCTCCAGGTCCTAATGGGTTTAATGGTCTTTTCTTCAAGAAATGCTGGCCCATTATCTCCCCTGAGTTTTATCAACTTGTTGTTGCTTTCCATGCTGGTTATGCTCAACTTGAGAACATGAACTCATCGTATATTACTCTGATTCCCAAGAAGAGATCACCTGAACAAGTGGGAGATTACAGACCAATATCACTTACTGGGATGGGTCTCAAATTTCTGTCCAAAATGATTGCTAACAGGCTATAGTTGCAGATTGTGAAGTGTCTTCACAAGAATCAATATGGTTTTATCAAGTCTAGAACCATTCAAGATTGTGTTGGATGGACTCTGGAGTACCTGCACCAATGTCATCAATCCAAGAAACCTATAGTCATTCTCAAGCTGGATTTTGAAAAGGCATTTGACTTTGTGGAATATGAGTTCATTTTTCAGATTCTCAAGCACAAAGGCTTCAATGACAGATGGATACTTTGGGTCCAGCAGCTACTAACTTCTGGCTCATCTTCGGTCCTGATCAATGGTGTGCCTGGAAAGAAGTTTATGTGCAAGAAAGGAGTCAGGCAGAGAGATCCGATGTCCCCACTGCTTTTTGCTATTGCTGCTGATTTTTTACAGACTCTGGTTAACCAACTGCTGGTGGAGGGTCTGATTCAGCTGCCCATACCTCGTCATGATAAGTATTTCCCCATAGTGCAATATGCTGATGATACCCTTATCATCCTACCTGCTGATAAACCTCAATTGTTACAGTTCAAGAAAATGCTCTTACTTTTCTCCCAGACCAGTGGATTATAGGTGAATTATCACAAATCTGCCCTTCTACCTGTCAACACTCCTCCACAACAACTCCAGGACGTGGCAGACTCCATTGGCTGCAAAGTGGGATCTTTGCCCTTCACATACCTTGGCCTTCCAGTTGGGACAACTAAACCAAGAATCATTGATCTCATGCCACTAGTTGATAACATGGAAAGAAGACTCGGTGCTAGTTCATCTTTTCTAGCTCAGGGGGGAAGGCTACAGTATTTAAACTCAGCACTGTCTTCGGTGCCTATCTTCTTTCTATGCAGTCTGGATATCCCACCAGGCATACTGAAGCAGCTTGAAAGAATTCAAAGGCAATGTCTATGGAGAAAAAATGGGCAAGATCATGCACCCCCTCTTGCTGCCTGGCATCTGGTGTGCAGACCTAAAAATAAAGGGGGGTTAGGAATTATGAACCTAGCAATCCAGAATGAAGCACTCCTGCTCAAGCATTTTGATAAATTTCTAAATCATGCTGATATCCCATGGGTTCACTTGATTTGGAACACTTACTATGATGACACAATACCTCAGGGAACTGCCCTTTGTGGTTCTTTTTGGTGGAAGGATATCTGTAAACGGCTTGACAAATTCAAATCAGTTACATATGTTCAGCCTAACAAGGGTGACTCCTTCCTGTTTTGGTCTGACTCCTGGTTGATTGGAAACTCCACTAGGCCCCTGGCTGCTAGATTCCAAAGACTATTTTCTTTTGTGGCTGATCCTTTCTGCACAGCTCAAGAGGTCTTTATAGCCTTTTATGATGACAGCATGCTCTCTATGTTCCACTTGCCACTGTCTGCTCAAGCTTACCAGGAGCTGCTTTCAGTCCAATCTTTGCTTCAAGACCTGGATATTGATCATCAGGCCTCTGACAGATGGGTATGGGGAAAAGATGCTAAGGCCTACACAACCAAGATATACTATACTCACATTCACAGCATTATTACACCAAACCCTTTACTCAACTGGATCTGGAAAAGCTGTTGTACCATGAGGATTAAGATGTTTGCCTGGATGCTCATCATGGACAGGCTTAACACTCAAGACATGCTTGAACGGCGTCACTGGAATGTTTCCAACTCCAATCTCTGTGTTCTATGTCATGCTCGAGTCAAGGAAGACAGAGATCACTTATTCTTCACATGTCTTTTCAGTACCAGGGTCTGGAATTACCTGCAGATCACATGGCAGGGTCCATCCACGTGGAGTGCTACTGTTGCTGCTAAAAGAGACTTCCATAACCCCTTCTTTGCTGAGGTGGTCTTCACTGCATGTTGGAACATCTGGACTATCAGAAATGCAAAGGTCTTCAACCAGGAGCAGCCAAGGTTCAGAAAATGGAGATCTGGCTTCATTCATGACATTTCCCTGTTAGCTCATAGAATTAAGGCTAGTTTCAGGGATGATCTCCTTAAATGGGTTTCCTTTTTGCCTCCTTGAGGTTTGTAGCCTTAGCTCCTCTTCCCTTTTGTACATTCTAATTTCTTCTTGTACATACTGCTCTTATATATGGGAATAAAAGAAAAAAGGCTGGGGGGTTTTCCCTACAGTAGCCGGTCAAAAAAATGTAGGTGATTATGTCTTGCTATACAATTCTCGTTTAAGATTTTTTGCAGGCAAGCTTCTCTCTAAATGGGAAGGTCCTTACATTGTTGAGGAAGTATATCATTTCGGTGCCATCAAGATCAACAACACGGAAGGTAATTTTCTGAGGGTGGTAAATGGGCAAAGAATCAAGCATTATATCTCAGGTACTCCCATAAATGTTGAAAGCAATGTTATTAATACCATAACTCCGGAGGAGTACATAAGGGATACTTATTAGCCTGTTTCAGACTCCAAAAACGAAGAGGTATGTGATTCGGTAAGTAAACTGACTCCAAAACTTTTCCGATAGCAATTATTCTCCATTTTGGATTTTTTTAGAAAAATAGAAAAATTTAAAGTAGTCCGGAAAGCGCACATGGAGGCGACAAGCCTGCCAGGCGCGACCTACCCCCCTGGCCGAGCCTGGGTGGCTTGTGGGCACCTCGTGTGCCTCTCGGACTCCGTTTTCTTGCGGAGTACTCTCGTATCATGCAAATATCCTCTGTTTTCGTTTCGAGCTTGTTTCTGCAGCAGATTTAGGGCAAGATGTCTTCTCAAGATTCAGAGGGGGAGATCTCTGTGGCCGATTACCTTGCTAACCCCAAGGTATATGGGTACTTGGATCATTATGGTTGGACCACTGGTGAGGAAGAAGATTATGATCCCAAGGGGAAGGACGGAACAAGTTCCGATGAAGAGGAGGCTCCTCTACCCGAACTTGGAGACACACATGTGGACTTCAAGAAGTCGAGCCTCCCTGACTCAAGGAAGAAGCCTAAGATTTTGTTTATACCTTCTCGTCTTTTGCAGGAGAGTAAGGAAGAATTATGCCGAAGGGTGTTGAGGCTTGAAGAGGAAATTAACGATCTGAAGGAGAAGAATTTTATGCTCAAGAGGAAATTAAACAAGTTCAAGACCTCTGCAACAACTCCACCACCATCACCTTCGAAGGAAGACAGCTAAGCACGGGTATGGGCAATCCCCTTGGCTTGTGCCGAGCTTGGGGAAGTTGCCCCGATATCGTATCACCATCACGTCTTTTGCCTTTACCTTTTTCTTAGTTCGATCCTTTTTGGTTTTATCTTTCTCTAGTAGACTAAAGTTCTTAGTGTTCTAGGCTTGAGTTTTGCTCTCTGCTACCCCCAATGTATTCGAGCTCGTGAGTCTTATAATAAAGAGTGTTTTAGTTAAGGGCCTTGCTTCATGCCATGATCTAAAGAAAAAAAGAACAAAAGCATGAAAGATCATGTAATGATCTTATGCAAAGTGATGGCTTCACATATAAAAAGAATGTTGATTGAAACTTGTTGGGGGTGGACAAACATATACCTTGGTCATTGCTGCAATTAATAGGAAGTAATAAAGAAAGAGAGGTTCACATATAAATATATCATGTTGGGCACCATCTATGATTGTGAACACTCATTAAACTATTACATGCTTAGAAGTATATTTTGGACAAGGAATACAACATAATGAATTATGTTTGCTTGGTTCCGAACAATGTTATATGACTAGAGATCCCTTAGCATGTGACGATTGCTTCCACCTCATATCAGCCAAAACTTCCGCACTAAGTAGAGATACTACTTGTGCATCCATAACCCTTCAACCCAGTTTTGCCATGAGAGTCCACCATACCTACCTATGGATTGAAGAAGATCCCTCAAGTAAGTTGTCATCGGTGCAAGCAATAAAAATTGCTCCCTAAATATGTATGATCTATTGGTGTGTGGAAAATAAGTTTTGTACGAACCTGTGCCGAGGAAGACATAAAAGCGGCGGATTGCATAATAAAGTTCTTTATCACAGGAGGCAATATAAAGTGACGCTCCTTCACACTAAGAGGTCACACATCCAAACCTCAAAACCGCATGACAACCTCTGCTTCCCTCTGCGAAGGGCCTATCTTGTACCTTTACTTTTTGTCCTTAAAAGTGTCATGGTGATCGACACCAATTCCTTATTTCGCCTTTATCTTAGCTAATGTCATGTGCTAAGGAAAGATCTATATTCATATGTCAACTTGGAAGTAAGTATTCATGAATTATTATTGTTGACATTACCCTTGAGGTAAGTAGTTGGGAGGCAAAACTATAAGTCCCTATCTTTCTCTATGTCCAACTGAAACTTTGATCTCATGAGTACCACGTGAGTTTTAGCAATCGTAGAAGACGAAAGTATGATTGAGTATGTGGATTTGCTTTACAAGCTCTTATTTGGCTCTTGCCGATGTTATGATAAGTTGCAATTGCTTCAATCACTAAAGGCTATTGGTTGTTAATTCTCAATAAGGTTCTTGATCCATACTTTATTTTGTGAAGAAATTATCACTTTAGCATAAGAGATTATATGTGATATTGTTGTTCTATTTATGATCATGATGCGTGCATGTCCGTATCTTGTTTTGTCGACACCTCTATCTCTAAACATGTGGGCATATTTATTGATCTCGGTTTCCGCTTGAGGACAAGAGAGGTCTAAGCTTGGGGGAGTTGATACGTCCATTTTGCATCATGCTTTTATGTTGATATTTATCGCTTTATGGGTTATTATTACACTTCACGGTACAATACTTATGCCTTTTCTCTCTTATTTTATAGGGTTTACATGAAGAGGGAGAATGCCGGCAGTTGGAATTCTGGCCTGAATAAGGAGCAAGTTTGAGATACCTATTCCGGGCGACTCAAAAAGTTGTGAAAATCAACGAGGAATTATTTTGGAATTTATAAAAAATACTGGACGGAAGAAGTACTAGAGGGGAGCCACCAGGAGGACACAAGCCTCCCAGGCGCGACCTACCCCCGTGGGCGCGCCTAGGTGGCTTGTGGGCCCCCTGTTGCCCCTCTGGCTCCCATCTTTTGCTACAAGGAGGGTTTCGTTCCATAAAAAAATAGAAGAAGGCTTTCGGGAGGAGTCGCCGCCGCCACTAGGCGGAACTTGAGCAGAACCAATCTAGAGCTCCGGAAGGGTCGTCCTGCCGGGGAAACTTCCCTCCCGGAGGGGGAAATCATCGCCATCGTCATCACCAACACTCCTCTCATCGGAGGGGACTCATCACCGTCAACATCTTCATCAGCACCATCTCATCTCCAAACCCTACCCTGTCGGGGAAACTTCCCTCCCGGAGGGGGAAATCGTCGCCATCGTCATCACCAACACTCCTCTCATCGGAGGGGACTCATCACCATCAACATCTTCATCAACACCATCTCATCTCCAAACCCTAGTTCATCTCTTGTAACCAATCTCCGTCTCGCGACTCTCATTGGTACTTGTAAGGTTGATAGTAGTGTTAATTACTCTTTGTAGTTGATGCTAGTTGGATTACTCGGTGGAAGATCATATGTTCAGATCCTTGATGCTATTCAATACCTCTCTGGTCATGAACATAATTATGCTTTGTGAGTAGTCACTTTTGTTCCTGAGGACATGGGATAAGTCTTGCTATAAGTAGTCATGTGAATTTGGTATTCGTTCGATATTTTGATGTGTTGTATGTTGTCTCTCCTCTAGTAGTGTTATGTGAACGTCGACTACATAACACTTCATGATTATTTGGGCCTATAGGAAGGCATTGGGAAGTAATAAGTAGATGATGGGTTGCTAGAGTGACACAAGCTTAAACCCTAGTTTATGCGTTGCTTCGTAAGGGGCTGGTTTGGATCCACTAGTTTAATGTTATGGTTAGACTTAGTATTAATTCTTCTTTCATAGTTGCGGATGCTTGCGAGAGGGGTTAATAATAAGTGGGATGTTTGTCCAAGTAAGGGCAACACCCAAGCACCGGTCCACCCACATATCAAACTATCAAAGTAGTGAACGCGAATCATATGAGCATGATGAAAACTAGCTTGACAGAAATTCCCATGTGTCCTCGAGAGCGCTTCACCTCCTATAAGAGTTTGTCCAGGCTTGTCCCTTGATACAAAAGGGATTGGGCCACTTTGTTGCACCTTTGTTACTGTTGTTACTTGCTACTTGCTACGAATCATCTTATCACACAACTATCTGTTACCGATAATTTCAGTGCTTGCAGAGAATACCTTGCTGAAAACCACTTGTCAGAAACTTCTGCTCCTCGTTGGGTTCGACACTCTTACTTATCGAAAGGACTACGATAGATGCCCTACACTTGTGGGTCATCACTGAGCAGCCTTCCGATTCTCAAGAATAACGCGGATTTGACCTTCAGTGCGCTGGGTATCATCCGGACTGAAGAGTGATCGGTCCATTGAACGGTGGCTCTGGAATTTCACACGAAGCCAAGTGCAAAGGATACCTTGGAGTCAAAAGATGTACAGGAGAGTCAGGTTTTAATCTTGTGGAACTTTGGGTTATGGGTCCATGATGTGGGTTGAGAGTAGATAGAGGGGTGACATCTTATATGGTCTTGGTAGCAAGACATGTCAGAGGATAACCTGTCAGTTATGTTGGCAACAACGTCGGTACCAAGGGTGGGGAACGAATAGAACCATTTTCGTGCTCGCTGAAACGAGGCGAACCAATAGGCGAGGTTCTCGTCCACCGGCGGCTACCGGAATGTTATCCACAATAGTAACAAGGTCTTACTGACAGAGTTTTACACCGAGGTTTCTACCTAAGCAGGGGGTTACCACTTCTCATATAGGTTATAATACAAGAAAAGGTCAAACATGCCAATGGAAAGGAAAATGCGTTCACACACACAAGTATTAGAGTATACCATTCCCGAGAAAAAAATAGAGTATGGTATACATGATAGGTCATCAAGCACCTATCCATCTTGATAAAAGGGGAAGGAGAATCATGTTGTTTACCCATACCATACGGTTATGTTAATTGACCAATAACAATTTAGCATCGCGCTTTCAATGTTCCTGTTGAAATTCGAAGTACCATGTCCGTGCTGTGAGGTAGCATCGACATGGTCATCAGATAAAGGTCAGACTTTGGGTACTAAGGGATACATGAGTAACAACTTATAATACAAGTCTTACAATTTCCTCGTGGTAGAATGGATAACCTTTCATATGGAAGAAATTGTAACAATAGGTCCTTCGGCCAGGTGTGCTGGACAACACATCACCGTACCGGGTTACATAAGGACCAAGGTTATAATTATTGGGAAATGTTCCAACCATCACATCTTCCCGAGATTCGGATCTGATTGGTGTCAGGATACCTCAATCTCAGGGTGCTTGAGGAGAAGAAGGGGACCACCAAAAGCAGACGAGATGATGATGCAATATTCTCGGGATATGAACTACACAAGCAAATATTGGATCATGGGTTGGATTGTAAGACACATGAACACAATGCCAAGACATTCTTGCCCACACGGAATTCTTACAACGAAATGCAATTGAGTTGTGATTTGAGAACCATCATCGAGGATATCAAGGCCCTTGTGTGAGCCTGGATTAGTTCTTAGGAAGGAACTGATTTTCCTTGATCAAATCAATCAGTGGCTTGGCATGCTAAGAGAAGTTATATGAAGTGAAGATAACAAATCTTTAACACATATAACACTTCGCACCTGCGTGAATGATTTGGGATGTCCAGAGAGTAAGTGAAACAAAACTTTCTCATATTCACAGCGGTAAAAAATGCACATGAACTTTGGGAAAACATTTCTGCTATCAAACACATTCTTCATGAGCTGGCACAAGGATAATGCTTTCAAGAGCTTCATCGTCGAACATGGAGAAGTTGAGGGTGTGGCTGATGGGCTCAACAACAATTCGTCAAGATTTCCAAAATTACAATATCAAGGAGATAGCATTTGCCAGGTCAATGGTATAACGTTGTATGCTCAAGGGAACACCAACAATTAAACATTGGTCAAAGGGTGCACTCGGAAATACGGAATGAGTAGCACGATCAATGCTAGAATGGTGGGTCAACAACCAACACACCAAGAATTAAACAATTAGTTGTTATCCTCAAGGCAATAGGGTTGCCAGAAGTATTGGAATCACTCATCAGAGTTCACTTGTTGGTATTCCGGTTAGAAACATCACGGGAACCAAGAAATGAATGGTGATGACGAAAAGTATCACTATATCAAGAATTCTTAATAAGTGTGCAATTCTCACGACATTCTTGACATAAAATATAGTAATACTCCAAGGTAGAAGATAACATAAGCTAGATAGCAAGGAACTTAAGGGACAACACAAAACATGATCAAGTTTGTGTTGGAGGGAAGGCAATAAGGTTTGTCGATGATAACACAAATCATCGAGGGGAAAGGATGGTATTTCTCATTATGCATTCGATCGATACCCTGGAAGAGCTTGGAATGCTGATGATGATCACGACACATTTGTCGAGAAGCTTCACGAAGATGTAATCGATGAGCGACGACATCAAGCAAAGGAATGGTGAAGCTAAAGGTTGTCGGAACCACAGTTAAGACTGCTAGCTCAGAATCAAAATTGCCTTTCAAAACAACCAATATGATGTGGAAAGCTCGATGTGAGCTTAACGCACAGTTGGAAATGTGTTCCAGAGATGGAGGACATAGATATCATGGTCAAGCTCCATCATGACGATGTTTATGTAGCTTAATAGCTTGGAATGGCATGATCGAGTACAAACTCATAAACAAAGAATATTACTTAAGAGTTGTTGAATTGCAATGCGTACTCAATTCAGTTATCAGTGTCCTTGAGTGTCCAATAACTCAAAACACGAGGACAACTGGAATCAATGAAAATATCATAGTTGATGAGGAGCTCAGAAGAGGTTATATAGCTCCGCGATACCCTCCGGCTACACGGGATAATACTCGGAGGTAGTTCAACATTAAGGCTTAGACCGATGTATTGATCTGAAGAAGACAAGTACTTTAACTCGTCTGAGAATGAAATCAAGGTAGGACAACATGGTCGGAACCACCATTGCAAAGTACCCAATCATGGATACAAGATCAAATCATACAACAAATGGTTATTGACACGAGAAGCTTCTATGGTAGGATCAACGTCGTTTCCATGGGCATGAACACAAAGTTCAAGGTCGACTCCCACTTCATCAATGCAACACCTGCCATATACCCCTCGCCTTTGCTGAGGTTGTAGCTTGGAAAGACTATACAGCAAAACACCAGAAGAGTAAGACTCGTGAAAACTCTTCGGTTTATATTGATTTATGAAGGCATGTTCAACCCATCGGGGCATCTTAGGAACATATACCATAAACTCCAAGAGTAATTAACACATGCATTGACAACAGAGCATGGCCGATAAAAGCATAGGATACAGTCTATCAGAGGGAGAAAAACAATTTACCAATGGCATGATGTGTCAGGGGAAGCAATCACAAGAATTTTCAAAAGCGAAGGATGCCATCGGATAATAGCCCAACATGAGTCTTGCAGTCCACAAAGGATCTGATGCGAGTAGCGGTACTCAATCAGAGGGAGATAGGATGCAATGCATCGGGTTATAGAACATCTGAAAAATATTGATACTTAATTACCAAAGGAATTAGGATTTCCAGGTTGGTGTATCATAATCAGATGCTCCGATCAAATTCAAGTAAGTTGAATGGACTTAGATGGACAACCAACCAAAGTTGATTTTTTGAGAACTAGCTCTGTCTCGAAGGACATCTCAGCCGGAAAGATAATTTATGAGTATCAACAGATGATTGTGTGCATTCACACAAAGGTAGAATCAATAATATCACAGGAAAATCACAAAGGAATTTAATGAATGCGGCTAGAAATAATGGATTTAACCATAATGCAAGCAGGTGAGAAAGGTCAAGAGCAATATGCTACTGGGATTTCGAAAGATCGAATGGCAATTCGAAGAACTTTCAAAACCCATGACAACTGATGATGGGCGAATCCCTGATAAGATAATTCGTTGCATCTTGCAAAACAAGAGCAATTGGAAAAGATAGTATGAACGACATTGGTATGTCGTCATCCATAGGGGTTGATGGAGGAAGGGAAATCGTAGAAGCGATGAGCACCAGATCTCGAGGAGAGTATCTTTGGAGTCTTCTGAGGAATCAAGCCATCGTCTGGAATTGTGGGGTTCTCCGGGAGGAAGTATTTACGACAACCTAGAGTTAGAGTTAGCAAAATCTTTAACCCGAAAGAAAAGAGAGAGTAGAACCCAGAGTATAGAAAAGGAGTAAAAGATACTAATACCACTCAATTGAGATGTGGGCCCGTAAGCCACATCATCAGTGTTAGTAAAGTTTTTCCAACACTAGACTCAACTTCGGCCAAGGAGTTGGAAAGGGGGCTACCTACAGACAGTCGGCTCTGCTACCAACTTGTGACGCCCTCGATTTAATCGTACGCTAATCATACACGCAAATGCGTACGATCAAACTCAAGGACTCACGGGAAGATATCACAATACAACTCTAGACACAAATAAAACAATACAAGCTTCATATTACAAGCCAGGGGCCTCGAGGGCTAGAATACGGAAGCTCGATAAGCACACGACTCAGCGGAAGCAATAATATCTGAGTACAAACATTAAACATGGGGTGCCTTAGAGAAGGCTAGCACAAAAGATACACGATCGAACGAGGTGAGGCCTCCTGCCTGGGAACCTCCTAACTACTACTGGTCTTCAGCGGCCTCCACGTAGCAGGGGCACCGTCGGGGTAGCAGTCGTCGTCGGCGGGATACTCCATCTCCTGGGCTCCATCATCTGGTCGCAACAATGGATCAAGGGGACAAAGGGGGAGCAAAGCAATGGTGAGTACTCATCCAAAGTACTCACAAGACTGACATCAGAACTATGCTAAGTATGCATCAGTATCAAGGAAGGGGTTTATATGTGGACTGACTGCAACAATGCATGAATAGAGAGATAAGGCCTAGTCCTATCGAAGACTAGCATCTTCACGGGGTCTTGCAGCAATAGACGAGAGTAGAACAGGAGAACACAAATAATAGTCATATTGTTGCAGCAATATTAATATGAGGTCACGCCCAAAGATCCTTCCTTGACTCCCTGCGAGGATGCAATCCCGGGGCAACTAATTCCAGTTAAGTAATAGTTGTAGTTGTATAAGATCAGGGCACAACTCCAAGTCGTCCTGTAACCATGGACACGACTATCCGAATAGCTCATTTCTTCCTTGCAGGGGTGCACAACATATTCCCTATCACGCTCGATAACACTCTGGCCGGACACACTTTTTTGGGTCATGCCTGGCCACGGAATATCGACATGTCGCAGCCCCATCTAAACTCAACAGAGAGGCCAGCCCGCCGGTCTAACTCCTAAGCACAAAGGGTTCATTGGCCCACTTGCCCTCTTTGCTCCTGCACGATGCAAGGGCGGCCAATGTTAGTCCTAGCACCCCTTAATAACAAGCGCGATGCATCTCGGGACCACTCGGGCGCGCGTCGCTCCATTGCTAACGTGTGAAGAGCTTTGGCTGATACCACGACGTCGAGTACCCATAATTCTTCCCACGCAGACGGTTAGTGCGTAATAAGGCCTTCCGACCAACCCAAATCAAATACCCAAATCCATTATCATTTTAATTAAGCCATCGACACAACCACGCGGGAATCCACCCGCCTAACATCTATTCATTAAAGATCCGAGTAACATGGTCAAGTAACTGTGTGGTTGTAACATCAGGGGGGATCCGAGGTATCACCCTCGTTGGATTCCGAACGATGTATCCATCAAGGTGGACTTAGAGGAATCACCCTCGAGGGTCTCACACTTGAGGGGTTGCACGACAGAGTCATCGTCGGGAATGGTGAAAGAGGAATCACCCTCGATAACCACGACCGACTAGTTGTACTACAAAGATATCATCGTGAGTACTTCGCGAGGTGTCACCCTCGGTACCCGATAGTATCTCTGTAGCGCCACACAATTAAGGGGGGGGGTGTAAGTGTTGTGTTGGATCTGGCTCGTTGATCAGGGATCGAGACTTGATAATAAAGCGGGGCAACTGGACTAAGGGGTCAGAGGGGGTGACTGCTCCACCTATACTAAACAGTTTTAAAGATACGGTACTAAAAGTAGCAGTTCGTCAAAAACAGGCTATGCATGTAGTAGCAAAATACTAATGCAAGCATGAGGAAGAAAGAATAGGCGATATAGGAATGATCAAGGGGGTTTGCTTGCCTTGTTGCTCTACGACAAAGGGTTGGTCATCAGGGGCGTAGATGTACCCGGCAACATCGTCAGTCTCGGGGTCTACCGGTAAGAAGAGGGGGGAAAACAATAAATAACAGTAACAGGTGCAATACTAAGCATGACATGGCAATATGCAGGCTAGGCATGAGCTAACGCAGCAACACATGTCGCAGACAGGTCGGAAGAATATCTGACGATATTTCCCGGGTCTCTAGCTACTACCCGTCAGACGAAAAATGATGGAAAAGTTCCACGTTTAATATGCTAGGGACGCGTGGCAGACGAACGTATAGCGTATCCGGGTTCGTCTCATTCTGCTGATCAACTTTCATGTTGAAAGTATTTTCATTTGAGTTACGATTTATTTTATATTAATTTTTAAAGCTTTATTAATATTTAGGAATTAAAAACAGATTTAATTAATTCAATTAAATGATATTATGACATCAGCATGATGTCATGCTGACATCAGTAGTTGACTGGTCAAACTAACCAGTGGGTCCTACATGTCATTGACACAATTAGTAATTACAGTTTAATTAATTAATAAATAGATTAAGTTATTGGGGGACGCACGTGTCATACTCTAATAGGATAATTATTTATCTATATTAACAGATTACTAAATTATTTATTTATTTAATTAACTAATTACCTAAATAATATACATGTTTACTTTTTTATTTATTTTTAATAAAAGCGTGTTTTTAATTTATGCCCTTTTTATAACAGTTTTTAGAGGGGGGTCTCTACCCCCGTCATACACACAAAAACAAGAGGGGTTAGTGGGGGTTTAATCCCCCACTAACCCCAGCCGGCGAGGAAGCCCAGCATGCACGGTGTGCGCGAGGCAGAGGGCCGCGACGGCTATGCGAGGCATGGGGCGACCGGGACGAGGCCGGAGCAGGGGGGTTAGGAGAGGGAGAGGAGGGGGAGCCTCGCTGGTGCTCACCATCGTTGGAGGGCCGGGAGGGGGGGGGGGCGAAGAGGTGGTTGCGGCGGTGCAGCCGGCGGGATGGAGAGGCGTGGAGGCGGCAGGGCGGTCCGGTGGAGGAGACGGTCCGGTGGAGCGGGGCGGTCCGGGGACAGCGAGCGGGTCGCCGGTGGTCGGCGGGTGACGGAGAGTGAGGCGCTGGAGGAGAGGAACTCCTGGCGATGGGGTCTTCGATGGGGGCTCGATCTGGGGGTGAAGAAGATGACGAGGGACGCTGGGAGTAGACAAGGAGAACGAGAGACTAGCGAGCAGGGCGACCGGGGGCGCTCGCTCACGATGGGATCGGGGGCGCGAGCGACGAGCCAGGGGAGGTGAGCGACGCTGGGGGAAGGGTGAGAGAGGCGCCATGGGGTCTCGGTCAGGGTGTGTGCTTGCGAGAGAGAGGAGTGGGGGCCAGAACGAGGGAGGGGCGAGGAGATCGAGCGAGAGGCGCTCGGTCCCTCGTGCCTTCGTGGCGGCGTGAGTGGGAATGGGAGGGGAGGGCCTCGGTAGGGTTTCCCCTGGGGGTCTTATACCCGAGGTGGATGGGCCGGTGGGGTTGGGCCATTTGGCCAAGCTGTTTTTTATTAGTTATTTTTTCTAATAGTTTCTGTTTTAAATAGTTATGTGTTTTTAATAATGCCCGATTCAACTTTATAAATTATTAGAGAATTTTTGTAATTTATCCGACATTTTTATTTTAACATTCGAAAACTTTTCTTGTTTGACTTATTTTTAAAAATTTGATTTTGACTCGGTTTCAACTGACACGAGATCAATGATAGAAATCAAGGTGACGTGTCATCATTAATGTGGGATCACTGTAGCTTAATTACATACATTACTATAGCAAAAGCTGAAGATGTCACAAGTACGTCACGCCGCGCTGCTACGACGGTGCTGTTGCCACGACCGACACACATCATTGCAGGGAGAGGGGCAACACCGCCACCGGTACGTGGTGTTGCGTACTTGCGCTCTCAGACTACGACAACTGCGGTGCATTTACCGTCAAGGTTTTTGCCACAATCAATTTTTTAGTACGATGACTTTTACAACAGTTTGTAGAGCGGTGGTTTTTTTCCTATGATATTATGCATTTTACTTAACCTTGTCTCCTCATTCCTCACGATTCGACAACTAATCATACGTCCGGTTCTAAGTTTGGACATTCTGAACCCATAAACATACGGAATTCATTTTTAAGAATATATTTTAAACACACTTTAAAATATTAATAAAATGCAAAATAAATTTTCATCTATATATCTTCGCAACATGTGCTATTTCAGTGCTACTAAATGCGTTCCGGTGGCACATTTTGTGTCTTTTTGCATAGGCCAAACAAAAGTTGCTTTTACTTTCTGCACGCACATAAGATGTGAAGGTGTATGCGTGAATTCTTTTTCATTTTTTTTGTATTAGAAATGCTCAAGTGTGTTTATATGCCCATATGTTCATTCATCCATGTACTTTCTGCTCTCGGTTCTCTGTCTTCAAAACAAACTTCGCCAAACTTCCTCTTCCCCCTTTAAAAAAAAAATTCCTCTTCCCTGCCGCGAGGACCCGAGGACGGCGGCCTCCATGCGCCGCTTTTTCGCCGCGGCATGGCCGCACCTCTTTATCTCCTTCCTCCTCGTCGCGCCACAGTCAAAGGCGGCGTCGAGCTTCGGCGCCACCGCTGGCCACTCAGAGTGGCAGGTCTTGACCAGGGCCAACTTCTCTTCCCAGATCCGGCTCCACCCCCACGTCCTCCTCGTCGTCACCATGCCATGTGAGCCCTCCTACCTATCCTGTCTAGCTGAATGGTTCGGTTTCTGACTGCATGAGTAGTTGCCAAGGTCAAGTTGTTGAATCAAACAGTCGAATTTTCTGCCCATGTTGAATTCGAAATCTAGAAGTTCTGAAGTACATGGAAGGATAAGTAAGCAATCACTAAAATCCATTGCACCAACGATTCAACGAAGTACTTGATGCAGTCGATTTGACAAGGCAAACCGTGCGATTTATTAGTCCAAAACGCTGCAAGATGACACACATTCCTGGACAATTTTAAGTAGTCTGCTATGAGGTTTGTTCAATAGGCATTACCATGCATTAGGGTAAGCCCCACACGCTCCAGAAAATGAGAATGTGTGCATGAGCGAGTCCCAACTCACCGTAACCGTTATTTCTTATGATCATCTATAGGGTATGGCGAGTCAAGATCACTGATGGCTGAAATACAGCAGCTTGTCGCAACCGATGAGATGGAGCTAGGGCGCCTTAAGTTAATGGTTGTTTACAGAAATTCTGAGAAGTTGCTGTCTGATGCTATTGGCGCAACTGAAGGAACAAAGTTCATATACTACCAACAATCCATACAGTTCAAATATCAAGGAAAGCTTCGTGCACGTGATATATTATATTCAGTACAATATATCATGTCACTTAAGCATGAGGAGGCCCCTTTTGTGATTCTGCACACAAGAGAAGATGTGGAGGCGTTTATTCAATCAACTGACAGAGCTGTACTGCTATCCGAGTTTTGTGGTTGGTTTACCAGATTGGCTAGTGGCGGAAGCAACGGAAGCAGTGGGGTCACTCCATCAAAAATCCACACAGAGAATGGTTAGTCAACTCTGTGTCATCTGTCCTCGATTCATCCAGTATTTTGTATCATTTTTTGCTTTTGTGATGAGGCACTTGTTAAAATTGAGGTTGGTTACTACGGTTCCTGAATAGCTCTTTGTCTCTCTCCCTCTCTCTCAAAAGCGAGCATGCATTTTCTTTAGAACTTTACGGGAAGAAACACCTTAATTTAGGTTTCCTAATGATTAATAAATGATTCAAGATCCCACAAGCACATATGGTGTAAGATGGTAAAATATCCACAATCGGAAACTCAGGATGACATAGTTTTAGGTGGTCTGCCTTATTCTTTCAAACTGATCTACCTTAATCCTTCTATTTCATGTTCCATAATCATCATAAAACTTCTGAGTGGGTGATAAATCATGTCAACTCGTTTCTGACATTTGGATGCTATACTCATTGATATCATACAGTTGACATTTCTGGGAAGACAGTGACCAGACAGTCAGATGGCCAACTAGAGCTTGTAAGTTTAGCAAAGAAAGTCGCATTTATATCTGGTTAATATTCCTGATATATTTCTTTGAGAGAACTCCTGTCTGTCTGAACTATGACGGTTGATCATTTATGACGACAGACCCCTGAAAATGCACTTATTTGAATGACAAACAGGTTATAGAAGATGAAGAACTGATCTTTGGAGGTGGGAGTCAGCTTACTGGTTCTCCTTGGAAAGGTGGATTTACCACAGCAAATCAAAGCGGCTCAGATCAAATTGAAATATCAACTGATGAAAATAGTAAGTTGTGCACAGTGCGAAAGTTCCAACAGTTTGAAAGCTTCTATGCAAAGCTTACTGCCCTGTCAAGAGAATACTTTCTTCCTCCGGAGAAAGTTAGATTTGGCCTTGTAACTGAAAAACTGCCATTATCTTCATTGGATATTGCCAATGCAAGCAATTCAGAGACATGGTTCCTCAGTATTCATTATCTGGGATGCACATCTTGTTCAGTTATTGCGAAAGAGGAAGATGACCTAAGAAGCCTGTTGCAATCATACCATAGTCTTGATGTTAAAGAGGTCAGTGAATATCCATTTCATGTACGTTATAAATGTACCAAAAGAACATGACATGTGCTAAATATTACTTTGAGACGAAGATACTATTATTTTTTCGAGAAAGCGCAAATGACATTTGCGTTTTTATCATTGAAAAGGCAGAGTTTGGGTTACATGTCCTCCTAGGAGGCACCAGTTACATAGCAAAAACGATAGAACTTAGTGGACATCCCAGGTCTGTGGGAGAACTACTCTAAGTCCACGGGCGCCCGCGTTGGCCCAGGCAGTGGCCTCCTCCTTGATGTTGCTGAGCAGCTGCAGCGAGGAAGGCTGGGCCCCTTCAAAGGCGCAAGCATTGAGGTGTTTCCAGATCATCCAAGGCACGAGGAGGGTGGCGGACGCGAGGCCCTTGTGCAGCGACTTCGGCGTATTCTGCCTGGCATGCAGCCACCAGTCCATGAGTGAGGCCTCGTGGTCTGGTGGGGTGGCAGTCATCCTGAGCCAGGCAAGGATCCCATGCCAAGTTTGGCGAACAAATGGGCATTCTAGCATCAGGTGGCGCATCGTTTCTGGGGCTTGATCGCAGAGTAGGCATCGGGGGTGGTGCTGCATTCCGTGGCGCGCGAGGCGCTCCGCTGTCCAGCATCGGTCCTGGCAGGCCAGCCAATGGAAGAATTTGACCTTTGGGGGAGCCCCATTCTTCCATATAAGCTTCCAAGAGGAGCACGCCGTGGAGCCCTGGAATGTTGCTAGGTAGGCAGAATGCGCGGTGTAGATGCCGTTGGACGTCCACTTCCAAGTTAGCCTGTCTGGCTCGGTTGAGAGCGTGACTTGCTGGGCAAGTTGCCAGAGCTGCAAGTATTGGCCTATCTCGTGGACGCCTAGAACTCCGAGAATGTCTCGGGCCCAGGAGTTGCCAAGGAGACCCTCAGCCAATGTCCTGATCTTGCGCCGTCTTTTCGGTATGCATGTGTATAGCTGGGGCATTAGTTCGCAGACGGACTTGCCATTAAGCCATCGGTCCTCCCAGAAGCGGGCAGCGTTGCCATTGCCGACGGACATGAAGGTAGAGGCGAAGAAGAGCGCGCGTTCCTTGGAGGAGGACTGCAAGTCCAGGCCATGCCAGGCACGCTCCGAGTCTGTGCGGGAGAACCAGAGCCAGCGGAGGCGAAGGGCAAGGCCGGCGCGTTCCAGGTCTTGCACGCCAAGGCCACCGTGCTGCAAAGGCCGGCAGACGCGGCGCCAGTTAACGTGGCATTGGCCGCCATTGGCTGCACGTCGACCAGCCCACAAGAATCCGCGCTCGATTTTTTTGATCTGACGAAGCGTCTTACGCGGCGGCGCGTACGCTAGGAGCTGGTGCACGGGGATGGCTCCCAGGACGGATTTGACCAAGGCAAGGCGTCCACGCTTGTTCATCAGCCCCGCCTTCCAAGTTGGCAGGCGATCGGCGATCCTATCCACCAGGGGCTGAAGCTGGGCTGCCGAGGGACGCCTTATTGTGAGGGGGATCCCGAGGTAGGTGAGCGGGAGCTGGGTGATGGGGCAACCCAGGTTGGCGATGGCGGCAGTGGCTGTGTCGTCGTCGCAGTGCAACAGAGTTGCCGTGCTTTTGGTGTAGTTCACCATCAGGCCAGAAGCTGATCCGAACAGCTTCAGGATCTCACGTACAACCCTTGTGTCGTGTGCGGAACAGTGGCAGAAGAGCACAACGTCGTCGGCATATAGCGACACCGCGGGGATTGACCTCGCAGGGTGCAGCCGTGCCAGAACACCAACTTCGATGGCCCTCCGGATTAGTCGTCCGAGTGTGTCTACAGCGAGCACGAACAGCTGCGGAGAGAGGGGGTCTCCTTGACGGAGCCCTCGACGGTGCCATATCGGGGGGCCAGGCTCACCGTTCGTCAGGACTCGCGTGCTTGCTGATGAAAGGAGGATGGCTATCCACTCCAGGAATCTGCTGCCAAAGCCGTATCCCCGCAGGACCTCGAATAGGAAGGGCCAGGACAAGGAGTCGAACGCGCGCGCCAGGTCCAGCTTGAGCAGGATCCTCGGGGCTCCGAGCTGGTGTAGCAGCCTCGTAGAATGCTTGAAAAGGATGAAATTGTCGTGGAGGCTTCGACCAGTGATGAAAGCATTCTGACTCTTGCTGACCAATCCATCGAGTTTTGGGGCGAGGTGCAGCGAGAGGACCTTGGCGAAGATCTTGGCCACAAGATGGATTAGACTAATGGGCCGGAAATCATTGAGCGTATTGGCGCCAGCTCGCTTGGGCAGCAGGGAGAGCAGCACTTGGTTCAGGCTAGCAAAGCCCCTGCCTCTAACCGTGCTCCAACAGGCCCGCAGGAACTCTGCGGTGAAGCCATCCGGCCCTGGCGCCTTATGCGCAGGCAGGCGCTTAATCGCCGCCCAGATCTCGTCGACGCTGAAAGGCAGGTCTAGGTCCTCCAGGTCCGTGGGCACGATCAGCTCCGACAGTTCCAAGGTGTGTTCGCGGTCGAGGGCGGTGCCCAGGAGGGCGTTGTAGTGCTCGTAGGCTGCCTGGGCGAGACCTTCCTGCTCGGTGATCAGGTGGCCCTCCACGGCAAGCCCAAGGATCCTGGACTTCTGCCGGCGATAAGAGCACTGCCGATGGAAGAAGGCGGTATTGGCATCGCCGTCCTTCAGGTATGCCAAACGGGCACGCTGGCGAGCTAACGTGCGCTCCATAGAGGCGAGTCCGAGGTAGGAGATTTTGAGCTGCTTACGGAGCCACTCCTCATGGGGTGATAGCAGCCTATCCTCTTGCGCCTTGTCGAACCGTGAGATGAGCTCACGAGAGATGGCGAGCTTGCTTCTGATGTTCCCGACAGATCGAGAGCTCCAACTAGTCAGCGACCGCGCCGTTGCCTGGAGCCGCAACATCAGACGGTGGAATGGGTCAGCATGGGTGACCGAATTCCAGGCTACGTCGACCGTCTCGTTGAAGCGTCGAGCCGCAGCCAGAGATCCTCGAAGCGGAAGCGATGTTGAGCGGCAGGCACGGGGGAACAGTCCAGCAACAACGGGCTGTGATCGGAAACGACCGAAGCCAGGCAACGAAGGTGGCACGCAGCATGTGCTTCCTCCCAGTCCGAGGTGCATAAGTCTCTGTCGAGGTGCACGAGGGTACGGGGCGACTGCTCATTCGACCAAGTGTAGCGGCGCCCGTTGAGATATACTTCCTTCAGCGTGAGCTCATTGATCACCCGTCGGAATCTGCCCATCATGCGCCGATGGAGATTGCCGTTATTTTTGTCCTTGTCGCAGTAGATCAGATTAAAGTCACTGCAAAGCATCCATGGCCCAGGGCAGCCGGCGCGGATGTCGCGGAGTTCCTGGAGAAAGGCGACCTTTGCCGCCTCATCCTGCGGGCCGTATACGACCGTCAACCACTAGGGTGTGGCCGTGCCGAGAGCAACCTTAGCGGTGAGTGCGTTCGTAGAGAACGTTGGGTCTGTGATGCTCACAGACCGGCTCTTCCAAGCGAGGAGGATGCCTCCGCGCGTGCCTAATGCCGGTAGGTATACGTAATCGTCAAACTCAGACCCCAGCGTATCGAGAAGCACCGGCGAGCAAATGAAATCCATTTTTGTTTCCTGGAAGCAGGCAATGGTCGCGCCCGTAGTCTCGATCAGCGATCTAACAGCGTAACGTCGAACGCGAGAGTTTAAGCCGCGGACGTTCCAAACTACAATCTTAGGGCCGCGATCCATAAACACGGGATCGACGGTCGGAGATTGCAGCGCGGGGGCTAAGTCTCGCCAGCGCCGGCAGCGGTCGCAGGGGTGCTCGTCAGACGGCAAAGTCCCTCCGGTAGTTTTCGATCAATCAGCGCGGCCATAGCCGCGAGTACGTCGAGCGGGATGGGCGCGGCGAAGATGCCATCATATGCGCGCATCTCCGCGGAAGTGATCCACTGGTCGATGCCAATGATCCCAAGTGTGCGCAAGACCTGCACCTGTGCCCTCCTTTCGGCAGTGGGCGACGCCGCTCCAGGGGATTTGGCAGTGGAGGCAGAGCGGCCGCGGCGAGGGACGGAGAAGCTCAGTGGGCGTCGGGGGTGCCTCTTCCCCGGCGTGGGGAGAGAGGCAGCAATTTGTTTCGTGGCGGCAGCAAGGAAGTCCCCAAGGGTCCAGTGCATGTCGGCAGTAATACGTTCCCTGGGGCGACGAAAGGTAACCGGCGGCGAGGCGAAGCGGTTGGGGGCCGAGCGCATGGCAGCGCAGTCCTCGATGGACCCCCTAGCAGTGAGCTGAGGAGGGGGTGACGAGGGTGGAGACAGAATTTGGTCTTGCACCGGTCCAGCAGCTTGCATGGGCCTTGGCGGTGAAGTGGCGGGCTGCAGGGCCGACACGTGGGGAGGAGCATCTTGCATGGCTGGGGGATGCGGCAAAATAACGGCAGGAGAAACGCTTCGCGCGCCCTCCCCCTCCTTGGTCGTCGCGGTCCCCGGGGACCGGCCCTCAGAAGGCTCCAAAACTGCGGCAGGCGGTGACGCGGCCAAAGCACCACTTTGTCCCGACCGGGCTGTGCTGTTGGCCGGTGAGGATGGACCCGCCAGCTGTGAGTCTGGCACCTCGCTGTCCGAGCCGACAGGGGCCAGATCCTGACGAGGCCTGGGGCTGCATGGGTCGGAGTTGGGCCCTCCAGCGCCGTCATCTCGGGCAGAAGGCGACACCGAATTCAAATTCGGGGTGGCTTCTGTGCCGCTCACCGCCAATGCCGTGCCGCCAGCTGGCCCGCATCCTGGCGAATCTGTACCTGCTGGCCCTACGCCCCCGTTTGCAGCAGTTGTGGGAGGAGGACCGTCTACAGGAGCTTGCTTTGCTTTCCTTTTTGCCTTTCCTCTTTTGGCATCCCAACGGAAGTGGCGGGCCCCATCCCGGCCAGGCCATGGCAGCATGCACACGAGGGGACGACGGCCGGCCGGCGGCGCCGCCTCCGTGCAGGAGCCCTAGGGAGCCATGGCGACACCATCCGCACGCGGAGGTCGATCCTTGGCCTGCCATCCTAGGGAATCGATGGCAGTGCCATCGGCACGGCCCGGGGGTGGCGCGTCGGCACTTGCGGCCGCGGCGGCGGGAGCGGCCGGGGTCTTGGCCGGCGTCCGGGGCGGTGCCGTTGCCATCCCCTCCATTGCCATCCCTGTCGCGCCTGGCGGCGATCGCAGCACGGGCATGGGCGCGGTCAACCTCAGAGCACGCGAGGGAGATGGTAATGGGGTACGACAGGATGCGGACGGTCGGGGCGGAGGAGCCAGCGCCGGGGAGCAGCTCGACGACCTCCAGAGTAGCGGCGCGCCGGATGGCATCAGGATCATGCATGCGACCAGCAAGTCGGAACACGTCGAGGTCGGCGCGGGACCGAGTGCGAGGATGGAGCCGCTCGATCCAAACCGTCGTGCCGAGGATGTGCTCAGCTGTGGCAACATTCCAGGCATGGGCGGGGACGCCGCGGAGCTCGAGCTCGACACGGTGTTCTAACCCACCCGAGCTGGCGTGCGCGAGCTTGCACCACGGGCGCAACGACAGGGTGAACCTTGGGCCATAGACGAGGTGATCGCCGTTCATGCGGTCCTTGCAGGCTCTAGAGCCGAAGATGACGATGAAGTCCTCGGGCTGGTGCGCGTGGATGGTGAAGTCCCCGACCTCGAAGCTGAAGGTGCGGTGGAGCAGGTCGGCGACCTCGTCGGCGGACACTTTCGGCCTGGTGCCCGTGATGGTGATCACCATGGCCCGGGCCAACACTTCCTCTGCCTCTTCCATCTCAACGGTGCGTGCGAGGATGACCCGCACTGGGACAGCGGCAGGCACCTGGGCAACCGGAGCTGGGAGCAGAGGCGGTGGCGGGGGCAGGGCCGGCCGCGGGGACGTCCTGACCGCGAGTGCTTGGAGGAGCGCGACCCATACGCCGGTGGAAGCTCTCGCAGCCGCGGGAGTCATGGCCGGAGATGAGGCACTTCCGGCAGCGGATGTCGCTCTTGCAGTCCCGGGCCCGGTGGCGATGATCTAGGCAGCGGAAGCAGAGCCCAACGATTGCCTCGGGGGAGGGGCTGCGTGGGCGTTGCAGCGCGGGCTCCGGCTCGGGCGCGCGGCGGGGGCGGAGACGGTTCTTGCGGCGGGGCTGCTGGAAGCCGTCTGCATCCACCACGTCGCCACCAGCAACGCGGTGTACCTCGGAGCGGGGGCCGATGCGGGCCTTAGCCGGAAGCCGCGGCGCCGCCACCACAGGGCCAGGGGCAAGGGGCGCGGGGGCGGTGCTCCGGGAGGAAGACACGGGGACGGCGCACCGGCCGGCTGGCGGCGTGCGGGCTACCTCGCTGTAGGAGCGCGCAGAGGAGTCGCTGTCGGAGCCGGACCAGCGGCCGTCACCGAAGGAGACGCGGTCCCCGGACACGGCGGAGGGTGGGGGAGGGGCTGGGGAGGAGGGCCACCGGCGTGGATTCGACGGCGGCGAGGCTGGTGGAGGGCTGGGTCAGGCTAGGGGAGCGGGAGGGAGGGGAGTGGAGAGGAGCGGAGCGGAGCCATCGCTATTCATTATTAGGTAGTCGAAGATACTATTATCTCCATGCATTCTCGGCGTGATTGTCAATTACTCCCTCTGTCCGGGTTTATTAGGCCCCCTTTTATTTTGAGCCAAAGTTTGACCATGAATTTAACTAATAAAATGTAAATTAGATGTAACAAATATTATACCATAGAAAACCTTTTCCAAATACAAATCCAACAATATACCTTTTATGTTTTTAGTCAAATACATGGTCAAAGTTGGATCCAAAATACAAGGGCCTAATAAATCTGGACGGAGGTAGTAGTAGGTAATAAAGGAGGATAATGCATGTCAGAATGATGTGTTTATTGCATTCATGTTACTTTGCATATATCTCCTTTGTTTATCTATTCTTACCAATCAAATCCTTTTAACCAGGTTCTATTTTACTGCGAATATATCTCACAAAAAATGTTCTTAAGCTAAAGATAAAAAGAGAACAATCCAGTTTATTCATAATTAATATAGTAAGAGTATGTAATTTGTTGATCTCTATAACAGAATACCTTGTTTTATTTGGTAAAAAGGCATTGTCTTTTATGAATTTCTGCTAGATAGTTTTTCTCATGGCCTCTTCAAATATCCAACTTATAGTTGTACATGCATCATGCCGTGACGTTTGGAGTTACATGTTATATTTGTAGATTGATGCTGATGCGAGTGGCGGCGAGGTTACCTTTCCTGCAAACAGGCCCTCAGCTATTCTATTTATCGATAGATTATCCGATTCCTTAAAAATTAGAGATGAAAGCAAATTATCTCTCAAGTTAATACGGGAGTATGTTCAGAAAAATTATCCACCTTATGTCATTTCTGGTGATCTAAATAGTGGTAACTCCAGAATGCCCACAAAAGCGGGTCCTTCTGCACTGAGCACAAGTAAGTCAGATGCCCACTCTGGGACAGCTAGGTTGCATGATTTGGCCTCGAAGTATATGGATCTAGGGGAGAAAATGTCAGTAATGGTTGTTAAAGATGGAGAAAGTATTTCATACAGAAGTGCTAGCGAAGGTAGTACTAATAGTCCTTTATATGAAATTCTAACAAAACTGATTCACAAAACAAGATCAGCACATAGGTCAAAGAAAACGAGGATAAGTTTTGTAGCAAAAGATGTTGATCTAAAGTTGCTGTCTGACGATTCTGAAGTCCAAGTGGTGGATTCCGTATCAATTCGAGAAAGTCAAAGAACGGATGATTTATTTGCCAGCTCAGACAGTGTCAATGATGGTATCGCTGAAGTTTCTGTGCATGAAAACAACAAGGCAACAGAAATTGAATATATCGGTGATGAACAAACACCGACTATACTTGAGAAAATTCCTGCACACTCGTGTGGTATCAGTGATAATGATCTTCATTGTAGTGATACAGAAATGGAGGAACAACAAGCCGTCGAGGCCTCTGATGTAAGCCCTGACCTTCAGAAAGAGGCCTCCATTGATGTGCATAGCAGCAATGAAGTTCGTGCCAAGTTACAAAAGCACAGAGATGAGAAAATTGTTACAGAAGTTTTGGAGATTTTGGAACCTGATGGGAGAAAAGTGAACTCTAACAAAGAGAAATCAGGATCTCCAAATCAGCAAAATGTATTTTCAGTCCTAAGTCAAGAATCTGAAAGAATTGAAAATTTCATTTATGAGGATGATTTGTTTAATATAGATGAAGAATCAGAAAAAAGTGACAGCAAATATTCTCCACGTGCAACATTTAGCTCTTCCAGCATCCTTGCAAGTGATAACACTGAATATACAGAGCAGGTAACATCAAGTATATCAGAAAACCATTTTGCTGGTTCATTCTTCTTTTCTGATGGTGGTTATAGGCTTCTGAGAACTTTAACTGGTGGATCAAGAATGCCATCCCTGGTAATAATTGATCCAGTTCAACAAAAGCATTATGTTTTTCCTCAGGAAAGTGAATTTAGCTACCCTTCCTTGGCAGATTATTTTGATAGTTTTGTGAATCAAAGTCTTTCTCCGTATTATCGTTCAGCCTCATCTGTTGTAAGTTCAAAGGAGCTTCCAAGGCCGCCTTTTGTCAATCAAGATTTCCATGAGGCAAATTCCATCCCTGTGTTGACAGCAAGTAGTTTTTGTCGCTTGGTCTTTGGATTTGAAGGTTGTGATTCAAAAAATGAAACGCCATTGAATACTGCTACTATTTCTTCTGCTTGGAAGAAGGATGTGCTGGTGCTGTTCAGCAACTCTTGGTGTGGGTTTTGCCAAAGAACAGAGCTTGTTGTCCGTGAATTGCACCGATCATTCAAAAGTTATATGAGTTCAAATTCTCAGTTTGCGAAGGCTCAAGGTTTGCAGACCGAAGGTACTAACCTGAACTCATCAGTTGAAAGCGGAGAGCCTACATTGCCCCTTTGTCTTTTGAATTGTGCAAACATTTCCTTCTATCTCAATGCACTTCTTTTTGGGACATAATGCTAGTCATTCTGTACATTATATTCACTTATGCTGGTGAGCACTAGAAAACATAATCTTATCTTAGGCTCCTAGGTGTTATGAATCATACCTCACGAGTTAAAAGCAAGAAAAGACTGGAATTGTCCTGCAAAATTTGCATTTTTGATATAACAGAAGTAATGCCTTAAGCCCTTAACCCAGTGGACCATGAAACTTTATGAATTATTTTTAAGGGCTCTAATATACAAGGTACAACCTATAAAGCAGACCGGCAAAGTATATGAACCTTAATGGAACACCATTGTACAGAAAACATTTTATTATAGCCTGTTCCCCAAGAGGTTAGAACATTGCAACGAATGTATCTTTATTACTTACATTTCAAATGCTAATTATTTATTGTCACACAAAAGATTATTATATTGTATGCAGAGAATAACGGAGACTTGGGCCTTCCAGCTATTTACATGATGGACTGCACAACAAACGATTGCCATCATTTACTAAAATCAGCAGACAAGGTAGTAATAGCCGATTGCATATTCTATCTATTTAACTTTTCCAAGTTTACAAAAAGAACTCTCCTATGAGCCCAGTTTTTTGTCGTAAGGAACAAACATAGCCCTATTTTTAGCTTTGGTAATGAGTTCTCCGCACTATGTTACCATGCTTTGGCTTGGAATGTGTTGTATTAGCTAGTAGTCTAGAGTATGGGGAGCATGGTGCTTAGTAAACTCTTTAAACTGTTAGCTAGCTAGCTAGAGTGGTACTTCTCCATTCATATATATAGGCCTAATGCATTTTTTGATACTGGCTTTGACTATGGATAAGAGTATACATGAGATGTATAATGTAAAAATTATATCATTGGAAGCTCCTTTCACGTACGAATTTATGCTTTGTGTAACTTGCATGTCATATATTATTGCTCTAACATGTGGTCAAAGTTAGCCTAAAAAAACGCATTAGGCCCTATATATATGGATAGAGGGAGTAGCACTGTTGCACACTTAGTGAAGGTATCCAGCCAGGGCATGTGCTCAAGTTGAAGAGAATAGGTGACCTCATAGCTTGTCATAACCTGTTATAAAGGTGCTTGCACCGGTAATAATCATGCAGGAAATACATTAGCTTCTGGTCTGTCTGAAAAGACCTCGTCATTCAACCATTAGATTCACTCTGATATCTACAGTTCTGTTAAGCAGCGGTGTGAGCTGTAAATAAAATACAGAGATGGCCCATCTAATTAGCATATTTTGTAATCTACATACGATAGGGCCAACTTTACATTTGGTTTGTGCAAAATTCAAATCTTCCTCTCTGGCCCATACTCCAATCCCTTTTGAAAGATGTAGAGGAAATAATGGGACATTTTGACTCCCTCCGCCTGTTCAGTTCGACATCGAGGTGCCAAACCTTCCCGTCGATGTGAGCAGAATGCTGCCCAGGAAGTTCAAGTCATTTAACACAAGACAAGTGTTCTGTATTAAAATGTTTAAATACATTTTTTTATGGTACTACAGTTCCACTGGTATGTCCACACCCATAGCACCAGGAAACAATCAAATAAAGATTAGCTACGAAAACAGAGATAGAGACCGGTTTAGCTTTCCTTGAATTAGAGATGAGATTAGGTAAGATAAAACTTGAGAACCAAGTAAGGCATCCCTATATACACGGATGCATGTATCCATTTATCATCAGTCAATAAACTGGTCTTTCGTTAAACCTCTCCTCCCCCTGCTACCTTTGCAATGATCCAGTGATCATTACAATATCACACCCAACATTCCTCAGAGTTCCATAGGTATTTTATATGGCTATCGGTGTTTTTTCGACAACCCAGGTTTAAGTGGATATTTTAGGAAACCTTTTCCTCTCGAGCCCACTTGAATTGTTGCCTTGCATGACATGACCATTTTTTTGGTATTGAGTGCTTACTTGACTAATATTGATATAACTTTCATATGCTCACAGGAGGAGTTTTATCCTACGGTGTTGCTTTTTCCGGCGGAGAACAAAAGTGCAATATCGTATGAAGGAGGAATTTCTGTGGGTAATTTAATTGAATTTTTGGAGTTGCATGCGAGCAATTCTCGCCATATGTTGGAATATAAAGGTTGGTTCAAAAGTGTCTGGTACTCGTACGTAAGAATTTGGATCCGCGAAGTACTGTAATCTATGTTTGTCTACTGTTCACAAGAGTTTTCACCCTCCTGTGTTCATGTGCTGTCCAGGCATACAACTGCACAAGTGCAGATTACTAATATCTTAGAGCACCTCTAGCAGATCCCTTATATCGTCGTGGTACCGTAAAACCACTATAAGGGAAACCTTAAAACTGTTTTACGGTACCATGCAGGTTGCGGTAGAACAGATACCACAAATTTCAACCGTAAAAATGAATATTCCATCCGTTGGTGCCTTTTTATTTGTTTCCTCTTTTTTTTCCATGGTCATCTTGTTCCCCAAATCACCCGCACAAGTGGCCGCAACCGTGCCTCTCCGCCCCGCCGCAAGCCGGACTCGCTGCCCGCCATGTTGAGCTAGCTGCAGGAGTACAACAAGCGTCTGCTCGCCATCCGGCGGCGCGCGATGTCCATCGGGCCCCGGCGGTGACCTTGAGCCCGCATCCATGGCAGAGTTACTGTGGCCACCCGGGAGCTCGAGGGGCGCAATGGCCATCGGAAATGAGGTGAGGAAGGGCGGGAGACGTCAACCGGCTGGTTGGCGGCGGTTGACGTGAAACTTCCCTCCCACCAACAACAACGACAACAACAACAAAGCCTTTAGTCCCAAACAAGTTGGGGTAGGCTAGAGGTGAAACCCATAAGATCTCGCGACCAACTCATGGTTCTGGCACATGGATAGCAAGCTTCCACGCACCCCTGTCCATGGCTAGTTCTTTGGTGATGCTCCAATCCTTTAGATCTCTCTTTATGGACTCTCACCAACCGTCTTTTTTGTTAAAGGCGAAGTGGAAATTTTGCAGATGTGCAGATTACTAATATCTTAGAGCATCTCTAGCAGATCCCTTATATCGTCGTGGTACCGTAAAACTACTACTCCCTCCATTTTTATATATAAGGCCACAAACCCACATTACAGGTACCAAGGCAAAAGTTAATGCATTCTAAGGCTGCTCATAGTGGAGAGTAACATATAGTAGTATCATGCATATGTTACTATTGTATGATACTACCTTCATAGTGCATAGTATCATAAACTAGTATCATAGGTGTTCTCATTTATTGACATGCATGACACATAGTAGCATAGCATTTAACATGATACGGTATCTACCTATGTTACTATAACCCTCTCTCTCTTCTTTAATTACTTGCCACATCACCATATTTGCTAGTCCCAAGACTATGTTACTAGCTATGATACCCCCACTATGGCCAGCCTAAGTCAATATTGCAAGACAATTTGTCTCCTTATTTACCGTGTAAATTAATGTGTATTTTTCTCTCTCATGCATATCAAGCCAATGATCTCACTCCTGCATGCATGCAAGGGATAATTAATGTCCTCCTTTGCTAGTACTACGAGACAAACACCATTAATATTGCGTCGATTAGTGTTAGTGGCCTTGTATATATGCAAATTGTAATTTTGATAGTGGCCTTGTATATAAAAATGGAGGGAGTATGAGGGAAACCTTAAAACTGTTTTACTGTACCATGCAGGCTGCGGTAGAACAGATACCCAAAATTTCAACCGTAAAAATGAATATTCCATTTTTTATTTGTTTCCTCTTTTTTTTCCATGGTCATCTTGTTCCCCAAATCACCCGCACAAGCGGCCGCAACGGTGCCCCTCCGCCCCGCCGCAAGCCGGACTCGCTGCCCGCCATGTTGAGCTAGCTGCAGGAGTACAACAAGCGTCTGCTCGCCATCCGGCGGTGCGCGACGTCCGTCGGGCCCCGGCGGTGACCTTGAGCCCGCATCCATGGCAGAGTTACCGTGGCCATCCGGGAGCTCGAGGGGCGCAATGGCCGTCGGAAATGAGGTGAGGAAGGGCGGGGGACTTCAACCGGCTGGTCGGCGGCGGTTGACGTGAAACTTCCCTCCCACCAACCGTCTTTTTTGTTAAAGGCGAAGTGAAATTTTTGCCCTGAATCCTGAACATATGAGGTATTGGAGGCTCGTTTTATGGTTTTCCTCAAAAAGGTATAAGGGTCAGCTGATTTTGAGGGATCTGGTCGGGTCAGTTTTTCTGCTCAAAACCGTAAAAGAGCGGTTATTTTGGACACGGCGATACACATACAGGCACACAGGATACAACATTTTCCAAAAACAGCCATTCGGGGATACAACAAGTCTATATAAAAAAATGCCATGTAATATACATAGTTAAAAATAAAAACAATATATCAAATGGAAAATGCTAGTCTTAGTCTATCAGAGAGTGGAGGCCCGGCTGCCTTTCACCCACCCAGACAATTGGCACCGGCAGTGGCTCCCAAACGCCATGCTCCCTGACAGCTAATGTTCGGGATATCAGTAACTGGTACCATCTCGGTCAGGTGCCGGCGAATCGGTCATGTAACTGAATTATTGGTAACTCATTTATTGGTAGGTTAACTAGAGCCACATCTATATATCCTAGGCGGCATAGCACCATTCAATGTACTAAATTTCTAAATATGCAATCCTAGGTTACATAACAACCAGAAGTGTTATGGTGTTAAGTTGAGGGTGTGAGTTGCACATGAGGTCCAAAAGATCTTTGGCCTCGAGTCTTTGAGCAGTCCCTTTGCTCCCATGTTGTTGGAAGCGTTATCTGTGACTACTTGCACAATATTATCAGCACCTACAAAGCAATGAATGATACCAGCAATGAGTGAAAGAAAATTGATGCAAACCAATGAAAGGAACAATGGAAGTGATGAAATAGTTAAGATTCAGATTCATACCAAGTTTAACAATGCATTCATCCACATAGTTGAAGATGTATAGACTGTGTGTGCATCAGCCAATGCCTCTTTTGATTCAAGAAAGGCAGTCACCAAATTGCAATGCACACACAAGTTCATTATGCTCCTTTTCTTGTCCGTCCATGCATCAGTTATGATCGGCGGCGAGTCCTTGCGCTGCTTGGTGGTCGAGGTGGTACCAGCGGCTTCTCGTCCGTGAACAGGAGAGCAAAGGAGGATGTGCCTGAGAGGAGAGGAGGATGCTCGTCCGTGATCGGGAGAGCAAAGGAGGATCAGCCTGAGAGGAGAGGAGGACGGCGTGGGAGCCCCAATTTCCCTAACCCTAGATGCGGGCGCGGCTGTGAGATGTGGACAGGGTGGGTATTTTGGGCTCTAAGTAGGCCAAAGTGGCAGCCCAGTTAATCGCTGCGGGCTGATTTCTCGTTCTGACAGACGATAAATCGGTCTGACAGCTCGTTTAACTGGCTGGCCGAGAAACGTACCGATCAGGGGGTTTTCGTACCGGGCACCCTCCGAGTAGCAGTTAACTAGCCGATTAACTGTTATCTCGGCCGATATTTGGATGACAGCAAGCAACAAGGCTGAGTCCAGGCGGCAGTAGCGTCGAGTCCAGACAGCGGCGGTGCGTTCGTTGGAGCGTGGAGCAGCGTTACTTTTTGTGGCGCTGTATTGGGCCGATACTATTATTGGGCTTCCTGTGTCCCTAACGTACTCCATACGTATCCCAGCCGTGTCTTTCCTTTTTTCTTTTTAATTTGGAAATCAGGGGATACTGGGGGATACACGAATCCTGGCGTATCCAGCCGTATCGCCGTGTCCCGCCGAACTAACGGCAATTCGGCTGTTTTTCCCGTGTCCTTGCTTTGTAGAGTGCCACAACAAGAACGTTCTGCTCAAACAAAATTTGAGGGAATATTGCCTATAATGTATTACTTGACTGGTTCATAGCTGACTCATGCATCCTCCAACTATCACACCAAAGGTAATAAGAAAGTTATTATGAATGTATTGCTCGGTATAGTTGTGGTATATAATAAACATTCTAAAGCCTTGCTCTTTTTGGCAAACAGGATTTCTGCGAAAGAAGAGGATGGTAATGCAACATGAAGCACCGCAGATGGTCCGGTTTCACATAAACGACAAGAGCGGCAGCAGTGTTGGTTCCGTTCCGCCAAGTCAGCCAGAGAAGCGCAAGGTGCATATCATCACGGGGTCCATCCTCAGCGCCACCAAAAAGCTTGGTGCTGCAGTTCCGTTTGATAATGCTCGAGTCCTCATCGTATCGGCTGATCCTCACGAGGGATTTCATGGACTAATCATCAACAAAAGGTTAAGCTGGGACGCCTTCAAGAACCTGGACAGCTCCCTGGAGCCTATCAAGCTTGCCCCTCTCTTCTACGGCGGACCTGTTGTGGTGCAGGGTTACCACCTTGTGAGTTTGTCCAGAGCCACGCTGGAGGGGTACACGCAAGTCATACCCAACCTCTATTATGGAAACATAATTGCTACAAGCCGGGTAATCGCGGGGATCAGAGTGGGCGAGCAATCTGCCGAGGACCTGTGGTTTTTCCTTGGCTACGCTGGTTGGGGCTACAGCCAACTGTTTGATGAGCTATCTGAAGGAGCATGGCATGTTAGTGGAGGGCCGATCAAGCACCTGGAATGGCCGGAGAGTTAGAAGATTCCCTTTTAGTCCATTTTGCACATATCTGCTGACGTTACAACATGGCATTCAGAGGCATGGTGGTAACATTGTGTTTCCTGTACTGTAGCGTTTAACGCCTGCCGAGGCTACGGGAATTTTGGGCAGGGTAGCCTCTCGACACAGGTTGTTCTGATCTGAATTAGTTTTGGCACATTTTGGTGCACAGATGGTCGGATAAGGGAAAGCATTGGATTCATGATTTTGCAGATCGTATTCTTGTTCGGAATTTAGAAGTTTGTTATTTTAGCGGAACGAATTCGTTCCATTACCTCAAGTCCGCAATCTCCAGCAAAACAAATACAGTAGCATGGAAAGCATCAGTGACATGCTGTAAATTTTAGGCACCCGTCCAGCAGAGCTGCCCTTCAGCAGAGGTTGGTAGTAGACGAGAGGGTCCCGTTCGTGATGATTTCACAAGACCATCACGCGGAGAACACCATTTCTCCACTGATTTACTTCTCGCTAGTTACTGTTGTTGCTCTTGTTGAGGTCAGGTCGGAATTCAAGTATTCCCTCTGTAAAAAATATATATATACAGTGATCTAAACGCTCTTATATTTCTTTGCAGAGGGAGTACAAAACAAGAACGATAAAGGTTTTAAGATAGTACAAGATCAAGCTAAAGGGAGATAAAGACGAACTCAAGGCAATAAGAGTACACAAGAATGGTCAAATATTGACTGTTTTCTACTCCCCCATTTCTAAATATAACGTTTAGGAACGGGGGGAGCACAAGCAAACCAAACCGACAAGGAAAGAATATTGGACTTTTTTTTCTGACATTGAAAGGAGATTTAACGTGGCTAAGTTACATGAAGATGCTCGACTTAATTTGACAAGCACAACAACCGGCTTGGTTTATTAGACTAATCAGCAATTTTTAAAGATGCTCGACTAATTTGACAAGTTACATGAAGATGCTCGACTTAATTTGACAAGCACAACAACCGGCTTGGTTTATTAGACTAATCAGCAATTTTTAAATTGATTTAACTCAGATAAAAAGCATGGTAGCAATATTGCTGACATGCCAAAAAGCAGACACACCAGAATGCAGCGGATATTGAACTAGCACGTCTTTGAAATTGACATGAACAACAAATGCATGTACCAACAAAACGGTGGTCAGGACAATGATTAATAATGATTGGATCCGTCAAATCAACATGAAAGGGGATCTCTGTAAACATTATTTAGGTATTCGGGATCTCTGTAAACATTATTCAGGTATTCTTTGACCTCGGGAGCAAACCCCAAGAGATCAACTTCATCCCGGACATTGAAGATGCCGTTGGCTAGAAATTAATCAATAATGGTTGCTACTCAGCGGCCTCTGCTTACCGGATGTAGTTTGTGGGTTTGATTAGCTCCGAGATGCCGCGAATGGTCTGGAAAATTTGGGCAAACCCAAGATTAAATTCTTCTCTTGGCTAGTTCTTCAAGACAAAATTTAGACTTCTGACAAACTGCAATGCAGAAGGTGGCCAAATTGCGGCCTCTGTCAGTTGTGCAAAAGGGAGGCGGAATCAGCGTCACATCTTCTGTTCAAATGCTGCTACACTATAAGAGTGTGTTGGGGATAGTAGTAATTTCAAAAAAAATCCTATGCCATGTAAGGATCTATCTATGGAGAAACCAACAACGAGAGAGGTTGTAGAGCATCTTCATACCTTTGAAGATCGTTAAGCGGAAGCGTTACTATGGACGCGGTTGATGGAGTCGTACTCGCAGCGATTCAGATCGCGGTGGATTCCGATCTATATGCCGAACTATGGCACCTCCGCGTTCAACACACGTGCAGCCCGGTAACGTCTCCAACACCTTGACTAGCAAGGATGAAGGAGAGGTTGAGCGAGAGAGCTCCGACAGCACGACGGCGTGGTGGCGGTGGAGCTACGTGGTTCTCCAGCAGAGCTTCGCTAAGCTATGCGGAGGACGAGGATAGAGAGAGGAAGGGCTGAGCCGAGAAAAAGAGTTTTCGTGTCTCAAATCAGCCCCAAACCTTGGGTATTTATAGGAGGGAGGGAGAGAGGGTGTGCACCCCTAGGGTTCCCTCCCTAGGGGTCGCGACAGACCTAGATGGCCAGGGAGGGCCGGCGGCCAAGGTGGAGAGGAGGGCGGCGCCCTAGGTGGGCCTTGGGCCCCTCTGCGGCTAGGGTTTGCCCCCTCCACCTCTCCTTGCGCCTTGGGCTGAGAGGGGAGGGCGCAACAACCCACTTTGGGCTGGTCCCCTTCCACCTTTCGGCCCATGAAGCCTCTTCGGGCCGGTGGCCCCTCCCGGTGGATCTCCGGAACCCTTTCGTTGGTCCCGGTACGTTACCGGTGACGCCCGAAACACTTCCGGTGTCCGAAACCTCACATCCTATATATCAATCTTTACCTACGGACCATTCCAGAGCTCCTCGTGACGTCCGGGATCTCATCTGGAACTCCGAACAACCTTTGGTAACCACGTACACTATTTCCCTATAATCCTGGCGTCATCGAACCTTAAGTGTGTAGACCCTACGGGTTCGGAAAGCATGCAGACATGAACGAGACACATCACCAATCAATAACCAACAGCGGGATCTGGATCCATGTTGGCTCCCACATGTTCCTCGATGTCAAGGATTCAATCAACCCCGTATACAATTCCCTTTGTGTACCGGTATGATACTTGCCCGAGATTCGATCGTCGGTATCCCTATACCTTGTTCAATCTCGTTACCGATAAGTATCTTTACTCGTTCCGTAATGCATCATCCTGTGAGTAACTCCTTAGTCACACTGAGCTCATTATGATGATGGATTACCGAGTGGGCCCAGAGATACCTCTCCGTTACACGGAGTGACAAATCCCGGTCTCGATTCGTACAACCCAACAGACACTTTTCGAGATACCCGTAGTGCACTTTTATAATCACCCAGTTACGTTGTGACGTTTGGTACACCCAAATGTCTCCTACGGTATCCGGGAGTTGCACAATCTCATGGTCTAAGGAAATGATACTTGACACTAGAAAAGCTTTAGCAGACGAACAACACTATCTAGTGCTACGCTTAGGATTGGGTCTTGTCCATCACATCATTCCCCAATGATGTGATCCCGTTATCAATGACATCCAACGTCCATGATCAGGAAACCATGATCATCTATTGATCAACGAGTTAGCCAACTAGAGGCTCACTAGGGACACATTGTGATCTATATATTCACACATGTATTACGGTTTTCGGTTAATACAATTATAGCATGAATAATAGACAATTATCATGAACTGAAAATATAATAATAACCACTTTTATTATTGTCTCTAGGGCATATTTCCAACAGAGTCTGGAACACGATTTATGATTGGATGGGCATATAGTCTACAACACCCTTACGTAGTGATCTTCAAATAGTCAAACAATGGTGGGCTGACAACGATGGACGACCTAACTATCCTAGGAAGGCGGGAATCTCCCTACAAATGCTTGTGTGGTGGGAAATCTGGAACGAGAGAAATACCAAGGTCTTCCATAACAAGGAATCTTCGACCATGAAAGTGGCGGCAATAATCAAGAACGATGCGAAGACATGGGTCATAGCCGGGGCTAAACTTCTGAGCAATTTAATTTCAGAAGAGTGATCCCTTCTTTTTTATATTGGACCTGTGTGGTCCTGTAAGGTTGAAATTATGTCTAAACCTCTTCTTAATTAATGTGATGAGGCAAAGCTTTTGCCTCCGTTTCAAAAAGAAAGAAAAAAAGAACATACAAGATGATCACTTCGGTTGTGTTCTTGCCAGTGCTGTCCATGACAATGAAAATATGTAGGCAACTGCCGTAGTCGAACAAAGGCGAGTAATCGTGCCGAGAGGCTCCCTAAAAGCCTTACCGCCCTTCAGCCGGTGCAAGTTTGCAAGGGCACGAGTCCAAATGCCTACTTTGTTATACCAAAATAAGATGGTCCATTGGTCTATGAAACTGTAGGGATAATGAGGTGGTGCATGGTTTATGGTGGACTAACCTACAGTCTCTTTACCTAAATGTGACTTCATCTTTAACTTTCTCTTTTTATCTTCTTTCTGCTTTGACTTGTCCTGACCTTGATAATGTCACCAAATTTGATTAGGCAGGACTTCCGGGTTGGATTTTCTGTAACCACAACAAACACATATCTGTGTCGCTCTTTGTATATACTACCTCCATTCACGAAAATTGCTTTTGGCTCCCGAGCTTCATGGAGGTCTTCAAATTCAAACTTTAAATTTCGTGAAAGTTCGTATTTTAATATTTTTAAAAAAACATAGATAGATGAAGGTATAACACACAAGTGTGTAAATTTTCAGAACAAAATACGTTGAAATGAGGGTTGTTCAAAAAAGATAAATCTGAAACTTTTTAACACATGTTACTATTTATCATTTCAGACCATGAATTTGTTTTTTTGTACAGGTCGCGTTTCAAAGTATTTCGACCTGAAATTTTACACACACATGGATCATATCCTTGTTTAGTTGTATATTTTTTTTTCAGATTTTTTGGAACTATTTTTTTTGAATTTTGATTTTTTTAAAAATTTCGGCCTCCATGGCTCCCGGAAGCCAAACGTCCATTCTCCTCCATTCACTATTATAAAATGTTTTGGATATTTCAATATGAACTATATACAAATTGAAATGAGTAAACAAACACTCTAAAATACTTCCTCCGTCTCAAAATAAGTGTCTTAAGCTTAGTACAACTTTGTACTAGCTCTAATATAAAGTTGAGACAGTTATTTTGGGACAGAGGGAGTATGTCTGCACACATTCAATGTAGAAAACAGTTAAAAACATTTTTATAATAGTGAATGGAGGGAGTATTTCATAATCAATACGAGTATATAGGAACCAGTAGTATGCACGAGTGCGGCGTTGCAGAGGCCGGGCTCCAGTGAACCCAGTAATATATATTTAAAAGCTTCGAAAAATATCAATTTTTTTTATACAAATACATATACATGATAGTTTAGTATGTAAAAAGTTTCATCAAGTAATTTGGCTTTTTGCATTCTACACAAAAAAGATAAAAATCTGGCCCAAATACAACAAAAATAAAGCCCATTTTAATCTGTGTATTTGTCTTTTTTTTATACGCTACATAAAAACATAAACATTAGTGAAAATTTATACACGTATATTACAAATACGTATCCATGTATATGCTTTTTTCAGATTTTTTTAGTATGTGAAAATGGTATTTTGGTAAAAAAAAAATACCGGGCTCACTGGAGCCCGGGTGCCGCTCTGCTTTTTTGTAGTATGCACGACACTTTTAGAGAAAAGGGTATCACCAACTTCCATTCAAAAGCTGACAGGTTTCAGGCTTGGTCCTGTTTATAAGATAGCCATACAAAACAAAATAAAACTTGGAAAGGCAAAGTCTTCATCGAAATCAAGAAAACTCCCCAAACTCCACTGGCTCCTCCTGATGATGATAGGTTGAATCCCGTCGAAGAGGGTCTCGAACGTCTCCTGTTCCATCTAACTCCAAAGCGCGCGCCATTGCTGCAAATTCACGAACAGTGTCAGCCAGATGATGAATTAGCTTGGTAGCTTCAAGCAATCAAATCGTTTCTGGTACGCCAAAGGGCCCAGGAAAGAGCAGCAGCACTAATCTAAACCAAGTGCTGTCCAGCACCCCTGATCTGTTTTATCCAGATCAACAACTCCCCTAGAGATTCTCTGAAGTCTGCACACACACCAGGAATACCGAGCAAGAGCACACATATGCATACACGCTGAATGGATAGGAAGGAATGCAGTATCCTGATGAGGCCAAAGAAGCATTCGATATGAGAAAGTATCAAAAGATATATGTTAGCTGGTTACCTTGTATGCTTCATCTGGTCTAGTATCAGTTTGAGCGAATCAGAACATCCGCCATGGTCTTGTTCCTGGCATTGTCCCGCTTGCCTGAAAATGGCTCCTTTTTTTTTTTTAAAGATCCGGCGATGGCCGGCTTGTATTAAAATAGCAGAAAGCACATGGTGAAGAAATACAATAAAGGGTGGGGGGTGATCAATGGATCAAGGATGTAAGAGGAAGAACAGGAAAAAAAGGTGGATGGGATAGCTAGGAGTCCCTCATGGTGGTTCCCCAAAGGGGTGCTCTAACTGTATTGCGCCTGCGTCGCGCCACAGTCTAAGGGTTATGTTGATTTCCTTCTTTATGTCTTGGGCTTGCCCCTTCTTGTTTCTGAAGGTGCATTCGTTTCTCTCCTTCCAGATCTCAGCAAGAATTAGGATGACCATTGTTTTGATCGCCTTGCTGTGCTCTGCCGGTGCATTGCTTATCATTTTGGATATGATAGCTGTTGACTTGCTGATGCAAGACCAATTGCTTGGGTGGAGAGAGCTGCAACCGACATACGATGCCGTCTGCGACCACACTGATATTGCTATCGGGCATTGTCAGAACAAGTGCATTGATGACTTAAGGTTTCTCAGGCACAGTTGGCAGAAATAGTTGTTTGTCCATCCTCTTCTTTGTAGACGATCATTACACCATAACCTATACTTGAGGAGCAGCCATGCGAAGAACTTGAGTTTTGCCGGTGCCCAGGTGGCCCATATAAGCCTACGGAACTCTGAATTATAAAACCCCTGGAATTGGGCTTTATACGCAGAGCCAGCAGAGTATACCCCTAAAACTTCGTGTATCCAGCGGATAGAGTCGCTTATTTGCTCTTGTAGTTGGATATCCTTGTTTTGAATCCATCTATTCAACTTGATCGCTTCTTTCCATATGCTCGCGGTGTCACCGTGTGCGAGGTCTGCAATCCAATTGTTATTCTGGAGTGCCTCCTTGACAGTTCTATTTTTTCTACGGGTGTGCCTGAAGAGATTTGGGAAAGCCGACTTTAGGTTTCCCGAGCCTGTCCAGGGGCAATTCCAAAACGAAGCCCGTTCACCATTCCCTAGTGTAACTAACGTAGAGGCGTTGAACAAGGTTTTGTCGCCGTTATCATATGGGAGCTGCATGCCCTTCCATGGTCTATCCTGGGTCGACCAGGATAGCCATAGCCATCTTAGCCGCAGAGCTCTGGTGAAACGTGTCGTGTCTAGGATTCCGAGACCTCCATTTTCTATAGGGGAACAGACCCCTTGCCAACCTACTTTGCATTTTCCCCAGAAACTTCCTCGTGTTGTGCCCATAGGAATCGGCGGCGGGCCTTGTCAATCTCGAGGAGAATTTTTTTTGGTACCCGCAGCACAGATAGGGCAAATGTGGGCAGGGATGTGAGAACATTCCTAACCAGAACTCTTCTACCAGCTATTGTGAGGAGTCTCCCTTTCCATCCAGCGAGCCTGGCCCGAATTCTATCTAAGATGAACTGGATGTGGACGAGGCGCAGCCGCGACAACGTGAGGGGGAGGCCTAGGTATCTTACAGGGAAATCTACTGTCTGTCCCCCAAAACTACGCAGAACCTCCTGAAGGTCGACTCCTTCACAATGAATGGCCGTTGCAGTCGATTTCACTGGGTTAATACGTAACCCCGTCTCGTTCCCGAAGTCATGAAGGATGCCCAGTAGCGATTCGATCTCCTGTCTAGTCGGGGTAGCAAAAATAACAACATCGTCAGCGTATAGGCTGACCCTAAGGGGGATTTGTCTACCCGGCAGCGGAGCTAGCATCTGCATATCTGTCGCCCGTGCTAGGAGTCTGTGTAGAGGGTCGATGGCTATGATGAAGAGTAGAGGCGACAGTGGATCTCCCTGGCGCAGCCCCTTGCGATGGCAGATATGGCCCCCAGGGATTCCGTTGAGCATGAATGAAGATGACGAGGTTCTGAGCAGCAGGGCGATCCAGTCATGCCATCGGGCTGGGAATCCTAGCACTTGCAGCAGCTCTAGTAGGTATTCCCAGGAGACGTTGTCAAAGGCTCGTGCAATGTCTAGCTTGAGGAGTAGTGCCGGTATCCTTTGTCGGTGGAGACTTCTAATCACATTTTGCACATAGAGGAAGCTATCTTGCGTGGACTTCGAGCGTAAGAACGCGGACTGAGCCGGTGAGATGATGTCTGCTATCATCGAAGATAGCCGAAGTGAAAGGACTTTTGCAACTAGTTTGGCGAAGGAGTGAATCAAGCTTATTGGCCTGAAGTCCTGAATCTTTGTTGCTCCATTTTTTTTGGGATGAGTACCACCATGGCTGTGTTTAAACTACTGAAGTCTCTTCTTGCCAGATGATAGAAACTACTAAAAGCTAACATTACGTCAGCTTTGATATGCTGCCAACAGCTTTTGAAAAACATTCCTATGTAGCCGTCCGGACCCGGCGCCTTCTCTAATGGAGAAGATTTTATCGCATCCCATATCTCCGTCTCGGAGAAGGGGTTGTCTAGCCCTGAATTTTGTAGTGATGGCATGCCGAGGGAAGTCCAATCTATGCCTGTGAGGCGGTCCGCTTTGGTTCCTAAGCTGGCGTTGAAGTGGCTGTAGATGAGGGCCTCTTTTTCCTCGTGCGATGTTGCAATCTCATCTATATCCTGAAGGTTGTGTATGAAGTTCTTTTGTCTACGTGATCTCATCTTAGCGTGGAAATTTTTTGTTCCCGCGTCTCCTACACGTATCCAAGTTAGCCTGGATGCTTGCCGTCTCCTTGCACGCTCGACCGCCGACAGTCCTAACAGCCGCAGCTTTAGTAGCTTACGCAGGTTGAACTCAGCGTCCGACAGGCGCCGCGTTTCCTGCACTACATCAAATCGAAGTACCAGTTCGGCTGCTATGTAGAATTGAATTTTCGCATTGCTGAGAAAAGCCTTGCTCCAGATTCTAAGGTCTCGCGCAGCTCGCCCTAGCTTGATGTGAAGGCGCTAGAAAGTGGATGTTGCTTGTACCGGTCTACTCCAAGCCGCCGTAACTGTGTCGTGAAAGCGGGGGAGGCTTGGCCAGAAGCTTTCGAACTTAAACATGGCAGGCCTAGGCGAGGTAGCTGTGTCGGCGAGGAGTAGTGGACAGTGGTCGGATGTAGCCTTAGATGCCGCTATTAGGTAAGCACAGGGAAAAATTTGTTCCCAGGCCTGATTGCAGAAGAATTTATCTATGCTGGCCATGGTTGGGTCACGACGCTCATTGCTCCATGTGAAGCGCCTATTTTTACATTTGATCTCCTTGAGACCCGCTGTGTCGATTACTATTCTAAACCTGCCCATCAGCCTACGGTTCAGGTTGAGGTTACTCTTATCCCTAGCTTCATAGATGAGGTTGAAGTCTCCGTTGATCAGCCATGGCTCCGCTAACGGGGGTGCGGAGAGGGTGATTTCTCGGAGGAAATATTCCTTTCTGGCGTCATCCGTTGGACCATAGACAGATGTGATCCAGAAGCTATTGAGTTGCCCAAGTAGTTTGACTTTTGGTGTGATTGCAAAAATTCCTACAGCATGAGATTCTACCGTAGCTAGATTCCTATTCCAAAGTATCGTCGCCCCGCCACTTGCCCCGGTAGACGGCAACACTATGCAATCAGCGAGGGATTGCCCCCCAATTTCTCTAATAATTGTTGGGGTCCAATCCGTGATCTTAGTTTCCTGAAGGCAGAGAATTGCAACGCGGTGTGCTGAAGCCACCTCACAAATGGCCGCTCTCTTGACTGGGTTGTTAATTCCTCGGACGTTCCATGACATAATTGGAAGAAGATTGTCATTCATTTGGAGACAAGATTAAACTCCAATGGCTAAATTTACTAGATGGCCTCTGGCCCAAGCACAACTCCACTGCTAACATACAAGGGGGGCGCCGGCGTCCACCAATAGGCCCCAGACTACGCCGACGATGATGAGCTCTACCTCTAACCTTACACATGAAACTAAATCCTAACTCAGACCAGCTACTAGCCGACCGCCATTGGAGCTGTAGGTAAGCTAACATACTAAACATCGGCCTCCGCGGCATGCCCATCTGGTCCAGCCATGCGTGCCATGACGCGCAGTGCACCGCTGTCTAAGTGTGTTAGCTTTGCAATGACTACAATGTCGCTATCTGACAGTGGCTCCTCGAAGCGTCGGATGAGTGCTTTTGCGACGTCCTCGATCAGCTTTTCTCTCGGTCCTAAGAGCCCTAGCTCCTTGACGATGCGGAAGGAGGCGCGCTGCGCCACCAGTATAGTCGATGTGTTAGCCGCTTGACGAGCGCTGTGTCGGGTCGGGGTGGCTGCAGTGCGGCTCTTTGGCGGTGCTGACGGTCGTTTAGCCGGCGTGGCGAGGATGGGTGGCTCCGTCGCACGGAAAAGGGCGCGGTGCTGCTGCAGGTTGCCGTCGTCGGCGGTGATCTCGAGCTGGCATACACGGCTTGTGACGGCGCCAAGCTGCACCTCCATTGTGCGGGTTGCTGACGGCGTAGCATGGTTGAACTGGCCGCAGTCCATCGTAGCAGCAGAGAGCGTGGGGCTGAATGCATCAAGTTGCACCCGCTCGGCCTCGTCGACGTCCTCGTCGAAGTAGCTGTCGCCACCGAAGTCTAGCGGTGCGGCGATTGCAGCCTCTGCAGTAGCCTGCACGTCGGCCACCACTGGGTCTGCTAGCACAGAGGCAACAGAGGTCTTCCTCGCCTCTCTGAAGAAGTCGTCAACAGGGTCTTTTCCCTCTCGTCGTCCTCCGTCGGCCACCTCTGGACGTGTGGCCGGAGTGCGCTCTCGGCCTCCCTCGAAGGCCATCCCTTGGAGTGGCACTGCAGCTGGTGCCGCGGGGGTGCGGCCACGGCTTCGACGATGGCGAAGCGGAGGTGGTGGGGGAGGTGCTGTGGCGACCTTGCCTCCCCCGTGACGCTGTGTGTTGGACTTAGGGCGACGAGGTGATCGACTACGCTGGCGTGCCGCTCCTGGCAGCATCTTCCTAGCCGGGGTGCGGCTTCTCCCGAGCAGGACATCCTTCCAGGAGCGCTGGCCTGCACCCCTGGAGCCTCCGTCGCCGTCATGGTCGCAGCCGTGTCCCCGACGTGGCATGCCGCTGCAGCCGGTGTTGGCTACTGGGGCATGTTTGCGGCGCTGCGCCCGAGCTCCCCGCTGGCCGTCCTCGGCCCCCATGGTCCAGGAGGCTGTCATCACCGCCGGGAACGGGTGGTTGTCGTGGTCGGAGTCGGACGACGGCAAGCCACTCTGGCCAGAGTGGGAGGACCGCGGGGATGGCGTGGTCCAGTCCTCGATCCGATCCACATGGACGAGCATGGTGTAGTCGGCCGTCGCAGGTGGTGGAGCTACGCGTCGGTCGGGCGGAGAGAAGCCCTCCATCTCCTCGACCCGGCCAGCTCCGCACGGGAGCACTGCCAAGGTGTGCTTGGTGGGGATGTTGGCGACGTCGCTGGTCCAGACCCAGCACGCGAAAGTCTTGGTATGGCCTCACTCGAGAGTTCTACCGTCGAGGCGATCAACTCGCACTTTCTTGCCGAGGATGTCCTCAGCGCCTTCCACCGACCAGTAGTGCATGGGCACTCCTTCGATGACGACACGCACATGCACCAGGAGGGAGTCGAAGACGGCATGGTCGTTCTCGTGCCACGCGGAGACGATGAAGATGGCGCCGTCCACCTTGATGGAGCCACGCCGCACTGCGTTCACCTGGAACGCAGGTTGGGTGAAGACGACGAAGTAGTGCTCCGGGTGGTGGGCGGTGACGCGCAGCGAATGCACCGGGACGGAAAGCTGTGCCTCGAGCGCTCATCCGACCGCCATCGGGGACGTGGCGTTCACTCCGTCAGCCGCCCGAAGCGTCACGGCGTGCGAGCGGAGGAAAGTCGCGGCCTGCTCTATGGCCGGCGACGGGACATCCACCGAACGGCTTTCCCGGGGGCGCCGAGCAGGGTCAGCCTGCCGCAGCAACGACGCGGCCGGAGTCGACATGGCTCCTTGCGGCGGAGGGAAACGCAGCCTGGCGTAGAGCGGCTGTGCTGGCGGCACTGGGCCGAGCCTGATCTTGACACACTCAGCTCTACCTGCGAGCTTGGGGTTTTTCGGGCAATGGCGGGTAATGTGCCCTGCGCGCTTGCAGGTGATGCAACAGACAGGCTCTCTGCAGCCAGCTACCTTGTGTCGAGAGATGAGGCATCTAAAACAGCGCCCCCTGAACTTGCTTAAGAAGGCGAGGCATGCTTGCTCTGCGTTGGAAGCAGCAAGCCGACCCGAGCGATGCATCACAGGGGAACCTCGAAGACCCGCCGGTCCGTCCGCGCGGCGCCGCGGTTTCTGGTAGGAGACCTCGTTCCAGCCCCCCCTCGGCAGAGTCCTCTCTATCTAATGCGACTATGATTGATTTGAGCCTGGCTTGCGGTCTCGGCATGGGGAGCTCCGGGAGAACGGGAGAAATGACTGACGACGACGTGCCAGTAGGATGGGCGGGCGACTTTTCCGCAGGTGCAGGCGTCGCTACCAGGCAGTCAATGGCAGTGTCCCTTTCCTCTCCGGTCCGAGCGCGGGAACAGTCCCCCTGAAGCCAGATCCGCGGCGGAGAGGAGGGGTCCAGCGTGTGCTCGTGTGGCGACGGGGTCAGTGCAGCTGGCGGACCGACGGGCGAACGGAAGTTGTTGGTGTAGGCGCAGATCGAAACAGACGTCAGCTCGCGCGCCAGGGCGGCAGTCGACGGACCGCCGGGCGAGCGGGGGTGACATGCATTGATGCGGGAGGAGCCGGCCGTCGTCTCGTGCGCCAGAAGGGCGGCCGACAGACCGACGGGCGCGAGGGGGAGACTACTTTCTCCACGCCGAGCAGGGGAGGATCCAGCGGATCTTGCTGGTGGCCGGCTCGTCATGGAGACTGGTAGGTGGTGGCCGCCGCGGCCGGGGTGGCCAGGGCGCGGAGCGGGGGAGGACCCGGGCTCAGCTCAGCTCAAGAGAGTCTCTGTTCTTGTTTGGTTTCTCGCAATGGCTCCTTTTCGTCATAAACGTTTGAAATAGTAACTTGGAACATAACATCAGCCCACAATACCAACGCGAAACCGCTCTAATCCTATCCTTGCGAAGCCAACAACATTGTTTGGTTGAATTACTTCCTCCATCTTTAAATATAAGTCTTTTTAGAGATTTCAATACGAACTAAGTACGGATGTATAGTCATCGATAACAAGTTCTCAACGGGGGTGCAGGTCTTCCACTACCTGATTGAAGACATCGATACTTGGACGATTGCTGGCTGCAACAAGATCAACAACCTTCTGCGCAGACCACTAGAACCAGACTAGATATTAGGGTATGAAACGTGATGATGCACAGTTCGTGCAATTTTTGTAATTCTCAAACGTTGTCTCCCCTCACATATTCAATGAAAAGCTGAGCAGCAGCATTTTCGTCAAAAAATAAATACGGATGAATATAGACGTATTTTAGAGCGTAGATTCAATCGTTTTGCTCGGTAAGTAATCCATACTGGCGTAGATTCACTCGTTTTGCTCGGTAAGTAATCCATACTGGAATCTCTAGAAAGACTTATATTTAGGAACGGAGGGAGTAGAAAGTAACAATTTAGATTTAATCATTCTCATGTTCAAACAGAAAGTTTAAAAGCATGATTATAGTTTCACACCTAATTCCCAATAAATCATTTTGGGAGGTTAATGCAATCTTTCACCAAGGCAAATCAAGCGCTTCATGCATTTCTAATTCCCAATAGATTAACAAATTGAGTCCTTTATGGCTTAATAGTTGAGTATTGTACTTAGCATCTGCATGCCAAATGCCTCCCTCAATTTTAGTTCACACATTAGTATTGAGCATACAACTTCCATTAGATCTTACTTATTCTACTTAACTATTTATATGCTACACAACTTTTGAATTTCAGAAGAATGAGTCATGCACAAGTCAATTACCTGCACGAGGAATCCGGCTTGATCCAAGCCATGGCGACAGCAGAAATGCCCGAAAGAAAACACCGTCGGCCGTGATTAGTTCCTGATGATGCGCCACCGAGACAATTGCACCAGCAACCAGCTTCCCCATGTCCATGTCCACGGTGACAACATAGTTGCTGATGGTGAGATGCATGATGCTCGCGTTCATGGGGTCGATGACGCCAATCCGCAGTGTCTCCCCTGGGCCCTCCCCCAAGGGCAGCCAGGGGCGGGCCCCTGTAACACCCAAGATGCGATCCTATTCTTATTTTGGCACGAGGGCCTCGATAGAGATAGAAGCGCATCTCGTCGTTTCGCAAGAATGGATATCGTTACAAGTATATGTACTGAAAAGATGAGTATATGGAATTGGCTTACACTCGCCACAAACTACATCAGAGTCACATCAGTACAATACATAATCATCATGAAGAAGAGCAGGCTCCGACTACGGACGAAAAAACCCCCGAAAAAGAGCGAAGTCCATCCTTGCTATCCCAGGCTGCCGGCCTGGAACCCATCCTAGATCGATGATGAAGAAGAAGAAACTCCAAATGAACAATCATTGCGCTCACGTCTTAATCACCTTACATGTACCTGCAACTAGTGTTGTAGTAATCGACTCAAACTTCTCTGGTGCAGGATTCCGGATTTCCGAAAGGGGACGGACGACCGACCCTCGGACGTCCGGAGGGAGCCGGAAGTCCGAGTTATATGGCACAGGTTCTTCTGCTGCAAAGCTCCGGATTTCCGAAGCTGGTCGGACGACCGACCCTCAGACGTCCGGAGTGAGCCGGATGTCCGAGTTATATGGCACAGGTTCTTCTGGTGCAAAGCTCCGGATTTCCGAAGCTGGTCGGACGACTGGCCCTCGGACGTCCGGAGGGAGCCGGAAGTCCGAGTTATATGGCTTTGATTTATCTGGTAAAGGATTCCGGATTTCCGAAGCAGGTCGGACAACCGGCCCTCGGATGTCCGGCGGAAGCCGGATGTCCGAGGCACTGGTCCTGTTTTCTGATAACAGCAGAGCAGTGGAGATGTGGTATGAGCCGAACAGTGGATATCTAGTTTGAGCAAGTTCATCACAAAACCTGTGATCCCCTCTTAATAGTGCGGGATCCCTAAAGACTCAAGAATTGTAAAAGGGGTACCGATGATCCATACTTGAGTGTATACTTTTATTCGCTGATCATCACTCCGCACCGCTAACTTCAAAGGAACTCATACCTTTGAGTTAGCCCTTTCACTTGAGCTTGATGTTGTTTTTCCTTCTTGGCTCAATGTTGAAAGCAAGACATGATGAAGTCTTCAAGTAGCTCTCCCATACACAATGTGGAAAGCCTAGCTTATATATTCATCTTCATTTGTCCACCATGTGAACATCCACAAGGATCAAGCATGTAGTGCTCAGGAATGCTTATCTTGATCTTGTCCTTGTTAGCACATGAGCTTGTCCTTATCAACACATGATCATTCACAATAGCTTAAAAAGGGATTAGTGATTAATTATCTATATGTGTGTTGTCAGCAACACCAAAACACGATTAAGGGCATGACTGCACTTTCAATCTCCCCCTTTTTGGTAGTTGATGACAACATACATATAGCTCTCAAAAATAGTAATAGACATGTGTGGCTTAGGAGAGTTTTGTTACGATGCTTATGAAGCTCCCCCTTATTATATGCATAGTAAAATAGGTAAGTGCGGGAGCTCCCCCTTAATGTGTGCATTGAAGATAATAGCATGATATAACACACTAATAGTTCAACAATACATAACATATCATATGAATCAATAGGATAGCATAAAACTCATCATCATATGACACAAAGATAATTTCGTGATATCTCATTACCACATGATAGTTCAACAATACATCATCCATAGGTGATGGCATAGCACACCATCCATAAGTATCGTTACATGATGACACATCATTAAGTTCGACATAATACATCATACCATACATTGTGAGAGGAACTAAAATGGAAACTAAGATAAGATAATGTTCTCCCCCTTTGGCATCAAGGACCAAAAAGGAGGGAAAACCGGCAATGCTATCACATACTCAAAGATCACCCTCATCAATATCATCATTAATCAGGCATCATCCTCATCATCATCATCCTCATCATCAGGCAAACCACTGCCACCAGCCTCATCAAGAAGATCAGCCCACTCAGGACCAGATGGGAAGCCAAAGTCAGAAGGAGGAGCATCAGGAAGGGCCTCATCGTCACTCACATCAAGAGCGCCCGAGTCTCTCAGACGAGCCTTGAGGGCATTCTTGGAGGAGATGAGACGAGAAACCACATCATGGGTTTGACCGCGCTGGAAAGAGACGGCCTTCATCATAGTAGAATGTGCCTTGGCAATGAATTTGGCAAAGCGACCGAGAGGAGCTGAGCTGGATGAAGGGGTTGCTGAACGGGCAGCAGTGCGGCGAGTGGAGGTGGATGATGGGGTTTTCTTGGGAGCATAGTTATCCGCCATGTGAGCGGGAATGACCCACTTGTGTTATGTGTGAGTGACAGCAACAGTGAAGTCAGCAACATGGTTAATAAGAGCATGGATGAAGGGGACATGAGGGAAGGCTCGCTTGTATTGGAAACTAGTAAGCCGAATCTCATGCCATAGAAAGTGAGGCACATTAATTTTGCTCTTGGGGTGCTCGTACAAATGTGACATGATGTCAATACAGTAGCCACTTCAGGATCCCTTATCACCCATCTTGGGATAGATGGTGCGGATAAGACACTGAAAGATGATAAAGTAGGGAGAACGCCAGATGGATACCTGGTTAAGATCCTTCATTCGTTCGTCGGCATCAAGTTCACGGAGTGGTTTGAGGAGATACCCACACGCCTAAATTGGCTTATGTGCATGGTTAGGATCATTCTTATGGATTTTGAAGCCGGAGTTGGGGAAACCAAGTGCAGCAACAAACGTATCATAAGAGGCTGTGAAGTGAACGTTTGAGGTTATCCACTTAATAGTGTTGTTTGGACCAAAGAAACATGTGGCATAAAACTGGTGAATAGCAGCAGCGTTAAAATCGCGACGAAAAGCAAAGGGGGCAGCAAGCCCCGATGACTCAATGAGCTCAATGGCACCCGGGTATTTCGCCGGGTGCGTGCGAATATGCTCAAGATCTATGAAGTGATGAACAGAGAGACCCTTAGGAACTATGACCGTAGTAAAGATGTCCGCCTGGACGTTTGTGCGGAAACGTGAGTCCATAGAGTCACGTACGATAGAGAATTCATCAACGTCGCGGCGGAAAGTGAGATAGGAAGACTTAGCAACCGTGGTGAAGTTCTTGACTTCACGACCTAAGGTAGTAGGAGGTTCAAGTGAGATGCGACGAGCTTCACCTTCGGGCTGTTCAGGAGGAGGTGGTGGCATATAGGAGGGCCTGCGAATCCCAGGCTTTGGCATGGACCTCCGAACGGCGGGCTGGTCAGCACGGTCCTCGGCGGCAAGCTCATCCTCGAAGTAAGAGCCATCATACGACGAGGGGAGCTGTTGAGACGGAGGATGCCGGGAAGTTCGTTTGAAGGGACGACGTTGCCCTTCCGAGTCCGACCCCGTGCCAGTAGGGGCACGAGCGGATGAGCCAGCAGTGTCCTTCCGGGCGGCGTGCTTAATCTTGGGCATGATGAACAAAAGCCTACACGGATGGAAACCCAATGGGGAACGGTCATGGTCAAACCATATGAACGAACACGTGGACTTGGGAGAAAAGGGAACCAAACGCGAGGGGAACGGAGGAGATACCTGCAGATCGAGAGAGGAGAGGAAGAAGAGACGAATCCCGCGGAGGAGATCAGGCAGATCCCGGAGGTGGCGGCGCGGGCGAGTTCCCGTGGTGCTGGCGGCAGCGACGGCTGGGGGAAAAGGAGGCGCGTGGGGGCTAGGGCAAAGCCCATCCCACGCCCTTCTATTTATAGGGCCCCGATGTGTCGGACGTCCGGAGTGGATTTAGTCATCGGACGACCGACAGTGGCCGGACGTCCGGAATGAGTTTAGCCGCCGGACGTCCGAGACACGTCGGACGACCGAGACAGGGGCAGATACTGGAAGTTGGATGATGAGGTGAGAGTATTCTCGCATGTGTAGCAACCAAAAAAGGGACCTCTCAACTAACATATTTTGGACATGGTCTGATGTAAGTCTTTTAATACGATTACAGTGATAAGTGTGGGTCCAAAATACCGTCAAACGCATGAGTGAATAGAATCATGCACAAGTCATCCTCTTATAAGAGCAAGGCACATGACACAAGGGTCATGGCACAAATTTGTCTCATTCATATGACAATGAAGAGCTAGGAGAACACCAAGACTAAGCATCTCATCAATGTGATTGACAGGGACATGCAGGGAATTACAAAGTGGAAAAAAGGTATTATGTTCATGCCATGATGCAACCTACACAGTGTTGACTCTAATGTTGTACGTGCATGAAGTAAATACTTGTTACCGGAAAAGCATTGGTATGGCGTAGGAGTAGCCGAGTCCTGTCTTGACTCTAATTTCTTCGTGATCAGCACCATCTTCTTCTGAGAATAAGTCAAGATAGCAATGCTTCTCCAAAGTACCTAAACCACCAATTAAGCACAATATGGTCCCCAAACTTATTGGGTCCGAAGTAGTTAGTCCAACTACAATATATATAGGGTAAGATCACTCAATTATGTGCATATAGATATAAGTTTTACTTTCAAGCACACCCTTACATGCATGTCTCACCCCAGTAGATGTATAAGTGTAGGTAATATGATTATAACTCCCACAACATTATGAAATAAATAGTGCGGGCTCTACCGGGAGACACATGAATTTCTCGGCACGTTATGTAGGTCAACTGAAGATAAAACCGAAATAAAATGACCATGAAAAACACTGCCAAGCCAGAGATACCATGTGTGAGAGAACACAATGACATTTAGAGTTATCAGTGGTGGTAGGTGCCAAACGAGCACAAAGATCGTTTTATACTCACACAAGTGTGATATGGGAGTTCAACCATAAGCATAATGTTTAGATGTCATACGTTAACATCCCAATTAGTTAGATCATAGTGTGGAGAATTAATTCGAAAGGCATGCATCAACACTTCCCTTCTTTTAGATACGATCTACCAGCTAAGCCATGAGCATTGGTGTAGTAGGACATTATACTCACGCACATCTAAGGGATTTAGATACCAACATGGCTTATTATGCAAATTAAGATATGTGGAGCATGACACGCCACATAGTTATAGGATAACCCCATGTGGTAGATTCTTAGTGGCATACATCGGATGTTTTATCTTACCAGGGGATGTGACATGCACAAAGCATATCATACTCCCATAATGTGATAATCCATGTATTTATCATACAAGGCAATCAATCATCCAACTAAGGTGATAAGTGGATGCCAATTTAAACTTCGGATGGCTTTGACATCAAACTAATTGATTGGATAATCTTGCACCGAATACTACATGGAGTCCAATACATATATACACATTTAGAGTTAGTGGTGTGCGTAGAGCAGAACACTCCCCCTTAATGTGATGAGCTATTAACATCTCAAAATACCCATACAATGGTGCAACTAGGATGCAAGTAATGATCAGGACTACACACAACTATATGACATACATAACGACCTACACATGATAGATAACATATAACAATCATACTAGTAGGCGCAACATGTCAAAGTACATGCTAGGTACCAAACCTAGACATGAGAAGGTGTGGGGCATGCAACTTTCAATGTAAACAATTTAAGTACAAGTCACCGCAAAGAGGCACATTGGATATGGGATATGGGCTCGATAATCCAAGTGACTTGGCTTGAGATGATACGAATGATGAAGAGTCCTCAAATCCTAATTTTGTATCCAAGTCTCCAATTTCCTCCATAGTCACCTATTGATCAAGTTGGAGCTTGTTGGTCCCCAACTACGTTGGGTCCTAAGAGGTTAGTCACAATAGGCTTGGCAACCCAAATGGTTCTTTTCTTGACACCATTTTGAGTTCCAACAAACTTGGCAAACACATTGCCAACCTTATCCTTCCCAAGGGAATAGCTATCATCAATAGTGATTGGGTTGGATAAGTTACCTCTCGTGCAAGACGAAGCGACCTGACCCTTCTCACGACATAAGTAGCAACATCTACCCTTTGTTTTCTTCCTAGTTGATTTCTCACCTCGGGGAGTGTTGGCTTGGGTCTTATTGGGGAAAGGCCTTCCTTCAACTTGTAGCTGAGTGTGTGATTGAGTTTGTGGCCGCTTCCCTTGTTGCTTGTGACTTTGAGACTTCGTCTTCAGAGGGCAAGATCTAACATGGTGCCCTTTAACTTTGCACTTGAAGCAAATGATTTTGGCCGAATTCTTAACTCATTCCAGGCCACTCTTTTTCATGTTTGAGTTTACTCCAACATCATTTTTGTCATTCGGAGATGTTTGCTCACACAGGACGTTGTTGAGTGTGGACATCCTTTCATGACACTATTCCAAGTCTTTCTTTAAAGAAGTGACTTGGGCCTTGAGCTCTTCGATTTCCTCTGCACGGTTAGTGTCAATGCAAGTCCTAGAGGAAGTGTAAGCTTCATTGTTAGAGCAACAAGGCAAGGAAAGTAATTCATCACACGAGGTAGCAACATTATGAGTAGACGAATTACGAGGACTAGCACATGGAAATATAGTATTTTGATTAGAAGTGGTACCATTGTCCACATGAGGCTCACTTGATGTTACCTTGGTGATGATAGCCTCATGATCTAACTTTTGCACATTATGGGATGTTAGAAGATCGGCATGGGAGCTTGTGAGCATTACATGGTTTTCTTCCAACTTCCCATAATTGCTAGTTAGTAAATCAAGTTGAGTACGTAGCTCAACATTCTCCTTCAATGTTGATACTTTAAAAGAGATAGGGTTAGATGCACAAGTATCATCAACAATATGAGAGGAGCAGGTAGCGATTAGAGACTTCTCATGAGTAGATTGAAGCTCCTCATAGATCTTAGTGGTTTTGATGAGCTCTCCCTTGACATTCTTGCATTCAAGGAGAAGGACCTCAAAATCCTTTTTAAGTTTATCATGAGCAACTTCAATCTCTCCTTTTGAAGATCTTAAGTCTCTACATGCTTGATGACTCTTCTCAAGTTCATGTTCAAGTTGTTCACTTTTAGCTTGTTCATGATTAAGTGAATCATTACAATTTTCAAAGTAAGCAAGAACATCTTGGAATCTTTGAAGAGCGTTATTTTTAGCTTTATGAAGAATTTTACTGATCACATAGATATTTTCAGTCAAGTCATCATCATCATCCTCATCGCAAATATCATCGTTGTTGCACAGGGAAGATGATACCTCATTATTACCTCTTGCCATGAGGCACATGTGAACTGGAGAGTTGATGATGATTATTTTGGTGAATCAGATTCTTCATTAGTCAAAAGTACTTCATATTTCTTGGTTTCCCCTAAATGATTAGTCATAGAACAACTAGGGAGAAACAAGATATTTTGATCAAGAGGACACTGGAAAGCAGGCATATCACCACAGACTTTTGTCGAGGGATCTTTAGGTGAAATGTATGACCTATCAGCACAATAATTTACACTATGTGTGGTGCTCGATATGCTCGTGTCCATGGAGGCTATGACATTTTCATCATCATGTATTTCTTCACTCACCATATCGTTACCTTGTGAGATTGAAGATGCTGAGGTGTGCAAGCAATCGGATATGGAAGTAGTGGTGGACTCTTTATGATCGAAAAGAGTGAAGAGCTCATGCACCAACTCCTTCATCATAATATCGTCTTCATCAAGATTGGACCCACCATATATATCTTCAAGTTTAGTCCAAACTTCATGAGCTGACTTGCAAGTCGAGATAGACTTAAACACTTCAGGACTTATGGTTCGATGAATGGCAAGAAAAGCCTCACAATCAAGATACATTTCATTAGTAGATGAAGATGCATCATCCTTTTTGTCGGCAATCCCTACAAGAACAATTACGTAAAGTATTTGGGCCCATGGCCCGAAAGTGATGAAGCATACGAATTCTCCATAGGGTATAATTTGTGCCATCAAAGTCAAAGGTGTCATTGTACACTAATCCAATAGTCGACATCGAACCTCTCTAGGTCGTGAAACCTAATTAAAGAGAGACCTTGCTCTGATACCAATTGAAAAGACCTTGATGACGCCTAGAGGGGGGGGGGGTGAATAGGCTATTTAAAAACTTCTTCGGATTTGGCTTGAACCTAATGCGGAAATAAACTAAGAGGGTACTTGTCAAGCACAAATCCTAAATGCACTAGGCACTGCAACGTGTATCAACAAAACGATCTACCAAGATGGATACAATACAGTTACTAACAAGCACAAGTAAGTTACACAAACTTACTTGAGCTATATCACACAACAAGTAGGTGAACGACACAAGATACTAGATCACACTATATCACACGATATATCAAAAGCTGCAAGTGTGAACGTGTGGATATAGAGGGTATGCTTGAATGATTAATCTTGTACAAGAAATAGCCAACACAATTTAATGATCACAACCAATATGCAATGTATGTATGCTCAAGTAACACAAGTAAACCACAAGTAAGGATTTACGGTTAAGGATAACCAAGGTCACTGAGACGAAGATGTATCCCGATGTTCACTTCCTTGGAGGGAAGCTAGTCACCGTTAGAGAGGTGGGTTACCACGAAGGCACACCAACGCCACGAAGGCTCACCCTATTCTCCCTTTGAGATAACACCACGAAGGCGTTTCTCAACCACTAGTGGTAAGCCTTTGAGGTGGCTTCCAAACCCTCACAAACTTTTCCGGGGGGTAATCACACAGATTGATTCCTCTCCGAAGAACTCCTACCGCCTAGGAGTCTCCAACCTCCAAGAGTAACAAGATCACGGGGAATGCTCAAAACTTTCTCAGATCTCAAATAGCTTGGGTTGAGAGAAGGAGAGGGAGACGATCTATCTTTTGATTGGAACAACTCTCAAAGGGGCTCACAAATGCTCTTGGGATCTAAGATTTGGTGTGAGCAAATGTCCGTGGGGTAGAAATGTGTTCTTATGAGCATATGGCTGTGTTAGACACCCTCTCACGAAGTGGGAGGGGGGTATATATAGTGGGGAGAGTAAAACAGCCGTTGGGGACACTTTAAGTCACACAGGGGTCGGACGTCCGGCAGTTCAAGGATGTCCGGGCGTTCACAAGGGGTCGGACGTCCGACAGGGGTCGGTCGTCCGAGGGCTGTAGATATGTCTAGAATCACTGTGAGTTGAACAGGGACCGGGCGTCCGAAGAAGGCTGGAAGTCCGAGTTATTCGACTCAAACTTCTCTGGTGCAGGATTCCGGATTTCCGAAAGGGGACGGACGACCGGCCCTCGGACGTCCGGAGGGAGCCGGAAGTCCGAGTTATATGGCACAGGTTCTTCTGGTGCAAAGCTCCGGATTTCCGAAGCTGGTCGGACGATCAGCCCTCGGACGTCCGGAGGGAGCCGGATGTCCGAGTTATATGGCATAGGTTCTTGTGGTGCAAAGCTCCGGAGTTCCGAAGCTGGTCGGACGACCGGCCCTCGGACGTCCGAAGGGAGCCGAAAGTCTGAGTTATATGGCTCTGATTTCTCTCGTAAAGGATTCCAGATTTCCGAAGCAGGTCAGACATCCGATCCTCGGATGTCCGGCGGAAGCCGGATGTCCGAGGCACTGGTCCTGTTTTCTGATAACAGCAGAGCAGTGGAGATGTGGTATGAGCCGAACAGTGGATATCTAGTTTGAGCAAGTTCATCACAAAACCTGTGATCCCCTCTTAATAGTGCGGGATCCCTAAAGACTCAAGAATTGTAAAAGGGGTACCGATGATCCATACTTGAGTGTATACTTTTATTCGCTGATAATCACTCCGCACCGCTAACTTCAAAGGAACTGATACCTTTGAGTTAGCCCTTTCACTTGAGCTTGATGTTGTTGTTCCTTCTTGGCTCAATGTTGAAAGCAAGACATGATGAAGTCTTCAAGTAGCTCTCCCATACACAATGTGGAAAGCCTAGCTTATATATTCATCTTCATTTGTCCACCATGTGAACATCCACGAGGATCAAGCATGTAGTGCTCAGGAATGCTTATCTTGATCTTGTCCTTGTTAGCACATGAGCTTGTCCTTATCAACACATGATCATTCACAATAGCTTAAAAAGGGATTAGCAATTAATTATCTATATGTGTGTTGTCAGCAACATCAAAACACGATTAAGGGCATGACTGCACTTTCACACACACGGATTATTTAGTTCTACCCCAATTAGGTACACGACAATATTAATTTTGGTTAAACATGGCAAGAGGTGAAGCGTAATTAATCTACCTATCTAGGCATTTTAAATGAGGTCGGAGATGACTTATAGCATCTCTGAACTGACCTCATATGTTAATTTATAATTTTGTCCAGATCTGCACTAACACGCTTTAATATTTGTTAAACAACAAAATAAATAGGTTCAGGTGATACTACACGTCGTTCTAGTCCATTTACATATGTGGAACATCTCCAACGGAGCTACGGTTCAAAAGATATGATCACCGCAAGATATGATGTCATGAATGCAATATGTATGTGAATGTCAGCCACAAGCATGCCAAACCAAGAAGGCAACAACATAATATGAAACTACACGAGATTCTAAGCAAGTTTCATATAGGACACGATCAAAACGGAGCAACGGTTCAACAAATACAAGGTACACAAGAAATAGCTACAATATGCCAAAAACATCAACATGACATTTTCTACACCCCAAAACAACAAGTTACATAAACCTAAAATGCTCAAACAAGGCATGAGGCAGTAGTGGTAAATATGCACTACAACATACTACTAATAACATCTAGCATGTAGGCATGGATCACTAGGAAAATAACTCACAAAATGGCATTTCGCACACAGTTTCAGACTTAGAGAAAATAATAGTTTTGGACAGTGCAGTTTTTGATCTGAAGGCATATTGACAGCAGCAAAACTATATGCTACAGGGCTCCAAATTGCATGAAAATCTAAATCATGCTAGAGAATCTTAAGGACTACAAATAACTCCATTGCACGAACCTCAAAAGAGCTACAGATCACTAGCAAAACTCATGGCAAGACAACAACAAAATATAACAGATTTCATACTTAGAAATATTTCAGCATCTCCAAACAGCACTATTTTCTAGCATGTTGAGAACAAGCAAACAACACCTAAACATGGATTTCTATTGCAACAAAAATTACCAGGGGATAGCATACATATTCAAGGGTATATCTCTAGTTGACAACTCATTCATATCATGCACGGAATAAATCACACAAAATAGACAAGAGGACAACATGGCAAAATATCATGCACGCTAACTTACTCGAAAGTCAAAACTAAATGCACAGTTAAATTCTATGGATTTTTCTACCCCAAAATTATATATAGTATGTGGGGTTGCAAAATAAAAATAACGTCACACGTATATGCGAGAATATGTCCTAAACATGACATAACAAACTAGCGACGGAACCTATATGAAAAATATGCAAACAACTACTATAAAATACATGGCAAAGGATCCCAAACAACATGAACATTTTTATCTATGGTATTGAATAATCCGGACACACACAAAAATAGCTACGGAATAATTCCCTATTAGGACAACACGCAAATCTAGGCATACGGCAGGTTAAACCACTTCAAACATGCATGCAAGTTGCAAAATATTATTCTACGCGAAAAACTACACGAGTTACATATTTAAATCAGTGCGATCCGGCGCACTGTTAATTAACTACTGGCGTTTGAAATACCGGCAATTTTCTGGAATTAATAAATCGCAGAAAAACCTAAAAACCTAAACGGGCCAAAAAGAGGAGGCGCTAAATAACTAAATAGCGCACGCGCGTAAAATAGGGGGGATCAGGGGCGGTCTCACCTTGGGCCTGGCCCAGGTCGGTTGAGGGGTCGGTTGGTGGAGCAGGCCGAGGCACAGGCGGGGCTGGGCCGAGGCGCTGGGCCTGGTCGGCGGTGCGGCCCAGGAGCGGGGCGAGCTGGCCCAGGAGCGGGCGAGCTGCTCGTCCCGTGCTCCTCCCGCACGAGCAGCACGCAGGAGGCAGCCATGGCTGCGGGGCAGCAACCTCCGGCGATGGGACGACGAGGGGGGGGGGGGCGTGCAAAGGGGAAACCGGCGGATCCCACCAGATCCGGTCGGGCGGACCCATTCTCGGCAGCGGAAGGAGCTTGGGGCGGCGGCGGCAACCGGCGGCCAGAGGCGGCGGTGCAGATCAGGGCAGCGGGCGGCGCGGCGACGGGAGGTGCTTGGGCCGGCGAGTAGAGGCGGCTGCGGGCCGGTGGCCGGTGCGGGGTGGCCCGTCCGCGGGCTGGCGGTTCCCCGACGAGGAGCCGGCTGTGTTGCTGCTCTGGATCGGGAGCTCCTCTCCCGATCTGGAGCACACGGGCGCTTGCGGGCGGCGGTAGCCAGATGGGCCCGGGAGGGCCTGCTCGGGCCGGCCGCGGCTGACGGGAGAGAGGGCGTCGGGGGTTTGGTGGGGCGGCGCGGATCCCGAGGAACTAGGGTTGGCTGTCTAAAATGTCATGGGAGGCCTATTTATAACAATATGGAGGGCTAGGTTTAGCAGTTTTTTGCCCCGGTTTCAACCGCACGATCTAAATCGGATGGTCTTGAACACGGGGACGGGCTAAGTGGTTGTGTAGAGTGGCTAGGCGGAGATGAGAAGGAAATGGTGCGGCGCGGAAACGCAATTTAAATACCGAAAAATGCCCGACGAGTAACCGAAGACGGTGCCGCTACGGTCGACCGTTCGGGTACTAGACGGACTCCGATTACGACGAAAATTGGCACGCGACCTAGCTCTATCTAAATAAGACCGCACGTCAAGTTTCAACCCAGTTCAAGAAAGTTTTATACACACTTTTAAAAACAAGGTTTGACGATACCGCGGGCGCGTGCGTGTGGTCGGGCTCAACAAGGTCAACGACGAACACGGAGAGAGCCGGCAACTAATAACGGATGCAAGTTTGAAAACTGACGGTAACGGGATGCCGATGAATATAGATGATGCGAATGATGGGATGATGAGTGAGAGAAACAAATCAGCCACACGACGAAAACGAAATAAAAGGGAAATCTTCTCGAACGTAGAACTCGGGTTGTCATAACACCGTTCGTTCAGAGTGGCTAAGCGCCACCTCGTGCTCCAGTGTCCAACCGTCGCCGCCGTCGAGGGCAAAGGAGCAGAGAATGAAGGGCTCGCACTGGGACACCATGGCATAACACAGCCTCCCCTCGCTGACCCCAACGCGCCGGTATCTGCAGAGGGTCCGAGGATCATGGGCCACCCGCTCCTTGCCCTCCTCTGGGAGCTCAACGAAGCGGAGCTCGGGCCGGTCGCTGAAGGGGTCCGCGGAGACGGCACCACAGCTCACGTCGACCCACGAGAGCCGACCGCCGAAGGCCACGACCCTGTGGTCCACCTGAATCCGACGCGCCAGCGGGAGAGGGGACGGCAGGCCCGCCAGCTTCTCCCACTCCCTTGTCTAGGAGAGGAACCGCCTCATGGAGAAGCACCCCGAGGGCTCCTTTTCGTCATGGTCGAGCTCGGCGATGGCGTACCTGTCCGGCGGTCCGTGACCGCACCAGGCCTTGGTGAGGAGGCCGAGGCAGGACAGGGACAAGGTCTTCTTGGTGCCGTCGATATTCGGCAGGCGGAACAACTCACGACTGAGAGGTTTGCACACGAATCGCGTGACCTCGGGGAGCGTCGAAGGGGTCACGTACCGAAATGGGTCAGCGCGGTAACTCTTGAGGATGGGGCCCGTGGTGCGGATGTCGAGGAAGTTGAGGAGGAGGAATCCGTCGGCGCTCCCGGCACGAACGTCGCAGAAGAGCATGCCCATGATTCCTGTGTCGACGGCTGGGAGTGGCCCCGACCCGAGGAGGTGGGCGGGGACGAGGAGGCGGGAGGCGGGGGGGGGGGGGGGCTCGGCGAGGTGAAAGGTCGCACCGAGCGCCGGCGACTTGACCGGATGCATGCCGGCGATCACACCCCACTGAGGGAGCGAGGTAGCCTCCGCGGAGAGGGCCCGGCGGCGGAGGAGGCGCTCAGAGACGACGGCGAAGAGGGCAGAGCGGAGCAGGCCCGGTCTTGAGATTTTGGGGGCTTGGGGCGAAAATAGAACATAGGGGCCCTTAAAATAATTTTAATATTCTTACATAATAAAAGACCACTAACGATTTAAAAAACATATTTAGAGACATGTCTTCTTCGAAATTATTTTGTTTCAAAGCTCGATGTGGTGCATTCTTTTCTCATAGACTCGCCTCTCGGTAGGATAGTGTGCCGTCAATGATGTAGTGTTTTCCACCAAATCATACCAAAGATCAAGTGTTGGTTGTATAGTTAAGTTGATGGAATAAAAAAATAACCAACTAGATAACGACTACAATCGGCTATCAATTTATCACTTGGAATCAAACTTTCAAAAAATATTTGGCTATCAATTTATCACTTCCAATCACGTAGAATAATCAAGCTTTCAAAAATATATTCGGCTATCAATTTATCTCTTCGAATCAGGTAGAATAATCAAAATTCTAAAAAATATTCGGTTATCACTTTATCACTATGAACATATTATTAATATTATTTTGCACGTGAATGAACATATTAGGGTTAAAATGCAATATGAAAGCAGGTAGAATAATCGGTATCAATTTATCACATGGAATCAAACTTCCAAAGAATATTCGTTGGCACTCTGGAAACAACAGTTGGAGCCAAGCATTCAAAAATATGCTAATGAAACTGGAAAAGTCAGCACATGCCTGGTCAAAAACAACAACATAACCCTCTACTCTTTATTTTAGGGAAAACCCTGTACTCTTTGAATCTATATCTATACCTATTAATAAAGCATCTATTGCTTCTGCGGTACGTCATTAAATTTACCCCTAAAGTTCGTCAAAATTACCTACCAATGCCACCCGTAAGTGACAAAAACGATTCGTTTTTTGAACTTCGATTCGGCTCTTTTTTCGGATTCTAAAGGTTGCGGTTACTATATTTTCTCACAAGCACAAAGTTAGCCCAACTGGTTGGGTTTGCCATGTTCCACGCAGGAGACCCGAGTTCGATCCCCATTCCAGCTGTACAGTGCGTGTGGACAATAAATAATATATATTTCTTTTATTTTAAAAACTATTGATCGTGTATTTAGAAAATTTAAATGTGCATAGAAAAATGTTTTCTGTGTATAAGAAAACATATACAAAAATATATAATGTATATGGAACAAAGTAAATATAAAAAAATAGAACTTTTCAAAAATGTTAATCGTGTATTTGAATAATGTAAAACATGTATATAAAAAATATTCATGATGCATACAAAATATGTAAAATGCATATTAAAAAAATTAAACATCAAAACTCAACAATGTTTCTGATGTCACACGCAAAAAAAGTTTCTAATGTATAAAAAATATACAATGATGTTTATACAAGCTTTATGTAAACAAATGGCTTAGCTCTAATCTTTCATATATATATAAACTGTTTTGCTAATTATTTTTTAAAGAATATTGATATTGATATGCAACCTGGAATATTTGGTAGGCATGTACTTACAAATTGATTGTTTTCGATGAAGTTGTCTAATATGTTTGCAACCAAATTAAGACTTTACTTAGATTACAAATGTAAACACATATATCAGCAAGATAAAAATAATGTTCTTATGCATATGCTATCATTAATTAGCAAAATATACTTTGCCATTTTCATCATAATTCAAATAATGTTCATGGATCTCAAGAAATGTCCTAAAATTTTAAGAACATAATGCGATTACCACAATTGAAGATTATGAATTTTTTTCTTCCGTTGCAACGCACGAGTCTTTTTGCTAGTAATGACAGAACCCTCCTCTACCACTACTAAGGCCCAACTTAATACGACCCAACGCCACTTAACCATCAGCATTTTCCATCGCTAAAGCAAAAAGGCCCAGGGCCCAGTTTTCTAAAAAGAAAAACGATTCACTCTTCTTCCTCCAGCAGACGCGTACGGACATGCTGTGGTGTTGTAATGGCGATGGGAAAAGGGACCCCTTTCCTTGCTCCTGCTCGCACATACGTGGAAATGGGGCCTTTTTTTTTTGGGAATCGTTTCCACCCGGCGCGCCGACCGAATCGTTCGACCGGTCGCGTGCGGATCGCGTGTTCGTTGGCAGATGCTTGCAATTTTTTTCGTTAAATTTACTGCAACCGTATGTTTCCTTGATACAAACGTTTTTTCATGCAGCTTTTTTTCTTATGTAAATTTATTGTAACTAGCGTCATATTTGCTGCATATACGTTTGGTTACAATCCCAGTTCTTCAAATTTTTCGTTACAATCAATGTTTTTTTTACTTTTTGCTACAACCGTGTTAATTTTTGCTACAACCGGCATAATGTTTTGCTGCAATCGTTCATTAAAAAAGTTGCATACACGTCACGTAAATATTTGCTACAACCGACGTTTGACTTTTGCTACTACGCACCATCAGCTTCGTTTTTTTGCTACAATCACGTAGATATTTTTTTCTATAAATTTTGTTTTTTGTTGCAACCGTTAAAAAAATTGTTGCATCGCATCGAAATTTTGCTGCATAGAGAAAAAAGTGTTGCATGCGGATCCAACGATGCGGACGACGCGGGGTTGATGGATCCTGCGGCTCGCGCGCGTTAAGATCACTTCCCTTTTCTTTTTGGGCCCAGGGCAGCCGCCCCTCTCGCCCCTCCTCAGGACCGGCCCTGGAGCGAAGCCGGAGCGCCATCGCGGGTGGTGTGCTCTGTGCTGTGGACTGGACTGGCGTCTGGCGGAGCGGAATGATGATGATTTTTTTTTTGAAACGAGGAGTTTGTTTTGACGTTTTTGTAGAAGAGATTGTCCACGGGGTGCTGTGTACCCAGTTACCTGTAGGCCACCGCGTCAGTGAGGACGGTCTACTGGAGTTGGTCCATAGAAACAAGGGGACTAGTTACTCTCTCTCTACGAAGATGGGACGTCTGTACGAGTAGGGCAGTGGGAAGCGCAGGGGGGCTGCAGCGGAAAGCATCGGCAACGCGCGAGGACTGGTGAAATTTGAACGTTTAAAATGCCTCCCGGTGGCTTCAGCTTTTGAACTTCGTGTTGGGAAGTTCTTTCTGGCTGGCCAGGCTCTACCCAATGATCAATGATGATAGGAGAATACTCTCATGTCTTACAATTATGTTTGAAAGCTATAGTAAACAGTTTTTAACTGATACTTGTAAAACATATATTGTTCACTCCAATCCACCAGTATTTTACCGAGTCTTCTCCAAGATTGATTAAAAAACAACCCTTGTGCATCGTTCATCCGGGGGAGGGGGGCCCCAAGTACTCATTACAAAAAAAACCCGAGACTTTTAAGATAGACTTCACCTCATTAATAGGAGCCGCTGAACATTTTTCAGAGAAAAGAATGGAACACTTTGAAGGGTTAATAAGTTGCCCCGTCAACGTCGCATAAGTGTTCTACAAACTTTTTTCCACCTAAGCCTGCTGAGCATGATCTTGGAGAACGCAAGCAAATCATCTGCAAATAGCATATGGGGTATAGGTGGTGCCCTCCAGCAAATTTTCACACGTACGAAACCCTCCTTCACCATTGCCTTAGTAACCAAAGCAGACAAGGCATCAACAAAAAAATAAGAATAGAAACGAGGATAATTGACCACCTTGCTTGAGGCCTCTGGATGGAGTGAAAGATTCCAACAGCTTGCCATTGAACTTAACAGAAAATTTTACCCAGCGAATGCAAGCCATCACATGAGAAACCCAAAGCTGAGAAAAACCTCACTTATGTAGTTCCATCACCAAAAAGTCCCAATCAAAACGGTGGTAAGCTTTGGAAAGATCCAACTTATAAGCACGGAAATACGGATCACCTTCCTTCAATGACTGAATAATGCATTCAAAAGCTATTGTTGAATTATCATAAATAAGACGCCCTGGAATGAATGCACTTTGATTTTCAGAAACGAGGTCACTCAAAAGGCCGGAGCCTATTAACCAAACACGTTGACACCATCTTGTAAATCACACTACATAGGTGATTGGCTGAAAGTCCTTCATGCAAGCTGTGTGTAGCACCTTCAGGATCAACACAATCGTCGTGTCATTTACACCCGCCGGCATAGACCCTGTTTGAAACAAACCTTTCCACAACCACAATAACATCTTCTTTTAGGACTAGCCAGATCTGCTGAAAAAAATGTGTTGGGAACCCATTAGGGCCTAGAGTTTTTGATGGCCCTATCTGGAATAGAGCATAAAAATTATCCTTCTCAGAAAAAGGGGGCTCAAGTTTAATATTCATATCATCAGTTACTTTGGGCATAATGCAATCCACAACCATCGAGGGTTGTAGTGTTCAAACAATCATGAACTAGGATATAGAGTTGTCATGTGTACATAATAAAATTGAATGACAATGTGTGGAGGCCTGCATGATCATTATCATGGTGGAGATGAGCTATCGCTTACGATGATTATTTTATCCCTACTTGTTACTATAACCAATGACAAACTCATGCTTCTTTCATATCTGTATCTCATAAACACCAAGCTGAGCTTGTTATTACAGGCTATGGTACTTGCTCGAGGATGGGCAAGACTTAAGTTCGGGCGAGTTGATGAGTTCGATTTATGTGATGATTTTGATAGTTATTTTGTGCCTACATGGTAGGCTTTGTGGGATTTTACTACATTCGCACATTGATACGTCTCCAACGTATCGATAACTTATGATGTATTCATGCCATATTTACCCATGTTTATAATATTTTTTATGATTTTGATGCACTTTATATGATTTAATTGGAACTAATCCGAGCTGAAGCCATTTTCATTAAAATTATAGTGGAGTTATTTTTGTGCAGAAAATAAAAGCTCTCGAAATCGTCTCAAACTTTTTGTCAATTTCTTCTGGAAGGAAAGAGGCCGACGAAGCTGGGCCCCACAAGGCAAGAGGGCGTGCCAACTGAGGTGGACGCACCCTGATACATCTCCAACGTATTGATAATTTATGAATTATTCATGCCATATTCACCTATGTTTACAATATTTTTATATGGCTTTGATGCACTTTATATGATTTATTTAGAATTAACCCGGACTGATGTTGTTTTTAATAGAATTACCATGATGTTGTTTTTTGTGCACAAAATGTAAGTTCTCGGAATCACCCAAAAGTTATATATATATTTTTCTTGAGGAAATAAGCAATATTGTAGCGAAGAACCATCGGAGGAGAGCCACGTGTGGGCCACAAGCTAACAGGGCACGACCCCCTAGGTCACACCCTGATAGCTTGTGGGGCCCACGTGGCTCCGTTTGACATGATTCCAATGCTCAAAAATCCTATATATATATACCAGAAATCCCAGAAATAAAGAGAGAACTTCCACTCCATCACCGCAACTCTCTGTATCGACAAAAAACCCATCTAGAGCCTTTCTAGTACCGTGCCGGAGAAACAAATCATCTTTGGTGGCCATCTTCATCATCTTGGCGGAGGCCATGATTTGGAGGGAGTAGTTCACCATCGGGGCTGAGGTTTTGTACTAGTAGCTATGTGTTTAATCTCTCTCCCTCTCTCTCTCTCTCGTTTTCTTGAGATGTCACAATCTTGATGTATCACGAGCTTTGTTAATATAGTTGGATCATATGGTGTTTGCCCTTGCTATTATTGTGATGAATAGAATCTTTCACTTTAAGATCTCGTTATGTTGGATTGAATATTCAGGTTTGAGAACACTTGATGTATGTCTTGCATGCGAATACCCTCAATGACATTGGGGTAAAAGTGATTCACTTGATATATGTTATAACATCAACTTGCGGATTCCGATGACCTTCGGGATCTATGTATAGGGGTTGATTGCACGTTTTCATACCATATTCTCCGATAGAAATCTTGGGGTGCTCCTTGAAGTTCTTCGTGTTGGATTGAATATGATAGATCTGAAATTGTTTGACGCATGTCGCATAATTTACCCACAGATACTTGAGGTAACATTGGTGTATCGAGGTGACATTAGGGTTCATTGATATGTATCATGGGTGTTATTCTAGTACGAACTCTAGGATTGTTTGTGACACTTATAGGAATGACTGAAAAGGTTGATCAGAAAGAATAACTTTGAGGTGGTTCTACTACCTACACCAATTTCATCTTATTGTTCTCCGCTAGATAGGAACTTTGGAGTGATTCTTGTTGCGTTTTGAGGGATGATCATATGATTCTACTATGTTAGCATTGTTGAGAGATTGCACTAGTGAAAGTATGAATCCTAGGCCTTATTACCAAGCATTTATACAACATTTTGCTTGTTACTCTACACTTGTTACCTTGCTTTTTTTATTTTCAGATTACAAAAACCTATATCTACTATCCATACTACACTTGTATCATCATCTCTTCGCCGAATTATTGCACCTATACAATTTGCCATTGTATTAGGTGTGTTGGGGACACAAGAGATTTTTTGTATTTGATTGCAGGGTTGTTTGAGAGAGACCATATTCATCCTACACCTCCCACGGATTGATAAACCTTAGGTCATCCATTTGAGGGAAAATTGCTACTGTCCTACAACACTCTGCGCTTGGAGGCCTAACATAGTCTACAAGGATAAAGTTGTGTAGTAGACATCAAGCCCTTTTCTGGCGCTGTTGCCGGGGAGGTGAGTGCTTGAAGGTATATCTTTAGATCTTGAAACTAAATCTTTTAGTTTCTTATTTTCACTAGTTTGGTTTTATAAAAGAAAACTAAAAAATGGAATATAGGTTGCCTCATTGCTTCGTATTTATAACGTCTTTCGTGAAAACGATGGTTCGGAAAATTGTGCTCAATTGTTAGAGGAAGAATTTATGAAAATGCTCAATGTGAAATCCTTGAATGATGAGCATGATATAAATATTGTTGGTATGGATTATGTGAATATCCATGATGCTAATGATATGCAAAGCCACTAGCTTGGGGATGCTATGTTTGATGAAGATGTTATTTTCAGTCCCCCCAATTTTGATGAGCAAGTTTATTATGATGAAATCATGCCTCCTATCTATGATGATTATTGTGATGACATTTATGCTATAAAGAATAAGGATAACCATGAAACTTGTCATCATAATTTTAATTTTCACATGGATTATATCAATCAAGTATATCATGATAGTTATTTTATTGAGTTTTCTCCCACTACTATGAATGATAAGAATTTTGCTTGTGTGGGTAGTAATAAAAATTATATGCTTGTGGATCATGAAAAGAATGCTTTATGTGGTAGTTATATTGTTGAATTCCTTCATGAGGCTACTGAAAATTATTATGAGGGGGGGACCATATGCTTGTAGGTATTGCAATAATATCAAGTTTCCTCCCTTTGTGTTCAAAGTTTTAGAGTCATGCTTGTTTTGCCTTCCTATGCTAGTTGATTCTTGCTCCCATAAATTGTTTGATCACAGAATCCCTATGCATAGGAAGTGGGTTAGACTTAAATGTGATGGTCATGTGATTCATGATGTTGTTTTTGCATGTTTCAATTACTATTCCTATGTGAGCATCATTGAAATCATCATGCCTAGCTAAAAGGCATTAAAGAAAAGCGCTTGTTGTGAGACAACCCAACACTTTAAATTTATATTTTTGTGTGTCAACATGATTAAGATACTATGGCAACCATGTTTTATAGCTTTTATTTTAATAAAGTTCCAAGTAAATCCTTTGGGATAGTGTGGATACTTGTTTGTTTGATTATGTGCAAAAACGCAAACTTTTGCATCCAGTATATTAATTATGTGATTTTACTGGAGAGGAAAAAAAATTCTGATTTTTTTACACAAAATTCCACTTAAAATTATATGCGGTTCCTAAACTTTCGAAATTTTTAGAGTCAGGGAAGTATGGTGTCCATTCATATCTTCATAGACTGTTCTGTTTTTTATAGATTCTGTTTTGCATGCATAGTTTGCTTATTTTAATGTTTCCATAGATCATATTTGGTGATATATATTATGGCAATGATATAATACAGTAGGTATCATGGGATAAAAACTATGATTATTAACTTGACAGTACATACGAGAATGATCTATATTTATCATACTAACCCATCTCACGAAGTTCCGTTAAGTTTTGTGTGATTGAAGTTTTCAAGTTTTGGGTGAGACAACAATATGAGGGGAATAAGGAGCAGAAAGAACCTAATCTTGGGTATGCCCAAGGCACCCCCAGGGTAATATACCAAGGAAGACTCAAGTGTCTAAGCTTAGGGATGCCCCGTAAGGCATCTCCTCTTTTGTCTCCAACATTGTTGGTATATCTTACTTGCAGCTACATTTTTATTCGTCACACGATATATGTTTTGCTTGAAGTTTCATTTTATTTTGTTTTTATATGTTATATGTTAGTTATAATCTTGTTTTTCAATAATAACTTCAAGAATGGCCCTTAGAATGCTTGAATTGCATGTGTGATGTGTGCTGTACAAAAACAGAAACTCTTGCTGTAGTATTTGAATTACCAGATTTTATTGGAGCGTGGAAAGTTTCTGAAATTTCTACACGTTACTTCCACACAAACTCTTTATCATGTCCTAAAGTTTCATAATTTTTGGAGTTCCATAAGAACACTGTTTACACATATTGGCATGGAATGTTCTCTCTAGACAGATTGCTGTCATAGTTTTGTTATCTACTTATCCTAGAGTTATCATGGCTTATATTAGTGGATATAAATTGTGGAAATTATAGTATATAGTACCTAATATTTGAAAAATATTATGAAACTTGTCTTGGCAGTACATGAAGTGTTGATTTATTCTTATGTGCACTAACCTATCTGACGAGTTCTTTTCTAGTTTTTTGTGGATGAAGTTGAACTTGGACAAGGAAGACAACATAATGGTTCTGTTTGGGTATATTTGTATAGAAGTTATATTGTTATGGATCCTCCAACATGTGGTGCTTGTTTAGATCTTTTTGCTAGCCCAAACTTCATACTAAGTAGAGATACTACTTGTGCATACAAATCCTTGAGACAAGTTTATTCCATGAGAGTCCACCATACCTACCTATATATGGTATTTCACTGCCATTCCAAGTAACTTGCATGTGCCACCTCTAAACATTCAAATAAACATCCGTTTTGTGTGCTCTTACCGCTCATGGAGCAACGGGGCGGTCATTATCTTCCATGCTAGGCGAGTTATTCTCGAGACGAGTGTTTATTCACTTGTCATTGTAAGAGAGAGGCTGGTAAAAAGGATGCCTAGTACTGCGTAATACAAAAATAAATAAATAATAACCCCCTAGAAAGTTGATTGTTTGGAGGGCACCCGTGGATACATCTAGCCATGGAATGTGTTTGAATGGTTGAGGTGGAGTAAAATTTCAATTCTATTTGGGAACCACCAATAATATGATTAGCATGGAAGATATTGAAAACTTTGTTGTGACGTTGACAGGAAAGGCACACCACCCAAAATTACATATTCATCTCTATTTTAAAACAATGAGCTCTGGCACTTGTGCAAATCCGTGCTTCCCTCTGCGAAGGGACAATCTATTTACTTTCATGTTACTTACTTTTCACGTTGAGTCAACTTCTTATTCCAACCTCAATCTAGTAGTTGGCAAGCATCATGTGGTGGGTAAAGATCCAAACATATATATCCACTCAAATATATTTGATCATGATTCATTATTGTTGACAATTATCTTTATGATAAGTATGTTGGGAAGCAAAACTTTAAGCCCCTATCTTTCTCCGTGTTCGATGGATGTTGTTTCTTCTAAAAATATGCCTTGAGTATTAGCAATCATAGAAGACTATATGATAATTGAGTATGTGGAGCTCTTACTTAGACTTCATGGTGCATTGAAATTGTTTGAACCATGACATGTAAATTGATTGATTTTCAAGAGAATCCATTGTTTAAACCATGACATGTAAATTGATTGAGTTTCAAGAGAATGCATTGTTTGAACCATGACATGTGAAATGATTGCTACTCAACCATGATAATTTTTATGAAAAAGTTGCTGGTTATGATGCTACAAAAAGTGACTGAAATTATCAATGATCAAACATATATACTATGCTAGCATTCACACTTCATAAATTATTTTTTTATCATTTACCTACTCAAGGACGAGTAGGAATTAAGCCCGAGGATGCTGATATGTCTCCAACGTATTGATAATTTATGAAGTCTTGATGACCCACAAGTATAGGGGATAAATCATAGTCCTTTAGATAAGTAAGAGTGTCGAACCCAACGAGGAGGAGAAGGCTCTGATAAACGGTTTTCAGCAAGGTAATAATTGCAAGCACTGAAAGTAGCGGTAAAAACTGATGGTGTAGTGAGGTGAAACATAGCAAGCGAAAAGTAACAAGTAGCAAGTAGTAGCAACGGTGCAGAAAAGGGGCACAATCCCTTTTGTAGCAAGGGACAAGCCTGAACAAAGTCTTATAAGAGGAAAAACGCTCCCGAGGACACACGGGAATTTCTGTCATGCTAGTTTCATCATGTTCATATGATTCGCGTTCGTTACTTTGATAGTTTGATATGTGGGTGGACCGGCGCTTGGGTACTGCCCTTACTTGGACAAGCATACCACTTATGATTAACCCCTCTTGCAAGCATCCACAACTACGAAAGAAGAATTAAGACAACGTCTAACCATAGCATTAAACTAGTGGATCCAAATCAGCCCCTTACGAATCAACGCATAGACTGGGGTTTAAGCTTCTGTCACTCTAGCAACCCATCATCTACTTACTACTCCCCAATGCCTTCCTCTAGGCCCAAATATGGTGAAGTGTTATGTAGTCGACGTTCACATAACACCACTAGAGGAAAAACAACATACAACATATCAAAATACCGAACGAATACCAAATTCACATGACTATTATCAGCATGACTTATCCCATGTCCTCAGGAACAAAAGTAACTACTCACAAAGCATAATCATAATCATGATCAGAGGTGTAATGAGTAGCATCAAGGATCTGAACATAAACTCTTCCACCAAGTAATCCAACTAGCATCAACTACAAAGAGTAATCAACACTACTAGCAACCTTACAAGTACCAATCGGAGTCGCGAGACGGAGATTGGTTACAAGGGATGAACTAGGGTTTGGAGAGGAGATGGTGCTGATGAAGATGTTGATGGAGATGACTCACCTCCGACGAGAGGAGTGTTGGTGACGATGATGGCGACGATTTCCCCCCTCCGGGAGGGAAGTTTCCCCCGTAGGATCGTCATGCCGGAGCTCTAGATTGGATCTGCTCAAGTTCTGCCTCGTGGCGGCGGATATTCCATGAAAAAGCTCCACCCTGATTTTTTTCCGGACGAAACCCTTCATATAGCAAAAGAGGGGGGCCAGTGGTCCGCCAGGGTGCCCACAAGCCCTGTTGCCGTGACCAGGGGGTAGGCCGCGGCAACCAGGCTTGTGGGGCCCTGGCTGCTCCCCTCTCACACTTCTTTCGCCCAGTATTTTTTATATATTCCCAAAAAATCCACGTTGATTTTCAGGGCATTTGGAGTTGCGCAGAATAGAGGACCCAGACTTGCTCCTTTTCCAGTCCAAAATTTCAGCTGCCGGTATTCTCCCTCTTCAAATAAACCTTGCAAAATAAGAGAGAAAAGGCATAAGTATGGTTCCACAAAGTATAATAACAGCCCATAAAGCGATAAATATCAACATGAAAGCATGATGCAAAATGGACGTATCAACTCCCCCAAGCTTAGACCTCGCTTGTCCTCAAGCGAAAACCAAGACCCAAAACATGTCCACATGTTTAGGGGTGAAGGTGTCGATAAAACATAATACGGACATGAGGGCATCATGATCACACATAGAGCAACAATACATCATAGAGATTCTTATGGGAAAGTAACAATTCCTTCACAAAGCAAAGTATGAAACAAAAACCTTACCGAGAAGTAGCCAATAACAGTCCATAGCCATTGAAGCAATTGCAATTTATCATATTATCAGAAAGAGTCAAATAAGAGCTTGTAAGGCAAATCGACATACTCAATCATCCCTTTTGTTTTCCACAATTGTTACAACTCACGTGGTACTCATGATATCAAAGTTTCAGTTGGACACGGAGAAAGATAGGGGCTTATAATTTTGCCTCCCAACCATTTACCTCAAGGGTAAAGTCAACAATAATAAAGCATAAGTACTCAACTCCAAGTTGATATATGAATATAGATCTTTCCCAAGCATATGACTTTCACCAAGAAAAAGGCTAAATAAGGAATTGGTGAAGATCACCATGACTCTGACAAAGGCAAAAAGTAAAGGTACAATATAGGCCCTTCGCAGAGGGAAGCAGAGGTTGTCATGCGCTTTTGAGGCTTGGATGCGTGTCCTCTTAGCGTGGAGGAACGTCACTTTATATTGCCTCCTGTGATAAAGAACTTTATTATGCAGTCTGTCGCTTTTATGTCTTCCTCATCATAGGTTCGTACAAAGCTTATTTTCCACACACTAATAGATCATACATATTAGAGAGCAATTTTTATTGCTTGCACCGATGACAACTTACTTGAGGGATCTTAATCAATCCATAGGTAGGTATGGTGGACACTCATGGAAAAACTGTTTTGAAGGTTTATGGATGCACAAGTAGTATCTCTACTTGGTGCGGGAGTTTTGGCTAATATGAGGTGGAAGCAATCGTCATATGCTAAGGGATCTCTAATCATATAACATTTTTTGGAACCAAGCAAACACAATTCATTATGTTGTCTTCCTTGTCCAACATCTACTTCTAAGCATGTAATAGTTTGGTGAGTGCTCACAATTATAGAAGGTGTCTAATATGATATATTTATATGTGAACCTATCTTTCCTTATTACTTCTTATCAATTGCAACAATGACTAGGGTCTATGTTGGTCTATTCTCAACAAGTTTCAATCATCATACTTGTTATATGTGAATCTATCACTTTCCATAGGATCATCTTATGATCTTTCATGCTATCGTTCTTTTCATACTTTTGATCACGACACAAAGCAAAGCCCTTGACTAAGATACTCTTTATTATATAGCTCGCAAGCTCGAATACATCGGGGGAGACACAAAGCAAAAGACTCAAACTAAAACACTAAAGACTTATTCCACTAAGGGAAGAAATAAAACTGAAAAGGAAAGAACTAAAACAAAGGTAAAAGCAAAAGAAATAAAGGTGATACGATACCAGGGCAACTCCCCCAAGCTTGGCCTAAGCCAAGGGGGTTGCCCATACCAATGCTTAGTTGTCTTCCTTTGGTGGTGATGGTGGTGGTTTTGTTGAAGTAGTCCGATCCTCCATCTTGCAAGGCATAGGTGCTCCATCATGGCAGGATGAACGAGTCGCCAGAATCCTCCAATGTGCAGCCAACCGTATTGATTTAAATCTATACTCATACTCACAGTTTTGGTTTTGCAGGTCATAGATCTAGCCCTGAAGTTGATCAACCCTGTCATAGAGCCTGGGGAGGTGCTTCCCAATGTCAATGGCATCCATCTTGTGATTGCTGGTGAACTCCGTGATCATCATGTGGTTGGCGTTGAGTCCACGCTCTACCATCCCTTGGCACTTGAAGACTTGTTGCTCCATTGCTTCGAGCCTCGTCTCCATGCTTCCGGTCTTCTTAGGCCCCTCAACATCACGGATGTGCAACATCCCCTCGCTCATCTTGATAGATTGGGGGTGCTGCAATACTTCCGTAAGGTAGGGATTGATGACCTTCTCGAAGATCTTGTCCTTAGGAACTTTTGGGGAAGTCATGACAATCTAGATCTGCTATAGAAACAGGCTCGAAACGAAAACAGAGGAAAACTGCGCGATATAGAGATCAAAACCCTCAGGCGTATATATAATGATTTTTTCTGGACCAGAAGGAGTACTCCGCAAGAAAACGGAGTCCGGGAGGCACACGAGGTGCCCACAAGCCCTGTTGCCATGGCCAGGGGGTAGCCCGCGACAACCAAGCTTGTGGCCGCCTCGTGCGCTCTCCGGACTGCTTTTTATTTTTTTATTTTTTCGTAAATTCCAAAACGGAGAAAATTTCCTATTGGAAAAGTTTCGGAGTCCAATTACTTACCGAAACACACACCTCTTCGTTTTCAGGGTCTGAAACAGGTTGATAAACATCCCTTATGTACTCCTCTCGGGTTATGATATTGATGATATTGGTCTCAACATTTATGGGAGTACTAGAGATGTAATGCTTGATTCTTTGCCCATTTACCACTCTAGGAAAATTACCTTCCGTGTTATTGATTTTGATGGCACCGGAACGATATACTTCCTCGACAACGTAGGGACCTTCCCATTTAGAGAGAAGCTTGCTTGCGAAGAATCTTAAGCGAGAATTGTATTGCAGGACATAATCACCTACATTGAACTCTCGTTTTTGTATTCTTTTATCGTGCCATCTCTTAACCTTTTCCTTGAACAACTTGGCATTCTCATATGCCTGGGCCCTCCATTCATCTAATGAGCTGATATCAAAGAACCGCTTCTCACCGGCAAGTTTGAAATCGAAGTTGAGCTCTTTGATTGCCCAATAAGCTTTTTGTTCCAGCTCAAGAGGTAAATGACAGGCCTTACCATAAACCATTTTATACGGCAACATGCCCATGGGATTCTTATAAGCAGTCCTATAAGCCCATAGTGCATCGTCAAGTTTGCTAGAACAATTATGTCGAGATCTATTGACGGTATTTTGTAAGATCAATTTGATCCCCCTATTACTCAACTCCACTTGACCACTAGATTGAGTATGATAAGGAGATGCAACTCTATGGTTGACATCATACTTAGCGAACATTTTGCGGAAAACACCATGAATGAAGTGTGAACCGCCATCAGTCATCAGATATCTAGGGACTCCAAATCTTGGAAAAATGACTTCTTTAAGCATCTTAATAGAGGTGTGGTGATCAGAATTTTTAGTGGGGATAGCCTCTACCCACTTAGTGACATAATCCACAACAACTAAGATGTGAGTATACCCATTGGAACTCGGGAAAGGTCCCATATAATCAAAGCCCCAGACATCAAATGGTTCAATGACAAGTGAATAGTTCATAGGCATTTCCTGACGCTTACTAATATTCCCTATTCTTTGTGCATTCGTCACAAGACAAGACAAACTTACGGGCATCCTTGAAGAGAGTGGGCCAATAGAAACCTGATTGCAATACCTTATGAGTAGTTCTGTCTCCAGCATGGTGTCCTCCGTAGGCCTCAGAATGACACTTCTGCAGGATCTGTCCCTGTTCATGTTCAGGCACACAACGTCTAATAACACCATCTACTCCTTCCTTATAAAGGTGATGATCATCCCAAAAGTAGTGTCTCAAATCAAAGAAGAATTTCTTCTTTTGCTGGTAGGTGAAACTGGGTGGTATGTATTTGGCTACGATATAGTTTGCGTAATCAGCATACCAAGGTGCACTATGTGAAGTGCGGATGACATTCAATTGCTCATCAGGAAAGCTGTCATCAATAGGTCGTGGGTCATCAAGGACATTCTCTAGCCTAGACAAGTTATCTGCTACAGGGTTATCAGCACCCTTTCGGTCAACAACGTGCAAATCAAATTCCTGTAGCAGGAGAACCCATCTGATTAGCCTAGGCTTAGCGTCCTTCTTCTCCATAAGATACTTTATAGCAGCATGACCAGAGTGAATAGTGACTTTGGAGTCAACTATATAAGATCTGAACTTTTCACATGCAAACACGACTGCTAAAAACTCCTTCTCCGTGGTGGCATAGTTTCTTTGGGCACTGTCTAGAGTTTTACTAGCGTAGTGAATGACATCCAACTTCTTGTCAACTCTTTGTCCTAGAACAACACCAATAGCATAATCACTAGCATCACACATGATTTCAAAGGGCAAGTTCCAATCAGGTGGTTGAACAATAGGTGCGGTTATCAAGGCCTTCTTGAGTATTTCGAAAGCTTCCTCACAATCCTCATCAAAAACAAAAGGAACATCCTTTTGCAAGAGGTTGGTAAGAGGCCTAGAAATCTTAGAGAAGTCTTTAATGAACCTTCTATAGAAACCAACATGACCTAGGAAACTTCGTATACCTCTGATATCTGTGGGGCAAGGCATTTTCTCGATTGCATCAACCTTAGCCTTATCAACTTCAATGCCTTTCTCAGAGATTTTGTGTCCTAAGATGACGCCTTCATTAACCATGAAGTGGCACTTCTCCCAGTTCAAGACAAGGTTGGTATCTTTGCATCTCTATAAGACTCGATCAAGGTTGCTGAGGCAATCATCAAAGGAAGAACCGTAAACGGAGAAATCATCCATGAAAACCTCAACAATCCTTTCACAAAAGTCAGAGAATATAGCCATCATACATCTTTGAAAGGTGGCAAGTGCATTGCACAAGCCAAAAGGCATACATCTATAAGCAAAGGTACTGAAGGGGCAGGTGAAAGTGGTTTTCTCCTGATCAGATTGTGCAACAGGTATTTGCGAGAAACCTGAATAACCGTCTAGAAAGCAGAAGTGTGTGTGTTTAGATAGCCTTTCTAGCATTTGGTCGATAAACGTCAAAGGATAATGGTCTTTCCTAGTTGCCTTGTTCAGTTTCCGGAAGTCTATCACCATCCTATAGCCAGTAATAATCCTCTGTGGGATTAGTTCATTCTTATTATTGGGAACGGCGGTGATACCTCCCTTCTTAGGTACGCAATGTACTGGACTTACCCAATCACTATGAGCAACAGGATAGATGATTCCTGCTTCCAGAAGCTTTAATATTTCTTTTCTCATGACCTCTTTCATCCTCGGATTTAATCTCCGTTGATGATCAACAACTGGCTTAGAATGAGGATCGGTTTTAATCTTGTGCTGACATAGAGTAGGACTAATACCCTTAAGATCATCAAGAGTATATCCAATAGAAGCACGGTTCTTCCTCAAAGTTTTTAATAACTTCTTCTCTTCGTGATTCGAGAGGTGAGCACTAATAATAACAGGATATATCTCCTTCTCATCAAGATAGACATACTTAAGATTATCTGGTAACTGTTTTAGCTCGAACACAGGATCACCCTTTGGTGGGGGAGGATCCCCAAGCAGTTCAACAGGCAGATTATTCTTGAGAATAGGATATTGTTCTAAAACAATTTTATCTATCTCATCTCTTTCATCCATATGCATATCATTTTCATGCTCAAGCAGATATTGGTCTAAAGGATCCGTAGGAGGTATGGCAATAGAGGCAAGAGCAATGATTTCATCCCTACCAGACGACTCTTTTTCATGGGGTTGTCTTCCAAACTTGGAGAAGTTAAATTCATGAGACACACCCTCGAAACTAACAGTGACGGTCTGTTTAATGCAATCAATGTGAGCATTGACAGTGTTGAGAAAGGGTCTACCAAATATGATGGGACAAAAGCTATCTTGTGCAGTAGCAAGGACGAGGAAATCAGTAGGATACTTCGTCTTACCACACAGGACTTCTACGTCTCTCACAATTCCCAGAGGGCAAATAGTGTCTCTATTAGCTAGCGTAATAGTGACATCAATGGGTTCTAACTAAGCCGGTGCAATCTCATCTTTGATTTCATCATATAGGGACCGGGGTATTGCACTAACACTAGCACCCATATCACATAAACCATGATAACAGTGATCTCCTATCTTGACAGAAACAACGGGCAGGCCAACTACAGGTCCGTATTTGTCTTTCGCGTGAGGTTTAGCTATTCTAGCGGAGTCCTCACAGAATTTGATAACATGCCCGTCTATGTCTTCGGCTAAGATATCTTTGATAATAGCAACACTAGGTTCAACTCTAATTTCCTCAGGGAGTGCAAGTGGTCTAATGTAACCCCTACGTATCACAGTTGGAGCTTTAGAATAATCCTTTTTCCTAGTAGGGTAAGGTGGTTTCTCAGCGTAGGCACAAGGAACATTAGGATCACTAAAGGCAATGACTTTATCCTCAACTAGATTGGGTTTAACTATGTTGACTTCTACAGGAGGATGATACTTAAACCACTTCTTTTTGGGAAGATCAACATGAGCAACAAAAGATTCACATAGAGAAGCTACTATCTCAGGGTCAAGTCCATACTTAGCGCTAAAATCTCTAGAAGTGTTTGTTTCAACAAAAGATTTAACGCAATCAAACTGGAAATTCATACCTAACTCCTTACATTCTTCAAGATCCCAATCTTCAGAGTTACGTTTGATTCTTTCCAATAAGTTCCACTTGTGGTCAATATCCTTCTTCATAAAAGAACCGGTACACGAAGTGTCAAGCATGGTACGATCATCATGAGAAAGCCGAGGATAAAAGTTTTGAGTGATAATTTCTCTCGAGAGCTCATGATTGGGGCATGAATATAGCATTGATTTAAGCCTCCCCCAAGCTTGAGCTATGATTTCCCTGTCACGAGGCCAAAAGTTATAAATATAATTCCGATCACGATGTACTAAATGCATAGGATAAAACTTTTGATGAAATTCCAATCTCAACCGATTGTAGTCCCATGATCCAGTATCATCACATAGCCTATACCATGTCAGCGCCTTATCCTTCAAAGATAAAGGAAAGACTTTCTTCTTTACCTCATCCTCGGGCAAACCTGCAAGCTTAAATAAACCACAAACTTCATCTACATCGATTAGATGCAAGTCTGGATGTGAAGATCCATCTCCTGTAAAAGGATTAGCCAACAGTTTCTCAAGCATACCCGAAGGAATTTCATAAAAGATATTTTCAGTAGGTACCTCAGGTTGACGAACAACTCCTCGTGCTTCCGTTCGTGGTGAAGATACCCCGAACAAACTCCTCAAAGGAACAGTTTCCATAGTGACAAGTGACAATAAATTTCAGCACAGTATATAAATGTTTCCTTACCAAATTCCACTTACCAAAGGCACTTCCCTCCCCGGCAACGGCGCCAGAAAAGATTCTTTATGACCCACAAGTATAGGGGATCAATCGTAGTTCTTTCGATAAGTAAGAGTGTCGAACCCAACGAGGAGGAGAAGGCTCTGACAAACGGTTTTCAGCAAGGTAATAACTGCAAGCACTGAAAGTAGCGCTAAAAAGTGATGGTGTAGTGAGGTGAAACGTAGCAAGCGAAAAGTAACAAGTAGCAAGTAGTAGCAACGGTGCAGCAAAGTGGCCCAATCCCTTTTGTAGCAAGGGACAAGCCTGAACAAAGTCTTATAAGAGGAAAAACGCTCCCGAGGACACACGGGAATTTCTGTCATGCTAGTTTCATCATGTTCATATGATTCGCGTTCGTTACTTTGATAGTTTGATATGTGGGTGGACCGGCGCTTGGGTACTGACCTTACTTGGACAAGCATCCCACTTATGATTAACCCCTCTCGCAAGCATCCGCAACTAGGAAAGAAGAATTAAGACAACTTCTAACCATAGCATTAAACTACTGGATCCAAATCAGCCCCTTACGAAGCAACACATAGACTGGGGTTTAAGCTTCTGTCACTCTAGCAACCCATCATCTACTTACTACTCCCCAATGCCTTCCTCTAGGCCCAAATATGGTGAAGTGTTATGTAGTCGACGTTCACATAACACCACTAGAGGAAAAACAACATACATCATATCAAAATACCGAACGAATACCAAATTCACATGACTATTATCAGCATGACTTATCCCATGTCCTCAGGAACAAAAGTAACTACTCACAAAGCATAATCATAATCATGATCAGAGGTGTAATGAGTAGCATCAAGGATCTGAACATAAACTCTTCCACCAAGTAATCCAACTAGCATCAACTATAAAGAGTAATCAACACTACTAGCAACCATACAAGTACCAATCGGAGTCGCGAGACGGAGGTTGGTTACAAGAGATGAACTAGGGTTTGGAGAGGAGATGGTGCTGATGAAGATGTTGACGGAGATGACTCCCCTCCGACGAGAGGAGTGTTTGTGATGACGATGGCGACGATTTCCCCCCTCCGGGAGGGAAGTTTCCCCGGCAGGATCGTCATGCCGGAGCTCTAGATTGGATCTGCCCAAGTTCCGCCTCATGGCGGCGGAGATTCCATGAAAAATCTCCACCCTGATTTTTTCCTGGACGAAACCCTTCATATAGCAAAAGAGGGGGCCAGTGGGCTGCCAGGGTGCCCACAAGCCTTGTTGCCGTGGCGAGGGGGTAGGCCGCGACAACCAGGCGTGTGGGGCCCTGGCTGCTCCCCTCTGACACTTCTTTCGCCCAGTATTTTTTATATATTCCATAAAAAATCCACGTTGATTTTCAGAGCATTTGGAGTTGCGCAGTATAGAGGACTCAGACTTGCTCCTTTTCCAGTCCAGAATTCCAGCTCCCGGTATTCTCTCTCTTCAAATAAACCTTGCAAAATAAGGGAGAAAAGGCATAAGTATGGTTCCACAAAGTATAATAATATTCCATAAAGCGATAAATATCAACATGAAAGCATGATGCAAAATGGACGTATCAAGTATTCATGCCATGTTCACCTATACTTACAATATTTTTATATGAATTTGATGAACTTTGTATGATTTATTTAGAACTAACTCGGACTGACGCTGTTTTCAATAGAATTACCATGGTGTTGTTTTTTGTGCACAAAATGGAAGTTCTCGGAATCGCTGAAACTTCTATATATTTTTTTTGGAGGAAATAAGAAATATTGGAGAGAAGAACCATCGGAGGAGAGCCACCTGTGGGCCACAATGTAACAGGATGCGACCCACCTAGGTCATGCCCTGATAGCATGTGGGGCTCATGTGGCTCCGTTTGGCGAGATTCCAACTCTAAAAAACCCTATATATACTAGAAACCTCAGAAATAAAGAGAGAACTTTTGCTCCACCGCCACAACTCTCTGTATCGATGAAAAACCCATATGGAACCTTTCTAGTACCTTGTCGGAGAGGGGAAATCATCTCCCGTGGCCATGTTCATCATCCGGCGAAGGCCATGACGAGGAGGGAGTAGCTCACGCTCAGGGCTGAGGTTTTGTACGAGTAGCTATGTGTTTAATCTCTCTCTCTCTCTCTCTCTCTCTCGTTCTTGAGATGTCATGATCTTGATGTATCACAGGCTTTGTTAATATAGTTGCATTATATGGTGTTTCTCCCTTGCTATTGTTGTGATGAATTGAATCTTTCACTTTAAGATCTCGTTATGTTGCATTCAATATCCAGGTTTGGTAACACTTGATGTATTTCTTGCATGTGGATACCCGTGGTGACATTGGGGTATTCAAGTGATTCACTTGATATATGTTATGGCATCAACTTGCGGATTCCAGTGACCTTGGGGATCTATGCATAGGGGTTGAATGCACGTTTTCATAATATGTTCTCCGATAGAAATCTTGGGGTGCTCCTTGAAGTTCTTTGTGTTGGATTGAATATGATAGATCTGAAATTGTTTGACGCATGTCGCATAATTTACCCACGGATACTTGAGGTGACGTTGGAGTATCCAAGTGACATTAGGGTTGATTGATATGTATCATGGGTGTTATTCTAGTACGGACTCTAGGGATGTTTTTGACACTTATAGAAATAGCTCAAAAGATTGATCAGAAAGAATAACTTTGAGGTGGTTCTACTACCTACACCAATTTCATCTTATTGTTCTCCTCTAGATAGGAACTTTGGAGTGATTCTTTGTTGTGCCTTGAGGGATGATCATATGATTCTACTATGTTAGCATTTTTGAGAGATTGCACTAGTGAAAGTATGAACCCTAGGACTTATTACCAAGCATTTATACAATGTTTTGCTCGCTATTTTGCACTTGGTACCTTGCTGTTTTTATATTTTCAGATTACAAAAACCTATATCTACTATCCATACTACACTTGTATCACTATCTCTTCGCCGAACTAGTGCACGTATAGAATTTTCCATTGTATTGGGTGTGTTGGGGACACAACATATTTTTTGTATTTGATTGCAGGGTTGTTTGAGAGATACCATATTCATCCTACACCTCCCATGGATTGATAAATCTTAGGTCATCCACTTGATGGAAAATTGCCACTGTCTTGCAAAACTCTACTCTTGGAGGCCCAACATAGTCTACACGAATAAAGTTATGTAGTAGACGTCATGCCCTGATGCCTGTGGACTCCCTGTGAAACATCTCTGCTTGATTCCAACATTGAAAAATTCTATATATTGAGAACCCCCCCAGTTAACATAGAACTTCTGCTCCGCCATCGCAAGCCTCTGTTCCGAAGCGATCTCATGTGCATGCCTATTGTGGCACCCTGTCGGAGGGGGAAATCATCACTGTAGTTCATCTTCACCATCCCAGTGGTCTCCATGACGAGGAGGGAGTAGTTCACCCTCGGGGCTGAGGGTATGCACGAGTAGCTATGGGTGTGTTTGGTTGCATTCTCATTTCAGCATAGTTATTCCCTCTTCATGCATGCTCATCTCAGCACCTCTCTTCATGCAAGCTCTCTTCATGCATGGTTCTAGTGTATTTGTGTTAAGATAGTGTCGACTCATGCACCCTTCATACACTCTATTAAACACCTAAAAGTTGGTCAAGATGGGAACTTTTGGAATCATGCACCTTTCATGCACCCTACCAGACACACCCTATGTGTTTGATCTCTCTCTTTCGTGTTCTTGAGATGGAACGATCTTGATGTATCACAGGCTTTGCTAATGTAGTTGGATCATATGGTGTTCTTCCCTTGCTGTATTGGTGTGATGAATTGAGTCTTTCCATGTGAGGTTTTCTTAAGTTTGATTGGATTTGACAACACTTCATATATGTCTTGCATGTGAATACCCGTGGTGACAATTGGGTATTCTATCGAGTCACTTGATGTATGTTTTGGTAATCAACCCATGGTTTCCCAAGGTGACAATGGGGTGACCTATGCATATGGGTTTATACACGTTCTTGTCCTACTTTCTTTGATAGAAATCCCGAGGGTACTCTTTGATGTTCTTTATGTTGGATTGAATATGATGAATCTGAAATTGTTTGATGCATGTTGAATAATCAACTCATGGATAGTTGTGGTAACATTGGAGTATCTAGGTGACATTAGAGTTGGTTGATGTGTATTATAGGTGTTATTCTAGTACAAACTCTAGGGCTATTTGTGACATTTATAGGAATAGCTCAATAGATTGATCAGAAAGGATAACTATGAGATGGTTCTACTACTTACAAAAATTGCATATTATGTTCTCCGCTAGATAGGAACTTTGGAGTGATTCCTTATCACACGTTGAGGGATGGTTATATGATTCAATTATGTTAGCATAGTTGAGAGGTTGCACTAGTGAAAGTATGAACCCTAGGCCTTATTTCCAAGCATTGATATATCGGTTTGCTCGTTGTTTACTACTTTTTACCTTTATGTTTTTATATTTTCATATTACAAAATCCTATTTCTACTATCCATACTACACTTGTATCACCATCTCTTCGGCGAACTACTACACCTATACAATTTACCATTGTATTGGGTTTGTTGGGGATACGAGAGATTTCTTGTATTTGATTGCGGGTTTGTTTGAGAGAGACCATCTTCATCCTACACCTCCCACAGATTGATAAACCTTAGGTCAATCCAATTGAGGGAAATTTGTTGTTGTCCTACAAAACTCTGCACTTGGAGGCCCAACAACGTCTACAAGAATAAAGTTGTGTAGCACACATCAAGCCCTTTTCTAGCACCGTTACAGGGAGGTGAGTGCTTGAAGGTATATCTTTAGATCTTGCAATCGAACCTTTTAGTTTGTTGTTTATCATTAGTTTGGTTTATGAAAACAAAACTATAAAAAATGGAAATGAAGTTGCATCAAATGCTTTACCTTTATGAAGTCTTTCTTGAAAATGATGGATAAGAAAATTGTACCAAATTGTTAGAAGAAGAATTTAATAAATTTTTTAGCATGAATTACTTGAATGACGAGCATGATTGCAATGTTGTTAGTATGAATTCTATGAGTATCCAGGATGCTAATGATATGCAAAGCCACAAGCTTGGGGATGCTATGTTTGATGAAGATGATGATTTTAGTCCTCCGAGTTTTATAGGAAGTGATTTTGACTTAAATGTTCTTGACATGTGATTCATCATGCTCTCTTGCATGTTTAAATTACTACTTTTTATGTGAGCATCATTGAAATCATCATGCCTAGCTAAAAGGCATTAAAGAAAAGCACTTGTTGGGAGACAACCCAACACTTATACTTTCTGTTTTTGTGTGTTCACACGATTAAGATAATTTATTAATCATGTTTTGTGCCTTTTATTTCAATAACGTGTCAAGTAAAGCCTTTGGGATAGTGTGGATATTTGTTGGTTTGATTCTGTGTAAAAACAGAAACTTTTGTGTCCAGTATAAAAATTCTCAGAACTTACTAGAGCATGAAAATATTCTGAAATTTTTACACGTTCTTGGACTTCAAATGTCCTACGTTTTCCTAATTTTCTAGAATTGTTAGAGATAAGGAAGTATGGTTCTTGTCCGGATATTTACAGATTGTCTTGTTTTTGACCAATTCTCTTATGCATGCATATTAGCTTGTTTTAGAGTTTCCATAATTTATATTTAGTGATATAAATTATGGTAATGATATAATAAAGTAGGAAATATGCGATAACAATTATGAATCTTTTATCGATAGTACCAACGTGAATGATCTATTTTTATTACACTAACTCATCTCACAAAGTTCCATTAAGTTTTGTGTGATTGAAGTTTTCAAATTTTGGGTGAGATATCGATATGAGGAGAATAATGAGAGAAAATTCCGTGAGATTGGGTATTCCGAGCACACGCTCAAGGTAATATCCAAGGAAGACTCAAGCATCTAAGCTTGGGGTTGACCTCAAAGGCATCCTCTCTTTTGTCTCCCACACTATTGGTATATCTTACTTGGAGCTAAATTTTATTCGTCACATAGTATGTGTTTTGCTTGGGGAGTCATTTTATTTTGTTAAAATTTGATTGCTGTTATTTATAATCACGTTTTTCAATAAAAAGTACCAAGAATTTCCTCGAGGATGCTTGAATTGCATGTTTGATGTGTGATGTATAAAAACAGAAACTTTTGGTGTAGTATTTGAATTATGATATTTTACTAGAACGTGGAAAGCTTCTGAAATGTTTAAACAATACTTCATACAATTTTTTTATCATTTACTAAATTTTCATAATTTTTGGAGATACATAAGTATACTTTTCAAATTAATTTCTACAGACTGTACTGTTTGGATAAATTATTGTCATAGTTTTGTCATCTACTTATCCTAGAGTTTTCATGCCTTATATTGGTAGATATAAATGATGGAAATCATAGTATACAATACGTAATGTCTTTAAATTATTATGCAACTAGTCTTGGCAGCACATGAAGTGTCGATTTATTCTTATGGGTGCTAACCTATCTCACGAGTTTTTTCAAATTTTGTTTTTATAAAGATTTGGAGGCGTAGGTAAAACCAGGATATGAGAGGAATTAAAAATACAAAAAAGCTCAAACTTGGGGATGCACAAGGCTCCACAAGTCATATTACAAGAAGTCTCAAGCATCTAAGCTTGGAGATGCTATGCATCCCACCTCTCTTCGTCAACAACTATCGATTAGCCTATGTTGATCCTAAGTTTCTATGTTTTCACTGGATATGTGATATTCTTGGAGTGTACTTTGTTTTCTTTGTTGTTTGAAGTAAATCCCAGTTCCAAAAATCTTTATTGAGATAGGGTCCTTACATAGCTACTTGGTTGTTTGACTACTCATTGTTCTTCACTTATATCTTTTGAGAGTAGTTTGATGTTTACTCTTGCGCTTCAATTATATCCTAAGAGTAAATAGTGCATGAATTGAAAATCATAAATCTGAAATTATCATTGTGCTTTATGCTTAGTAGTAGTTTCACATTTAAAGTAAAATCGATTGAAGTTTTGACAATCATAATATCGGTCATACAAGCAATTCATGAATGATTACTATAAGGAAGAGAACTTTCACACACAAATACTGTTGGAAATATGCCCTAGAGGCAATAATAATTAGTTATTATTATATTTATTTGTTCATGATAATCGTTTATTATCCATGCTATAATTGTATTGATTGGAAACACAATGCATGTGTGGATACATAGACAAAAACACTGTCCCTAGTGAGCCTCTAGTTGACTAGCTCGTTGATCAAAGATGGTCAAGGTTTCCTGACCATAGGCAAGTGTTGTCACTTGATAACGGGATCGCATCATTAGGAGAATCATGTTATGGACTAGACCCAAACTAATAGACGTAGCATGTTGATCGTGTCATTTTGTTGCTACTGTTTTCTGCGTGTCAAGTATTTGTTCCTATGACCATGAGATCATATAACTCACTGACACCGGACGAATGCTTTGTGTGTATCAAACGTCGCAATGTAACTGGGTGACTATAAAGATGCTCTACAGGTATCTCCGAAGGTGTTCGTTGAGTTAGTATGGATCGAGACTGGGATTTGTCACTCCGTGTGACGGAGAGGTATCTCGGGGCCCACTCGGTAATACAACATCACACACAAGCCTTGCAAGCATTGTGACTTAGTGTAAGTTGAAGGATCTTGTATTATGGAACGAGTAAAGAGACTTGCCGGTAAACGAGATTGAAATAAGTATGCGGATACTGACGACCGAATCTCGGGCAAGTAACATACCGAAGGACAAAGGGAATGACATACGAGATTATATGAATCCTTGGCACTGAGGTTCAAACGATAAGATCTTCGTAGAATATATAGGATCCAATATGGGCATCCAGGTCCCGCTATTGGATATTGACCGAGGAGTCACTCGGGTCATGTCTACATAGTTCTCGAACCCGCAGGGTTTGCACACTTAAGGTTCGACATTGTTTTATGCGTATTTGAGTTATGTGGTTGGTTACCGAATGTTGTTCGGAGTCCCGGATGAGATCACGAGGGTTTCCGGAATGGTCCGGAAACGAAGATTGATGTATAGGATGACCTCATTTGATTACTGGAAGGTTTTCGGAGTTACCGGGAATGTACCGGGAATGGCGAATCGGTTCCAGGTGTTCACCGGGGGGGGGGGGGGCAACCCACCCCGGGGAAGCCCATAGGCCTTGGGGGTGGCGCACCAGCCCTTGGTGGGCTGGTTGGACAGCCCGAGAAGGGCCCTATGCGCCATGGATAGAAAATCAAAGAGAAAAAAGGAGGTGGGAAAGGAGAGAAGGACTCCACTTTCCAATCCTAGTTGGACTAGGATTGGAGGAGGACTCCTCCTCCCTTGGTGGCGCAGCCCTTGGGGCTCCTTGAGCCTCAAGGCAAGCCTCCCCTCCCTCGTCCTATATATATGGAGCAACTAGGGCTGATTTGAGACAACTTTTGCCATGGCAGCCCGACCACATACCTCCACGGTTTTACCTCTAGATCGCGTTTCTGTGGAGCTCGGGCGGAGCCCTGCTGAGATTAGATCACCACCAACCTCCGGAGCGCCATCACGCTGCCGAAGAACTCATCTACCTCTCCGTCTCTCTTGCTGGATCAAGAAGGCCGAGATCATCGTCGAGCTGTACTTGTGCTGAACGCGGAGGTGCCGTCCGTTCGGCACTAGATCGGAGCGGAACGTGGGACGGATCGCGGGACGGTTCGTGGGACGGTTTGTGGGGCGGATCGAGGGACGTGAGGACGTTCCACTACATCAACCGCGTTTCTTAACGCTTCTGCTGTGCCATCTACAAGGGTACGTAGATCGGAAATCCCCTCTCGTAGATGGACATCACCATGATAGGTCTTCGTGCGCGTAGGAATTTTTTTGTTTCCCATGCGACGTTCCCCAACAGTGGCATCATGAGCTAGGTTCATGCGTAGATGTAATCTCGAGTAGAACACAAAAGTTTTTGTGGGCGGTGATGTGCGTTTTGCTGCCCTCCTTAGTCTTTTCTTGATTCCGCGGTATTGTTGGATCGAAGCGGCTCGGACCGACATTACTCATACGCTTACAAGAGACTGGTTTCATCGCTACGAGTAACTCCGTTGCTCAAAGATGACCGGCGAGTGTCGGTTTCTCCAACTTTAGTTGAACCGGATTTGACCGAGAAGTTCCTTGGATGAGGTTAAATAGCAATTCATATATCTCTATTGTGGTGTTTGCCTAAGTAAGATGCGATCCTACTAGATATCCATGGTCACCACGTAAAACATGCAACAACAATTAGAGGACGTCTAACTTGTTTTTGCAGGGTATGCTTGTGATGTGATATGGCCAACGATGTGATGTGATATATTGGATGTATGAGATGATCATGTTGTAATAGTTAATATCGACTTGCACGTCGATGGTACGGCAACCGACAGGAGCCATAGGGTTGTCTTTATACTAACGTTTGTGCTTGCAGATGCGTTTACTATATTGCTAGGACGTAGCTTTAGTAGTAATAGCATGAGTAGCACGACAACCCCGATGGCGACACGTTGATGGAGATCATGATGATGGAGATCATGGTGTGACGCCGGTGACAAGAAGATCGTGCCGGTGCTTTGGTGATGGAGATCAAGAAGCAGATGATGATGGCCATATCATGTCACTTATGAATTGCATGTGATGTTAATCCTTTATGCACCTTATCTTGCTTAGAACGATGGTAGCATTATGAGGTGATCTCTCACTAAAATTTCAAGACGAAATTGTGTTCTCCCTGACTGTGCATCGTTGCGGCAGTTCTTCGTTTCGAGACACCACGTGATGATCGGGTGTGATAGACTCAACGTTCACATACAACGGGTGCAAAACAGTTGCACACGCGGAACACTCGGGTTAAGCTTGACGAGCCTAGCATGTGCAGACATGGCCTCGGAACACATGAGACCGAAAGGTCGAGCATGAATCATATAGTTGATATGATTAGCATAGAGATGCTTACCACTGAAACTATTCTCGACTCACGTGATGATCGGACTTGAGATAGTGGATTTGGATCATGTACCACTCAAATGACTAGAGAGATGTACTTTTTGAGTGGGAGTTCTTAAGTAATATGATTAATTGAACTAATTGTCATGAACATAGTCTAATGGTCTTTGCGAATTACGATGTAGCTTGCGCTATAGCTCTACTGTTTTTATATGTTTCTAGAGAATTTTTAGTTGAAAGTTGATAGTAGCAAACTTTGCAGACTGAGTCTGTAAAACCGAGGATTGTCCTCGTTGCTGTGCATAAGGCTTATGTCCTTAATACACCACTCGGTGTGCTGCACCTCGAGCGTCGTCTGTAGATGTTGTGAACATCCGACATACACGTTTCTGATGACTACACGATAGTTCAGTGCAAAATACTTAATGTCTTAGAAGCAAGGCGCCGAAGACGTTTTGAAACGTCACGGAACATAAGAGATGTTCTAAAGAGATGAAATTGTGATTTCATGCTTGTGCCCTTGTTAAGAGGTATGAGACCTCCGACAAGATTCTTTGTCCACGAAGTAAAGGAGAAAATCTCAATCGTTGAGCGTATGCTCAGATTATCTGAGTACGACAATCGCTTGAATCAAGTGGGAGTTGATCTTCCAGATAAGATAGTGATGGTTCTCCAAAGTCACTGCCACCAAGCTGTGAGAGCTTCGTGATGAACTATAACATATCAAGGATAGATACAATGATCCTTGAGCGATTCGCAATGTTTGACACTGCGAAATTAGAAATCAAGAAGGAGCATCAATAGTTGATGGTTAGTAAAACCACTAAGTTTCGATAAAGGCAAGGGCTAGAAGGGATACTTCGTGAAACGGAAAAACAGTTGCTGCACTAATGAAGAGACCCCAGATTAAACCCAAGCCCAGGACTAAGTGCTTCTGTTATGAGGGGAACGATCACTGAGGCGGAGCAACTCTAGATATTTGGTAAGATAAGAAGGCTGGCAAAAGTCGAAAGAAGTATATTTGATATACATGATGTTGATGTGTACTTTACTAGTACTCCTAGTAGCACGAGGGTATTGTATACCGGTTCGGTTGCTAAGTGATTAGTAACACGAAATGAAAGCTATAGCATAAACGGAGACTAGCTAAAGGCGAGGTGACGATACGTGTTGGAAGCGTTTCCAAGGTTGATATGATCAAATGTCACACACTCCCTCTACCATCGGGATTGGTCTTAAACCTAAATAATTGTTATTTGGTGCTTGCGTTAAGCATGAACATGATTGGATCATGTTTATTCAATACGATTATTCATTTAAAGAGAATAATGGTTACTCTATTTGCTTGAATAATAACCTTCAATGGTTTATTGAATCTCGATCGTAGTGTTACACATGTTCATGATATTGGTGCCAAAAGATACGAGGTAATGATGATAGTACCACTTACTTGTGGCACTGCCACTTGAGTCATGTTGGTATAAATTGCATGAAGAGGCTCCATGCTGATGGATCTTTATACTCACTTGATTTCGAATCACTAGTGACATGCAAATCATACCACATGAGCAAGGCCTTGTTTTCATTGAGATGAAACAAGATAGTAACTTGTTGGAAGTGATACATTATGATGTATGCAGTCCAATGGGTGCTGAGGCACGCAGTGGATATCATTATGTTCTTACTTCAATGATGATTTGAGCAGATACAAGAGTATTTACTTAATGAATCACAAGTCTGAAATATTGAAAAGTTCAATTCTGTTTCGGAGTGAAGTTCGTCGTAACAAGAGGATAAACTGTCTATGATATGATCATAGAAATGAATATCTGAGTTACAAGTTTTGGTACGTAGTTAAGACAATGTGGAAATTGTTTTGCAGTTCATGCCACCTGGAACATCATAGTGTGATGATGTGTCTGAACGTCATAGCCACGCACTATTTGGTATGGTGCATGCTATGATGTCTCTTATCGAATTACCACTATCGTTTATGGGTTATGCATTAGAGACAACCGCATTCACTTTAAATAGGGCACCGCGTATTTCCGTTGAGATGACACAGTATAGACTAAGGTTTAGAGAAATCTAAACTGTCATTTCTTGAAAGTTTGGGGCTTCGACACTTATGTGAAAAAGTTTCAGTCTGATAAGCTCGAACCCAAAGCGGATAAATGCATCTTCATAGGATATCGAAAATAGTTGGGTACATCTCCTATCTCAAATTCGAAAGCAAAGTGTTTGTTTCTAGAAATGGATCCTTTCTCGAGGAAAGGTTTCTCTCGAAAGAATTGAGTGGGAGGGTGGTAGAACTTGATGAGGTTATTGAACCATCACTTCAACCAGTGTGTAGTAGGGCGCAGGAAGTTGTTCCTGTGGCGCCTACACCAATTGAAGTGAAAGCTGATGATGGTGATCATCGAGCATCGGATCAAGTTACTACAAACCTCGTAGGTTGACAACGTCGCGTACTACTGCAGAGTGGTACGGTAACCCTGTCTTGGAGGTCATGTTGTTGAGCAACAGTGAACCTACGAGTTATGGAGAAAGCAATGGTGCGCCCGGATTCCGACAAATGGCTGGAGGCCATGAAATCCAAGGGAGGATCCATGTATGAAAACAAAGTGTAGACTTTGGAAGAACTACTTGATGGTCATAGGACTATTGAGTAAAGATGGATCTTTAAAGGGAAGACAAACGATGATGGTGATAAGTCACTATTAAGAAAAGCTCGACTTGTCGCAAAGATGTTTCCGACAAGATCAAACAGTTGACTATGATGAGACTTTCTCACTCGTAGCGATGCTAAAAGTCTGTTAGAATTATGTTAGTAGTTGCTGCATTATTTATGAAATATTGCACATAGGATGTCAAAACATTGTTTCCTCGACGGTTTCCTTGAGCAAACACTGTATGTGATACAACCAGGAGGTTTTGTCGATCCTAAAGATACTAGCAAGTATGCAAGCTCCAGCGATCCTTCAATGGACTGGTGCAAGCATCTCGGAGTTGGAATATACACTTTGATGAGATGATCAAAGATTTTGGGTTTGTACAAGGTTTATGAGAAACTTGTATTTCCAAAGAAGTGAGTGGGAGCACTATAGAATTTCTGATAAGTATATGTGGTTGACATATTGTGGATCAGAAGTAATGTAGAATTTCTGTAAAGCATACAAGGTTGTTTGAAAGGAGTTTTTCAAAGGAATACCTGGATTGCGCTACTTGAACATTGAGCATCAAAGATCTATGGAGATAGATCGAAAGCGCTTAATAGAAGTTTCAACAAAATGCATGCCTTGACAAGTTTTTGAAGGAGTTTAAAATAGATTAGCAAAGAAGGAGTTCTTGGTTGCGTTGTAAGGTGTGAATTTGAGTAAGACTCAAAACCCGACCCCGGCAGAATAAAGAGAATAGACGAAGGTCGTCTTCTATGCCTTGGCCATAGAATCTGAAGTATGCCATGCTGGGTACCGCACCTGATGTGTGCCTTGACTCAAAGTCTGTTGAGAGGTACAGAAAGTGATCCATGATTGAATCACTAGCAGCGGTCAAAATTTATCCTTAGTAACTGATGGACTAAGGAATTTTTCACGATTATGGAGGTGGTTAAAGAGTTCGTCGTAAAGGGTTACGTCGATGCAAGCTTTGACACTAATCCGAATAACTATGAGTAGTGAAACGGATTCGTATAGTAGAGTAGATGTTTGGAGTATTTCCGAATAGCACATAGTAGCAGCATCTATAAGATGACATAAAGGTTTGTAAAGAACACATGGATCTGAAAGTTTCAGAACCGTTGACTAAAACCTCTCTCACGAGCAAGACGTGATCAGACCCCAGAACTATATGGGTGTTGGATTCGTTGAAATCACATGGTGATGTGAACTAGATTATTGACTCTAGTGCAAGTGGGAGACTGTTGGAAATATGCCCTAGAGGCAATAATAATTAGTTATTATTATATTTCTTTGTTCATGATAATTGTTTATCATCCATGCTATAATTGTATTGATTGGAAACACACAGTGCATGTGTGGATACATAGACAAAAACACTGTCCCTAGTGAGCCTCTAGTTGACTAGCTCGTTGATCAAAGATGGTCAAGGTTTCCTGAGCATAGGCAAGTGTTGTCACTTGATAACGGGATCACATCATTAGGAGAATCATGTGATGGACTAGACCCAAACTAATAGACATAGCATGTTGATCGTGTCATTTTGTTGCTACTGTTTTCTGCGTGTCAAGTATTTGTTCCTATGACCATGAGATCATATAACTCACTGACACCGGAGGAATGCTTTGTGTGTATCAAACGTCGCAACGTAACTGGGTGACTATAAAGATGCTCTACAGGTATCTCCGAAGGTGTTCGTTGAGTTAGTATGGATCGAGACTGGGATTTGTCACTCCGTGTGACGGAGAGGTATCTCGGCGCCCACTCGGTAATACAACATCACACACAAGCCTTACAAGCATTGTGACTTAGTGTAAGTTGAAGGATCTTGTATTACGGAACGAGTAAAGAGACATGCCGGTAAACGAGATTGAAATAAGTATGCGGATACTGACGATCGAATCTCGGGCAAGTAACATACCGAAGGACAAAGGGAATGACATACGAGATTATATGAATCCTTGGCACTGAGGTTCAAACGATAAGATCTTCGTAGAATATGTAGGATCCAATATGGGCATCCAGGTCCCGCTATTGGATATTGACCGAGGAGTCACTCGGGTCATGTCTACATAGTTCTCGAACCCGTAGGGTCTGCACACTTAAGGTTCGACGTTGTTTTATGCGTATTTGAGTTATATGGTTGGTTACCGAATGTTGTTCGGAGTCCCAGATGAGATCACGGACGTCACGAGGGTTTCCAGAATGGTCCGGAAATGAAGATTGATATATAGGATGACCTCATTTGATTACCGGAAGGTTTTCGGAGTTACCGGGAATGACGAATGGGTTCCGGGTGTTCACCGGGGGGGGGGGGGACCCACCCCGGGGAAGCCCATAGGCCTTGGTGGTGGTGCACCAGCCCTTGGTGGGCTGGTGGGACAGCCCAAGAAGGGCCCTATGCGCCATGGATAGAAAATCAAAGAGAAAAAAAGGAGGTGGGAAAGGAGAGGAGGACTCCAGTTTCCAATCCTAGTTGGACTAGGATTGGAGGAGGACTCCTCCTCCCTTGGTGGCGCAGCCCTTGGGGCTCCTTGAGACTCAAGGCAAGCTTCCCCTCCCTCCTCCTATATATATGGAGCAATTAGGGCTGATTTGAGACAACTTTTGCCACGACAGCCCGACCACATACCTCCACGGTTTTACCTCTAGATCGCGTTTCTGCGGAGCTCGGGCGGAGCCCTGCTGAGATTAGATCACCACCAATCTCCGGAGCGCCGTCACGCTGCCGGAGAACTCATCTACCTCTCCATATCTCTTGCTGGATCAAGAAGGCCAAGATCATCGTCGAGCTGTACGTGTGCTGAACGCGGAGGTGCCGTCCGTTCGGCACTAGATCGGAGCGGATCGTGGGACAGATCGCGGGACGGTTCGCGGGGCGGATCAAGGGACGTGAGGACGTTCCACTACATCAACCGCGTTTCTTAACGCTTCTGCTGTGCGATCTACAAGGGTACATAGATCGGAAATCCCCTCTCGTAGATGGACATCACCATGATAGGTCTTCGTGCGTGTAGGAATTTTTTTGTTTCCCATGTGACGTTCCCGAACAAATACATTACCTTGGACGTCTTTTATGATTGTGAATGCCCATTAATTACTTTCAACCTTGATCAAATTAGTTGAAGTTGTACAAGGAAGACAGTGTAATGAGTTATGTTTGGGTATATTTTCATAGAAGTTATATTGTTATGGATCCTCCAACACGTGGTGCTTATTTAGAACCTTTTGCTAGCCAAAACTTCATACTAAGTAGAGATACTACTTGTGCATCCAAATCCTTGAGAAAAGTCTCTTACATGAGAGTCCACCATATCTACCTATATATGTTATTTCACTACCATTCCAAGTAAATTTGAGTGTGCTACCTCTAGAACCTTCAAATAAATATATGTTTTTTGTGCCCATACCGCTTATGGAGCGATCGGGGCGATCAATATCTTCCATGCTAAGAGGAATATTGTCATGATGAGTGTTTATTTACTTGTCATTGCACGAGAGATGCTGGAAAAATAAATAAACAAGAACTCACCCTAGAAAGTTGATTGTTTGGAGGCGACCCGTGGATACGACTAGCTATGGAATGTGTTTTAATGGTTGAGGGGGAGTAAAATTTCAGTTCTGTTTGGGAACCGCCAGTAATGTGATTAGCATGGATATTTTGAAATCCCTGGTCACAGCACTCACAGGAAAAGCACACCACCCAAAATATATTCATATATGTTTTAAGCAATGAGATCTGGAAGCTTTGCAAATCCGTGCTTTCCTCGACGAAGGAACATTATATTTACTTTTATGTTATTTACTTTTCATGTTGAGTCAACTTATTATTACAACCTAAATCTCTAGTTGGAAAGCATCATGTGGTGGGCAAATATCCATGCATATATATATATCCAATCAATATATTTGATTATGAGTCACTACTGTTGGGAGGCGAAACATTAAGCCTCTATCTTTCTTTGTGTTCAATGGATGTTGTTTCTTCGAAAAACTAGATGATGCCCCGCACGTTCCTGCGGAACTTATTTCTTCTACAGTTTAAGTGAAAAATTGATATTTATGTTGAAATAATAAATTTTGGTAGAAACTTAGAATGGTTGAGCACTATCCTGCATTCATGTTCTAGTATTCAGGTTAGCTTGTAAAATAATTGAAATAGTAATAGTACACTTGGTTAGTTTACATGGATTTTAAAATAGGCATTTATTCAACCATATGAAAATGTTAACATTCATATAGCCAAGTTGTGACCACTAGATACAAAATATGAGATATGGTCACATCATAAGAGGCAAACATATGATAGGGGAGCTGAAACCTGGACATTGTCTCACCAAGCAAGAAGTGAGCAGTTATAAAGATTTTCTAAAAGTATTTTATTGTCTAAAGATTCCTTCTATTTCTTGTCCAATTTAATCACGTAAGTCCGTATAATGAACACTATTTGATTTCATCCTATAAAAACAACGAATAAATATGCATTGTGAGATATGAAAATAATACAAACATCATTTCACCCTAGAAGACCAACAAGTAAACATGCATTGTCAAATACGCAAATAATTCAAACATCCCATGAACATAATTACAGAAGGTAAGGTAGAAGGTACTTACTCCGTAAACTAATATAAAAATGTTTAGATAACTATATTAGTTATCTAAACACTTTTTTATTAGTTTACAGAGGGAGTAGTAAGCAATTAACACTGTACGATAACCTCAGGATGAAGTAGCAAAATGGCAGAGGAGGATTTGGAAATGGGCCAATCAGGATCACCTAATATGGATATAGAATTGAATGGGACGCTGGCTAAATCCCAACATATGAACCAATGTTGTGAGATGGGTACAAAGTAGGAGAAGGGGACTCCAAATTCGTCCAGTCCAACACCAATTGTATGAACAGAAACTGACCATCCAGGAAGTGAAACCAAATGACACGATGAGGTTAATTCAGAGATTAATTGTAGATCAAGACGTTAGCTACTTGCTCACAGGAGAATTCCTCAGCACCATTGAAGATATTAATGGGATTATGGTGACTTAGACTGTTAGACAATGGGTGTTCTAGCTAATCCGGTATAAACCTACACAGTTGCACGAACGAAGGATAAGTCATGCCCATCCACTATTTAATTAACGGGATTCATGGTGCTTACTAAGGCCACACCGTGATGGGATTATCTCGATCATACTACCATTGTTAGGTAAGCACGACATGGAGTACGTCTCCGGTAAGCACGACATGGAGTACGTCTCCAATGTTATGTCCGTGTTCGTGTACTACTAGAGTTTAAAGTTGAATAGGTTTAGCTAAGGGAGCTGGCTTTAGTAGTATATATACATGTATACCCCGTGACCCAAGATCAAACGCAACAAAGTTTATCAAGCTCGAGACGAGCCTATAGCAATACACCGAGAGTTTCTGCGTCCGTCGAGACATGCCAAGTCGCTACGTTTCGTCCAGATCGTGTCTTTCGTAGCCGGTCAAAGAAAGGATCTGGCTATAACCTGCCTGCTTGCTAGCTTATAAGATAGCTTGCGCGTACGTGGAAGGGTTTTTTGAGGATCCAAAGCCAACAATTGGTATCTAGAGCCTTGACGATCTACGATCTACGATGATGGACAGCGACGCTGAATTGGTGAAGTCCGGCAGCGGAGGTGCCAAGGCGAACAAGAACGGCGACAAGGTGAAGAAGGGCGACAAGTCAGCAACGAGTGGTGGGGGAACGGGCGGCGCCAACGTCCAGGCACATCGCAACATCCCCATTCAGTACCTGATGGTCACTGGCGTCAACTACGTCGTGTGGGCGGTGAAGATGAAGATTATTCTCCGATCCCTTCTAGTGTGGGAGGCCATCACAGACGACGACATCGACGAGGAGCACGACGAAGGTGCCATGGCCGCCATAGCCCAGTCCATGCCTGATTCCGTGCAAATGACATTGGCGGAGTTCGAGATGGCAAGAGAGGCGTGGAACGCACTCAAGGAGATGAGGATCAGAGAAGATCGCGTCACCAAGGCTCGGGCACAAGTGCTGAAGCGCCAATTTCACAAGTTGCAGATGGAGGAAACTGAATCGGTGAACGACTATGCCATGCATCTTACTACTTTGGTGGGAGAGATCCATGCGCTTGGTGCAAAGCTCGATGAGACCGAGATTGTGGATAAATTTTTCAGTTCGGTGACGGATAAATTCACATACATCATCGGCACGCTCGAGCAGCTTTACGACATCGAGGACATGACCATAACGGAGGCGATCGGACGCTTGTGTACATGGGAAGAGAATGCTCGTGGCTGTCGGAAAGGCAACAGAGAAGGTAGTGACCAAATCATGTACTCGCGCGCAGATTGGGAGTCCCCAAGTATAAAAGGAAGGCGTGATGGCAACGAAGGCTCAAGCAACGGAACGCGCGGCAGACAAATCGGAGAAGGCAAAGGAAAAGGCAAGCCACAAGGTCGTGGTAAGGCAGACCGATCTAAAGGGCAGACGCAACGGAACTTGGATATGTCCGAGGTCAAGTGCTATAACTACAACGAGATGGGTCACTTTGCAAAGAATTGTCCAGAGCCTGACAAGCGGGAGATCAAGGCAAATTTGGCAAAGCAGGAAGACGAAGGTCCAGGTCTTCTGATGGCCGAAGTTTGTGATCTCACTGAAATGGTGGTTGCGAAACCAAGCCAGAAGGTGCTACTTCATGAGAAGAATGTGACACCTAAGTTATCCGGGGATCGCAACATGTCGTGGTATCTCGACACGGGTGCCCGTAACCACATGACGGGGTGCAAGGAAAAATTCCTCGAGCTAGAATACGATGTTGAAGGCTCGGTCAATTTGGTGATGGTTCAAATGTGGAGATTTGTGGGCAAGGATCTATCCTCTTCGAGGGTCTCACAGGTGAACATCGCATACTCACCGGAGTGTACTACATCCCACGTCTTCGCAACAACATCATCTCTATCGGGAAGCTTGACGAGAATGGATGCAAGGTGGATATCGAGCATGAAGTGATGACGATCTTCGACAACCTCTGAAACATGCTAGCTCGTGTTAGTCGCACACGGAATATGCTCTATATCCTCAACCTTGATCAATTTCAACCGGAGTGTTGGCTCGCCAAGAGTGATGATGATTCGTGGTTATGGCATGCTAGATTTTGGCACGTTAACTTCTACGCCTTGAAGAAGATGTCAAAGATGGAGATGGTATCCGTGATTCCATTTATTGACCATGTTGATCGAGTATGTGACGGGTGCTTGGTTGGAAAACAGCACCGCATGCCGTTCCCTGCTCAGTCTACCTATCGTGCAAGTGATGCACTCGAGCTGCTCCATGGTGATCTATGTGGCCCTATCACCCTGACAACTCATGTGGGAAAGAAGTATTTCTTCCTTGTGGTAGACGAATACTCGAGATATATGTGGGTCATTCTCCTACGATCTAAAGATGAGGCATTTGAAGCGTTCAAGAAGCTGAAGGCTGCAACGGAGATGGAACACAAGCTAAAGGTTCGCGCTCTACGGACAGATCGCGGCGGAGAGTTTACGTCGAACGAATTCAATGACTACTGCGAGAAGATTGGCATAAAAAGGTTCCTCACGGCACCTTACACGCCGCAGCAGAATAGGGTCGTTGAAAGGCGCAATCGAACCGTCGTTGACATGGCAAGGAGTTTACTTAAGAGCAAGAACCTGCCGGGGACTTTTTGGGGAGAAGCTATCTCGACGGCGGTCTATCTTCTCAACCGGGCTCCAACGAAGGCGGTGATCAGTAAGACTCCGTATGAAGCAATTTACGGACGTAAGCCAAATGTGTGTCATCTACGGACGTTCGGGTGTGTGGCACATGTGAAGACGGCGGAGCCGCATCTCTCAAATCTTGCCGATCGTAGCACCAAGATGGTGTTCATCGGATACGAGAGGAGTTCCGATACCAAGGCATACCGCTTCTACGATCCACAAACCAAGCGTCTACGGATTTCACGCGACGTCGTGTTTGAAGCAAACCAAGCGTGGAATTGGAGTGTCGCAGCCGACGATGCTCCAAACGATAACATATTCACGGTTGAATTTCCAACTGATGATGATGCAGAGGAGGATGTCCAGGTGGTTGGCAAGACACCCAACCAAGGTGATGAAAGTGCGTTATATCGACTAGAGGGGGGTGAATAGGAGATTTTTAGAATTTCATCAGTGAGAAAATTCCTTTTGAGGAAATTCCTTACTGATGAATAACTTGCAGCGGAAACTACAAAGGATCAGGGGTGCAAAGTAGTACTACAGCAGTTTCCTAGATGAGGAATATGAAAAACAGTTTGCATAGAACGCATGCATAGAGTAAGCAGGTGAGGATTAACTAGTGTGAAGAATTCGAGGTTGAGGAAATTCAGAGAAAGTCTTCAGCAACTTCTTCAAACAGAGATAATGAAAATCTTCAACATACAATATTGAGGAATTGAAAGAGTTGAAGAAATAGAACCCGTATCACAGTGAAGACAGTGGTTGATGACCCAGTTCCAACTGTTGTGACAGTCGTACGTCTGGTTTGGAGCGGCTTGGTATTGAAACCAAAAGACACATAGTCCTGGGACACACAGTCCCTACCGTATTCTCCTTGATCTAAGGACACAGTCCTCGCCCAACACTCGTGGTAAGTCTTCAGGGCAGACTTCCAAACCCTCACAAACTTGGTCACCCGGTGATCCACAATTGACTGCTGGATTGCTCTAGACCGTGATGCCTAACCGTATGGAGGATGCACAGTTCTCAAAGGTAAAAGGCTTTAGTTCCACACAGGAATAAATTCTCCAGTGATGCTCAATTTTACAAGGTATGAGATTGAGTAAGACTCAGTCGCCGACCACGGCAGCAGATAGAGAGAAGATGAGTTATGTCCCCTACGCTTCAGCCGTAGGCTCTCTTATGTATGCCATGCTGTGTACCAGACCTGATATAAACCTTGCCATAAGTTTGGTAGGGAGGTACCAAAGTGATCCTGGTATGGAACACTGGACAGCGGTCAAGAATATCCTTAAGTACCTGAAAAGGACTAAGGAAATGTTTCTTGTTTATGGAGGTGACGAAGAGCTCGTCGTAAAGGGTTACGCCGATGCTAGCTTCAACACAGATCCGGATGACTCTAAGTCACAGACCGGATATGTATATGTTTTGAATGGTGGGGCAGTGAGCTGGTGTAGCAGCAAGCAAGAAGTCGTGGCAGCATCTACATGTGAAGCGGAGTACATAGCTGCTTCAGAAGCGGCTCATGAAGGAATTTGGATGAAGGAGCTCATCACCGACCTTGGAGTGGTTCCAAGCGCATCGGGTCCAATGACACTCTTCTCTGATAACCCTGGGACCATTGCCATAGCCAAGGAGCCCAGGTTTCACTGGAAGACGAAGCACATCAAACGCCGCTACAACTCCATCCAGGACCATGTCTAGAGTGGAGTAATAGATATTTGTAAAGTACGCATGGATCTGAATATTGCAAACCCTTGACTAAACCTCTTCCACGAGCAAAACATGATCAACACCATAATGCTATGGGTGTTCGATACATCACAATGTAACTAGATTATTGACTCTAGTGCAAGTGGGAGACTGTTGGAAATATGCCCTAGAGGCAATATTAAAATGGTTATTATCATATTTCCTTGCTCATGATAATCGTCTATTGTTCATGCTATAATTATATTAATAGGAAACAGTAATACATGTGTGAATAATAGATCACAATGTGTCCCTAGCAAGCCTCTAGTTGGCTAGCTCGTTAGTCAATAGATGATCATGGTTTCCTGATCATGGGCATTAGATGTCATTGATAACGGGATCACATCACTGGGAGAATGATGTGATGGACAAGCCCCAATCCTAAGCATAACACTAGATCGTATTGTTCGTATGCTAAAGCTTTTCTAATGTCAAGTGTATTTTCCTTCGACCATGAGATTGTGCAACTCCCGCATACCGTAGGAGTTCTTTGGGTGTATCAAACGTCAAAACGTAACTGGGTGACTATAAAGGTGCACTATGGGTACCTCTGAAAGTGTCTGTTGGGTTGGTACGAATCGAGATCGGGATTTGTCACTCCGTGTGACGGAGAGGTATCTCTGGGCCCACTCGGTAGAACATCATCATGAGCTCAATGTGACTAAGGAGTTAGTCACACGATGACGTGCTACGGAACGAGTAAAGAGACTTACCGATAACGAGATTGAACAAGGCATGGGTATACCGACGATCGAATCTCGGGCAAGTTCTATACCGACAGAGAAAGGGAATCGTATACGTGATTGATTGAATCCTTGTCATCGTGGTTCATCCGATGAGATCATCGTGGAGCAAGTGGGAGCCACCATGGGTATCCAGACCCCTTTGATGGTTATTGGCCGGAGAGGTGTCTCGGTCATGTCTGCCTGTCTTCCGAACCCATAGGGTCTACACACTTAAGGTTCGATGACGCTAGGGTTATAGGGAATTGTTATACGAGGTTACCGAAAGTTGTTCGGAGTCCCGGATGATATCCCGGACATCACGAGGAGCTCCGGAATGGTCCAGAGGTAAAGATTGATATATAGGATGGATGGGTTCGGACGCTCGAAGTGTTTCGGGCGTCACCGGTAACGTACCGGGACGACCGGAACCACCGGAGGTGGCCCCGGTGGTCCACCGAAGGGGGGCAACGACCCCAAGAGGCTAGATGGGCAAGTGCGGGAGGGAACCAGCCCCTAGGTGGGCTGGTGCGCCTCCCATACCCAGCCCAATGCACAAGTGGTGGGGAGAGGGGGCAACCCTAGGCACAGGTGGGCCTTAGGCCCACCAGGTGGTGCGCCACCCCCTCCCACCCTAGCTGCCGCCCCCTTTTCCCATCTGGTGGCTGCCGCACCACCTAGGGAGGAACCCTAGGGGTGGCGCACCCCCTCCCCCTCCTCCTATAAATAGAGAGGGGTTTTGGCCCTTGGGAGACAGACTTTTGCCTCTCCCTCGGCGCAGCCCTGCCCTTCTTCCTCCTCCTCTCTGCCGGTGCTTGGCGAAGCCCTGCCGGGAGACCTCGTTTCTCCATCGACACCAAGCCGTCGTGCTGCTGGAGTTCTTCCCCAACCTGTCCCTCCTCCTTGCTGGATCAAGCTGTAGGAGACGTCACCGGGCTGCACATGTGTTGAACGCGGAGGTGCCGTAGTTCGGCACTAGATCGGAATCACACCGCGATCTGAATCGCTGCGAGTACGACGCCATCAACCACGTTCTAGCAACGCTTTCGCTTAGCGATCTTCCAAGGTATGAAGATGCTCTTACCCCTCTCTCGTTGCTGGTCTCTCCATAGGAAGATTTGAATATGCGTAGGAAAATTTTGAATTTATGCTACGTTACCCAACATTTCGAGGGTAGAGTATTCAACCCAAATTTGTTGATTCGACACAAGGGGAAGCAAAATAATATTCTCGAGTATTAGCAGTTGAGTTGTTAATTCAACCACACCTGAAAGACTTAGTATCTGCAGCAAAGTTTCAGTAGCAAAGTAGTGTGATAGCAACATTAGCAATGGTAACAGTAGCAATGACAGGAGTAGCAGCAAAGTAACGTAGCAAGGACCAGTAGGAAAAGACTCGTAGGCATTGGATCGGTGGTGGATAATTATGCCAGATGACATTCATCATGTAACCGTTATAACATGGAGAGATATGTAACTAGCTCCAGTTCGTCAATGTAATGTAGGCATGTATTCCGTATATAGTCATACGTGCTTATGAAAAGAACTTGCATGACATCTATTGTCCCTCCCTCCCGTGGCAGCGGGGTCCTAATGGAAACTACGGGATATTAAGGTTCTCCTTTTAATAGAGAACATCAACAAAGCATTAGCACTTAGTGAATACATGAAATCCTCATACTATGGTTATCTCCGAGAGTGGTTCCGGCTATTGTCACTCTGGGATTGCCGGGTCATAACACATAGTAGGTGACTACAACTTGCAAGATAGGATCAAGAACACACATATATTGACGAGAACACAATAGGTTCAGATCTGAAATCATGGCACTCGGGCCCTAGTGACAAGCATTAATCATGGCAAAGTAGTAGGAACATCAATCTCAGAACATAGTGGATACTAGGGATCAATCCCCATAAAACTAACTCAATTACATGATAGATCTCATCCAACCCATCACCATCCAGCACGCCTACGATGAGATTACTCACGAACGGTGAAGAGCATCATGGAATTGGTGATGAAGGAAGGTTGGTGATGACGATGGCGACGATCTCCCCTCTCCGGAGCCCAGAACGGACTCTAGATTTGCCCTCCAGAGGAAGAACAGGTGGTGGCGGCGCCTCCGTATCGTAAAATGCGATGAACTCTTCTCCTTGATTTTTTTCCGGGTGAAAGAGACTAAATAGAGCTGGAGTTGGAGGCGGCGGAGTCCCGAGGGACCCACAAGCCTGCTTGGCACGGCCGGGGGGGGGGGGGGGGGGGGGCGCCTCCTGGGCTTGTGGGCTCCTCGCTCCACGTATCCAGTTGATTCTTGTGCCAGTATTTTTTATATATTCCACAAAAAATCCTCGTAAATTTCCAGGTCATTCCGAGAATTTTTGTTTCTGCGCAAAAACAACACCATGGCAATTCTGCTGAAAACAACGTTAGTCCGGGTTAGTTCCATTCAAATCATGCAAATTAGAGTCCAAAACAAGGGCACAAGAGTTTGGAAAAGTAGATACGATGGAGACGTATCAACTCCCCCAAGCTTAAGGCCTTGCTTGTCCTCAAGCAATTCAGTTGACAAACTGAAAGAGACAAAAGAAAAAACTTTTACGAACTCTGTTTGATCTTGTTGCTGAAATTATGTCTAACTCATATTCAGATTTTCAGCAAGATCATAAGCTAACCACATAAGCACTGGCATTTAGTTCTCATGGTAAACTCATATCAATGGCATAATCAACTAGCGAGCAATAATAATAAGTTTCAAACGTCAACACTTCAATCAAAACAATCATGAAGCAATATGAACAGATGGTATCTCGCTAGCTCTTTCTGAGACCGCAAAACATAAATGCAGAGCACCTTCAAAGACCAAGGGCTGACTGAACATTGTAATTCATGGCAAAGAAGATCCAGTCACAGTCATACTCAATAACAATTAAAAGCAAAGCATAAAAATGACGGAGGTGCTATCTAATTGGTGCTTTTATAAGAAGAGGATGACTCTACAGAAACATAAATAGATAGGCCCTTCGCAGAGGGAAGCATTGATTTGCAGAGGTGCCAGAGCTCAAGCTTTGAAGACAGAGATAAATAATTTTGGGTGGCATGCTTTCATTGTCAACACGATGTCCAAGAGTTTTCACCATCTTCCATGCTACACATGCTATAGGCGGTTCCCAAACAGAAAAGTAAAGTTTTGACTCCCCCACCACCGATCAATCACACTCCACAACTAGCCGAATACTCGGGTGTCGTCCATACCAACAACAATCCAGGGGGAGTTTTGTTTGCAATTTTCTTTTTGATTTGAGCATGGAACTGGGCATTCCAATTACCGGCCCCTTTCTCGTGAATGATAGTGAATAAACACGTATCGAGGATAGCACGCCTAGCATGGAAGATACTCACCGCCCCTTGTCACCACATGAGCGGTTCGGGCATACAAATCAGATTATTTCTTGAAGGTTTAGAGAGTGGCACATGCAAATTTACTTGGAACGGCAGGTAGATACCACATATAGGTAGGTATGGTGGACTCATATGGAACAACTTTGGGTTTATGGAAGTGGATGCACAAGCAGTATTCCTGCTTAGTACAAGTGAAGGCTAGCAAAAGACTGGGAAGCGACCAACTAGAGAGCGACAACAGTCATCAATATGCATTGAGATTAACCAACATTGAGTGCAAGCATGAGTAGGACATAAATCACCATGAACATGAATATCATAGAGGCTATTTTGATTTTGTTTCAACTACATGCGTAAACATGCGCCAAGTCAAGCCACTTGAATCATTAAAAGGAGGATACCATCCTATCATACTACATCATAATCATCTCGAAATTCATGTTGGCATCCAAGACAAACCATTATAAGCTCCTAGCTAATTAAGCACGGCATCAGAAACTATGATCTCTAAGTTGTCATTGCAAACATGTTTCTCTCACAACAAAGCTAAATTAGGAACGATGAGCTAGTCGTATTTACAAAAACAAAATAGATCAAGTTCATACCAGCTTTTCCAGGCTCAGTCACTTCATCATATATCGTAATTATTGCCTTTCACTTGCACGACCGAATGATGTGAACAATGATAAGAGTGTTCGTGCATTGGACTAAGCTGGAATCTGCAAGCAAACACAAAGGAGAAGACAAAGTAATATGTCTCTTTGACAGATAAATAGATATGCATGCGAGAGCCACTAAACATTGTAACCATGGTCTTCTACCTTGACCCAAAGAAAAAGAAAACTATTTACACGGGAAAGCTCCCAACAAGCAAAAGAAGAACGAGAAATCTTTTTGGGTTTTCTCAATCTAAATAAACACACGAGAAGAAAGCGAGAAAAAGAAATAAACTAGCATGGATGATACAGTGGCAAGGTGTGAACACCGACTAACAAAGTGAAAGTGTGAACATGAATATAAAGTCGGTGAGAAACACGCACTCCCCCAAGCTTAGGCTTTTGGCCTAAGTTGGTCTACTCCCATGGATGGAAGTAACCATCTCCGGGGTACTCCAGAGTGTACTGAGGGTGCCGCTGTTGTTTGAGCTCCTCTGGTTCCCACTGATAAACTAGCGTCTGGTACTCGACTGGTAGCTCGGGCACGGGCGCCGGTGGTGGCGCTATGCCCCAATATGCGTAGATGTCCGAGGGCATAATAATGTACCTGCCTAGATGAAGATTGAACAAAGAAGGAGCAGACAAAGTAATAGTCTCACGAGTACCCTGACTAAATACCAGGTTATAAATCATCCTCTTATTTATATCTTTATCAAGAAAGTCATGGCGAACCATGCTATCATAATCTAGATACCTGTTAGGAAGAAGCATCTCTTCTTCATCGTGCAGTCTAATAGGTATCTCAAAATGTCTAGCAAGACGGGTAGCATAGATACCTCCATAAACAGCGCCTTTAGTACGGTTCGTGTTCAACCGTTGGGCCACTATAACGCCCAAGCTATAAGTTTTATCATTATAAAGGGCTTCGCGCAAAACCGCAAGATCTGGGGAGCTGAGAGCTCCAGCTTTCCCACGGCCAATCAAACATTTTCCCACGAATAATGAGAAATACCGAAGCACGGGAAAATGAATGCTAGCAACTCTAGCGCAAGATACTCCTCTCTCCTCTCCTACAACAATAGTATCTATGAAAGCCTCCAAGTCCCGTGGACGAGGTTCATGAATATCCCCAACATAAGGTAATTTGCAAACATTGCAAAAATCCTGAAGTGGCATGCGTTGGGGGATATCTTATAACTTGAACTCAAGCATAGGAGGATTCTTCCTTGGATAGAAGTTAAAGCTTTGCACGGAAATATTAGTGAGGAGGAGGTATTGTGGACACTTATCTTCAACAAATTCGGTAAGGCATGCATTCGCCACTAAGTAATACAAATCCTCATAAAGACCGACGACACGTAAGAACACATCGCTTGGCCACTCGCACGCTCGAAGTTCTGCAACTCGGGGGACCGGATACTTGGGTTTCTTCTTCTCATTTTCATCTTCCTTGGGGTCACGGCTTGAAGAGCCTCTTAGGAACCTCCTCATCTTTTCCCTTTTCTTTCTCTGAAAATTCCTGACATTTTTAGTGACTCAATGGAAAAGTGAACAAGGATCAACGAAACTCATAGCAACTACTCCTACAATTGCCTAGAGGCCATATCATGCATAAAAAATACTTGGGACCAACTAAAATTAACATCCAAAGCTCAAGAACAGGGTCACCAAGGCAACAATAATACGCAACGAATAAAGCACTAGAGCAAAAACTAATTGGACCAATGGAGGAGTCACATACCAAGGAACAGTTTCCCCAAAACAGTTTGGTGAATGGGGCTTTGCACAAGGAGATCGAAAATCACAGCAAGAAGAGCAAGAGCACGAGTTTGAGCTGTAGAATGAATTTTTTTGGAGGTAGGAGAAGGAGATGGGAGCTGGAATAAGTGGAGGGGGGCCACGTGGGCCCCACAAGTCTGGTAGGCGCGACCAGGGGGGGTGCCCGCAGCTCCTGGGCCTGTGGCCCACTGGTGCATCCCCCTGACTAGCTCTCCGTCTCAGAATTTTTCAAAAATTCCAGAAAAAATCATACTTGATTTTCAGGGCATTTGAAGAACTTTTATTTTCGGGACACTTTTCTACGGGACAGAAAAAGCAGAAAACAGGAGAAACTAAAGCTAAATCTATCATTTTTCTTCTAACAACGGAAAATAAAAGTTCGGAAGAGAGGTTTGTGACTCCTAGATTCATCCATCTCATAGTCATCAAAAGAAATTCGTCAATGAGGTTGATCAAGTCTCCTTGACAAACTTATTTTGAATCGCATAAAACTGGAGAATTTTCGAATAGTCACTAGGTTACCTCAGTGGGGATGTGCATATCCCCAACAAGCAAATCGTACTTCACCTTAATAGTAGGTATAGGGCATTCAAAGCTCCCAATAAGAATCGATGAAGTTTTTTCAATAGCATTGATGCAATGTACTTGATATTGTTTCTTCGGAAAGTGCACCGTATGCTCATTACCATTGACATGGAAAGTGACATTGCCTTTGTTGCAATCAATAACAGCCCCTTAGTGTTTAAAAAGGGTCTTCCAAGGATGACCGCCATGGCATCATCCTTGGGAATATCCAGGATAACAAAGTATGTTAAGATAGTAACGTTAGCAACCACAATAGGCACATCCTCGCAAATGCCGATAGGGAAAGCAGTTGATTTGTCGGCCATTTGCAAGGAGATTTTAGTGGGTGTCAACTTATCCAATTCAAGTCTACGATAAAGAGAGCAAGGCATAACACTAACACCAGCTCCAAGATCGCATAAAGCAGTTCTAACATAGTTGCCTTTAATGGAGCAAGGTATATTGGGAACTCCGGGATCACCTAGTTTCTTAGGAGTTCCAGCCTTGAAGGTGTAATTGGCAAGCATGGTGGAAATCTCAACCTCAGGTATCCTCCTCTTATTAGTCACAATATCCTTCATGTACTTAGCATAAGGCATTTTGAGCATATCTGCAAACGCATTTGCAGAAAGACATGTCTAATCATTTCAAAAAATCGCTCAAAATCCTCATCATCCTTTTTCTTGGATGGTTTGGGAGGAAAGGGCATGGGTTTCTGAACCCATGGTTCCCTTTCTTTACCATGCTTCCTAGCAGTGAAGTCATTCTTATCGCATCTCCTATTCTTAGGTTGTGGGTTATCAAGATCAACACTAGGTTCAATCTCCACATCCTTATCATTGCTAGGTTGAGCATGAACATGAACATCACTATCAATATTATCATTAGGCTCATGTTCATTACGAGATTGTGTTTCGACATCAGAAACAGAGATATCATTTGGATTCTCGGGTGTAACAACAACGGGGTTGCTAGCATGCAAGTTCCTATCATCTTTCTTTTTCTTCCTAGGATGACTAGGTGCCTCGGTGCTAACTCCTTGAGAATCTTGTTCAATTCTTTTAGGATGACCCTCAGGATACAAAGGTTCCTGGGTCATTCTGCCACCTCTAGTGACGACTCTGACAGAATTGTCATTCAACTCATTGAGCAAGTCATTTTGAGCCTTAAGTACTTGTTCTACTTGAGTAGTAACCATAGAGGCATGTTTACTCAAAAGCTTAAGATCATTGACGTTTCTATCCACACAAGCACTTAAATGACTAAGCATACGAGCATTCTGTTCGAATTGTTTGCTAACATAATCATTGAAACTTTGTTGTTTGGCCACAAAGTTATCAAATTCATCTAAGCATAAGCTAGCAGGTTTATCAAAAGGAATATCACTCTCATTGAATCTACGAAGAGAATTTACCTCTACTACCTGTGTCGGGTTATCAAGACCATGTATTTCTTTGATAGGTGGTAGATTCTTGACATCTTCAGATTTGATGCCCTTCTCTTTCATAGATTTCTTAGCTTCTTGCATATCTTCAGGACCGAGGAATAGGATACCTATTTTCTTAGGAGTTGGCTTAGGAGGTGGTTCGGGAATAGTCCAAGCATTCTCATTGCACAAGATATTATTCAATAGAATCTCAGCTTGTTCCACAGTTCGTTCCCTGAAAACACAACCAGCACAACTATCTAGGTGGTCTCTAGAAGCATCGGTTAGTCCATTATAGAAGATATCAAGTATTTCATTCTTCTGAAGAGGGTGATCGGGCAGAGCATTCAGTAGCTGGACAAGCCTCCCCCAAGCTTGTGGGAGACTCTCTTCTTCAACTTGCACAAAGTTATATATGTCCTGCAAGGCAGCTTGTTTCTTATTGGCAGGAAAATATTTCTCAGAGAAGTAGTAGATCATATCCTGGGGACTACGCACACAACCAGGAGCAAGAGAAGTGAACCAAGTCTTAGCATCATCCTTTCGCGAGAAAGGAAACAGCTTAAGGATATAGTAGTGGCGGATCTTTTCCTCACTCGTGAATAGGGTGGCTATATCGTGCAACTTAGTAAGGTGTGCTACAACCGTTCAGACTCATAACCATGAAAAGGATCAGATTCGACCAAAGTGATTAACTCAGGATCGACAGAGATTCATAATCCTTATCGGTCACAAAGATAGGCGAAGTAGCAAACTTAGGATCGTATTTCATCCTAGCGTTTAGAGATATTTCTTTTCACTGACGCAATAAGTTCTCAAGATCATAGCTATCCTTACAAGCAAGAAAATCCTCAGCTATCTCTCCCTCCATAACATAACCCTCAGGTATATCAGGCAATTCATATCTAGGAGAGCTAGTTCTAACAGGTGAAATAGCAGGTTCTACTTCAATAATCTCAGCAGTTTCAGAAGTATCATCACATTCAGCAGCAACTCTAGCAATTTGTGCATCAAGAAATGCACCCAGTGGCAAAGCAGTATCAAGCAAAGCATCATCACAAGCATCATGGATAGCAGAAGTAGCATCATCAAGCACATGCAACATATCAGAATTTCTAGCACGAGGTGGTGTCGCAAACTTACACATAACTGAAGGTGAATCAAGTGCAGAGCTAGATGGTAGTTCCTTACCTGTCCTCGTAGTTGAGGGCAATACTTTAGTTTTTGGATCTCTCGGATTCTCATAGTGATCAACACACATAAATCCCAGGTGACTCAGATAATAGTGCTAGGCCTCCCCGACAACGGCGCCAGAAAATAGTCTTGATAACCCACAAGTATAGGGGATCGCAACGGTTTTCGAGGGTAGAGTATTCAACCCAAATTTGTTGATTCGACACAAGGGGAAGCAAAAGAATATTCTCGAGCATTAGCAGTTGAGTTGTCAATTCAACCACACCTGAAAGACTTAGTATCTGTAGCAAAGTTTCAGTAGCAAAGTAGTGTGATAGCAACAGTAGCAATGGTAACAGTAGCAGTGACAGCAGTTGCAGCAAAGTAACGTAGCAAGGACCAGTAGGAAAAGACTCGTAGGCATTGGGTCGGTGGTGGATAATTATGCCGGATGACATTCATTATGCAACAGTTATAACATGGAGAGATATGTAATGTAGGCATGTATTCCGTATATAGTCATATATACGTGCTTATGAAAAGAACTTGCATGACATCTATTGTCCATCCCTCCCGTGGCAGCGGGGTCATAATGGAAACTATGGGATATTAAGGTTCTCCTTTTAATAGAGAACCGGAACAAAGCATTATCACTTAGTGAATACATGAACTCTTCATACTATGGTCATCTCCGGGAGTGGTTCCGGCTATTGTCACTCCGGGGTTGCCGGGGCATAACACATAGTAGGTGACTACAACTTGCAAGATAGGATCAAGAACACACATATATTGATGAGAACATAATAGGTTCAGATCCGAAATCATGGCACTCGGGCCCTAGTGACAAGCATTAAGCATGGCAAAGTAGTAGCAACATCAATCTCAGAACATAGTGGATACTAGGGATCAATCCCCATCAAAACTAGCCCGATTACATGATAGATCTCATCCAACCCATCACCGTCCAGCAAGCTGATACGTATCCATCGTATCTACTTTTCCAAACTCTTTTGCCCTTGTTTTGGACTCTAATTTGCATGATTTGAATGGAACTAACCTGGACTGACGCTGTTTTCAGCAGAATTGCCTTGGTGTTATTTTGGTGCAGAAATCAAAGTTCTCGAAACGTCCTGAAAATTTACGGGGAGCATTTTTGGAAAATATGAAAAATATCTGAACCAAGTTCCACCTGAGGGGGTGGGCCAGTGGGCCACAAGCCCTGGCTCCGCCACCCCCCTGGTGGCGGTGGGCAGGCATGTGGGGCCCACACAACTCTGCTGCCCCCATCCTCAGGTCTAAAAGTTCACTTTCGTCCTAGAAAAAATAAAAAGAGAAGATTTCATCGCGTTTACGATACGGAGGCGCCGCCACAACCTGTTCTTCATCTGGAGGGCAGATCTGGAGTCCGTCTTGGGCTCCAGAGAGGGGCAATCATCACCATCGTTATCATCAACCTTCTTCCCTCTCCAATTCCATGAAGCTCTTCGTCGTTCGTGAGTAATCTATTCGTAGGCTCACTGGGCGGTGATGAGTAGGACGAGATCTATCATGTAATCGAGTTAGTTTTGATGGGGATTGATCCCTAGTATCCACTATGTTCTCAGATTGATGGTGCTACTACTTTTCCATGCTTAATGCTTGTCACTAGGGCCCGAGTGCCATGATTTCAGATCTGAAATTATTATGTTGTCACCAATATATGTGTGTTTTAGATCCGATCTTGCAAGTTGTAGTTACCTACTATGTGTTATGATCCGGCAACCCCGGAGTGACAATAACCGGAACCACTCCCGGTGATGACCATAGTTTGAGGAGTTCATGTGTTCACCAGGTGCTAATGCGTTGGTCCGGTTCTTTATTAAAACGAGAACCTTAATATCCCGTAGTTTCCTTTTGGACCCCGCTGCCATGGGAGGGATGGACAATAGATGTCACGCAAGTTCTTTTCCCAAAGCACGTATGACGACACACAGAATGCATGCCTACATCACATTGACGAACGGGAGCTAGCCACATATCTCTCCGTGTTATAACTGTTGCATGATGAATATCATCCAAACAAATCACTGACCCATTGCCTACGAGTTTGTCCTACTACTGATGTTACTTGTCTAGCTCTGCTGCTATTACTGCTGTTACTTGTCTTGCTCTGCTGCTACTGTTGCTACTACTGTCCCTTGCTACTGTTGCTACTTGCTACTGCTGTCACCACTGCTGTTCCTTGCCACTGCTATTGCTCGTTACACTGCTGCTACCTGCTACAATCTTGATTCGCTTGTCGTTGACGGGAACTGACAATTTCCGTCAACGAGGCAACTTGGCGCCATTGATACAATCGTTAGAAATAGTCTGCCGTGTCAACAGATCGTTTCTGACAGCGTTGTTATCATACTACTTTGATACTGATACTTTGCTTGCAGATACTAATCTTTCAGGTGTGGTTGAATCTGACATATTCAGCTGCTAATACTTGAGAGTATCCTCACCTCCTATAGGCGTACCAACAAATTTGGGTCGAATACTCTACCCTCGAAAACTGCTACGATCCCACGAGCTGGTGGGCCGTCAACAACATTCTTCTAGGTTTGATTGCTCGAGAGTGCTAGCAGCATTCTTATGGTGTCGTTGCAAGGGAAGGTCTGCTGTTACGGAGTCAACATTTTTCTGGCGCCGTTGCCGGGGAGGTATTGCTATATTCTCTGAGTTACTTGGGATTTATATCTGCTGATCACTATGAAGAATCTGAAGGATCTGAAGACCAAAGTCTTGCCCTCAACTACGAGGGGAGCTAAGGAATTGCCATCTAGCTCTGCCCTTGATTCACCTTCCGTTATGAGTAAGTTTGTGACATCACCTCTTGCTAGAAATCTTGATATGTTTCCTGTGCTTGATGATGCTTATGATGATACTGCTAGAGATGCTATGCTTGATACTGCTTTGCCTGATACTGCTAGAGATGCTATGCCTGATGATACTATGCTTGATACTGCTAGAGATGCTATGCTTGATACTGCTTTGCCCGATGATGCTAGAGATGATATTATGCCTGATGATGCTATGCTTGATACTGCTAGAGATGCTACTTTGCCTGATGTTGTACTAGGGGTATTCCTTGATGCTCATATTGCTAGAGTTATTGCCAATGCTCGTGATGCTTCTGAAACTACCGATACTATTGATATAGAACCTGCTTTTGCTCCTGCTAGATCTAGCTCTCCTAGATATGAATTGCCTGATATACCTGAGGGTTACATTATGGAGGGAGAGATAGATGAGGATTTTCTTGCATGTAAGGATGCCTATGACGTTGAGAAATTACTTCTCAAGTGGAAGGAAAAATCTCTGAAAGCTAGAATGAAATACGACTCGAAGTTTGGCACTTCACCTATCTTTATCACCGATAAGGATTATGAATTCTTTGTCGACCCTGAGATAATCTCTCTAGTCGAATCTGATCCTTTCCACGGTTATGAGTGTGAGACGATCGTAGCCCATCTTGCCAAACTACACGATATAGCCACCCTTTTCACTAATGAGGAGAAGATCCGTCACTACTATATCCTTAAGTTGTTTCCTTTCTCTCTAAAGGATGACGCTAAAGCCTGGTTCACCTCTCTTGCTCCAGGATGTGTGAGTAGTCCCCAGGATATGGTCTATTACTTCTGTGAGAATTATTTCCCTGCCCATAAGAAGCAAGCTGCCTTGCAGGAAATATACAACTTTGCTCAACTCCAAGAAAGAGTCTCCCACAAGCTTGGGGGAGTCTCGTCCAGCTACAAAATGCTTTGTCCGATCACCCTCTTAAGAAGAACGAGATACTTGATATCCTCTATAACGGACTTACCGATGCCTCTAGAGACCACCTAGATAGTTGTGCCGGTTGTGTTTTTAGGGAACGAACTGTAGAACAAGCTAAGACCCTACTGAATAACATCTTGATCAATGATAATGCTTGGACTATTCCCGAACCACCTCCTAAGCCAACTCCGAAGAAAAGAGGTATTCTATTCCTCAGTCCCGAAGATATGCAAGAAGCCAAGAAATATATGCAAGAGAAAGGCATTAGATCTGAAGATGTCAAAAATCTACCACCTATCAAAGAGATCCATGGTCTCGATAACCCGATACAGGTAGTAGAAGTGAATTCTCTGCGTAGGTTTGATGAGAGTGATATTCCTTTTGACAAACCTGCTAGCCTATGCTTTGATGAATTTGACAACTTTGTTGCCAAACAAAAGAGTTTCAATGATTATGTTAGCAGACATTTGGAACAAAGTACTCGTATGCTTAGCCATTTAAGTGCTTGTGTAGACAGAAATGTCAATGATCTGAAGCTTCTGATTAAACATGCCTCTATGATTACTACTCAGGTAGAACAAGTACTTAAAGCTCAGAATGACCTGCTTAATGAATTAAATGACAACTCTGTCAGAGTCATTACTGGAGGAGGCAAAATGACTCAGGAACCTTTGTATCCTGAAGGTCATCCTAAGAGAATTGATCAAGATTCTCAAGGAATCAATGCTGATACACCTAGTCATCCTAAGGAGAAGAAGAACGATGATAGAAACCTACACGCCAGTTCACCAAATACTATCACACCTGAAGAACCTAATGATATTTCTGCGTCTGATGTAGAAACACAATCTGGTGATGAACATGAACCTAGTGACAATATGGACAGTGATGTTCATAATAATGCTCAACCTAGCAATGATGAGGATGTGGAGATTGAACCTTCGGTTAATCCTGATAACCCACAACCTAAGAAATACGATAAGAATGACTTCACTGCTAGGAAGCATGGTAAAGAAAGGGAACCATGGGTTCAGAGATCTATGCCCTTTCCTCCTTAGCCATGCAAGAAAAAGGATGATGAGGATTTTGAGCGCTTCGTTGAGATGATAAGACCCATCTTTTTGCAGATGCGGTTAACTGATATGCTCAAGATGTCTCCGTATGCCAAGTACATGAAAGATATCGTGACTAATAAACGGAAGATACCAGACCTTGAGATCTCCACCATGCTTGCCAATTACACTTTCATAGGTGGAACTCCTAAGAAACTTGGTGATCCCAGAGTGCCCACTATACCTTGTTCCATTAAAGGAAACTACGTAAGAACTGCCTTATGTGACCTTGGAGCCGGTGTTAGTGTTATGCCGCTCTCTCTTTATCGTAGACTTGAATTGGATAAGTTGACACCCACTGAAATTTCTCTGCAAATGGCCGACAAATCAACTGCTTTCCCTATCGGCATTTGCAAGGATGTGCCTGTTGTGGTTGCTAACACCACTATCTTAACAAACTTTGTTATCTTGGATATTCCCGAGGACGATGCCATGGCTGCCATCCTCGGAAGACCCTTCTGAACACTGCAGGGGCTGTTATAGATTGCAACAAAGGCAATGTCACTTTCTGTGTCAACGGTAATGAGCACAAAGTGCACTTTCCGAAGAAACGGTATCAAGTACATTGCATCAATGCTATCGAAAAGACTTCATCGATTCTTATTGGGAGCTTTGAATGCCCTATTCCTCGTGTCAAGATGAAGTATGATTTGCTTGTTGGGGAGATACATATCCCCATTGAGGTGACTTAGTGGCTATTCAAAAATTCTCCATTCTCTCTTGCGATTCGAGAAGGTTTTGCCATGAGGACTTGATCAATCCCATTGACAGATTTCTTTCGATAACCATGAAATGGATGAATCAAAGAGTCACATACCTCTGTTTTGAGCTTTCATTTTGTGTTGCTTAGAAGAACAATGATATAATTAGTTTAGTTTTTCCTGTTTTCTTTTTTAGCGTCCCGGAGAAAAATACCTCGAAAATAAAAGTTCTCCGATGGTCCTGAAAATCCAGTATGATTTTTTCTGGATTTTTTGGAAATTACTGGGCCTGAGAGCGGGCCTGGGGGCCAGACCAGTGGGCCACAAGCCCTGCCACCGCCACCCCCTGGTGGCGGAGGGCAGGCTTGTGGGGCCCACAGGGACCCCCTCTACTCATTCCAGCTCCCAGCCTCTTCTTCCACCTCCAGAAAAAATTGTTTCACAGCTCAAACCCGTGTTCTTGCTCATTTGGCTGTGATTTTCGATCTCCTTGCTCAAAGCACCATTCTCCGAACTGTTTTGGGGAAATTACTCCTTGGTAAGTGACTCCTCCATTGGTCCAATTAGTTTTTGCTCTAGTGCTTTATCCTTCGCGAATTCTTGCTACCTTGGTGACCCTATTGTTGAGATAGAAATGTTGATTTTAGCTGGTCCCAAGTAGTTTTAGCGCGTGATACGGTCTCTAGGCACTAGTAGGAGTAGTTGCTACAATGTGTGGTGGGTCTTCATTCACTTTTCTCTGGAACTTCAAAAATTTCAGCAAAAGGAAATTATATTCACGAGGAAGTTTCATGGTGGTTCCTCAAGTAAGAAGGGTTCTCGTCTCTCATTTCGGGAGCCCGAACCTTTTCAACTAAGGGACGCACCAGTACAACCATGTGAACGGCCTTCCGATGAGTTCATGATCGAAGCAGGTTTCAAGGATGAGTTTGATACACTTGTCCGCAATGTCGGGTTAGAAGAATTCCTCTCAGATAAATGTGAACATTATGCTATGCTCACTGCCTCTTTCGTGCGTAGATTAATTTTCAGTTGGCCGTGACTCATCCATACTGTTTGATCTGTACGATAAATCCTATACCGTGGATTTGGAGGATTTCAATAGGATTTGCAAGATACCCGATGGGGGTAGTATTAGTGATCCTTCTAAGTCTTTGGTCAGAGACTTTGTCTCCAGTATAACTGTTGGAGAAACCAGAGATATCACGCAAGCCACCATAGGAAGCATCCATTTCCCTGCCTTGCACTACCTTGCCCTCTTCATAGGTAGGTGCATTAACGGCAAGGGTGCACATTGTCACCTATGCGCTTTCGACCTTAGTATCCTTAAGAGCGTAGTAACAGGTGACAGGAGCTTCAATATGGGAGCTATAATAGCAAGGAGGCTGAATAAAAATGCCAGTGAGGGGGATTTCTTTGGTGGAGTTTATGCTACACGCTTAGCAAATTCTCTTGGAGTATCCATCCGTCCAGAAGACCCTCCTCTCCGTATAGCCTACCTTGATCGTGTCGCTCTAACACACTACCAATTCCTTGAGAGAGATCATGGATCGCTCCTATACCGCTTGATATTTAACCGGCAGCGTGTTTTCCATATTACCCTTCCTACTCCTGCTTTCTTTGACTTTCAGGAAAAACGAAGATACTACATAACCATAGGAGAGGCAGAGGAGTATGAGAGGGAGGTGACGACTGCTCGACTTCGTGAGGCAGCTATTCAGGTAGTGGCTGCAGCACTCCCGTATAATATCCATTATGATTTCGGGTTTCGCCAAAAGCCTAAGCTTGGGGGAGTACGTGTTCTCACCGACTTTACATTCATGCTTATGCTTTCACTTTGTTAGCCAGTGTTTACACTTTGCCACTTTATTACCCATGCTAGTTTATTTTTGTTTTCTTGTTTTCTTGTTTTGTGTCCTTTTGAGAAAACTCAAACAAATTTTTCTTTCTTCTTTTGCTTGTTGGGAGCTTTCCCGTGTAAATAGTTTTCTTTTTCTTTGGGCCAAGGTAGAAGATATTGGTTTCAATGTTTAGTTGTTCTTGCATGCTTACCTATTTAGCTTTCAAGAGCCATATTACTTTGTCTTCTCCTTTGTGTTTGCCTACAGATTCTGCTTAGTCCAATGCACGAGAACTCTTATTATTGTTCACATCGTTCGATCGTGCAAGTGAAAGGCAATAATGATGATATATGATGAAGTGTTTGAGACTGAAAAGCTGGTATGAACTCTATCTATTTTGTTTTTCTAATTATGACTAGCTTGTCGACCTAGATTTACCTTTGTTGTGAGAGAACCATGTTTTCAATGACAACTTAGAGATCATAGTTTCTGATGCCATGCTTATTTAGCTGAGAGTTTATAATGCTTTGTCTTGAATGCCAACATAGATTTTGAGATGACTATGATGTAGTATGATAGGATGGTATTCTCCTTTGAATGTTTCAAGTGGCTTGACTTGGTGCATGTTCATGCATGTAGTTGAAACAAAATCAACATAGCCTCTATGATGTTCGTGTTCATGGTGATTTATATCTTGTTCATGCTTGCATTCAATGTTAGTCTTGACTCATTGCATCTTGATGACTGTTGTCGCTCTCTAGTTGGTCGCTTCCTAGTCTTTTGCTAGCCTTCACTTGTACTAAGCGGAATACTGCTTGTGCATCCACTTCCATAAACCCAAAAGTTTCTCCATGAGAGTCCACCATACCTACCTATTTGCGGTATCTACATGCCGTTCCAAGTAAATTTGCATGTGCCACTCTCTAAACCTTCAAGAAATAATCTGTTTTGCATGCATGAACCGCTCATGTGGTGACAGGGGGCTATTGGTATCTTCCATGCTAGGAGTGTTATCCTCGACATGTGTTTATTCACTGTCATTCATGAGAAACGGGCCGGTAATTGGAATTCCTAGTTCCACGCTTAAATCGAAAACATAACTGTAAAACAAGACTCCCCCCGGATTGATGTTAGTATGGACGGTACCCGAGGATTCGACTAGCCGTGGAGTGTGATTGATTGGTGGTGGGGGAGTTAAAAATTTACTTTTCTATTTGGGAACCGCCTATAGCATGAGTAGCATGTATGATATTGAGAACTCTTGGTCATTGCGTTGACAATGAAAGCATGCCACCCAAAATTATTACCTCTGCTTTTAAAGCTTGAGCTCTGGCACCTCTGCAAATCAATGCTTCCCTCTGCGAAGGGCCTGTCTATTTATTTTCCTGTCGAGTCATCGTCCTCTTATATAAGCACCAATTAGAGAGCACCTCTGTCATTTTTATGCTTTGCTTTTGATTGATATTGAGTATGACTATGACTGGATCTTCGTTGCTATGAATTACATTGTTTAGTCAGCCCTTGATCTTTGAAAGTGCTCTGCATTTATGTTTTGCGGTCTCAGAAAGAGCTAGCGAGATACCACCTATTCATATTGCTTCATGCTTGTTTTGATTGAAGTGTTGGTATTTGAAACTCATTATTATTTGCTCGTTAGCTGATTATGCCATTGATATTAGTTTACCGTGAGACCTTTGTGTCACTTGCTTATGTGGTTAACTTGTGATCTTGCTGAAATTCTGTTTATGAGTTAGACATAGTTGCAACAACAAGATCAAACATAGTTTGTCAAAGTTTTTCTTTCTCTCTCAGTTTGTCAACTCAGTTGCTTGAGGACAAGCAAGGTTTTCAGCTTGGGGGAGTTGATACGTCTCCATCGTATCTACTTTTCCAAACTCTTTTGGCCTTGTTTTGGACTCTAATTTGCATGATTTGAATGGAACTAAAATGGACTGATGCTGTTTTCAGCAGAATTGCCTTGGTGTTATTTTTGTGCAGAAATCAAAGTTCGCCAAACGTCCTGAAAATTTACGGGGAGCATTTTTGGAAAATATGAAAAATATCTGCGCCAAGTTCCACCTGAGGGGGTGGGCCAATGGGCCACAAGCCCTGGCTGTGCCACCCCCTGGTGGCGGTGGGCAGGCTGGTGGGGCCCACACAGCTCTGCCACACCCAACCTCAGGTCTATAAGTTCACTTTCGTCCCAGAAAAAATAAAAAGAGAAGATTTCGTCGCGTTTACGATACGGAGGCGCCGCCACAACCTGTTCTTCATCTGGAGGGCAGATCTGGAGTCCGTCTTGGACTCCGGAGAGGGGAAATCATCGCCATCGTCATCATCAACCTTCTTCCCTCTCCAATTCCATGAAGATCTTCGTAGTTCGTGAGTAATCTATTCGTAGGCTCGCTGGGTGGTGATGAGTAGGAGGAGATCTATCACGTAATCGAGTTAGTTTTGATGGGGATTGATCCCTAGTATCCATTATGTTCTGAGATTGATGTTGCTACTACTTTGCCATGCTTAATCCTTGTCACTAGGGCCCGAGTGCCATGATTTCAGATCTGAAATTATTATGTTGTCACCAATATATGTGTGTTTTAGATCCGATCTTGCAAGTTGTAGGTACCTACTATGTGTTATGATCCGGCAACCCCGGAGCGACAATAACTGGAACCACTCCCGGTGATGACCATAGTTTGAGGAGTTCATGTGTTCACCAAGTGCTAATGCGTTGGTCCGGTTCTTTATTAAAAGGAGAACCTTAATATCCCGTAGTTTCCTTTTGGACCCCGCTGCCACGGGAGGGATGGACAATAGATGTCATGCAAGTTCTTTTCCCTAAGCACGTATGACGACACACGGAATGCATGCCTACATCACATTGACGAAGGGAGCTAGCCACATATCTCTCCGTGTTATAACTGTTGCATGATGTATATCATCCAAACAAATCACCGACCCATTGCCTACGAGTTTGTCCTACTGCTGCCGTTACTTGTCTTGCTCTGCTGCTATTACTGTTGTCACTACTGCTGTTACTTGTCTTGCTCTGCTGCTACTGTTGCTACTACTGTCCCTTGCTACCGTCGCTACTTGCTACTGCTGTCACTACTGCTGTTCCTTGCCACTGCTATTGCTCGTTACACTGCTGCTACCTGCTACAATCTTGATTCGCTTGTCATTGACGGGAAATGACAACTTCCGTCAACGAGGCAACTTGGCGCCATTGATACAATCGTTAGAAATAGTCTGCCGTGTCAACAGATCGTTTCTGACACCGTTGTTATCATACTACTTTGCTACTGATACTTTGCTTGCAGATACTAATCTTTCAGGTGTGGTTGAATCTGACATATTCAGCTGCTAATACTTGAGAGTATCCTCTGACCTCCTATATGCGTACCAACAAATTTGGGTCGAATACTCTACCCTCGAAAACTGCTACGATCCCACGAGCTGGTGGGCCATCAACAACATTCTTCTAGTTTTGATTACCGGAGAGTGCTAGCAGCATTCTTCTGGTGCCGTTGCAAGGGAAGGTCTGCTGTTATCCCGCGTGAAGACTAACTCTCAGATTTCCCCCCCTTTGTCATGAAGCGACAAAAAGGGACAAAACTGAGGACTAACGCCGCATGGAGACTTTCACTTCTTGGCTGATGAAGAAGATGTGTGAGGATTCTTGGCGACGGGCTTCTTCCTTGGGCGAGTAGCAGCATCTTCTGGTTCTTCATCAGATTCTGCAGTGTGGAATTAAGAAAAGGAACTGTCCTCAAGGTCTGGAACTGGAATTGGCTTGAATTTCTTCTTGGGAGGCCACGACTAGTCGAAGTCCTGAGTAAACTCTAATTCATCAAGTTCTTCTTGAGTCTTTAGATGAGCCAGAGTGGCCCAGGTACGATCAAAAACCTCATGAAGATAGTAGTGATTTTTCGTCACTGCATTCTGGGTCTCATCGAGGGTTTTCACAATGGCACTGAATTGACGTTTTACCCATTTGTGATTCCGATCAGCCTTCTGATGAAGACTGAGGAGTAGTTTTCTGTTAGTCATTATCCTTGGGCCAATAGGGCTAGGCAGGTCCTGAGTTGAAGTGTCATCATATGAAGAATATGCTTCTGGTTCGCGCAACTGGCCATCAAGGGGACGACTTCCTTCATCGATGACAGATTTGCCTTTTCCTTCAATAGGCTCAAAGGTTTTCTTGATGAATCTGATCGGAGGCAGATATCCAATGTGATTGTTGAAATCAGCATGATAGTTGATGCCTGACTGTTGTCTGATGAATCTCATGATCCAAGGAGCATAAATCCTCATGTCAAATGGCGACATTGCATTGTCAGCCAAAGTCCTCAGGAAGAAATCATGAAGATTTATTGGTATGCAATGGATGATGTTGAAGAGGATATTCTTCATGATGCCTACTACATCTTCTTCATCATCATGACCTTTGATTGGAGGGATGACATTGCACAGAATCCTGTAAATGGTGCATGGTTCATACTTCAAGTCTTGAACCATAAAGCGAGTCCTTGGAGGTTGATTCTTGGCCAAAGGCTTCATGAGGACTTCCATCAGTTTGTTGGGCAGCTCCCGTTCATCATACAACAACACAACTTGCTCTGAGGGAATTGAAATTGGAAGCACTCGAAGCATTTCAGTGACAGGAGCTTTGTAATGAGTGTGTTGAGTCATACAGTCCAGCACCCAAGTGTTTATATCCTTCGGGTCTCCAGAGATGTGCAAATTAGCATAGAATTGAAGAATGATATCACTGTTCTAGTCACCTATGTTACTGTAGAGAGGCAGCAGTCCAGCTTCATGAAGAACATTGAGGACTGGGGCGAAGCAAAGAATTTCTTCCATCTCAACATGAGGAATATGCTTGTGCTGAAATATTTTGTTCCTCCCACAGAGCACAGAGGCATAGTAGTTGAGCTGAGTCCTTGTGCAAAACTTCATGTACCTGATGCGAAGCTTGTCATATGGATTGTCGCCGATGAAATACATCCGTTCTTCATAGAACGCTTCCTTCTGAAACTTTGGCCTCTTTGAGAAGGGCTGATTTTGCTTTGGTTGAAGATTATGCTGTTGTTCTTGAGGAGATACTATTATTGCTGTTTCAGTGTTGACCACAACAATAACAGTTTCGATATTGGGTGCAGGAGCATTTTCTTCAGCCTGTTCCTTAGGTTGAGGATTTTCTTCAGGTTGAGGCTTTTCCTCAGGTTGAGGATTTTCCTTAGGTTGAGAATTTTCCTCCGGTTGAGGATTTTCCTCAGCTTGAGGAATTTGCTTGGAGGAGGAGGCAAAATCTTCAGCTGTTGCAGCTGATCCTTGAGCAGGTTCATCAGATGTCTTGTGCGGAATGAAGGACTGAGGAATATCATCAATTTGAATTTCCTTATCCATGGTTTCTTCAGATTCAACATCTTTCATTTCCTCGTCTTCTTCTGGAATGACATAGTCAATTCTGAAGGGAATAAGTGAATATGATGGAGCTACCTTCAGAGGCACAACATCCACTGGAGCAGTTTCATCAAGTGTCTTGAGGCGCTTGGCCTCTGATGATTCTAAGGTCATGGAAGCTTTTCTTTTCTTCACTTCTTTCTCAGCAGCCTTGGTTTTCTTCACGTCTGATGCAGATGGAACCATCTTCTTCACCTTTGAGGATTGAGGTGAAGGAATTTTCTCTTCAGGAGCTGGTGCAGTATCAGTCCTGGCAGTTTCCTCAGATGAAGCATTTTCTTCAGCTGGAGCAGATTCATCAGCTGGAGTGTCTTGACGTATTCCCTCAATTACAGGTTCATCAGCTCGACTATCTTGAGGCATTTACACAACAGGTTCATCAGCTCGACTATCTTGAGGCATTTCCACAACAAAAGGTTCTTCATCTTCATCTTCTTTAGTCAGCTGAACAGAATAGCTGGACTCAGGCACCTTTGGTTTTACTGGAGAGGCAGCCTTCTTGTTATATTCATCAACTACATTAGTTGCAAACTTGATGAAATTTGACTTGAGACTTTGACAATCAGATAGTTTCGTGTACTTGTCGGTCAAAGTCTTCAGTTCAGCCTGGGTGGACACAAGATATTCAGGCGTTAGATTGAGGAGATTCTGCCTGAAAAATTTCTCCTTCGGTTTTGCAGCCTTTGCTTGCTTGGCTTGCGTCTCTTTCCATTTGGCCTCATTGATGAATGTAGCCACCATATGACTGATACCTGCGTGAAGCTTCAAGTCATCAATGGGAGTGTTTGGATCTTCATACCACCCATTGATGAGGTCCAACAGAACCTTGGGATCCATAGCCAGAGGAATAGAGCTGCCTGAAGCTTGTGCAACTCGTTCCTGCTTGTTTTTGATGATGGCTTGAAGAGTTTCATCATCAAATTCATCACTTCCTTTTGATGCAGAAGGGACGTTGATGACTTTGCTTGGGCTGGGCTTGATGCCCCTTCCAGCAGTCATTTTAGTCTTCAAGGGTGTCGGTGAAGACTTTGTCTCAGAGCTCGTGGCAGATGGTACACAAGAGCTGGAGTGAGCAGGCTGTTGCTTGACAATCTGATTGTGTTTAGGCTTTGAGGCCTATGTAGCTGTTGAAGGTTTTGGCGCAGGTGCAAACTTCTAAGGTAATTGCTCTTTAGGCTTTGAAGCCATTGGTTTCTTTGGCAGAGACTTCACTTGAGGAATAGCTGTACCAGAAGCTTCAGCAGCAGAAGAGGTGGCTGCAGTGGCAGTAGCAGATTCCTCATTGAATTGCCTCACTGCAGCTTCTGCTTTCTTCTGAAGTTTAGACAAGTGTTTGTATTTCTCCTCAGGGTAATCTTCAACTGTTTTGATGCTTGAGGGATGTGCAACCTGATGATCACCAAGAGGAGGCCTTTTGCAAGGTGGCTTGAGGCCGGATTTCTTCGCATACTTTGGAGTGACAAAGTGATATTCCTTCCACTCCTTAGCCCACCTGCGTTCTATTTTTTGAAGCCTAATTTTGCGCTTCGGCATAGGTTCTTTCTCATCTGGCGTACAGTAATCAAGATATATATCCTCAGGGATATCAATTGAGTGTTCTGTTCAAGTTTCTTTCCACCCTTTTGCTTTCTGTCATCTTCCATTTTCTTCAACTGATGCTTTTGCTGAGGAATTTGCACTCTTGAAGATTCTGATGACACTGACAAGATTTCTTCGAGGAACGCTGCAAATGAGTTAAGTTCATGAGAACCTAGAAAATCATCAACTGACATTTTGTACCTGTGAATAGAGTATAGGTGCGAGGAATTTGGAGAGATCATATGCGTTCTCAGATTTGAAGAAAATGAAAATTTGAAAGTTGAGGAATTTGACCAGTAGGTTGATGAATTTGTCTAAGCATTCTGATCTTGGGTTCCAGAGCTGTCAGATTCAAAAATTTGCACAATTGAGGAATCACATGAAGAATTTTAGTAGCAGATTTGAAGAAATTGAAATTTTAAAAGTTGAGGAATTTGACCAGTGGGTTGAGGAATTTGTCTAAGCATTATGGTCTTGGGTTCCAGAGTTGTGCAGATTCGAAAATTTGCACAATTGAGGAATCACATGAAGAATTTTAGTAGCTTAGTGAAATTCATCTAGTGTTTGAGGAATTGAGTGTGCGAAGCTGATAGACAGTGAGGAAAAGCAGATTTATAGAATCTAAGGTAAAATAGTAGATCAAACGGGACAGTAAAATATGACTTTAATTATCCTATGTGGCGAGCACGAAGAACAGAGGCAGTAACAGTAAGAAGCTCTTCGGTTCGAGTCTGTTGCGCCCTAACTTGGCGGCAGAAGACAGCTACGGTGGCGGCGGATGTAGATGTTCCGCTTCCGGCGTGAGTTCGGCGAAAGAGAGGTCGAAGTAGTGAAGCTGTTCCTTACCGGCGACGAGATTTCTAATGGTGGTGCTAGGTTTGTGCTTGAGGCGGATAGAAGGACAAGAGGACGAAAAGTTTTGACAGAAGGGGTAAGCACGTATTTATAGCTCAGGTGAAAACGGTCCGACAGAAACTTTCGAACAGAACTGCCCTTGCCCATTCGTCTTTGGACGACACATGTAGCCTGAGATTAAAGCGGTGGAGACCGTGCTTATCTGATCGTGGGAAGTGGGGTTCAATTACTATGTAACAATATAAAATTCATTTTGAATATTTGAGGATTTAGTTGCAAAATCCTCAGCTGACAAGGACACAGTGAGGATTTTGAACAAGTTTCAAGTAGAACACATATGAAGAATTGAATAGACTGGGTGAGTATAGCATAGAGGGGAGTAGGGTCCGATCACATTCACTTAGATGAAATATCAAATTGAAGAACTAGCTATAAGTGAATGATGTTGAGGACTTTGAAATTAGAGTGTATATATATATATATATATATAGGCAAATGAAAATCATCAAGTGTTTTGAAGATTTTGAAGACTTTGAAAAACTTGAGGATTTTGTGACAAAATGTCAGGTTGATGAATTTCAACTTTGAAGAAAAACGACTTGAAGAATTTCAAAGTTGGGTGGTGGCGTGACCCACCGTATAAGAATGATGATTCCAGGCGTCGCGTACAATTGTCGTAGGGCCCTCAGAACTAGATTCTTCATTAATTTCCTCAGACTAAGAGTGATATTCTTCATCGATTGAAGAAAATCGATTCTTTGTGTGTTGCACATCTAAGTCATCAATTTTGCATAAGTGTTAGGATGTGTGCATGTTTTTACAAAACATTTGAAGATTCTAAGATATTTAGCTCACATCGCAACTTGCAAAACCTTTTCTCATCCAAGGGCTTAGTGAAAATATCTTCTAGTTGATCAACAGTCTTCACATGGTCGATGAGGATATTGCCCTTGAGGACATGGTCCCGAAGAAAATGATGGCGAATCTGGATGTGCTTAGTCTTCAAATGTTGAACTGGGTTGTATGCAATCTTGATTGCACTCTCATTGTCGCAGTAGAGAGGCACATTCTTCATGTTGATGCCATAGTCCTTGAGGGTTTGCTTCACCCATAGCAATTGAACACAGCAGGATCCAGCAGCAATGTACTCAGCTTCGCAGTGGAGAGAGAAATACAGTTCTGCTTCTTTGAGGAAATGACAAGTGCGAGAGGTTGACTTGCGATCCACACGGTCACCAGTATAGTCAGAATCATAATATCCCACGAGATTAAGATTTGAGCCATTGGGGTACCTTAATCCTAGTGTTGGTGTGTGAGCTAAGTATCGAAGAAAATGTTTCACAGCCTTATGATGTGATTCCTTAGGTTTTGCTTGAAAACGAGCACACATGCAAACACTAAGTATTATATCTGGCCTAGATGCACATATATATAGTAAAGAGCCAATCATTAAGCGATATACCTGCTGATCGAATTCTTTACCATTTTCGTCAGTGCAGAGGTGGCCGTTGGTAGGCATGGGAGTCTTGGCGCCTTTGCATTCATGCATGTCGAATTTCCTCAGAACATCCTTGAGCTATTTCTCCTGTGATATGAAGATGCCATTGCGTTGTTGACGAATTTGAAGACCTAAGAAGAATTTCAGCTCCCCCATCATAGACATCTGATATTCTTCACTCATCATGTAAGAAAATTCATCAATGTAACGTTCGTTAGTACAGCCAAATATGATTTCATCGACATATATTTGGCACACAAATAGTTCATTTTCATAGGATTTTGTGAAAAGAGTTGGACCGAGTGAACCAGGTTTGAAGCCTTTCTTCATGAGGAATTCCTTCAATGTATCATACCACGCCCGAGGGGCTTGATTGAGACCATAGAGTGCCTTTTGAGTCTGAAGACTTTGTCCGGATTCTTCGGATCCTCAAAACCTAGGGGCTGAGCAACATAGACTTCTTCCTCAAGCTTACCATTGAGGAATGCACTTTTCACATCCATTTGATATAAGGTAATGTTACGATGATTAGCATAAGCAATTAGTATTCGAATAGCTTCAAGTCTAGCAACAGGTGCAAAAGTTTCATCGAAATCAATTCCTTCAACCTGTGTGTAGCCTTGGGCTACAAGTCGTGCCTTATTCCTCACCACTTGACCATCCTCATCTTGCTTGTTTCGGAAAATCCACTTGGTGCTGATGATATTGTGCTTGCGAGGATGTGGTCGTTTGACAAGCTCCCACACGTCATTTAGCTTGAATTGAAGAAGTTCATCTTGCATGGCTTGAATCCACTCAGGTTCCATGAAAGCCTCAGCAACTTTTGAAGGTTCTGTGATAGACACAAAAGAAGAATGCCTACAAAAGTTAACAAAGTGTGAAGCTTTTGAGAAAGTGTGAGGACCTGGCGCATTGATGTCATCGAGGATTTTGTCAAGTTCTACTTCATTTGCAATCCTCAGATGACCTGGTTCAGGATTTCGTCTGGGCTGAGGAATTTGTTCTGGAGCAATTTCCTCAGGACCATATTCTTGAATTTCATCAGTGCTGGGGATGATTGCTTCAGCAATTTCCTCAGTAGGAACAATATCTTGAGTAGCTTTGAACTTGATTGCTTCCTCAGGAGATAGTTTATCTGGATCAGGAGGCAATTGCTCGCTTTGTGAGCCATTAGTTCCATCGAACCGCACATCTACAGTTTCAACAACCTTGTTGTGATTGGTGTTGAAGACTCTGTAGGTGTGCAAGTCCTTTCCGTAACCAAGCATAAAACCCTCATGTGCTTTAGGTGCAAATTTTGAGCTATGGTGAGGATCTCTAATCCAGCATTTTGCACCGAAGACTTTGAAATAACTTACATTGGGTTTCTTGTCAGTGAGGAGTTCATATGAAGTTTTCTTGAGGAATTTGTGAAGATATACCCTCTTGATGATACGACACGCAGTGTTGATTGCTTCAGGCCAGAAAATACGAGGAGTCTGATATTCTTCAAGCATGGTTCATGCCATCTCAACCAGAGTCCCGTTCTTTCTTTCGACGACGCCATTCTGTTGAGGAGTATAAGGAGAAGATAATTCGTGAGTAATACCAAGTTCATCAACATAAGCATCAAGACCAGTGTTTTTGAATTTTGTCCCATTAATCACTCTTGATTTGTTGTTCTTGACGCCGAAGTTCGTCGAGGCCCTTGAGGAAAATCGTTTGAAGACTTCCTGCACTTCAGTTTTATACAGAATGATGTGCACCCAAGTATATCTGGAATAATCATCAACTATGACAAAGCCGTATAAAGATGTTGCATTTGTTCAAGTGGCATAATGAGTAGGTTCAAATAGATCCGTGTGAAGCAATTCAAATGGACGAGTAGTAGTCATGATAGTCTTCGAGGGGTGTTTGGATCTGGTCATTTTTTCAGACTCACAAGCACCGCAGAGGTGGTCCTTGTGGAATTTGACTGATTTGATTCCAATGACATGCTTCTTCTTCGCTAACGTGTGCAAGTTCCTCATGCCTACATGACCAAGTCTTCGATGCCATAGCCAGCCTTCTGAGGTTTTTGCTAATAAGCAAGTGGTCAGTTGAGGACCTGTAGAAAAATCAACAATGTACGAATCCCCTCTTCTAACACCTTCGAAGACTTTGGATATGTCAGATTCCATGATGACAACACATCTATATTTTCCAAAGATAACAACCATATCAAGATCAGAAAGCATTGAGACTGACATGAGTTTAAACCCAGGGGATTCAACAAGCATCACTTTGTCCATGTGCCTGTCCTTGGAAATAGCCACTTTGCCAAGTCCCAATACCTTTCTTTTACCTTTGTTAGCATAAGTGATTTGCTTCAGTGGTGATGGAGTCAGTGGCATATTCATGAGCAAGCTTTTGTCACCATTCATGTGGTGTGTGCAACCACTATCAAGAACCCACTCAGTACTCTTGGGTTTGTCATCCTACAGATGAATTAGTACAACTTACCATCTCATATGCTTCAGACTTGAAGAATATGATTTCAATTTCATCAGATAGGAATTTCATCATAAACAGTAAATTTTAGGATGTGTGAAATGTTGTCATTTCATCAATGTTTATCTTGCGTCCAATCAAGCATTTTCCTCACGTCTCCAGCAAATTCTTCAGATGATGATTTTCATCTGGAGAGCTGACCTGCCGAAGTGACTACTTCAATTTCTTCACCACCCACATCTGAAGGGGTGGCAAAGAGTTCATCATCCTGTGAGCACCATATGAGAAAGGGGCATTGAAGCTAATGCACTTCTCTTCACAGTAGGGGGGGGTTAGAGTACTCAAATGAATAGGCAGAGAAGTTCTTTGAGGATTTATGAACATAATGATTTGAGGAGTAATGCTCATATTCATACCCCTTGTAATTTCCGTGCATATCAGAAGCATTAGCACGAGTACGAGCATAGTTTTGACCAGTTGAGGATTTTGATCCTCTTGAAGACTTTGGTCCTCTTGAGGAATTTGATCTGGGGTTCAGATTCTTCACAGGTGGTGTCATGAGGACATTCACCTGAAGATTTCAAGGCAAATTTTGGGGACCCAGATTCTCCTCAGGGGTGGTCCATTCCTGCAGTTAGTTCCAACATATCGAGCAAATATTTCACCAGATTGATTTTTGAACAGTTTATAGTTGGAGTCAAATGACTCATCTGAGGAATAGGATACTTCACATGCAAAGCTTGTTAGATTGGATGGACCAACAGGAGGTCCTTTAGCAGCAACTGATGAAGTTTTGGGATACTGCTTGGGTTTCTAGTATGATCCATCAACATTCAATTTCCTCTCAAAGGCAATTCCTTCTTTCCTCGGGTTCCTGTTCAATATCTGTTTTTTGAGCACATCGCAAAAGGTTTGATGCCCTTTGAGACTTTTGTACATGCCTGCCACATACAATTCCTTCAACCCCGCATTTTCGTCAGTAACATTTGTGGTTTCCTCAAGTGAGGAATTTGATACCACACGAGCAGTTGAAGAATTTGTAGAAATAGAAGTATTTGATGATTCTGGTGAAGAATTGGCAGTTTCACATTCGATGCATTTAAGACATGGTGGAATGAATTCAACCTGAGCGGCACTGATCTGTAGAGCGAGTAATGAATCATTTTCCATTCGAAGATCATCATGAGACATCCTCAACTTCTCAAGATCAAGTTTCCTTTGAAGGAATTCATAGGAAAGTTTCTCATGATCAGTCATGAGTGTGCCATGACGATCTTGAAGATTATCAAATCTGGACTAAAGCCTTTTCATATCTTCAACGAGGATTTGGGTAAGATTCATTTCATCATTCAACACGTCATCGATTCTGTCTAGCAGTTTATGAAGCTTTTCAAGGGCAGTTTGTTGTTTAGTTGCAATGTTGGCAAGTTTACTGTAACTGGGTTTTTTATATTCATCAGGTTCGCAGTCACTAGAACCAGAGGAGGAAGTGTCATTCGGTACCTTTGAACCTTTTGCCATGAAGCAATAGGTTGGAGCGAAGTCATCAGCATAGTCATCAGTGTAGATGACGTTGCCATTTTCTTCAAGGTTGAAGATTGACTTGCTGACGAATGTGGTAGTGAGTGCAAGACTTGCCACACCAGACTCAAAGTCTTCTTCAGAACCTTCCTCTTCATCACATTCCTCATATTCTTCCTCAAAATCCATTTCCTTGCCAATAAGTGCCCGAGCCTTTTTGAAACTAGTCTTCTTGTGCGATGAGGACTTTGAGGATGAGGATTTTGAAGATTTCTTCCTTTTCTTCGTGTCATCAGAACTTTCATCCTTGTATTTCCTCTTCTTTGATGCCTTCACCCATCGAGGACAATCAACAATATAGTGACCTGATTTCTTGCATTTGTGGCAGGTTCTTTTCTTGTAGTCCTCAGATGAAGATTCTGATTTCCTCATATCTCTTGTTGAAGATTTACCAAACTGGCCACATTTTGTAAACTTCTGGAATTTCCTCACGAGCATTGCAAGCTCCTGTCCAAGTTCTTCAGGATCACCAATGCTGCAATCCGAGTCTTCTTCTTCAGATGAGGAAATTGCTTTGGCCTTCAGTGCACGATGTCTAGAATAGCTTGGTCCATACAGATCTCTTTTTCTTCCTGTTAGAATTCATGAGTATTGAGTCTTTCGAGTATATCAGCAGGATCAAGCATCTTATAGTCTGATCTTTCTTGAATCATCAGAACCAAAGTATCAAATGATGAATCCAAAGATCTTAGCAGTTTCTTCACAACTTCATGGTTAGTAATGTCTCGAGCTCCCAGTGCTTGTAGTTCATTTCAGATGTCAGTGAGGCGATCAAAGGTATCTTGGCAGCTTTCATTGTCAAGCCTCTTGAAGCGATTGAAGAGATTGCGAAGAACATCAATACGAGAGTCACACTGAGTTGATATTCCTTCATTGACTTTGGACAGCCTTTCCTAGATTAGTTCTGCTCAGCCCAAAGCACTCACTCTGCCGTACTGACCTTTGCTCAGATGGCCACAAATGATATTCTTCACCTGAGAATCAAGTTGCTTGAACTTTTTCACATCAGCGGCAGAGACAGTAGAAACAGTGGAGGGAACACCATGTTCCACAATATACAAGAGATCATTGTCAATTTCTTGTAGATGCATCTGCATCTTGGTCTTCCAAAAGGGGAAGTCCTTTCCTTCGAAAGTAGGACATCCTGCAGTAACCTTGATCGTGCATGCAGTCGACATAACTAAAACTCCAGGTGGTTAAAACAAAATCACACAGAACAAGGGAGTACCTTGCTTTGATACCAATTGAAAGTGCGTTATATCGACTAGAGGGGTTGAATAGAAGATTTTTAGAATTTCATCGCTGTGGAAATTCCTTTTGAGGAAATTCCTCACTGATGAATAACTTGCAGCGAAAACTACAAAGGATCAGGGGTGCAAAGTAGTACTACAACAGTTTTCTAAATGAGGAATATGAAAAAAAAGTTTGCACATAACGCAGGCACAGAGTAAGCATGTGAGGATTAACTAGTGTGAGGAATTTGAGGTTGAGGAAATTCAGAGAAAGTCTTTAGCAAATTCTTCAAACAGAGACAATGAAAATCTTCAACATACAATATGGAGGAAATGAATGAGTTGAAGAAATAGAACTCGTATCACAGTGAAGACAGTGGTTGATGACCCAGTTCCCAACTACTGTGAGAGTCGTACGTCTGGTTTGGAGCGGCTTGGTATTGAAACCAAAAGACACACAGTCCCTACCGTATTCTCCTTGAGCTAAGGACACACAGTCCTCACCCAACACTCATGGTAAGTCTTCAGGGCAGACTTTCAAACCATCACAAACTTGGTCACCCGGCGATCCACAATTGACTGCTGGATTGCTCTAGACCATGACACCTAACCGTCTGGAGGATGCACAGTCCTCAAAGGTAAAAGGCTTCAGTTCCACACAGGAACAAATTATTCAGTGATGCTCAATCACTTGGTTTTTGGTTTGTGGTTTGGTGTTTGGGGTATTTCCTCATTGATGATTAACTCTCTAAGACTCTGAGGAATTTGGGTTGCTCTAAATGACAAGTGTCAGTTTCTCGCGGAGCAACCAACCAGCTAATGGTTGTGGGGGCGGCTATTTATAGCCTTGGAGCATCCCGACATGATTTGACATAAATGCCCTTAAATATTTATGACTGTTGGTGTGGATAAGATCGGTGATGTGGCGCGAATTGCGGCAACGGTTGGGACCCTCAACTGTGAGAGTCCTCATATCTCTCATATTCCTCACTTGAGGCTTTTGTAGGATTAGGCTTTGGTTGAGCATCATGAGGAAATTCATTCCATAGTGTTACCTCGACCCCCTTTAACAGTACGGTGTTCCTATGACTCAAGAGTGAAGAAAATGAAACAAAAAGAATAAATCTTCACGCTTCAAAGTCTTTGGTTCGTTTTTGTTCAGGACACACCGAATTCCTCATCTTCAATATCTTCATGAGGAATATCAATTTCAATGCAATTTCTTCGCGATCAAAGTCTTTAGCAGAAGACCAATTTCTTCAGTCGAATATATACATTTTTAGGGGTCGATATTCATCATATAATTCAAACTCCTCAATGACTTATAGATCCTGTGTACACTCATGAACACATTAGATACTTAACCTATAAGTCTTCAAACCACCAAAATCATTAAGGTCACTAGATGCACTTACATGTGACCACCATGGTAGTGATCAGCATGGTGCCGACACCGACGACGACACACATAGGTTGCAAGGACATAGCGACAACGACGCGCACGACACGGGTGACGACAACATCGACAACGAGGTGCATAGTGACGACGACAATCAAGATGATGGTCACGGTCACGACGACTACGCCGACGACGCGGATGTCGATGACACGCCTGGGACTCAGCCGTCTTTCTCAAGTGCATCAACACCGACACAATTTGTGTCGCCTCCTTTGCAATACACAACGGACTCCTCAGGGCATCATCGTTACAAGATGCTCAAGAAAGTCTACAAGTACACAAAGCCAGTGACGCTCGAGTACTCCAGACTATGTCTGTTTGGAGTTGAGGAGCCGGCGAACTTTGTAGAGGCGAGCAAAAGTCCTAGTTGGACGCACGCCATGGATGAGAAGATGAAGGCGATTGAGAGCAATGGCATGTGGACTTTGGTAACCCGACCTCCAAACCAAAAGGTGATAGGTTTGAAGTGGGTTTACAAGTTAAAGAAGGACACGAAGGGTGCCATTGTGAAGTACAAGGCAAGACTCGTTGCAAAGGGCTACGTACAATGTCAAGGAGTTGACTATGATGAGGTGTTTGCGCCGGTTTCTTGACTCGAGACGGTGAGAGTGCTCCTAGCTTTGGCAGCACAAGAGGATTGGAAGGTTCATCATATGGATGTTAAATCCGCTTTCCTCAATGACGCTCTCACAGAAGAAGTGTACATGGAATAACCCCTCGGCTATGAGAAAAAAGGCGAATAAGGGAAAGTTTACAAGTTTAAGAAGGCACTTTACGGGCTGATACAAGCACCAAGAGCTTGGGATTTAAAGTTAGACCAAAGTATGGTCATGAACGGGTACAAAAGATGTGCCCTCGATGATTCAAAGGAGAGTCTACAAAGCATCGAAGAAGAGGTTAAGATTGAAGACGCGACCAAGAAGGAGTGTTGTCATCGAGCTACGGATGAGCTGACAACAGTAAAGACGGTCCATAAAATGCTGCAAGGGACGGCTAAGGCAATGCCGAAGATAACAGTTATGAGAAGCAGCAATCGCATTTGGGACCCAGGTCGGTAGTGACGACCATGTCATGTTTAGAGGGTGAATGTTAGGTAAGCACGACATGGAGTACGTCTCCAATGTTATGTCTGTGTCCGTGTACTACTAGAGTTTAAAGCTGAATAGGTTTAGCTAAGGAAGCTGGCTTTAGTAGTATATATACATGTATACCCCGTGACACCAGATCAAATGCAACAAACTTTATCAGGCTCGAGACGAGCGTGTAGCAATACACCGAGAGTTTCCGCATCCGCCGAGACAAGCCAAGTCGCTATGTTCCATCCAGATCGTGTCGTTCGTAGTCGGTCAAAGAAAGGATCCGGCTATACACACACAATACGTGGGCTCGGAATCCATCCACCTGCCTGCTTGCTAGCTTATAAGCTAGCTTGCACGTACGTGGAAGGGTTTTTCGAGGATCCAAAGCCAACAACCATGAACAACAAGGGTCTGATTAACTGAGTTAGGTGAAAGAGGATTGAACCGGTCACATCACGCGCGATTGGGATGACCGTATCACGCGCGTCCGATGCCACCAGCGCGATGATAGCACAACAATCGACATGATGGATTTCCTATGGCTCTTGAAGGCCTTGATGACGGCGACGAGGAGACTAGCGAAGGTTGGCGAGCTTATCCTTCCCGATATCTTTGGAACTAGGCCTGTGTCGAGGGTAGCCTTGTCTTGTCGGATCCATCCAATGCGTCCAGTGCGAGGACGGTCCCGAGCAGAGCAAGGAAATAAGGTGGTGCCTTCGGCTTTGACCAAATGAATGGTGAGGCTACCGGTGCAAGCTCAGATTAGAGTATAGAAGCATCGGGAGGGGGATCCTCTACTCCTATGGCTATGACCGTCGGTGAGGGAATCAATTTGGTGGAGATGGATCAGGGAAAGGCTGATCTGAAAGGACTCCGTCAAGAAGGGGGGGTCCTTTTATGGGATAAATAACTCCGTCGATTCATATTTTTGTGAGACAATCGTCAGTTCAGATTTAAGAGAGAATGCACGATATTGGTGTGCCGAATCTAATGAGAAATATGTACATTTCTGGCGCTGGTGAGCCTGTGGTCCGTCCACTGTAACTCATAGCTGACGTGTGTGTTCTCTACATTGGTGCATGCTCCTCAACTCCTTGTAGGCCCCTCTTGTAAGCCACTATTGAAATGGTGATGTGGTTATCTTGTTGATGTGGATAGGTTGCATGTCAAGACAAATAATATAGTGGGGATAAGCTACTTAGGTATTCTAGATATGCTTTGAATATTAGAAATCATAGAAGACTATATGATAATTGAGTATGTGGAACTCTTACTTAGACTTTGCTGAAAGTAAGATGCATTGAAATTGTTTGGTGACTAAGCACATAAGTTGTTAAGTTTCAAGTGAATGCATTGTTTGAACCATGACATGTGAATTGATTGCTACTCTACCATGATGAGTTTTATGAGAAATAGTTGCAAGTTATGATGCTAGTAAAGTGACTAGAGTCTCATCGTTGATTTGAGCCTGCAATTTTGTCAACCGGGCATTTTCGTCATCAATCTCCCGCTGTACCTTGGCCATCTCCTCACGAAGGTTTGTTAGCTCTACGTTGATCTCCTCCTGATTCTCGACAGTAACTGGGATCGTTACGAGTTTTGACATCTCCCCCATGAAATCCATCACGGCTTGAGCCGGTGTCTTACCAGACTCGTTGGATCCATTGGCGGCGGCTGCTCCTCGCATATCCTAAGCCGGTGCGGCTCGTGCCATGTAGATGGTGACCTGGCGAAGCGGTTCCTGTGGTCCTTCGGAGACTGCCTCCTCGGGGAAGCCCCCAAGCCCCCCATCATAGAGAGGGCAAATTGACTCCGTGTCTCCCATGGACGAGTCGCCATTAGAGTTAACAAGGGTATCTCCACCAGCCGCCGGCTCATCCGGGAGGCTGACCCCCTGCGTGAAGCCGACGAAGACGGGATGCCGCCCGATTTGACGATGGGCGGCTTGAGTGAGCCGAGTCGGCTCGATGATGTCGGTGCAGATGTCTGGCCCAGGGATAGACGCGCCCATTTTTCCGATGAAGACATGAATCTTGCAGAAGGGGACCCGGTAACCAGACTCAATCGAATCGGCCTCGGGACCCCATCTCGAGTTGTTGATGTAGAGCTTTCCGCGACGACTCTTGGTCATCAAACGAGCCGCGTAGCTCCCAAACCCTGGAAGGACTCCCTTTGAGAACTCAACTCCATCATGCGCAGGCCCCACGGTGGGCGCCAACTGTCGTGGTTTTGTCATGACAAATGTCCTCGTGAAAGGACTTAGTGATGAGGCCATCACAACTCTGTGGCCACTCAAAGGGGTTAATCGGTAACGGGAGGCGAGTTTACCCAGGTTCGGCCCCTTTGATGGAGGTAAAAGCCTACGTCCTGCTTTGTGTGTATTGATTATGAAATCGATTACAAGGGTGCGGATTCGCCTGACCTAGCTATTGATCGATTGTTACTTGAATCTATTGGCCCTAGAGACTCACATTTATATACAGGTCGAGACACTAGGTTTACAAGAATCCGGGTCACGTTATGATTCGTGACCCGGTATGTCTCTAACTCGCCTTGTCTTTCAAGCAAGGTCATCTCCTGCCTATCTTCTACCTCGTGGGCCTTGACCCGCCACCTTCGTAGTAGAAAGCCGCCAGGCGACTCATTGGAATAGGCCGCCTTGCACTCTTGGTCTTATTCGTCGAGGCCAATCTTGGGTACAGTCTTAAGCCACCATAATCATGACCCGGCCCCATAGGGCGGGTTATATGGCGGGGTAATACCCCCAACAAAGTGGGTGGATCTGCGGCTCAATTGGGAGAAGGAGAGAGGGTCCGAAGGGGAGGAAGGTCCTTGGGGTGGTCTCTTTATAGGTGAGCAATGAAGGTAGGGCGCGGTGCGCGAGAGAATTCGGGGCCGAGCACTACGACTGTCGCGGCTCGAAAAAGGAGCATGGGAGTCACGAGGGGGTCTGCAGGGAGGCGTTAGGGAGGTAGAGGACAAGGGGGAAGGCTCTGGGCGCCGCACGTGTGAGCCCACCGACTGGGGGTCTAGGGTGGCAGCACGTGCGCGGAGGAGGGAGCAGCATGACGGCACAGAGGAGGGGGTCGTTGCCCACGTGGCTTTCGGTGTCGAGATGCGATGCGTGGCGTGCGGGAGGGGCTCGAGGAGGATGGCCGCGCGAGGTCACCTCTCCGGCTGTCTTGTAGCACACTTTAGAGCGCGCGTATGGACGGCATGGTGATGCCACTTGACGCGCTGTGGCGTGGCCACTAGTGCCCTTTTGCGGCAGGGGAATAAACTAACGAGTGTTGGATGCTCCACGTGCTGGACAGGAGAGAGAGAAGAAGAGAGGTGAGAAAATATGTTATCTAGAGAGGGAAATGGGGGGTTTTAAACCCAGCAATCATGCACCTAGATACTAGGGTAGCTATTGGTAATGCTTTGGGTCTGGGAGAAGTTGTGACAAAAATTTGGGAGCAAGATGAACAAGTTAAGTGGTGATTTTAGCTTCTGTGGAAAATCACCGGAAGGTGTTTGATGGGGTTTTGAGCAAGATACCCTTACCCAACTGCTCTGAGACTTAACAGGATGGAGTTGTAGTTAAAAACAAGAGGGATAAAATTTGAGCTCATTTGAGCAAAGTTGGCAATGTAAACATGAAAAACCCCAGGAATGGATAGAACCAGATTTCTGAAGGCTAAGCTAGGCTAATCTATTCCCAAAATTGTACAACTTGTTGTAGCATACTTATTTGGGTTCTAGATCACTCCTACAAAGTTTGAGATCAATTGGATAAACTTGGCAATGTAAAGTTGCTCAAATTTGGTTCTGGACAAAGAGGGTTTGGGGATATTTTGGTGAACCAAAACAACTTAGATTGGGATGCAATTTTGCAGGATCACCACATATATCATATGTGACTTGCTAGAATTTCCCTGGAAATTATTGAGAATACCTCCTATGGAAATGTTTAAAAAGCTTGAAATACAAAGAAAGGGTTTTGAGGGGTTTTGCCCAATATTTTGAACATGACCATGTGTTGAAACACTTATAGATGGAAAATATATGTCCACTGATTTCCCTAATGTTTCCCAAATATTTTTGAAGTACAAGAATAAATTTTTTATCCTGCCTGACTTGGCAAATAAAAGAGAACCCCATTTCGCCCGGAATTGGACTTGTTTGCTACCTTGGGAAATCTTTCTGCTTACCTACTTGCTGACCTTAGGATAGGAAATGCATATTACCTGAAAGCTAGTCGCTCGGCTGGCACGCTATCAAAGATGAAATACCATTTCTGATCTCAGAAAGAAGTATTTAAATTAAATAGTAAAATGACTTTTAAAATAATCATTTTATGGTTTTGGGAAGTCTTTTTGATAACGAGATCCAAATAAAATCTTTGGGGTAAGACATCTCTCCTAAATTGAGGACTTGTATTACAAATCTCAACTCGGGTTTTTTTGAAAGCTTAAAATAAGTAAATGCTCTTTAGTTGAAATAATAATTTATAAAAATAGTTACTAGTCCTATAGACATGGCATGATCATTGGGCAAAGGTTTGGGTCAACGAGATGAGTTCATGAGAGTAAAATATTTTTTCTTATTTAAAACACAATCAACCACACAAGCAAGTAGCAGCGAGATCAACCATCACAAGCACACAAAAAGTTTTAAATGGTTTCAATTTTTGTAAAAACATAATTTGTCAAAGTGGTACAAACACGGGGCGTGACAGCCCCTCATTCCATATGAGAGCTTGATTCATCAGAAGACTGCGAAGATATTCTCCAAAGTTCTCCCGAGAACTTGTGCTCATCCCCACTTGTTCATGTCTTTCACAAAATTCTTCAAAACTCTATTCAATGTTTTGAAATCCTTAGTAGCATATTGCTCTTGACCTTTCTCACCTGCTTGCATTATGGTTAATTCCATATGCCTAGAAACATTCATTAAAATATGTTGTGATTGTCCTTTGATCTTATTGATTCAACCTCTATGTGAATGCACAAAATCATCAGTTGATCCTCATAAATTATATGTCCAACTCAGACGTCTTTCTAAATAGGAGTTGGTTCTTAGCAAATCAACCTTGATTAATTGTCCATCTAAATCCATTCAGCTTACTTGTATTTGATCAAAGCATCTGATTCTGATACACCAACCTGGAAATCATAATTCCTTTGGTATTTAAGTATATATATTACTGAGATGATCTCTAATCCGATGCCTTGCATTCCTTATTTCTCTGATTGGGTATCGATACTCACATCAGGTCCTTTGTGGACCCCCAGACCCGTTGTTGGGTCATTATCTGATAGCATTCTTCCCATTCAAATTTCTTGTGATATTCTCCCCCCGATACATGATGCCATTGGTAAATTGTGTATTCTCCCTAGGATAAGTTGTATCCTATGCTTTTGTGAGCCCTGCTCTTCAAGTATTTGTTAATTACTCTTGAAGATTATGTTATATTTTCCTAAGATGCTCTCATGGATTGAACATGTGCATTCCCTAATCCGTGTGAACTCGAGAGTGTTCACGAGTCTTACTCTTCTAGTGTTTTGCCAGATAATCTTTCAAGCTACAAATTCATCGAAGGCGAGGAGTAAATGGCAGGTGATGCATTGATGAAATGGGAGTCGACCTTGAACTTTGTGTTCATGCCCATGGACCCGGTGTATGTCTTATCATGGAAGCTTCTCGTAGGAATAAAATTCCCTTGGTATAATTTGATCTGGTATGTGTGATCTTGTCCTTTGCAATCGTGGTTCCGACCATGTTGTTCCACTTTGATTTCATTCTAAGACAAGTTAAAGTGCTTGTCTTCCACAGATCAATACACTAGCCTAACCTCTATTCTGATCTACCTCCGAGTATTATCACTGGTCTCTCGAGGATATCATGGAGCTATATAACTTCTTATGAGCTCCTCATCCACTATGATATTTTGCTGATTCCAGTTTCCTCGTGTTCTGCGTTGTTGGACACACAAGGACACTCATAACTGAATCAAGTACGCATTGCGATTCAACAACTCTTAGTAATCTTCTTTGCTTATGAGTTTGTACTCGACCATGTCATTCCAGGTTGTTAGGCTACATCATCATCGTCATGCTAGAGCTTGACCATTCTAGTTGTGTCCTTCATCCCCGGAACACATTTCCAATTGTGCTTTAAGCTTACTTCAAGCTTGCAACATCATGTTGGTTGTCTTGAAAGGCAATTTATATTCCGAGCTATACTTTTTATATGTGCTTCTAACAACCTTTCGCTTCACCATTCCTTTTCTTGATGTTGAATCCGAACGATTACATCTTCAAGAAACTTCTTGACAAATGTGTCGTGATCATCATCAGCATTCTGAGATCTTCCAGGATACCAGTCGAATTCATGATGAGAAATACCATCCTTGCCCCTCGATGATATGTGTTATCATCAACAACCTTATTGCCTTCCCTCCAACACAAGCTTGTTCTTTTTTGTGTTGTCCCTTGAGTTCCTTGCTATCCAGGTTATGTTATCTTCTACCTTGGAGTATTACCATATTTTATGTCAAGAATTTTGTGAGAATTGTTGCACCTCTTAAGAATTCTTGATATAGTGATACTTCTCGCCATCACCATTCATTTCTTCGTCCTCATGTTGTTTCTAACCGGAATACCGACAACTGAACTCTCATGTGTGATTCCAATACTTTTGGCAACCCTATTTCTTTGAAGTTAATAACTCATAGATTCATTCTTAGTATGTTGGTTGTTGACTCGCCATTTTAGCATTGGTCGTGCTACTCAGTCTGTATTTCCTAGTGCACCCTTTGATCAATGTTTAGTTGTTGATGTTTCCTCAAACATACGTCATTATATCATTTGATCTGACAAATGCTATCTCCTTGTTCTTATAATTTTGGAAATTCGCCCCTATCAAAATCTTGAGGGATTGTTGTTGAGCCCATCGGCCAGACCCTCAACTTTTCCATGTTTCACGATGAAGATTTTGAAAGCATTATGTTTGTGCCTAGACCATGAAGAATGTGTTTGACAGCACAAGTGTTTTCACAAAGTTCACGTGTGTTCTTGCCGCCATGAATATTTGGAAGTTATGTTTCGCTCCCTATGGGATCATCCCAAATCATTCATGCATATGCGAAGTGTTGTATGTTTTGAAGATTTGCTATATTCACTTCATATAACTTTCTTAGCACACCAAGCCACTGACTGATTTGATCAAGGAAAAGAAGTTCCTTCATAAGAGCTAATCTAGGCTTACATGAGGACCTTGATATCCTTGAAGATGGTTCCGAAATCATAACTCGGTTGCATTTCGTTGTAATAATTCTGTGTGGGCACGAATGTCTTGACATTGTGTTCATGTGTCTTACAATCCAACTCATGATTCAAGACTTGCTTCCATAGTTCATATCACAAGAATCTTGCATCATCATCTCATCATTTTTGTTGCCCTCTTTTCTTCTCAGGCATCCAGAGTCTGAGGTATCCTAACACCAATCAAATCTGAATCTCACGCAGATATGATGATTGGAACATTCCAATAGTTATAACTTTTGTCTTTATGTAACCTGGTACGGTGATGTCTTGTCTAGCACACGTGGTCGGAGGACCTCTTGTTATATTATCTTCCTTAGTACGGTTAGCCAGTCTCCCTAAGGAAATTGTATGAGTTATTTTATAAGTTGTTCCTGATGGATCATTTGTGTACCCAAAGTCCTACCTTTACCTGATGAACATGTCAATGCTCCCCCGAAGCACGAATGTGGTACTTAAAATGTCAACATGAACATTGGAAGCACAAAGCTAAAATGTTCTTGATCAGTTATCCAAACAATATTGTATGGTGATTCTCCTTGCCCCTTTATCTAAATGGTTATGTACTTGGTGACCTATCATGTATACCATGCTCTGTTTTCCTTGGGAAAGGTATACTCAAATACTTGTGTATGAAGACATTTTCCTTCCCATTGGTATGTTTAACCTTTCTTGGAATCTAACTTATCCAAGAAGTGGTGATTCCCTACTTAGGTAAAAGCCTCGGTGTCCAACTATGTCAGTAAGACCCTGTTACTATTGTGGATAACATTTCGGTAGCCTCTGGTGTACGAGAACTTTGCCTATTGGTCCTCCTCAGTTTAACGAGTATTAAAATGGTTCTATTCGTCCCCCGCCCTTCGTACCGACGTTGTTGCCAACATAATGATACGCTCATTTTGCATCATGAATTACTATTGATATTTGTGTTGATCCTGTCCACTATCCATTATGATGACACAATTCTTATACCTTTTCTCTTTGAATGTGCAAGATACATAACTGAGAGGCAAATATCTAGAAACTCGAATTCTCGGCGAGGAAACCGAGAAGAAGGCAGAAAAATCAACTTGCTCCAAATGGCCTGAAACATTACAGATATTGTTTTTGGTATATTTGAGAATTTTTGGGCCAAAAATATACCGGAGAGGGGCCACCAGTTGGGCACAAGCCAACAGGGCACCCCCCCTGGTTGTGCCGTGATGGCTTGTGGGGCCCCAGCTAGCCCTCTCACGACAATCCTCTCCTATATGGTGTGTTTTACCCTATAAAAAAATAAGCTACCATCTCGAGGCAGAAACCTGGGCACATGCCCTTTTGCTCTCCTGCAAAGAGATTCTACCAGGGGAATTTCCCTCTGAGAGAGGGAAATCAGAGCCATCATCATCACCAAATGCTTCCTCATTCTTCGTAGGACCAATCTTCATCAACATCTTCACCAGCACCATCTCATCTCCAACCCTAGTTCATCACGTGTATTCAATCTTTGTCCCAAAACCTCAGATTGGTACCAGTGGGTTACTAGTTGTGTTGATTACATCTTGTAGTTGATGCTTGTTGGATTACTTGGTGGAAGATATTATATTCAGATCCTTAATTATCATTATTACACCTATAATCTTGAACATGTTGGATGTGTGAGTAGTAACTATTGTTCATGAGGACATCGGAGAAGTCTTGTTATAAGTAATCATGTAAAGTTGGTATTCGTTTGATATTTTGATGATATGGATGTTGTTACTTCTCTTAGTGGTGTCATGTGAACACTGACAATATGACACTTCACCATGTTATGGGCCTAGGGGAAGTCAGTATTGGTTAAAAAATAGATGATGGGTTGCGAGAGTGGGAGCAGCTTAAACCCCAATTTATGTGTTCCTTCATAAGGGGCTGATTTGGATCCACATGTTTCATGATATGGTTAAATTATTCTTAATTCTTCTTTCATAGTTGCGGATGCTTGCGAGAGGGGGTAATCATAAGTAGGCTGTTAGTTAAAGTAAGAACAACACATTAGCACCAGTCCACCCACATATCAAATCATCAAAGTAGCGAACGTGAATCAACTTAATATGATGAACATGACTAGACAGAAATTCCCATGTGTCCTCGGGAGCGCTTGCTTTATATAAGAGAACTTTCAGGCATGTCCTTTGCTAAAAAAGTAATTGGGATACCTTGTTGCACCTTTTCTACTATTGTTAATTGTCACTTGTTACGAATTATCTTGCTACAAAACTATCTGTCATTGTTACTTACAACACTTGCACAGAATCCCTTGCTGAAAACTACTTATCATTTCCTTCTGATCATCATTCGGTTTGACACTCTTACTTATTTAAAGGACTGCGATATTGATCCCCTATACTTGTGGGTCATCAAGACTCTTTTCTGTCGCCATTGCCGGGGAGTGAAGTGCCTTTGGTAAGTGTAAATTAGTAAGGTAATATTTTGGATAGGTGCTAAAATTTACTATTGCTTATCACTTTGAATGGTCACCCTTTGAGTGGCTTGTTCGGAGCATCTTCGCCTCTAAAGGAAGTTGAGGAAATTGTTCCTCAACCTGTTGAACCTACTGAAAATATTTATTATGAGATTCCATCGGGTATGGTAGATAAACTGTTGGCTAATCCTTATAACGGTTCAACTCATCCTTATTACCATTTGATATGTGTCGATGAGATCTGTGGATTGTTTAAGCTTTGAGGTCTACCCTGAGACAAAGTTAAGAAGGAAGTTTTCCCTTTATCTTTGGAGGGAAAATCACTAATGTGGTATAGTCTATTGGATGATTTAGGGTCATGGGATTGGAATCGCTTGAAGATGGAATTTCATGAGAAGTTTTATCCTATGCATCTAGTTCATCATGATCCGTATTTTATTTATAATTGTTGGCCTCGTGAAGGAGAAAGCATCGCTCAAGCTTGGGGCAAGCTTAAATCTATGATGCACACTTGCCCCAACCATGAGCTTCCAAAGGAATTGATTATCCATAATTTTTATGCTTGGCTTTCTCATGATGATCAAACCTTATTAAATGCTTGTGTTGTTGGTTCCTATATGAAGGAGACTATTGAATTCACATGGGATCTTCTAGAAAAGATTAAACACAATGTTGAAGATTGGGAACTCGATGAAGGTAAAGAGTGAGGTATAAATCTTAGTTTGATTGTCTTAAATCTTTTATGGAAACTTCTCCTTTTCATGAGTTTAGCAACAAATATGGCCTTGACTCTGAGATAGTAGCTTCTTTTTTGCGATTCTTTTGCTACCTATGTTGACCTGCCCAAGGAAAAGTGGGTCAAATATCATCCTCCCATTGAAAAATTACATGAGGAACCTGTTAGAATTAAAAAAGGAAGAAATAATTGTTAACCATGTTGATCTATTTGCTCGTACTCCTTACATTGAGAAACCTCCTTTTCCTATCAGGATTAGAGAACATGCTAAGACTAGAATAGTGGTTAATAAGAGTTATGGTAGAACACCTACACCTTCTGAACAAATAAATGTCGAGCCTAATGTAGCTATAGTTAAAGATCTCCTAGTCGATAATATTGATGGGCACGTTATTTACCTCTGTGATGAAGCTGCTAGAATTGCAAAACCTATTAGAAAGAAATGAAATGAACTAGATAAAATAAAACCAGTGGTAGGCACACCTGTCATCTGAGTTAAAATTGGATATCATTGCTATCATGGCCTGTGTGATATTGGTGCTAGTATTAGTGTTATACCCTTTGCATTATATCTAGAAATTATGCATGATATAGCACCCTGTGAAATGGAAGATAATGATGTCACAATTAAGCGTGCAAACCATGATACTGTTTCGCCACTTAGAATTGTTAGAGATGTTCAAGTCTTGTGTAGAAAAGAAACTACCCCACTGATTTCTTAGTACTTGGTTCATAACAAGATAAGTTTTCCCCATCATATTTGGTAGAACATTCTTGAATACGGTTAATGATGAAATTAATTGTGCTACTGAGAAGGTCAAAGTGAGCTTTTGTGATATTTCTCATGAGTTTAATTTCTCCAAGTTTAGAAAATAGCCACATGAAAAAGAATTGCCTAGTAAGGATGAAATAATTGGTCTTACTTCAATTGTTGTACCTCCTACCAATCCACTAGAACAATATTTGCTAGACCATGAGAATTATATGCATTTGAATGAAAGGAATGAAATAGATAAGATACTCCTTGATCAACAACTATCCTTAAGCACAATTTATGAGTTGAAATTTTAGGTTATCCTCCTCCACCTAAGGGAGATCATGTATTTGAGCTTAAAGCTTTACCTGATACTTTGAAATATGCTCATCTTGATGATAAGAAGATATATCCTGTTATTATTAGTGCAAACCTTTCATAACATGAAGAAAATAGATTACTTAAAACTCTAAAGAAGCAGAGGGCTGCTATTAGATATACTCGTGATGATCTTAAAGGCATAAGCCCCACTCTCTGTCAGCACAAGATTGATATGGAACCTGATGCTAAACTAGTTGTTGATCATCAACGTCGTCTCAACCCTAAGATGTAAGAGGTGGTAAGAACTGAAATACTAAAACTTCTAGAGGCATGTATAATCTATCATATTGCTAATAGTAGATGGGTAAGTCCTGTTCATTGTGTTCCTAACAAAGGTAGTATAATTGTCATTCCTAATGATAAAAGTGAACTTATTCCACAAAGGATAGTAACTGGTTATAGGGTGGTAATTGATTTCAGGAAATTGAATAAAGCTACTAGAAAGTATCATTACCCCTTGCCTTTTATTGATCAAATGTTAGAAAAATTATCTAAGCACACACACTTTTACTTTCTTGATGGATATTCTGGATTCTCTCAAATACTTATGTAAAAAGAGGAAGATGAGAAATCTACCTTTACTTGCCCTTTTGGAACTTATGCTTATAGGTGTATGCCTTTTGGTCTATGCAATGCACCTCCTACCTTCCAAAGATGTATGACTGCTATATTCTCTAACTTTTGTAAAAAGATTGTTGAGGTTTTCATGGATGATTTTTTCCGTTTATGGGACTTCCTTTGATGATTGCTTGAGCAACATTGATCGAGTTTTGCACAGATAAGAAGAAACTAATCTCGTCTTGAATTGGGAGAGGTGCCACTTTATGGCGAATGAAGGTATAGATGTTGGGCATAAAATTTCTGAATGCGGTATTGAGGTGGATAAGGCCAAAGTTAATGCAATAGAGAAAATGCCTTGCCCAACTTATATCAAAGGTATAAGAAGTTTACTTGGTCATGCTAGTTTGTATAGGTATTCAATTAAAGATTTCTCAAAGATTTATAGGCCACTAACTAATCTTCTCCAAAAATATGCACCTTTCTTTATGTTGATTGTGTAGAAGCCTTTGAAATACTTAAGAAAGCTTTAATTTCAACACCTATTGGTCAACCACGTGATTGGAACGTACCCTTTGAAATTATGTGTGATGCTAGTGATTATGTTGTTGGTGCTGTTCTAGGGCAAAGAATAGACAAGAAATTGAATGTTATTCATTATTGTAAGTGAATCTAGTGCCCCTTAGTGATTTTCATGTATTGAAGACTTATAGGTTATGGTACTAATACGTTTGTGAGTGTAAACAGGCTCTATAAGTCGCTGAGGAGTTTGAGTTATTTGAAGAATATTGGCCCCCAAAAATGAATGTCTTCAACTGAAGACTTTGACACTTTCGTGAAGATTTTGAAAGTGAGGAAATTGGTTTGTACATGAGTATATTCAAGTGAGGACTTTGAAGCGTGAATGCTTTTGTTTCCGTAGTTTCATTTCCGTTGTGTTGAATCATTGGAACATCTACTATTAAAGGGGGTCAAGGTAAAACTAAGGAAAAAATTCCAAGTGATGCTCATATCAAAGCCGACACATACCCAACCCTTTGAGTGAAGCCTTTGGAAATCTTTTACAATTTAGTCAATTTCTTCAGTGACACAAACGAAGATCTCCTGGTCTGTGAGGAAATTGCTCTAACTGAGAAGTTAAGATTTCTCAAGTGCGAATTACCTACAAGTGAGGAATATGAGAGACATGAGGAATTTCATAGCTTAAAAGTTCCAACCATTGCATGCTGCGCGCCAGCTGTCCCTAAACCTTATCCACATAACCATCATATCATTGGGGGCATTTATGTCAAATCATGTTGGGATTGCTCTCGGGCTATAAATAGTCGTTCCCTCCAACCACTAGCTCGATGGCTGATCCAAGAGAGAACTTGACACTTGTCATTTGAGTGCATCCCATCCTCTGAGGACTTTGAGAGAAAATCATCAGTGTGGAAAACCCATACACCCAAACCAAAACCCCAAAACCCAAAGTCATTGAGAATCATTGAAGATATTGTTCCTATGTGGAACCGACGGTTGTTACCTGTGAAGATTGTGCATCTTGCAGATGGTTAGGCGTCACTTGTCTAGAGCATCTAGCAGTAAATTGTGGATTGCCGAGTGACCGAGTTTCTAAGGGTTTGGAAGTGTGCCCTGAAAACTTACCACGAGTGTTGGGCGAGGATTGTGTGTCCTTATCTCAAGGAGAATGTGGTAAGGACTAAGTGTCCTGGGACTGTGTATCCTTTGTATTAAATACCAAGATGCTCCAAACCAGGCGTACAACTATCATAGCAGTTGGAACTGGGTCATCAAATCGATGTATTCACCGAGTACCTGGCTCTATTTCCTCATTTACGTGTTGATGAAGTTGATTGTTACTATTTGGAGAATTTGACTCAAGAGTTTCTCAATTTGCTCATCTCAAATTCTTCACATCACTTGTTGTTCACATGCTTATCCTGATCACGCTACTCGCGCTAAGTGCTTGCTTCATTTCATCATGATGATCATGTTTTTGCCATGTTACACTTACACATGAGTATTTATTTTACTGCAAGTTGTTCGTGACTTAGCAATTTCCTCACACAGAAATTCCTGAGTGACAAATTCATAAAAATTGCCTATTCAGCCCCCTATGTAGTCGGCATAACACACTTTCAATTGGTATCAGAGGAAGGTACTCCCTTGTTCTATGTGATTTTGGTTTAACCACCTGGAGTTTTAGTTATGTCGACTCCAGGCATGGTCAAGGTATCTGCGGGGTGTCCTACCTTTGAAGGGACGGACTACCCCTACTGGAAGAATAATATGCGCATGCATCTTGAAGCAATTGACAACGATCTCTGGTATGTTGTGGAAAATAGTGTTCCCTCTATCACCCCAACCATCTACGTTGCTGATGTGAAGAGATTCAAACAACTTGACTCTCAAGCGAAGAATATCATATGTGTCCATCTGAGCAAAGGTCGGTATGGTAGAGTGAGTGCTTTGGGATCTCCAAAGCTCATCTCAGATAGGTTGTCCAAACTCAACGAAGGAGTTTCTACTCAACATGACTCTCGGGTGGATGTTCTTCGCAATCTCTTCAACCACTTCAAAAGACACGATAATGAAAATTGTGAGCAAATCTTCGATCGCCTCAATGATATCTCCAATGAGCTACAAGCTCCTCGGGCCACTAACATCACCGACCATGAGGTGGTGAAGAAATTGTTGAGATCTTTTGATTCTTCATTCAATACACTAGTTATGATGATTCAAGAGCGTGGTGACTACAAGTCACTAGATCCTGCTGATATTCTTGAGAGACTAAATACTCATTGTCGGTGTTCTAGGAATGGGGGTACCCAGACCTGCCTGCCTGCGGCCCAGGGGCCAAGCCTCGCGAGGAAGAACAACATCAAGACCCGCAGGGGGCCTCCTCAGGACCCCTCCAAAGCGGCGGATATTCCGAGGTAAGACCCAGCCTCAGGAGTCAAGGATGACATGGAGGAAGGACAGGCGAGCAGTAGATAGCAGGACGAAGCAGTTTCCCCTTTAGTGCAAAGGAGGCAAGGACGTACCGGGGTTCCCAAAGCATCTGCCAAAGGTTTCCTTTCTGGTGCAACAAGGCCACCACCACCCGCCGGCAGGACGGACGTCATCCCTGGACCCGTACCTGCTGCGCTGGCAGCCACTTTGCAGGCGAAGACTATTTTGGACACGGGAAGCATGTTCTTGTGACCCCTTCAAAATTGGTCATTGTGGGATCCCTGATACGTCCCAAACGTATCTATAATTTCACCTTGTTCCATGATCTTTTGGGTGACATTGTTATATGTTTTGCTACACTTTTATATCATTTTACACATATTTGGACTAACCTACTAACTCAGTGCACCCAGTGTCAGTTTCTGTCTACTGATGTCTATTTTGCAGGGACTTTTACCCAATTTTCCAAAGCCTGGAAAATCCCAGGAAAAATATATAAAAAATCAGCGTAACGGAAGCTTCCAAATCACCGAAGATGGGCGAGAGGGGGGCCAGGGGCCGCCTAGGTGACTTCCTCGCGCGGCCTACACCCTAGCAGCGCCAGTAGGCCGCCTGGGTGGGCCCCACCTACTTAGGTGCCCTCCTTCGACCTATATTTAGTCCTCCGAGAGAAAACCCTTGCACAACTTCCATAATTACAAATTTCTCCATTGCTCCGCCGCTGCAGCGCTTCCGAGACCGGGAGCGTCAGGAGAGCTCTTCCCGACACCCTGCCGGAGGGAGGATTGACCTCCGGGAGCTTTTCCACCGCCATGGACGCTTCCCGGACTTGCCGTGAGTAGTCCTCCTTGGACCATGGGTCCATGACCAGTAGCCATGTGATGTCCTCTCTCCAATATTGTGCTTCAACGGTTAGTCCTTGTGAGCTGCCCTAGATGATCAAGGCATCTATGTAATTCTCTTGCTATTGCTATGCTCGATTTGTTGGGATCCAATGGATTATGAGATTATGTTCAGATTGTTATGAGTTATATATTTGATTATCCTTTTATATTATGTTCCTTACTGATTCATGCATGTTCTCCATTGCTATTTATTGCTTTGGCCGAGCAGTAGATTGTAACTCCAAGAGGGAGCGTTATGCATGATTGTGGGTTCATGCCCCTTGATGTCTAGCTTGAGTGACAGAAACAAGAGACTAGGGGATGTGATGTTGCCACCAGGGAGAAAACAACGGTGCTTGTGACCACGGTTGCAAGGATTGTTTACCTTACGCATTGTTCGTTAATGCAGTTGTCTGTTGCTTTGAGTTTACACTTTGGGTGGGGCTCGCAACTTAATATAGGAGAGATGTTCTGGATAGATATCTCAAGGTGGATGATTAGTAAGTAGATGCTGATACATAAAGGTCTACTTGTCTTGGCGTACTGCCCATTACTATTGAACCTCTAACTATCAAGTAGCATAATTAGCATTGCAGTGCGTTCATAATTCTGTCAATTGCCCAACTGTGATTTGTTTACCCAAGCATAGTTGTTTATCGTCTTTTGGGAGAGAGACATCACTAGTGAACATCATGTGACTCCGGTCCATATCACCATCATTGTTTACACCTCCACTATTTACCTCTTTCATTTACTTTTCCATTGCAATCACTATTACCTTCCCGCTTGTGTTTTGATCCTTTGCAAACTACAAGGCCGGAGAGATTGACAACCTCTCTGTACTCGTTGGGAGCAAAGTTATTTGTGTGTGTGCAGGTCCACATCTTCTGCTAGCGCCGAGGTGGAAGACACCTACTTGTTGATCCTAGGAGTCCTACTGGTTCGATAAACCTTACTGTCCCTGTGTGAGGGAAAACTTGCTGCTGAGTACATCTCAACCTTCCACTTGTGGTAACCAACGAGGAGTGAGAAGTATATACATCATCTCGTCATCAATCCCTTCCCGCCGAAACAATAAGGGAAGAGGACCGGGGCCTCCACTATATATAGAGGGTAGATTACTTTGTTGAGGGAGAGATCCATTCACTCACCCATCTACACCGCACAAAGGCCATCCAGCCCCCGGAGGCCCTCGAACACTGTACTAGTTCATCCAACAACCTTCCTGAGAGGCAATCCACCAAAGCAGGAGTAGGGTATTACGCTTCCCAGCGGTCCGAACCTGGGTAAACCGCCGTGTCGTGTGTCTTCCTCACCATCGAGTGAGTTCTCTGCCGTCCCCAACGAATAGCGAGTTAGGTGAGGCAAGCCCGTGAGAGATCTTTGCGCACACCCCTGAGTTCGAATCCTTAGGGTTTTGCGGAGACCAAAATCTGACATTTTTCGCGCCAAGTACGGTGTGTGTCAAGGTCTCTCCCAGGGCTCGGCCCGCTGAAGCTGGTCACACTCATGGTGGGCAGAAGGCGAATCTGCGCGGAGAGGCGGGCCGCTCACGTGGCACGGCCGGCGCAGGTGGTTTGGGACGCCCTGCAATGCTCTGCCACCCCGTGTGCCGACGTTCACACCGGACGGGGTTCCAACGAGCGTCGGGGGCTACCGCCTTCACCAACCACATGGCATCCCCCCATCGCCCCGACCCTTCCACGCGTCCAGGATGTTCCTCCCCCCTTCCGGGTCTGTCAGCACCCGACGCACCGACATGTGGCGCTCCTGGTGGCGCATGAGCTCAGGTGCCGACACACCACCCGCTGCCGCCTCGTCGGCGGGTACAGGCGCGCTCTTGGGCGCGGTGTCGCCTGCGAGACCCAAGTGCGCCCCCGTGGGAACCGTGTTCGTCAAACCGCATCGTCAGGGGCTACAACGAGTGAACCACGCGGGCGCGTCCCAAACATCCACTCAGGTCTGCCCCCACCGGGGCTTCGACAGGAGCTGCTGGAGGCATGGGATTTATCTGCGCCGGGGAGGCGTCGTCCAGCGTCCCCTGACGTGCTTCATGGAACGAGGAGGGAATACTGGAGGCCCGACTACATCAACCCCTGGAGGCGCGCGCAGTTCGACGACGACCATGTCGAAACACATCCGGGCTACGGAGGAAGCAACGCATGCTATCACTGCGGCAGGAGGCACGCACGCGACCCCGCGGGCAGCCCCACGCAAACAGGTATGAACAACACCGCGGGGGTGGCCCGTGGGGGTGGCTTCGCGGGGACGCCCAGTGTAGGGTCCTCGCGAGGCACACCTGCTGGCTGGGACTGGGTCTGGGTCTGGGGACTGGGGACCTCTTGCGTGGGACGGGGTGGACGCAGCCTTATATCCAGGCCGAGAGGCCCCAGCCTGGGAATGGAGGGTGGAGCACACACCCATGTTCCCAGGCCAGACAATCCTAACCTGGAGGCCGGGGGTGGTATATCCGGCCCTACCTCAGGGGCATGCGATGCCCGCCTAGGAACTGAGGGTGGAACACACGCCCATGTTGCGAGTGTGGGCTTCGTTCGATCGCCAGCAGGTGTTCGGGTACCCGCCGTTGCCCTCAGGTTGGGCAAGCCTGGCATCGGCGCATGACCCAGGGTACCGACGTGGGAACCTGTTGGGCCAGTGATACGTCTTCGTCGTATCTACTTTTCCGAACTCTTTTGCCCTTGATTTGGACTCTAATTTGCATGATTTGAATGGAACTAACCCGGACTGACGCTATTTTCAGCAGAATTGCCATGGTGTTGTTTTTGTGCAGAAATAAAAGTTACCGGAACGTCTTGAAAATTTACGGAGATTTTTTCTGGAATAAAAGAAAAATACCTGCGCAAAGATCCACCGTAGGGGGCGTGCCAGTGGGCCACAAGCCCACAGGCCGTGGCCACCCCCTATGGCCACGCCATGCAGGCTTGTCGGGCCCACGTGGAACCACCGCCCCCAATCTCAGCTCTATATCTTCCGTTTTGCCTGGGAAAAAATTAGAGAGAAGATTTCATCGTGTTTTATGATACGGAGGCGCCGCCACATCATGTTCTTCATCTGGAGGGCAGATCAGGAGTCCGTTTCGGGCTCCGGAGAGGGGAAATCGTCGCCATCGTCATCATCAACCTTTCTCCATCGACAATTCCATGATGCTCTTCATCGTTCGTGAGTAATATCATCGTAGGTTTGCTGGACGGTGATGAGTTGGATGAGATCTATCATGTAATCGAGTTAGTTTTTGACGAGGATTGAACCCTAGTATCCACTATGTTCTAGATTGATGTTGCTACTACTTGGCTATGCTTAATGCTTGTCACTAGGGCCCGAGTGCCATGATTGCAGATCTGAACTTATTATGTTGTCGCCAATATATGTGTGATTTAGATCCTATCTTGCAAGTTGTAGTCACCTACTATGTGTTATGACCCGGCAACCCCGGAGTGACAATAGCCGGAACCACTCCCGGAGATGACCATAGTATGAGGAGTTCATGTATTCACTGTGTGTTAATGCGTTGGTATGGTTCTTTATTAAAAGGAGAACCTTAATATCCCATAGTTTCCATTAGGACCCCGCTGCCACGGGAGGGACGGACAATAGATGTCATGCAAGTTCTTTTTCCTAAGCACGTATGACTACATACGGAATACATGCCTACATTAGATTGAGAAACGGGAGCTAGTTACATATCTCTCTGTGTTATAGCTGTTACATGATGAATCACATCCGTCATACTCATCCATCACCGATCCATTGCCTACGAGTCTTTTACTACTGGTCCTCGCTACGTTACTTTGTCTAGGCTTGTCCCTTGCTACAAAAGGGATTGGGCCACTTTGCTGCTACTGTTGCTATTGACGTCACTTTGTTGCTGCTGTCACTACTAATGTTAGTTGTTACTTTGCTGTTGCTGCTACTACCGTTCCTTACTACTCCGCCGTTACTTGTTGCAAGACTTTGTTGGTGTTGTTGTCGAGGCTAGGAAAGCGGCACTAACATCCCGTCAACAAGGCTTTTTCTGGCACCGTTGTTATCGTACCACCTTGCTACTGATACTTTGCTTGCACACGCTAATCTTTCAGGTGTGGTTGAATCGACAACTCAACTGCTAATACTTGAGAATATTCTTTCGCTTCCCCTTGAGTCGAATCAATAAATTTGGGTTGAATACTCTACCCTCGAAAACTGTTGCGATCCCATACGCTTGTGGGACATCAAGGCTTTTTCTGGCACCGTTGCCGGGGAAGCATAGCTATATTCTCTGAGTCACTTGGGATTGACGTCTTCTGGTCACTATGAGGAATCCGAATGATCCAAGAACTAAAATCTTGCCTTCCACTACGAGGAGAGGTAGGGAATTGCCATCTAGCTCTGCACTTGATTCACCTTCAGTTTTGAGTAAGTTTGCGACTTCGCCTCCTGCTAGAAATCTTGATATGTCGCATGTGCTTGATGATGCTACTTTTGCTGCCCATGATGCTATGCTTGATACTATGCCTGATGATGCTATGCTTGATACTATGTCTGCTATGCCTGATACTTCTTTGCCACTAGGTGCATTCCTTGATGCACATATTGCTGGAGTTGCTGCTAGATGTGATGATACTTCTGAAACTGCTGATGCCATTGAAGTAGAACCTGCTACTATGCCTGAATTGCCTGTTATGCCTAATACGCACTATGTTATGGAGTGAGAGATAGCTGAGGACTTTCTTGCATGTAAGGATAGCTATGATGTTGAGAAACTTCTGCGCAAGTGGAAAGAAAAATCTCTGAACGCTAGGATGAAATACGACCCGAAGTTTGCCACTTCGCCTATCTTTGTGCCGATAAGGATTATGAATTCTTTGTTGACCCTGAGTTAATCACTCTGGTCGAATCTGATCCTTTTCACGGTTATGAGTTTGAAACGGTTGTAGCCCATCTTACCAAACTGCATGATACAGCCACCCTATTCACTAGTGAGGAAAAGATCCGCCACTATTACATGGTCAAGCTGTTTCCTTTCTCGCTAAAGGATGATGCTAAGACTTGGTTCACTTCTCTTGCTCCTGGTTGTGTGCATAGCCCCCACTATATGGTCTACTAGTTCTCTGAAAAATATTTCCCTGCCCATAAGAAGCAAGCTGCCTTGCGGGAAATATACAACTTTCCTCAAGCTAAAGAAGAGAGTCTCCCACAAGCTTGGGGGAGGCTTATCCAGCTACTGAATGCTTTGCGTGATCACCCTCTTGAGAAGAATGAGATACTTGATATCTTCTATAATGGACTTACCGATGCTTCCAAAGACCATCTAGATAGTTGTGCCGGTAGTGTTTTTAGGGAACGAACCATAGAACAAGCTGAGATTCTGTTGAATAACATCTTGTGCAATGAGAATGCTTGGACTATTCCCAAACCACCTCCTAAGCTAACTCCGAAGAAAAGAGGTATTCTATTCCTCAGTCCTGAAGATATGCAAGAAGCCAAGAAATCTATGCGAGAGAAAGACATTAAATCTGAAGATGTCAAAAATCTACCACCTATCGAAGAGATCCATGGTCTCGATAACCCGATACACGTATAGAAGTAAATTCTCTGCGTAGGTTTGATGAGAGTGATATTCCTTTTGATAAACCTGTTAGCTGATGCCTGGATGAATTTGATAACTTTGTTGCCAACCAACAGAGTTTCAATGATTATGTTAGCAGACAATTGGAAAAGAATGCTCGTATGCTTAGTCATTTAAGTGCTTGTCTAGACAGAAATGTCAATGATCTTAAGCTTCTGAGTAAGCATGCCTCTATGGTTACTACTCAGGTAGAGAAGTACTTAAAGCTCAAAATGACTTGCTCAATGAGTTGAATGACAATTCCGTTAGAGTCGTTACTAGAGGCGGTAGAATGACCCAGGAACCTCTGTATCCTGAGGGTCATCCGAAGAGAATTCAAAAAAGATTCTCAAGGAGTTAGCACCGATGCACCTAGTCATCCTAGAAAGAAGAAGAAAGATGATAGGAACCTGCACGCTAGCAACCCTGTTGCTGCTACTAAGAGTCCAAACGATTCCTCTGTCTCTGATGCTGAAACACAATCTGGTGATGAACATGAACCTAATGATGATATCAATAGTGATGTTCATGAAGATGCTCAGCCTACCAATGAAAAGGATGTGGAGATTGAACCTGTTGATCTTGATAACCCACAGCCTAAGAACCAGAGATACGACAAGAATGACTTTACTGCTAGGAAGCATGGTAAAGAAAGGGAATCATGGGTTCTGAAACCTATGCCCGTTCCTCCCAAAACCATCAAAGAAAAAGGAAGATGAGGATTTTGAGCGATTCATTGAAATGATCAGACCTGCCTTTCTGCAGATGCGTCTGACAGATATGCTCAAGATGTCTCCATATGCTAAGTACATGAAAGATATTGTGACTAATAAGAGGAGGATACCTACGGTTGAGATTTCCGCCATGCTTGCCAATTACACTTTCAAGGGTGGAACTCCTAAGAAACTAGGTGATCCCGGTGTGCCCATTATACCTTGCTACATTAAAGATAACTACGTTAGAACTTCTTTATGCGACCTTGGAGCCGGTGTTAGTGTTATGCCTCTCTCTCTTTATCGTAGACTTGAATTGGATAAGTTGACACCCACTGAAATCTCTTTGCAAATGGCCGAAAAATCAACTGCTTTCCCTATCGGCATTTGCGAGAATGTGCCTGTTGTGGTTGCTAACACCACTATCTTAACAGACTTTGTTATCTTGGATATTCCTGAGGACGATGCCATCGCTGTCATCCTTGGAAGACCCTTTTTAAACACTGCAGGGGCTGTTATAGATTGCAACAAAGGCAATGTCACTTTCCATGTCAACGGTAATGAGCATACGGTGCACTTTCCGAAGAAACAATATCGAGTACATTGCATCAATGCTATCAAAAAAACTTCATCGATTCTTATCGGGAGCTTTGAATGCCCTATTCCTTGTGTCAAGATGAAGTATGATTTGCTTGTTGGGGAGATACACATCCCCATTGAGGTGACCTAGTGACTGATACGTCTCAAACGTATCTATAATTTTTGATGGTTTCACGCTGTTATCTTGTCTTCTTTGGTTTTTTTATGTACCTTTTATATCTTTTTTGGGACTAACTTATTAATTCAGTGCCAAGTGCTAGTTCCTGTTTTTTTCGTGTTTTTGACTCTTTTCAGATCTGATTTTGGAACGGAGTCCAAACGGAAGAAAAACCCCGAAATGATTTTTTCCCGAACGGAAGAAGACCAGGGGGCTTTTGGGCCAAGCTAGGTGGGCTCCAGAGAGCCCACAAGCCCCCACTCCGCCACCAGGGGGGAGGCGGCGGTGGGCAGGCTTGTGTCCTCCCTGGCCGCCCCCTGACCTAGGTCTTTGGCCTATAAATTCCCAAATATTCCGCAAAAAATCACGAGAGCATCGAAAATACTTTTCCGCCGCCGCAAGCTTCCGTTTCCGCGAGATCTCATCTGGAGACCCTTCCCGGCGCCCTGCCGGAGGGTTCTTCGGAGTTGGAGGGCTTCTTCATCATCATCATCGCCCCTTCAATGACTCGTGAGTAGTTCACTTCAGACCTACGGGTCCGTAGTTAGTAGCTAGATGGCTTCTTCTCTCTCTTGAATCTTCAATACAAAGTTCTCCATGATCTTCATGGAGATCTATCCGATGTAATCTTCTTTGGCGGTGTGTTTGTCAAGATCCGATGAATTGTGGATTTGTGATCAGATTATTTATGATATATATATTTGAGTCTTTGCTGATTTCTTATATGCATGATTTGATATCCTTGTAAGTCTCTCCGAGTCTTGGGTTTTGTTTGGCCAACTAGATCTATGATTCTTGCAATGAGAGAAGTGCTTGGTTTTGGGTTCGGCCATGTGGTGACCTTTCCCAGTGACAGTAGGGGCAGCAAGGCACACATCAAGTAGTTGCCATCAAGGGTAAAAAGATAGGGTTTTTATCATTGGTTTGAGATTATCCCTCTACATCATGTCATCTTGCTTAAGGCGTTACTCTGTTCTTATGGACTTAATACACTAGATGCATGCTGGATAGCGGTCGACGTGTGGAGTAATAGTAGTAGATGCAGACAATATCGGTCTACTTGTTTTGGACGTGATGCCTATAGAAATAACCATTGCATAGATATCATCACGACTTTGCGCGGTTCTATCAATTGCTCGACAGTAATTTGTTCACCCACCGTCTACTTGCTTTCATGAGAGAAGCCACTAGTAAACATTACGGCCCCGGGGTCTATTCACATCCATCGTTTACACCTCCGCTTTTACTTTTCTTTGTTACTTTGTTGCTTTCAGTTCTCATTTGGCAAACAATCTATAAGGGATTGACAACACCTTCATAGCGTTGGGAGCAAGTTTTTGTGTTTGTGCAGGATCTTGAGATACTCCTCCAATGGATTGACACCTTGGTTCTCAAACTAAGGGAGATACTTACCACCGCTACGCTACATCACCATTTCCGCTTCAAGGGAACACCAACGCAAGGCTCCAAGGCCACGGGGGAAATCCTTTGCACACTTGCCTAGGAAGTCCCTTAAGGCATAGCCGCAGCAGAAAGATCAAGCCAAGTATTCTCTCGTCGACGTGCCTATTTCTGGCGCCGTTGGAAGGTCTTTTGTTGCAGTAGGAGCGACTATTCGAAAATTCTCCGTTCTCTTTTGCGATTCGAGAAAGTTTTGTCGAGGGGATTTGATCAACCCCATTGAAGGATTTCTTTCGATGACCATGAGATGGATGAATCAAGGAGTCACAAACCTCTGTTCCAAGTTTTCACTTTAGGTTGCTTAGAAGAAAAATGATAGGTTTAGTTTAGTTTTCCATGTTTCTGTTTTAGCGTCCCGTGGAAAAGTACCCCGAAAATAAAAGTTCTCCGAACGCTGTGAAAATCAAGTATGATTTTTTCTGAAATATTTGAAAAATACTGGGACAAAGAGTCTGTCTGGGGCCACACCAATGGGCCACAAGCCCTAGGGGCGCGGGCACCCCCCTAGCCGCGCCACCCAGGCTTGTGGGGCCCACATGCACCCCCTCCACTCATTCTTGCTCTTATCTCCTTCTCCTACCTCCAGAAAAAATCGTTTCGCAGCTCAAACCCGTGTTCTTGCTCCTCTTGCTGGGATTTTCGATCTCTTTGCTCAAATCACCGTTCTCCGAACTGTTTTGGGGAAATTACTCCTTGGTAAGTGACTCCTCCATTGGTCCAATTAGTTTTTGCTCTAGTGCCTTATACTGCGTGTATTTTTGCTGCCTTGGTGACCATGTTCTTGAGCTTTGCATTCTGATTTTAGCTGGTCCCAAGTAGTTTTGATGCGTAATATGGCCTCTAGGCACTTGTGGGAGTAGACCAACTTAGGCCAAAAGCCTAAGCTTGGGGGAGTACGTGTTCTCACCGACTTTACATTCTTGCTTATGCTTTCATTTTGTTAGCCGGTGTTCACACTTTGCCACAGTATCATCCACGCTAGTTTATTTTCTTTTTCTCGTTTTCTTTTCGTGTGCCTGTCTAGTTTGAGAAAAACCAAAAAGATTTTCTTTTTGTTCTTTTGCTTATTGGGAGATTTCCCGTGTAGATAGTTTTATTTTTCTTTGGGTCAAGGCAGAAGATATTGTTACAATGTTTAGTGGCTCTTGCATGCATACCTGTTTAGCTTTCAAAGAGCCATATTACTTTGTCTTCTCCTTTGTGATTGCCTGCAGATTCCAGCTTAGTCCAATGCACGAGCACTCTTATTATTGGTCACATCGTTCGGTCATGCAAGTGAAAGGCAATAATGATGATATATGATGAAGTGACTGAGCCTGGAAAAGCTGGTATGAACTCGATCTATTTTGTTTTTGTAAATATGACTAGCTCATCATGCCTGATTCAGCTTTGTTGTGAGAGAAACATGTTTGCAATGACAACTTAGAGATCATAGTTGCTTATGCCATGCTTACTTAGCTAGGAGCTTATAATGGTTTGCCTTGGTTGCCCACATGAATGTTGAGATGACTATGATGTAGTATGATAGGATGGTATCCTCCTTTTAATGTTTCAAGTGGCTTGACTTGGCGCATGTTCATGCATGTAGTTGAAACAAAATCAACATGGCCTCTATGATGTTCATGTTCATGGTGATTTATGTCCTACTCATGCTTGCACTTAATGTTAGTTAATCTCAATGCATTTTGATGACTGTTGTCGCTCTCTAGTTGGTCGCTTCCCAGTCTTTTGCTAGCCTTCACTTGTACTAAGCGGGAATACTGCTTGTGCATCCACTCCCATAAACCCAAAGTTGTTCCATATGATTCCACCATACCTACCTATATGCGGTATCTACCTTCCGTTCCAAGTAAATTTGCATGTGCCACTCTCTAAACCTTCAAGAAAAAATCTGTTTTGCATGCCCGAACCGCTCATGTGGTGACACGGGGCTATTGGTATCTTCCATGCTAGGCGTGTTATCCTCAATATGTGTTTATTCACTATCATTCACGAGAAAGGGGCCGGTAATTGTAATTCCCAATTCCATGCTCAAATAAAAAATATAACTGCAAACAAAACTCCCCTAGGATTGATTTTGATATGGACGGTACCCGAGGATTCGGCTAGCCGTGGAGTGTGATTGATTGGTGGTGGGGGAGTCAAAACTTTTCTTTTCTGTTTGGGAACCGCCTATAGCATGTGTAGCGTGGAAGATGTTGAGAACTCTTAGTCATTGCATTGACAATGAAAGCATGCCACCCAAAATTATTATCTCTGTTTTCAAATCTTGAGCTCTGGCACCTCTGCAAATCAATGCTTCCCTCTGCGAAGGGCTGTCTATTTATCTTCCTGTTCAGTCATCCTCCTCTTACAAAAGCACCAATTAGAGAGCACCTCTGTCATTGATATGCTTTGCTTTTAACTGTGTTGAGTATGACTATGACTGGATCTTCATTGCCTTGAATTACAATGTTTAGTCAGCCCTTGGTCTTTTAAGGTGCTCTGCATTTATGTTTTGCGGTCTCAGAAAGAGCTAGCGAGATACCATCTATTCGTACTGCTTCATGTTGTTTTGATTGAAGTGTTGACATTTGTGGCTTGTTATTATTTGCTCGCTAGTTGATTATGCCATTGATATGAGTTTATCGTGAGACCTAAATGTCATTTGCTTATGTGGTTTGATTGTGATCTTGCTGAAATTCTGGTTGTGAGTTAGACATAGTTGCAACAACAAGATCAAATAGAGTTCGTCAAAGTTTTTTTTTGTCTCTCTCAGTTTGTCAACTGATTTGCTTGAGGACAAGCAAGGCTTTAAGCTTGGGGGAGTTGATACGTCTCCGTCGTATCTACTTTTCCGAACTCTTTTCCCCTTGTTTTGGACTCTAATTTGCATGGTTTGAATGGAACTAACCCGGGCTGACGCTGTTTTCAGCAGAATTGCCATGGTGTTGTTTTTGTGCAGAAATAAAAGTTCTCGGAACGTCCAGAAAATTTACGGAGATTTTTTTCTGGAATAAAAGAAAAGTACCTGCGCAAAGATCCATCGGAGGGGGCGTGCCAGTGGGCCACAAGACCATAGGCCGCGGCCACCCCCTATGGTCGTTCCATGCAGGCTTGTGGGGCCCACATGGCACCACCGCCCCCAATCTCAGCTCTATATCTTCCGTTTCGCGTGGAAAAAAATCAAAGAGAAGGTTTCATCGCGTTTTGCGATATGGAGGCGCCGCCACATCCTGTTCTTCATCTAGAGGGCAGATCTGGAGTCCGTTTCGGGCTCCGGAGAGGGGAAATCGTTGCCATCGTCATCATCAACCTTTCTCCATCGACAATTCCATGATGCTCTTCAACGCTCATGAGTATTCTCATCATAGGCTTGTTGGACAGTGATGAGTTGTATGAGATCTATCATGTAATCGAGTTAGTTTTTGACGGGGATTGATCCCTAGTATCCACTATATTCTAGATTGATGTTGCTATGACTTGGCTATGCTTAATGCTTGTCACTAGGGCCCGAGTGCCATGATTTCAGATCTGAACCTATTATGTTGTCACCAATATATGTGTGATTAAGATCCTATCTTGCAAGTTGTAGTCACCTAGTATGTGTTATGACCCGGCAACCCCGGAGTGACAATAGCCGGAACCACTCCCGGAGATGACCATAGTATGAGGAGTTCATGTATTCACTGCGTGTTAATGCGTTGGTCCGGTTCTTTATTAAAAGGAGAACCTTAATATCCCGTAGTTTCCATTACGACCCCGCTGCCACGGGAGGGATGGACAATAGATGTCATGCAAGTTCTTTTCCCTAAGCACGTATGACTACATACGGAATACATGCCTACATTAGATTGACGAACGGGAGCTAGTTACATATCTCTCCGTGTTATAGGTGTTACATGATGAATCACATCTGTCATACTCATCCATCACCGATCCACTGCCTACGAGTATTTTACTACTGGTCCTCGCTACATTACTTTGTCTAGGCTTGTCCCCTGCTACAAAAGGGATTGGGCCACTTTGCTCCTACTGTTGCTATTGCCGTCACTTTGCTGCTGCTGTCACTACTGCTATTACTTGTTACTTTGTTGCTCCTGCTACTACTGTTCTTTACTACTCCGTTGTTACTTGTTGCAAGACTTTGTTGGCACTGTTGCCGAGGCTAGGAAAGCGGCACTAACATCCCGTCAACAAGGCTTTTTCTGGCACCGTTGCTATCATACCACCTTGCTACTAATACTTTGCTTGCAGACGCTAATCTTTCAGGTGTGGTTGAATTGACAACTCAACTGCTAATACTTGAGAATATTCTTTCGCTTCCCCTTGAGTCGAATCAATAGATTTGGGTTGAATACTCTACCCTCGAAAACTGCTGCGATCCCATACGCTTGTGGGACATCAGCCAGCGAGGCGCGTTGGAGCAATGCCCTCGGGACTCAGGATCTACCGTCTGGGCAAGCTCTCCTCCAGCGAGCGCTGGGGCTCCTCCCACGCTCGAGGGCTCGCTCAGGGCGGACCACGCCACGTCGCTACAAGCCCGGGGACCACGAGAGGGGCACGCGCCTGTGAGGCATGGGGCTCCCGAGGCATCCCCGGGACCTACATCAACCCATAATGTCTGTGCACCGCCTCTGCATCGTCCTTCAATACTTCTAGAACCTACTTCACCCCATGATACTCTCACGTAATAACGAGCCGAGGCTGTATACGCCCGGGGCCACCCGAGGACGTGGAGGGGTCGCTCCCACGCCTAGTGGCAGCCCTATGGTCCGCGCTGGGGAGAAGACGGAGGCAATCAACAAAGTCCACCAATGACTATGCTCGACCCAAAAGGAATCAGGCGCCTATGCCTCGGGGGTAGGGACACTCGCGAGGCCAAACCATCTTCGCGATCTCCCAGATGCACCCCCACCGTGACACTCTCACGTAATAACGAGCTGCGGCTGTATACGCCCAGGGCCCCCCGAGGACGTGGAGGAATCCCTCCCACGCCTAGTGGAAGCCCTATGCTCCACGCCGGGGGGAGATGGCGACAGAGATTAGCTTAGGTGCCAGACGCGGCTGTTTTCTCGTTCCTTTCTTGCGTTTTCAAGTTGCAGCCCTCAAGGGCCTCCCCTTTTGCATTTGGAGCTATCAAAAGCTCGAAGATCTCCTTTCTTAATGTTTTGAAAAGAAAAGAAGGGTGGCGATTTCCTCTCTGTGTTTCTCCCGTTTTACCAAACTCGAGTTCTCTTTCTCCCTTTGTTTTGATTGGTGTTTCACAGAAACCTCGGGAGATCGTCGGGCCTCCTGAGGCAACCACAAGAGGGGAGGAATGGGGAATCGCTCGAGCGCTAAAGGGGACCAGTGCGGCGTGCCTCAGGAGCGTTACCGGTCGCAAAGCCACTTGGCCACCCTGGTGCCGTCCAGGCACATTCGGTCGGTATGAGGGGTGTTAGGGCCTTGCCCCGTGAGGAACGACCTTGGTAACGGATCGCGCCTCACGACGGCATGGAAATGTGTTGGACTGGGACCTGTTGATGTAGAGCGGTTTGAGTGTCAAGGGGGGACTCCTTAGCAACATGCCTCAGGTGCCTTACCGGTCACAAGGCCACTCGGACACCCAGGTGCCACCCATGTCGGCACCCAGGGCATCGGGGTTTGCCCCGTGAGGAACAACCTTGGTAACGGTTGCGCATCACGGCGGTGGGGAAATGTGCGGGACGGGGACCTGCAGACACAGAGTGTCGAAAGGGTCCTCAGACCGCCCCACAAGTAGGGAGGAAGCTCCACGAACGGAGCCATGCTCGCGGACTAGACCGTCAGCGTCGCGACAACACGGGTCGGGTAGTGGCCACGACCAGGAGGAGAGCATTGTGGACACCTCGTCTTCAAAGAAAACATTGAGAGGTATCCTCCAGATACATCAAAGTTGTTGTTAAACCTAGTACATAACCCTATCAGGAGAACAAGGCGGCAAATTGGGGGGACTCATCATCGCGGGAGCTCACGCCTCAGCCTTCGAGAGCAAGCCTTGTCACAAGGGCTTCCATGTGGACCTCGACCCAGTCGGCCAGGGCGGCGCGGATCGTCTCTGGCACCGGACCCAACACTGTGGCAAAGTCAAAGTCTGGGTCGAGACGAAGGAGGTGGCTGAAGACATCCAGGCCGCTTGACCCAAGAGGTCACGACTCTTTTCCTCTGCGAGCGCGTGGGCTTTCTCAGCACCCGCCTCAAAACATTCCACAACACGGGAGAAGAAGCCCAAGTACCCAGCATTGTCAGTGACAAGGGGGCTTGAAACACCCTCGCCGCAGATGTCACTCAAAGCCCAGGAGGCTCTCCTCTCGAGGTATTGGAACATCCGGGAGCATTCAAGATGGAGGCCGCGAGCATGGATCGCCTCTTCGGAGGCCTCTCCAACCAGGGAAGCCGTGCCTTTCACCTGTTTATAAAGAAGAGATGGTTTATCTTCGGCAGTAGCCTGGGCATCCAGTGCGACCTGTCGACGTTCCACTTTCCTGATCCAACCTTTTTCGGAGGGCATCGACCTTGTTTTTAAGGTGGCCACGACGCTCGCGGAAGCGGGACTCCTGGAGCCTAAGCTTTGCACAATAGTCAAGAAGAAGGGAACGCTCAGACTCCGCCACCCCCTGTAGATGTCCTCCTAAAGCTTCGCCTCACAAGAGGCAAGGGATTCCTCAACAAGCGACACGTGGAGCTCCCTCACCGCCAGACGTTCCTGCTCCAGGCTCTTGTCCACCTCAACAAGCGCCAGCCAATCGACGAACGCTCGGAAGCCCACGCCGGCAGGGAAGAACCTAGCAGGCGGACCCCCTAGGGTGGATCTCCGTTGAGCGTGCTCTTCCAGATCAGTTTTGAGGGCGCAAAGCTCCCGGTGGCAATCCTCGGAGGCCCTGCGCCGACAATCAGCCTCCTGAGCCTCGGAGAGAGCATGCTCGCGGGCTTCCACCGCCGCGGCAAGGGATCCCTCTGCCTCCGTGCGGGCGCGCTCATGCTGCAGACGGCCGAGGTTCACGGTGAATTCAAGCTGGCGCCACCCTGACGCAAGGTGTCGGCGCTCATCCTCCAGGCGGACTTCATTGCTGGAAAGCCCCGCTCCTAGACGTTGAAGCTTGTGCGCGCAGTGCGGAGCAAGCCCCACGGTGCAGCACGCACACCTTCAACATGCTCCAGTGGCCAACAAGAGCTCTTACTTTCTACATGGCGAATGGGAGAGGAGCGCGAGGATTCTCTCACCCCAAATCCATGCTCGAGGGCTGGGGGCTCACGCGCAGGCGCTCCGTCGGAAGGAAGCGCCCCCTGAGGCCCCACGTCACGAAGCAGAAGGGGTCTGGAAGGGAGGTGCAACACGACCCTAGGAGGGGCTGGAGGCGAGGGGAATGGCACTCTTCTAGGGAGCCAGAGGCCGCGGGCGAAGAAGACCGCGGGAGGCTCTCGTGCGAGGGACTCGGGAGGTTGAACCCCGCGCGGTGCAAGGGAAGAAACCACAAGATGCTCGGCAATCTCACGGGTGGGCAGCACCAACCCACCTCCCCTGTCGCCAGTGGAGAGCTTGCAGAACAAAGGCTTAGAAGGGAGACGCGGAAAGAAAGGACGAAGGAGGGTACAGGCGCTTACTCGTCTATGGCAACCCACTTCTTCTTCACCGGATCCCACTGCGTCGAGGGGAGGCCGCCCTCAGGCGACCTCCTCTTCCGACCGACGCGGGTGGCATGGTGTGGAGACCTGGTGGCCCTTGGCTGAAGCTTGAAGGTGAGAGCGGCGACTTCCATCGTTGATCGGTCGTCACCACCAACCCCGGCTCGACCTGGAGCAAGAGCCGGGGGAGCGGGCGGCGATACACCGCCCACCCCGGCTGCAGGAGGGGCGGCACGACTAGAGCTTTCGCGGGCCTAAACCCAAAGGGTCGAGGTCTCCCGGGGGCGCATGTCCCACCCAGGGAGGAACCTCCCCTCATTGAAGAGCGGCATCTCCGCGACGAGAGCTCCCGAGGCCTTGAAGTTATACAATTGGAGGCTATTCTGGGGAAGCTCGTCAGGATCGCCACCAGTCAGCCAACGGAGCAGCTCACGCAAGATGTCACGGGAGAGAGGCAGGACCTGCATCCTCATCGGGTCGCGGGGTCACGCGTAAGCCCACATCGGACGGGAGTGGCGCTAGAGAGGAGCAATCCACCGACGGATGAACTCCCGCACCACCATCGCCATCGTCACCCCCGCCCACTTCATCTTCTCCAACCGGGTCAGGACCGGCGTGAGCTGGCGGGTCATTGAGCTTCTCACGCATCCACCCCTGGTTCGACATTGAGGGGGTCAACGGGGGCTGGAACATGACTCAGACCCCGACAGTTTCGGTCTGCACCCACTACCGCCGGAACCCTTGTGCTTCGGGAAGGAGCTCGGCGTCGAGGACCCCTGGGACCGATGCTTCGGCCATTTTCAAGGACGCGCACCCGGAGCACTGCTCCTCGGAGACCAATTCAAGGGAGAAGAAGTGGCAAAGCAATGCCATAGAAGGGGTAACGCCAACAAAGGCCTCACACAAGAACGCGAAGGCCGAGAGGAGAACGAGAGAAATGGGGTCAAGGTGGAGCGCGTGGATCTGGTAATGTGAGAGCACTGCCATGAGGAAGCTCGAGAACGGCGACAGTACACTAGAACGAAGAGCATGGATATGAAGGGGAACCGCGAGGGTCGCCATATCGCCCCGAGGCCATGAACCTGGCCAGATCTTGGTGCCCCCACTCATTGGAGTCAGCCGCGACTACCAGTCGGATCTTCTCCAATCCCTCGAGGTTCACCACCGTTGACCGACCCAACGCGGGCCGAGGCGCCGTCGAGACGGTCAGACCCCATGAGCCTCCGCTTTTTCCCCCTTTCGGAGCCATGGCGAGGAGAATGAGGGGGAAAACGACGCGGCATGTGGGGGCTCGAAAGAGGGAGCCAGGATTGCACAGGAAGAAGAACCGACGGCAAAATCAACGGGAGACGAAGGCAGCTCGCGGATGCGGGTATAATAGTTCAGTGAGCCTTGTTGAGGTTGGTCTAGCGCGGAGAAGATGGGAAGACAAGCTTTCAGTTCGTCGTTTATAGGGCCCAGCCCGCAGGCAATTAGGGTCCACGGTGCTTCAAACATCCCACAAGGCTTCGCCAAGAAGCCAGCCCGGGCGCGCCGTGGGCCCGTGGGCTACTGTTGGCGTTCTGGGAATGGGGGTACGCAAACCTGCCTGCCTGTGGCTCGGGGTTGGCCCACTTCATCGACCAAAAACTAACACGCCCGGCACCACTCAAGGCAAGGCCCTCGCGAGGGGCCAAGCCTCGCGAGGAGGAACACCATCAAGACCCGCAAGGGGCCTCCTCAGGACCCCTTCGGAGCGACGGATATTCCGAGGCAAGACCCAGCCTTAGGAGTCAAGGATGACGCGGAGGAAGGACGGGCGAGCAGCACACAGCAGGACAGAGCAGTCTCCCCTTTAGTGCAAAGGAGGCAAGCACGTACCGGGGTTACCAAGGCATCTGCCAAAGGTTTCCTTTCTAGTGCAACAAGGCCACCACCGTCCGCCGACAGGACGGACGTCATCCCTGGACCCGTCCCTGCTGCACTCGCAGCACTTTGCAGGCAAAGACTACTTTTGGAGAAGGGAACCATGTTACTGTGACCCCCTTCAAAATTGGCCGTTGTGGGATCCCTTCCCGCCGAAACGATAAGGGAAGAGGACCGAGGGTGCCACTACATATAGAGGGTAGATTACTTCATAGAGGGAGAGATCCATTTACTCACCCATCCGCACCACGCAAAGGCCATCCAGCCACCGGAGGCCCTCGAACAGTGTACTAGTTCATCCACCAACCTCCCTAAGAGGCAATCCACCAAACCAGGAGTAGGGTATTACGCGTCCCAGCGGCCCAAACCTGGGTAAACCGCCGTGCCCTATGTCTTCCTCACCATCGAGTGAGTTTTGTACCATCCCCAACGAATAGCGAGTTAGGTGAGGCAAGCCCACGAGAGATCTTCGTACACACACCTGAGTTCGAATCCTTAGGGTTTTGCAGAGCCCGAAATCCGACACTCATGAATTCCAACAATCTGAGAAGAGATATCTCTATGGACCAAGCTATGGAAGCTATCGTGCGCTGAAGGAAAAGGTTGTTTCCTCATATGAAGAAGAAGAATATGATTGCAGTCTTGGTGATCCCGATCAACTTGGTAAGGAACTTGCAATGCTTGTGAGTATATCCGAGAAGTTCTCGAGACGAGATCAGTTTAGAAAATCTTCAAGAAGAGATGTGAGGAAATGAGAATCTTCATCTAAGGACTACAAGAAAAGAATCTGCCATAAATGCAAGAAATTTGGTCACTACATTGTTGATTGTCCTCACTGGGTAAAGGAATCAAAGAAGAAGAAGTAAAAGGATGACTGTTTGATGACTCGAAGAAAAAGAAGAAATCTTCAAAATCCTCATCACACAAGAGAACAGTTTCAAAAAGCTCGGGCTCTTATTGGCAAGAAAATGGATTCCGAGGAAGAATCTAAGGAATGTGATGAAGAGGAAGGATCTGAGGAGGAGTAATAGTGTGGTCTGGCAAGTCTAGCCCTTGCTACCACATTCGTCAACAAGTCCATCTTCAACCTTGAAGAAAATGACTACTTCAACAACACTGATGACTCGGGGGATGACTTTCCACCCACCTATTGCTTCATGGACCAAGGTACCCAAACACACTTTCTATTCTAACTCAAGTGAGAGTGAACCTCGTGATTATCAGAAACCTAGTTAGTACAAAGTTGTGAATATTTCCATTAAGCAACACAATGCTCTTGAAAAGCTTCATAAACTTCTGAACAAAAGCGATGACCTATTGAACAAGGAAATGGATCAGACTCAAACTCCGACGGATGATATTCAAAGTCTTCAGTCTAAATTTCATAGTCTTCAAGAAAGTCATGACACTCTTAACTGATCATGAGAAGCTTTCTTATGAATTTCTTCAAAGAAAGCAAGATCTTGAGAAACTAAGGGTGTCTCATGATGATCTTCAAAGTGAAGATGATTCTTTGCTTGCTCAACGGATCAGTTCCGCTCAGGAAGAATTCATTCGACCATGCATGAAATGCATCAAACATGAATCTACTAATACTTCACCTAAAAGTTCAAATGATTCCATTTCTAAAAATTCTTCAACTGTATTTGTGGTCATAAATTCCTCACTTGAGGAACCCACAAATGTCACTGACGAAAATGCAGGGTTGAAGGAATTGTATGTGACAGCCATATAGAAAAGCCTCAAAGGGCATCAAATCCTTTGTGATGTGATGAAAAAGAAGATTCTGAACAGGAACCCGAGGAAAGAGGGTATTGCCTTTGAGAGGAATCTGAATGTTGATTGTTCATAATGGAAGTCTAAACAGTATGCCAAAACCTCATGGGTTGCTGCAAAAGGACCTCCTGTTGATCCATCCACTTTAGCAGGCTTTGCATGTGAAATGTTATATTCCTCTGATGAGTCACTTGACTTACTATAAACTATTCTAAAATAAGCTGATGAAGTATTTGCTAGATATGTTGGACTAACTGCAGGAGTGGACCATACGTGAGGAAAATCTGGGTTCCCAAAAGCATCTTGGAAAGTCTTCAGGTGAATGTCCTCATGACACCACTAGTGAAGAATAGGAATCCCAGATCAAATTTCTCACATGGACCAAAGTCTTCACCGGAATCAAAATCCTCATATGGTCAAAAATATGACCTACTAGCACTAATGCTTCTGATATGCAGGGAAACTACAAGGGACATGAGCATGTGCATTATTCCTTGAATCACTTTATTCATAAGTCCTCAAAGAATATCTCTGCCTATTCGTTTGAGTACTCTAACCCCCGTCCTGTGAAACAAAGTGTATTAGCCTCAATGCCTCAATTCTCATATGGTGCTCGCAGGATGATAAACTCTTTACCAGCCCTTCAAATGTGGGTGTCAAAGAAATCGAACTAATCACTTATGCAGGTCAGGTATCGAGATGAAAGTCATCATCTGAAGAATTTGCTGGAGACCTGAGGAAATTTCTTGATAGGGTGCAAGCTAATCCTGATGAAATGATCTTTCATTTCACTCGCCCTCATTATGTCTAAACTATACTTCATGTGATGAAATTCAATTATGATGAATTTGATACCATATTCTTCACATTGAAGGATATGAGATGGTAAGCAGCACTAATTCATCTGCCTGATGACAAACCAAAAACCATAGAGTGGGTTCTTGATAGTGGGTGTACAAATCACATGACCGGTGACAAAAGCCTGTTGATGAATATCCCACTGACTCCATCACCACTGAAGCATATCACCTACGTTGACGAAGGTAAAAGCAAGGTATTGGGACTTGGTAAAGTGGCTATCTACAAGAACCGACACATGGACAAAGTCATGTTTGTTGAATCCCTTGGGTTTAATCTCATGTGAGTCTCAATGCTTTGTGATCTTGATATGATTGTCATCTTTGGAAAATATAGATGCGCGGTCATCATGGAATCTGACAAATCCAGTGTCTTCAAAGGCTTTAGGAGAGGAGACTTGTATATTGTTGATTTCTTTGCAGGCCCTCAACCAGCCACGTGTCTCCTTACAAAAGCCTCTGAGGGCTCGCTATGGCATCAACGACTCGGTCATGCGGGCATGAGGAATTTGCACACACTGGCGAAGAAGAAGCATGTCATTGGCACACTCTTGGCTAATCATGAGAACGTTATGGCACACTCTTGGTTGATCATGAGAATCTTTCCTACAAATTTCTTCAAAGAAAGAAAGATCTTGAGAAGCTAAGAATGTCTCATGATGATCTTTGAGTCGAAAATGATTCTTTGCTTGCTCAACAGATCAGTATCACTCATGAAGAATTCATTCCACCTTGTTTGAAATGCATCGAACGTGAAACTGCTAATTCTTCACGTGAAACTTCAAAAGCTTCTATCGCTACAAATTCTTCAACTGTTTCTGTGGTAATAAATTCATCACGTGAGGAAACCACAATTGTCATTGTCAAAAATGCAGGGTTGAAGGAATTGTATGTGACACGCATATACAAAAGTCTCAAATGACATCAAACCCTTTGCGATGTGCTCAGAAAGCGGATTCTGAACATAAACCCTAGGAAAGATGGTATTGCATTTGAGAGGAAATTTAATGTTGATGGATCATACTCGAAACCTGGGCAGTACCACAAAACCTCATGGGTTGCTGCAAAAGGACCTCTTGTAGATCCATCTATATTATCAGGCTTTGCATGTGAAACTTTGTATTCCTCTGATGAGTCATTTGACTCCAACTATAAACTGTTCAAAAATTAGAATGGTGAAATATTTGCTAGATATGTTCGAACTAACTGCAGGAATGTACCACCCTTGAGGAAAACTTGGGTTCCCAAAAGCAGCTTGGAAAATCATGATATAAATGTCCTCATGACACCGCCCATGAATAATAGGAACCCAGATCAAATTCCTCAAGTGGACCAAAGTCTTCACGGGGATCAAATTCCTCATATGGTCAAAATTCTTCTCATACTCGTACTAATGCTTCTCATATGCAAGGAAACTACAAGGGTCGTGAATATGTGTGCTATTCCTCAAACCATTATGTTCATAAATCCTCGAAGAATTTCTTTGCATATCATTCAAGTACACTAACCCTCCTCCAGTGAAACAAAGTGCATTAGCTTCAATGCCTAAATTCTCATATGGTGCTTGTAGGATGATGAACTCTTTACCACCCCTTCAGATGTGGGTGGTGAAGAATTTGAACTAACCATTTATGCAAGTTAGGTCTCCACACAAACTTGATCGTCTGAAGAATTTGCTGGAGACGTGAGGAAATGTTTGAAAGGATGCAAGCTAATCATCATGAAATGATTATCATTTCACATGTCATCATATTATCTTAATTCTACACTATGTGATGAAATTCATGTCTGGTGAATTTGATATCATATTCATCACTCTGAAGCATATGAGATGGTAAGATGTACTAATTCATGTGCAGGATGACACCCCTAAAGCCAGTGAGTGGGTTCTTGACAGTGGATGTACTAATCACATGACTGCTGACAAGAGTCTATTGATGATGATTCCATTAATTCCATCACCACTGAAGCATATCACATACGCAAACAAAGGAAAAAAAACAAGGTATTGGGTATTGGTAAGGTTGCTATATCCAAGGACCGACACATGGACAAAGTCATGCTTGTTGAATCCCTTGGGTTTAACCGAATGTCAGTCTCAATGTTTGTGATCTTGATATGATTGTCATCTTTGGCAAATATCGTTGCGTAGTCATTGTGGAATTTGACAAATCCAAAGTCTTAGAAGGATTTAGGAGAGGAGACTTGTATATTGTTGATTTCTTTACAGGTCCACAGCCGGCCACGTGTCTACTTGCAAAAGCCTTAGAGGGTTGGCTATGGCATCAACGACTTGGTCATGCTGGCATGAGGAATCTACACACTCCCATGAAGAAGAAGCATGTCATTGTCATCGAGGGTGTCAAATTCCTCAAGGATCATCTGTGTGGGGCTTGTGAATCTGGAAAGATGACCAGATCCAAGCACCCCTCAAAGACAATCACGACTACCACCCGTCCTTTTGAATTGCTTCACATGGACCTCTTTGTACCTACTCATTATGCCAGACTAAGCAATGCAGCATCTCTATATGGCTTTGTCATTGTTGATGATTATTCACGTTACATTTGGGTCCATATTATTTTTTACAAAACTGAAGTGTGGGAAGTCTTCAAACGATTTTCCTCGAGGGCCTCGACGAACTTTGGTGTCAAGATCAAGCACATCATGAGTGATAATGGGACAGAGTTTAATAACACTAGTCTCGATGATTATCTTGATGAACTTAATATTACTCATGCGCTATCTGCCCCATATACTCCTCATCACAATGGTGTCGTGGAGCGCACGAACGAGACTCTTATTGAGATGGCTAGCACTATGCTTGAAGAATATAAGACTCCTTGTCATTTCTGACCTGAGGTGTGCCACATCATGAACATGGTATATCTTCACAAATTCCTCAATAATACCTCATATGAACTCCTAACTAACAGGAAACCAAATGTAAGTTATTTCAGAGTCTTCGGTGCAAGATGTTGGATTAGAGATCCTCACGAGAGTTCTAAATTTGCACTAAAAGCACATGAGGGTTTTATGCTTGGTTTTAGAAAGGACTTGCATACCTATAGAGTCTTCAACAACTACCAAAACAAAGTTGTTGAAACTATAGATGTGTGGTTCGATGAAACTAACGGCTCACAAAGAGAGCATCTGCCTCCTGTGCTAGATGAAATGCCTCCTAAGGAATCCATTAGGTTCAAGGCAACTAAAGATATCATCCCCACTGAAGAACATCTGCAAGTTGAAGAATTCATCCCAAACAACGAAGAAATTCGTATTGGTGCACCAGAGGAAATTGTTGTTGATCAAATTCCTCAACCCGAACAAAGTCATCAACCTGCATATCCAAGGGTGGCAAATGAAGTGCAAATTGACAAAATCCTCGATGACAGCAATGCACCGGGTTCCCTCACTCCCTCAAAAGCTTCACATTTAACTAACTTTTGTGGGCACTCTTCCTTTGTGCCTATCACAGAACCCTCAAAGGTTGATGAAGCATTTATGGATTCAAGCAATGCAAGAGGAACTACATCAGTTCAAGCTTAACAGTGTGTGGGAACTTGTCAGGCGGCCTAATCCTCGCATGCACAATATCATCGGTACCAAGTGGATCTACTAAAACAAGCATGACAAAGATGGTCAGGTAGTGAGGAATAAGGCACGCCATGTAGCACAAGGTTGCACACAAGTTGAGGGAATTGACTTTGATGAAACTTTTGCACCTATTGCTAGACTAGAAGCTATTCATATATTGCTTTCTTATGCTAACCATCACAATATCACCTTAAATCAAATGGATGTGAAAAGTTCATTCCTCAATGGTAAGCTTGAGAAGAAGTATATGTTGCTCAGCCCGCGGGTTTTGAAGAGCCAAAGCATCCTGACAAAGTCTTTGTACTCAACATGGCTATGGCCTCAAGAAGGCCCCTCGGGCGTGGTATGACACGTTGAAGAAATTTCTCATGAAGAAAGGCTTCAACCCCGATTCACTTGATCCAACTATTTTCAAAAAATCCTATGACAATGAACAATTCGTGTGCCAAATATATGTAGACGATATTATCTTTCGTTGTACGGTAAAATGTTACAGTGATGAATTTAGCTACATGATGGGTCAAGAATATCAAATATCCATAATGCGGCAGTTGAAATTCTTCCTAGGTCTTCAAATTCACCAAGAACATAATGGCATCTTCATCACTGGAGAGAAATACCTCAAGGATGTCCTGAAGAAATTCGGCATGTGATACGTCCCAAACGTATTTATAATTTATGCTTATTCCATGATCTTTTGGGTGACATTGTTATATGTTCTGATACACTTTTATATCATTTTATACATATTTGGACTAACCTACTAACTCAGTGCACCCAGTGCCAGTTTCTGTCTGCTGATGTCTATTTTGCACGGGCTTTTACCCAATTTTCGGAAGCCCGAAAAATTCCAGGAAAAATATATAAAAAGTCAGCGTAACAGAAGCTTCTAGATCACCGAAGATGGGCCAAAGGGGGGCCAGGGGCCGCCCAGGCGACCTCCTGGCACGGCCTACCCCTTGGCCGCGCCAGCAGGCCGCGTGGGTGGCTCCCACCTCCTCCAGTGCCCTCCTTCAGCCTAGATTTAGTCCTCCGAGAGAAAACCCTTCCACAACTTCCAGAATCGCGAATTTCTCCATCGTTCCGCTGCCGCAACGCTCTCGAGATCGGGAGCGTCACGAGACCTCTTCCCGGCACCCTGCCGGAGGGAGGATTGACCTCCGGGAGCTTCTCCACCGCCATGGACACTTCCCCGACTTGTCATGAGTAGTCCTATTTGGACCATGGGTCCATGACCAGTAGATATGTGATGTCTTCTCTCCAATCTTGTGCTTCAATGGTTAATCCTTGTGATCTGCCCTACATGATCAAGGCATCTATGTAATTCTCTTGCTATTGCTATGCTCGGTTTGTTGGGATCCGATGGATTATGAGATTTTGTTTAGATTGTTATGAGTTATATATTTGATTATCCTTTTATATTATGTTCCTTACTGATTCATGCATGTTCTCCGTTGCTATTTATTGCTTTGGCCGAGTAGTAGATTGTACCTCCAAGAGGGAGCGCTATGCATGATTGTGGGTTCATGCCCCTTGATGTCTAGCTTGAGTGACAGAAACATGAGACTATGGGATGTGTTGTTGCCACGAGGGAGAAAACAACGGTGCTTGTGACCACGGTTGCAAGGATTGTTTACCTTACGCATAGTTCGTTAATGTAGTTGTCCATTGCTTTGAGTTTACACTTTGGGTGGGGCTCGCAACTTAATACCGACGAGATGTTCTGGATAGATATCTCAAGGTGGATGATTAGTAAGTAGATGTTGATGAATAAATGGTCTACTTGTCTTGGTGTACTGCCCATTACTATTGAACCTCTAACTATCAAGTAGCATAATTAGCATTGCGGTGTGTTCATAATTATGTCAACTGCCCAACTGTGATTTTTTACCCAAGCATAGTTGTTTATCGTCTTTTGGAAGAGAGACATCACTATTGAACATCATGTGACTCCGGTCCATATCACCATCATTGTTTACACCTCCATCCTTTACTGTTTTCATTTACTTTTCCGTTGCAATCACTATTAATTTTCCCCACTTGTGTTTTGATCCTTTGCAAACTACAAGGTCGGAGAGATTGACAATCTCTCTGTACTCGTTGGGAGCAAAGTTATTTGTTGTGTGTGCAGGTCCATGTCTTCTGCTGACCAGGATAGGAGACACCTACTTGTTGGTCCTAGGAGTCCTCTTGGTTCGGTAAACCTTATAGTTCCCGTGTGAGGGAAAACTTGCTGCTGCCTACATCTCAACCTTCCACTTGGGGTAACCAATGAGGTGCGAGAAGTATATACATCATATCGTCATCAAGCAAAGTTTTCTGACACCGTTGCCTGGGACTCCATGCTTCAAGATAGGGGAGTTGCACGCTATCCTTTACCTTTGCTTTTTAGTTTTTCTTTAGAGTCTTATACCAAAAACCACAAAAAAATTAGTTGCTTTGTTCTTGCTTGTTGCCGCTACTATGGGTTCCACTGAGAACACCATGTTGGGTGACTTCACTAGTCACAACAACAATGATTATACCTTCTCTTCTGTTGCTCCAGTTACCACTAAGGGACTTTTTACAAGTAAACCTTGTGACTATACTAGTCATTATGGAGAATTATGCCCTTGGCATGGTTGCATCGGAAAGCCACAGGATCTTTGGTTTGAAGTTGCTCCTAAGCGTCTCCAAACTTGGGAAGACGTCCAAACTCTTATAACAGAGAGAAAACCAAACATAGAGGATGACACTACAATTTTACTTAATATTAATGGTATTGATTTTGACAATTGTAGTCTTTCCGAAGTCATCACCTTTTTGCAAAGAATGGCTAAAGACCCCCACACTAGTACACTCAATATTACCTTCACCAAGCATATTACCGATGCTCTTATCAAAGCTAGGGAGGAGAAGCTCAAGCTAAAGACTTCTATTCCTAGAAAACTAGAAGATGGTTGGGATCCTATGGTCAAAATTAAATTGAATAATATCTCTTGCTTTGCTTTGTGTGATGTTGGAGCTAGTGCCTCCTTTATGCCCAAAAGAATGTATAATATGTTTGATTGGAAACCTTATGATCCATGTTCTTTTGGTGTTCGTCTTGTTGATTCTTCCATAAAGAAACCTTTAGGGAGAATTGATGATGTTCTTATTATTGTCAATGATAATTATGTGCCCGCTGATTTTCTTATTATGGACATTCAATGTGATCCCTCATGTCCAATTATTTTGGGACGTCCTTTTCTCCGCACCGTTGGTGCTATCATTGACATGAAAGAGGGAACCATTAAATTCCAATTCCCCCTTAAAAAGGGAATGGAACACTTCCCTAGAAAGAAGATTAAGCTACCTTATGAGTCCCTTACTCGGGCAAGTTATTCTTTTAGGGCTGATAATACCTGATCTTCTTGCATTATGCCTAGCTCAAAGCCATAAAAGAAAGCGCTTGTTGCGAGGCAACCCAATTTGTTTTTACTTTCTGTTTTAGTGGTCTTGATGCTTGTTACTACTGTAGAAACATCATTGTATCTTTATTTTTAAGATTTGTGCCAAGTTATAGCCTAAGATTGCAAGAAAGTTCAAAAATTGTGACATGATGTCCAGAAAGAGATTATGTCTGCTTGACCGAAAAATTCGTCAAAAATGACCATATCATCTTTTTCATCTCAATTGTTTTGACAGCATGCTATATATAATTGCCTTTCTAGAATCTATTCTGAGTTTTTGATTTGAGTTGCAGAAGTGCCCCGAATAAATTATTTACTACTTGTTGTTCTGTTTTTCACAAATTCTGCCATATTTTGCGTTTTCCTTGTTTTGCAAATCCTAAGCTTACTTTTTATTTGCAAAAGCCTATTGGCAATCATGAGAAACAGTAGCTTTTCATGAAAATCTTTATTTCAAGCAGGTAATGAACTATTATTTTAAGCGTACTAATCACTCGAATCAGCTTATGACGAGTTTCATATGAAGGGAGTTCTTAAGTATGCGACAGGAGATGATGAAAGAAGATACATGAGTGTCAAGCGCTCAAGCTTGGGGATGCCCCCATGCACCCCAAGAAATATTCAAGGAGACTCAAGCGTCTAAGCTTGGGGATGCCCCTGTGCATCCCCTTCTCTATCAACAATCATCAGTTCGTCCATCTCCATGCTATATTTTTATCACTTCATATGTTATGTGCTATGCTTGGAGCGTCCCGCTATTTACTTTTTAGTTTGTTTTAGTTTTGCTTGCTCTTCATAACAAGTCGGTACCTAGCCTACCTTGTTTGGGAGAGAGACACGCTCCATTCCACTATAGAACACAACATAGGTTTTCATGCTTATCTTCTTGGTGTGTTCTTCATCTTTCCATAGTTACTGTCATGCTTAGCTCTTAGTTTTCATGCTTATCTTTTTAAGAGCTTTTATTTAGGTTTCTTTTGGAACTCTCTTGGGTTATCATGCTTATCTTGTTTAGAGAGTTGGCTCGTTGCACTGAGTTGTGTGTCTTGCATGAGTAGGTAATTAAGATTGCTATTTAAGTATAGTAGTAACTTGCAAGAGTTTTGAGGTATTGATTTGAGTAATATTTGGACTATTGGTGCCAAGAGCTTGAGACTATTAGTGATAGGTGTCGTATTTTGGGTAATCCGTGTGTTTTTCAAAAACTAAAAATTAGTTGAGAACTCTAGCTACTAAATTGATCGCTAACCTCTGGAAAGGTTGGAATATATAGAGTACCCTCACATTACCATGAGTGGAGGATGCGCAAGGATAACCAAACCCCCAAACACTCCTCCTTGGGGTACTTGTCTCTCTGTGAACCTCCTAACTAGATAGAGAGTTATCGATAACAAGTGTATGAGTTCTTCGGACTAATGTGAGTATTCGATTGTTGGCACTTCCACCATCCATATTTTGCTAGCCTCTTCGGTACCGTGCATTGCCCTTTCTCACATTGAGAGTTGGTGCAAACTCCGCCGGTGCATTCAAAACCCATGACATGATACGCTCTGTCATACATAAGCCTCATTATATCTTTCCTCAAAACAGCCACCATACCTACCTATTAAGGCATTTCCATAACCTTTCCGAGATACATTGTCATGCAACATCCACCATCTCATGACTTGATCTTCATGTCATACATGCTTTTGCTTGATTGTAGAGCCGCATGATAGTTGGGCCTTTCCCCAATTATTGCTACATGACACGCTAGTATCATTACATATCCTGCTACACTGGCAGAGGCATACATTTGCATACATCATGGTAGTTTTCACTTGTCTTTATGTTGAGTACTTATTATAAAGTGTGATGATCTTCTTTTTATTCATGTAAAACATAGAGTGTTGCCCTTAAGTGAGGGAAAGATCCCAAAGAGGACAAACAAAAGATCCCAAAGAGGACAAATGAGAGATAAATAGAAAGAGCCAAAGAGGCCACAAAAAATTAAAAATAAAAAGAGAAAAAGAAATAAAAAGAGAGAAGGGGGAAACTCTACTATTCCTTTTGAAAGATCCACACTCGTACTCCACTGCTATATTTGTACTACATAGAGATTGTCATTCACGCATAACTATGTGGGGACCCCTACACCATAGAACTTGGTTTGCATATTCCAATGATGAGCCTCCTCAAATGAGCTCTAGGTCTTCCTGAGAAAACAAGTTGGATGCACCCCCACTAGTTCCATTGGAGAGCTTACCTTAGCTCATATGTGCATTCGTTACATGGCAATCCCTACTCCTCACATCATATCTACCATTTGGCTTTCTCTCGCCTATGGTTGTCCTCATTGAGGTTAGCCTTTCACATTGTTTTGTCTTCCTTCACCATCATTATTCTATTTGCCATCCTAAGTGCCAACATATCTTTCTTACGCTCATCCATTGCATGAGTGCTCAAAGTCGAAAGGGAGAGGATCATTTTGACTTGTGCCTGACTAGTGGTCTGGGGATGAGTCAAAATAAGATTCCTAAGGAGACTAAGTGTGAGGTTTAGTAGATTGAGTTCTCAATTAAAAAATATATATTATTATCTCAACCCATCTCCCACTTCTTGCACGCAAACACCATTTGGAGGCATTCGAGTCATGGACAGCGAAAGCTCTTGCACCTTTAAATTCTTACTTTGCTAATCTCAATACTAGATATAAACTCTTGCTTGTTATTGTCTTGACTTGAATTGCATATCTTACTTGCTTTACTTTGAAGTTCTTATATGTGTGTTAGCTACCAAAATAATTATTGTGTTGTCATATATCTACTCTAGGACGAGCAGAAATTAAGCTTGGGGTGTTGATACGTCCCAAACGTATCTATAATTTCTGCTTGTTCCATGATTTTTGGGTGACTGCTACTTCTCAAACAATAGCGCGAGAAATTCACACGTTGACGGAGACTTGCTTGCGTTGGTTTTTCCCTTGAAGAGGAAAGGGTGATGCAGCATAGGAGCAGTAAGTATTTCCCTCAGTTTGAGAACCAAGGTATCAATCCAGTAGGAGAATCTTGTCAAGTCTAGAATACCTGCACAAACACAAAAGAGCTTGCACCGAACGCTATGAAGGGGTTGTCAATCCCTTCAAGATTGATTGCAAAGTGAGATCTAAAGGAGGAAAGTGCAACGAAGTAAAAGAGTAAGGCTGAAAATAAGGTGTGAAGTAGACCCGGGGGCCATAGTGTTCACTAGAGGCTTCTCTCAAAATAGCAAATATTACGATGGGTGAACAAATTACTGTCGAGAAATTGATAGAACCGTGCAAAGTCATGACGATATTTAAGGCAATGATCATACATATAGGCATCACGTCCGAGACAAGTAGACCGATACTTTCTGCATCTACTACTATTACTCCACACATCGACCGCTATCTAGCATGCATCTAGTGTATTGAGTTCATGACGGACAGAGTAACGCCTCAAGCAAGATGACATGATGTAGAGGGATAAACTCAAACCAATGATGAAAACCCCATCATTTTAGCCATGATGGCAACAACACGACGCGTGCCTCGCTACCCCTTCTGTCACTGGGTGAGGTCACCGCACGGTATGAACCCAAAACCAAGCACTTCTCCCATTGCAAGAATCATAGATCAAGTTGGCCAAACAAAACCCACAACTCGAAGAGAATTACAAGGATATGAAATCATGCATATAAGAGATCAGAAGAAACTCAAATAAGATTCACAGATAATCTGATCATAAATCCACAATTCATCGGATCTCGACAAACACACCGCAAAACAAGATTACATCGGATAAATCTCCATGAAGATCATGGAGAACTTTGTATTGAAGATCCAAGAGAGAGAATAAGCCATCTAGCTACTAGCTATGGACCCGTAGGTCTATGGTGAACTACTCACGCATCATCGGAGAGGTCATGGTGTTGATGAAGAAGCCCTCTGTATCCGAATCCCCCCTCCGGCAGGGCACCAGAACATGCCCCGGATGGGATCTTGCGGAGACAGAAGCTTGCGGCGGCGGAAAAGTACTTTCGATGATCTCCTGATTTTTTTTGGAATTTATGGGAATATATAGGCGAAATACCTAGGGCAGAGGAGGCCGAGGGGGCCCACAAGCCTGGGAGGCGCGCCCCTTGGCCGCGGCTAGGGGGCTTGTGGGGTCCCTGGTGGCCCCCTGCCTTGGTTCTCAAGTTTCCCGATCGTCTTCTATTTCGGAAAAAATCTTTTTGGAAGTTTGTTCCGTTTGGACTCCGTTTAAAATCCTCCTCTGAAAAGGTCAAAAACACGGAAAAAACAGGAACAAGCACTTGGCACTGAGTTAATAAGTTAGTCCCAAAAAAGATATAAAAGGCATACAAAACATCCAAAGTTTGACAAGATAATAGCATGAAACCATCAAAAATTATAGATACATTGGAGACGTATCAAGCATCCCCAAGCTTAACTCCTGCTCGTCCTCGAGTAGGGAAGTGATAAAGACTAAATTTTTGATGTGGAATGCTACCTAGCATAGTTGTCCTTTGTAACTTCTTTCATGTGACAAGAATGTTCAGATCCATAAGATCCAAAACAATAGTTTGCTATTGACATGAAAATAATAATACTTCAAGAAAACTAGCAAGGTAACCATGAACTTTCAAAATAACAAGGCGAAGGAAAGTTATCCCTACAAAATCATATAGTCCGGCTATGCTCCATCATCCTCACACAACTAATTTAAATCATGCACAACCCCGGTATTGGCCAAGTAATTGTTTTCGCACTCTTACTTTCTCAGACTTTTTATAACTATCACGCAATACATGAGCTTGGGCCATGGATATAGCACGGTAGGTGGAATAGAGTGTGGTGGTGGTTGTGAGACAAAAAAAGAGGAGATGGTCACATTGACTCGGCGTATCAAAGGGCTATGGAGATGCCCATTAATAGATATCAATGTCAATGAGTAGGGATTGCCATACAAAGGATGCACTAGAGCTATAAGTATGTGAAAGCTCAAAAAGGAGAACTAGTGGGTGTGCATCCAACTTGCTTGCTCACGAAGACCTAGGGCAATTTGAGGAAGCCCATCATTGGAATATACAAGCCAAGTTATATAATAAAGATTCCCACTAGCATATGGTGGTGACGAAACGAGAGGCTCTCAATCATGAAGAACATGGTGCTATTATGAAGCACAAGTGTGGAAAAAGATAATAGCATTGTCCCTTCTCTCTTTTTCTCTCTTTTTTTATTTTTATTTGGGCTCTTGGGCCTCTTTTTTTTCCTCTGTTTTTTAGTTGGGCTCTTTGGCCTCTTTTTTTTATTTCCTCACATGGGACAATGCTATAATAATGATGATCATCACACTTTTATTTACTCACAGCTCAAAACTCAGAACGATGATGACTCTATAGGAAATGCCTCCGGCAGTGTACCGGGATGTGCAACGATCTAGCTTGGCGTATGACGTTGAAACATCTTGCTAGCTATCTTACGATCATGCAATGCCAATATGAGAGTGACGACACAAGTCATGAGACGGAACGCTGGGAATTGCATGGCAATATATCTCGGAATGGCTATGAAAATGCCATAGTACGTAGGTATGGTGGCTGTTTTGAGGAAGGAATATGGTGGGTTTGTTTACCGGCGAAAATTGGGCGGTACTCAAGAGCCTAGAAATGGTGGAAGGTGAAAGTGCATCTATACCATGGACTCACATTAGTCATGAAGAACTCACATACTTGTTGCGAAACTTTTTTATTAGTAATCGAAACAAAGTGCTAAACGCATACTCCTAGGGGAAGGGTTGGTAGGTGTTAACCATCGCGCGATCCCGACCTCAGCACAAAGGATGACAATCAGTAGATCAATTATGCTCCGACTTCTTAACATACCGGTTCACCATACGTGCATGCTACGGGAATCACTAACTTCAACACAAGTATTGCTAGGTTTACAACACCCTACTAACATAACTCTTAATATTACCAAATCCACGTCTCAAAACTAATTGAGAGGAATCAAAACTTCTCTTTCTACTCAATGCACATGAAGATGGAGGTTTTTGTATCCTCTTTGGGTACCTATCACCTTTGGGACTACTTTCATATCACAAGCCAACTACCAAGTCACGCACCGCCGTGCTCTAAAAGATCTAAGTGAAGCACATAGAGCAAAATTATCTAGCTCAAAAGATATAAGTGAAGCACGATGAGCATTCTAGTAAAATCACGATGAGTGCATGTCTCTCTCAAAAGGTGTGCAGCAAGGATGATTGTGACACAACAAAAAGAAAAGACTCCTACGATACAAGACGCTCCAAGAAAAACACATATCATGTGGTGAATAAAAATATAGCTCCAAGTAGTGTTACCGATGGATTGAAGACGATAGAGGGGATGCCATCCCGGGGCATCCCCAAGCTTAGGCTTTTTGGTGTCCTTGAATTTCGCTTGGTATGCCTTGGGCATCCCCAATCTTGAGCTCTTTCCACTCCTTATCTCTTTGTCCATGAGAACATCACCCAAAACTTGAAAACTTCACAACACAAAACTTAAATAGAAACTCGTGATAACATTAGCACAAGAAAACAAACTACCACCTCTTTAGGTACTGTAGCAATCTTGATTTCTATTTGTATTGGTTTTAGATTACTGTATTCTCACTTTTACATGGCTAGTACCCCCCCGATACTATCCATAGTTTCATCAAAACAAGCAATCAACTCAACAAAAACAAAATCTGTCAAAAATAGACTAGTCTGTAGCAATCTGTATACTTTGTATACTTCTGGTACCTCAAAAATTCTGAAAATTAGGACTTACTGGTAAAAAGGCATATCAACCAGAAGCAAAAAGAATCAACTCAAAATCTCTTTCCGAATAAAAATGAAAAATAATCTCGTGAGTGAAAAGTTTCTGTCTTTTTCCAACAGGATTAAACAACCATCACCAAGATTAGTCATAAAGGTTTTACTTGGCTCAAATACAAAAAGAAACACAAAAGAAACTATCATAACAGAATTATGATGGTGTGGACGCAAAAAACAGAAATAAAAAGGATAAATTAATTGGGTTGCCTACTAACAAGCGCTATTGTTTAACGCCCTTAGCTAGGCATAAAGCGATAGAATCACGTATCGTCGTCTTTGGTGCTCAAACCATAAGTAGCGTGATCACTTATCATCTTAAGGTCTTCATATTTCTTACTATATGATTCACCACTATTTTTAGGAACAAAAACAGACCTGGTGACCTTATTGTGGGCAAAGTTTGGAGTATTCTGCACAACGGCAAAAGCGGAACCCAAGTTGGTTATAACATCCTCTAGTTTGCCAATCCTAGCGGAATCATGACCTAGTTTTTCGTTAACTGTGGGTTCCTTCTCCTTTAAATTTTTCAAAACCATTCCCACCTTGGATATGTACTGAGTGATTTGATTGTAGATCTTTTTATCCAAATTCTCAATAAGTTCGATAGTAGCAACTTTATTTTCAATGACGTCCAGCCTACGCATCACATGTTCCAGAGTTAAGCTAGTTCCATTAACCATGAGTGGGGGTGAGCCTACCAAATTTATTACAGCTCCGTAGGAATCAACTGTATGGCTACCGAAGAAATTTCCACCTATGATGGTGTCAAGAATATACCTATTCCAAGGAGAAATACCCACATAAAAACTGTGAAGCAGGACGGTAGTAGATTGCTTATGAGTGGATCTACTCTGAGCATTGCAAATCCTGTACCAAGCGTCCTTTAGGTTTTCTTCCTCAATTTGTTTGAAATTGAGAACTTCGTTCTCGGGAGTATCATTCAAAGTGGTGGATCTAGCCATGAGGACAGATAGACTATCCCACACAAACAAACAGAAAGCAAGCGAGAGAAAAGGGCAAACGAAAAAGGCAAATGAAAAAGGAAAACGAAGAAAAGGGCAAAGGAAAAAGGCAAATATTTTTGTAAATTTTTGTTTTTCAGAAGTGGGGGAGAGGAAAACGAGAGGCAAAAAAAATTAAGGCAAGAGATGAGTTTGCGACACTTACTTGGATGAGTCCTTGACTTGATCCTCCCTGGCAACGGCGCCAGAAATCCTTCTGCTACTTCTCAAACAACAGCGCCAGAAATTGACACGTTGACGAAGACTTGCTTGCGTTGGTTTTTCCCTTAAAGAGGAAAGGGTGATGCAGCACAGGAGCAGTAAGTATTTCCCTCAGTTGAGAACCAAGGTATCAATCCAGTAGGAGAATCTCGACAAGTCCAGAATACCTACACAAACACAAAAGAGCTTGCACCCAACGCTATGAAGGGGTTGTCAATTCCTTCAAGATTGATTGCAAAGTGAGAGCTGAAGGCGGAAAGTGCAACGAAGTAAAAGAGTAAGGCTGAAAATATGGTGTGAAGTAGACCCGGGGTCCATAGTGTTCACTAGAGGCTTCTCTCAAAATAGCAAATATTACGGTGGGTGAACAAATTACTGTCGAGCAATTGACAGAACCGCGCAAAGTCATGACGATATCTAAGGAAATGAGCATACATATAGGCATCACGTCCGATACAAGTAGACCGATACTTTCTGCATCTACTACTATTACTCCACACATCGACCGCTATCCAGCATGCATCTAGTGTATTGAGTTCATGACGAACAGAGTAACGCCTTAAGCAAGATGACATGATGTAGAGGGATAAACTCAAACCAATGATGAAAACCCCATCTTTTTACCCTTGACGGCAACAACATGACGCGTGCCTTGCTACCCCTTCTGTCACTAGGTGAGGTCACCGCATGGTATGAACCCAAAACCAAGCACTTCTGCCATTGCAAGAATCATAGATTAAGTTGGCCAAACAAAACCCACAACTGGAAGAGAATTACAAGGATATGAAATCATGCATATAAGAGATCAAAAGAAACTCAAATAAGATTCATAGATAATCTGATCATAAATCCACAATTCATCGGATCTCGACAAACACACCGCAAAACAAGATTACATCGGATAGATCTCCATGAAGATCATGGAGAACTTTGTATTGAAGATCCAAGAGAGAGAAGAAGCCATCTAGCTACTAGCTATGGACCCGTAGGTCTATGGTGAACTACTCACGAATCATCGAAGAGGTCATGATGTTGATGAAGAAGCCCTCTGTATCCGAATCCCCCTCCGACAGGGCACCAGAACGTGCCCCAGATGGGATCTTGCGGAGACAGAAGCTTGTGGCGGCGGAAAAGTACTTTCGGTGATCTCTTGATTTTTTCTGGAATTTATGGGAATATATAGGCGAAATACCTAGGGCAGAGGAGGCCGAGGGGGCCCACAAGCCTGGGAGGCGCGCCCCTTGGCCGCGGCTAGGGGGCTTGTGGGGTCCCTGGTGGCCCCCTACCTTGGTTCTCAAGTTCCCTGATCGTCTTCTGTTTCAGAAAAAATCTTTTTGGAAGTTTCGTTCCGTTTGGACTCCGTTTAAAATCCTCCTCTGAAAAGGGTCAAAAACATGAAAAAAACAGGAACTAGCACTTGGCACTGAGTTAATAAGTTAGTCCCAAAAAAGATATAAAAGGCATACAAAACATCCAAAGTTTGACAAGATAATAGCATGAAACCATCAAAAAGTATAGATACGTTGGAGATGTATCAGTGACACTGTTATATGTTTTGCTACACTTTTATATCATTTTACACATATTTGGACTAACTTACTAACTCAATCCACCCAATGCCAGTTTTTGTTTGTGATGTATATTTTGCAGGGGGCTTTTACCCAATTTTCCGAAGCCCAAAAAATTCCATGAAAAAATGTAAAAAAATCAGCGTAACGGAAGCTTCCAGATCATCGAAGATGGGCCAAAGGGGGCCAGGGGCCGCCCACGCGACCTCCTGGCACGGCCTACCCCGGTGCCCTTCTGTGCCCTCCTTCGGCCTATATTTAGTCCTCCGAGAGAAAACCATTCCACAACTTCCAGAATCGCGAATTTCTCCATCGGTCCGCCGCTGCAGCGTTTCCGAGATCGGGAGCATCAGCACACCACTTCCCGGTACCCTGCCGGAGGGAGGATTGACCTCCGGGAGCTTCTCCATGGGCTTCCCGGCACCCTGCCATGGACGCTTCCCGGACGTGTCGTGAGTAGTCCTCCTTGGACCATGGGTCCATGACCAGTAGCTATGTGATGTCATCTCTCCAATATTGTGCTTCAATGGTTAGTCCTTGTGAGCTGCCCTACATGATCAAGGCATCTAAGTAATTCTCCTGCTATTGCTATGCTCGGTTTGTTGGGATCCGATGGATTATGAGATTATTTTCAGATTGTTCTGAGTTATATATTTGATTATCCTTTTAGATTATGTTCCTTACTGATTCATGCATGTTCTTCATTGCTATTTATTGCTTTGGCCGAGTAGTAGATTGTAACTCCAAGAGGGAGCGTTATGCATGATTGTGGGTTCATGCCCCTCGATGTCTAGCTTGAGTTATAGAAACATGAGACTAGGGGATGTGCTATTGCCACCAGGGAGAAAACAACAGTGCTTGTGACCACGGTTACAAGGATTGTTTACCTTACGCATGGTTCGTTAATGCAGTTGTCCGTTGCCTTCAGTTCAAACTTTGGGTGGGGCTCGCAACTTAATACTGGCGAGATGTTCTGGATAGATATCTCAAGGTGGATGATTAGTAAGTAGATGTTGATGAATAAACGGTCTACTTGTCTTGGCGTACTGCCAATTACTATTGAACCTCTAACTATCAAGTAGCATAATTAGCATTGCGGTGCGTTCATAATTCTATCAATTGCCCAACTGTGATTTGTTTACCCAAGCATAGTTGTTTATCGTCTTTTGGGAGAGAGACATCACTAGTGAACATCATGTGACTCCGGTCCATGTCACCATCATCGTTTACACCTCCATCATTTACTGTTTTCATTTACTTTTCTGTTGCAATCACTATTACTTTTCCCGCTTGTGTTTTGATCCTTTGCAAACTACAAGGCCGGAGAGATTGACAACCTCTCTGTTCTCGTTGGGAGCAAAGTTATTTGTTGTGCAGGTCCACGTCTTCTGCTGACCGGGACAGGAGACACCTACTTGTTGGTCCTAGGAGTCCTCTTGGTTCAATAAACCTTACAGTTCCCGTGTGAGGGAAAACTTGTTGCTGACTACATCTCAACCTTCCACTTGGGTAACCAACGAGGTGCGAGAAGTATGTACATCATCTCGTCATCAGCATGCAAGATCGCAAAGGCGTCAAGATTCCAATGCGTACCAATGGCCACCTCTGCACTAAAAAAAAGGTTAAGATTTTGATCAAAAGGTATATCGCTCCATGATTGGCTCTTTATTATAGCTATGTGCATCTAGGCCAGATATTATGCTTAGTGTTTGCATGTGTGCCCGTCTCCAAGCAACAGCGAATGAATCACACCACAAGGCTATGAAGCATATTCTTCGATATCTAGCTCACACACCAATGCTTGGATTATGGTAACCCAAAGGCTCAAATCTTCATCTTGTTGGATATTCTGACTCTGACTATGTTGGTGGCCGTGTGGATTGCAAGTCAACATGAGGCACATGCCATTTCCTTGGACAATCCTTAGTTTATTGGTCCTCGAAGAAACAAAAATGCGTGTCACTTTCCACTGCTGAAGCTGAGTATATTGCAGTTGATTCGTGTTGTTCTCAACTAATGTGTATCAAGCAAACCCTCAAGGACTACAGCATCAATGTGAAGAATGTGCCACTCTACTGCGACAATGGTAGTGCAATTGTGACGCCCTGGTAAATTAAGCTACAGCAAACCTATGCTAATGGTGCCACATCACCGCAATTACCATGGGTAGTCTCGCGTAGTTTCAAACTGATCCAAATTCTAATTTTAAAAATAAATCGAACGGGAGAAGTTTTCGAATGTAAAAATAAAAATTCCGGATGAGGTGCAAGAATTCCCTAATACTTTACAAAATTGAATCAGATATTTTTAGAGTTAATTAAAACACTAAAATATTTAAAACAGAAACTATTAGAAAAAAAATAACTCATACAAAAAAAACAAAGCCCCTGGCCCAACTGGGCCAAATTGGCCCAGCCGGCCACCCCCTATTTGGCCCACCCACCTAGGGTTATAAGACCCCCAATGGGGAAACCCTAGCGCCCCCGCGCTTAGTTCGCATGCCGCCGCCAGGGACGAGGGAAGCCCCCTCACTCCCCCACCTACTCCCTCGTCAACCCGCGCCCCACCTACCTCGTCACTCCGCCCCTGGCTCCACAAACCGCCCCAGATCCCGTTCCCCACGCTGGCGCCCCTCCCTTCGCTAGCATCCCCTCTCGTCGCTAGCCTCGCCTCCCTCGCAGCTCTCCCACCCCAAGCGCCTTCTGCCCCCATCACCCCACCCGGATTTCTCACCGCCGCTCCTACCCCGCGGCCGCGCCACCGCCTCTCCCCATCCGCGCACCAGCCGCCTCCCCAGATCTCGCCGCACCTCCACCACCGACGCGCGCCCTCGCCCCTCGCTGTGGAGTGTCGCCCGGGGCCTCACCGGAGTCGCCTCGCCACGCCTTAGCTCTCCCCCGCACCGGCCGGGTTCGGCCGGCCCTTCACCGATGCCCTCGTCTGCATCCTCCCTCGCTCCACCTCGTCGGGCTCACTCCGGCCCTCACCGGCCATCAACCGCTGGCGGTCACGCACCGGCCTCCCTCAAAACCGGCCGCACCCCCCGCCCTCGACGCCGCGGCGCCCCGCCCCGGGTCACCCGGCACCGGATCCAAAACCAGCAGACCTCCCCGAATCGATCCTCCCCGTGCCCGCTGCCTCCTCTACACGGAGGGTGAGGCCCCCCTTCCTTCCTCCCCCATCCGGCCTCGTTCCCACGCGTCGCCGTCGGCCTCCTCGTCCGTGAGCCGTGTTTTCCTCCTGTTGGTGAGGAGAGGGGGATTAGTCCGTGTGTTGGTTTAGAACAAAAATAATAATAATAAAAGAAATGAATGTATGTATGCAAATAAATGTATGTATGTATGTATAAAATATGTGTGTACATGTATATGGTATATGTGAATATGTGCTATGTATGAATCTAGTGTTATGGGTGTGTGTGCGTTTAGTGATTGTGGTACTCGTTATCTCAATGACATGCGGGGCCGCGCCCCTAAAACAGGAAATTAAAATAAGTAATATATATATATATATATATATATATATATATATATATATATATATATTAATAAAATAAATAAATAAATAGATATATTATTTAATTAATTAGTTAATAAATTAAATAGATTATTTAGATAATATGTTAATTAGGATAATTAAATTATCCTATTAGAGTCTGACACGTGGGTCCCCCACTAAATTAATATGATTAATTAATATTAAACCTAATTAAAAACTGAGTCTATGACGCAGGGACCCAGTTGTCAGTTGACCAGTCAATTGTTGATGTCAGCATGGCATCATGCTGATGTCATAATTGCATTTAATCAAATTAATTAAATCTGTTTTTAATTCCTAAATATTGAATAAAACTTTAAAAATTAATATAAAATAATCCGTAAGTCACATCAAAATATTTTCAACATGAAAGTTGATCAGCAGAATGAGACGAACCCGGATACACGGTCCATTCGTGTGTCACGCGTCCCTGGCATAACAAACATGGAACTTTTCCATCGTCTTCAGTCGGACCGATAGTAGCCCGAGGCCCGGAAAATATGGTCAAATATTCTTCCGACCCGTCTATGACGGATGTTATTGTGTTAGCTCATGCCTAGCCTGCATATTGCCTTGTCATGCTTAGTGTTGCACCTGTTGCTGTTATTTATTGTTTCTCCCCCCTTTTTACCGGTAGACCCCGGGACTGATGCTGCTGCCGGGTACATCTACGACCCTGCCGACCAGCCCTTTGCCGCAGAGCAACAAGGCAAGTAAACCCCCTTGATCATCCCTATATCGCCTATTCTTTCTTCCTCATGCTTGCATTAGAATTTTGCTACTATTGTAGTTAGCTCCTATATGTGATGCATAGCCTAATTTTTTGACGAACTCCTACTTTGAGTACTGCACTTTAATCTGCTTAGTATAGGTGGAGTTGTCATCCCTTCTGACCCCGTAGTCCAGTTTCCCCGCTTTGTTTTCAAATCTCGATCCCTGATCGACGAGCCAGACACGGCACAATACTTACACCCCCTTACTTGTGCGACGCTACAAAGATAATATCGGGTACCGAGGTGACACCTTGCTAAGTACTCCTCATGATATCTCTGTATTACAGCTAGTCGGTCGTGGTTATCGAGGGTGATTCCTCTTTCACCATTCCCGACGATGCCTCTGTCGTGCAACCCCTCGAGTGTGGGACTCTCAAGGGTGATTCCTCTAAGTCCACCTTGACGGTTACATCGTTCGGAATCCAACGAGGGTGATACCTCAAATTCCCCCTGATGTTACAACCACACAGTTACTCGACCATGTCACTCGGATCATTGGTGTTTAGTTGTTAGGCGGGTGGATTCCCGTGTGTTTGTGTTGATGGCTTAATTAAAATGATAATGGATTTGGGTATTCGATCTGGGTTGGTCAGAGACCTTTTCGCACTAACCGGCTACGCGGGAAGAATTATGGGTACTCGACGTCGCGGTATCAGCTGAAGCTCTTCAGACGTCAGCAATGGAGCGGCGCACGCCCAAGTGGTCACGAGATGCATCGTGCTTGTGATTAAGGGGTGCTAGGACTGACCTCGGCCGCCCATGCATCGTGCAGGAGCGCGAAGGGCAAGTGGGCCCATGAACCCTTTGTGCTTAGGAGTTAGACCGGCGGGCTGGCCTCTCTGTTGAGTCTTAGGTGGGGCTGCGACGTGTCGATATTCCGAGGCCGGGCATGACCCAGAAAAGTGTGTCCGGCTAGAGTGTTATCGAGCGTGACTGGAAACTTGGTGCACCCCTGCAGGGATGAAAATTAACTATTCGGATAGCCGTGTCCACAGTTATAGGACGACTTGGAGTTGTGCCCTGATCTTATGCAACTACAACTGTAACTTAACTGGAATTAGTTGCTCTGGGATTGCTTCCTCATAGGAGTCGAGGGAGGATCTCTGGGCGTGACCTCATATTAATATTGCTGCAACAATATGACTATTATTTGTGTTACCTTGTTCTACTCTCATATTTTGCTGCAAGACCTTGAAGATACTATTCTTCGATAGGACTAGGCCTTCTCCCTCTTTTCTCGCATTGCTGCAGTCAGTCCACATATAAACTCCTTCTTTGATATTGATGCATACTTAGCATAGTTCTGATATAAGTCTTGCGAGTACTTTGGATGAGCACTCACCGTTGCTTTGCTCCCCCTTTGCCCCCTTCATCCGTTGCTGCGACCAGATGTTGGAGCCCAGGAGATGGAGTTTCCTGCCGACGCCTTCCACCCTGACGGTGACTTCTTCATGGAGACCGCTGAAGACCAGGAGTAGTTAGGAGGTTCCCAGGCAGGAGGCCTTGCCTCGTTCCGTTGTTGTATCTTTTGTGCTAGCCTTCTCTAAGGCACCCCATGTGTATGTCTGTACTCATATATTGTTGCTTCCGCTGACTCGTGTGTTTATCGAGCTTCTGTATTCTAGCCCTCGAGGCCCCTGTCTTGTAATATGAAGCTTGTATTATTTTATTTGTGTCTAGAGTTGTGTTGTGATATCTTCCCGTGAGTCCTTGAGTTTGACCGTATGCATTTGCGTGTATGATTAGCGTACGATTAAATCGAGGGCGTCACAAGTTGGTATCAGATCCGACTGCCTATAGGTAGCCCCCTTTCCAACTCCTTGGCCGAATTTGAGTCTAGTGTTTGAAAAACTTTACTAACACTAATGTTGTGGCTTACGGGCCCACATCTCAATTGGGTGGTATTAGTATCTTTTACTCTTTTCTATACTCTGGGTTCTACTCTCTCTTCTCTTTCGGGTTAAAGATTTTACTAACTCTAACATTAGGTTCTCGTAATCACATCGACCCGGAGCACTGGACTATCTACTCCGTTCTTCTGAATATATATTACACACACAGTCATTTGACATCCGTCAATCTTATTTTTAGATGCGTCCCTCAAGACAGCACGTGCGTCTAACACAGGCCGCTGAGACGACTGGGTTCCCGGCCATTTTGGTCGACCTCCTGACCAGGCTGGGATATCGCTGGTACCCCGAGTACACTGTGTACGAGGACTTCTACGAGTACAACCAGTACCAGTACCAGGCTGAGGTTCACATCTTCGACCAGATGGGCGGCTCCACCCTCGAGCGCCACGTCTTCTGCGGTATTGGATTGTCGGTCGAGATGGCCGTCCATGATGCGACCTACACCGCTATCACCCGTCTTCGTGGAGCGTACACTCACCTGGAGGAGAGTGCTTTTAGATAGATCCCGCATGCTCCTAATGGGGATGAGACTGGGTCTGATCTCACTGCCTACACTGCTAGCGTTTGGGAGTGCAACGACCGATCATACGTCGCTGTCTGCGCCCCCTACGTGACGCGTCGCTACGACGCGTGGGTTCTGGTGTAGTACATTGAGGCACTCGATCGTGCTTTTCGAGCTCTGACTGTGGAGATGTATGCTACGCGTGCTCGTCTTTACGAGGCGTTGACATTGCTGCAGCCCACACACCACCCGAGGGTTCCCCCTGTGCACATCCACGAACCGAGCAGGATAGAGCTACCATCAGGTCTCGAGTGGACTGGTGTTGGGGGTAGAACCCCTGCACTTGGACCTCATCTCCTCGAGTGGATGCGGTACCCTCATCAGAGTCATCACGGGACACAGGGTCGTGTTCCTACCTTCTATCACCGCCAGCTACCAGGATTTGTTTGTCCTCTCCGACGTTGATGTAGCCTTATCGTTATATCTCGTTGTGTTACTCTTCCACCGTGTGCCTGCGTGCCGCCTAGTGAGCCGAGGGTATCATCTAATGCGTCCAGGCTATCGCCAAATTTCGAATTTGTAATCGTTGGTCTGTAATCGAACTTATGTATGGGTTTGTATGTCGAACTCAACTACTATGAAGTATCTATCGCATTTCCCTTTCATCATGCTTGATTACTTCATGAATGTGTGCGATGCCTTTGCAATTAATTTAAGCTAAACTACCCCTGTTAAATATTTAGCATGATGGTTAGACCAGTTGGTCACCCGCGTGGCTCCGCCAACGATCCACCACCCTCGCCTCCTGAGTATATGGCGGGGATGATCCAACAGTTTGAACTAAACCGCCAGTTTATGCAAGGGCTCATGGATCAGTTCCAAAGGACGAACATGAACCAACAGCAAGGCATGACACTGCAAGACTTCTGCCGCCTCAACCCTGCGATCTACCACAGCTCAACTCAGCCTCTTGATGCTGATGACTAGCTCCGTGACATTGCTTATGAGGTGGAGTCTGCCAATGTGCCCCTGGCGAGCTATGTCAACTTTGCCGCCTACTTCCTGAAGGGTCCCGCTGCTCTATGGTGGGACAGCCACACACGCTCTCAGCCCGCTGGAACTGTCATCACTTGGGCAGAGTTCAAGGCTGCTTTCTGTGCTCACTACATTCCTCGGGGAATCATGGACCGGAAGAAGCGTGAGTTCCATAATCTGGCCCAGGGCAACAAGACTGTGGATGCTTATCAGCGGGAACTTCTGGACTTATCTCGCTATGTTGAAGAAGACATTGCGACTGATGCACGCAGACAGGAGAAGTTCCGTGAAGGCCTTCACCCTGATATCAAGCTGACGCTCCTCGTTCAGGATTATGCTGATTTCGCCACCCTCGTGAACAAGGCTATTCAGGTTGAGGGTGGTCTGCAGGAATACAAGGATAGCAGCAAGTGCAACCGTGACATGGGCTCATCTTCGGGCTCATCTGCACAGAAGCGGAAGATCTGGATTCCCAACAACATGTACCATGCACCTGCTCCCGCTCCGAGGCCGTCCTATGTTGCACCTCGCCTGCCTCCTCCACCACCTAGGCAGCCGAGGCTTCCAGCTCCACCGCCTCGATTTCCTCCTTCCCGTCCTGAGGACGGGATGTGCTTCAAGTGTGGCTGTGCAGGTCATCGTGCTAGAGACTGCACGCCAATTCCGAATCAGCTGGCACTTCCCTCAACTCGCAATGGCAACAACGAGAACCGCAACTACAACACTAAGCCTACTTATGTTCGTGGTCAGGACAACAACATTGAGATGGGTCAAGCTCAAGACCAGCCTGCTACCGTGATGGGTACACTTCTCGTTAACTCAGTACCTGCTTCTGTATTGTTTGATACAGGAGCATCACATTCCTTTATGTCGGAAAATTCTGCATACATGCATGACATTAGGAGCGAAGAGATGAACATCCCGATAGTGGTAAACACCCCCGGGGGCGAATGCCGAACCTCTGTGGTTTGCCCCCATGTTTCGGTTGAAATTGAAGGATTAGAATTCCTTGTCGACCCCATCCTACTAAAGTCATCCAACATTGATCTCATACCGGGGATGGACTGGTTGAAAGCTCATACGGCATCGATCGTTTGTGCCACCAAGACCGTCCACCTCCTACACCCTTCAGATGAATTAATAAGCTACCATGCTCATCTCGTCCGAAATGCTGAGGCACGGCTATATGCCTTGAATGCATTAAATGTGTCGCCTCTTGAAGGGATTGAAAACATTCCAGTGGTCCGAGAATTCCAAGATGTCTTTCCAGAAGAACTTTCGGGGATTCCCCCTGCTCGAGCTGTCGAGTTTGTCATTGACTTGGTACCCGGTACCACTCCTATCGCTAAGCGTCCTTATAAAATGCCACCACATGAACTCCTTGAACTTAAGCAAGAAATTGACATCTCGTTTCTTCTGGGTTTCATTCGTGTGAGTTCCTCTGCTTGGGGAGCACCTTCTCTCTTTGTTAAGAAGAAGGATGGGACAAATCGATTGGTTCAAGACTATCGTCCTATCAACCAGGCCACCATTCAAAACAAATATCCTCTCCCTCGGATAAATGATCTGTATGATCAACTTGATGGTTCCACCGTCTTCTCTAAGCTCGACTTGAGGATGGGATACCACCAGATCCGTGTTCGCAAAGAGGATATTCCAAAGACCGCCTTTGTTACTCGATATGGATCATACGAGTACACCATCATGTCCTTCGGCTTAACCAATGCACCGACAACCTTCTCTCGGTTGATGAATTATACATTCATGGACTACCTCGACAAATTTGTCGTGGTATATCTGGATGATATTTTGGTATTTTCGAAGAATAAAGAAGAGCACGCTGAACATCTTCGTCATGTACTAGATAAGCTTCGAGAGCATAAACTCTATGCGAAGTATTCCAAATGTGAATTCTGGCTGGACGAAGTGACATACCTTGGTCATGTGATTTACAAGGATAGTATTGCAGCCAACCCCGGACGAATTCAAGCTATTCTTGACCGGACTCCCCCGAAGAATGTCAAGCAAGTCACAAGTTTTCTCGGACTCGCCGGCTATTGCCGTCGATTCGTTGAGAACTTCTCCAAGATTGCGAAGCCCTTAACCAACCTGCTTCACAAATGTGTTAAGTATGAGTAGACTGATAAATGTCAGGAAAGTTTCCATGCACTCAAGGACAAACTGACATCCGCTCCCGTACTTGCTCCTCGGATACGAAAAGGGATTTTGTCATATATTGTGACGCTTCTCGTCAAGGATTGGGCAGTATCCTGATGCAGGATCGCAAGGTGATTGCTTATGCCTCACGTCAGCTGCGTGCTCATGAAGAGAACTACCCAGTTCGAGCTTGTCGCAGTTATTCATGCACTGAAAGAATGGCGACAATACCTTGTTGGTAATCGCTGTGAAATCCACACTGATCATCAAAGTGTGAAGTATTTGTTCACTCAACCGGAGCTGAATCTACGTCAACAAAGATGGTTGGAGCGTATAGCATATTTTGACTGTAGTATATCTTATACCCCCGACAAGGCTAACGTAATGGCTGATGCCTTGAGTCACAAGTCATACTGCAACCACCTCCAGGTTCATAAGGTTCACGATCGTCTGCAAGAGGAATTCCGTAAGCTGAACCTCCATATTGTTCCTCAAGGTTACCTTGTTCCCCCTCCTGAAGAGTATCGAAAGATGAACCTTCGTGTTGTTAATCAGGGTTCCCTCAGTAACCTGGTTGTTGAACCAGATCTTGTGAGCACCATCAAGAACCTGCAATGCTTTGATGATGATGTCAACAGGATTAAAAGCCATATTGCGAAGGGTAAACCCTCCTTCACTGTTGCTGAAGATGGCGCCTTGTACTTGAAGGGTCGCCTAGTCGTCCCAAATAAGAAGGAAAATCTCAGAATGACCGGTGAGGTGATGAAAGAAGCTCACGATACACCATTTTCTATTCACCCGGGTAGTACCAAGATGTACCAAGACATCCGGCAAAGATTCCGGTGGCCCAATATGAAACAAGACATTGCACACTATGTGGAAAAATGTGATATTTGCTGGCGTATCAAAGCAAAACATCAAAAGCCTGCTGCAACTCTGCAACCTATCTCTATTCCTAAGTGGAAATGGGACCATGTTGAAATGGACTTTGTCACTAGTTTTCCCAAATCTCAGAAAGGTAATGATGCTATTCTTGTCGTCATTGACCGACTTTCCAAAGTTGCACATTTCTTGGCCGTCAAAGAAATAATTAATGCTAGTCAGCCGGCAGATCTTTATATGTCAAGAGTTGTTTCACTTCATGGTATTCCATTGATAATCAGCTCGGACCGTGGTAGCTTGTTCGCTTCAAAATTCTTGGAAAGTTTTCAGAAGGCTATGGGGACTCATCTATCCTTCAGCACGACATTTCATCCTCAATCCCGGGGACAAGTTGAATGAGTCAACCAAATTCTCGAGGACATGCTTCGAGCTTGTGTCATTTCTTTCGATAAAAAATGGGAGGAATCTCTCTCGTATGCCGAGTTCTCCTACAACAATAGCTATCAAGCTAGTCTGAAGATGGCCCCTTTCGAAGTATTGTATGGACGAAGGTGTCGAACTCCTCTGAATTGGTCAGAAACTGGGGAACTATCACTCTTCGGTCTGGATATTATTCAACATTCTGAAGATCAAGTCCGCATTATTATGACAATCTCAAGGCTGCTCAGTCTCGTCAGAAGAGTCAGTATGACCGTCATCATCAAGATATGGTCTATCAACCTGGCGAAAAGGCTTATCTTCGTGTCACACCAATGAGTGGTGCACATCGTTTCGGGATCAAGAGCAAGTTAGCTCCTCGCTATATTGGTCCTTTCACTATTCTCGAAAGGCGTGGAAAAGTGGCTTCTCCATTGGAACTGTCGGCGAACATTTCTCGGGTTCACGATGTCTTCCATGTGTCTCACCTCCGTCGCTGCTTAAAGGATCCTATTCGAGCAGTGGATCATTATATGCTTGAGCTGCAACAAGACCTCTCTTATAAAGAGCATCCCGTTCGCATTCTCGACCAGGCTAAACGTCACACTCGTCGCACAGTCACCAAGTTCCTTAAAGTGCAGTGGTCAAATCATTGTGAAGATGAAGCCACTTGGGAACGCGAGGATCATCTTCGTGATGAAAACCCTGAGCTTTTTTCCTTCTACCTCTTAATTCTCGGGACGAGACTTCTTGTTAGTAGGGGAGAGTTGTGACGCCCTGGTAAACTAAGCTACATTAAACCTATGCTAATGGTGCCACGTCACCGGGATTACCATGGGTAGTCTCGTGTAGTTTCAAACCGATCCAAATTCTAATTTTAAAAATAAATCGAATGGGAAAAGTTTTCAAATGTAAAAATAAAAATTCTGGATGAGTTGCAAGAATTCCCTAATACTTTATAAAATTGAATCGAATATTTTTAGAGTTAATTAAAACACTTATATATTTAAAACGGAAACAATTTGAAAAAAAATAAATAATACAAAAAAATAACAAAGCCCCCAGCCCAACTGGGCCAAATTGACCCTGCCGGCCACCCCATATTCGGCCCACCCACGTGGGGGTATAAGACCCCTAACGGGGGAAACCCTAGCGCCCCCGGGCTCAGTTCCCACGCCGCTGCCAGGGACGAGGGCAGCCCCCTTGCTCCCCCACCTACTCCATCGTCAACCCGACGCCCCACCTACCTCGTCACTCCGCCCCTGGCTCCACGAACCACCCCAGATCCCGTTCCCCACGCTGGCGCCCCTCCCGTCGCTAGCCTCCCCTCCCGTCGCTAGCCTCGCCTCCCTCGCAGCGCTCCCACCCCACGCGCCTCCTGCCCCCATCGCCCCACCCGGAGCTCTCACCGCTGCTCCTACCCCGCGACCGTGCCGCCGCCTCTCCCCATCTGCACGCCTGCCGCCTCCCCAGATCCCGCCGCACCTCCACCACCGACACGCGCCCTCGCCCCTCGCCGTGGAGCGTCGCCCGGGGCCGCACAGGAGTCGCCTCGTCGCGCCTTCGCTCTCCCCTGCGTCGGCCGGGTTCTGCCGACCCTTCACCGGCGCCCTCGCCTGCCTCTTCCCTCGCTCCACCTCGTCGGGCTCACTCCGGCCCTCACCGGCCATCAACCGCCGGCGCTCACGCACCGGCCTCCCTCGAACCGGCTGCACCCCCCCTCGACGCCGCGGTGCCCCGCCCCGGTTCACCCGGCGTCGGATCCAACACCACTGGACCTCCCCGTGCCCGCTCCCTCCTCTACACGGAGGGTGAGGCCCCCTTCCTTCCTCCCTCATCCAGCCCCGTTCCCACCCGTCGCCGTCGGCCTCCTCGTCCGTGAGCCGTGTTTTCCTCCTGTTGGTCAGGAGAGGGGGATTAGCCCCTGTGTTGGTTTAGAACAAAAACAAAATCAAATAAAAGAAATGAATGTATGTATGCAAATAAATGTATGTATCTATGTATGAAATATGTGTGTATGTATATGGAATATGTGAATATGTGCTATGTATGAATCTAGTGTTATGGATGTGTGTGCGTTTAGTGATTATGGTACTCGTTGTCTCAATGACATGCGGGGCCACGCCCCTAAAACAGGAAATTAAAATAAGTAAAATAATTATAAATAAATAAATATATATATATATGTTTTTATTAATAAAATAAATAAACAAATAATTAGATATATTATGTAATTAATTAGTTAATTAATTAAATAGATTATTTAGATAATCTGTTAATTAGGATAATTAAATTATCCTATTAGAGTATGACACGTGGGTCCCCCACTAAATTAATCTGATTAATTAATATTAAACCTAATTAAAAACTGAGTCTACGACGCACAGGACCAACTGGTCAGTTGACCAGTCAACTGCTGATGTGAGCATGACATCATGCTGATGTCATAATTGCATTTAATCAAATTAATTAAATCTATTTTTAATTCCGAAATATTGAATAAAACTTTAAAAATTAATATAAAATAATTCGTAAATCAGATTAAAATATTTTCAACATGAAAGTTGATCAGCAGAACGAGACGAACCCGGATACACGGTCCATTCGTTTGTCATGCGTCTCTAGCATAGCAAACATGAAACTTTTCCATCGTTTTCAGTCGGACCTGTAGTAGCCCGAGGCCCGGAAAATATCGTCAGGTATTCTTCCGACCCGTCTATGACGGATGTTATTGCGTTAGCTCATTCCTAGCCTGCATATTGCCTTGTCATGCTTAGTGTTGCCCCTGTTACTGTTATTTATTGTTTCTCCCCCCTCTTCTTACCGGTAGATCCCGAGACTGACGCTGCTGCCGGGTACATCTACGAGCCTTCCGACCAGCCCTTTGCCGTAGAGCAACAAGGCAAGCAAACCCCCTTGATCGTCCCAATATCGCCTATTCTTTCTTCCTCATGCTTGCATTAGAATTTTGCTACTATTGTAGTTAGCTCCTATATCTGATGCATAGCCTAATTTTTTGATGAACTGCTACTTTCAGTATTGGACTTTAATCTGCTTAGTACACGTGGAGCAGTCATCCCTTCTGACCCCATAGTCCAGTTGCCCCGCTTTGTTTTCAAATCTCGATCCCTAATCGACGAGCCAGACCTGGCACAACACTTACACCCCCTTAGGTGTGCGACGCTACAGAGATAATATCGGGTACCGAGGGTGACACCTCGCTAAGTACTCCTGATGATATCTCTGTAGTACAACTAGTCGGTCATGGTTATCGAGGGTTATTCCTCTTTCACCATTCCCGACGATGCCTGTGTCGTGCAACCCCTCGAGTGTGGGACTCTCGAGGGTGATTCCTCTAAGTCCACCTTGACGGTTACATCGTTCGGAATCCAACGAGGGTGATACCTTAGATTCCCCCCAATGTTACAACCACATAGTTACTCGACCATGTCACTGGGATCATTGGTGTTTAGTTGTTAGGCGGGTGGATTCCCACGTGATTATGCCGATGGCTTAATTAAAATGATAATGGATTTTGGTATTTGATCTGGGTTGGTCGGAGACCTTTTCGCACTAACCGGCTACGCGGGAAGAATTATGGGTACTCGACGTCACGGTATCAGCCGAAGCTCTTCAAACGTCAGCAATGGAGCGGCGCGCCCGAGTGGTCCCGAGATGCATCGCGCTTGTGATTAAGGGGTGCTAGGACTGACCTCGGCCGCCCACGCATCGTGCAGGAGCGGGAAGGGCAAGTGGGCCCATGAACCCTTTGTGCTTAGGAGTTAGACCGGTGGGATGGCCTCTCTGTTGAGTCTTAGGTGGGGCTGCGACGTGTCGATATTCCGAGGCCGGGCATGACCCAGAAAAGTGTGTCCGGCCAGAGTGTTATCGAGCGTGACGGGAAATTTGGTGCACCCCTGCAGGGATGAAAATTAACTATTCGGATAGTCGTGTCCACGGTTACAGGATGACTTGGAGTTGTGCCCTGATCTTATACAACTACAACTGTTACTTAACTGGAATTAGTTTCTCTGGGATTGCTTCCTCGCAGGGAGTCGAGGGAGGATCTCTGGGCGTGACCTCATATTAATATTGCTGCAACAATATGACTATTATGTGTGTTACCTTGTTCTACTCTCGTCTTTTGCTGCAAGACCCTGAAGATGCTAGTCTTTGATAGGACTAGGCCTTCTCCCTCTTTTCTTGCATTGCTGCAGTCAGTCCACATATAAACCCCTTCTTTGATATTGATGCATACTTAGCACAGTTCTGATATAAGTCTTGCGAGTACTTTGGATGAGTACTCACCGTTTCTTTGCTCCCCCTTTGCCCCCTTGATCTGTTGCTACTACCAGATGTTGGAGCCCAGGAGATGGAGTTTCCTGCCGACGCCTTCCAGCCCAATGGTAACTTCTTCATGGAGACCCTGAAGACCAGGAGTAGTTAGGAGGTTCCGAGGCAGGAGGCCTCGCCTCGTTCGATCGTTGTATCTTTTGTGCTGGCCTTCTCTAAGGTACCCCATGTGTATGTTTGTACTCAGATATTGTTGCTTCCACTGACTTGTGTGTTTATCGAGCTTATGTATTCTATCCATCGAGGCCCCTGGCTTGTAAGATGAAGCTTGTATTATATTATTTGTGTCTAGAGTTGTGTAGTGATATCTTCCCGTGAGTCCTTGAGTTTGATCGTACGCATTTGTGTGTATGATTAGCGTACGATTAAATTGAGGGCATCACAACAATCAAGATTGTAAACAATCCAGTATAACACTCGAAGACCAAGCACATCTTCATTTTCTTCATGATCATGTACTCAAGGGCAACATCTTCCTCGACCACGTGAAGACTGAAGAACAACTGCCAGATATCTTCACTAATCTCTTGGATGAAAAGAGATTTTGCAAGTTGCGGTGTCGGCTAAGTATCTTAGAATCTTTGAATGTTGTGCGAAAGGACACACATCCTAACACTTACGCAAAATTGACGACTTAGATGTGCAACATATGAAGTAACATTTTTCTTCAATCAATGAAGACTAGCCCGCTAAGTATGAAAAAATTAATGAAGAATTTGATTTCCAGGAACCTACAACAATTGTACACGGTGTCTAAAATCACCATTATTATAAGGTGGGTTACGCCACCAACCAAAGTTCAAATTCTTCAAAGTTGAGAATTTTGCAAATTCTTCAAATTTTCAAATTCCTCAAGTTTGCAAATTCCTTAAAAATTCAATTTATTCAAACTTTTCAACATATGTTCTTCATAGACTATATATACCTTATCAAAACTTTTGGTTGTTGCCGCTCAAACCGCTGCCACTACCCACGTCTGGATAACCCATGACCCCCCACTAACTCCACCTATTTTATACATAGGTGACACATGTCGAGCGGAGAGGAAGAGTTAGGGGCAGTTTGGTCTAAAATCTTCAGGCCGGACCGTTTTCACCTCGGCTATAAATACCCCTTCACCCCCTTTAGTAACTTTCTTCCTCTCGATCTCACTCTTCACCGCTCGAAGCTCAGACCTAGCACCACCGCTGGAAATCATCGTTGCCAGAGAGAAAGAGCTTCACTGCCTCGACCTCCTCATCATCGTACTCACACCGATCGCGAACATCTTCACCCTGATTCCATCATAGTTGTCTTCTGCAACTGAGTTAGGCGCATAAGATCTAAACCGACAAACTTCTCCTACACTTCCGTGTGTTCATCGTGTTCTTCAGTAAGGGTAATTAAAATCTAATTTCACTGCCCTTTTAGATCTTTGTGTTTCCATAGAATCTTCAAAGAGTGTGTGTTTCTCAATAGATTTATCGTACGAACACTTCCTAAGCTTAGTTCACTTGATCTATTTCACCAAGTTATAATATTCCTCAAAAGATTCCTCAATTGTGTGTATTTTCGGATCTGCACAACTCACGAACCTAAGTCAAGAACACTTAGCGAAATTCTTCAAGACATAATTTCTCAAATTCCTCAACTTGATTTACTTTTGAAAATCTTCTGGGAATGCATATGACCTCTTCAAATTCTTTGCACCTATACTCTGTTCACAGGTATAAAATGTTTGCTGATGAATATCTAGGTTCTCATAAACTTAACTAATTTGCCGCATTTCTTAAAGAAAATTTCCACACCTCCTCGGAATCATGAAATCCTCAAATTCCTCAAGTGAAGAAAATGGTTGAAGGGAAAAGACCTCAGAAAGGAGGAAAGAAGCCTGAGACCAACAATGCCTTTGAAATCCCTAAGGACATATATGATGAATATTGCACAGCAAATGAAGAAATATATGGTAAGGAAACCAAGGAAAAGCTCAAAATACGCACAGAAAATTGAGAGGATATGGGCTAGAGAATGGAAGGAGTACAGATACGTGACTCAAAAATACATGAAGAAATTTGCATTGAATCCTCCATGCCCAAGACCTCCAGATGTTGAAGGCCAAGTCGATGATCCCACTAGCATAATCAGTGATGAGGAATTTCCTGCGAAATGGGCTAAACGTCAGGCAAAGCTACAGAAGATTGCAAAAGATGTTGTGAGGAAATTCAACCTCAACACTGTTCCGGCAGCTGCTGATGTCATCTCCTCTATCACTGAAGCTTCTAGCACTGAAACAACTCCAAAGCGAAATCTGGTGAAGAAATCAGCGGTGAAGAAAAAAAATCTTCAACTTCACAATCCTCACAGCAAAATCCTCAACCACCTCCAACTGTGGTTGCAACTTCCTGAGCGACTGTCGCAACGTCCTCAACACCAGTGCAACTGGAAATAAGTCAGCGAACAATGGGAACTGTAATTCCCTCAGGACCCTCTGCATCTAACTCTCCACTCACTTCTTCAAGTGCAACCATGAAGAAAAATATGACTGCACGGCCAAGAAAAAGACCAAGCCCTAACAAGGTGGTCTTGAATATTCCGTGAGGATCTGAGGAAGATGAGGCTGATGATGAAGAATTAGCTCAAATCATCAGAAACAAACAAGAGAGGGTTCCTCAAGTCAAAGGCACAAATATTCATGAGATGCTGGATCCCAGGGTGGTGCTAGACTTCATCAACGTGCAGTATCAAAATCCTCAAACTCCGATTGATAATTTGTAGCTTCCACCTGGGCCAAGCCATATGCTAACGACATTTATTTCTCAAGAGAAATGGAAGATTGAGAAGGCCAAGAGGGCCAGAAAGGAACAAACTCAAAAGGCGAGGTTTCTGAAGAACAACCTCCTCTCTTTGACCCCTGGACAACTTGTATCCGCAAAGATTAAAACCAAGAGCCTCAATGAAGAATAGAGTCGCTATCATGCGGACTGGAAAGGTGCAAAGGTCAGATACATCAATGTGTCGACCAAGGCCATCTCGGATCACAGCGCGAGGGTTGAAGCTCTAACACAACCAAAAATTCCTCAGGATAGCTCCTCCACTCAGCCTGCTGAAGCATTAGTCGCGCTTGCTGAAAAAATTCAAGCGCCTGAAGAAATTGCACCTGAAGAACCTGACAGGCTAGCTAAAGAAACTAATGTGCGTGAAAAAAATGCTCCTGCCAGGACGACTGCATCAGCCGTGCTTGAAGAATCTGCTCCAACCACAACATCTTCAAGAGTGAATAAAGTGACTCTTCCTTCTGCATCAGAAGCAAAGAAAACTAAAGCTACTGAAAAGGAAGCCGCTAAGAAGCGGAAAGCTTCAACGAGCACAGACTCCTCAGAAGCCAAGCGCTTGAGGACTTTGACAAGTTCCTCAAGTACACCAATTGATGCTACTCCTATCAGCACGGTACCCTCTTACGAGATGGGGCCATTTGGTGAAAAATATGTCGTCCTAGAAGTGGATGAAGAAAATGAAGAAAATCGATGTACTGCTTCCACAGAGCCAATCGATGAAGAAATTGTAGTGGAACCGAACACTTCAATACCTTAGGTATCATCACCCCCGCCTCAGTTGTGTGCTGAAGAGGCGTACATTGAAGAAATGGAAGAAGGTGTGGATATTGGCTGCCATACACCTGTTATCAATGATGAATATTGGGAAGAAGCTCATCCCAGTTCAACACTGGCCACTCCTCTTCCTGAAAATCCTCAGTCACCCACTGTCACTGAGGAAAATCATACTGGGTGTGATGACCGTCACACTCTGATGAAATCAATTCTAGAGGAAGTACCAGTTGCATCAGCTGAAGAAACTGTCGACCAAACCGTCATTGAGGATATTGTTGCACCTGTCATTAATGAATCTGCAATGCATATTCCTCAAACTGAAGAACGTGTGGTTGAAGAAACTACTCCTCAAGTTTAGGTTACTGGTGATGAGCCTATTGTTTAAAGTCCTTAGTCAGCAGTTGTTGTGGTTCAAGATCCTCGTGTTGAAGAAGAGCTCAGAGGACCTATTGGAAGATACAAGCCAAATCTTCAACTCAATACACTTAAGCCATTCAGAGGTACAAATAGACCCAAATTCCTCAAGGAGAACTTTTATGATGAACATCATTTCTCCACGGGTGCAAATCCGTATGAATCTCCGAGGATAAGGCACAAGAGGTTCTAGACTGTCACGCAAATGAACTTCTACGATGTTGTGCTCTTTAGGAAGAACAAGCTTTTCCAGCACCGTCAAATTCCTCATGCACACATGGAATTCATTCCTCGCTTCATGCCAGTCCTTATTGTCCTTCATGATGTTGGCCTATTACCGCTCTGCATGGATATATGTGACTGGAATGAAGAGCTAATTCCTCAATTCTATGCAACTTTGCATATTTCTGGTGAAGCACAAGACATAAACACATGGGTTGATGACTGGATGACCGAAGACACACACTACACTGCTACTACAATGGAATTGCTTCGTGTGGTCTCAATTGGAACCCCCCAGAAGGATCCAAATGCATCTATGATGAACCTGAACTACCCAATCATCTGATGCAAGTGCTTATGAAGATTGTGGTTCCTGGTAAGCCACCAAGAACCACTTTCCTTGTCAAGGACCTGCTTTATGTGCCAAGGATGGTATATCATGTCTTGACCAAAACCCTCAGTCCTATCAATGGTCACAACTCTAAAGAAGAAGGCATGGTGGGAATTTTGTTGTTCAACACCATTCGTGGCATTCCCATAAATCTTCACAATTTCTTCATGAGGACTTTGGCCAATATTACTATGTCACCTTTTGAACTGGAGCCGTATGCACCATGGATCATGAAATTCATGAGGGCCAAATCCTCAATTCCTTACAAAGCTGATTTCCAGAATCACTTCAGTTACCTGCCCCCACTTGAAGTCCTTCAGAAAACCTTCGAGCAAATTGAAGGCAGGGGAAAAACTGTTATTGATGACGGATCTCGTCCCTAGTTGGACAATTTCGTAAAGCGGGATCCTACTCCACCGATGATGACACTATATCACAAGAATCTGCTACAAAAGCCTCAACTCAAATTCCTCGTGAGACTTCCCCGCGCGTGATGACTGACCGTGAACTTCTATTAGGTCTTCATCAGAAGGTTGATCGCAATAGCAAATGGGTAAAGCGTCAGTTTGGTGCCATTGTTTGTGACTCATAATGTTGTGTGGAAGAATCACTATTATATTCATGAAATCTTCAATCGCTCATGGGTCATTCTATCTCACCTCAGGACTCCTCAGGAACTCAAGGAGATAGAATTTCAGCAGGATTTCGATTGGTCGTGGCCGCCCAAGAAGAAATACAAGAAGGTTCAAGTTCCTCTATTGGTGACTAGTTAATTTTCTTCATCGCGCTCGATGGATGAAGCTGAGGATCTTGACGAAAGTTTTCCCAGCCCTTCAATGACAAACGACCTCGACAACGCTCGAGCTCCTCCTCCACCAACAAGTTGAAATTCTTCAAGGCGTTAGTCCTCAATTTCGTCCCTTTTTGTTACTTGATGACAAAGGGGGAGAACTCTGAGTTAGTCTTCAAGCGGGTCTACCTTATGGGCTATATTTTTGTTAAGTTGCGACTCTCGTTTTTCTGAAAAGTTTGGTTGTATGGGTTGTAAACTTAAGTCCGGTGGTGGTCTCACACTTTTGGACTATTTTCTTCGCATGATTATTCCTCATATTGATTAATGCACGCATGCTGAATTTCGTCATACACCACTTTCCATCATGCATTTCAATTTCCTCGTGATATATTTTAAATGTGGGTATGGATTACAAGATATAGGGGAGATCTCAATGGTATAAACCTACAATGTGCTTTTGTAGTCCAAAGCAAATTCTTCAAATATGCACATCTTCAGGGGGATTTTGTCTATATCTTGCAATGAAATTCGTTATACTATGTACTTGCACTTCATATATTTACCCCCGTTGAAAATTTAACCTATTTGTCATCAATCACCAAAAAGGGGGAGATTGTAAGTGCATCTAGTGCCCCTTACTGATTTTGGTGTATTGAAGACTTATAGGTTATGGGACTAATATGTTAGTGAGTGTACACATGCTCTATAAGTCGCTGAGGAGTTTGAGTTATTCGAAGAATATCAGACCCTAAAAATGAATGTCTTCAACTGAAGACTTTGATACTTTCCTAATGATTTTGAAAGCGAGGAAATTGGTGTGTCCGTGAGGATATTGAAGCGAGAACTTTGAAGTGTGAAGACTTCTGTTTTCGTAGTTTCATTTCCTTTCTTTTGAGTCATTGGAACTCCGTACTATTAAAGGGGGTCGAGGTAAAACTAAGGAAAAGTTATCAAGTGATGCTCATCTCAAAACCGACACATACCCAATCCTTCGAGTGGAGCCTTTGGAAACCAGTTTAGTCAATTTCTTTAGTGACAAAGACAAAGATCTTCTGGTCTGTGAGGAAATTGTTGTAACTCAGAAGTTAGGATTTCGCAAGTGTGAATTACCTACAAGTGAGGAATATGAGAGACATGAGGACTTTCATAGCTTGAAAGTTTCGACCATTGCTGTGCTATGCGCCAACTGTCCCAAAACCTTATCCATAGAACGGTCATATCATTGGTGATTTTATGTCAAATCATGGCGGGATTGCTCCCAGGCTATAAATAGCCATCCCCTTCAATAACTAGCTCATTGGCTGCTCCGAGAGAGAACTTGACACTTGTCCTTTAAGAGCATCCCATCCTCTAAGGACTTTGAGAGAAAATCATCAGTGGGAAAAAACCCAAACAGCCAAACCAAATCCCAGTAGCCCAAAGTGATTGAGCATCACTAAAGAGATTGTTCCTGTGTGGAACCGATGCTTGTTACCTTTGAATACTGTGCATCTTCCAGACGGTTAGGTGTCACTGGTCTAGAGGATCTAGCAGTAAATTGTGGATTGCTGGGTGACCGAGTTTGTGAGGGTTTGGAAGTCTGTCCTGGAGACTTACCACGAGTGTGGAGCGAGGACTATATGTCCTAAGATCAAAGAGAATATGGTAAGGACTAAGTGTCCTGGGACTATGTGTCCTTTGGTTTAAATACCAAGCCGCTCCAAATTAGACATACGACTGTCATAACAGTTGTAACTGTGTCATCAAATCATTGTCTTCACCGACTACCTGGTTCTATTTCCTCAACCCTTCTATTTCCTCATTTACGTGTTGATGAAATTGATCATAACTGATTGAAGGATTTGACTGGAGACTTTCTCAATTTCCTCATCTCAAATTATTCACATCACTTGTTCTTCACATGCCCATCCTAATCATGCTACTCACGCTAAGTGTTTTTTTCATTTGATCGTGATGATCATGTTTTTGCCATGTTACACTTACACCTGAGTACTTATTCTACTACAAGTAGTTCCTGGCTTAGCAATTTTCTCACAGGGAAATTCCTCAGTGACGAATTCATAAAAATCGTCTATTCACCCCCCTCTAGTCGATATAACACACTTTCAATTACGCTAGTAAGACCCTAGACACCGCTCAAAGGAATTATGCTACTACTGAAAAGGAATTTTTAACGGTTGTGTTTGCATGTGATAAGTTTAGGCCTTACATTGTTGATGCTAAAGTAACTATTCACACTGATTATGTTGTTATTAAATACCTTATGGAAAAGAAATATGCTAAACCTAGACTTATTTGGTGGGTACTTCTACTTCAAGAGTTTGATTTCCATATCAATTATAAAAAGGGAGCTGATAACCCTGTAGGAGATAATTGTTGGGGAACATTGCATGGGAAACAAAAAAATTCCTATGCACACGTAAGATCTATCCATGGTGATGACTATCTACGATAGGGGAGAACTGATCCACATACCCTTGTAGATCGCTAAGCGACAAGCGTTAAGAAACGCGATTGATATAGTTGAACGTCTTCACGATCCAAATCGCAAGCCGTCTCGAGATCCAATCACAATCTAGCACCGAATGGACAACACCTCCGCGTTTAGCACACATACACCTCGATAACGATCTCTGCCTTCTTGATCCAGCAAGAGATACGAAGAGGTAGTTGAATTCTCCGGCAGCACGACGGCGTGACGATGATGATGGTGGAGCTACTCCGGCAGGGCTTCGTCGTGTCGTACCAAAATAACTACGGGATGTCGGGAGGTGGTGGAGGGAGAGAGGGTTGCGTTGTGGCTTGTGGTGCAAAAAGCCTCTCTACCCTCCACTATACATAGGGGGGAGGGTGGCGCCCTAGGGACTTTCCCTAGGGTTCGGCCGGCGCAAGGAGGATGGAGGAGTCCTCCTCCGAGTCGGTTTGGAGGAGGAGCACTCCTCTCATATTTGGTTTGGCCCCACCTCTCTTTCCTACTCCACTTCGGTCGAATAGGCCCTCTTGGGCTGGACAACCATCCCACCAGGAGCTGGTGCGCCAACCTTGGGCCTGTTTAGTCCCCTCCCGGGTGGGTGGCCCCTCCCGGTGGAACTCCGGAACCCATTCGTCACTCCCGATACTTTACCGGTAATGCCTGAAATCCTTCCGGAAGCCAAATGGATACTTCATATATATCATTCTTCGTCTCCGGACCATTACGGAACCCCTCATGACATCTGGGATCTCATCCGAGACTCCGAACAACATTTGGTTACCAATATCAATAATTCAACTATACCAAAACGTCATCGAACCTTAAGTGTGCAAACCCTGCGGGCTTGAGAACTATATAGACATGACCGAGAGACTCTCTGATCAATATCCAATAGCGGGACCATGGTGTCCACATTGGATCCTACATATTCTATGAAGATCTTAATCGGTTGAACCTCTATGTCAAGGATTCAGTTAATCCCGTATAACATTCTATAACATTCCTTTTGTCCTTCGGTATGTTACCTAGCCAAGATTCAATCGTCGGTATCTCTATACCTATTTGACTCTCGTTACCGGCAAGTCTCTTTACTCGTTCCGTAATACAAAATCATGTGGCTAACTCTTTGTTCACAATGCTTGCAAGGCTTGTTGTGATGTTGTATTGTCGAGTGGGCCCCGAGATACCTCTCCATCATACGGAATGACAAATTCCAGTCTTGATCCATGCTAACTCAACGGACACCTTCGGAGATACATGTAGAGCAACTTTATAGTCACCAAGTTACGTTGCAATGTTTGATACACAAAAGGTATTCTTTCAGTGTCACTGAGTTACATGATCTCATGCTCATAGGAACATATACTTGACACGCAGAAAAAACAGTAGCAATAAAACGACACAATCACATGCTATGTTCATAGTTTAGGTCTTGTCCATCACATCATTATCCTAATGATGTGATCTCGTTATCAAGTGACAACACTTGTCTATAGATAGGAAACCTTAACCAGCTTTGATCAATGAGCTAGTCAACTAGAGGCTTACTAGGGAGAGAGTGTTGTCTATGTATCCACACATGTATCTGAGTTTTCGTTCAATACAATTCTAGCATGGATAAAACGATTATCTTGAACAAGGAAATACAATAATAGCTATTTTATTATTGCCTCTAGGGCATATTTCCAACAATAACTTTTCCAGGATAGAAAATGTTCTTGGTGAATTAACCTATTCATGATAATTTTCTTGATGGGCAACTTGCTGTTATAAACACTTCACGTAGTACTCCTTGGTATACGGATTATGACAATTCCATTATTGCTAAATTTATTCCACCTAGCTTCACCTATCAACAGAAGAAACAATTCTTCTTTGATTTATGACATTACTTCTAGGATGACCCACCACTTTATAAAGAAGGAGTATATGGTGTTATTATACATTGTATACCTGAGCATGAGCAGGAACAAATTCTAAGGAAGTGCCATTCCAAGGCCTACCGAGGACACCATGCCGGTGACACAACTAGACACAAGGTATTACAATCCGGTTTTCTATTGGCCTACACTTTATGTCCTTTCTTGTGATCAATGCCAAAGAGTTGGTAATATTTGTAAACATCAGGAAATGCCTATGAACTATTCACTTGCTATTGAACCATTTGATGTCTGGGGATTTGACTTTATGGGACCTTTTCCTTCCTCTAATGGATATACTCATATTCTAGTTGTTGTTTATTACGTTACTAAGTGGGTAGAAGCTATTCCAACTAGTAGTGTTGATCATAACACTTCTATTAAAATGCTTAAAGACATTATCTTTCCAAGGTTTGGTGTCCTCTTGATAACCCACAAGTATAGGGGATCGCAACAGTTTTCGAGGGTAGAGTATTCAACCCAAATTTATTGATTCGACACAAGGAGAAGCCAAAGAATATTCTCAAGTATTTGCAGTTGAGTTGTCAATTCAACCACACCTGAAAGATTTAATATTTGCAGCAAAGTATCAGTAGCAAGGTAGTATGATAGCAACAGTAGCAACAGTAACCAGTAGCAAAAGTGACAACAGTAGCGGCAGAGTAACAGTAGCAGCAGTGACAGTAGTAGCGGCAAAGTAACAGTAGCAGCAGTGACAGCAGTAGCGGCAAAGCAACATAGCAAGGACCAGTAGGAAGAACTCGTAGGCATTGGATCGGTGATGGATGATTATGCCGGATGTTATTCATCATGCAACAGTTATAACACGGAGAGATATGTAACTAGCTCCAGTTCGTCAATGTAACGTAGGCATGTATTCCGTATATAGTCATACGTGCTTAGGGAAAAGAACTTGCATGACATCTATTGTCCATCCCTCCCGTGGTAGTGGGGTCCTAATGGAAACTACGGCATATTAAGGTTCTCCTTTTAATAAAGAACCGGACCAACGCATTAACACTTAGTGAATACATGAACTCCTCATACTATGGTCATCTCCGGGAGTGGTTCCGGCTATTGTCACTCCGGGGTTGCTGGGTCATAACACATAGTAGGTGACTACAACTTGCAAGATAGGATCAAGAACACACATATATTGACGAGAACATAATAGGTTCAGATCTAAAATCATGGCACTCGGGCCCTAGTGACAAGCATTAAGCATGGAGAAGTAGTAGCAACATCAATCTCAGAACATAGTGGATACTAGGGATCAATCCCCGTCAAAACTAACTCGATTACATGATAGATCTCATCCAACCCATCACCGTCCAGCAAGCCTACAATGAGATTACTCACGAACGGTGAAGAGCATCATGGAATTGGCGATGAAGGAAGGTTGGTGATGACGATGGCGACGATCTCCCCTCTCCAGAGCCCATAACAGACTCCAGATTTGCCCTCCAGAGAAAGAACAGGAGGTGGCGGCGCCTCCGTATCGTAAAACACGATGAACTCTTCTCCTTGTTTTTTTCCGGACGAAAGGGACTAAATAGAGCTGGGATTGGAGGTGGTGGAGCAACGTGGGCCCCACAAGCCTGCTAGGCGTGGCCAGGGGGGCCCGCGCCTGGTGGGCTTGTGGGCTCCACACTCCACTCCTCCGGTTGATTCTTGCTCCAGTATTTTTTATATATTCCACAAAAAAATCCCCGTAAATTTCCAGGTCATTCCGAGAACTTTTATTTCTGCGCAAAAACAACACCATGGCAATTCTGCTGAAAACAACGTTAGTCCGGGTTAGTTCCATTCAAATCATGCAAATTAGAGTCCAAAACAAGGGGAAAAGAGTTTGGAAAAGTAGATACGACAGAGACGTATCAACTCCCCCAAGCTTAAAACCTTGCTTGTTCTCAAGCAATTCAGTTGACAAACTGAAAGAGGCAAAAGAAAAACTTTTACGAACTCTGTTTGATCTTGTTGTTGCAACTATGTCTAACTCATATCCAGATTTTCAGCAAGATCACAAGCTAACCACATAAGCAAATGACATCTAGGTCTCAAGGTAAACTCATATCAAAGGCATAATCAACTAGAGAGCAATAATAATAAGTTTCAAACGTCAACACTTCAATCAAAACAATCATGAAGCAGTACAAACAGATGGTATCTCGCTAGCTCTTTCTGAGACTGCAAAACATAAATACAGAGCACCTTCAAAGACCAAGGGTTGACTAAACATTGTAATTCATGGCAAAGAAGATCCAGTCACAGTCATACTCAATATCAGTCAAAAGCAAAGCATAAAAATGACAGAGGTGCTCTCTAATAGGTGCTTCTATAAGAAGAGGATGACTCAACAGAAACATAAATAGACAGGCCCTTCGCAGAGGGAAGCATTGATTTGCAAAGGTGCCAGAGCTCAAGCTTTGAAAATAGAGATAATAATTTTGGGTGGCATGCTTTTATTGTCAACGCGATGACCAAGAGTTTTCACCATCTTCCATGCTACACATACTATAGGCGGTTCCCAAACAGAAAAGTAAAGTTTTGACGCCCCAACCACCGATCAATCACACTCCACGACTAGCCAGATACTCGGGTGTCGTCCATACCAACAACAATCCAGGGGGAGTTTTGTTTGCAACTATCTTTTTGATTTGAGCATGGAACTGGGCATTCCAATTACCGCCCCCTTTCTCGTGAGTGATAGTGAATAAACACATATCAAGGATAACACGCCTAGCACGGAAAATACGGATAGCCCCCTGATACGTCCATTTTGCATCATGCTTTCATGTTGATATTTATCGCTTATTGGGCTGTTATTTCACTTCACGGTACAATACTTATGCCTTTTCTCTCTTATTTTTCAAGGTTTACATGAAGAGGGAGAATGTCAGCAGCTGGAATTATGGCCTGAAAAAGGAGCAAGTTTGAGATGCATATTCTGCGCAACTCCAAAAGCCATGAAAATCAACGTGGATTTTTTTGGGAATATATAAAAAATACTGGGCAAAATAAGTGCCAGAGGAGCGCAACCAGGGGGCCACAAGCCTGGTAGGCGCGGCCTACCCCCCTGGCCGCGCCTAGGGGGCTTGTGGGCTCCCTGTTGGCCCACTGGCTCCCCTCTTCTGCTATATGAAGGGTTTCGTTCTGAAAAAATCAGGAGGAGGCTTTACGGAGGAATCGCCGCCGCCACGAGGCGGAACTTGAGCAGAACCTATCTAGAGCTCCGGCAGGATGATCCTACCGGGGAAACTTCCCTCTCGGAGGGGGAAATCGTCGCCATCGTCATCACCAACACTCCTTTCATCGGAGGGGACTCATCACCATCGACATCTTCATCAGCACCATCTCATCTCCAAACCCTAGTACTTGTAAGGTTGCTAGTAGTGTTAATTACTCTTTGTAGTTGATGCTAGTTGGATTACTTGGTGGAAGAGTTTATGTTCAGATCATTGATGCTACTCATTACCTCTCTAGTCATGAATATGATTATGCTTTGTGAGTAGTTACTTTTGTTCCTGAGGACATGGGATAAGTCATGCTATAAGTAGTCATGTGAATTTGGTATTCGTTCGATATTTTGATGTGTTGTATGTTGTTTTTCCTCTAGTGGTGTTATGTGAGCGTCGGCTACATAACACTTCACCATTATTTGGGCCTAGAGGAAGGCATTGGGAAGTAGTAAGTAGATGATGGGTTGCTAGAGTGATAGAAGCTTAAACCCTAGTTTATGTGTTGCTTCGTAAGGGGCTGATTTGGAGCCACTAGTCTAATGCTATGGTTAGACTTTGTCTTAATTCTTCTTTCGTAGTTGCGGATGCTTGCGAGGGGGGTTAATCATAAGTGGGATGCTTGTCCAAGTAAGGGCAGTACCCAAGCGCCGGTTTGCTGCACCGTTTGTACTTTTGTTACTTGTTGCTTGCTACGAATCATCTCACCACACAACCACTTGTTACCGATAATTTCAGTGCCTGCAGATATTACCTTGCTGAAAACCACTTGTCAGATCCTTCTGCTCCTCGTTGGGTTCGACACTCTTACTTATCGAAAGGACTACGATAGATCCCCTATACTTGTGGGTCATCAAGACTCTTTTCTATCGCCGTTGCCGGGGAGTGAAGCGCCTTTGGTAAGTGGAAATTGGTAAGGAAACATTCATATTGTGTGCTGAAATTTGTTGTCACTTGTCACTATGGAAACTAATCCTTTGAGGGTCTTGTTCGGGGTATCTTCACCTCGAAAGGAAGCACAAAGAGTTGCTCCTCAACCTGCTGCACCTACTGAAAATATTTGCTTTGAATTTCCTTCGGGTATGCTTGAGAAACTGCTGGCTAATCCTTTTACAGGAGATGGAACATCACATCCAGACTTGCATCTAATCTGTGTAGATGAAGTTTGTGGTTTATTTAAGCTTGCAGGTTTGCCCGAGGATGAGGTCAAGAAGAAGGTTTTTCCCTTATCTTTGAGGGATAAGGCGTTGACATGGTATAGGCTATGTGATGATACTGGATTATGGAACTACAATTGGTTGAAATTGGAACTTCATCAAAAGTTTTATCATATGCATCAAGTACATCGTGACCGGAATTATATATATAATTTTTGGCCTCGTGACAGAGAAAGCATCGCTCAAGCTTGGGGGAGGCTTAAATCAATGTTATATTTGTGCCCCAACCATGAGCTCTCGAGACAAATTATCATTCAGAACTTCTATGCTCGGCTTTCTCATGATGATCGCACCATGCTTGACACTTCTTGTACCGGTATCAAACTCGTTGTGAACAAGTGTATCAAACTTCTATGCTCAGCTTTCTCATGATGAATTCTTCGAGTCCGACGTTGTGAACAAGTGTATCAAACTCGTCTTTGAAACCTGCCTCAATCATGAATTCATCAGAAGGCCATTCACATGGTTGTACCTATGTGTTCCTCTGTTGGTAAGGATCGGGATCCCGAATCGCGAGACGGGGACCCTTCTTGCTTGAGGAACCACCATGATAGTTTCTCCTGAACATCTTCCTTTTCTGAAATTTTCAGTGACTCAAAGGAAAAGTGAACAAGACTCAACGAAACTCATAGAAACTACTCTGACAAGTGCCTAGAGGTCATATCACGCATCAAAACTACTTGGGACCAGCTAAAATTAGCATGCAAAGCTCAAGAATAGGGTCACCAAGGTAGCAAAAATACGCGATGAATAAGGCACTAGAGCAAAAACTAATTGGACCAATGGAGGAGTCACATACCAAGGAGAAATTTCCCCAAAACAGTTTGGTGAATGGAGCTTTGCACAAGGAGATCGAAAATTGCAGCAAGAAGAGCAAGAACACGGGTTTGAGCTGCGAAACGATTTTTTCTGGAGATAGGAGAAGCAGATGGGAGCTAGAATAAGTGGAGGGGGTACACGTGGGCCCCACAAGCCTGGTAGGCGCGGCCAGGGGGGTGCCCGCGCCTCCAGGGCTTGTGGCCCACTAGTGCAGCCCCCTGACTAGCTCTCCGTCTCAGAATTTTTCAAAAATTCCAGAAAAAATCATACTTGATTTTCACGGCATTCGGAGAACTTTTATTTTCAGGGTACTTTTCTACGGGACGCAAAAAGCAGAAAATAGGAAAAACTAAGCTAAATCTATCATTTTTCTTCTAAGCAACCGAAGGTGAAAGCTTGGACCAGAGGTTTGTGACTCCTCGATTCATCCATCTCATGGTCATCGAAAGAAATCCGTCAATGAGGTTGATCAAGTCTCCTTGACAAACTTTTTCGAATCGCAAAAGAAAATGGAGAATTTTTGAATAACCACTAGGTTACCTCAATGGGGATGTGCATATCCCCAACAAGCAAATCATACTTCATCTTAACAGTAGGTATAGGGCATTCAAAGCTCCCAATAAGAATCGATGAAGTTTTTCCGATAGCATTGATGCAATGTACTCGATATTGTTTCTTCGGAAAGTGCACCGTATGCTCAATACCGTTGACATGGAAAGTGACATTGCCTTTGTTGCAATCAATAACAGCCCCTGCAGTGTTTAGAAAGGGTCTTCCAAGGATGACCGCCATGGCATCATCCTTGGGAATATCCAGAATAACAAAGTCCGTTAAGATAGTAACGTTAGCAACCACAACAGGCACATCCTCGCAAATGCTGATAGGGAAAGCAGTTGATTTGTCGGCCATTTGCAGAGAAATTTCAGTGGGTGTCAACTTATCTAGTTCAAGTCTACTATAAAGAGAGAGAGGCATAACACTAACACCGGCTCCAAGGTCGAATAAAGCAGTTCTAACATAGTTTCCTTTAATGGAGCAAGGTATAGTGGGCACTCCGGGATCACCTAGTTTCTTAAGAGTTGCACCCTTGAAGGTATAATTAGCGAGCATGGTGGAATTCTCAACCTCAGGTATCCTCCTCTTATTAGTCACAATAACTTTCATGTACTTGGCATACGGAGACATTTTGAGCATATCTGCCAAACGCATTTGCAGAAAGACAGGTCTAATCACTTCAACAAAGGGCTCAAAATCATCATCATCATTTTTCTTGGATGGTTTGGGAGGAAAGGGCATGGGTTTCTGAACCCATGGTTCCCTTTCTTTACCATGCTTCCTAGCAACGAATTCATTCTTATTGTATCTCTTATTCTTGGGTTGTGGGTTATCAAGATCAACTGGTTCAATCTCCACATCCTTATCGTTGCTAGGTTGAGCATCAACATGAACATCACTATCGATATTATGATTAGGCTCATGTTCGTCACCAGATTGTGTTTCTGCATCAGAGACAGAGACATCGTTTGGACTCTCAGGTGTAATAGCAACAGGGTTGATAGCTTGCAAGTTCCTATCATCTTTCTTCTTCTTCCTAAGATGACTAGGTGCATCACTGCTAACTCCTTGAGAATATTGTTCAATTCTCTTAGGATGACCCTCAGGATACAAAGGTTCCTCGGTCATTCTACCGCCTCTAGTGACGACTCTGACAGAATTGTCATTCAACTCATTGAGCACGTCATTCTGAGCCTTAAGTACTTGTTCTACCTGAGTAGTAACCATAGAGGCATGCTTACTCAGGAGCTTAAGATCATTGACATTTCTGTCCACACAAGCACTTAGATGACTAAGCATGCGAGCATTCTGTTCCAATTGGTTGCTAACATAATCATTGAAACTTTGTTGTTTGGCAACAAAGTTATCAAATTCATCGAGGCATAAGTTAGCAGGTTTATCAAAAGGAATATCACTCTCATTGAATCTACGAAGAGAATGTACCTCTACTACGTGTATCGGGTTATCAAGACCATAGATCTCTTCAATAGGTGGTAGATTTTTGACATCTTCAGATTTAATGTCTTTCTCTTTCATAGATTTCTTAGCTTCTTGCATATCTTCAGGACTGAGGAATAGAATACCTCTTTTCTTAGGAGTTGGCTTCGGAGGTGGTTCAAGAATAGTCCAAGCATTCTCATTGCACAAGATATTATTCAATAAGATCTCAGCTTGTTCTACAGTTCGTTCCCTAAAAACACAACCAGCACAATTATCTAGGTAGTCTTTAGAAGCATCAGTTAGTCCATTATAGAAGATATCAAGTATTTCATTCTTCTCAAGAGGGTGATCAGGCAAAGCATTCAGTAGCTGGACGAGCCTCCCCCAAGCTTGTGGGAGACTCTCTTCTTCAACTTGCACAAAGTTGTATATTTCCTGCAAGGGAGTTTGCTTCTTATGGGCAGGGAAATATTTTTCAAAGAAGTAGTAGATCATATCCTGGGGGCTACGCACACAAGCAGGAGTAAGATAAGTGAACCAAGTCTTAACATCATCCTTTAGCGAGAAAGGAAACAGCTTAAGGATATAGTAGTGGCGGATGTTTTCCTCACTCGTGAATAGGGTGGCTATATTGTGCAGTCTGCTAAGATGGGCTACAACCGTTTCAGACTCATAACCGGGAAAAGGATCATATTTGACCAAAGTGATTAACTCAGGGTCGACAGAGAATTCATAATCCTTATCAGTCACAAAGATAGGCGAAGTAGCAACGTTCGGGTCGTATTTCATCCTAGCGTTCAGAGATTTTTCTTTCCACTTGCGCAGTAATTTCTCAACATCATAGCTATCCTTACAAGCAAGAAAGTCCTCAGCTATCTCTCCCTCCATAACATAACCCTTAGGCATATCAGGCAATTCATATCTAGGAGAGCTAGTTCTAACACGCGAAATAGCAGGTTCTACTTCAATAATCTCAGCAGTTTCAAAAGTATCATCACATCTAGCAGCAACTCTAGCAATTTGTGCATCAAGGAATACACCCAGTCGCAAAGCAGTATCAAGCATAGCATAATGATGACCCACAAGTATAGGGGATCAATCGTAGTCCTTTTGATAAGTAAGAGTGTCGAACCCAACGAGGAGCAGAAGGATCTGACAAGTGGTTTTCAGCAAGGTAAAATCTGCAGGCACTGAAATTGTCGGTAACAAGTGATTGTGTGGTGAGATGATTCGTAGCAAGCAACAAGTAACAAAAGTAGCAACAGTGCAGCAAAGTGGCCCAATCCCTTATGTAGCAACGGACAAGCCTGGACAAAGTCTTATAGGAGCAAAAACGCTCCCGAGGACACACGGGAATTTCTATCATGCTAGTTTCATCATGTTCATATGATTCACGTTCGTTACTTTGATAGTTTGATATGTGGGTGGACCGGCGCTTGGGTACTTCCCTCACTTGGACAAGCATCCCACTTATGATTAACCCCTCTCGCAAGCATCCGCAACTACGAAAGAAGAATTAAGACAAAGTCTAACCATAGCATTAAACTAGTGGATCCAAATCAGCCCCTTACGAAGAAACGCATAAACTAGGGTTTAAGCTTCTGTCACTCTAGGAACCCATCATCTACTTACTACTTCCCAATGCCTTCCTCTAGGCCCAAATAATGGTGAAGTGCTATGTAGTCGACGTTCACATAACACCACTAGAGGAAAAATAACATACAACACATCAAATTATCGAACGAATACCAAATTCACATGACTACTATTAGCATGACTTATCCCATGTCCTCGGGAACAAAAGTAACTACTCACAAAGCATAATCATATTCATGACCAGAGAGGTAATGAGTAGCATCAAGGATCTGAACATAAACTCTTCCACCAAACAATCCAACTAGCATCAACTACAAAGAGTAATCAACACTACTAGCAACCTTACAAGTACCAATCGGAGTCGCGCGATGAAGACTGGTTACAAGTGATGAACTAGGGTTTGGAGATGAGATGGTGCTGATGAAGATGTTGATGGTGACAAGTCCCCTCCGATGAGAGGAGTGTTGGTGATGACGAGTGCGACGATTTCCCCCTCCGGGAGGGAAGTTTCCCCGGCAGGATCGTCCTGTCGGAGCTCTAGATTGGTTCTCCTCAAGTTCCGCCTCGTGGCGGCGGCGAATCCGCGAAAAAGCTCCTCCCTGTTTGTTTCCTGGACGAAACCCGTCATATAGCAGAAGAGGGGGCAAGTGGGCCAGCAGGCTGCCCACAAGCCCTCATGGCGCGGCCTGGGGGGTGGTCGCGCCGTGCAGGCTTGTGGGCACCCCCTGGCGCCCCTCTGGCACTTCTTCGGCCCAGTATTTTTGATAAATCCAGAAAAAAATCCTCGTTGATTTTTACGGCGTTTGGAGTTGCGAAGAATAGGTGTCTCAACTTTGCTCCACTTTCAAGCCAGAATTCCAGTTGCCGGCATTCTCCCTCTTCATGTAAACCTTGCAAAATAAGAGAGAAAATGCATAAGAATTGTACCGTGAAGTGAAATAACAGCCCAAGAAACAATAAATATCAACATGAAAACATGATGCAAAATGGACGTATCAACTCCCCCAAGCTTAGACCTCGCTTGTCCTCAAGCGAAAGCCTAGCTCAATAAATATGTCCACATGTTTAGGGCGAGAGGTGTCAACAAAACAAGATACGAACATGCATGCATCATGATCATGATCAAAACAGCAATACCAACATATAATCTCTCATGCTAAAGTGACAATTCCTTCAGAAAGTAAAACATGGATCAAGAACCTTACCGAGAAGTAAGAACCGATAGCCTTTAGTCATTGAAGCAATTGCAATTTATCACAACATTAGAAAGAGTCAAATAAGAGCTTGTAAAGCAAATCCACATACTCAATCATTCTTTCATTCTCTACAGTTGCTACAACTCACGTGGAACTCATGATATCAAAGTTTCAACTGGACACAGAGAAAGATAGGGGCTTATAGTGTTGCCTCCCAACTGCTTACCTCAAGGGTAATGTCAACAATAATAATTCATGAATACTTACCTCCAAGTTGACATATGAATATAGATCATTCCCAAGCATATGATGTTAGCCAAGATAAAGGCGAGATAGGGAATTGGTGAAGATCACCATGACTCTTTCAAGGGCAAAAAGTAAAGGTACAAGATAGGCCCTTCGCAGAGGGAAGCAGAGGTTGTCATGCGCTTTTGAGGTTTGGATGCGTGTCCTCTTAGTGCGGAGGAACGTCACTTTATATTGCCTCCTGTGATAAAGAACTTTATTATGCAGTATGTCGCTTTTATGTCTTCCTCATCACAGGTTCGTATAAAGCTTATTTTCCACACACTAATAGATCATACATATTAGAGAGCAATTTTTATTGCTTGCACCAATGACAACTTACTTGAGGGATCTTATTCAATCCATAGGTAGGTATGGTGGACTCACACGGCAAAACTGGGTTGAAGGTTTATGGATGCACAAGTAATATCTCTACTTGGTGCGGGAGGTTTTGGCTAATATGAGGTGGAAGAAATCATCACATGCTAAGGGATCTCTAATCATATAACATTGTTCGGAGCCAAGCAAACACAATTCATTTTGTTGTCTTCCTTGTCCAACATCTACTTCTAGGCATGTAATAGTTTAGTGAGTGTTCACAATCATAGATGGTGTCAGAGATGATGTATTTATATGTGAACCTCTCCTTCTTTATCACTTCCTATTAATTGCAACCATGACCAAGGTCTACATTTGCCTACCCTCAGCAAGTTTCAATCCTCATTATTTTTATATGTGAAGCCATCACTTCCCATAAGATCATTACATGATCTTTCATGCTTTTGTTCTATTCTCACTCTTTTGATCATGGCAAGAGGCAAAGCCCTTCAACTAAGACACTCTTTATTATATGGCTCACGAGCTCGAATACATCGGGGTGACACAAAGCAAAACTCAAGACTAAAACACTAAGACTTTTAATCTACTAGAGAAAGAGAAAACTGAAAAGGAAAACTAAAACAAAGGTAAAGGCAAAAGATGTGATGGTGATACGATACCGGGGCAACTCCCCCAAGCTTGGCACAAGCCAAGGGGATTGCCCATACCCATGTTCAGTTGTCTTCCTTTGGTGGTGATGGTGGTGGAGTTGTTGAACAGGTCTTGAGCTTGTTTAATTTCCACTTGAGCATAAAATTCTGCTCCCTCGGATCATCGATTTCCTCTTCAAGCTTCAACACCCTTTTACATAAATCCTGCTTACTCTCCTGCAAGAAACGAGAAGGGATAAACAAAGCCCGTGTCTTCTTCCTTGAGTCAGGGAGGCTCGACTTCTTGAACTCCACATGCGTGTGTCCAGGTTGAGGTAGAGGAGCCTCCTCTTCATCGGAACTTGTTTGTTCCTTCCCCTTGGGATCATAGTCTTCTTCCTCATCAGTGGTCCAGCCATATGGATCAAAGTCCCCATAGACCTTGGGGTTAGCAAGGTAATCTGCCACATAGCTCTCCCCCTCTGAATCCTGAGAAGACATCTTGACCTAGATCTGTGGCAGAAAACAGGCTCGAAATGAAAAACAGGAGAAATCTGCGTGATGTAGGGGTCAGACCAAACGGGAGTATATATATTGATTTTTTTCAGACCAGAAGGAGTATCCTGCACGAAAACAGAGTCCGGGAGGTGCACGAGGTGGCCACAAGCCCTCACGGCGCGGCCAGGGGGTGGGCCCGCGTCGTGCAGGCTTGTCGCCTCCTCGTGCACTTTCCGGACTACTTCCAATTTTTGTATTTTTTCAAATATTCCAAAACGGAGAATATTTCCTAGTGGAAAAGTTTTGGACTATGTTTTCTTACCGAATCACATACCTCTTCGTTTTCGAAGTCTGATAAATATCCCTTAGGCATTCCTCCGGAGTTATGGTATTGATAATATTGCTTTCAACATTTATGGGAGTACCTGAGATATAATGCTTGATTCTCTGCCCATTTACCACTCTCGGACAATTACCTTCCGTTTTGTTGATCTTCATAGCACCGGAACGATATACTTCCTCAACAACATAGGGACCTTCCCATTTAGAGAGAAGCTTGCCTGCAAAGAATCGTAAACGAGAGTTATATAGCAAGACATAATCACCTACATTGAACTCATGCTTTTGTATCCTCTTATCATGCCACCTCTTAACCTTCTCTTTGAACAGCTTGGCATTCTCATATGCCTGAGTTCTCCACTCAACAAGCGAGCTAATATCAAATAACCTCTTCTCACCGGAAGTTTGAAATCAAAATTGACCTCTTTGATTGCCCAATAAGCTTTATGCTCTAGCTCAAGAGGTAAATGACATGCTTTACCGTACACCATTTTGTACGGAGACATGACCATGGGATTCTTATAGGTAGTTCTATAAGCCCACAGTGCATCATCGAGATTCTTAGGCCAATTCTTTCTAGACCTGTTGACAGCCTTTTGCAGAATCAGTTTAATCTCTCTATTACTTAGCTCTACTTGACCATTGGACTGATGGTGATAGGGGGACGCAATTCTATGGTTGACATCGTACTTAGCAAGCGTTTTAAGGGAAGCGCCATGAATGAAGTGTGAACCAACGTCGGTCATTAGATATCTAGGGACTCCAAATCTAGGGAAGATAACTTCTTTCAGCATCCTGATAGAGGTGTTGTGATCAGCACTACTAGTGGGGATAGCTTCTACCCACTTAGTGACGTAATCAACAGCAACTAAGATGTGAGTATGCCCGTTGGATTTTGGGAAAGGTCCCATATAATCAAAGCCCCAGACATCAAATGGTTCAATGACAAGTGAATAGTTCATAGGCATTTCCTGACGTTTGCTAATATTACCTACTCTTTGACATTCGTCACAAGACAAGACAAACTTACGGGCATCCTTAAAGAGAGTGGGCCAATAGAAACCTGATTGCAATACCTTGTGTGCAGTTCTATCTCCCGCATGGTGTCCTCCGTAGGCCTCGGAGTGACACTTCTGTAGGATCTGTCCCTGTTCATGTTCAGGTACACAACATCTAATAACACCATCTACTCCTTCCTTATAAAGGTGAGGATCATCCCAAAAGCAGTGTCTCAAGTCAAAGAAGAATCTCTTCCTTTGCTGGTACGTGAAACTAGGTGGTATGTATTTGGCAATGATATAGTTTGTATAATCAGCATACCACGATACACTACATGAAGCATTGATGACATTCAGTTGCTCACCGGGAAAGCTATCATCAATAGGTTGTGGGTCATCAAGAATGTTCTCCAACCTAGACAAGTTATCTGCTACTGGGTTATCAGCACCCTTTCTGTCGACAACGTGCAAATCAAATTCTTGTAGCAAGAGAACCCATCTGATAAGTCTAGGTTTAGTGTCTTTCTTCTCCATGAGGTACTTAATAGCAGCATGATCAGTGTGGATAGTGACTTTGGAATCAACTATGTAAGACCTGAACTTTTCACATGCAAACACGACTGCTAAAAATTCCTTCTCCGTAGTAGCATAGTTTCTTTGGGCACTGTCTAGAGTTTTACTACCATAGTGAATAACATTCAACTTCTTATCAACTCTTTGCCCTATACCGGCACCAACAGCATAATCGCTAGCATCACACATGATTTCAAAGGGTAGGTTCCAATCAGGTGGTTGAACAATAGGTACAGTTATCAAAGCCCTCTTAAGTATTTCGAAGGCTTCCTCACAATCATCGTCAAAAACAAAAGGAATATCCTTTTGTAAGAGATTGGTAAGAGGCCTAGAAATCTTAGAGAAGTCTTTGATGAACCTCTATAGAAACCAACATGACCAAGGAAACTTCTTATACCTTTGATATTTGTGGGGTATGGCATTTTCGCGATTGCATCAACCTTAGCCTTATCGACTTCAATACCTCTTTCAGAAATTTTATGTCCTAAGAAGATGCCTTCATTAACCATAAAGTGGCACTTCTCCCAATTCAAGACAAGATTGGTGTCTTTACATCTCTGTAAGACTCGATCAAGGTTGCTGAGGCAATCATCAAAGGGAGACCCATAAACGGAAAAGTCATCCATGAAAACCTCAACAATCTTTTCATAAAAGTCAGAGAATATAGCCATCATACATAATTGAAAGGTGGCAGGTACATTACATAAGCCAAAAGGCATACGTCTATAAGCAAAGGTACCGAAAGGGCAGGTGAAAGTGGTTTTCTCCTAATCAGATTGTGCAACTGGTATTTGGGAGAAACCAGAATAACCGTCTAGAAAGCAGAAGTGTGTGTGTTTGGAGAGCCTCTCTAGCATTTGGTCGATAAAAGGCAAAGGGTAATGATCTTTCCTAGTGGCTTTATTCAATTTCGTAAAATCGATCACCATCCTATAGCCAGTCATAATCCTCTATGGAATCAATTCATCCTTATCATTAGGGACAACGGTAATGCCTCCTTTCTTAGGGACGCAATGCACCAGACTCACCCAATCGCTATGAGCAATAGGATAGATAATACCCGCTTCCAGGAGCTTTAGTATTTCTTTTCTCACTACTTCTTTCATTTTAGGATTTAATCTCCTTTGATGATTAGCAACTGGTTTGAAATCAGGATCGGTTTTAATCGTGTGCTGGCATAGGGTAGGACTAATGCCCTTAAGATCATCAAGAGTATATCCAATAGCAGCACGATGCTTTCTCAGAGTTTTTAGTAACTTCTTTTCTTCATGCTCTGAGAGGCTAGCACTAATAATAACAGGATATATCTCCTTTTCATCAAGATAAGCATACTTAATAGTATCAGGCAACTGTTTAAGCTCGAACACAGGATCACCCTTTGGTGGGGGTGGATCCCCAAGCAGTTCAACACGCAAGTTATTCTTAAGGATAGGATATTGTTCTAAGACAATTCATTCTATCTCATCCCTTTCATCCATATGCATATCATTTTCATGGTCAAGCAAGTATTGCTCTAAGGGATCAGTAGGAGGCACGACAATAGAAGCTAAGGCAATAGTTTCATCCTTACTAGGCAACTCCTTTTCATGAGGTTGTCTACCAAACTTAGAGAAATTGAACTCATGTGACACACCTTCAAAGCCAACAGTGACAGTTTGCTTCTCACAATTAATATGAGCATTGACGGTATTGAGGAAAGGTCTGCCAAATATGATGGGACAAAAGCTATCTTGAGCAGTAGCAAGAACGAGGAAATCAGCACGATACTTCGTTTTACCACACAAGACTTCAACATCCCTAAAAATTCCCACAGGGTAGATAGTATCTCTATTGGCAAGCTGAATAGTGACATCAATAGGCTTTATCTCAACAGGTGCAATCTCATCTTTGATTTCATCGTATAAGGATTGAGGTATTGCACTAACACTAGCACCCACATCACATAAACCATGATAACAATGATCTCCTATCTTAACAGAAACAACAGGCATGCCAAGAACATGCCTATGTTTGTCTCTAGCATGAGGTTTAGCAATTCTAGCAGCATCTTCACAGAAGTGAATATTATGTCCGTCAACTTGTTCAGACAGAAGATCTTTGATAATAGCAATGCTAGGTTCAACTCTAATTTTCTCAGGGGGTGTAGGTGTTTTAATGTAGCCTCTACGTATCACAGTTGAAGCTTTAGAATGATCCTTTATCCTAACAGGGAAAGGTGGTTTCTCAATGTAAGCACTGGGAACAGCAGGATCATTATAGGCAATGACTTTCTCTTCAACTGGAGTGGGTTTAACTACATTGACTTCTAAAGGAGGATTATATTTAAACCACTTCTCTTTGGGGAGATCAATATGAGCAGAAAATGATTCACACAGTGAAGCTACTATCTCAGAGTCAAGTCCATACTTAGCGCTAAAGTCACAAAAAGTATTTGTCTCAACAAAGGATTTAACGCAATCAAACTGGAAATTCATACCTGACTCCTTACCTTCTTCAAGCTCCCAATCTTCAGAGTTGCGTTTAATTCTCTCCAATAAATTCCATTTGAAGTCAATGTCTCTCTTCATAAAAGAACCGGTACAAGAAGTGTCAAGCATGGTGCGATCATCATGAGAAAGCCGAGCATAGAAGTTCTGAATGATAATTTATCTCGAGAGCTCATGATTGGGGCATGAATATAGCATTGATTTAAGCCTCCCCCAAGCTTGAGTGATACTTTCTCTGTCACGAGGCCAAAAAATTAAAATATAATTCCGATCACGATGTACTAAATGCATAGGATAAAACTTTTGATGAAATTCCATTTTCAACTGATTGTAGTCCCATGGTCCACTATCATCACATAGCCTATACCATGTCAACTCCTTATCCTTCAAAGATAAAGGAAAGACCTTGTTCTTGACCTCATCCTCGGGCACACCTGCAAGCTTAAATAAATCACAAACTTCATCCACATAGATCAGATGCAAGTCTGGATGTGATGTTCTATCTCCTGTAAAAGGATTAGCCAGCAGTTTCTCAAGCATACTCGAAGGAAATTCAAAGAAAATATTTTTAGTAGGTGCAGCAGGTTGAGGAGCAACTATTTGTGCTTCCGTTCGAGGTGAAGATACCCCGAACAAGCCCCTCAAAGGATTAGTATCCATAGTGACAAGTGACAATAAATTTCAGCACACTATATGAATGATTCCTTACCAAGTTCCACTTACCAAAGGCGCTTCACTCCCCGGCAACGGTGCCAGAAAAGAGTCTTGATGACCCACAAGTATAGTCGATCAATCATAGTCCTTTTGATAAGTAAGAGTGTCAAACCCAACGAGGAGCAGAAGGATCTCACAAGTGCTTTTCAGCAAGGTAAAATCTGCAGGCACAGAAATTGTCGGTAACAAGTGATTGTGTGGTGAAATGATTCGTAGCAAGCAACAAGTAACAAAAGTAGCAACGGTGCAGCAAAGTGGCCCAATCCATTTTGTAGCAAGGGACAAGCCTGGACAAAGTCTTATAGGAGGAAAAACGCTCCCGAGGACACACGGGAATTTCTGTCATGCTAGTTTCATCACGTTCATATGATTCGCATTCGTTACTTTGATAGTTTGATATGTGGGTGGATCGGCGCTTGGGTATTTCCCTTACTTGGACAAGCATCCCACTTATGATTAACCCCTCTCGCAAGCATCCGCAACTACGAAAGAAGAATTAAGACAAAGTCTAACCATAGCATTAAACTAGTGGATCCAAATCAGCCCCTTACGAAGCAATGCATAAACTAGGGTTTAAGCTTCTGTCACTCTAGCAACCCATCATCTACTTACTACTTCCCAATGCCTTCTTCTAGGCCCAAATAATGGTGAAGTGTTATGTAGTCTACGTTCACATAACACCACTAGAGGAAAAACAACATACAACACATCAAATTACCGAACGAATACCAAATTCACATGACTACTATTAGCATGACTTATCCCATGTCCTCAGGAACAAAAGTAACTACTCACAAAGCATAATCATATTCATGACCAGAGAGGTAATGAGTAGCATCAAGGATCTGAACATAAACTCTTCCACCAAACAATCCAACTAGCATCAACTACAAAGAGTAATCAACACTACTAGCAACCTTACAAGTACCAGTCGGAGTTGCGAGACTGGTTACAAGTGATGAACTAGGGTTTGGAGATGAGATGGTGTTGATGAAGATGTTGATGGTGACGAGTCCCCTCTGATGAGAGGAGTGTTGGTGATGACGATAGCAACGATTTCCCCCTCCGGGAGGGAAGTTTCCCCGGCAGGATCGTCCTGACGGAGCTCTAGATTGGTTCTGCTCAAGTTCCGCCTCGTGGCGGTGGCGAATCCGTGAAAAAGCTCCTCCCTGATTTTTTCCTGGACGAAACCCTTCATATTGCAGAAGAGGGGGGCAAGTGGGCCAGCAGGCTGCCCACAAGCCCTCATGGCGCGGCCTGGGGGGTGGTCGCGCCGTGCAGGCTTGTGGGCACCCCGTGGCGCCCCTCTGGCACTTCTTCGGCCCAGTATTTTTGATAAATCCGGAAAAAAATCCTCGCTGATTTTTACGGCGTTTGGAGTTGCGCAGAATAGGTGTCTCAACTTTGCTCCACTTTCAGGCCAGAATTCCAGTTGCCGGCATTCTCCCTCTTCATGTAAACCTTGTAAAATAAGAGAGAAAAGGCATAAGAATTGTACCATGAAGTGAAATAACAGCCCAAGAAGCGATAAATATCAACATGAAAACATGATGCAAAATGGACATATCACATAATCACAAGCATCATGGATAGCAGAAGTAGCATCATCAAGCACAGGCGACACATCAAAATTTCTAGCAAGAGGCGGTGTCGCAAACTTACTCATAACTGAAGGTGAATCAAGTGCAGAGCTAGATGACAGTTCCTTACTTGTCCTCGTAGTTGAGGGCAAGACTTTAGTTCTTGGATCTTTCGGATTCCTCATAGTGGTCAGCACACGTAAATCCCGAGTGACTCAGAGAATATAGCTATGCTTCCCCGGCAACGGTGCCAGAAAAAGGTCTTGATAACCCACAAGTATAGGGGATCGCAACAGTTTTCGAGGGTAGAGTATTCAACCCAAATTTATTGATTCGGCACAAGGGGAAGCCAAAGAATATTCTCAAGTATTAGGAGTTGAGTTGTCAATTCAACCACACTTGAAAGATTTAGTATCTCCAGCAAAGTATAAGTAGCAAGGTAGTATGATAGCAACAGTAGCAACAGTAACCAGTAGCAAGAGTGACAGCAGTAGCGGCAGAGTAACAGTAGTAGAAGTGACAGCAGTAGTGGCAAAGTAATAGTAGCAGCAGTGACAGCAATAGCAGCAAAGCAACATAGCAAGGACCAGTAGGAAGAACTCGTAGGCATTGGATCGGTGATGGATGATTATGCCAGATGTTATTCATCATGCAACAGTTATAACACGGAGAGATATGTAACTAGCTCCAGTTCATCAATCTAATGTAGGCATGTATTCCGTGTATAGTAATACATGCTTAGGGAAAAGAACTTGCATGACATCTATTGTCCATCATTCCCGTGGCAGCGGGGTCCTAATGGAAACTACGGGATATTAAGGTTCTCCTTTTACTAAAGAACCGGACCAACGCATTATCACTTAGTGAATACATGAACTCCTCATACTATGGTCATCTCCGGGAGTGGTTCCGGCTATTGTCACTCCAGGGTTGCCGGGTCATAACACATAGTAGGTGACTACAACTTGCAAGATAGGATCAAGAACACACATATATTGACGAGAACATAATAGGTTCAGATCTGAAATCATGGCACTCGGGCCCTAGTGACAAGCATTAAGCATGGCAAAGTAGTAGCAACATCAATCTCACAACATAGTGGATACTAGGGATCAATCCCTGTCAAAACTAACTCGATTACATGATAGATCTCATCCAAACCATCACCGTTCAGCAAGCCTATGATGAGATTACTCACGAACGGTGAAGAGCATCATGGAATTGGCGATGAAGGAAGGTAGGTGATGACGATGACGATGATCTCCCCTCTCCGGAGCCCTAGAACGGACTCTAGATCTGCCCTCCAAAGGAAGAACAGGAGGTGGCAGTGCCTCCGTATCGTAAAACGCGATGAACTCTTCTCCTTGATTTTTTCCGGACAAAAGGCACTAAATAGAGCTCGGATTGGAGGCAGTGGAGCAACGTGGGCCCCACAAGCCTGCTAGGCGCGGCCAGGGGGGCCCGCGCCTGGTGGGCTTGTGGGATCCACGCTCCACCCCTCCGGTTGATTCTTGCGCCAGTAATTTTTATATATTCCATAAAAAATCCCCGTAAATTTCTAGGTCATTCCGAGAACTTTTATTTCTACGCAAAAACAACACCATGGCAATTCTGCTGAAAACAACGTTAGTCCGGGTTAGTTCCATTCAAATCATGCAAATTAGAGTCCAAAACAAGGGCAAAAGAGTTTGGAAAAGTAGATACGACGGAGATGTATCATGTCCCTAGATACTTAATGACTGATGGTGGTTCACATTTTATTCATGGTGCTTTCCATAAACTGCTAGCTAAATATGATTTTAACCACAATATTGCATCACCTTATCATCCTCAATATAGTGGTCTAGTTGAACTAAATAATCAAGAAATAAAATTAATCTTGCAGAAGACTGCAAATAGGTCCAAAAAGAATTGGTCTAAGAAACTTGATGATGTTTTGTTGGCTTATAGGACTACTTATAAGAATCTCATGGGGATGTCCCCATATGAAATGGTCTATGGAAAAGCTTGCCATTTACCTCTTGAGTTAGAACATAAAGCTTATTGGGCAAATAAAGAACTTAATTATGATATTAAACTTGGCGATGAGGAGAAGTTATTTGATATTAGCTCACTGGATGAATGGAGGACACAAGCTTATGAAAAGGCTAAGCTATTTAAAGAAAAGGTTACAAATGGCATGACAAGAGAATTCAAAAATGATAATTCAATATAGGGGACCTAGTGCTTTTGTACAATTATCTTTTTAGAGTTTTTGCAGGGAAACTCCTCTCCAAATGGAAAGGACCTTATGTTGTCGAAGAGGTTTATCGCTCCGATGCTATAAAAATTAATAACTTCGAAGGTAAAACCCGAGAGTGGTGAATGGGCAAAGAATCAAGCATTATATTTCACGCACACCCATTAATGAGGAAACTAATGTCATCCAAGTCATAACACCGGATGAACACATAAAGGAAGTCTTTCGGAACACTCCAGAAACATGAAAAAAGGGGCAGTTTGTGGTGCGGTAAGTAAACTGACTCCAAAAA